>NW_027269287.1:7672500-10072500 GCF_023055355.1 Agelaius tricolor
ATGCATGGTTAAACAATAACTGATCTGAGAAGACCCTCACTGTACAAACCTGCATGAGCCATTTAGGCCAAATATATTAGAGGCAGATTAAAATTATTATTTTAATCTACATTTATTTATTTATATAATTTACAATTACTTTTTAAGAAAAGTGGAATATCTTCAAAGCAGAATTCTCATTATAAATTGAATAGTCCACTCATTCCCAGGGGGGAAGGGACTTGAACTTCAGTCTCTCATGCATCAGACAACTGCTTCTGTCAAAAATCAGTTTTCTGAGAGAAAGTTTCAGCAGAAAATTTCTACTTTGAAAAAATAGCAAATCTATGCAGTATTTTTGTACTGTATTTACAGGATATTGACATTCTTTTGTTTTAAATATCTTTTTTAGTAAGTATTTGGTTTAATTTAGCTTTTGTTACATTCTTACTGCCTTACTAGCATATTTTTCTTCTTCGTACTTGTTTTTCTAAAACAGGTTTTGTCCTACCACATTTTAATGTATTTACATGTGTTTTCAACATTATGTACAATTTTCTCCCTCCTTCTTTTTTTACAATCTGTTCTCTATCTAGTTGCTTATTTGTTCTCTTCATATTTGTTCATATTTCAACATTTCTTTTACACTATCAAGTTTGAATTTTCAAATTAACACAATAATGCTATCTCTTCACATAAACCCTTGTCAACTAGTCACAATACCTCTAACACAAAAGATTGAATCTACACAATAGGGCTAGATATAAAACATGGAACAAGAAGCATTACCTACAGGAATTGCACAGATGAAAAGAAAAACATATTTCTAGCTACATGAATTCCCACCAGGATTTTTCTCTTCGAATCTTTTTTCTGTAACTTGCAGGAACCCCAAAATACTAGAATTTTAAAATACAAAATTTTAAGTCCATACATTGCTCCTTGTTCCACACATCCTTCAGAAATGGGGTTACTTAATTCTTTTTTCCTCAAAAGCATTGCATCAGAGAGAAATAGTTTCTACTCTTCCCTTAACTTCCTGTTTAGAAGTATCAGTTCATCCGGCTCAATCCGCTGATCACTGATAACCCCAGCTGCTACATCCCTGTTTTCAGTTTTTCTAAGAATTGAACTGAGAAGAGAAGCAAAGAAAAAAGCAGAAAAGTTGTAGGGTTTGGCGTACTTAGAGAGTGGTTTTTTGCTTGTATGGGTTTTTTGTTTTTGAAAAGCAGGTATTTCTGAATTAGCTCCTGCACATAGGACATTCAAGCACTACTTCTGTAATTCTCAATTTTAATTTTTTTTAATTAGAACCTTATCTTCAGCAAATGTTTTAAGCTGGCTGCAATGCCTGCATGTTTTGCTAAGTCACATTAGATCATGGGAATTTTCAAATCCTACATATCATTATCCACTTCAAATTCACATAAGTATATTAGAAAAAAAAAAAATCCATGCTCTCTTGTCACCAGCACTGATGCTTTGGTAAGGTCTGCTGGCTTCATTCAAGAATGAGACCTCTCCTTAGAAGAAACACAGAAAGATCTACAAAAATAATTCCCTCCTTCAAATAACGTTGCATGAGGGATTAGCACAATTTTCATTCAGGCTATTTACCATCTAGGTTAGTTATTTGCATTTCGTAAGTGACATGACTAAATCAACTAGAGGACTGAATACCAGAAATGGATGCAATTTTTACCATTATTTTTATCATATGGAGTCCTTACACTCTACCATAATTTTCTGCATTTAGAAATGTAATTTATATGATCTATATGTGAAGCTGACACAGATACCCCAGCTTGTATCTATATATGTATTCTCGTTTTAGTCAAAACCAAATGATTCTAAATACTTTCAGTGGGGTCCAACTTCCATAATATATTGCCTTATCTAACCAGATACACAACCAGTTCCTAGTACAGGGATTACAGGATACAAAACAATAGCAACACATTTAATGACATAACTGAATTTGACTTAACACAACTGAATACAATCTATTAGTACACTTATCAGAATTTTAAGGTGCACAAAAAGGGACAGTAGGTTTTACAGTAGCTGGAATTACTGAACTAAAGAGAATACAAATTAAAAAACCATATTAAGGAAAAGCTCAAAGATAAGAGCACAAAGTTTGATGTACCAATGTTATTCAATGATTACATTTTTGTAAAAACATTTTCTCATCCAACAACTGGGACTTGTCCTGTATTGTTTTTTTAAGAAGCATTCAAAATGCGGAGATAAATAATCTGGTTTTAAGTATAACAGCCATTTGAGAAAACAGAGGTTTGATCTCTGTCATACTGGCACAAATCACTGCACAAAATAAATAAAAATAACAAAAGAGGAAAAAAAATCTCCTCAACTAGAAATAACCCTTAAAAATGATGTTAAATAAGTGCTAGTATCCCAGTTTGAAATACTTGGTCTCTCATTTTGCCCAGGACAGCAGCATCTCTAAGAAAGAACAAAAATGCAAACATGTAAGCACTGTACCAAAACTGAAGTAGCTACAGCTATTTGGGTTTCTTGGGAAATGTTTTGGAACCAGCACTAGAAGTCCCACACTGGACCTACCATACGGGACCTACTGTACTGCACTCAATCCTGAGGCACTTTTTGTTCTGTCTCAATCTGAATCTTGATTTAAATTAATGAAAAACCTAATGTTAGGAAAAGATATGCCTCACTTTCACAGGGCTAGGTTTCTTTTTCTCATGAAGTATAGTCTGGTGCTTTGATAGTGAGTAAAAAAAACCAAAAAATAACTTAATGTCCTAATGTTTTTATATGTTTTCTTTCTTTGTTTTATTGAAAAAAGCACCATTTTTAATCCTGAATACTTTAAAGACAGCTGCAACAATTATCCATCAACCACAAAAATTAAGCACTTAGCAAAATATGTAACAATAACAATAACAATACTGATATTTAGAGTAGAGTATTAGCTTAACTTGGCAAATATAATAGAAACAATGAGTCCTAAAAAAGCTCTTCTAATGTTTACTACAGGAAGTTTCCTTTAGGCAGCAGGGCGCATATGATTAATTAGTCCTGCAATGTTCCAATGAAAAAAACATAACACAAACTGTCCACTGTCTCTCAAATAGATTTAACAAAATAGTGTCAACAACATGTGAATGTCTTCTATTGTCAAATACTGATAAGTAAACCAGAATGAACTGCTATTTAGTGCAAGTCTGAGAAAGACAGTGTCTTTAATAAATTCAGTACAATCCCAGTAAAAACACTGCATGTTATCATGAAAGCTCATGTTACCATTAGATTACAGCAGTCATTGAGCAATAATATGTACAAATTAAATTAAATATAAAGGAAAACAATCTAAATTGTAACAAATTTCTGTAGTGTCTTCTGCTGCATTGCATCACCTACTAAGGACTCTCATCATAGTATGGGGCATATTAAACTACATGGCGTGCCCAACACAACAATGACATGCAACTAAATTTTATTTTACTGCAAGACAGGAACTTGGTTCCACCAGAATAAAGATCCAACAAAACAAAAAAGGTATTCCCATCACAAATACAATGATCACACAGTAACATATAGAATACTTATTAAAAAATTAAAACATCACAAGTTCACAGCTCTTCATACACAGGCACACACATGCACATCCACAGCACACATCTTGCATCCTTGAACTTTCACTTACCTCAATAGCTCTCTTTATGTATGGTATCTGTGTCCCACTGTCCAGATCTTCATTAATTATAAGTCTCCTAGCCCACTGACCAGCTCTGACAACGCCATTACCATGAATTAGGACCAACAGCTTGTCAGGATTTACTAATGCATCTTCACTCATAAAGATAAAGCTCTTTGGTTCAGTCTCAATTGCATCAACCTGCAATTACAGACATCACACATTTTAATGCATCAATATAATTCTTTGAAAGAAAACCTTTAGTTACAAAGCTTTCTACCAAATTTATATAAAAACACTCACCACTAAACAACCATTTCAATCCATGTGTGCCCAGGACTAAATAAAAATAAAGCAAAATATGAAACGTAGCTTTGAAACAATAAACATACCAAATTTTAGAACATCAATCCAAGGAACATTTAAAATTAAGAAAAGGGGTAAAAGTTGTGTTAAAGCTTTGAAACATCAGTCGTTTACAAAAATTTATAGGAAAGGAAGAAAGTCCATAAATGAGCAATTGGAGGTGGCAAGAGGGAAGGGAGTGAGGAATTTCTCACCTCTGATATGCCTGAAGCAACAACAAATTCTTACATAATACGAAAAAAAAAATCCTGGAGAGTTCCAAATCAGCCACCTGAACATAAATACTTGATAAGCTACATATAGGAACCAGTACTGTAAATTTGACTGTTACAAATTTAATAGGACAGGTCTATTAAAATATAGAAATCCAATTTGGTTCTAAATAATAGCTTCATTAACAGTCCTCTGTACCAGGGTCAATGCTTAGCTACTTTGCTGTAGGAAGAGACCAACAATTAGCTTTGATATTCAGCAAATTGCAACCTAATAGCACATTATGTCTTTAAAGAGAATAAAGCAGCACTTTTTGTTCAATATAAACTAAAGTTTTTACACTTGGTTTAGCAACCCTTCTCAAGACAAAAGAACTGTTCTGATGTAAACACCATGAGGGCAAAACAAATCCTCATGTTCTCAAATCTACTTCTTCTCTTTCTACTATATGAATACACAGAACAGAAAGAACAAAACAGGCACATCTCCCCTTCATACTATACTCCACACCCCTCCACCCCCACAGCCTAACTGCCCAGCTGCTATGAACACTCTGCAACAAAGAAAAACAGATCAGGTTGTGATCCCCATGCTGAGAAAGAAGGAATTGGCAATTCAGATTAGTTTTGGTAGTTTTTTCTCATATATATGGGTATGTATTCTTAACTACCCTTATAGTAAGAAAAATTAATTCTGCATGCATCTTCAGACATTTTTAATGTAAACCCTACAAAATGTTTTTTTAAATGAAGTCAATGAGGTCACTTAAACAAAACAAATTTGTAAATGAAAGACTAGTCATGTCTCTCTTCAGTATTTGCCATCACACTGAAGACCTTATTCCCCTGCTCCAAAATAAAGTAACATCTCACATGCCTCAGAGTTTGCACAGGAAATGTACTCACCTTCTCTCACACTGTGCAAAAATAGAAAATATGATAAAGAGTATGTTCTATTGAAAAGACTGGGGCTACAGTCAGATCATGCTGCTGCTTCTGAAATAGCAGTACTGATACCTTAAAAGGTGAAACAGATTAGGTAAAAAGTCAGCCAACCCTGAATCTCAGATAGTAGCTGGCAACATGTAATTGACTTCTACCCACAAACTGAATATTTATAACACTATACTTAGGAAAAAAAAAAAAAAGTGAATTTTGCATTTCAGACTAATAGGTTTAGTTTAGTAGGTTTTAGCACTTATATCACTTATATTATAAGTGCTAAAGTTTATATTGTAGTATACAGGAAATACCAGCACTTAGTGGTCATATGTACTAGAAGATAGAGCTAGTTACCATTTCTGCAAATAAGTTAATTTTAAAAAACAGCAAAAAATATCTACCAAGATCATAAAAAAATAATTTTTAGTCTTTTCCCAAAATTAAACACAGTTAGAGATTTTTGTTGAGCTAATTTACCTTCAAACAGTAGAAATTTATTAGATCCAGCATTCACTAAAGAATGCATGTAAATATCACTCCTATACACAACCTTACTTTACTGACAGATCAACATGGAGCACCATTTAATGCCAGACACATGGAGGCCACATAAAATACTTTACAATTATTAGCCACTTGTTCTTCTGGACCTACTCAACATCACTGATTTCTGGTCACTTAAATCTAAAGTGAATAAATACAGGAAAATGTTTTTTAGATTAGTTTAACAATTTGATTCAACATTGTTATTTACAGGTGAAAACAATTCCAGTAATCTGTAGTTAGGCATGCCAAACCTATCTAAATTATAATGGTAATTTACTGTTTAAAACTACAGTTTAATTTTCTTTTTCTTGGACTTTTTTCTCAATGCACAATAATTCCTTAAAGTTTATGAATGTAGGCAGCTATGGAAAGATCTCTACATATATTATGAGATTCTCAATGTTTTTAAACAGTGAACTTCCTTTTTCCATATGATTTCTGTATCAAATGACTTTTCACCTAAACAGTAGTACCAGTCAATAAAATATTTCAGCACCATACTAGTTAGTATTACGCACAGCTGCCGTGAATATATAGAGTAAAATCAAACTACACTTGAAATCTACTACACTTGAAATCTAGTCTTATTGTCATCCACGCTACGACATCAACAATTAGCCTTTACTAACCCAATATTTATGAGAGTTGACAGGGTTCCAGGAGTCTTTTATTCTATATATTGGAGTTTTATAAGATTGAATGTTGAAAAGGGAAGAAAATCCACAAGTACTTTTCTTCCACAATTATTTTTCTTACTAAGTATTTTTCTTATTTCAATTGAGAAACATGACAAAAATTATGAGCCTTGAGCCTACAAAGTAGGTATAAAGTGTAACTGGAGGACGAACATGGCAAATAAGTGGAATTGAACCTGATAAGACTCAAAAAAGATTGTAAGAATTATGAGCAGCTGGTGGAGAGAAAATCTGCTCATTTGCTTCCCAAGATGAAAAGTCATCTTCTATGTGTTTCAACATAAACATAATTAACTTGCTTTAGTTAAAGTCCTCACAGTATTGAGAATCCTGATTTAGAATTTTTCAATCAAAAATGTAAAACTAAGAACTGCTGATCAATATTACAGGCAGCTAATCAACATTTGACTATTACCACAACTAACTTAACAAACCTAAAATCTGAAAAATTTACAAACAAGCATTAACTTCACTTAAGTAACAAAACTGGCAAAAGGAACGTGAATTGGAGATAACAGACCATTGTTTCTCAAAGAAAAATAATTCTTCTATGAACTTTTACCTATTGAAGTGAAAGTGGAAATCACTGATAACTGAGAAGATTCTATGAAGTGAGACATTTCAGTGCCATTGCCAACTAAACATGCGTCCTGTTTTCAAAGAGGATAGAGTTAATTTCTTCTCAGTAGCTGATAAAGTGCAGTGTTTTGGCTTCAGAACAAGAATGGTATGGATAACACTTAGGTATAACACTGATATTTTGGTTTTCTGCTAAGTTGTGTTTATCTAAAGTCAAGGACTTTCCTTGTCTCATGCTCTGCCAGTAAAAAAGGTATGCAAAATAAACTTGGGGAGACCACGGCTGGGACAGGTGCCCTGAACTGGCAAAGGAATATTCCACACCCCATTATATCATGCCCAGGATATAAAATATAAACTATGGGGAATTACCCAGAAGCATGGCCAAGCTGGGTTCGGGAATCTGGAGTCTGGCATCTGGCATTGCGCATCACTTTTTTTTTTCTGGTGTTATTATTATCATTTACCATTATCACTGTATTTTACTTCACTTTAGGTTATTAAACTGTTTTTATCTCAGCTAACAAGTTTTATTTTGATTCTCCTCCCCATTCCACTGGTGTTCAGGGAGGTAAAAGGAGGGTTGAGCAAGCAGCTGCATGGTGCTTAATTTCCGGGCAGGCTTAAAACCACTATAACATGTTACTAATTATTTAAACTTCCATCTCAGGCTTCCCCAGAAGCTGTTAAAGATGCAGTTAATTTAGAAGCACACTCCACTTGCCTTCAACACCTAAAGAAGAGCAAAGATCAATCACTGATTATGCCACTAAAACTAAAGAAATACAAATACTCCATCTGGCTAAAAATACTCCAAATACTCCATTTCTGGCTAAAAAATTGCCATCTTCCTTTTACTCCTAACATAACCTTCAATGGAGTGCAAAATAAAACTTCAGAAGCAGTGATTGAATGGCCTCTCCCTTAATATGAGACTCTTTATTAAAATGTTCATGTCCAGTAGTACTTGTTGAACATTATTAGAAGTATAGTGCTTTACAGTAACAATAGTTCAACGTGGATCTTGGCCTCTCTGTGTAGCAAAAAATGTTCAGAATCGTTCAGTCAAAAATGCTGGCATAATACAACAATAGGCAAGCTCTCCTGATCTGCCAACTGGTCTTACTTTCATATCTGAAACCAAATTAATTAATTTTTGTATCCCAAACTGAAGTTGCTACCTAAGAAAGCAAAACAAAGACAGCAAGTTGGACTTTACACACAAAGTTGAAATTACAGAAGATAAAACGCCATCATGCTAAACCTTTGAAACATAACATTTCCATTCCCTACTAAAATCATGCTGAAAAGAAGCCCACACCACCTAACAGAGTCCTGAAACACATTTCTAATACTAAAAATTACAGGACTGCCAGCTTCATTATCAGCTGACAGAAAAAGGAAAACCAATACAACAACTTTCTGATCACCTGTGATGAAATTAAAAGAAAAAAGTTTTTTGCACTAATCTCAAAAATATGCACATAAAAAGGTTGTGTGTATATATATAGGTATATGTGTGTGTGTGTGTATATATACACACATATAAGCCATCTTGGTCAGACCAAGGTCCAGGGTCCTGTTTCTACAACTGGCAGATTGCATACAGGAACAGTAAAAACAGTGGTTACAGAGTGATTCTTGCCTGGCTTTGACAGCTGGTAACTTTGGAACCTTGAAGCCACAGTTTATATAACTGGGCATGCACATTAAATAGTTCAAGGCACCTATCCCACCTTAATATTGTCAAATGGTTTTTTTGACTGCATTTATACCTCTCTCCTTGGTAGTATTCTGTGGCAGTGAGTTCCACAATATAATTGGGACATATATGAAATAATACTGTCTCTTTCAGTAGAGATCTCCTGCCTGATAATTTAAACTTGATGCCCCTTAGGATCTCTATTATGAAAAAGGCAAAAATCCATTTCCTATTCATCTTCTCTTCACCTTTCATGATTTTATAGATTTGTCATATTCCTTCCTCAGCCCTCTATTTTCCAAGCTGAAGAATCTTTGTTTAATCTTTCTTTGTCTGAAAAGAATTTCATGCCTGTGATCATCCTTGCAACCCTCCTCTGTATTTCTTTTTAATTCTTCATATCCTTTTTGATATGGTGTCCAGACTTCATGCAGTGTTTAACATGAGGGCCCATATAATGAGTGGAATGATGATGTTTTTCTGTTTTGTTCTCGATACCTCGTAATTCCTAACATCCTATTTGCTTTGAGGGTTTTTGACTGCCATCGAGCACTCACTGATGTTCTCAGAGACCTACTCACAATCACTCCAAGCTCTTTCCTGAGTTGTAATTTAGAGGCCACTGTTGTGTTTACAGAGTGAGTTATCTTCCCCATAATTTCATATTTACCAGATTTGAATCTCCTGTCATTTAATCATCCAGTTATTCAGCATGAATAAATAATTTCCCAAGTCATCATAATCAGCTTTAGATTTAACTATCCCAAATAATTTTAGAAAAAAAACAGAGAAGTTTGTTAGCTTGTATTAATTCCTTTTTTCCTTTTGCTTACAGCTATATCAGCTCTTAACAGCATTTCCCTGGTAAGTTTATTTCATCTGTAAAATATGAACACCTTTCTCCCCTTCTAACCAATTAACTTTAAAGGGGACTACCTTCTCCTGTGCTTTTTAAAGCATCTTTTTGTTGACAGTTTCCTGGAAATATCTGTACTCTTTTACTGACAAGATATTTCTTCTCCATGTGATCTGTGACTCCTGCAATGAATTCTGGATTTTTAAAAAATAAACTTGTACTAATTTCCCCCAATATTATTACTATTATTATTATTATTATTATTATTATTATTATTATTACTATTTCAGCAGTAAGTTAAATACAAATTGGTTGTTCTGCAGCTTCATGTTTGATTTCCTATAGAATCCTAGGTTTAAAAAAAAATCTCATCCTGGAATTTGTTTATTGTACAATATATTAACTTGTCCTCAGGTCTCCTCTATTGATATGACAAATTTTAGACAGCTGCTCAGAATTATATCCTGTTTAGGATAGTTAAGAGTGTGGAAATTGGACAAGTAGTATTGGAATTAATTATGTTAGTTTTTCTCATTTGAACCTTGGTATTCATTTTAGCTGCAATTCATCTACTGGCTTTATCAGCTCTCTTTTATTATTAGCCTTTACAACTCTAATAAGATCCTCAAATTTGGTTTTTCTGAATTTACTGTGATTTTACACGTAACTTACCAACACTTATACTCTCCTCTATTCTCATCCTAAGAGCTGTTTTATTACTTTTACCAGTGTCCTTTACTAGTTTCAGCTAGAGGGTTTTGTGTCCTTCCTTTGGGAATCTGTCGCCAAGAAACCTGAACCTTAGAGCCAGGCAGATGAATCACTACAGATGTGACATAGGTGATGGAGGTGCTGTAACACTTATCCCGAGTTTCTTCATCTTCATGCTTGGGAGCTAATTGAGCAGCTTTACCGCTGCTCTACTTATATGCATATTCTTCATATTAATTTTTAGGAATCAAAGAAAGTTCTATAGCCTTAAAATCCAGATTCGAAGTTTATAAAAGACAGCTTCATAGTTTCACAGATGAAGTGTGACATGGCTTGAGAAGTCTTTTGATACATTATATTTCTGGAAGTACTTTTTGGACCAAAACTTCACCAAGAAAGAAAATCAGCCAAAAAGCTGGAGATCGTAACTAGCACTGCACCAGGCAGACTGTCATGATGAACCCAATCCTATGTCTGTCTACACAGAAAAATCTGAAGTGGGGAAATGGTATCTCAGTCTTGGCTCGCAGGGGATTGGTGCAAGCACCAGGCTTGCCCTTAGATTTCTCTGTGAACCTCGTAGCTCAGCTCCTTCTGCTGTGACCACAAAACACTGAAAAAGTCCTTCTAGGAAACTACAAGTAGTTTGGTCAGGTAATCAAAACATTCCCTAAGCAACATTCAGGGAATGGAAATGGGACTACTGAAATCTTACAGAACTGTTAAGGCAAAAGACCTTTTCCTTCCATAGCCTAAATAGGTTTCCTTGACTGAATATGAAGGTTCCTCTGAGAATGACAGCAATTCAAAAGATTTCAAAGAGCATAGGAATAATCCTTCATAATGATGGAAAATCTACATAGTGCTGTCACACTCCAGTCTCCCCTGCGCTCTCCAATATAAAAATACCTGAACATCATCATATCACATCACATATATTTATAAACACTCTGATATGTGGGGGAGCACTTAATCTTTTCCAAGGGTTGATTAAATATTTTCACTAAGTGACAAAAGCACTTTATATTACATGCATATTACAAATTATTGAAAAAGCATTTTTTAAAAAATGACTTGGAGTATTTTACTGATACTGAATGTGAATGTAGTCCGCTGCCTGCAAAGACACTTCTGTTCTCTACATCTGTAGACATCTCAAAATACTCACAAATACTTTTCAGAAAGCTTATAGCACTCCTATAAAAAGCACCACATTTTGAAAATTCTGGTATCTGGTAAGGTAAGGAAGGCTCAGTTGGAGAAATCAAACACATGAGAAATGAGGTGGAACCACATCTCCAGATGCATACACATGCAAAATGCAAAGGCAGTGTCCTGAAACAATGCCCTGCACAGAGCCCTGGCAAACCTTGTCTTTATATGAATATGGGATCACAGGCTATGCTGGGTACAGATTCAAAAACAATGCCCTTGGAAAAATAAATTATACTTACTGGAAGAGTTACTTTCTTCAAGTGGCATTCATTCTGCAGTAGTTCATAAATGTATTTAGTAATGATCTGAAGAAAAGAAAAAATAGAATGCCATCAGATACTAAAACACGTACAATAATGAAATATGCAGGAAGACAACTTAAAGGCTAATTGGTTAAACTTCTAAGACTTGTAGATGTTTTGCCACTTTCCTGAATCCTCTACTGTATAACTAATTATAGAACTTGGAGCTTAGACATAAAATTCTCTGTTTCACAGAAAAGACTTCTTGCCAGTACAATGGAAGGGTAACTGTACCTGTGAATCCATCATGCACTACTGTGTGCACAATTAGGTGAATAACAACCTCAAAACTAAGGTTTATAACCAATTAATATATACTTGGGGGGTAGAAGAAAGGCTCTATTTGTAAAGAAATACTTTTAAAGCATTTTGTCCACTGGCAGATTTCTGCAATTCTCTCCCCTCCAGGTTCACTTCATGATTTACATGGAGAGAAGATTTGTAGCCACCCTCAGCTAAGTTACTTTGCCATTTCTACTTACTGAACAGGGGAGGTACGGATCAAAGACTGCTGAATAGAAGAAAACCCCATACAGACTGCCAACTATGCAAGAGTTTATGTCTGTTTTCTCCATATAGGAATAAAATTGAAATTTCAATCCTGAAACTAAAGGTATCATTTCAGAAAGCAACAACATGAAGAAAGAAAAAAACCAAAGACCAAACAAAACACCAAAAAAAGCCCACAAACAAAAAACCCCCAAACAAACAAAAACAACATAAAAATCCAAACAAAACCACAAAACCAAAACAAACCAAAACCCACCAGAAGGAAAAAAAGTTACGAAACCCACAAGCCACACAAAAATCAACCTTGTTAGAACAAAAGACTTGCCCTCTTAAATGTAACAAAGCTGTTCATATTTCAAATTCTTGCCTCCTATCTAGAGACATTTTTTTTCTGCCCTTACATATTCTAAGAAAAATGGAGATGCAGATTAACTACTTTCTAACTATAATTAATTTGGGAATTAAACTGAGGAACAAAC
The DNA here is from genome assembly GCF_023055355.1 of Agelaius tricolor. Taxonomy (NCBI): domain Eukaryota; kingdom Metazoa; phylum Chordata; class Aves; order Passeriformes; family Icteridae; genus Agelaius; species Agelaius tricolor. The sequence goes on from NW_027269287.1 coordinate 7,685,277, forward strand.
AGGCACTTCATCCATTTGAGGCTGTAAAAACAGTGTGGACGTTACTGCCTGGATATCAATGGCTATAGGAGCTTGAAAAAAAAAGGCAAATTACAGAGGTAAAATAAAGAACTCATTTTAAAAGGCTGAAATGGTGCTTGGCTTTTCTTTAAAGCTCAGGGAACAGTATTTAAATTCCAGACAGGACAAGATCTAAGTCTCAGAATATTAATCCAAGAATATCTGGGTACAAACCCAGATGGTATTCTTTAGATTAACACCTCAAGGCCACAATTGCATCACAAATACATCCGAACCCACATTATATTAAGCCTCAACAGAAATATCACTGTACCAAGGTCTTAAGTGATGGCATCTTAACTACACACTATCATCCAAGCAAGTAGAAGCCAGGGTGGCATAAACTTCAAATTTAATTTTCCAAATGCACAATTACAAAAGGAAATTTCAACAAAGTCCAAAAGTTTTTATTATGTAAATGTGAGGAAACACAATATGCAAATGTTTGGAACACATATGACTAAACTGGAAGTGCTGATGAGAGCTAATTAAAAATGTTGTTATATGCTCCTCCTTTCTTTTCTCTAAAACCCAAAATCTTTATTAGGATTATAAGAATTCTTTCTGATCCTGCTCAAATACATTTATTGATAGACTTATGTTCAAAAAACTTTATGGCTTACAGATTATCAGTCCTTCTGAACATTATTATCTACACAGAAACTGCATTTGGAGAAGGAATTCAGCTGTGAGCGATGAGTTGATTTAAGACATGTTTATCCCCAAAGCAGTATGCTTGGAACATGCATACAGTGTAATTTTACCTTCAGGGGCAAACTTTTTATGGTTCACCGAAATCTACTGCAGCGTAACACCAACAAGAAAGCAGTTAAATTCCTGCAGTCTCAAAGGCTAATGTTGTACCGACATTAAAGTGAGCATAATGATAACACTGACTACAACATAGAAATTTTGGTTTTAACTCTCAATTTAGGCCTCTACTCACTGTTAAAATCACTAAAAGAAAACTTGGAAGATAAAAACTCCTATGCAGAAAATATACTTTAACCACTTGTGAAAGTCTACCCTTTTTACATGTTTGCATCTATTTCTTCTATTCTCTCTCATTTATTTAGGCTGTGTGTCTTCAGAGCGGAAATAAACTTTTACTCATTTTTTCCACAGCCCATCTCAATGGGGCAGTCATTCTAACTGACTCTTTATGCACTACCCTAATAAAATAAATAAACAATAAAGCACAATACAGCCTTAAAAACGGGAGTGTTCAATCAGTAGAACACTCTGGTGCACCAAAGACTTAACCTAATGAACGCTTTCAATAAAAGCAAACACAAATAAAGATACAGGAGGAGAAGGCTCACATGCAAGAGATTATCATCTTCAGACAGCTCAGCACCTGGATGGCCTGCATTGCCCAGGGAGATTTCAGGAAAAAATACCATTGAAAAAACCCTCAAACAAAACAACCCCTAATACTGCCCAGTCTATATATATATATATGTGTATGTATGTATATGTGAATGTGTGTGTGTGTGTGTGTGTGTGTGTGTATGTATGCAGCCACCGAAAGGGCTGAAGGCTTTTTTGCAGTAGATCAACATGTTAGGGATATCCTAGCAATGGCTGGTACACTATGAGTCTTAATGATGGAAACTGTTACACAAGATTTCTTGAAGTGCCATTCAAGTCCAAAATTTTCTAGATTTGAAAACATCTCTAATGGCCAGACTTCCTGCATTCTACCATAGATGTGTCTAGAAAACTTGACAAAATTCAGTCCTGCCTAGGAAAATCTAGCAAAATTCTGTCTTATTTAGGAATAGGGCTGCAAGTACTGAAAATGCTATACATCCAACACTATCTTTGGATTTTTATGCTTTTAACAGCTTCCTCTGATTTTATGGCTGATGACTTTAAAAAAAAAATATTAAAATATCTTTTCTACAGGAAGGAAAAAGAAAAGCAGACTGTGTGAAATTTTCTATACAGAACTAGTTAGACTATTTCAAATCTATACAATTTATATAACCACAACCTCTCTAAGTAGCAATATTATCTTGTGCATGCTGGTGTTCTACATTTAACATCTGAAAACTATTGTAGAAACTACTGTAGAATGTTGAGAAGTGTCTTTTGACTTCTTGCATGAGTAGGTGGTACTGGTTACACTATGAACTCTCCTGGACTAATTATCACTCAATCACACAGCTGCTCATCACTGCAGGTATACAGAGACAGAGGCTGATCAATTCAGTCCTGCATCAATAAATCATCTGAACTATCAAGCAACAAATTGTTCAGATCCAGACATTCTCAGTGCAAACTGTAACACTTACTAGAGAGTCCTATTCATGCTAGTCATGCTAACCTGGGATAGCTGCACTTTTTCTAAGGCTCTTGAAACTGGTTAGGTGTGCTAAAGCTGTAAGCAGTATACTGCACTGTAATTCAAGGTAATAAGGTGGCTGGAGAGCAGGCATCATCACTGTGTCCAAGACTGCAAAGAAAAAAGAACCAACAGTAAGACCTGCCACAGTGTATGAAATTAATTGCCTGATAAATGGAGAAGAAACTGGCAGTTCTGTATTCCTTGTATGAGATACTGAAAGCTTCCACCTCACATTAGAGTATTTCTGTACTTCATTCACATCCAAGTGCTGTCTATCAGGAAAATACATCCCAAATAAGACAAATATCTGAAATTAAAGCTATCAAGGTGTTCTTACTGACTGTTGAGTGAACTGGAACAAGGAAAAAAACAAACAACACAAATACCAAAAAATTCCATGCCTCTCACACCTATTCAGATAGCAAGGGAGAAATCCTGTCCAGCCATGGAAAGCCTAACATTTCAACTGTCCAAAAAAAGGTTGCACTCAAGCTGCGCGATAGAGGAAATTTTCTTCTCAGAACAAAGCAGTCTTCTCTGGAAGGAAACTACATTGCTTGCATTTTAAATTGCTCTCATTGAGCAGAGGAGCCCATGTTCTGCTTTCCCTAAGCCTGAGAAACTTCTGCCCTAAATGAAATCACAGCTATTCTAATTTTGTTGCACTAAAAAAATTCCCATAATGAAGGCAAGCTGATGAGAGCAGGGACCACAGCTGACTAGAACACATCCTGAGCACTAAAACCAAGTAGATTGTCCTCAGCATATTAAAAGCACAAGTATCTAATCTCTCTTATCATTTCTTTATTGTAGTTTTCCTTCATATATGGTGAACAAGGTTGAGAGCCTTATACATATGGCTCAGGAGTAGAACCAACCTTCAGTGCTCACCAATGCCTTTCTGAGGAGCTTAAAATAAGTTAGTCATGATTTATGTTGGATATAACACAGAATACGTCCAGAAGTACCTTTTCAAAGTGCTAGTGGTCTCAAATATGAAAACTGCAGAGTCCAATAGCCTTATGGATAATTCAGGGATAGACCTACGTTGCGACCAGTGAGCCTTCATATGGATCCAGAAAACAGGCTACTTTCATCACAAAGAAATTATATTTAGTGACTTGGACAGAAAGCAAAAAGAATAGACAGAAGCACATTATCTTATAATGGGCCTGAGGTTTTACCCTTGCATTGTGAAATATTCTGCACGATCATAGCAGGACTAGAATGCTGCATACACTCTGCAGAGCGAAACTGAAACTACAGGTGGAAACCTAGTTGCGGTATACACAAGCATAATATAAATATGTTCTTTTAAGACTATGGTTCATAGAGAGGACTTTCTCACAGATTGTTTTCAATGAACAAAAAGCATTGAGAAATTTTGTTATGAGTCTAATTTGTGAAATCTTTGCAATAGAGCATCCTGAAACCACATGTTAAAAAGATTCATACCTGTATAGAATTATGTGAAAACAGAAATTAAAGACTAATAACCAGTGACTGCATGTTTAAAGTTAGAAAAATCATGAAGGTAGTGAAGTCTAAATACAATTAAAAGTGGAGACAAATACCAAAGAGACACTTCAATGAATTAAGTACAGGGGGTCTTTAAACAAAGTCTGGAAAGGACCACTGAAAAAAAAATTCCCACAAAGCAAGCAGGCAATTCCAGAATAACTCAGTTTAAAATAATAACCCCTCCATTTTAAGACTGTAATACATTGAAAAAAAGCCTTGTACCACATTCTACAAACATCAAAAAAAACAGCATGGCATTCATGAGGAACAGCAGAACTGCAGCTGACCCACTAGTGAACTTTTCAATAACAGAGATTGCCAGGTATACAGACAACAGGTCACAACTCAATGACTTGATTAATAACACCTACATCCTAATCCAGAGGAGCTGCTTCAGTACATACCACACCAAAATGCATGCTGGGACTCAGTGAAGTGCACTGAGCCTTGCCCGTCAAGTACCCCTCCCACGCTGTGCTTTACAACCCAAGTCCTCTAAATTCTTTTCTCCTCTCCCCCACAAATGTGCTCCCACTTTCAAAACTAACCATGGCTACCCACCCGAAGATTACATACACAAATACATGCATATACAAATAGAACAACAAGCCTGCTGCAGAGGGAAAATAAGAAAAAAGACCAAGTAAATTACTCAAACTTGCAAAATGTTTTCTCAAGTGAATTCTCAGCTAAAAACATACTAAAAATCAGCATAAGCCTGTATGATTTATTGCCTCTCACTTCTAACCTGGCATCTATCAGGTGTCATTGGAAATCATTACCATGCAAGCAACAGTCATGGATTCACGACAGATGTGAGGAACCCCTAGGCTAGTGCAAACCACAAAGTCTCTTTTGAAGACAATCAAATGCCACATGTCCCCCTCTTTCCCCATATGCGCATCCCTCATGACCAAAATACCAACAAGCCTGTCAAATGTCTGGTGTATGGTTAACACATGATAAAGAATAAAACACGTGACGCAACAAAGGATAAGGCGCATGAGATTGGTTGACATTACAACCACTCCCATGACAGAGGACAGATTACAAGACCTAGGAGAAATGATGAGGAAGCACAAGCTGTTAACCCAAGTTGTCCACTCCATTGCCTATTCCTACATACTTGTAGCAGATTTTGGGGGAAAAAAAAGGAAATGGACAAAACTACAGATTAAATATATCCTTCTGGTGGACCAGATCCAGCTGGATGGATCTGAGATTTCCCACATTATATTCCTCATCTACAGATACTCAAAACAGAAACAGAAAGCCATCATCACTATTACTACTCTTGCTGTCACTTTTCACTTCTCCAAGGATTAAATATGAATGGAGACAGAACTACTCTCTCAAAGTTAAGAATGGCTACTTCCCATCATGAGTGAGATGTGTTGGCAACACATCAACTTACTCAGTGGATGGGGGCTTCTGCCTCCAAAGATGCCAGCTTGTGAAAAAACACTCATTAAACACTGTCAGATCACTTTTCAATAATTTTTAAAGAGAGTTTAAAGTAAATCAGAGTGAAAAGAGTAAGAGAATCAAGTGACAATAATTTTAGTTGTATGTTTTTATGAGTGGCCAGATTTCCCTGAATAATTGAGCTAGTATATTTAAAATTAAGTAGACTCTAGCTAATAAAACATAGCTACATTGGCATTTTCCTCTTGATCGACTTCTTGGATTTTCCTAAGTCATATCATAAAAGGGGTTAGTACATTATTAGTGTCATTAATAGTTTACTATTCCTCCAATAACATTCTGAGTTAACTGTATTTTAACCTCAGTTTAATATCCTACATGAACACACATTACAGAAAAAAAAAGGGAAAAAATAGAATAAAAATTCTTAGTGGCATTTTTAGTTTAGAAATCACTGAAGTCTGACCATCTCTACCCTCTACACTATGTCACTCAGTATAACTTCCTATACATGAAGAAAAATGCAAGGGTTTGTTTTCCTTTCTTTAGAGATGAAAAACTAATGTGACCTTACATTTATTAATCAACTCTCATCTTGTGACAGAACTACACTTAAAATGTGTAACAGCTGAACATTACCAGTTCTCCTGAGAAATCCACGTACAGATAACAGCCATGCTTATTCTTTTTCGTGAAGTTGTGTCTTTGACTGAACTTCCTACAGGACACCAAGTGATTAACAGCTCCTCAGACCTCTGAAATTATTTTAAATATTAATTTACACCTGACATAACACATTATAGTCTTTTGAATCTAAGTTTCTCAAAAATGGACCTTCCATGGGCATAAAAAGGATACTATTTTCAAATAATTTATATTCAACGTAAGAGATTAGACTTCTCAGCACTATTAGCCTTTTCTAATAACTTCACAGCACAGTACACAGGCTGGAGGTTTTGTAACCTATCTTAAAAACAAACAAGTATAAAACTAGAAGTAATGTGATGACAAGTAATGGATTTTGTTATTTTATAAAATTTGTCTCCTCATTGGTAATAGGCATACCAGTGCAAGAAGAGAAAATAAGCACAAGACGGAAACAATCCCTATAACATACAGTAGTCTACCTATAATGTTTTCCTCTTCACAATGTAAGAGCAATAATGTTCAGTGAAACAAATGCAAAATGAACTCCAACTGACTGCCCTACAGCGAATCTCAAGTGGTGGGACTGACCTGAGGCTTGCTGCTGTGGCTGCCATAGCCTTGGTTGAATGAGCTTTATTTTGACCCTGAGGTGACAAATCTGCCAATACACCCTAATGAGAGATGCAATGAACTTTTTGACATACTGCTCTTTGATAGACTTACCTAAGAAATGGGAACAAACAAACAAAAATAAAAACCAAACCAAAACACCCCTCACCATCACCATTCTAGAACAAAAGACCCTAAAAGCGGAATGGACTTTATAAAAGCCCAGCTCACTGCAGGCTAAAAAAGGAAAAAAAAAATTAGAGAAACAAAATCAATGGTATTTTAAAAATCCACAAAGACCTCACTTGGATTATAGTGTGGGAGAACAATTCAGTAAGATGGAATTGACATTATCTCTGTGTGGTTTCTTGTGTTTTCTACTGAAAGCCATTCAATTCAACCTTCATACATAGTTGTGATATTCTGTATTTTGAACGGACTGATCACAACTAAGATCTCAAGGTCTTTCAAGAGAATTAAATGAAAGACAACAGGGATTTGTCATGAGTGCAGCACATAGTGTTGATCTGATTTGATCCAATGATTCGTTACATGGTCTTTGCTGACACCTGTTGGTTTATGTTTTGTTTTCCTTTTTTTTTTTTCCTTTTTAAGAGAAGCATCTCTAATTTTAGAAACCACTTGACAATTATTTGGCTTTAGAAATGGCTTAACTACTAAGACCATCTTATGGAAATTCTCAGGTTTTAAAAAATATACATACATACACATATATATGTATCAATACTAAGCAGATAATTCAATCAAGCACCTGCACTACAAGCAATTAAACCTCAGCAGAAAGCAAGACCCCCTTACCCAAGGTGAGACAAGAAACACAATGATTAAAAGATTGCAAAAGAAAACAGGAAACTAAAAAAAGCTCAAAAGTTTAACAACGGAACAAGTTTAAATGAAGATTATGAATACAATTCAATATTCCAATCCTATCTATATAGCTACAACTATCTTATCTTTAAATTTCATAGTAGAGATGAGTTATGAAAAGGGATCTGGAAGAAAGAGCAGTCCTGATTATTCCAACTATTATGGAAAAAAAAAAGCTGTTAAGGTGGTGAGGCAGTGCTACAGTTTCAAAAGATTAAAAATCCATGCCAAAACCAACTGACATACCAGATTAACATAGTTAAAGCACACCAGCTTTTGTAGTCACGGACAAAAAAAAAACAGTGATGTGTCATGCATCATCTAATTCTGCCACCTTTCATTGCTCAGCAGAAATAGCCTGATAAATATTCACAGATGGACTGAAGGATTAATTTTATGTAAATCCAGAGCAGAACTCTAAATAACACCTTCTTTTAATAGCAAGATGTCTTCACCATTTTGCCTCTGTGCTCCAGAATACTAGTGAGTCAAAATAAACAGGATTTACTCACTTTTAACTGAAAAGGATCCCTTTTCTCCAGCCTAAACAACCCCAGCTCCTTCAGAAGCTCCTCACAGGACTTCTGCTGATGCTAAAAACCTTTAGGCATCCACATGCTCCCAGAGACCTGTGAACATCTGTGAAGCACAGCTGGTCACTACTTACCTCCTTCTGGATTACAGCACATCTCTGCTCCCTGTCCCTGTCTACCAGCTCAGGAGGTCAGTTGTCCTGAGGATAACCAATTTTACTGTTGAACACTGAAACTAAGGTGTGAAACACACCAGCCTTTTCCTCATCTTTGGTGACTATTTTCACCCCCTAGCATTCAATAAAGAATGTAGTTTTTTCCTTCATCTTTTTTTAATTAAAATGTTTATAAAAGACTTGTTATTATTCTTTACAGAAGCAGCCAGACTAACTTCTAATGGACCTTCTACCTCTCTAATTTTCTTTTTGCATGACCTAACAACATCCTTTAATACTTCCTGAGTTGCCCACTCCTTTTTCAACCTTCTTTTTTTTCCCTCTTGAGTTCCCGTGAAAACTTCCTGCTCAGCCAGGCCACTCTTCTTTGCCAACTGCAGGTCTAGCAGAGCCCCACCCCTGGCAGGCTCACTCACCATCTGTGACAAGAAGCTCTCCTCTGTACACTCCAAGAATCTCTAGAGTGACTCTTTTCCACCGTGTTGAGTTCCCAGCAGATACCTGGCAGGTTAAATGTCCTACAAGAACAAGGGCTGGCAATCTTGAAACATCCTCCAGCCACCAGGATGGCAGCCTTGATGGCCTTTCTCTGATTCTTACCCATGGCACTTGATCTTATTGTCATTAATCTCAAGTTCCATGGTGTCCAGAACCTCCCTAACATACAGAGCCGCCCCTCCACCTCTTCTCCCTCTCCTGTCTCTTGTGAAGAGCTTGTAGCCATCCACTGCAGTGCTCCAGTCCTGCAAGTCATCCCACCACATTTCTGTGATGGTGACTCTGTCATCACTTTCCTGCTGTGCCATGGCTTCCAGTCCCTTGTTTGTAACCCACACTGCACGCATCAGTGTACATGCACTTCAGCTGCGCTGCTGATTTCACCCCTGACTCTGGCTTACCACCCTTGGGGTCACCTCTCAAGCGCCTGGTTTCATCCCCTTCCGCCCCTTCCTCCTTCAAACCTAGTTTAAAGCGTTCTCAATCAGCCCTGCCAACTCATGGGCTAGAATCCTTTTGCCCTTGTTGAACAGATGGAGCCCATCTGACTCAGGCAGACCTGGTGCTGTAAAAATTGCCCATGGTAGAAAAACCAAAATTCCTCTGATGGCACCAGCCCTTAAGCAGCCATTCAGTGATAATGTGGGTTTTTCTATTCCTTTTATCATTCATCCCTGCTCCTGAAGGAACTGAGCAGAACCACACCTGAGCTCCTGCCCCATCAACCAATCAGTCCAGAGCCCTGATGTCCTTTCAAATGACCTGGTACCCTTCTTGTCATCACTGCAAACCTGGACGAGCAGCAGTGGGTAATAATCAGAGGGATGAATTAGTACAGGGAATCTCCTGCTGATATCCCATACCTGGGCCCCAGGAAAGCAGCAGACTTCCCTGTGGAATGGGTCTGGGTGACATACAGGGCCCTCAGCTCCCCTCAGGCGGTGAACTTTCCACAACTACCCTTCTTCTATTCTTAATTTCCTGAGGTTGTGATCCGTCTGACAGACAAAGTGCACCTGGGAGACTCTCCAGATGCTTTTGTTTGCCATCATCTGCCTGAGCCTCTGGACCCAGGGCCTTGTACCTATTCTGTAAGGGCACCTGGGAAACTGACGGGGGTCAGGAAGGAATTTTGCTACCTCTCTGAGTAGGCATCCATTTCCTTTCCTCCAGCCTGCTAGGTCTCCTCCTTCTGCCTGATGGTAAGAGGGATGGTGTAGCATTGTGTGTTTTATACAGGTTGTGTTGTAAATTTGGTTATTTTTTATAAGTTGAGTTTATGGTTTCACCCTCAGCTCCCCGCATGTTCTTCCCTCATAATGGTTTGATCCTGAGTTGTTTGTCCCTTGTTTTCCCTGTCACCTGTCTGTCAAAGTAACCGATCCCCTAGTCCTTCTGTTTATGTCCTATTAAGTTTATTTCCTCCCTCCTGGTGCTGCCCAGTTTCCCTGTCCATCATTGTAAGCAACCCCCTACCCCTTTATTTCCGGAAACTTCTTTGTCAGTTATCCCTTACTTAAGATATGATTTGCCTTTTCCCTCCCCCATGCAATACTTATTGGTTCAGTTGTGTCCCTTGCTCCTCCCCCTGGGGTTCGTTTATTGGTTCCCTCGTGTCTTCTCCTGTCACACTCATCCCCTTTATCAATGCCTTCCCAAACGACTCTTTGAGCCGTCACTGGCCCCGCTTGGGACAATAAAGCGCTTTTGCACCTGTGTGAGTGTCCGCTCTCCTTCCTTCGCCTCAGTACTTCGTAGTCCCGCTCTCGCCTGCGCCACCTACGCAGCAGACGGCACCACTACCCGGGGTTCTCGCAAAGAACCTGGGAGTGGCGGAATCCGTGGTCTCCGGCCACTCCGGGAGCGGCTAGCCAGCATTCATCCAGCTCCTGTGGCTGTGGGACGGGGCTCCTCTGACTCCTGCCGACCTTCTCTCAGGTTGCAAGGCTGTAACTCCACCAGTCGGTTTCTCTTTTTGCTCTCCCTAATACTCCTTAGCTTTTCTACTTCTTGCTTAAGCTCTGCTACCCGACAGAGTAGATCATTCACCAGCTCACACCACGGACTTTTGCACTGTGCTCTGGTACTGCCCCAGGCTTGGCGGGTTCTCTTTGGGCTTAGCACAGTTTTGCTGGCAGCAGCAGCAGCAGGCTATTGACACATTTGTAAACCATTGCTTGGAAAAAAAAACATCCGACGACCAACCAAAAGATAAAAGTCATCACCCAGAGCCTCTCTGCACCCTTTGTGCTACCCCTGCTCAGGAGAACTGCCCACGAGCTGTAGTGCCACGCCCTCACTGGCATGCTACACCCATTTGTCCCTAAAGCCTCTTCTAAATTTCCTGCAAATTGCCTGGAGATCATCCCTTGCTTGACTGAACGCTCCTTTTGATAGGCAAACAATCTTGGTTTTGCTAAGTAGAAGTATGGCTTCTTCTGCTATTTCTGCTGCTTAGAAATATTTTCCCAACACGGCATTCTTAAAATTATGACTTGCAATGCAGGATCGAGAGCATCTGCACTCCTGAATATTGCAAAGCATCCCAAAAATAAGTTGCCATGATCTAAGGATGTTATGTGTTACTGAATGTAGCTTTTTTCCAACAAAAATGTAGCCATATTTCCAACAAAATATTAAATGGCATTAAAAATGTTCACTTTTCACTCCTAGTCCCCTTATGATTTATTTGTGTTCATTTCACCTATATTATCTCTAGGGTTACAGGCTATTTTTATGTCAAAAATTACTAGCAGTTCATTTACTATTGCAACCAAATAAATTCCACTTTCTAGACTAACAAAATCCTCATTTGGTTTCCTGTGAAGATGGAAACGTAAGCCCAAGAAACTGAAACTAAAAGAATATACTGACCACTTACCAAAGAGTATAACTTTCTAAAAGACAGCTGAAGAAAATAAAAAATATGTTTTAATTCTTAGGCTGACTGTGAACTGACATCAGATTTGTCTTACAGAAAGGTAAGTGAATATCATATTACAGATTTACTTTGAAATTACTCAGTCATACGTATGTGTATAAAGGAATATTTACTCTAGAAAGAAATATTAATTACATACTTTGTTAATTTGCAGTTTTAGCTTACTGATGAAAACTGATAAAACCTGACTTGCAACTCAGTATGCAACTTGGTAACTTCCAGAAGCTGAATTCAACTTACCTGCTGTGAAAATTATTTTAATTTTATTTACCTACAACCATATACATCTGGAAGTATTTTTTGCATACTAGACCACTGCAACCAAGAGCACTGAACTATGCTGATATCTGCAAGAATTTATCAGACCTTTTATTTCATGTTTAATCCTTATTTAGTCCTAGCAGAGTAGCATCCAATGGTCCCTGACATTTCCAAAACACTTCAAAAAGAAGTGATGTGACACTGAAAACTTAACAGTAGATTGAAATTCAGGACAAACAAGGGCTCTGTTCCTGGCTGACAACTGTGAGTATAAACTCATGTTATCAAACAAGCTGTTTCCTTTTCTGCTACTATTAACTGGTTTCAAGGCACACAACCCTCTTAACATGCACTTTTGTGAAACACAGTTGAATTGAGTAATCGCATACGTACTATCAGGTAATACCTTTTGAAGTGCATCATGACGCATGACTTGAAAAATCAGTTGGTGGAAGGCATTATGAACTTGGACACTGAAACTTTCATAGAATTACAGAATAAACTGAGTTAGAAGGGATTCATGAGGATCATTGAATCCAGCTCCTGTTCCTGTGCTGGACAGCCCAAAGATTCACACCATGTCCCCGAGTGTTGTCCAAATGCTTCTTGAACACGGACAGCCTAGGTGCTGTGATCACTTCCCTGGGAACCTGTTTCAGTGTTCAATGGCCTCTGGGTGAAGAAATTTTTCCATCTTTAACCTGCACTTTCCTAAACCCAGCTTCATGTTGTTCCTTGTGTCCTGTCACTGGTACACAAGAATGAAGAAGTCAGTTCTTGCCCTTCTGCTTCCCCCTGTGAGGATGCTGAGGACATGACAAGGTCTTCCCCTCAGTCTCCTCCAGGCCAAACAAACCAAGTGATCTCAGCCACTTCTCATAAGGCTTCCCCTCCAGATTCTTCACCATCCTCATGGCCCTCCTTCAGATGGCTAATAGCTTAATGTCTTTTTGATATTATGGTGCCCAAAACTGCACACAATACTCAAGGTGAGACACCCCAGTGCAGAGCAGAGCAGGACAATCCCCTCCCCTGACTGGCTAGCACTGATGGGCCTGATGCCCCCAGCTGCCAGAGCACATTGTTTACTGATATGCAGCATTGCACTAACAAAAAACCCCAAGTCCCTCTCCACAGCACTGCTTCCCAGCCTCTTGTTCCCTAATCTGTACACACAACCAGGTTTGTCCCACTGAACTGAATAACAGAGGAATTTGGGAAGAGGTGGCAGGATCCATACCAACAGGAGCAACTAAAAAAGGCAGGGCTTTGATATTTAAAGCAGATACACTGTAAATGAAACAAACTCGCACTGAAGGATAAGCTTATTCTGATTTCTTAAAGACCTAAGTATTTTTGAACCTGAAGCATGCAGACCTTTACACATTTTTCTAGTAAAGACATGGATTGCTAAGTAGTCCTGGGTTTGCTTTCCTAGTTGCTTTCTCGTGTGCTTACCCTCAGGTTAGAAACCACTATTCTAAAGAATACATACTGAAAGCTACATAAGAACACCAGTCCTGATCAAACCTACAAACTCCCTGTAGAGTTTTAGAGCTAGGTGTTGAGACATGCAGTTGTAAGGCCTTCTTAAATGGTCTTCTACTTCACTCAGAGCAGGAGCTTGAAACTACATTTCCTATAATTAAAGCTAAGGTCAAAACATGACAGCATGTAGAAAGCACAGCTGTTTGGTACCAAAAATGGAAAGAACACAGTTGCATATGAAGAGCTTTCAAACTTTTCACAGAGCTTAAATATTATCCTGAAGTGGAATAAAAGTAGGCCAACATTGCCTAGAGCAATTAATTCTTTTGGATTTAACTATGGAGCAAGACATTAAAACAGTTGTTCTTTCTTCTCTTGGTCTATGTCACATTCTGACTGCACAGTCTTGACATTCAGTATCCTTCCCAGAGGTTAGTAACAGCTACAGAGGATTTGTGGTGCTTCTTCTAAAGTTTTCATACAAACTTCACAAAATTTAAGTGAATCATTACATATGACCACCTTACAAAACTTGAAAATCAGCAACATCTTCTCCCCTAGAAGTCAGCTTCACAGTCATACTGTAAGTCTAGCTCCATCTACCATGGTTACCTCTTGCACTTCACCAGAGTGAGTTTCATCTAGGATCTCCTTTACACCCAGAAGCTCCACCACCAGAGCAGGCAGATAGACCTGTAGCTATTATAAGAGTTAGGATGTTCCTGCTTGAAGGCACTCTGCATTTTTTTAGCTGACCAGCCTGATATAACTTTGCAACTCAACAAATTATTTCAGGACTGACACAACTGATACAGCTTTCCTGACAATATCAGTGTTCTGCTAAGTGTTAATAAAAATATCCCCAGAGAAATGAAATGTATAGGTATCTTGTTGAAAATACAGAAAGCATAGAATTCTTTATCATGCAAAAGCTGAAAATCCTGTGAAAGAACAAGCTCTTCTGGAGTTCTGCAATTGAAAATAAACATATTTTAGAAGAGATGCTTGATCAAGGCAGTAAATTTACATACCTGTTTTTCAAAAAACTCATGCTGAAAAAACAGGAAAATACTTCATCTATCATGGAGACTTTTAAGATCACTAATGCAATGTTGACCTAAACATTCACAAGAGAAAGGTGCACCAACTTGTTTCATCACACATACTGACTGGTGTTCTGCCAAAGCACTACTTAAATATATATTTATTTTGGTCACATAGTTGTCAAAAAACATTTTCTTCACCACTCCTTGAACAAAAAACAAGTCAACTAGCTACCATTTTATTTCCTTGTTGTAAAATGTCTGCTTGATTTTGGAGTTTGCTCATTCTTTTTAATGGAAACAATAAGTCCAGTGATAATTCAGCTTCATTCTGCTGTGCAATAAATTTTGTGTTTTTTCCAGACCACCAAAAAGAAAAAGAAAGAAATGGATACATACAGGTAGATTAGCTGTAGCTTTAATTTCAGCTACATGAAAATGGCGGGTACAAAAGTTAAGAACCGAGAGTCTAAACTTTTGCATGTAAACCTAGAATGGCAAGAATGGTTCTAATTGAACTAAAGCTGCTGAAGGTTTTATTTTTAAAAAGCTCATGATGAACTCATTGAAACACTCCCCTTATTCCAATTTTTGTCTTCTTTTTAACAATTAGTACCATTCTTTGAATTGCAGCAACTTACAAGTGCTTTATAAACAACCATCTGCCTTATTGTATCTTTTCTGCTTTTCACTGTTTATCAATTTAAAAATGTAAAACACATTTATCAACAACGTAACAAACTCCCATCTGGGTTTATGAGATGCTCATCATTTCTTTCAAAAATCATGCTAACAATAATTATAAAACTATCTCTGAACCTTTCGAGAACTGTCATGTTACTCTGATGAACCAACGTACTGCCAATTGCTGCCTGCAAACTAGAAGAGTTCACTGAAGCACATCTGACATAATCATGCCACTAAAAAGTCTTCACAAATACCAGATTTTGAAAGCTGATTTAGCATATGCAAATGAATATATTGCATGTAATGAAGATTCATATTTAAATTTCTGTAGGTACTATTAAGTAGTCCTGAATCCTAGCTGTCCATTTACTTCACTCAGAAAAAAGAAATGCTGAAAATTAACAAACTGTTAAAAGCTCACATCTTCATAAAATTACAAAGACTGTACACATATTTAATTTAAATTTTTTTCAGCTGCCTCTAACTTCCTCTATTATCAGAAACATTGCTTCAAAAATGGGAAAAGACTGGAACTTTCTAGAAACCTATTACTTAGAGCTTAGGAACTACTATTAGAGAGAAATTCAGTATCATGACCCAATTTTAGTGGTTTTACCTGATTTGTTTAAAGTCTTCTTTGCCATTTTTCTATTTCACACGTACCTAGCAAAAATTGAAAATAATCAAACTGGTATGAAAAAAACCCCTATAACACATAGGGCATGGATTCCTAAAGTACTGCATTTATAACTGCCTTTGCTGTCCATAAAGTATATATATAAGGCTCTTCCTTCAGCTGGTACACTCAAGATTCTCCATTCCACATAGATTCTTCTCTGTATAGTAAGAAATGAGATCACACCTTCACATATTTTAAAGATCCTGTCTATCTCTCTCTTCTGCCTACCTTTATATTTCTGTCCAAACACTGCAACCATAAATGTTTTTTGTGACATTGACTCCACATCAAAATTTTGTTAAAGCGAAAAACCTTCTGCAATATTCATTAGCAGATGGGTGTCCTGGTCTGGCAAGAACAGGGTAAATTTTTGCAGTAGCCTGGAGGGGGCATGGCTGGGACCCAGACTTTATTCTATACCAGCTCACATCATTGCTATGCCATCGGGAGGGGACTCTCCTGCAGGGAGAAGGGGTCCCTTCTGGTTAGGATACCATGGCTGCCAAGGGGTCAGGTCCAGCTCCCTAGTGAACATTTTACATGTAAATCATAATACTACTGCTGTTATTCTATATTTAAAAAAAACCAAAACAAAACAAAAAACAGCTGTTACTTTTTTTGCCAGTCACTATTCAATTTCTTCAATAAACTGTTATATTTTTTCACTTACATCTACTCATATTAATTTCCCCTTATTGCTTAAGTACCTTATTTTAAGAGTGTCCCTCTTAAATTATCTTAAACCAAGACAATAATAACTAAATCAGCTACATATCTGCTTTTCATTACAACAAAACTGTTCTAAAATAAACTTATATATACTTATAAACACTGATGACTCTGTCATTTCACTCAAATCTGTCCCAAGAGGGTCTATTAGCAAGAACCTGCATTACCCTCACCTTCAAGGGCAGGTTGTAATAGAGGGTATTTCAAGGACCCCAAAAGGCCATTGATAGGCTTTTCGGAGAGCTGCTGTGGAGACAGAGGTAGTGAGACAGCTGAATATGTTGCCTGGTCTCTCAAAGGACCCTTCTGCTGTGGGACTGCTGAGGCTTGAAGAACAGGAGCTACCAACCACTACCAAAGGAGTGCACCATTGATAGCACCACGTCAGCCAGGACTCGGTGAACCCCAGCCTTGAGATGGGTTCTGGAGAACCAGGGAGCGGCCAGCAAGGCTCACTCACCCTTTAGTAGTCCCATATGACCAGTGTGTAAGTGCAGTGGAGACTGACAGTAGACTATCATGGCCTGAGAAAAGTCAAACTGCCATTGAGCACTGCTGTGCCAGGTGTGCTGGAACTTCAGTATGAGCTGGAGTCCAAGGGAGCAAAATGGTGCCACCACTGACATTGCAGATGTGTTTTTCTCTGTATGTTTAGCCATGAGTGCAGGCCACACTAGAAGGGCATAAAGTACACCTGGAACTGGATGTGCAAGGGCTGGAAACCCAAGGCCCACTATTTGCCTTGGACTGACCCAGACTGGACTGGAAAAGGCTGAGGCTACAGAACATTTATATTGATGACATCATGACATTGCTGGGGAACATAGCAGAGAAAGTTTGTGAGAAAGGGGAGAACATAATCCAAATCCTTCTGAAGGTTGCTTTTGCTGTGAAGAAAAGTAAGGTCAATGGACCTGTCCAGGAAATATTTTTTTGGGGAGTAAAATGGCAAGATGGATACTATTGGACTCGAATGGACATGGCCTACCAAGTAGTAGCTATGTCCCTGCCAACCATCAAGAAGGAAACACAGGCTTTCTTAGATGCTGTGGGTTTTTGGAGGATGCATATCGCAGATTACAGTCAGATTGTGAGTCCTCTCTAGCATGTGATCTGGAGGAAGGATGATTTTAAGTGGTGTCCTGAATGGCAAGCTTTTGAACAAATCAAACAGGAGATTTTTCATGCAGTAGCTCTGGAGGCAGTCAGAAGAGGAGAGGATGTGAAAAACATGGTCTACACTACAGTCAGGGAGAATGGTCCTTCCTGGAATCTCTGGAAAAGTAGCAGAGATGAGGAGGACAAACCCTGGCATTCTGGAGTTGGGAATACAAAGGATCTGAGGCCCACTACATCACAACTGAAAAAGATCCTGGCAGCTTATGAAGGGCCTTGAGCTGCTTCAGAAATGATGGGCACCCTGACTGCCAGTGCTGGGCTGGATGTTCAAAGGCAAAGTCCCATCCATACAACATGCCACCAATACTATGTGGAGTAATTGGATAACTCTCATCACACAGAAAGCTTAAACAGCAAATGCCAGTGCCCAGGAATCTTGGAATTCATCATGACTCAGCCTGAAGGAAAAAATGTGGATTATCATCATCAGAAGAGGAGGAGGAAGTTACACATGCTGATGAGGCCCCATCATATAATCAGCTACCAGAAAATCAAAAGGAATATGATCTCTTCACTGATGGCTCCTGCTGTATGGCCGGGCTACACTGAAAACTGAAAGCAGCTGTACATGGTGAGTCACAGAAGCTACTGAGGGACAAGGTGCATCAAGTCAAGTCACAGAGCTGAAAGCCATCCAGCTGGCTTTAGATATCGCTGAATGAGAGAAATGGCCAGTCTGCACCTCTGCACTGACTTTTGGATGGCAGTTAAATGCCCTGCAGGGGTGGCTGGGCCAATCGAAAAAGACCAACTGGCAGGACAGAGGTAAACCCAACTGGGCTGAAGAATTGTGGCAAGACATCACTACTCAGGTAGAGAAGCTGGCTGTAAAAGTATTTCATGTATGCAATACATGCACGCAGGAGTCAGGCTACTGAAGAGCAATTGAAGAATGGACAGGTGGATTGGGCTGCCAAGATTAAAGTGCCTCAGGTGGATCTGGACTGGCAGCATATGGGTGAATTATTGCTGGTTGGTGGGCCCATGATGCTTCAGGCCAGCAGGGAAGAGATGTAACAATACAGATGGGCTTGTGGCTTAACTGTGGGGTGGATTTAATGATGGACACCATTTCCCAGGTGATCCAAAACTGTGAAACATGCACTGTGATCAAGCACACCAAGCAGGCACAGCCCCTGTGGTGTGGTGGATGATGGTCAACATACAAATAGCGGAAGGTTTGGCAGGTTAATTAATTACATTGCCCTCACCCTAACCCTGTGCCTCACACCACTGCCTGGAACAGCAACTTGGGCCTCAGAAAGCAAGTCCTGTGGCAACATGGCACCCCAGAAAAAATGGAGTTGTAATGATTAAGTTGTGAAGGTGATGTTTTGCCTTTTCTTTTATAACTTTTTTTTATAACATTCATGTATCCTCAGTATTTTTAGCACGCATACTTGTAATTCCTTATGTCTGATAACTTAATATAGCCCTAGTATTTTGTTAGGCCAGGAGACCAAACATTCAAGAGGCTTTATAGGACGAGGCTGGAAAACCCTACACTATCTTGGGAAGCTAAGGTCTTCTCTAGAACATATCCTGTAAAATAAAAATTTGGCCCATCCAGGGGGGAATTCCTAGAATTCATCCAGGGGGGAATATCATGCCATTCATCCAGGCCTTCCATTGGGGCACATTTGTTAGGTATGCTCATTTGTAAGGTCTATAAATTGTATACGCTATCTATAGCGTATGTGCTTTGCGGCACACCCCACCTTGATGAAATGGTGCACCACAGCATTCTTACTAAAGTACCGAGGTAAAAACCCCTTATCCATCAAGTGTGTCTGGCTCTCAATTTTTTAAGACCAGGAAAAGGCATCAGTACAATGGGACTGGTTCCAAAAATAGCCTCATAGACCTCATGGCCAGAGAGCACAATATTGAGTGGGTATCATGTTCCCTGTCATGCACCAGCCTCTAGTGGGTTGAATGATACAATGGACTATTAAAACCACATTGAAAGCAATGGGTGGTGGAAACTTCAAACACTGGGATCTACATTTATTTGAAGACTACCTGGTTAGTTAACACTACAGGCTCCAGTCTAGCTGGCCCTGCCCAATCAAAACCCCCACGTACCACAGAAGGGACAGAGTTCCATTGTGCATATGAGGAATCTGTTAGGGGTGACAGCTGGGATTAGTCAGCCTCCAACAAAGGCAAACCCATCAGTGCAATTGTTTTTGTTGAAGGACCTCAGTGCATTTCATGGGTAATACAGATGGATGGGGAAATG
This sequence comes from Agelaius tricolor, assembly GCF_023055355.1. Classification (NCBI taxonomy): domain Eukaryota; kingdom Metazoa; phylum Chordata; class Aves; order Passeriformes; family Icteridae; genus Agelaius; species Agelaius tricolor. The sequence goes on from NW_027269287.1 coordinate 7,705,234, forward strand.
TGATGTGTACCTCAAGGAGAGGTGCAATTGTAAATATTTTTTGTGACATTGACTCCACTGTAAAATTTTGCCAAAGCAAAAAGCCTTCTGCAATGTTCGTTAGTCGATGGGGGCCCTGATTCTGGTCAGGACAGGGTTCATTTGCACAGCAGAGCAGGGGCATCGCTAGGACCCCAAGATTATTCTGTACCTCTCACAAACAGGGAAGGGCTCACTTCTGGAGCAAGGGTGCCTGACTGCATGGATCAGACCTCCATGGTGAGCCTTTTGCATGGAGATCACTCTTTTGCTTTTGTACACTCTTTGCTATTAATATTTTTGCTGTTTCTGCTGATTTTCTTATCTCACTGCTGTTTCCAGCAAATTGTTCTTATGTCAACCCATCATATTTACTTTTTTTGCCCCCAATGCTCTCCATCCTGTCACAGGGGAAGAGAGGGAGGGGGAAGGAAGGAAGGAAGCAGCACATGGTTTGGAGCGCCTCAGTGGAACCACTGAATTGAAGAGTACCACTCCTAAACCACCAAAATGGGGCATAACTTGCAGAGAAACAGCACTATCGGAGATCACACAAACCAGAAATGAACCACTTTCAGAAATAAGGACGGGGAGATATTTGAATTAGATGCTTTCGCTCTCCCTCTGAAACAGGAGTTTTAGAAAACCTTTTTGCTACCTCCATGGAAGTTCATCCTTATTTGGCTGTAATACAAGACACTGAAAAAATTCAATTCACAGACACCTGTTAAGTATTTGGTATCTCATCTCTGAACAGCAAAACCTCTTCAATAGGCCAAGCCAAGCAGGCACTCCACAAAGGCAAATGTTCATGAATCCAACAATACGTTACATCACTATAAATTTATTTCGTTGACTCAGTAAGAGTTTTTCTAAATACTAAATAACTAACAGCAAATACATTATAAGAAGTCAAGGTACACAAGCGACTTTGCTTGATCCATAGTGTGAAGCATGTACTTTATATTATAATAAAGTGTTGCTAGCCAGAGAAAATCTGGAATGTTCAATGATAAATTGCAAAGAAACTGAAACTAAGAGTGTAAGGATTTCTAATAATAATCTGCACATTTTATTTGAAACTTGATCCTGAAGCCCTTATTCATAAGATCAGACCTATTGAGTTTATTCACATGAGCTTTGGCTGCAAGATTGGACCTTAAGTACTATCAGGTGCACGTGCAGCCTATCATCAGATTTTGGGTTATTCATGCAAGAAGCTACCCTTTCAAATGCAGACTACTTAATGCTTCCTTCTTCATTAACTTACATGTCCTCTTCTGCTGCTCTATGCTTTCATTTGTGCTATGTAAATAGCCTCTCAGTCATCAAAAAAATAATCATCTTTGCAACCAAGGAGGAAATTAGTAGCAGGTGAACGCTTATTTTTTAAATCATGTTGAGACCAAGCTGTTCTTCAACTTAAAGGAGATCTGGAAATAAAAATCCAATTTTACTCTTAGCCATCTGAATTATGGGTTGTCAAGGTCATAATTTTACATACTTATCACACATACACACTACTCAAATATTAACCTTGATGGCAATCTACTTTGTGATGAGCTGGATCTAACACTTGTGAACATACTTTAAAGCAGTTTATTTAGTGGAATAAGACTTCTCTGATGACATAAAACTTATCATACATGACACCAGTAACTTCTGTTTTAAATGTTCCATTTCTTTGTTTTACATATGTGCTGACAGTTCTACATAAATACAAAACATACTATGGTGACTGCAAAAAAAATCTCAATTCTTTTGCTACTACCTGCCTACAGACAGGTAGATCCTTTTGCAGGTCAGAAAGGCTGCAACTACAAGACATAGCATTAACTTGAATAGGATCACAGCAGAGATATTTATGTCATGGTCCACATTATAATCTACATATTTACAAATCCTCTTTGAATTTTCCAAGACATTGGTAGAGAAGTAAACTGTCAGCACAGGTAAAAGTTTCTACATCAGTGAAGGCATTCCCAAAAATATTAATGCCAGTGTTCAACAGCCTCCAACTAATCAACAAATTATAACTGCCTTTAGGCTGTAAGATACATGCAAAGCAACAGACAATATCCACCTTCTGATGCTAGGATACTCTGGATACTACATGCGTATGAAACTAGAAAGTCAACAAAAGCCTGCAATAACTAAACTGTTGTCACAGTTTTTCTCAATCATACTTCAAACTTTCCACAAAGATTAATCATCAGTTCGAAGCAGCTGTAACACTATGTTCTATGCACTTCTGCTGCCATTTTAATTTTTAAAAAGCAAATGGAGAGGCTCTCTACAAAATTCAATGCCACAATAGCAATGACTGAACCAGAATCACAAAATTATTAACAGTTCACTAAATTGTCTATTAACAACACATATCAAAAGGCTGCAGGAAAAAAACTGTGTGCCTGAAATAACTGATCAGTGAATGAAGAAAAAAAAGATGTAAGGAGAGGAGATGTAGGCAAACCATTTTGATTTTTGAAGAACCAATTTCCACACAATCAGAAAAACAGCAGAATATCACAGACAGTGTATTCGTGACTTTTATCAGCAAAAAAACCCCATGGATAACCAAATTGAAATTTATTAATGCTCAGAAAAGAGAGAATGATGCTGGTATAATAAGGCCAGGGAGTACACTCACTTCTTAAAATCAATAAAACACATTAAAAACACTCCACAACAAACATATATATATATATGTATGTATGTATGTATGTATGTATATGCACAGTAAAAAAACTTTCTTGTGCAGGATGTACATATCCTTTAAAAATTAGAAAACCAGCATGCAATGACTGAGCTAACAATGGAAACACTGAATACATAAAACAATTTTGTTCAGTGATACAAATATAGCTACTTCATTATCTCACTGGATGGCAAGCTACATAACTGAACCCTAAATGCACATTAAAGAACTCCTACAACCAAAGGATGATGTTTCAAAGCGAAGGCCTAAGGCCAGATTTTACTACATCTCTTTACAAATCGTTTGAGTGACTGCTTCTTAAGCTACCACAGTTTGCTAAACACATCTTCACCTTAGACTACAAAACAGCTTATCAGAGGGTGATACACCACTCCAGTATTATTCAACGTTTGCATCAGTGACCCACTAATTTATGGCACAAAACAAGATTTTATTTATGTGAATAAATGCCAAGGAACAGCACCTCCTGTGTTCCCAAGTAACTACATCAAAACCAGACAATGGAGCATCTATAAATTTGTGGCTTGTTGGAACAATTATGTGGTACTGAGCACCTAGAAGAAAAAGACTAAAAGACAAATTAGGGTTTTTTTCCTCTAAAAACACAAAGTAGACAACTTAAAACAATTCCCTGTCAGATATCTGCCCTTAAGCCTTCCTTGATCTTTACCTACCAATATAAACGAAGTGCAGTTTTAAAGGTCATTCAAACTGGAAAATGGAGAATGCCTACAACTAAGGCAAAATGTACAACACAGATCACAGATATAAGATCCCTGGTCCCAGAACAAGTGCACCAAAAACAAACACAAAAAGCTTTTCATACTACTGTGGGTTGAAGTGCACACACTTTTCAGATGCACAGAATGTGAAATCCGCCATGTATTTCTAAAAATGCATAGGAAAGTGTGGTGACACTGATCTTTAGAGTCATGTCTTGTCCAACTCACTTATTTGGAAAATGGGAATATTTGAACAGTGCAGACGCACAAAAACATCCATACACACAGGCCATGCCACAGTATTTTCTCTCAGAAGAAATGCGTATCAAGACACAGCACTACCCCTTTATTTGGAAAAGCATACAAAGTGAAAAGATGTGAGAAGCACCTGCAGTAGTCCCCACTCACTTTCTACTCCCTGCCACAGTTCTTGGCAAGAATGAGGAGAACAAGGTAAAAAGCAAGCTTCATCAATCCCTGGTAACAAAGCTCTGGCAGGACAAACAGCTGGGCAGCTCCAGCAGAGAGCCCAGGCTGATACAAGCTGAGCAAGCAAGCACAGAGCACCCCCAGAGGGCTGGAAAACCTCTCCCATGAACACAGGCTGAGTGAGTTTGGGCTGCTCAACCCAGAGAACAGACATCACCAGAGAGGCATTACAGCAGCCTCCAGTAAAGGGGCTACAAGAGAGCTGGAGAGGGACTACTGACAAGAACATGGAGTGATAGGACAAAGGGCAATAGCTTCAAACCTAGCAAAAGCAGGTAGGTTTAGATTAGATGTTAGGAAGAAATTCTTGACTGTGAGGGTGCTGAGGCACTGGAAGACTGCCCAGAGAAGCTGGGGATGTCCCATCCCTGTCAGCCTTCAAGGTCAGGGCTTCAAGTACCCTCATGTAGTAGAAGGTGCCCTTGCCTCTGGCAGGGGGTTGGAACTAGATGACATTTAAGGCACCCTTTCAACCTAAACCCATTCCAGGATTGTATGGATAAGGCACTCTTCTTCCTAAGGCACCATTATGCACAAACAAGCCCTGCTGTCCTGCAAATGGCTGTATATCTGTCTGCTGATGTAAAAAAGTGAATTGATTTCTTATTGTGTGCACAGCTTTTTTATTATTTATTTATTATTTTACCTATTATTTATTTAATTATTTATTATTTATTATTATTTATTATTATTGTTATTATTTATTTTATTTATTTATTTATTTATTTATTATTTTTTTAATTATTTATTATTTATTATTTTACCTATTAAACTGTAACTCAGCCTGTGAAGTTTTCATTTTTACCCTTCTGATTCTCTCCCCTATTCCACAGTGAGGAGTGAGCAGGTAGTTATGGGAGGGCTGAACTGCCTAGGAAGTACCAGTATCATCCAAATACACCAAGAGATAATTAACCAATTCATCTTCAGATTTCTGTTTTATTTAGTGGTTCCTGGTATCTCCTGGTAACATGAGAAAATAAACCAATGCATTTATCTTCAGCCAAAAAGAAAATTGTCACAGCTTTTTAATCCATGAGGTAACTAAGGTTAAAGAAAATACTGCACTGTATAATCTGACTTATGTAGGTAGATGATATTCTATTATGAAGATACACTAAAGTCAAACAGTAATCTAAATCACACCCTAAACTATATAGCAAACAACAGAAATTACTGTTAGAGCATTAATATGCACTAAATCCTGAAATACTTTACATTAAATGACTGGAACCTCACTAAAACTTCATTAATGTATGCAAAAATATCACATCTACAGAGAAACAGAACAAAATCCATAGCACATGAACACACACACATATATACATACCCACATATACATCCACATACACACCTGTATATGTACACATATACACATATATACACACACATATATTAAATGTGTGCAAATATTTAAATGCTACACACAGGGATATACATACATGTATGCACACACACAAATTAAGTACCTCTCCAAGGGCTTCATAGCGCTTTTGGTTCCATCTATGCAAATCTTCACGATAATTAAAAACAAATGGCTCCCCAGTTTTAATGTGTCTTAATTGCCCTTCTGTAAAAGAAACAAAATCATTACAGTTAATATGCTTCTTCATTAAAAGTAAGACATACTCAATTGCTGAAAATTTTAAATGAAGTCTACATCTAAAAATCCAGCCATCATGAATTCCTCCTCATCTTTGGTTATAGGCTTTTTAACAGAAAACAATTGTAGCATAAAAAATTGCACTCCCATTTTATTGTATACACTGCTAGATTAAGCTAAACAGAAATTATGACAGTGAAATTGCACAGAGATATCAAATGCCAGAGTACTTCACAAGACATATTTACATCTCAACTGCTATGAATTAACAGTGAAATGTAAACATTAGCAGTTAATATTTGATCTGCAGGTGATTGAATTGTAACTACAAATCTTCTAATTCAAAACTAACTGTATTATAAAGAAATGCAAATAAAAAAGGGGCTGGAAGCTGGAAGTAAGGGAAAGATTTATCTTCAAGCTTAACAACTTTCTAAGCTAATCTGAAAAGAACCATGTCCACAGTTAGGGAAAATATCTTAACTCCAAGATGAAATCAAGTAAGACCTCCTAGATTTAGGGTACACTGAGACTACAACAGTAGAATAAAGCAGAATGCTTGTTTAGAGCAAAACTACATGCTACTTTTGCTATCATTGTAACTTCCTGTAGTTGACCTTGTTTATAGCCAAAGTTAACAGCAAATCCAACCACTTGTGAAGACACAGACTGTGTTAAAACAATGATAATAAAAAGGCAACCAGTAGGAAGTCAACTACAAGAACAAATATTTTACCAACAATGTTTCAGCCTATCAGACAGGACACAAGTTATGATCTCAGAGCATTAGAAAACTGCAGTATATCAGTGAAACGCTAAAAACAGTGGTATGTGTCAGTAAACTTTGAAAGCTGAAACAAAGGTTCCTCTGTATTGTTTCCTCTTGGATAGAAAAAAAATACTTGGTTCATGTATTTACAGAACTTTTACACTTTGATTTCTGATGCTTTAAATAAAATGTTTAAGATCTGATGTCTATGTTATGTTATCTGATGTCTAATAGTTATGCTTATCTGCTGATTTAACTTTTTTCCAGACCTGCCTTACCTCATGTACTAGGTACCACGGAAGTATTTCTCCACAGTTTCCTACCCCTGTGCTGGGTTCAAACATCCTCCTTCTCATATTTTTCATAATAACTTTACTTTCAGCTGCTTCTTCTCAGATACATACTCTTCAAATATGCCATTCAACAGTACATGAACTTGGCTCATGTATTTACTCGCCACAAGTAACAAATATCTGCTACATTTTTCATTTGACTTTCTGGAACCCCTGCCTTATTCAGATTTAAATAATCTAACAAAGAACTTCTGTACTTTTCCACCATAAAAAGAAGCATGATTAAGACATAAAAATATACAACTGAACATTTGAATTAAATGTATAAAAGCAAAATGGTGACTTTTTTGCTTTGCTGACCCTTAGCATATGTAATAGGTTTTCCTCCATTCTATGGAAATCACTCAGGCTGTGAAGTTTAGTAATGGAATATTCAGTAAAATAATTCATTCCCCAAAATTCAAATTTCAGCCCTTTTTATCAGCTACATATGAACCATTAACTCTGAAGTCAGTAAGGAAGACAGACACTGTGCAGATCTAAAAATAAGGAGCTGAAAAGTGACAGAGCTGAACTCCTTCCATCAAAGAAAGAGCATCACTTTCATGACACTTTTAGTCTCTAAGTACCTACCTGTGAAAGCCATCAGGGTATTAAAAAGCTAAGTGTTGCATAAATGACTATCATTTAAAGAAAAGCTCTTTTTTTTTCCTTTAAAAGTGTAAGATGTAAAACAGGCAGATTTAGAAACTAAAGTTCCTCTGCTCACAGAGCAGGCACTGCAAAGAAGTAAAATTGTAAACATTCCCATTTGTTCCACAGGTTTTAAACAATCATGAAAGAGTCACTTCCTGCAGTCTGGTATTACTTTAGCTCAGAAGTTCATTTCTCACCTGGGTTTTAAAATGCGTGCACTGGAAATTATAAATACTAAGTCATTTAACACAGAGACTGAGCTAGCTGGAAGTACTTGCTTGCAGTTGTGACACACTTGGCTGCAATGCAAAATTATGTTCCATACCAGAAGAGACAGTCTATCATATTGCTTATTCTCCTATCAACATACATAGGTGTTTTCCTATTGGTGTTAATGGAATAGCTGGGACAAGTTATTATCTAAAAAACAACTTCTTCTGTAAAAATAAAAATGAATCAGGAAATAATACATTCCTTAAATGAGTGACCAATCTTTAATTCTGATTTTTAAATGCTACAGAAATTGCTTTCAGAATTTTTTGTATCAAAAACATTTTTGTAACAGAAAACAGGACGTCATAAAGTAGGTCCAGTACAACTCCACAATATTGTATGAAATGAGGGATTTTTGTAATAATTGTATGAAATAAAAAACAGGCCTCAGATTTACAAGTCTATCAGCACTAAAGCTTAAAATTTCAATCCTAGCAGGAAAGTAAATTTTAATAGGGACTTATAAGGTATAATTCAACTTCTGATAACTGCTCAACATTATTCTACATATGTTCTTTACAAAGCATGTATGACTTACTTTCATTAAAAATGTACTCAAATCCTTCCAAAGTATCAGGAAATTCAAGTGGTGGCTCATCTTTTTTCATTAATTCATCCAAGTCTATTCTAGACAATAAATCTAAAAAAGAAAAAGAAAAAATACATAATGCATACTGTGTCTTTTATTTCCTTTCTAACACTAAAAAAATGCATTTGCTGATATTTGTAGATCTTACAGACAGAAGAATATCCCAGTATTACTAAACACAGGACAGTGTTATGGAAATCCTGTTCAAGGTTCAAAAGCTGGACTTCACTGCCTGTACACATACTCATTTATTTACTTATTTATTTATCTACCTATTTATCTCTATGTTAATCTAAAAATGTCCAGAGAAAGGGAAGTCACCAAAGACTTAGCAATTTGTTTCAATGATTCATTACTTCAATGTTAGAAAGTAAGTCTCTGAGGTATGCATCATGGTTTTAACATAAAGTTCTCTAGCTTCAGTTTCAAATAATTGATAGCGTCTTAAATGTCTTTTTGAGGAGTTCAGATTATCTGAGGACATCATCTGACTGGCATTCATCAGATGTGTGACCACACCAGTCTTCAGCCCCTCTTTGATACCCAGACTGTTAGGCCTAAATCCTTCGCTCAACCCCTTTAACAGCCCTCAAGGTAGAGAAACTTCCATCCACTTTACAGCAAGCCATGGCATACACATCCTTTTCAGATTAGGACTGTATGGCCTGGTACAGCCTACATACCGTAACCAATGCAAGTACACTAAAATTAGCATAATTTTAGCATTCTTTGCCCTAGATTTAAGGATTTACATTTAACCAGAGGCAGACTTATGGGGACATCTTTACATCTACCTGTAACTACCAAACAATTACTGCGAACAGGTAATAGTGTACAATGATCTCTTCTCATTGCATATCACCCACACAATGCAGTGCTATGCATCTAACATATTTTCTGATTATTAATTTAAAAAAAAAGAAGAAACAAGAAAACAATTCAGCAGGGTTTCACCAAAATACATTTTCCTACTTGTTCATTAGATGAAATTGAAGACCACACAAACATTCTGTTCCAGAGTGCTAAACTGACTTGAACTATAATTATTTCATAAATCAAGATACTATGTGTTACCAAGGAAATACACTAAGTGTTCTAAGTATATGGATTTTTACCTTTATTATTATCCAACGCTGTAGCTCAAGAAAAAGAAAACCATTTGAAAAGACTAATTTTCTTTAAGTTTCATTCGGCATTAACTATGTTTCCATCTTTGTATTACTTAAAACAATTATTTTTATATTTTGTACCACTATTTTTGCTTGGTCTTGTTGCCAGTAGGCTACCCACATTACCTAAACTTAGGATTGACACATTCAACACTTTGGAATTTCTACTGTTTAAAATGTACTGAAAATTATCTTTAACATTCTTGAGAGTTCCTTGACCTGCACTTCTACAACTCTTCAAGTTCACTTTACATTTATTCCAGCATCCATGATTGTCACCAACTCTTCCTTCTGAGTGATTCCACTGGGCAAAGCTGGAGGACCAAAAGCCATCTGGTATGGTTGCTGAAATTCAACCTCTTTCCAACAAGTACTATGGCTTCTTAGTATCTCTGTAGCATCTAAATGTCTATATAATACCAGATACTGATTGGATGATTCTAAATCTGTCTTTCTCAGCTACAGCTCACTTTTACATCATATCTGTTTAACAGCAAGTCCCCTGAAATTCAATTCATGCAAGCAATTACGTGTTTGTTCTTGTGCACTGTCCTTTGGAAGTTCTGCAGAAGCTCCTTTGGTTCTCAACCAAATGATATGGAAAAAGAAAATAATTTTGTCAAAGTCTCCCACAACAGGATGTAAAAAATGTCTCCTTTCTTCCTTTGTACTTTGACAAGATCAAGGTAGCAAGTCTTTAGCACATCTTTCTCTCCTTGGTGAGGAGACTCCAGTCACACTGCATCCCTAGAATTTAATTTCACTTGAGTTTCCATACCATCTTACCATGATCTATTTTGAGATGTATTTACACAGAAGTGTCACTTACTATACAACAACAACAACAAAAAATCAATCTCCTGAGTATCAAGGACCATAGTATATGAAGTATATTATGCTGATTCACAGTAGGTACAGCTTGTCATGATTTACAGCTTTCATCAGTCACTAAGAAAAACTGAACCTGTTCTGAGCTGAAACCACTGACACGTTCACTTTTTTCTTGTGCAACTTTTCAAATGAAAATTATCTAAAGTGTCTTACAACTTAGCAATTCTTTCCAAATCTGATCTACTATTCTTACCTAAGGTCTTGGACTTTCTAACTCAATTTGAAATAGTTCAACAGAGCTGAAAACTGAGTGATCTGCAGGAGACCTTCTATAGCTAAATGGAAAATCACTCAATCACATCATTAACACTAATCCTTAAAGATAATTAAATTAATGCCATGTATAAAATGGGAGTTTACTTCCAAAGCTGAACTATAGCTTCCTCAAAAGATACTAATTGGACAGAATTGGCACAAAGTTTTATAAAAGCACTAAAGCACTACATGGTTTTCACCAAATACCTCACAAAAACTCAGCTGCAACTGAAGAAAGGCCATCTATCATCATGTAATGGAACACTGCTTTCTAATAATGCTTTGATAGAAATCCAGGATGTACACTTGAGTGGTAAGCTATGTTATTTTTCTCCTTTGAAAGACAATTTAGAATACAACTGTGCGATGCAAACACTTAAACCAACTAACTTTAACTTTGGTTAGTTTACTTGTAGGTCTAACCACCTTCCTGTACTTCCAAAGGTGAATGCCACTATCTAAAACATGCCATTTATGTAAATTATTTTTACCCCTACGTCATTTAGATCTGTTAAGTTTTTAAAACATACAAAGGGAACTTTATAAAACCAATATGGATATCAATGTCCTGAAAGCCTTTTTCCTTTTAGCACTCTAGTCTGAGAGCTTTCTAAAAGCTGTAATATGGTTGTATAACTTTTGTATAAAACAAAAGCATCACCCAAATTAAATCAAAACTTCTGAAAACTAAGAACATAAAAGCCAGTCAACTTTCTAAAAGGACAATTATGAACATTTTAAAAAGCAATGAATAGTTTGTTCTGTTACTCCTTACCATATATCATTATGTTTTACACCATCTTATGAAAATACTGATAAATGGACACACTGTTAGACAATAAGCAGCAGCACAGGTGGACTAAGAGTCTCTTCTAGTATTGTTAATTCCCAAGCTCTAACTTATAACTATATCATATTATTTTCCTTTCCTAAACAATAATTTCTGAAATGTCAATATATGTAAAAAAAGGCAAAAAAGACTCATACCCTTTAATGCAGTGGTCTTCTCTTTTTCATCTGGACCTCCTTGCTGGAGCTGAGCCATCATTTACCCAAACTATGTACAAATTCTGAAATACTGAGGTAACTGTAGATTAATATTCAAAGGATGATCTGAAAAAGAACAAGAGTTGGAAATTAATAAATTTACTGACTTCTCCTTCAACAACTCTTGTCTGCTACTGTTTACATCACCAAAAAAAAAAATTCTGATTATTATAAGCCCAAAGTCTGAGCAAGTTTGGGTAAAGATTCAAGTTAACAAGAATGAACAATACTTCTCCCTAATCCTAAAAGTACTTCTACCTAATCAAAACTACTTCCTTCTTGATTCTATGTAGCATCAGTAAACAATAAGCCTTTTACAGAAGCGCAATACCTGTAAGTCCAAAACAGAAGATACAAGAAAAACAAAAGACAATCAACAGAACTTCCACAATCTTTATGGATTTTCTTCCTCAAAAACTCCACTTTGTTGTCATTACTGTACTATATAGTTTTGTTTTAGTAAAGGTACATGAAGCACACAATTTTAAGCCACTGTGATTTCCACAATACATTACTGGTATTGAAATGCATTTGTATTATAAATGTATTAAAATACAAAGCTACATTTGTCTAGCTACAGAACAAATCTCAGTGTAAATTCAAGACAAGACTTTACATACAAAATCTATTTCCAAATTTCTTCTTCTGCAGAGAAGGCAAACCAGACATTCAAATCCACAAACTCTTTCATCTTGAGTCTGACACCAAGGGAGTGAACTACCAAATCACAATTGCTTCTTCCTTTTCAATAAAAAGACTTCAGTGCATTGAACTCTTATTCCCTTAATCTTTTTTTGGTTCTTTGTTTCATGTGTCAGTCATTACCAACTTGTTTTATTCTTCTCCCTCATGTACTTCATCATTGATGAGCTTGTATGAACTCTATTGTAACTTGTCAAAACAGTAACAGGATTCACCAACTGTACTATTGGCTCCCTAACACTCAGACCTGCAAGAAGGAACACCAAAATGATTAAGTAACAGCAGTTCATTCCATAGACAGCAGAAAAAAAACAACAACTTAGCATAATAAAGACTACTTTTCTATTCTATGTAGACAAAACCTATTAAACATTTTCTTGTACTTTAAAGGAGCAATTGTATATTGTATATTAAATACAGCAGTTTAAGGAGGTGTGAGTTATGAACTAAGGAGAGGGTTTGAAGGATTGTTGTGATTTGGTCTTTTAAACTTGTGGGTCTAGAAAGTCCAATAATCCATTTTACAAGTTGGAACTATGGCAGACTTTGACACCTTCCTTTGTAAAGGTTGTTCAGACAAAGCTGATGGGAAACAGCAATACACTTTACAAGAGTCTTTTAAAGACACAACTTCAAATGAGTTGGAAAGGAAAGGTCTGTTTATAGTGAGTACTTCATAAATTATGACATGATTCAGTTAGAATGTGCATCTTTTGTCCAACCCTTCAGTCACCACTCATAAAAGCAATTACAAAAACAACAGCAAAACCACTGAGATTTTTTATGCATTTTCTAACCTATAATGTTGTCAATGTAAATATTAATAATTATTAATTTTTATTAATATTATTATGTAAATATTTGTGATTCAAATGTTGATTCCCACACATGGATGGTATTAAATGTTTTCCTCAGATGCTTCCAAGCAGTCCACAGAAAAAAGACTACCAAATACAAAATCTTGTCCATCTTGTTTGTACACCTGCAGCCCACTATATTCTATATAGTAATATATTCTAAAAAATTCCAGCATATTCTAGTAAAGCATATAGAAAAGAAAGTAATTTCAGTTTAAATTATTCAACATACTAAAAAATGACAATGATAGTGTTTTGTAATAGCCCAGATTAAAATTACTCTAGTCATATGAAATTGAGTGGTTCTCCCTATACAACATTCAAAAATTCATCATTTGGTATAAGTCAGTTAATGCGGTTAACAAAATACAAACAGGTCCTCAAATATTTGTTGTTAGCTAAGGGAAGAAACATAAAATCTATCTGAACAGATTTACCTTGGAAAGCGAGACCCCACCCCCTGATCAGATAAATCAGTGCAGAGACCAGGAATCTTTGCCATTCTTGTCTCTGTCAGGGATACCATTCTTCTTCCTTTATTAGATGAAGACCCTGCCACTGAGTAGATAACAGTTCAACTGCAAAGCTAAAAGCACCAGAATAAATAATTCTGAATTTAGCTTTGTGAGACAGAATTTACAATTCTTTTTGACAAAGTAAAAAACTGTTACAGCAGCCACTGGAGGCAGGACTTGATATCATAATGAGGATGGAACAAGTACACAGTACATTATGCATTGTTTCTGTGAATACAGGATGTTTTGGAATCCCTCAGTGATACCTGTTTAATTAACTAAGAGAATAAATTACTTGAGAGAGTTGGATTTCTTTTCTTTGACAGAGAGGTGCCAAATCCACTACTGATGGTACAAAAAATAAACAATAGAAAATTATGAAATTCTGAATGGTTCCATATAGGCAAAGCAGGAATTGTAGGCATTCATTTCAAACTGCAGTTTATTCTAGGTACTAATTTCAAATCCCAGATCTTCAACTGCATATACTGACCACGTCACATAATTCCTAAATGCCATCAAGTTTCTTGTAATAAATACAGACTTTAAATGTGTTATTGTATTGATGTTCTTAAGTGTGTTATTCATACAATTACTTAGATTAGTCTTTTGAAAACACCTCTGTGGGGTTTTTTTTATACATACCGCAAGCATATCTCCTAAAGCACAAGTTACTATTTCACCCGAAGAAATAGTTACAGCAAATAAGTTTACGTATATTTACTTGTATGTATCTCACTTATGCATGAAAGCTTACATATTCTGACATAAAGTATCTTATACACATTCTGTGCCTCTTTAACTCTATCCTCTGCAATACTTAAAAATAATTTGACACAGATATTCTTGTTTCATGGTTTCACATGAGCCAATGAGGCTGCATTTTCATTATACCCCTGCTTATGTAATTACAGAAACTGGTAGACTCAAAACAAATGGTCAAAAAATTAATTGTTTAAAAACACACACATAAGAGAACATACAGGTATTTCATGTTGTAAAGTGGTATTAGAAGCTTGGACTACAGACCTTGTGATGGCATAACAGTTGTATTTTTTAAATCAAACTGTTACCATATGACACCATATCATATCCATACACATGGTACACATACACAGGTTTCAACATACTTTAAAATGCTCTTCATTGTGCAAATGCAGACAAAAGAGAGACAAAAAAAATATTTTGCTCTAAATTAGCAATACCTGAAGCTAAGTCAATATAACAAATACTCCAAAGAAAAGCTATAAATTACTGTAGCATTACCAACAAGACAGAAGTAAGAAAAAAACATACAAGTATCTTCAAAAAGCACAAGTCCTTCAGGCTTATCTGGATACAATGAGTAGGTGTTACCAGAATGCCTCTTTGTACTGCACTCCTTTATTAAAATATAATAGAATGAGAGTCCTACTCTTTGTAAACTGACATCCCAAGCAAGCTAGGAACAAGTATGGGTTAGATCTGTATAATGTGGCTGATGACCGATTAAGACCCAATTCTTCTTCAAAGAGATGACTGGGTGACAGTTTGCCTCAAGTGCCTAGTTGGTATTGTCTCAATAAAGCAAAAACCTCAATAATTTATCTTAGCAGTATTTTCTCTCTAATTAGATTTTATCTTTTCCCACTTTAGGGGCACTACAGATGGCATCAGTAACTGCATCAATTAAGGGTGTACTTCACTTTCCCTCACTTAAAAGAATGTATTTTTAAGTGCTTATTGGTTTACCCAGCTCTGAAAGGCTGTTATTTCCAGTCTGCTTCAGACTAAATGGTTTTGAAAATGTCTACCTCTAGTATAAGAAGATTCAGAGACAGCATCTTGTGGTCTGTTCTGATGATGTTAATGAGCAGCTACAGCACCTCCATGTTAAAGACAGCATTTCTATGTTAGAGATCAGAAATTTAGGATCAGAGGACCAACTTAGTAGTATGTGCTTCCTGCCATTAATTAACCTTAAAGCCTGTCCTGCTCTGTTGAAGTTAAAATGGCCTTTCTCATGCATTTAACACAGACTTACTAAGACTTACCAAAATTTCAAGAAACTTTACCTAGTTGTCCAGAGCATGTTCCATACCACTGCAAAAGGCAGAGGAAAGGTGCACAGGAAGGGATTAATAAATGCTAGAAGGGCAGAAGTAACCACTTAGAATACAAAGAAACTGGCAACGATCCTTAAGCCCCTGAATCTCAGTAGATCTGTGTACACTACCAAATGGTGGTAGAACTTGCTAATAAAGTACACAACAGCAGTCTGCTCTGAAGTTTGATATAGTAGCACAGCAACCACCTTCCAGCTTTATTTACCCCGTAACTTCAAACAATGGATGACTAGGAGCCACGTGCATTAGCAGGATGTGTCAGCAACTTATTATACCTAGTGGAGTCCACCCAACTCCACACATTAACATTTTAATGATTTTGGTTTAACTTCCTTGAAATGCTGAAAATTACCTTCATAAGCATACTCATATTAACACAAGCAGGAGTGTCAGTTTTCTTCATAGTAGCTTGTAGGGTTTGGATTTGTGCTGAAAACTGCATCATTAACACTGCTGAGCAGTGTTCACACAGCATCAAGGGCTCCCCCTGCTTCCATGTGCTGCCCTGCCAGCAGGCAGGCAGGGGTGCACAAGAAGCTGGGAGGGGACACAGCCAGGACAGTTGACCACTAACCACATGTTGACACACAGCAATAAAAACTTGGAAAAGAAGAAACTGGGAATGTGTAGAACAATGGTGTTTGTCTTCCCAAGTTACCATTACATGCAATGAAGCTGTGCTTTCCTGAGGATGGCTAAGTATTTGCAACTCCTTGTTTTGCTTTGTTGGTGTGCACAGCTTTTACTTCTCCTATAAAATTGTCTTTATCTCAATCCATGAGTTTTCTCACTTTCAGCCTTCCAGTTCTTTGCCCCATCCACTGTTTGGAGACTGAAGCTGCAGCCAGAGGAAGGACTGGCCCACCTACTGTGCCTAATTCACAACACCACAATACAGTACTTTCTTAAATATGCAAACTATCAATTATTAGGTATACAGGACCCTACTTCTGTTGACCTAAACAGACAATTACCTAATGAATTAGGCCATCAACTCTGGGGACAGAAAAAGTGACCCAGCAGTAAGGTGGGAGAATGCTGCCCAGAGAATCCTATTCAGAGAAAAAATTTGCAGGTGACTTGTACCCAATGCCTGAAAGATAAAATGTTTGCAGATAACCTCTTTTTGTATATTTCTCATTTCCTGGACAGGAAATTCAGCCTGGATTCCTGCTTTAAGAAATAAAAAGAACCTTCTTTAGCTTTCCTAATCACAGCACCTGAAATGAATGGACACTGATGACTAAGACATTAATTTCAAGATGCCTTCACCATCACCTTCCTCTAAAAAGTTGGAAGAAATCCTTCACAAACCGCAGATGTGAGGGAAAATCCAAAGAATTAATGTTTATTAAGAACCCTGCAATTGAAGCACCAGGAAAAGTCCATGTAATATGCAATAATGCTATAATTAGTGGGTGATTTCCTTTCCATTATTTAATGGGCCTATATCTCAGCTGATGAGGACAGAAAAAAAGAAAAAAAAAAAAAAAGAGACAATAAAGCAATTTGGAAAACAGTTGTGTGCTTATTTGTATATGCTCCTTATTTACAGAATAAGGTTTTCCAGCTAGTGTACACTACAAGGAGTTATGAGGATTTGGTAGAACATTACTTCATAATGTAGCTGAAATTGCCCCGTGATAGTTTATAAAAAAGCTGTGTTTGGATGAGATTTAGATGCTTTTACTTTGTATTGCTGGTTTTAATAGGATTTTGACTTGAAAGACGGAGTGAAGAAGACTGACTCTCAATAGCCTCATCTCTGCACATACTAAGCAGTTACAGGACAAAGCCAGAATTTTTATTTTTTTTTTATCATCTTTTCTCAAGAAATCCCATGAGTCAGTTGGGAGAGAAATATGCCTCTGAACAGAGAAAAACTTGAAGACTATTAATAGAGTCTTCTCTTACAAGAGACACCAAAGTAATCTTCCAGAATGCCACAGAAGAAAGAGAGAAAAACTGGAAAACTCTAGGGAAATGGTTTCTGCTCAGGCCACCATCAAAAGCTGCTAAAAACCCCTAGACATATGCCTATGTGTCTAGTACTTTAAAATGCCATTTTTTCCCTCTCCTCCTTTGCTCTTCAGTAACAGCACAACTTTATGAAGGATTGTCTGCCATGAACTGAAGACTCCTGAAAAGATCACATTCAAATCAGATGGAAATGCATCCAGGTCTATAGCCCAGATCTTTATAAACAGCAAGGTATTTGTGATTCTGTCTCAGACTCTGTGCTGAGAGGTGCACTAAAGGAGGTAAAGAAAGGTAAGAGGCACATTCAGTTTTCTACAACACATCTGTTTCCTCCAACATCTTCTGGAATGTGCAGATGCAAATATATATCACCACCTCACTTGACTACTCTGCATCTAATGCAAATACTGCAGACAACACAAAAATATACAAAAGAGATGAACACTATGCAGAATCAAATCATCCACAACTGAAAAGAGCATGCAGGGCTACTGAAGATATCAGTTGTCAAGTTATCTTATTTCAGAATCAGACTAAAAAGCCCAAATCCCCATAGTGTACATACCTCTTCTTTGTGGCAATGTCTGCCCCAAGAGATCTGCCATACAGCTCTTCCCACAGCTTTTCTTCCTGTAGAACACTTGCTTCTTCAATGTTTATGATTTCTGCAAGCTTTACTAATATAGTACCTCAACTGTCTTTGCTCTGCCCCCTGCCTGAGAGGCAGCATGTGCTATATGGCCAGCTGAACCAAGTACTGCTTAATTTCAACTACCTGGCAAGCAAAGCAAGAACCCCTGTGAAACACCGGCAGCCTTGAGATCTACTTCTGCTAGATTGTCATAATATAGCACTACAACACAGATATAGATACATATATTATATATAATTTGAATAATATAAATACATGATTCCTTTTAGCTCAATATTTAAATAACTTGATATTTTAATTCTGACTGCATCAAACTTGCATTTTTAATTTTCTTCCATATCAGTACATCTTTTCTTTCATGTAACATTAAAAAGAACAAAAATAAAAAAGCAATGCAAGTTTTATTTTCTTTACTGGTTCAGCTTTAAAAACTAAAAATACAATATTTATATTAAAAAAATCCCATCAAGTACCTGTCAGTAATTGTAACCACACTTATTTACAGAGCTTGCTACTGCCTGATCTCAGTCCAGAGCCAAGCCTGACAAAAAGCTGTGACCACAGCATCATGGAGTAGTCCAGGCAGGAAAAGATCTTGGGAAATTATCTAGTCTCCAACCTTCTCTTGGACCTTATTTCACTAGGTTTTAACAGGGCTTTAGATCAAGTAAGCTATGGTGCTGCCAAGATGAGCCTTAAAAATGAGGGAGATTCAACCATGCTTTTCAGAAACTTACTCCAAAATTTCCTTTTCCCTACACTGAGATGAAATTTCTGCTCTCACTATTCACCCTTTTGAGCAGAAAACAGCTTCTCTTTCACAGCTTCTCTATCTTCTATCTACTGGATGACTGATGAAACCTCTCCAAGCCGTCTCTCCACTGAGGTGCTAGAACATGTACACAGGAAGGCAGCGAAGCTGGTTGGGAGCACAAGAATTATGAGCATTGCCTGAGGGAGCCGGGCATGTTTTGCCTGGAGAAAAGAAGGCTCAGGAAGGCCTTCTTGCTCTCTACAACAATGTGGGGTTTGGGCATTTCTCACAAATAACAAGAGAAAATTGTCTCAAGATGCACAAAGGGAGGTTTAGATCAGGTATTAGAAAAAATTCTTCTCTGGAAAGGCTGTCAAGCACTGGAACAGGCTGCCTGGGGTAGTGGTAGAATCACCATCCCTGGAGAGATTTGCAAGATGTGTGGATGTGGCACTTAGGAATATCATTTCTGGTGGGACTTGACAGAGCTGGGTTAACAGCTGGACTTGAGGATGTCTTTTCCAACCTAAACAATTTTCTTGAACTTTTCTCCAAATGTTGAGCTCTCTAACGTGCTAATCATCCTTCTAACATGCAAATCATCCTGGTGGCTATCTGCTTGACCTTCTCAAATTTTTCATCAATATCTCTCTTGAAATCAGGGGACAAACCAGACACAGCACCCTAGCACATCTCCTACCAATACCAGAGAATTTATTTGACTTCATTGACACAAGGCCACATTGTTCAGTTTGCCATCCAGCAGCACCCCCAGCTTCTTTTACACACAACATCTCTGCCAGTCATACCACAGCCTGCTTGCTGTTTGGGAATTATCATTGTCACAGCACAATTTCACACTCTTAACTCTGTTAAACCTTATGCAATTCCTCCCAGCCTAGTCTTCCTACATGATGGATTACAGATGTCCACAAATGCAGATGATAATTATGACAATTATCCGGCCTTTTCATTTGCACCTTTGATTTGAAAGCCTGAAGGAAAAAACGTGGACCAAGTGCTCTCTTTTTATTTTCAATCCCTTTGCCATACATACTCATACTTTTACTTTCCATGCTATAAAGTAAAATCCTTGAAGAAATTAAATTCTACTTTTTGATGAACTACTTCAATGAGGCTATACAGATGCATCTACAGGACTGGTTTAGCCTTAAGCCTAAACACTCTGTCCTAGCAGTAACCACTAAAAGACATGGGCTAAAACAACTTGAGTCATTCTAAACCAACACTGCAAAATTCTTTGTCCATTTTGTTGAAAGCACTGTATTTCCTACCAGTTTGAAGGAATCCCTACTAAGGAGAAAAACTGTCATTAATTTTTATAAGTGCAGAATTTGATTGAGCAGGGATCAGCCCATGTACTGCCTAACACAAAGGTACAGATAAAAGCAAGAGGAGAAAGACACGGGGAGATGCAATCTAGTTTGGAAAAAAAAAATCATTATAAATTCCCCATTTTTTCTTGGAAGGTTCACAGTTTTAGGCCAGACAGTCCCTCAAAATCAACTACATCCTCTTAAACAGAGGCCTTCTATTTTCCTCAGCTACCAATCTCTAAGACCAGTAATTTAGGTTTAACTACAGCAGTTCTCACAGAAGGGCATCCATGGCAAAATTCAAGTTATTAAGAGCTAAACAGTCCATCAATAGCTGTGATTTCCGAAAGGCTAGTCACTGTCCTTTGTATTTATTTCTGGCTTCAGGCTTCAGTCACTAATTATTGCTACATCTTTTTATGTTAAGTTTTCTATGTTTCACTTACATGATTAGACACCACAGCCAAGTCCTATCTCTTTCTTCGGGTAAACTAAACAAGCTTAATAGTCTCTTTCTAAGAAATTTTGATTCTAACCCAAAGTAAGTTTTTTCCAGTTTCTCTGTTCCATTCAATTCTTAAAATCCCCATTAATTGCTGTTAAACACAACTTAGAAATTAGAATAGCATGGTAGCTGAAAAATGTAATAACTAGAACAGTGTTTATCAATAAACAAACTGTAACTACAGGAAAAGAGTACAGATTATTGAAATTATTGAAATTGAATTAATAAATAAAATTGAAATTAAGTTGAATTAATTAATTAAATTGAATTAATAAATAAAATTGAAATTATTTTACCTCTATGTCATCTTTTGATCAGACAGATAATGTCTCACCCTAAGAAGTCATGAACAATACACATTTTTACTGAGGACTAATGTTAAAATTCTTTACATCAGTCTCTACAGCAGGTGATCATATTGATTCCCAAGAAGAAAATTAATACAAGAAAAGGAGAGATACATTAAACAGTGTGCTGAAGGGGAAAAATACAAAGCAGCATCAGCCCCACTGAGCACAATGGACTCCTGAAAAACATGTTATAGGCAATATAAACATTTTCTCAAATAACTGACAATTTTCAAAATATGTGCTAAAGTAGCACTACCTATAAAGTATCCTTGTGTAAACAAGATTTTTTTTTTCTGTAATTAAATTAATGCCGTACTGAGCACTACACGGTCACATTAGCAGTATACGCACAGGACAAAATGAATCTTCAAAAGAAAGTACTATATCAGCTACAGAACAGCAAGCAAAAATATGCTGCCAACATGCACACAATAATGTAGCAAACCCTCTAATATTTTACATTTTTAACCTACCTCAAAATGAAAGTGGAAGAAACATTTCAGTTGCAACAGCTTAAAAATGCGACATAGGGCAAAGAAACAAAAATGGTCTGTCCTAAATTCCTTGTGCTAGAGAAGAAGGAAAAAAAGGAAAAAAATCTTAAATAAACCAAAACTTTCAGACTCACCATGTTTTGTTCCTAAATGCTACTGTATAAAGGCAGGTGGAAAACAGATGGAAAATAATTTGACAAAGGCCCTACACCAAACAGCAACAAAACCCACAAAAATCTTGTGAATAAAAGACCAGCAATGCTAGACAAAATACATCTCCCTTGATGTACATAAAGTTTAGCAGACTTCATAGAAATTTGGAAAGTGGACCAAAAAATCTGACGAAGATTAAAAAAAATGGGGAAAGGAAGAAGAGAGAGAACATGGTCCTCAGAGACAATCAAAACTAACAGAATCCCAAAATGTAAGCAGAATAGGTAACTCTTTGAACTTAAGACTCAAGTGCTTTAAAACCAAGCCCAGAACAGCATAGTAATACTAATTTTATATTTCTGGTAAAGTATGTCTTAACTAGCCAGGTGTTTAATTACCCCAAGGAAAAGGTACAAACTAAATGGAAAGCAATTACCTACTTATGTTGATATGTAAAAATTACTCTGCTTCAAAATATTCATCACTCTTGCATTAATCAGCTGGAGCAAATTTCTTCCCTCCAACAAATACACCTTTTCTCTTACTGTCTCTGAAACTTCACAAAACATAATACTATTTCAAGCTAATAGAGCTTAGGAAGGGAAAAATCCAAAATTTAGAAAGAATAGGAAATATCTTCTAGACTATATATAATGTTTCCCAATCGTTTAAAATGAGACCTGAAGAAACAAAGCAGTGAAGATCCTTTCAATGACATCCTGCTTTAGGAAAAGCATTGCCTGTAGGTGGAGGGACATGATCCTTTTCCTCTACTCTGCACTTCTAAACATATCTGGAATACTGTGATGGCTTCAGATGTTCCAGGTGCAATACAGACACAGACATACTGAAGTGAGACCAGCAAAGGGCGGCAAAAATGGTTAAGGGCTTGGAGCATCTGGTATCTGAGCACAGGCTGAGATAAACAGGACTACTCAGCAGGGAGAAAAGTCAGGGTGGAGTAGGAGGAGTATAATCAGTATTTATTAAACGCCAGAGGAGACAGAAGACCACTGAGCTAGTCTTCCTATTGTTGTTCAGTGAGAAGGTAATATACAACTGGACATTTAAACATTAAGAAAAACTTCCTTAACCTAATGGGGCTCAAACACTGGAGCAGGCACCCAGACAGGTGTCAGAGACTGAAATACTGTAGTTTATGGCTTAAACATTTTACGAAGGCTTTTTGTCCATTAAAACTGTGTAGTGAAGCTGCATCAACAAAGCTGCATCAACAAAGCTGCATCAACAAAGCTGCACCAACAAAGCTGCATCCTGTCTGGGCTCCCTAGGCTGAGGCCCTAGACTGTAAGGTAATTTAAGATAAAAATTATACTATTTTTAGGTCTGGGCTGGGGGAGAAGAATACTTCCACAGGAGGATGAAGCCCAGCAGCTGTCTTGTCTACTGAGGCCAGGTTTGTACAGGCACCCCCCACCCACCAAAGAAGGGAGGAAGAGGTTTTGGGTGAATGGTGAAAAAACCTCTGGTCAGAGGCAACACCCATCTTCTTACTCAAATTGGTTCAGTCACAAAAGCCACATCTGTGGGACATTCATGTCAGGGGCTGCTCAGGGGGTGTCATGGTCCATTAAATGCTCCCTTAACGGTTCCCCAGACCCTACACCAGAGCACTGCATGTGATGCAAAATCATACCACTGATACACAGTCCTGCAAGGGACAGGGTCAAACTTGCCCCCTCAGGGTAGGTACCTGGGCACTCCCACCTGACCCAAATATTTATTAATCCATTGGATTCTATTCCTTGTCAGAGGGGGACCCTCACAACCTATAAGACCAGAGGATAAATGAGACATCAAGACCCATGGAGGGGTGATATGTTTCTGCATAACCTATGTCTGTCACTCTTCCTGTCCTCCCACCCCTCACCCCTTTTTCTTTCTTTCTCTTTACTTCTTTACTATTAAATAAAACATCAATTTTTGTTATCAACGTTTAACCTATTTTGGTTCTAATCTTGTTTCGGGGAATATTCAAACCTTTGGAATTCTATCCATAATCCACAGAGAGCTCACTTTGCTCCTCTGTGATTAGAGTGGATCATAAAAACAGGTTATAGAATCTCTGTCCTTAGAGAGATTCAAAACTTATTATACTCTGCCACAAGTAATCTGCTCTAGCTAATGCTTCTCTGAGTACCGGGATTGGACTATACAATTTCCAGAGGTCCCTGCCAATGTCAACAACTCTACCATTCTGTGAAGATAAGAAAAAGCAGAAGTGCACACCAAACAAACAGATAGAGTGTATGTGTGTATGTGTGTGTTTGTGTGTGTGTGTGTACATCCATTTACAAGTTAGTTACCTCCCACAACAGCAATGACCACACAAGGGAAATGAGAATCATTAGGAGCAGTGTCTGGTTGAACAAGAATTAAGAGCTCATGGTCTTAGGGGTCTGTTTTGTGTTCTCAGGAATTCCTTTCTGATTCTGAGTCAATCTGCATGAAAAAGCCAAAATTTGTGCCTTCCTTACCCAAAGGGACAGTACCAAAACAATGCTTAATCTACATATACCAGGGAATACCAACATTAGGACCACCTGCACAAAAAAGGTTCAGCACTTGTGCACCAAAAGTCCAGTCTCATACAAAAAACAACAGGGAAACACAGAGGAAAGAAGTGATCTCTATTCTCAACCACTTCTCTAAGGTAGTGTCATCTATGTTTCTGTCCAATACAGTCTTGGGAAGCTCCTTTGGGCACCTCTGTGAACCTCCATGGCTTGCAGGGGTAGAGCCTTGACCAGCAGCAGGTTCATCTTGGAGTTGGCTGGCACTGGGTCTGCTGGACATGTAGGAAGCTTTTGCAGCTTCTCACAAGACCTTCTCACACCTGCAGACCTCTGCAACTAAAACCCTGCTACACAAACCCAATACAGAAGGCATACTCATATGGTTTTTTTCCACTGCACTTCTGCCTTTGTCAATGCACTGAATGAAGATACTCACTTCATAAGGAGCCACTCAGTATTTTGTCTAACCTTCTTGAGTTTTAAGTACAACCCTCATGTTTCTCCCAGCCCCAGTTCCTCCTTTTCCACACTTAGGTGCCTTTCAATCATCCTCTCCTACTTCTCTCACAAGCTCACTGTCTTATTTGGCCTCACATTCTATCCTGAGAGCTTCTAGCGCCATTCTGTTCCCTTTCCAAGTTCTCATTTGTCTTTTCATATCAAGAACTTTCACAGAGACACTGCCAACTCAACTTGTTCCCAAGCTCCCTTTGTCCACACTACTCCAGTCCGCTGGTTTCATTCATCCTGCCATTACAGAATGAGTACAGAAATGACATCACCAATTAAGAGCTTTCCTCAGACCACACTCCCTGTTGTCCACTGACAGCACCCATGCTCACCACAGCCCTGTGGCAGAACAAGCACAGCCAGTTGTTCTGTGGCGCTGGCAGGCATGCCCAAACAAGGACAGCACAGCATGTCTTCTACAGGTAGAATCACTGGAGATTCTTACACACCAATACTGAGGTTGATACCTGGCGCAAAAGTAGACTGTACCAACAACCTTCCTAATCCGAAACACAGCACCATGTATATAGTAAGGTATACCTTGCATAGATCTATACATACCTTTGGCGGTCAACTGAAAAGTGTTACCAGAATGTGCTGCGTAGGCACTTGTCAAGTTTTGAAGATGTGCAACAACAGTGATTCCACAACAAGGCCCACTCCCAGGTTTAACTCCCCTCACAGTACATTTTTTGGGGGTAGGTATATCTATCACCGTTTTCCATAAAGTAAAACATTACAAGTTATTTATCTGCTGTCCTATACTGTGAAAGATAAATGCAATTTAGAACAACCAACCAAAGAAAAAATACTATACTATCTACACCATGCTCCTTTTTTTGAAAGCTAAATAGTTAAATATTCTCACAGAAATAAAGCCTTCTTATATCTCTGTTAGTAGCAATCTCTAAAGACCATGATTCTCTGGAATTTTTAAAACAATGTTCTTAAAAAGAATGCCTCTGGACATCACCAGGAACGCAAAATCAGAGCTTCTCAAAATGAACACACCACTAGCTTTGAAAAGTTCAGTGTCTGAAATAAACCAGGTAACAGTTTTATTTTTCATCTCAAGAAAATGCAGGTAGGGGTTGACATAGTTACAGATTTGGACATTCCATCTCTGTATATTTCTATTCCTTCATTCCTGCTTCAACCAACTACCTCAAATAGGCAAAAATTCAAGCTTCTGCGTTTTTTGGTGTAGTCCTCTCACAATTATTCCTTAGGGAGTTACCCTAATTTTTATGACTACTTAAATACTCACCAGAAAGGAAGACAAGGATAATAGGACTAACAGAACAAAGAATGGAAAGACAAAAAATTTTTTTAATTCTTTAATTGCCAAGAGAATTATTTTGAAAGATAATGAACAAGAACTTAGAGCTCTCCTGCAGGAATGTACATGCAACCTATTTGATGTTAGTGAAGTTGATAGGATGATTCACATAAATGTAATGCTACAATTCGAGAGATATAACCTATTTAGAAAGAGCAACAACAGAGAACAAATGGTACTGTGTGCCAAAAATGTCACTGTCTGTTTCTGAGTCACTGACAATAAAAAAATCATGTCTTAATAAAGAAAGTACAAGTCAGGATACTAGCTGGGGTTTGCTACAGATATGAAAGCTCACACAGCAAGGTGGTTAAGCACATATTGCTTCTTGATGGAAATAAAAGTTTCATTATCACAGTGGACATAACACAGAGTGAAATAACCTGGAGTCTTCGTGCTGCTATTATCAGAACACGCTCAAAGTTTCTAAAAATTGAGGACAATTTCTTATACTGAGAAATGTTAAATCCAAGCCAAGGGAATGCTATGTTCAACTTCATCCAGGCAGATAACAAGTACCCCACTGTTTCACAGAGAGCAAATACAGAACAAAGACCCTTCCTGCCCCCAGGTCTTAGAATCAAAAGATATATTCACAAACACATCTTTGCAAAATGACTTTAGCAGTCCCACCCCCTACCCATGCTATCCCCTCAGCTGACAGAACTGTTTGTAGCAATGTGCAGAGAACCAGTTCAGGGAATCATATCTGAGTTAAACCAAAACAGGGGCTTGAGCTGAGTTAAAACTACCATCCTTTCTTGCTTCCCTCTCCTTTTTTTTTTTTTTTTTAAGAGTACACTTTTAATTTATCAATTTTCACCCAGTGCCACTGAGGTGACATAACTGGGATACAGCTGCTGCCTAAAAACTTTTTAGCCTGATTTGCCAACATGGCCAAGAGAGAAATATAGAGAGCGCAAAAGAAGGACTCAAGCAGTGATCACTGTGGTAGGAAGTTTATGCCTCCAAAATTCAAACTCTGCTATTCCAAAATGCAAACATTTAAAATAAAGTACAAGGAAACCTCCACCAATTTTTGACTTACTGATTAGCACGTATCAAAAGCAAGTTTGCATTTATAGTAGTTTTGATTTTGACGGCTATGCTTGTTCTGAGATCTTCCTCTTAGCCCTGCAGACAGGCTATGTTAACACACTCCACAGCATGGGAGATAACAACGTACAGATACAGAATTCTCTTTTCATTCAGATTTTATTTCACAAGACTGAATCGTATGCTTCAGTGGGGAGATACTGTTTCAATACAATGATAATTATTCAAGACATACAGACTGTGTGCCTGAGCACACTTATTCTTCTCTCATTTCACCAAGTTTTAATAATGATTTTATATAAGGGCTCTTTCACGGCCAAGGCTTCCTGTAAACCTATTTCTTCTTTGAAATACTTTCAAGTTTTCCTTTTGACTGTGGTGCCTGTATTTATTCAAATCTAGCCCACTTAACATTTTCCCCCTTGAGGTGGGTTTGTAACACACGTTCTGAAGAGGAATGGGATGCCCATTTGTTAGGAAAAAAAGCAAGATGTTTTCAAGATTTGGTATACATTGTGCATAAAAAAAGAATGAAGGATGCAAAGCTAGTTTACCATCTTCTTAAGTTAAACAAGGAGACTTAGATTGGCATGCATTGTGTGCCAAAAAATGACAGCCACCCAAATGCGCATTTCAAGGCTTTATATAGCCTGGCCTGCAGAACTTCAAAAGACACTATAAGCACTACATTATTTGTAACGTTTGGTCTTCAACACAGCATTGAAGACAAGCTGGAGAGTACCTGGCACTCTAACAACATGATCAATCAGAATTAATTTGTCCATATTCTCAA
The DNA here is from genome assembly GCF_023055355.1 of Agelaius tricolor. Lineage (NCBI taxonomy): Eukaryota > Metazoa > Chordata > Aves > Passeriformes > Icteridae > Agelaius > Agelaius tricolor. The sequence goes on from NW_027269287.1 coordinate 7,733,406, forward strand.
ACAAGACATTATCACTCCAAAAACTAAAACAGAAGTATAAAACAGCTCCAAAGTACAATAATCCACCTCTCTTCATACACCTAAAACAGAACAATGAGGAGGTTCACTATGCCCATTCCTAAGAGAAAATATACCTCAGTCAAGGGATGACAAGAAACCAGACAGCCCACTTTTTGCCATGTCCCACCAGCAGCTTTCACTATAGACCAGATACAGTGAAGAAAGCTCTATGGGTCAGCAGAATATGTATATTGCTGCTGAAATGTCCAGAGAATTCAAATTAAGTACCTTAAAAGATATACCGCAAATGGAAAATGGCAACTTTATGGAGCTTGTAATTCAGACAAAGCCACGCTAGCTATCTTGGGAAATAGTTCACAATTTCTAAAGCTATCCTCCTATTAAATTTCATACTTTTTACCTACATCTTGGAGTTGCTTAGGGATACTTAAGAGTAATCAAGAATATTTTCAATACAATCAAAACATTTTCATCACATCCATCTTGAAAGAATATTAGCCTAAACTTTGACCTGAAATTTATAGTAAAATTCCTTACTACCAACGATAATTACCAACACTAAAAAAAGCAGAAATTGGGAAAATATAGTGTGATGGGCCTGACTTTAAATGCACAAGCCTCAAAAAACATAAGCACTAATATTACTGGTGCTTCAGGTATGGACCCACTTCCACTCAACACTGAAACTGGCTAAATTTGCAGTACAATTGACAACATAGTACAGCTAATTCTTATTTGAATCATGATCTCTTTTTCTAGACATGCAACATAGAAAATTCTTTCATCTGCCTCCCTGAGTGTCCTGGTTTTGGCTGGGTTAGTGTAGCTGCCTTTTGGATTTGGGATAAGAATAAGGTCGGTGGACGGTTCAGCTGTTGTTAAGTAGTGCTTACCCCAAGTCCAGAGTTTTCTGCGTCTCATGCTCTGCTAGTGAGTAGCTGCACAAAAAGCTAAGAGGCAGCACAGCACGGACAGGTGATATGAACTTGCCAAAGTGACATTCCACACCACAGAACATCATGTCCAGCATATAAACTGGGAAAGCTACCCTGAAGGGGGCATGGTGGCTCATCAGGGATGGGCTAGGTATTAGTCCGCAGGTGGTAAGCAACTGTACTGCACATTACTTGTCAGTCTCGAGTTTTCCCTTTCTCTCTCCTCTTCATTACAATTATTATCATTAGTAGTATTTAATTTTCTTTCAGTTATTATACTGCTTTTATCTCAATGCACAAGTTTTACCTTTTTTTCTTAATTCACTCCCCATTCCACTGGGGCGGAGGGAAAAGGGAAGGGAGTGACTAACAGGCTGTATGGTACTTAGTCAACTGGGGTTAAACCACAACACAGAATAAACTGCTTGCTGACAGAAGGGTTTCTTAAATTAACCACCATACCAAATATATTGATTCAGTGCTTTTGCTAAGACAATACTTATTTCACCAATGTATTTAAAATCAATACCTATAACAGCCAAATGTCTATATAGCAAGCTTTGCACAGATTGGTCTCCTGAATTTCTGCTGGCCAATAGAACCTGGAAGAATACAGAAACCACAATAGCAGAAACACCTAAAATTAGCCTGATAAAGTCTTACGTGGTTTATCTTTCCTCTTTGGATATGCACTCAACAGAATACAAACTGCAGTACCAGAAATGTTCCATGCAGATGGAAGTCAATACTCTTCAGGAGAGTGTAACAGGATTAAGAGCAGTGAAGACTTGACTAGACCACAGAGCAGGCAACCAGCCCCACCAGCAGTATCACTACTAATTAACTCACTAGAAAGATTGCTCAGAAAAGTGGTTGAGAAGCTTTCACCACAGTCAAAGTACAAGGTGACTCAGGGTGCAGCTCCATGATCTGCTGTAGTCTGTATGATATGCTTTTAGCCCTTCTCCTACTTCTAGATTCTCCACTCCAGTCCTACATCATTTCTTACAGACTCATAAAAGCATCTGGGTTTTGAGATACTTTGTAGTTTATCTAGTTCAATGACCTGCCATGGGCAGCATCACTTTTCACAGGACTAGTTTTCCCAAAACATTTGTCTGGTCTTCCACATCATGGGATGGGGCACCCACAGCCTCTCTGGACAACCTGCTCTCATGTCTCAGCATCCTTGCTGTAAAAAATTTCTTCCTAGTAGCTAACCTAAACTTGCCTTCTTTCAGTTTAAAACCGCTGCCCTGTGTCCTATCACAACTACTTGTACAGGCATTCATGTCAGTGACCAAGCTAAAGCAATGAGAAGCATTTCCTACCTCTAGTTTTGTATCAGCTGGATCTGGTTCTTTACCTGGCTCACTGTGCAGCCAGCTGATCTTCTGCTTGGCTTGGAGAGATGAGGCAGGAAGCAGAGAGGAGTGCTCCCCATTCCAGCAACAGGGATCTAATGTGAACAGGCTATGAAACTGCGCCCTGGGCACTTTTTTTAACAGAATGGGTCTGTAGCTGGAGGTAAATAACTTTTGGTCCACTCTGATTCATAGAAACACTCAGGTATAGAACAAAAATCATTACCAAAACCAGTGTACTAATAAGTAACTGATAATGAGCTAAGCAGAAAGGTAAGGATGATATAAAAGCATATCTCTTCACTTTCCAATAAAACTCAGTCGCATTACAAGAACAGTGTAAGGAATGCTGTGAGTACTTAAATATTAAGCTCTCTGTCCACACAGCAAATAAAATCCTGGAAAATAACCATGAAAAATAACAAATTTAAGCCTATTAAATTGTACTCTGGGAATTCCACTCAGTACAAATCTGTGAAACTCATCTGCAAGCTAAATAAAAATATGTACAATGATGATACCTGTAAAGAGAAAAAAAGTCCTTCTAAAGCACCAAACAAATTCACAGAGCAGTATTAAATTTCATAAGAGGATGTTTTCATGTCCATTGTTTGTTTCAGTAAGCTTGCGGAAAAAAAAAAATTAAAAGATATCTATTCATTCTTTGTATGTATGCTTTACTTCAAAGAATTCCAGTAATCTATTGTAAATCTAAAAAACTCCTCAGTCATGACAGCACATTGTTCCCCAAAGGAACAGTGGGTCAGATTCAAAGTACCAGCAATACAGTTGTATTCAGGACCTTTTCTATAGAGCCTGGAATAGGCAAAACCTCCAGAGTCAGTGCTGAGTCTTCAAGATAAAAAAAAAATAAGGTTGTGAACTTAAAAGAAGAGATTCTAAAAGATAAATCCCCACTGAGTAATTATAAGGAGAAGCTCTCCCAAACATTCGCTAACTAGTACATAAAAGGCAATTCAGTAAAGACCATGGTCAAATCAACTTGCCGATTTAAATATAGTCATAACTGGCTACAATCACTGAAAAGGCAATCTCAAGAAGACAGACAAAATCCAGGCACTGGTGAGAAAACTCCAATAATTAAAGGTATTTCACTAAGAGAGCAGTCTGAGTGTGCGCTGTGCATCTGAAATGATGATGGCCTTGTCTGCCTCCAGCTGCTCAGTACTGTTGGCCTGCTGGAAGTTTTAATCTTATTCCTATGCCTAACCACATCTGCTAACCTACTGCAGACAAAAAGAGTCAGGTCAGCTTAAACACAATAAATATTACATCCGTCTTAACCCACCATGTTCTGACAGAGGTGGGCTGGGCAGTGCCTAGACTAACAGCAGTGGAGGCAGGCACATCAGAGCTCCAGCTGACAGGCAGGCAGTAAGCACTGGCAGTGACTTCAGCAACAGCCATCACCCGGGGCTTCTATCTGGAGCTACCCTGTGAAGACCAATACTCTGGTCAGCAAATAATCTTTTTTTTTCTCTTTTTAAAGAAAGTGAAATAATATCTAAAACACCTCAGAAGAGCAGATTTAATCAATTTTAAACCCGAAGGAGCATATAAAGACATTCTTTCTGCATTTTCACATAGACTGCACTCTGTGACACACCCCAAGCCACTATCCTCAGTTGTTAAAATTTTAGTTTCCCCTACACAAGAGCTTTTTCACTTTTTCCCGTGTAGTTACAAAATACCTATTTTTTAAAAACCTGTGGGCATTCTTTAACCAAGATGCTATCATAAGACTGCTTTGCTGTTTGTAACAGAACACCACGCCACTCTCTTTCACCCTCTGCCTCCTTAAAGATGCCAAGAAAATACTAAGGGTTAGTACAAGGACACTACATTTCTGCTGTATTATGGGTATTTATTCTCCTTTGAAGGCAAATATTGTTAACACCCCACTCTTCAGTGTCACCAAATCAGTGCTCCATTAACATCAAATGTATCCAGTTCGCTTTGTAACTGTTAATAATTTTACAACACTTTTTTTGCCAATGATCGTATGTCCTGAAGAAGGTCTGTTACTTGCTCATGCAAACTTATTACTTTAGCCAAAAACTTCATGCAAAAGAACTGTAAAGTGGAAGACATATTTTGTGACAAGCTGGCTTATGTGGTTCTGAGCAGCTTGGCTTATGTAACACCAGCATAAAAAGTTAGGTATCTGGAAGGAAACCAGCTCAATCTCTCTCAAAAGTTTCAATATTTATCTTTGAAAGAAAAACGAAGGCAACAGTTCCTCAAAAAGCAAAGAGAGGGGGTTTTGGAAAGGGACTATAGATGCCCAATCTCTCCTGGTTTAGAATTACAAATTTTGAGTTTTCTCCCTACCAAACCAAAACCAAGTAAAAGTAACAATTTAAACTGGAAAATTATTTCCCTACATTTGGATAAGTCAGAAATGGCAAGTATTTCATGCACCTTTCTAAGCTGCCAGAACAACTACAAGAAACTTAAGTCTAAAAAGAAGTGTTCAATCCCACCCAATTAGAAAAGCAATATTTGGAATGAAAACTATCATTCAAACCCAGTTATAGCATAAAATCAAGAATCACGCTCAAATGACTTTTTATCATTTATGGCTACACAGAAAGCTTGCATTAGGCAGTGGGGAAAACTGGCAAGTCTCGTTTGACAAAAGCAGCTGACAGCACCAAAACCTGCAGCAATGCGTGTAAGGATACATTCCGAAAAACAAACCCCTTCGATTTTATGTAGAAAATTGAAATTATAACTGTCAAACGTGGAGCGGCAGCAGGCACAGCGCAGCGCTAGGCAGAACCTGGGGTCCAGTCCCGGGCAGTGACACCTGGCCCCGCAGCCCGGGGCACACGGGCACTTCTACACCCGTTCCGGCAGCCCACACGTGGGCAGCGCGGGCAGCTCGGAGGCAGCCGCGCCGCTCCGTCCGCTCCCGCCGCCGCTCTGGGCCTGACACCAAGCACACGGGACGCCCGCGTGTCCGCGGTCTTCATCCCAGGGCAGGGCTGGAAAGGCTCCTGGGCACCGCCACCCCGACTGGCCCGCCGCGGGCGGCGCGGGGGCCGGCCATCCCCCTGCTGCCCGAGGGCCCGCGGCCGCCGCTGCCCTGCCGGGCCGGGCCGGGCCGGGCCGGGCCGGGCCGGGCCGCCGCACGTACCTGGCGCTGCCGCCGGCGGAGCGGGGCGCGCGCGGCGCCGTCACGGGTAGCGTGCGGCCGCTCTGGGCCTAGCGCCGCGCGCGGCTCCGCCCGCCCCCTGCTGGCTCCACTTCCGGGGTCCGCTCGCGGTGACGTCAGCGCCCAGGGGCGCGGCGGGGAACCCGGAAGTGGAGCGCGAGGGGCGGTGGCCGAGGGGCAGCGGGCGGGCGGGGCTGCCCTGGAACCGGCCTTTGAGGGGCTGTGTCAGGATAAAGTCACGGAGGGAGGGACGGGGCTGTGCTGAGAGGTACCAGGCGGGTACCGGCGTCTAGATACCGTGCTGTTGCTCGTGTGCTGGTAGATCTCACTGGGAATGTCGCGTTTCCACTCCCAGCTTTCCATTTTGATCACTTCGGAATTTGTAAAAAGAAAAGACGATAAAGTTTTTAGTGTTATATGTGTCAGGCCTCTTTAGAAATACATGAGGACTGTGTCGCATTGGCCTACAGTAAAACCCTGATGACCACAAGCAGTCCCAAGACTTTTGTACTTACATAGTGAGAAGCACCTGGGCGTGGTTTCAAGGACACAGTGTCTTCCTTCCTTGAAAAGCTCTCCGAAGTTGGTCAGATGACTGCTGACAACCCGCACCATGCAAATGCTCTCATGGTTCTGCCTGCACTGGATGGTTGTGAAGTGTTCCTGTCCCAAGGACGTCTGAAAACTGCCACATGCCACGTGTGCAGCTGAAATGATTCACCCCCTCTTATATCCCAGTCATGACTGATGGTAAAATTCAGCAAACTAGAGTCATGGACAGGTAGGTCTACGTGGAAGAAACATTTTTAATCAGTCACTCACAGCTGCTCTCTCTGTAATGACCCAAAGCAGCCACCTTGTATTTCTGCTCTCAGTGCAATAGTTTGGGTAGGAAGAAGTCTTTAAAGGCCATCTAGTCCAAGCCCCTCTGCAATAAGCAGGGACATCTTCAGACAGACGAGGTTGCTCAGATCCCTGTCCAGCCTAACCTTGAATGTTTCCAAGGATGGGACACCTACAACCTCCCTGAGCAACATATTTTTGTGTTTTCTGCAATACCTAAGGAAGGAGCAAGTGAAATACTTTTCTTCTTTGGTGTAGAAGATAATATAATCACTTGGAGAACTAGTCTGCTTACATTTTAGAAATTATGTTTGAGCCTCTCATTGAGACTATTTTCCCTGTATTTCCCATGTTAGAAAAAAGTTGCACTTAGATGTAGGTCTATTATGTTTGAGAAATTATGAGGTCTATTATGTTTGAGAAATTGTGTTTGAGCCTCTCATTGAGACTATTTTCCCTGTATTTCCCATGTTAGAAAAAAGTTGCACTTAGATATAGGTCTTTTGGTGAGACATTAGGGATACTATTGATGTAAGCAATCTTGTCCTCCCATTTGAAGTTCATTCCATCTCTCTTTGCAGAGATGGAATAGCAAGTACTGCTAAGTGGCAAAGTGAATTAGGTTAGTACTGACTCATGTTAAAAGTAGGTGATTTATCAGGGTTTTAATATGGTTCACTATCATTCTCCATCTCTTGCAGTACCCAGAAAAAAAAGCCCACATCCCAAACAATAACTAAAACAAACCTGTAGAATATAGAAGTCTAGATCAAGTTTCAGGGATAGTTAGTGTTAAGTACTACAGCTAAAAATGTGCTGTGTCTCTGATCTTGATACAGCCTTTTGTAATTACAGGTCCAGGGAAGGATTTAAGGAGGGCAACTTTATTGAATCAAGTCAGAGGATGTTACGGGTTTGGAGATGCTTGACTTACAAAGAGATGTTGACCACAGATTTGAAGCTCTTCAAAACTTCAGAGCTCTACAATGAGGTAACAGTTTGAAAGGGCAGGTTTCCAAGATTCGTAGGACTGACCCTGAAACTCCAAATATCAGATTGAAAAGGAACCAGAGGTAGTGTGTAGTTAATAGCCTTTTGCTGGAAGATGGGCTTTTATCTTCTGTTTGCATATAGAACTGTGAAGTTCTGATACCTTCCCAGACTTCTGTGAGCTACAATAATACCAGTAATAGGCTAATACTAGCAAAAACATCTGCATGCCTGTTAAATGCCAGGTTGGATAGGGCTTTGAGCAACCTGGTCTAGTGTAAGGTTCCCTGCCAATGGCAGAAGGGCTGAAACAAAATCATCCTTAAAGTTCCTTCCAGCCCAAACCATTTTATGAGTCTCTGATTCTATGCATGTCTGGTAAGGTTCTTGAGCTCACTTTTTAAAAATACTAAGTTCAGCCTGTGACCTAACACCACCCATTTAACTAGACAATGGCACTGCAGGGATGGTGACTTCACCACCTCCCTGTGCAGATCTTTCTGTTTCTTACATCCTATGCCTGGATAATTTATTTTGGTTCTTGCTATTGTACCAGAAGAATGATATATAAATATTCTTAAATTCATCTTCAGCAATTTTTGCTGAAAGTTGAACATACATAAATCTGTTGTGACATTCACTCTTATGCTACATTATATGTTCTCAAGTGTTTTTACAGTCTTTTATGTCTTTGTTTTTCACTTACTGCTTTTGCATTTGTTGTAAAGATTAAATAGATACGATATATATTTCAAGTTACCACTCATAATTCTTTGGTCCTGTATATAGTTTTTAAAAAATGCCAGACTGATATGAAAAGTTTTGGTGGAATGAAACAAAAATTGAAAGCAACACTCATGACAGAACTTTATGATCTGTGTTCTACTATCTACTCTGTAGATATATGGGTTTATGATGCAAACCTTGCAAAGTTATTTCACTGCTCTTGTATGTGCAAACAATTTAATTGTACTTTGAATTTTGAAATATTTGATCCCAATATAACATTACATGATTTATTTTTGCAAGAATGTACTCAGCATACCTATAATTTTTCCATTCTAAACTACCAATCCCTCAACTCCACAAATGATTTTTAAATAAATTATGCATTTTAAATGCTTTAGATGATTGTTTCAGGGTATTATATAACTTTAAAAAAATGTACAGCTGCCATTTAAACATTTATGTACACAGAAAATGGAAAAGCAAATACATGTGCCTTTTCTGTTATGTACTTAAAGGGCACCTTTTGATGGAGGTGCACCTTACAGTGGAGTTATCTGTGTGCTGATACCAAAGTCTGATGGTGGTACAGCCAGTAATTATACAGACCCAGCACAGCTCTTGGAAATAAAGAACAGACTGCCATGTTCTGGTTAAAGGAGGCCAGATGACTAAAATTACACATTTGTGTTGCATTAATGCAACAACCTCTCTCAGTTTCTTCATTCATAAAGCGGAAAGGCATGTGTGAAACTTGGGAGACTTAACTGAAATTTATTGTTGTTTGAAGAGACCTAATCCATTTCCCTCTGAAAAAAAATCTTCACAGCACTTGTTTGGCCATTAATTTCCTGAAGTTAATCCATACCTGCAGGTAGGATTTCTGTCAACAGAATTTCATTCCCAAAGCCACCTACCATTTCATTCTCTTATTTCCCCAATGTTTGCCCATTATCTAGAGAAAAGAATAATCTTAATCTACATAATAAAATCCCTTTAAGACATGTTAATTATAGGGAATATGTATGTATTTATGCATATAAGAAGTGTCCTGTTACAACTCGTTAAAGATTAAATTTCTGAATTTTACAGACAGGTGAATATCCAAGTGAAAATGGCTACTACATTTCTTGAATGATAACCTTGCAGGTGGTTGGTCTCAATTTTACATTTATTGAATTCTTGATTCTCTAAGACCCTGTATCAAGTTTGAGAAGGCATAGGCTTTACTGATTAGTATTTAGATATTTGCAGATTGTGAAAACAGATGTGCTGTGGATTTCCAAGGGTGAATTTAATGTTCAGAGAAATTAAAGAAAATGAAACCTGAAGCAAAATACACTAGTCACTAGCAGCACAGCAGACACTATCCCAATTAACAAAGGTAGCTTAGAACAATGCAAGACCATAGATTCATGTGGAACATTAGGAGCAGAAGTGTTCGAATCCTAAACCTGAAATGACTATATGTGTAGGACCCACACAGCTTTAGGTCTGTTTAACAATCAAGAAGATTAAATATTGGTCCATGTATAACTGAGTGGCAGCAATACTCACTCTGTAAATTACAGCAATACTAATAAACCAGTAAGTTTGTCAAGGATGCCAGTAAGGCAGTATTGAGGTGGAAAAAAAAGCAGTCAAGCTGATCCATGAAGAACTATGTGACCCTATTTCTTTATGGAAACCAAATATTCAAAAGTTATTGACTTTTTACCTCAGAAACACAGATTATGGGAAAAATTATTAAATTGTTGGATATTAAACAATCACAAATTTATCAAAGTTACTTGTATAATCATATTCCATTCTCTAGTGAATTAATCTAGGGACAGAGTATACATAAACATGTCATTAACAGGTATTGTAAAGAACATTCCTGGGAGCATTGCTAATCATTCATCAGGTATTTTCTAATGACTGAGTGCTTGTATTTACTGGGAAAGCTGAAAAGATATTGTTTTTCCAAAAGGTTGCCCTAAAAGAAAGAACTTATGTGCTGTTGCAGCAAACCTCCATCATTAATGAAGTTTGAAACCTGTGTTTGGCATGGAAGACATGGTATTCTGTTTGACATAGTAACTGGAAAAAATCAAACCTGTTGAATAAGATCATGATTATGTGGGTTTTTGCCTTACTTCCAGATAGAGTATGGATGTAACTCAGAGCAGTGCAAACACTGAGGCTATTGTCAGTGAGAGCTTGGATCAATTTACTGCAGAGACTCTATAATCATGGTGGAGGCACCAGCCCCGGAGGGACTGAAAAGATGTGCAAATGTGGCTTGGCGTTGCTGGGTTAATCGTTAGACTTGATGCTTCTAAAGGGAAAGACAGAACTGTCCTACTGTTACCCAGTGGGTTACTGCTGAATTAATGCATCAAGGAGAAAACCTAGTGAATGGGACACAAAGGTCTTGTTTTGTTGTGTCCTTTTTTTGTGTGTGTTTGTCCTTTTGGAGGTTTTTCTTTTTGTTTGTTTGTTTGTTTATGTTCTGCTTGGGTTTTTGTTTTGTTTTTGTTTGTTTGTTTTGTTGGGGTTTTGTTGTTTGGTTTGTTTGTTTGTTTGTCTTCCCAGTGTGACTGTTTAAAGATTACAAGGTGTGTGAATTTAAAGGACAACAGTCCATTTGGAGCAACTCCATGTATGGACATTTATATGTAAAAGTAAGTGAGGCGGGTTATTCTGGATTATTTGGTTTCACTTGTAAAATGTATCTTATTCATAAGAGTTCCCTGGAAGAGAAGTTTTTTCGCAAAAGGTATTTCAGTCAGTTTTACCTCATAGGCAGAAAATGTATAATGAGCAGACACTTTCTTCAGTAGGACGTATTACATTGTATCTTTAAAGAGATGTTTGCAACCTACTAACAGCTGAAGTTGTCATGGATATTAAGGTTTTCATCCAGTAGTGAAATTTGTACCAGCAATGATTTCAGTGACTTCTTGTCAGCTTAGGGATAGTTGTCTGTTAAATTTAGAAAAACAGTCTTAATTCAAAAGAGTACTTTACTCATTAGCATTTGGTAATTGTCAGTTCTTCCTGAGATACTTGTTATAGAATAACTTTCTTCAGGGAAAAAAAAAAGTATTTGGATTTATTTTTACTTCTTTGCATGAGGCCTTAGATTTTAGAGTGTTTTTATGTCAGCACTGTATTTTTTCACTTGCTGCAATAATTAGTAACAGTCTATTCTCAAATGATGCTGCCAAAGAGGAATAATCTGGTTCCTCTATCATTTTACTGATGGATATTGCAAGGCCTTTAGCCCCACATGCGCAAGACCTTGCATGCTTTCCTTATACTGCCTTCCTGGCAAAGTCAGTTAGTTTAGTCTGCATTTCAAATGCTGGAGTCCAAAGGTAGAGGATAAAGCAAGTTCACCTTTACTCATTACACCTAGAATACTTTTAGAGATTCTGCTTCCCTTCATAACATTGTTTACAATATGGAAAATTGCTACAGAAAAGTGGCTTTCCTCCAACCAGAACCTCCTCAAGATCTATCTAGTCACTTAGAAATCTCCCTGTTGCCATCAAGTTATTCTCTCATTTCATGTCTAATTGGGCAATGGATCTAATTCTTCTGTCTTTCAACTGTTGCCTTGGGAGTGTGAGTAGTATTTGTCACTAGAAATGATTGCACATATTTTTAGGGAGCTCCAAAAAATAATATTATATCAGCTTATAATTGATGCTTTACTGTACATAAGACTCACTAATACTTTGTGAAGACCTTCCAGCTGAGAGGGAAACTGAGTATTTCTACCAGCAGAATCTAATTGGAAGAAGCCAGCCTCATGTCTACCATGCACTGCTGTGATGATGTAAAGGTGAGAACATCCATTTGCCATTGTGCATTTTTCCTGAGCAAATAGCATAGATACACATCGAATTCCCTCTCCTAGAATAAAGCATGTCCTATGAGAGTCTGTCAGGACAGCAGTAACTAGAAAACAAGGCTGTGTCTAAATGTTAAGCTGTTCCCAAAATATCTTTCTCCTCTCTTTTTGCGTTCCATTATTATTAATGCAATTTCAATTTTTGCCTTGCTTCTAATTTTATTAATTACCTTTCAAAAGATGAAAGATGTTAAGATTTGGAGCATTCTGAAGGGGACATTAAACAAACCTAATTAGAGATATTCCATGCCATGAAGTCTCCCATTGAAGCCTATTTTGTAAAAGGAGCTAAGTATATTTAATTGTTAAATAATAATTAGGTGTGAGCATTAATGATAATGTATAGTTAACCTAGTTTGCGCTATCTGATCCAATTAATTTCTATAAATGCAATAACTTCCTTTTGAGCTAATTCAGTTGAGACACTGAGGCCAGCTCTTGTCCTCTCAGAAAGGTCTGTTGTACACAACAGATTCTAGTTTTTATTTTTTTATCAACTTTACAGGAGGAATTAACATGATCAGATTGCAGTAGTCATGAAACTTGGGGCACACACTGTAGCCAACAAATCTGACTTCTGTTGCTTTCATTTATTTAGGATAAACATACATGTGAGACATTCCTGGATCAATAAGTAGTGTCAAAGAGCCAGGACATTGCTTCATTCTTAAAAATTAATTTAATCTTAAATCAATATTAGAATCAGCAGAACTTTTTAAAGAATATAGAACTATTGTTTTCTGAAGAAAAGCCAAAGAAAGTAGCAGTCTTACAGTTACAAAAGTGTTCCTAATTTTACACACAAGTATCTATGGAATACATGTGCATAGTAGAAAAACAGTCCTTTCAATTTTCAATTAAGTGTTTACATCTAAAGCAAACAGTCTTGAAAAATTAATGGCATGTTACTTAGCAATCTTGTTACTTAGCAAGTTGTACAATTCTTATTATTACTGTAATTTTATTGAATAAATATGAATGTTGTAGAAGTGTGTATTCAGCATTAAGTAATATTGCCAATATTGCCAATATTGTCCCTGTTATACCCTAAAGGTTATTTGGAATGGACACATTGCCAGCAAGACCAAAGAGGAATAATCTGGTATTTCTCAGTATGATATTTCTCAGCTCTGATATTTCTCAGTAAGGATTGTGGGTCAAGTAGAATTTAAAATACACATTTGTTTGTACTCAGACATCATAAAAGATGCACATATAGGTTTGGATAGGAAAAGCATACAAATAAAATACTGTGCAAAGGTTCAGCTTTTATGCTGTTATGTTCTTATGCACGTTAGTCATTGGCCAGTCAGAAGTGGGATTCCCCAAGGCTCAGTATTGAAGACAATACTGCTTAATATCTTTATCAAATTGTTTTTATCTTTATTTGGACCAGGGACTAGAGGGCATCCTCAGTCAGTTTACAGATGACACCAAATTGAGCAGGAATGTTGACCTGTTGGAGAGTTGGAAGGCTTTACAATGGATCTGGACAAGCTGGATCAGTGGGCTGAGGCCAGTGGAATGAGGATCAACACTTGTACTTGGGTCACAACAACTCAAATCAATGCCACAGGTGTGGGGCAGAGTGACTGGAAAACGGCACTGCAGAAAAGCTACTAGTCAACAACCAGCTGAATATGAACCAGAGTCTGCCCAAGTAGCTGAGAAGGCCAATGGCATCTTGGCCTTTATCCGAAATTGTGTGACCAACAGGACCAGGGAAGTGACTGTATGGATATTCCCACTTAAGTGTAAGTAATAGGTTTTATTCTCAATTAGCTTATTCACTTGCAAAATTTATCCTCTTCAGAGTAGGTATTTCCCAGAAGGGGAGCATTTTCACAAGAAGTATTTCAATCAGTTTCATCACATAGGCAGTTTATGTGACTATACAAAAAGTTAATTATGTATAATAGATTTTAATAAAATAGCAGAGAATATTCTGAACTCCAATTTCCATGTACACTGACACATTATTTGTATGGCTTGGAACGTGTGTTCCTCATTTGTCAAAATACCAAACCTGCTTTCATGGAAGATCCCGTAGACATGTTTTAAACCTGAAGTCCACCACTAATCTTTAAAGGTGAAATACAAGGCAAAGATAAATGGTTTTCACATTTCATCACTTCCTTTATGATCTGAAATTACTACACTGGCAGCAGAGGAAAATGTCTGCTTCATTTTTTAAATAATGTTTTTAGCATTTTCTAAGCTACAGTGCCTCACAGCCCTTTTGTGTTGCAGTGTTGTAACAGGATCTTTGAAGATTCGTAAGATGCAATTGTCCACATTTTAATTATAAATGGTCTGATGTTTTATATGAAAAGAAAAAAAGAGCAATTAAGAGGAGAAAAAACAGCATTTCAGGTAAGACCTTAAATCAGCATTAGTAATATGGTTACCCATGATGTTGCTGAAACCTTTAGGGGAAAAAAGCATGCCTTCATCCTACTGAAGTAGTCTAAGTTATGTCCATAATAGCATATGTGTGAAGATATGCTGGGAACACAAATAACTCTGCTCAAATTGTGCCCTTAGCAAGACCCTGACAGAGTCCTTCATCAGGTAGAAAAAGTAGCTCCATTGGACTTCTAAAGAAAGAAACTTACAGAAAAATTATGTATTATTTCTGTACTGCTAAAGAGATACTAAGCAGACCTTCTGTATTAAAAATGTTGATAGTTTTAACCAGTGTGTAAGAAAAATATTTAGTATTCAGAAAAATATATAATATTCAGAAAATTTTGAATATCAATCCAGGATTACTTTGAATATGAAATTTTACTGCATTTATTTTAAAAAATTATTTATTATTTACTCAATTCATTTTTAAGATAATCCTGTGAGCACTGCATGCAAATAATTATTTTAAATAAAAAGATGCTTCTCAAAACTTACAAAATTTATCTATTATGTGTTTTTTAAACCATAAAATACACTGGATGTTAAGTAAGTATTTGTGAACGCAGTAATGCTGATGCATTTTTGATTTGGAACAATGGCCAAGCATACTCATCCTGGAGCAACTCAAAAAGGACTGTAGCTATATAGTCTATACCTTTCCCTCTCATGTATTTTGTGATGTAATAAACAAGCACCAAAGGAAGGAAAAGGTCCATGAGTTACACAAACTGAGGGTAGGCTGACTCCAACTCCAAAGTGGTGAATGGAAACCAGAAACATTTGCTTAGCTTGTGTCTAAAATTGCATTATTTTCAGAGTGAATCTTGTATTTTTGAAACAATTCTTTGTCATTCAGGTTTTTGCTTCTGCAATACTGAGATACAACCTCCTTGTTTGGGACACTGACATTTTCCTATACTGTTCCTCACCTTATGCATATGTGAACAATTGCTTTCTGGATAGGGTGACCAGACAATAACAAGGGAACACTCTCTAATTTAAAACTTTTTACTCAAGATACATATTTCTGAGCTTTCTAGTGCTGTGAGTTATGACATTAACTTAATCTTGTTGAATACAGAAGAAAGGTGCTACCCGAAACCTGTCAAGGTAATTGTTCTTCTTTATCCTCTGAGACAGGAGTTCTTTGTGTCAAATAAACATTTCTTAAGTGTTCCACCATAATGTTCTCCTCATCTTCAAGATCTGCATCTTCTTTCATCTCCCACCTGAAAGAAAAAACATTTTATCAATTCTTAATGTGTTTTAAACTAGTCTTTAGAACAAGTAAAAAAATACAGAACTTGTTTTTATCAATTCATTGCCCTCCCCAGCCATGGTTACTCCAGTTGAGATTACTGAATCATGCAAAATACAACCCCCACTTGGTATGGGCATGAAGCAATTGACACAAGTTGTCAAAGCTACTACAAAATCTTACATTTACTGCAACGGTACATTTTTTTTTCCATTTTATGTGTCACACACACATTAGTAGAGGTGGAAACCTTGTAAAACTTGCAGAGAAAAAGTGGAAGAGCTAACAAACATTTTGGAAGTTAAGCAGATGCTCTCAATACTCTCTAAGTTTGCAGTGAAATATGACCACATGAAGTCCAACCCAATTATTTAACGTGAGTTGTTATAATTCTCTGGCATTGACAGTACTATTTTACAAAATACTACAAAACTGACTGGCTCTTTTGCTTCTTTAACCATCAAGTATAACAATCTAACCAAAAATAGATTACATCAAATTCTTCCTTCCCCATGTGAATACTCATTTCTAGTTTAGGATTAAGAGCTAATGTCACTAGAACTGTAAAAGTGAAGGACTGTGAAGATGCTTATTTTTTTAGTAGTAGTAGTCAAATATAAAACCTTACAAGTCATGCAGTATTTTGTTAAAGAAAATCAGGATAAAAAAAGCAGTAAGAGTGCTGATACGTAGCCAGGTAAACTTTGTATCACTGCAATTACGCCCACACAGTGGTCTCTTCTTTTACAAGCTCTGTGGATATTTTAAGAGTTTGATATCCCTGTAATATTAATCTCATTCTCTTCTAAGTAGATAATAGAGTGTAGGCTCCCAGTTCAGACCACTTGAAGACAAGAGGTAAAACACCAATACTAAAACTAGAAATCACATTAATCAAGAATTAAAACTAATAGGTTATAAATAAGCCATAGAATGATGCAGAAAAGTAGATGTAAAAAATGAGCCAAACAAGGACTTTTGCTTTTAGGAAACTGTCAGGAGCAATACTTTAGTCCTGTCCCCACACTTCTTAGGTCCTTATTCATACTGCAAAAATGAGAAGCCATATACAAGTTTAGATTGGTGAATAAATCAAATATACTACAGAGTGGTGGATTGACTATATTTCATTACCTTATATTTCGAAGAAGAGAACAGCTAATTTTGGCACTAGAGCATGGTGTATACTTTGTATCTATTTTAAAGCTTACTAAAACCAGAAGGAGCAAGTGCTCTGTTAGCACAATCTCATTGTTAAAAAACAATTAGGAAAAAATATGCTCAAAGACCATACATAAATTAGCATATATACTTCACACCTTTACCTTGAAAACTGAATCTGACAACCCATATTACTGTATTACTGCCTGAAGGAGTATCTGAACAAGCAAAGCATACTACGAATAAAATTAGAAGCACTGAATGCCTATGGTCAAGGTTTTGCCATAATTAGCTTCCTATTACTCCACTCATATGTGACTGCTATCATACTTAACCTTATGTGCATTTTAGCATTAGGTACAATTAATTGCTCTGTCTGCTTCATTCTCTGGTTTATGATATAAAATCTGGTTGTGTGAGCCTTCAGTGCAATCACTTTTGCAAGCCTCCCCAGTGAATGGTGTTTAACAGGGTGACTGGTTTCCCCTTTTCCTTTTGGTAATGTATATCTTCTCTTCAAATCTAGGAAGAAGTTGTGCATGCCTTAATTTGAATTTATGGTCCTCAGCATTATTTAGAAACACTACTACATGAGCTGAACTAATTAATTTTAATTAATTTGATTTGTTGCATATTTTTACCTAGAGGAGCTGTTTGCTTAGAAGGACTGTCATAGTTACAGAGATAGGGGGTAGAGTGTAGTGTTATGTAGCATATTTGGGTGACCCAAAATCATGTATTTCATACCTTCTCTACATCAATCTGTGCAAGGTAGTTTACTATGTCTTTAACACCCAGAGTTAGAAGCAGAACCTTTGTGTTTTATCCCAGTTTACAGAAAAGGGAGGGGTGATGGGAACAGACACGTGGAGCTCTCTGTTTCATCTTTTCCAGACTCTTGAGAACATCAGAAAATGGGGCGCTCTGACAGGCTACTAGCTGCGGCTTCCCAGGAAACAATGAAAAAAAAATGACAGACGGCGACCCTTGCCACGGTTGCTATAGCAACCACCACTTTTGGAGCCCGGGGAGATGTTTCTTTCTCTGGACTTTCCACTGCTGCTGCTCAGGACAGCTGCCTGTCGTCAAGAGTTGGAGCCTCTCCACAAGTTTCCAGCTGCTGAGGGGGTTGGCCCTACATCTCCTGAGAAATTTCCTCCAGTATTTCAACAGCACTGACTCCTTTAGGAGAAAAATATGTTTTCTAGGTTCTATTTTTCACCGCTTCCATTGTTGCCTGGGACAGAAGGCAGTTTTGGAGCTCATTTGGTGTGTTGTTGCCTTTGTGCCCTGTCTTGGCCACATGGCGCAGAGAGTGGAATTGACGCCATTTTGTCTGTGTTCCCCGGAACAATTCGAGGGACCTCCTCTGCATTTGTGGGTGAGGGCTTAAGTGTTTGCCTCTATATTTCCTGCTGTTTTCTTTTAGTAAACTGCTTTTTCTTTTTCACATACCTCTTTGCATTTGTCTCTTCTCATTGGTAGAGGGTATAGCTAGAAAACTAAGGGGAGGGAAGTTATTGCAGAATCTCTGCCCTGTAAAATTTCCTTAAACTAAGACATATTTGGCACCAAGCTAAAAGGAGGTCAAGAGAGGAAGTGAAAAAATAACAACTTCAACCAAATAATTTCTATATTGGGTACAGAACTCCCTGGTTACCACACTGCTTGGTCTGATCATGGCATTGTGGCACCTAACCTTGTATATGCGTCCAAATATGTGGAAGGATCTGCCCATGATATTGCTGTTCTTCAGATCAGGGAGAGGAACCAAGATACAGTTGATACAGTTTGTGTTACCAGTTTATGGAATGATAACATCAAAGGCAACGAAGATCATTTGGTAAATGTATTCATTGTTGTTTGCCTGTCCTGATCTGGGTTGCTGTGCCTGGGGCTTTATTAATAATCACACACAGCCTATGGGGGGAAGTGGAGAAGATGATTTTTCCTTTTGCCTTTCACCTCCTTCAGGTCCAACACATCACTTCTTGAGAAAGCTGAATTCCTTCTGGATGCTATGGACACAGTAGAAGTTCAACTGATTGGGATGGATAGGAAGTTAGCCTTCATCAATAATGGAGGCATCAACTTAAGGCTTTGGGGATGTGGGATATTAAGAAATGAAACATCTAGTTGGGTTATGGTGAGAAGCATGGAATCATGGGAGTTATTATGTTAATGTTGCTATTCCATATTAGGCAATGTTTCTAGTTCTTGTTTCTGATTGGTTACATACATTTTCCATACATGGTTATGTTTTTAGTTCCCGCTGATGATTGGCTCTCTGCCCTCAGATATATTGTTGAGTTCACCCCATTGTCTTGTCTTCAAGGATTATCCCATACAGTGCACAGCTTTTGCTTCCTTTGTTATTTTTGCTCGTTATTCAAGTTGTCTATTTTTTGGACATCCTCCTTGTTCTCGTCCCTATTTCTTCTGCCACACAACTCCCACCTGGCCCAATCCTGAGGTTGTGTGCACAGGCACAACAGGACACCATATTCTCCTTGCTGGTTTCGCTCTGTCTCCTCTATACAGTCTACAACAGATCTGGAGTCAGATGGAGACTTCTAGGGAGGTGTCTTGGATTGATTTATGATGATAGCCTCTTCCATGGTCCTCTGCTTTATGTCCAAAAATAATTACTGTATCTTTAAAGCCTTGGATTGGTAGCGTGTGGGACTGGGGAGGAGGGAGCTTTGGGCTTTTGGTGGGCATTTTTGAAGCCTCACTGCCCAAGCATTCCATGGCACTGTGCAGTTTGGGTTTGTTGGCCCAGGCAAAAAAACTTTTCCCTCCTCTGGCTTGGAGAAGCTGCAGCAGCAATCTTTCATCTGCCTTGAGGTGAACTGAACAGCTGGTGGTCCAAGACTGCAGGAGTGGGATGGCTGGAGCCGGGCTGCCCCGTTCCAGCCCCAGGCCTTGGGGAGCTGAGCCAGGGAAAAAAAGAACACCAAGAAGCTCCAGTCCAGCTGTTTGTCTGCTGTGGCGAGGGGGTCAATGCCAGAAAGGCACCAGGTTTTTGCCTCCTTCTGGAACTCCTCCATGGTATATCTACTACCCTCAGCAAGAAAGCCTGCGCTGTTTCATACTTGTCAGGGAGTTTAGTTTGGAAGTCTCCCTCTAAACAAATATAAAACTCTGATAAGGTAGCAGAATATTTGAAATAAAATTGCTGTGTCCATTCAGAAAGGGGCAACTTACTGCTCTGTGCTGGGCCCTAGTTAATGCTTACCTACATCCTTGTTACTTTACAGCAACAGCTACAACCAGAGGGGAAGGAGAGCAAATTGGCAGACACAAGTCACTCAGGCTGCAGTTAAACAAGATGAGCAGCCTAAGCCAGTAGTGGTCGCTCCTATCCAAAGGAGGGGCTAAATAAGTCAAAATCCAGTTGCCCAGTAAGATGACCATGGGGAGTTCTAGGGAGAATGTTCAAGGGGAACATCCCTTCAACACGTCATGCCAGCAATGCTACCTGGGGTAAGCAGATCACTCTGATCACACAGCAAGTTCAGATGAGAAATCCTAAGCATTCAGGGATCTTGGAAATTATCACAAACTGGCCTGAAGGTGAGTGTTTTGGACTATCATCTGAAGAGGAAGAGGATTAGGTGGCACATGCTGAGGAGGCCCCACCATATAACCAGCCACGAGAAAGTAAGAGACAACACACTCTCTTCACTGACAGTTCCTGCCTTATCGTAGGGACAAGTCAAAAATGTAAAGCTGCCACATTGGAGCCTAAGCAGCAAGTCACAGAAAGTACTAAAGGACAAGATGGATCAAGCCAGAATGCAGAGCTGAAAACCCATCTGGCTTTGGATATTGCTGATTAAGAGAAGTCAACACTATACTTCTATACTGACTTGTAGATGGTAGCAAACACTCTGTGGGGGTGGCTGGAATGATGGGAAAAGGCCAATTGGCATTGAAGAAGGAAATTTGTTGAGGCTGCAAAAATCTGACTAGACATTGCTGCTCGGGTAGAGGAGCTGACCACAGAAGTTTGTCATGTGGATGCCGAGATGCCTATGAGTTGGGCTAATTGCAACAACAAATAAGTGGATTGGGCTTCCAAAATTAAAGGTAGACCTGGGCTGGCAACAGGAGGGAGAGTTATTTCTAGTTTGGTGGGCCCAGGTCATGAGGTGTCTCAAGTCATGAGGGAAGAGATGCAACATAGTGATGGATTTGTGACTGAAGGATGGACTTAATCGTGGACACTTTATCCCAGGTAATCCATGATTATGAAACATGCGCTGCATCAAAGCAGGCCAAGCAGGTAAAACCCATTAGTACAGGATACAATGGGCTAAATATAAATCTGGAGAGGCCTGTCAGATGGATTATATCATACTGCAGCAAACCTACCAAGGCAGGCCCTATGCACTCACAATGGTAGAAGCTACCACTGGATGACTGGAGACCTACCCTGTGCAAGCCTCTCCTGTGGCAACATGGCACCCCAGAAGGAATTGAATAAGACAATGGGACTCATGTTAAAAAGAACATCATGGACACTTGGGCTAGAGAACATTGTAATCAGTGGGTGTATCACATTCCCTATCACCCATGAGCCCTTGGGAAAGCCAAACAGTGCAATGGATTGTTAGAAACCATGCTGAACACAATGGGTGGTGGAACCTTCAAACGATGGGATCTGTGTTTACCAAAGACTACCATGGATACAGTGTTTGACCTAAGACCTTGGAGAAGGTTTGAAGGTTCAGAATGGAATAGTGCAACTGACACAAAATAAGAATAAAGATTCATAGTTCAAGCAGAAACATGTTTTAAGTAGAAATATGCCTCATATAAGTGAATAAATATGTTAAACAAGATAGTAGAAAATTTTAAAGTTTAGCAATAGAACTTGTTATAGAGTTAGTAAAAAGTAGAAGATACAGCAACAAGTTTCTGTAGGGTTATATGATGAGATAAAAAGAGAGGCATTGCGGCAAATCATGTAAAATGCAGCAATTAACAATTGGTTTATGAAGATGCTACCGAGCTTTGTGGAAATAGCTGATTGGATAAATATTTATAAAAGACGTTGTAAAATGTAAAACAATGTAAAATTATAATGCCTTCTGATGTACGTACAGCTTCTGATGTGATAGCATGAATGGATGTAACAACCTTACAATCTCACCCTTCCATGAGACTGATTTTGCAATAAACCATTTTTTAACCACCTCATCAGTCAACCCCATCTACTTTGTATCCAAAAAACCAGCCGAGTCTGGCTGAGCTGTAAGGGAATCCAGCAGTGGGCAGGAAGAGGTAGCAAGCAGTAGGAGTGACATCCCAGAGATGCACCCCACTATCACACAGAGGGAACAGGGAAAACTGGCACTGCAGGCCAGGACCTGCCTCAGACAACACCAGCACATCCCATCTCCCACCAGAATCATTCCATTAATCCCCTGCATTCCTGGGGTTTTTTTCTTCCAGAGGGGAAGGTTTAGCCAGGAGAGCCTCTCTACCATCTTGTCTTTGTCCTCTGCGGCACATGAGCTGCCTGGGTAGCAGCCATCTTGTTTTCTTTGTTCTCAGAGGAACCAGCACCTGTGTATCTAGGGTTTTGTTGTTTTCTTTGTTGTTGCTGTTTTCTTTTAGTAAACTGTTATTTTTTTCACTTACATCTTTTTTGCATTTGTCTCTCCTTATCAGTAGACAAGGAGGAGGGAGGTAAATTTCAGAGTCTCTGCACCATAAAATCGTCTTAGCCTAAGACAAGGACAATAACCGAAAATGCTAAATGAAGTGCATTCAGACCAGTTATTGGCTAATGGAAGTTTAACAATAAATCAGCAGATTCTTTTTGAAGATAGTGATTTCATACCTCTCAGCATATTTCATTTAATCTTTGACACTAGCATTGGTAAAAATCTTCAATATCATCCAGTCTGGACGTTCTCTAGTGTTCACCTTATAAGAGGTTATCCTAATACATTTTCATTTTTTCCAAAAGTAATCTATTTTTCAAGCATTTATGCAGATCCAATGATGTGTATTCACTTAACAGCATCCATGAATTAAAGATCTATGAAATGAGCTTGATCAGCATCTGGTCCCTTATTAATTGAGAAATTTTTCCAGATTTTGCTTTAAGTCTGGGATAATACAGTTTTTTAAAAGACTTACTGGACTGTAAGGAAGAAGGCTGTAACACGTTTATTTTTCTAAATGGGATGAGAAACTAGCTGTTTGTGTTTAAGTGGAAAAAGTCAACGTTTACTAGTAAAAATTTTGTCCAAAATAGATCTTTTTACTAGCATATCAAAACTATGTGACAATTGTTCTGGCAATAGTAATTGACACAAATCTAATTAGCCAGTTCAAGTAATGTGAATATGAATAAAATTACCATCAGGAATTACTTTCAAAATGCAAGGTTCATCAATTGAACAACCAACTTGCACACTTCTGTTGTTTCAAATCATTAGTAACACAGCTCTTAGAAAAAAAAATTCAAATTCAGAGGTTGTGGATACAGGTTGTGGAAACAGGATATAAGATGAAACACAGGACAAAAGGAGCAGGAAGTGTTAGCACATGACCAGTGCCAAGTTTAGCAAAAAGTAACTCAGGTAAAGGAAAGGAGGGATATCCATATATGGTGAACTGTGATATTATTGGTCAGCAAGACCAGTATATTACCATACGAGGTAATGTTTAAGGTCATTGGATGATTGTGGTCTTAAGAGGTCCTATATAAACACCATGTTGGGCCAAATAAATCGGCTTCTAATCAGTCAGACTCCCAAGTCATCCCTGCCTCTTAAATACCGAAACATATACCACAAGAGGTGGTATATGTTTTATTTCAGTATGATATATCTAGGAATATTAAATAAAATCAGCATTTTAAAAGGATATTGGAATTATTTGCAGCAATCCATTATACCACCACCTACATTTTGCTTAGAGTTCACTTAAACATAAAAAGGTGAATTCAAGTGTCCAGAATGCCCAATTTTAGTATACTATTGATATTTAAAAGAAAGCACATGTTTAGAATAGAATGCCATCACCTTTGTAATCTTTAGGGTAGAACCAAAAATTTTCAAGCCAATAATAACTTGTGAATGTAGATAATTAAAAATAAATATATTTTCAGAATATGCTGAAATATCAAACAATGTAGGTGACACACTGTGTGAACATGATGTAAATCACTTAAACACTTTTCTCTGTATACTGTTCCTTTCTGTATTGCATGTGGCTAATCAAGGGGGGAAAAAAGTAGTTTATTTTTCAGATAGATAAAGCAAAACACATCAGCACAGATAAATTCAGGAATCACTGGTTTTCTGCTGTCAGCTTACATCTTAGATCATGAGGTCAGAGGGGAGAGCTTCTGTTTCTCCTCATAAATAAGAAGGAAGAGAGGAAGTGTTGGCTTGCACATCCACAAGCTAACAGAGTGCAAGGAGGAAGTATTCCGTAACTCAGGAAGATCAAGTGATTCCAGCTCAGGTTTCCTTAGCAATGTATTGATTGTGCTCTTGTGCTCTCCTTGCTTATAAATAGCATCAATATATCCCTTTATATAAATCGCTACACATAACAAATTTTTTGTACTGCTTTTGTTTCTCTTCATTGAATTGTAGAAAGTAAAGAAGTTAAATCTGTTTGCAGAGACGCAGAGAAAAATTCTCAGTGTACCAGTAAAAAGCATGCTGGGAGGTCCCCATTTTTTTCTTCTTTAGACTAGGCCCATAACATCTACTGCATGCATGAAGTTGCTTATCTGACATTCTGAACTAAGAAATGTGCAAATGCACTAATTGTGCAAATGCATATATTTCAAATACATATGCATAGAACATACTTTTTTATACCTATATATACATACACACATGCCTATACCCATGCAAGTAACAGAGCAATGAAGTAGGCATTCAAGAGGGCTGATTTTATGGAAGGATGGGGTCAGTAACACTATGTCTAAGCTAAGTGCTTGGAGGTAAGTACTCAAAGGATTACATCTTTTCAGTAATTTAAAATAACTCAGTTATTGTGGATTGAATTTAATTATTTTGAGACTTAATTTAATTTTTCAAGCATATCAAAGAAGGAAGTATGTTATAATCAGTGTGCCAAAGATATATTCATTTGGGAAATGCATACAACTTACCTGCCTATGATTACACGATGAAATGCATCTAATTAATGCATCTAATAAAAATACCCTGCTCTTCACATGATAAGCTACTTGTTCCCTCTGTTTATACGTCACCTTTTTATTTCAATTTACAAAGCCTTTCCATTATGGATGTTGAAAACCCAATGTAAATATTTTAAAGGATTAAACTTTCAAATATGGTTACTGTGGCATATGTATGTTCTGTAAATACAAATACAAGATATATCTGCTGAGAAACTATATTTGATAATCTGACAGCGTTGAGGCTTAACAGTATAAAAAATTCATATTTTGTCAACAAGAAACTTTCTCCATTTTTTAAGGAGAGGCTACTACAATAGCATAAAAAGATCAATATTTTAAAAATGTAAGATTATAATGGCTGTATTATAATCCCCCTCTTAATACATTGAAATTTTAACAAATACTCATTTTCTTGCTTTTGGAAGGACTTCACTCAGTTCATAACTTGCAGAAAAAAATGTGCCATGTAAGGAAGGACACTTAGGGGAACAAGGAAGCTGACTTGTATTGGTAACAAATGGTTTTACTCAAATTTAAGCAAATGATGGTAGCTAAAAAACCTTGTCCTTTCATGCCCATTGCTGTTTGACCTGCAGCCCGAATACCCCAGTTTTTTGAGGAGCAAAAATATTTATTTCAACAAGCTCAGAAATTTAGCAGATGCTTCTTATTTTATTTTCAAAAATTGGTACCTGTTTGCATCATCCTGTCTCACTCTTCCTGAAGATTCCCAGGGACAGACTGAAAATGCAACAACTGATTGAAGCAGAGATACCATCCCAAAGAAGCGCAAAATAATCTGTAGATAAAAATCTACAAGCCCAATAAATAAATTTCAGACTAGCATACTAAAAAAACTAGAGAGGAGATGGAGATAGACAAACAGATTCTCTGTCCACAGAGAATCACTATTGGTCATTCAGGTCCTTCACTGCTGAACTGCCATCTTTTACAGAAAGAGTTTGTTTCTGTTAGGAACTGAAAAACTAGCAATTTTTCCCAGTTCATTCCAAGAAAGATGATATTGCTTACATCAGTCTAACTAGTATTTACATCCAGAAACGAGAAAGCTACAAAAGCTAAGAGAAAGGTAGGTGAAATGATAACTGACAGTTCTGGAAATTCATCATGCAGACTTGACACCTTGCAACCAAGTGTAAAGGGAGAGCACTAGAAAAAACAGCACTCCCGAATGAATTGGCAAAGACCTTTACTTTCTCTGCTTAGTCCAAAGCCACTCCTTAAACTGTTATTAACTGGAAGAAAAAAGATGAATAAGCAAAGGTGAATTTCATTTGTTTTTAACCCACTACAAAGAGGGTTAAGACTGGTGACTTTCCAGAACAGCATGCTGAGCTCTGGAATGGAGAAGTGAACTTATGGAAAGCATCTATAGAAAGTTAACTTCATAATGCTGTGTATTAAATACATTTTAAAAATCATGCTGATTAATTTACTCAAAATGTATACACATGGAAATCTTTTAACTGTAAATAGTTTTTACTATATTTCAAGATACTTTATTTAGAGCAGTTTCTAAATATGGGAATGATTAAACAGAAATATGACATAATGAAACAATACATCTCACATATCTTAATATATCTCATATTTACTGTAATTTTTTCCACTCCTCCATTCTTTAGAAAGTTAAATACTACAGTTTTGCTTTAAAAATAGTAAGAAAAAAATACTTAAAATCTTGTTTAAAAAATCATAAGGCTCTAGTTTTCAAATTAACTGAGTAGAATAATTTAAATTGTAATGTTTGCTTTCCTAGTGAAAGCAGAGATTGAAGTATTTTCTTCTACTTAATAACTACAAAATGAATTGGGCTATTACATTATTTTTTATTAATCTGTTAGGGTTGTGACAGCCAAAACCTGGTGGCATATCTGCAACCAGGAAACTCATCAAAAAATTGTGTTTACAACTTCTACTGACTGAAATCCAATTTGGTGAACATTTTTTTACATTATTTTCAAGAGGAAAACACATTTCATAGTTAAAAACCTAGAAAGTACCTTCAGAAAGTTTAACAGGTTGGCCTTTGCCAGCCAGGACCACTGCAGCTTTGGTCAGAGATGTGGGGAGAGCAAAGGAAAGTGTACAGGACACCATCATGCTGTAATAAATTGATAGAGTGAGGATTTGACTAATTCCTTAATACAGGAGAAAGAATGACTGTGGGATGGTTATATCTTTCTTTGACATGGAAGTCAGAGACAGGGTCTCTTACCTACTGGTGAAGTCCCCACCTGCCAGGCTCCTGCCTTTGTCTCTCTGCGTGATGAATTTTAAAAGGTTTGGATTTCATCTTGGAAAAGGTTGGGAACATGTTTCTAAATCTCAGAAATCCTCTTATTACAGGAATATCATTTATCTGTCAAGTGTATCAAAATCATAGACTCATAGAAACATTAATGTTGGAAAAGACCTCTGGATCATCAAGTGTAAACTTTGACTGAACACCACCATGTGAGGTAAACCATAGCACTAAGCGCCACATTTAGTCCTTTCTTGAACACCGTCTGGGGTGGTGACTCTACCACTTCCCTGGGCATTCCAGTGTCTAACAACCCCCTCAATGAAGAAATTCTTCCTGATGTCCAAACTGAACCAACCATAGTGCAGTTTGAGGCCATTTCCTCTTCTCCTGTCGTTAGCTGACTGGGAGAAGAGCCTAACACCTACCTTGCTACACCATCCTTTCAGACTATTATAGAGAGTGATAAAGTTTCCCATGAGCCTCCTTTTGTCCAGCCTAAACAAACCCAGCTCTTTCATCCAAACTGTGACCCTTCTCATATAATCTGCTTCCTAGACCATTCACCAGCTCTGCTGCCCTTTTGGGACACACAGGTGGACAATCAGTGCCCTGGTCCTGCTGGCCACACAATTTCTGATAAAGACCAGGATGCCATTGGCCTTCTTGGCCACCTGGGCACACTCTGGCTCACGTTCAGCCAGCTGTCAATCAGCATCCCCAGGTCCTTTCCTCCTGGGCCACTCTCCAGCCACTCCTCCCCCAGCCTGTAGCACTGCATGGGGTTGATGTGATCCAAGTGCAGGAACCAGCACTGGCCTTATCGAACCTCACAGCGCCGGCCTCGGCCCCTTGGCCTGGCCTGTCCAGATCACTCTGCAGAGGCTGCCCATGCTCCAGCAGATCAACACTCCTGCCCAGCTTAGTGCTGTCTGCAACTTACTGAGGGTACACTCAATCCCCTCATCCACACCAGCAATAAAGACATTAAGCAGGGCTGGAACCCATACTGAGCCTTGGGGATTCCCAGTAGTGACTGACCACCAACTGCAGCACCATTCACCCCCATGCTCTGGGCCCAGCCTTCCAGCCAGTTCTTAATCCAGTGAAGTGTGCACTTGCCCAAGCCACAGGCTGCCAGACTCTCCAGGAGAATGCTGTGAGAGACAGTATCAAAGACTCTGCTGAAGTCCAGGTACACAACTTCCACAGCCTCTTTTCATTCACTAAGCAGGCTACCTGGTCATAAAAGGAGATTAGGCTGGTCAGGTAGGACCTGAATTTTCTAAACCTGTGCTGGCTGCACCTGGTCGTCCTGTAGGTGCTGCATGATGGCATTCAAGATGATCTGCTCCATAACCTTGCTGGACACTGAAGTCAGGCTGACAGGCCTGTAGATCCTCAGGTCTCACCCTTCTATTGGATGGGCATCACATTGGTCAGCCTCCAGTCATCTGGGACACCCCCAGTTAACCAGGACTGATGATAAATGATGCAGAATGGTGCGAAGTCCATTCTTCAGAAGTTCAAGTTAGAGGTTTTGTTGACAATCCAGATACTAATCAGGCATTTTTGAACATTAAGGAAAAAAAAAAGGCCAAAAAAAAAAAAGAAAAAAGCAGACAGGTGGAGCCTAAAATATCTGGAAAAGAAGTATTATTTAATCCCATTTTCAGCATTTTAAACAGGAATGTTAACTTCTTTGCAGCTGCTCACACATTTCAGGAGAACATGGCACTAAGCAACAGCATTAGATTGACACTGACTAGGATAGGTCTGAGATATCAAAAAGATAAAGCCCATAATACTTCATTGCAATATTTGAACTCCTGGTAATGTACTTGGTACTTCTAAAGATCAGAAATCAGCACAATGCTCTGTGCTTTCACAAAAAGAATAATTCTTGCATAAAGAACAGTCAAAGAAATAAAGAAATTAGGGATATTACAATAAATAAGCCAAAGTTAGTGCAATGTTTCTCTTTTGAATTCTAATTTTCTCTAAATTTCTGCTCAAAGTAAACAGCATTCTGGACCATCATGTGCACTTTATTCTAGGATAAAATATTAAAAGACTAAACAGTTGAAAAAGTATTGGAATAGTTTTAATTATTCAGTATTTTTAACGAGCTTGACATATTTGGAAATTACAAAAAACCTTAGGACCATAAAACCTACTGTGTCTGCTGCAGCTGGCACCTGGAATGTCTCTTTCATCCTAAGCAGCAGATTTTCTGATTTCTAAGTATGTAAACCAGTCACAGATATGGCTGAAACCATGAAAATAGAAGTGGACACTGTGTAAAAGTATTACTTTTTGTCTAATTACAGCATTTCTTAGTGACCGGGTTACTGCTGAGGAAGAGATGATATGCTTGTAACAGCTATTCAAGATTCTTATGATCATAAGGACTTTTGACAAGTTGTAGAATCCCAGAAGATAAGGAGCTCCAGCACCAATTGCCAGATGGCTATGGAGCCACCATGAGAAAGAAAAAGATGTGGCTGCAGATGGAGGCCATGCAAAGGTAGGGCAGCACTTATCCAAGACACATGTCCTTGTTCTGGTTCCTGAAGGTAAGTACGACACAGCACAGCAAAACCACAAGAATGAGGCCAAGAAGTGGGCACAGACTGCAGGGGGAAAATGAGGCCACCCAAGACTCCCAAGGCCCTCTAACCCATTTCCAGAACTACGCACAGTAACTAATTTGCATAGGAAGTGAGATAGCCATCCTTAGGGTGGGGAAAAGCTGTAAGAATGTACCTCCACCAAGCCTGGATGCATGCCACATGTCCCTGGCCTTTCTGTTGGCTAGACTGACACTGAAACTGGTTGATTGATTGATTGATTGATTGATTGATTTCCCTCCATTCTCCATGACAAGCTTATAACTTATAATAAAATTTGTTGAGTTTTTGTGTACTCTCTGACTTTTATAACTTGACCACAAGAATCTGCAAATCTTGGGTGCTCCCTTTTGCCTAAGAGTGAGATGTCACACAGGTCAAGCACAAAATGGTTACAGGTCTGTCTCATTTTTATCCTAAACTTATTCAAATTGTGGTTAAACAAACAGCATACCTACATTTTCTAGCTTAAATAGTCCCTCCCAACCAACATTTAACATCTCTATTCTCTTTTTCAGATGTGGGCATACTGATGTTTAAAACCCAACTGCAGTGCTGCAGAAAACAGACAAGTATAGGAGAGGAAATGTTTACATATACATGCACATTTATACATTGTATAAGTTTTGCCCATGTTTGTGCCAACCAAAAATAACCTTCTCTCTTTCTCACATCTGCTACTACTGCTGTAAATTCTGTGAATTTGACTATCAGCTGTGAGAAGCCAGAAGAGACAGCATCACTGATGGCACAAAATATGGAAAAGGCAGAGACATTGAAACAGACACTCTTAAGCAGTTCCTTTATTTTTGGCAAAGCTGCCAGATTTGCACACAGATCTGTCTTGAAAATTTGTAAACTAGGAATATTTACACATGCAGAGATGTGTGAATATTGATGTGCAACTCCTTGCACAATACAGTATCACCAAGGTATCTATTCAACAGACTGATCTCCCAAGACTGGGCTATGGCTGGGCTAAGTAAGTAATTAAAAAAATTTAAAACTAGAACACTGGATTAAATAATATTTGGATTATTTGGATTAAATAATATCCAAAGATAAAGCAAAGGGTTAATAAATATATAAATCACAAACAGATAAATCTTAGAACAGAGAGTGAGAAGAGTATTTATCTTGGAGGAATATATTAAATGGATGGAAATATAAGTAGATAGGAAAAGTAAATTATACAATTATTTCAAATATGAAAATATTTTTAAGACTGAAAGCATTTTACAACTTCATGGAACTAGCTGAAATCCCCCCCCCAGAAAAGAAGAGATGAAGATAAAAGGAACAAAACCTATGTGCACAGAAAGCTAGGTCAAACAAAAACAATTATATGAATCAGCACAGACTATTTGTTTATGCCAGAAGAAAATTGTGTCTGGATTAATAGTCTCAGTATCTGTAAATGGTATTGCAGATCATAAAGCTGTTAATCTTGTAAAAAATCTATGTTTGCTAGACAGACATATCAACTATGGAAATGAGTAACTCATAATAATTTTTTACAAAAGTCAAAGAAAAAAACAATTTAAAGGGCTTATGGCAAAACTGTATTAAAATTTTTAAGTATGTTTCATTGTAAAAATATAAACCCAAAGAACAAACCACCACAGAAGTTCTAGTAACACATTTAGAACTCCATTTGGTACTACTACACTACATAGTAGTGCATAGCAAAACAGAATGGGCACCTTCTGGAAAGTTGTGTAGAAATCTGAAAACAAGACTATTTGACTTGGTAATAAATAATGCTCAAAATAAAAGTTTAAATACCTAGAAGAAAAGTCCAGTTGAACAGACAGAAATTAAAATATCTTAAGCTTTTCCATATGACAGTACACACATAAGATACGAAGACGACAGTACACATACGCTATTGCACATTATCTCCTTGCAAAACGTGAGTGCAAGTGACATTTCTCTTGCACTTAAAAGGTGGGCAGTGAATGAAACAAGAGTAATTTAACAGAACAGAATAAATTTTCATGTTCTTCTGCAAAAGGAAGAGGAGAATTTCTGAACCTAGCACTGCTGACACAAACCAGGGCTTGTACTGACTGCTGGTGAAAGCTGCAACCTTCTAACACCCTTTCCTGGGTGAGACACTAAAAACGTTGCTGTCAGGAATGACTACCTCATGGCCAGCTATTTACATGCCCAAGGAGATCAAGTCACTGCATGCGAGTTGTTGACACCTTATGCTATAGTCAAGTATTTTTTTACCTGAACTACCCTTTCAGTTAGGGAAAGACATTTGACTGTTTTGTGGTCCTGAGAAACAATATTGCTGTTTGCTCCCTTCTTTGGGCTCATTATGCTTATATTAGCTTACCTATTCTGTATTAAAGACTCAGCTTACTATGAGCTCAGTTTTCATTAATAAAAACCACATACAAACACACACCCAAAGGAAAAAAAGCAAAGAAACAACAATTTATTAGGACTTAATGTGTCCTGCTTCTGAACAATGAATTGCAAGGCTCAGCATGTGACAGTTAATGGTCTTCAGGCAGGTTGTGTGATAAAGCACACGATGTATTAAAAAGCCCATTTTTTTCCCTTTTAACTGCTAGTTCTATGGCCTCTTTATTTTTCTAAATTTGCTGAGCCTCTCTCTTTCTTTATGTTGTGGTAGTGAAGCAGATTGCTGATAGCACAATACCTAGCACAACACATCTTCTGCAGCAATTTTGCAGGTAATTTCCTCAAGCACAAAGAGACAACACATATAGGACAGAGCTAGTCTGTAATTTACTTGTGCATAACAAATTATCAATTTTGTCTCTTCTCTAGCAAAATCAAAATAATTTTCATCTCTTAGATTGATTTTTAACTGTGCTATTGCAATATTATTCAATACAAGAAGTATCATGCAGATTTAATTTTATTTCAGAGATAAAACATTTTTGTGGAAGGAAGAGGAGGATAAACTGACAGAAGGTGAAACAATTCTTCATGTTAAAAATATCCAGCATGAAAACATAGTTGCAAGGAAGGTAGATTGTAAAGTATGCATTTATCCAATAATTTTAAATACCATAATTACACTGACTGCTCATCAAAAGACTTTGAAGGCTCATTAAAATCATAAAAGATTTTTAATTAAATATATATTTAAATGAAGTTTCTATAACATATCTGCATGGTACTTTAAATCAGACAACAAGGTTCTGGTGAAAAATCAAATTGAAGTTTAGGTAAGAATTAAAGCTTAAAGATGGCACAGTGGTTGCCTTTTAATTCAAATTGAATATTACTGTGTTGTATCCATCTTTAGCCCAAACTTGTGCATAAAATAGTCAATCTTCATAAAATTTCATGTGCCAAATATTGTAGTACATTTTTAAAATTGAAATAGTAACTTTCCAATTTATCAATTGATGCAAGTGGCATTTCCTTATATCTGATTTAATTGATGCTATTAGAAGGGGACAAGGCCTGTGTTCCTATTAGTCAAAACCAGGCTGAAGCACAAGCATCCACCTTTATGTGTTTTTAGTCACTCTATTTAATCTCTTTCAGACATGAGTGCCTTTTGGCCAGCCAAGGCACTACAATACTGGAGCTTTGTCCAGTGCACTGGGATGCACGTTCAATATTTCTGTATTGAATATCCCACTAACTGCCCTTCTTTCAGACTGCACAATTTCAAGTTCTTGAGAACTTGAAATCACTATCTATCTTCTGATCTCAAATAGCTTTGGTGTTTCTCAGGTTTATCAACAGCATTGCACTTTCTCAATCTTATTAAGATGACTGCTCCCTTTATTTCTCCAAGGATGTCACTATGATGCAAGATTACTTGTCTGCTAAAGCTCTTTATAGTCATTTTGAGAACTGGACCAATGGACTTTCACAAGTATTACAGCCCAGTCTTCAGCCATGTTCCATAGGTTAAAGCTCAAAATGTATGCGAACATTGTCCATTAGAGCCTGAACTCATTAAGTGCTATTCACCATCAGAGTTGGAAGGGATGTATAGAAGTCATGTAGCCCTGCACTAAAACCAGTTGTAACTATGTTGGTTTGCTCAGGTCCTTGTTCAGAGAATCCTGAATTCCTCTATGTACAGAAACTCCACAGCATCTTTGGGCACTTGCTCCAGTGTGTGATCCTCAAACTCAGCCTAAATATATGTAGGTATCCCTACCTATTTTCAACCTTTGTGGAACTGTATATCATTTGCTAACTATATTTACTAATTTTTTTTCAAATTTTAGATGTAGCTCTAGTAAACTAGTAAATATGAAGCTGTGTTACAGCTTTCTATGACTAAAAAAGGGAGACTTGGCAAAGCTTGGCATTTTCCTCCATGCATGTTCAGTGAACATGAGCAAGTCAATCTGTAGCTTCCTTTAAGGATGCAGAAATGCAGTATGGAAGCTCTTACTGGCATTTTATGACATGCAAGGGTACAAAGGCTCCCTCCCATGGTCTGATGAAACAAGGGAAAACTCTCTGTGGGAACACCACCTGCAGGAGGGGTAAGGATAGCCTTTTACAAAAAGAACCTATCCAAAAGAGGTCAAAACTCATAGATCTCCAAGGGTATAAAAGTAAAGCATGTACCTAAGATGGTTAACAGAAGACTGACAAACTCACATGGAAAAGAAAGAAGGCACACAGGTAAGGGCAAAGCTACACTGATATATGAAAATGGGAAGAGGAAATATATGTCTTTCTGTCTTTGAGGAACTCAGAAAATCAGGGTCTGGTCAAAAATAACCCAAACTGCCTCCTTATAAGAGAACTGGAAATGCAGTTTTTGGTCCTCTGTATGGAGATTTCCAGTAGCACAATAAACCCATGCAGCTGATTTTTTAATGCCTTAGTCTCAAAACAGCCACATAGAGAAATGTATCCCTATTTGCAGACTGCAAAAACAAGAAACAGAAAGATTACAGTGGCCCATTGTTCACAGTCTTCTAAACTGTATTCTGGTTTTCACTGAAGATGCAAAGGAACAAAATAATCCTTCAGCTCAGTTTTTTCCTTGTGCTCTATTTGTTCTCTTTGCTGCAAATGGTTTCATTAGAAACAAAGAGGCATTACTTTCATAAAGACCATTTGGGGCAATTTCACTCTGTTGTTAAAGGGATCACTGAAGAGATGTGGAATGGCTTCCCCATTCCTCCTGGTCACCGTGTCAGGTGAGCTCCTCTGCAACCGGGCAGTGTTTCAGCAGCAGGTGAAACTGGTGAGGCAGAGATTCATTTCCAGAACTCAATTTCAAAGGAGGAATATTTTATAAGGAATCTCAGCACATCAGTATTGTGAGAGGTCAGAAGTTTTGTCCATCTTTCCTGGCTCTTGAGAGTCTGTATTCCAGCAGCAAGGGCTCTCTGTCCAGCCTGAGCAAAAAGAGAGGTACCACCTAGCATGTCTGGGCACTGCTAGCAGATTCTGTCTTTTCAGACAAAATAGGGTAGCATACAGCGTAAATGATTTGAACTATTTTGTAGGATTTTCACTCTTCATTGTCTGCCAACTATATGATTGCTGATTTCCTATGGGATGTCTACTTTGTCATTTCCTCCTCCTCAATCCATCCATGTTTGAAATTCACAAACTCATATAATGGTTTGGGTTAGAAGACATCTTACAGATAATCTCATCCTACTCCCATCATGGGCAGAGATACATTCCACAAGACTAGGTTGATCAAAGCCCCAGCCATCAAACTGCTACCCTTGACATTCCTCTTTTTTCTTTTCCCCTCTCTTTCTCTTCAGTCTTTTCTCCAAATGCTCAAGGGGCAAACGGCAAAAAGTTAGGCCTGTCTCCCTCTCTACACATATTCTTTTGTGTATGTTTACAAACAGAAGGCTAAGAATGTAACACAAAAAGAGCTACAGATCTGAAAAAAATGAAACTCAGCTGAAATTTTAGCAATCAGCCTACATAAATTCCAGTGTTTACAGAAATACAAAGACCTCCTTGAATCCTCCCAAAGATTAATTAGAAAGTTGGTGTTACAGATTTTTCTCTCATGTTTAGTCATCTTGTGGGCCTTACCATTAAGAACTAATAACTAAATGCTTAGTTAGTTATAAACTGGTTGATAGCTGGTAAAAAGAGTGATCTTGGGGTTTATGCAGAAAGGCTATCCTTCATGTTACTTTGGTGGACAAAACAATACCAAATAAAAGACAGTTATTCAAGTGCCTGGTATTATGAATTATTCAGAAAAACTCACTATTGTATTTCCAATATTAGTGCAACATGCCAGAAGAACAGAGCTCCATACAGGGTACACTCTTTTCATATTATTTTTGCATTAGCTGCACTAAAAATTTGAAACAAAACCAGGAAACGTACAAAAGCTATAATCTAGTATAAACAAACTATGTATACTTTATGTCAAAATATATCTGTATATTGAAAGGTAATGTTATGTTTTTACTGTTCAACCATTGTATTCTCAGTATATAAATTTATATCAAATTTACTGACATCATTAATGCTTCCCACCGATTCCCTGGCACATCAAATGTTATATACTGTCTTGCACAATATGATAATAAACCATCATCAAACTTAGCTATTTTGTACACAAACCTCCCAACAAAGAGGCAGGTCAAGGCTATCTAAAAGCCATAATAGTTCCAGTTCTACCTCTCTGATTTGCATTTTCTCAAGTAAGTTATAATTTTAAGAGAAATAAGAAGAGAAATAAATAGAATTTGTACATACATAATCAAATATGCATTTGGTCATTTTATTTGAGATTACTTAAACCATACTAAAAGACATGAGACCCTTTGACTTGCTCTGAGCAAATAAAATATTAGCTTAGTAGACTAAGCAGAACAATTTTTTGTAAGTGTGACAGGAAAACCATAATTTTGTTATTAACGTATCTTGCAATATAAAATCCTTGCTTTTTTAAGTACAAATTATTTTTTTGCATGCTTAGGCAAAGGATAGGGAGGTTTTGTTCCAGCACAAGCCAGGCGGGAGTGATGCCTACTTTACAACTTTCCTGAAGATAAAAGGAATTTTGCCCCTCTGGTTGTTTCTTCTCTTTTTGCTTCCTCCAGGGTAGTGGACAATATGAAAAGAAAGTGTGAACCCCCACAACAATTGAAGCAATGCCTAGCTTCAATTCAGAGGATTCAAGAACCTCTGCTTAAGAGAATATTTGACTTTAAATACAGACAGGAACAAAAATCATACCTAAAAAAATGAGCAGATTAAAATGTACACAGCATCCTTAGAGTCAGACCTTAACAGTATTTTAATTTTTTTTTCCTACAGAAATAAAAAATCATATAATTGATAAAATTAATGGGCCAGGTTTGCTATATCCTTTAAAATAAAATATCCACCTGGATTCTGAGATAGCATGGGGTGTCAGACACTAAGCACATCCGTGGGTCTTGGCAAAAGTAAATTTAAATAAGATATGTAGTGTGTTATGCACTGGTAGGAAGCACATGAATTAATTTGACCTGTCAGCTGAAAATTGAAGGGGGCATGCCCAAGCTTTGATAAATCCTCATGCTATTTTTATTAATTAACATCTTTAAAAATCTACCCCTACTGAAAGCACCCTTAGTATTTTACTTATTTCTTCTTCTAATCTCTTTTCTGTACCTGGAGTTATGTGATGGAAATTATATTCCTGAATTTCTCACATGACTGCATTTTAATCTTTCTTTTGTTTCAATACACGTTTTGACAGCACACAAATTTTGTGAGGAAATGCCTGGGCTGGTACTTTGAACCGATTCACCACCCAAGTGGCTACATTTGGGCTAAATGAGGTGTGAAGAGCCTCATCTAGGGCCATCTCTGTCTTTCTTCATGTAGACTCAGAATAGCAGCTTCAAAAAATGATTTGTCACCACCCATCAGTAGAAAATAAATTATTACCATTCTCACTTGTCAATGTGCTTGTCTTCACTTTGGCTGGCCTAATGATTGGCAGCTCAAAGGGAACATTTCCAGCCTTGCTGGAGCATGATTATGACTGAGCACACTACTCCTCTATGCATCCTGGCCAGTAAAAACATTCAGGGAAAGAAAATTATTTCAATGTTTGGCATCGACGATTAGAGCAATAGCCATGAATGCTAGAGAAGTTTATATTTGACAGTCAAGACTGTTCAGTTCTGACACTTTTCCTCTCATTTTATTGCCTCTAGTAAGTGCAAAGTTGCAGCATTCATGTATGTGCAAAGAATATGCCAGAGCATAATAATATGGGTGAGGAGAATGACTTCAGAAAGATCACAAATCTTTGAGGTAAAGGGACAAACTATATGTAAAATGAAAAAAAAATTAAAATTGCTTTTACAGTTATTTTCTCAGACATATAAATATGTCTGAAAAAATATGGCTACATAGCTGTTTAAATGGCTGCTTACTTAAAATTTTTCTGAATTTTAAGAAGTCATAGCTGACCTCTTTGGATGAACCCTGTAACAAGAAAATAGCTTTTTAAAATCCCTTTGTTTTCTTTAGGACACAGAAAATAAAATTGTAAGAGTATTTTCAGCAATTACCAACAATGGCCTATACTCTAGTTTGAAAAAGCCACATATTCAAAACCTCCATTAGGGCATCAAGTTTCACTAACTGAGCACTTGGAACTGTTAAGGGGGAAATAATAATTCTGTAAATGATGCACTTAACTGTTACTTGGGATATTGGATTATTTTGTTTCTTCTGAAGGTAGCAATTAGGTGAACGTTATGTCTGTATGATACAATCACAAAATATTTAGTATTTTTGTTAGAAGAGTGGTGCCAGCCTATAACCCATCAGACATCAAGTGGCACGGAAGCAGAGCATGGAATGGATGTGAGGTTAGCAAAAACACTCAGTCTATTATAAGAGATACCAGCCCTTTCAACATCCAACATACAATAGGTCAGGGTCATGACTCTCATCCACAGTAAACCATGTTAAGAACCTGTCATGGGTTGGGAATGATATTCCCTAATATTAATAACAGAGTGTACAGGACAGGCAAACCATTAACACGGGAGTATTCCCCACATGAAACCACCACTTGCTCCACTGTACTACCTGAATGGCCCTTTCCTGCCTCCCCCTGCACATGATGTGAGGTGGAACAGAATAATCACAGGGTCCTGGCCATGCCCCTCCTGGCCCCTTCTAGCTACTGCAAAAAGAACCCTGCTCTGACTGTAATCCAAGAACAGTCACAGCAAAGTCTGAATTGCCCATGGATCTGTGCTTCTTGGAGGGAAGAGACTCTAATAGTTTGCAGGAAAAGTTGAACATGTGTAGACTAAAGACTCAACAATAAGAAGACAAGCTAAAAGAAACTAAAGTGAACAATTTCTTTAAATCTCACTAGAATTAGCTGTGGTTGGGTTTGTAAGTGAAATAAATGAAGAAAGTATATATAAAACCATAACACAAAAGGTAATTGTTTTCTTTATCTGTTAAGACTGTACAGATATGTAGTCTGTTGCATAACTGGGGATAAAAACTGAGCCAGAAATTATATTAAAGATTAAGACAGATATTATGCGGATAGGTATTTTCAAATATGTATCAACTCAACAATTTTAATAATCTGAAGTTTGCAGTTAGAGAGAAACACCTAGACAAAAGATATATTAAAGAGAAACTAAATACTTCCCCTATTTTTACAAATGCTCTTTGAACTGCCTGTCCAAAATATTTAGTGTTCTGCTTTAAGTTCATCCTACAAAAGACTAACTCATTTACAAGTGCTTTCTCCTCACATCTGCTATGACAATGCTACAGTATAAACAGACATATAAAAATTCTTGCACAGATTGAAAAAGCTTTTTAGAAGTCTTAAAGTCAGGTATGTGAGAAATGACTGCTCACTTTAGAATTTTAGAAGGTTTATTAAACCTTAACAAATACAACAAAGGACTGAATAAGGAAAAAGGACAGCCCTGGGAGCACTGAACTAAACTGCCACGTGCTCACCCACAAACTGGCTGCTCCACCTTCTCTACCCCTGGGCTGGCATCAGGTAACCCTGGCCCCTCCCAAGGTCTGTCTGTCAGCTCTTTGCCATTTATCGCTGGAGACTGCTTTCTTGTCACTTGACTGGAGGTCAGGTGTTGCCGTGCCACGACCCTAGCAAAGAGCTTTTCCATTCCCAGCTGCCCCACCCCATGGAAAGGGCACACGGACATGCTTTCTCTGACCTGTCCCTGATAGCCCGGGCTGCACCAGCACAGAGTGGGGAAAGGGGGCCGTGGGGATAACAGAGGACATCTAAACAACAAAATACAATAACATAACCATACATCAACAAAACTTCTCTTAACATACACACGATATTTATCCCCTAATTGCGAGAGCCAATTATCAGATTACCTATCTGTAACAGGTATGTAAAAAACTTTGAAAATATTGGCACTAACAGAAACCATTAATTTTAATAAAGTTCTACTTAGTTTTGTCTTTTTGGGCACAGAACAGAGAATTAAATATTGTATTTTCTACTAAGCATTTAATGAATGACTTTATATCTAACTTACCACATACTTTAAAGCTTGTATTATTATAATTATTATGTATTTTCTCTCATACTTTCCTCTTGCAGGCATCACTGCCCAGCTGCTTCACAAACACTAAGCCAATATTTTTAAAATATTTAAAACAATATTTTAAACTTTTAAAAATACTTAAAACATTTTAGAAAATATTTAGCCAACATATTTTGAGAGGAATAGACATTACCCTATTTAATGTACTAACAAACTGGAACAAATTTGACTTCCTAGTTTGAGACACCTTTAACACATTATTGCAGAATATTTGGCACCACACAATGGTTTCCTTAGTGAAAGAACATCTTACATTGATTTAATCTACTGATGAATGCTCACATCTGTCCCAAGTAACATATCATAATCCTTGTTTCCAGTAGTCTGATCTGCACACTGCACAAACTGCCCCAAAAGTTGGCAAGAGTGGAAGAATTCAGCACCCCATTCAATTTCTAGGATACCACCTCTTTCTGCAGCAGCCTGCCCCTTCACACACTCCAGCCTCAGGAGCCAAGAAGCAGAGGTTATTCATACAGCAGCTCGGTTCATTCTAAATCTCAGTCCAGCAACAGCACAAGCCACGCTTTTCACAGAGTGAAGGTGTAATTATATGAAGAGTAAGTACTGAATCCTGTAATTACAGCTCTTCTGTGCTGTATGCGGAAAATGCTCATGTGTCAGGGTATCAGCTCTGCAGTACTCTCTACAGATGTATGTATCTGAGGATAATACATTTTTCTTACAAGCATACGAATCAAATACCTAATTAAATATTTGGGTGAGCATTTAACTTTATATGGTAATCAGATATACCTGAATTGGAATTTTATAGCTTCATATAACAAAATTTTCTAAAAATTATCCAGTACAATAATTCTTCTGTCTCCTGACATAACGAACGAAAATGTTAAATATTCTCTTCCTGTTATACTTTCATAATACCTGCTATTGTCATCAGAAACATAATGGAAGGATCTTGCTGTGCATACATTATTTTCTTTTGATTAAACAGGTGCACCAGAATTTAAATAATTTAAAATCATAATTAAATGCCCCATTTTTCCATTGTCTTTTTTATAAACACATTCTGGCAATTAAATTCTGAAAGGAAACTCTTTTCCTCCTTTTTGAAAGTAAGATTTCTAAATAATGAGAATAGTCAGACTTAAAGACTTAATTCAATCTGGAAACTGGAAGACCTTACACAGACTGATCTAGTTGTACTGTTCATAAAGGGAATGACTTCCACATTATCTGTAGTTTTACTTTAATCCTTCACTGTATTTTTGACTTGCTTAAAGTTGCTCATAATTTATATGCTTCTAGATCAAATAAAAATGAAGGTTCTAAAACACTCAGGAGAAAGATTAATATCCACATTACAAAGAAAGGGTTTTTGATTACAACAAAGGAGGGGGGAATTAGTAAAGCAGGGCTAAATACTTTTGTGGTAAGAAGTTGCTACAGTAGAATCAGATATATTTTAAATAATTTAATATGAACTCAACCCAATACCCTGTATGTCCAGAAATTACTGTAGAACTTAGAAATTCTAAATTATGTTCTAGAAGGCCTACTTTTTGTAGTTAGATGCTCAACATCATTTTTTCACAGGTTCAAAGTAAAGCCTTTTAGAAACGTCTGGAAGGTAACACCAAATAAATCAACAGAAGGTATTATTCACTTTCAAAGGATAGGCCAACATGGCAGCAGTCCAACCACAAAAGGTGGGAGCACTCTCACATTAAGATAACACACACTGGCTCTGGAGTGAGCTAACACAACTAATGCTCAGATATTGTGTTCATAAATATGCAGGATTTAAACACTTGAACAGCCTCTGACTGGCTTTGTAGTGCTCTGACTCGTGCTACAAAAGAATAAGTTAAAAATGAAATAGCGACTATTGAAGATGTACATATGATAATCTTTTTGCAATTGTTTTAGTTAATGATAAATACCTTAAATTTTTATCAGAAAAATCATTATCCACCCCCATCAAAGAATAATTTTAGCTTTAAGATTTAGAGAAAGGCCATCATCTCAGCTTCTTCAACAGCAAAGGCTACTATTTCTGGGTGTCTGACTCTACATGCCTCAGTTGTCATTAATCTATCTGCCTTTGGGTACCAGTCACTACTACCTTTTTCTAAAACACACTAGTTAGCAAACAAAAACAAAAAATAATATTAAATTGGGAAAAAACTTTGTTCTGACAACAAGACAAAGTATTGGTGGGTTCTGTAGAACTGGCATGACAATTATAAGAAGGATAAATATCTATGAAAAATTTGTTCCCATAATTGGACTTCAATAACACATTACAGGGTAGTAGGGTGCATAAGCGATATCACATGATGAATATATGTCAGCAAAACCCATTGGAAAGGAAGTAACAGAGGTTATATAGGCATGCAATAATGACCTTGAGAATGCCATTTAAAGAAGCACCAAAAATCATCAATTCACAGTAACATTTAAGACTTTTATAAAAAATTTCAAGTTATGAAAGATACAAGCATATGTTTATGGAAAAAAACAACCATTGCAAGGATTTATTCTTGTAGTATTCAGGTGATTTTCAAATAAATAAGAGTTCTTGAAAAACAGTACACAATCTTAGGCTATTCTGCCAGGAGTATTTTCTTAAGTATGATTTTAAAAACAACTGTTGAATTATTCTTTTCCATATAATGAAATTTAATGGTGCATGGATGCCAAATCCCTTACACCCAAAACTGAAGGCAACCATGTTGCTTATGTATACATCTCTATACATGTTCTACAAACATATGTTTGAAAAAACACCATAAAACATTTACTTGTAAAAAATACCTTGGGTTTAAAAAAGATTAATCTTTTTTATGATTTGGAAAGGTATTTATAGTGTTCTCAGTTGTTCTGAGCAAAAGCTCAGATATTAAAACAAGACTTAATCACAAATCTCTTTTAAAGGATAAAACTACCTTCTTTAATTATTACACTGAGGATTTTCTAATTCAACAGTATAGTTCTACTAATAATTCTTGCTAGAAGAAATTTGCATGTTTGAAATTGGAGACATTTTAAAATACCACAGTTAAATCCTGACTGTAAGAGAAAGTTCGTTTTTATATTTATTTCAGCTTCTAGCAGGTGGCCTTATTTTTTCAATAGTCACTAACTCCATGTATCTCATTTGAAGCAGCTATGTCCAACCTATAATTATTTTCTTCTAAGTAGAGTAATTCATGGTTAATTATTCAAAACGATTCTTCTTCAAAATCAAAGCCACTTCTTGCCATGGCACTTTTAAAATGCATATTATAAATAAAATACTCCTCAATGCAAATTTTTGCAAGAAGAGAGTGTCTATTTTGCTTTCCTAAAATAGCATTAAAATCTCTGTATAGAAGTAAGGACTCCAAGAATACCAAAATCATAGACAAAATTATTTGTTGCTACGTAGGTACACATTTTACATGCACATCATCCTGCATAGGATCTGTGTCTTTAACTGGTAGTGACCAGACTAGAGTGTTTTTCTGTTCATAAGATGGCTCCAACAGTAGCAAGGAATATTCTGAGACCTCAAAAGCACTGCAAGAACCTAGATTTTCGTAACACAAGATTTGAAAAAAATCTCATTTGACTATAGTTTTGCTTATTCATAGTTAATGTAAACTCTATTTCATATAATACAGCCACCTTACATGACTCAGGCTCCAGAGAGATGTCACTGAAGCCCTGAAATTCATAAGTGGAGGTATAATAAATATGACAGAGTTTTACCAAGGCCTATAGTAAAAGGACAAGGGGTAATAGCTTCAAATTGAAAGAGGATAGATTTAGATTAGATAATAGGAAGAAATTCTGTACTGGGAGGACAGTGAGACACAGGAACAGGGTGCCCAGAGAAGCTGTGTATGCTCTATCCCTGGAAAAGCTCAGGGATGAGGCTCTGAGCAACCTGGTCTTGGTCCAAGGCAGGAGTACAAAGTGCTGCTGCCTATGGCAGGGGGTTGGAACTAGACCGTCTTTAGGTTCCTTCTAACATGGAATTCTACAATTCCATGATTCTTTGCATTTTGAAGTGCTACTGGAAAGTCTGAATAGTTACTCACTGTCTCCAAAAGAATTCTCTTCTGAACATGTTTAAGAATGAATTGGTGTCTGCACTGAAATTATTCCTTCATTTGGCTGTCCCAGTTGGTGAGTGCTGCTCTTCCTCTTCGCTTGAGATGCAATGATGCAATATGAATACTCCAATTTTCTATGGCTAAATCCATCAGATAAATTTGATTAAAACTAGCTGAGAATTTTAGGAGCTCTGTCCTGCAGGTTTCAGTAATTATGTGATTGGCTGAATTTTACTGTTAGCCAGTGCATAGTCATCTCTAAATTTAGAAGGATTTCACCATTTATATCAAGAG
This sequence comes from Agelaius tricolor, assembly GCF_023055355.1. Classification (NCBI taxonomy): domain Eukaryota; kingdom Metazoa; phylum Chordata; class Aves; order Passeriformes; family Icteridae; genus Agelaius; species Agelaius tricolor. The sequence goes on from NW_027269287.1 coordinate 7,778,202, forward strand.
ATAAAATTAGGTACCAATTTAATAACCTTGCTTTGAAAGCCAATTGCATGCTACATTCCTGCAAATTACATTTGGACTGTGTATTGCAAAAGAGCATAATCTGCATGACCAGAGATTTGACACCAGTGGTAATAGCGAAACGTTCTGGGATGAGTCTTGTGACTGCAGTGCCTTGATGGATGTTTCCAGGCTCTTCAGAAGGAATATGCAGGGCAGAAGGAGTCACAATATATGCAATAGAAGGGTTAGGATGTATGGAGCTCACAGTTGGCAATGGCACCAGTGAGAGCCTCTGAGTAAGAACCAAGGGGCAAACAAATAATGATGATGTCATCATGGGAGTCTACTACAGACCTCCCTGGCAGGACGATAATGCTGACAAACTGTTCTTTGAGGAATTGAGGGACACTTGCAAGCCAACTGCTCTTGTCCTTATAGGTGACTTCAACCTGCCAAAAATTAACTGGGAGCATCACACAGCTGGTACAACCCAGGCCAAAAGATTCCTAAGAAACCTGGATGACAACTTTATGGAATAGGTCCTAAGGGACCTGGCTCAGAAAGATGCCCTCCTTGACCTATTGCTCATCTAAAGAGAGAATCTCATAAGCAATGTGGGGATTGGCAGCTGTCTTGGCCACAGTGACCATAAGGTGATTGAGTTTAAAATCTGTTGAGAGGAGGAAAAGTGCCAGGAAAACTTCAGCTCTGGACACGAGGAGAGCAGACATCAGGCTGCTCAGGATACAAGTGAGTAAAATGCCCTGGGAAAATTTTTTTGCAGTTGCTGGGGTCCATCATTGCATTTTTTAAATACCACCTCCTAAGGGCACAGGAGCAGCAACTCACAGATGCTGGAATTCAAGCAGGCGGGGTAGAAGGCTGGCTTGGCTGAACAGGAATTTTCTCTTGGAAATAAGGCAAAAGAAGGAAGTTGTATGACCAGTGGAAGCAAGGTCAGATGACACAGGAGGAATACAGAGATGCTGCTGCCACTGTAGGGAGAACATTTATGTGACCAAAACACAGAGCTGAAGCTGGCCAAAACTGTGAGGGACAATAAAAAGTTTTTTCAAATATATCAATGACAATAGGGAATATAAAAACAACATTGGCCCATTACAGGATGAGGATGGTCACTTCACAAACAGGGGTATGGGTAAGGCAGAGGTGTTTAATGCATTCTTTGGTCTCTGTCTTCAACATGGATGATGGACCAAGGAGGTCTCAGTGCCCTGAGCTGGAGGACCATGACTGTGAGAATGATCCACTCCCAGCTGACCCTGAAATTGTGTGGGATCTGCTGCTCCACCTGGATCCCTACAAATCTATGAGACCTGATAAGATTCATCCAGGAATCCTCAGAGCTAGCTGATTTCATAGGAAGACCTCTTTTGATGATTTTTGGGTGGTCTTAGGAATCCAAGGCAGATGTCCCAGCTGACTGAAAGCTGGTGAATGTTGTTCAGATTCCAAGAAGTGCAAGAAGGAGGACCCTGGAAACTAGAGGCTTGTCAGTCTCACTTCAGTGCCTGGTAAAGTTACTGAAAAGATTATTCAGGAAGGTATTGAAAAACACCTGAAAGACAAGTCACTGGTCAGCATGGCTTCATGAGAGGAAAGTCCTGCTTATGAAACCTGATTTCTTTTCATGATAAGGTAGCCCAGCGGACTGACCAAGGGAAGCCAGTGGATGTAATCCTTTCGGATTTCAGAAAAGCTTTCAATGCTCTCTCTCATAGAGCTGCACATTTTATCCATAAGGATAAAATGTGCAGCACACAACAGGGTAAACACATCATGGGATAGGTGAGCAACTGGCTCATGGGTGAGGCACAAAAGGTTATGGTGAATGAGGTGACATCACACTGGTCAACTCTAACTGGTGGGGTTCCACAGTTTTATGGAACTTTTTTTATGGCTGCACAATAAACTGCAATGATAAGGCAACTATACACACTTTCAAGAAAAACAGATAAGCTCTTGTCCCAGAATTCAAGTAAACGTGTGCTGGTACTTTTTTTAAACATGCTTGAGTTATCAAACATCTAATATATTACTAAGTCCTACAAGAGTCTGCTGTAGAACAGAATTTACTGTATCTTTTCTTTTGAAGCAAACAGAAATTTTTGCTCTTTTGTGGCAAAAATGCAGTTAATTTCATTTAGAGACACCAAGTGAACACACTCCAGCACACCTCTTTTAAAATTCTTGATCCAATAAGTTATTTCTTGGCCCATTCCAGAACCTACCCAAAAATAGTAACAGCAAAACATAAAGAAAGCTGCCTTCAAAAATTACCATGCTAGTATCAGTACAAAGTTTTCCTCAAAATTATGAAACACAGATAAAAAACGGGGCTTGTAACTCCCATTTCCTATCTTGGAAGTATTTTTTCATAAAGATGAACACACAAATGATGCATGGACCTGCCTTTGAATCTGGCCCTAAATCCACAGAAAAATCCAGCACACTTTTAGCAGCTTTGTAGAGTAGCTGTATGGTACACAAATAAGAGGATTTCCTACTTATCTGCCACCTCTTTCTGAGAGTTGCAGATCATCATAGTTTTCCTCCAGCCCCCCAAATACTTGTCTTAGGCTTCTTCCAGTGAAAGATTGCCATTAACACAGCTTTTCCACAAAGATGGCATCATATAAGCAGCATATTTAAAAAAAACTCATTTGACTTTTTGTTACTAGAAATCAAGTACTTTGAGACAAGGAAAAAAAATCACTTTCTTAAGTTTGCTTTTACTCATGGCCCCTCCTTATCTATGCAGCATCTGAAAGCCTTCCACTGCTATGCTGTATATGTCAATGCCTCACATTTAGCCTGTCTGAGAAACACCTGTCAGCCCTCACCAGCTGTCTGACTGGAGCCTTCCAGGCACTCTAGATTTGCCCAGCCTCTAGAATTTTCTATGATACGTATCAGAATCACATACATATTATGATTCAATTATTGAGAGATGCCTCTGCCCAAATTAAGGTGAAAACAGGACCACAAAGCCAAAGCCAATAGCAATATTTAACAGTAAATGTGAAGTAGAGAGATAGAAAGTAATGGGGGTGGGGGAAGGGGAGGAAGAGAGACAGAGGGCGACCAATCAGAAGACAGTCACCACTCCACAGATCCAGTAGCATCCCGTTGGTCCTTCCTCATCCTGGGCTTCTAAGTGGTGAGGGTCCCTGGAGTTGCTCTTCTGGGGCTGCCACCTTAGCAAGTTCCTGGTATCTACAGGGTGTAGGTACTGTTCTCAGAACTTGTGGGGATATGTGTATAAGCAGTAGCTTCCTTTCCCACAGTTTGCCACAATAGGAATTTTTGCCAGGATGCATTAACCGGGATGCCCATACCAGATCTCACCTCTGCTAGGCCTGAAATTAGCACCTTCCTGCTCCAAAGTCACCTCTTCTGTGCTTACTTCAAGCTCCCTCTGTGGCAGTTGTTCTTATGGCAACTTCCTTCTGTGGCCTTTGACAGTGTTAGAGGCAATTGTGATCTTTAAGTCTCCTACTATATTATAATAATAAAATGAAATAAATTACCTGTTACTAATAAATTAAAATAAAAAGGCAATGCCAGACATTTCCAAGGACAGGGAACCAAGACTGCAACTACCTGAATTGCTGCTGTCAGATCTTATGCATCCTGTCTGTAAACTAAGCTCTGCAGCCAAGCACCTGGCCATATTCAGTACTGCTGGAGTCTAGCAATCATTTTGACTAGTGGGCTAACAAAACCCTGGTGTACAAGAGCTGTTTATTTTCTGGTATGCATCATAACACCAGTCTGAAGTAGCATTTCTGTTTAACAAGGCCTCTTTTGCCCTTTACTCTCACTGGTCCAACCAAAATTGTGTCCTAACCAATCTTTCTCCAGTCCGAAATCTCATCCTACTGTAGCACATATGACCAGGGATCTTTTAATTTACACTGGCCTCTGATAAAGTTTTCTTCCCTATCAGAAGGGTTTCTCTCAAAATCATACTCAACTCCCAATGCAGAAAGAGATGTAAATCCCTTGAAAATCCCTAAGAAATATAAACCAGGAAAAAAAAATCTATGTTTTGGTTCCTTTCTACATCCTGATGAAGGCTGACAGGAACTAAAAAAACCCCAAAATGACATATACAATACATCTAATTTCCAGAATAAAGCAATCTAGACTCAAATGGAGAGAAACTTATAGAGAAACTCTTCTATCTTTTACATGGAGAAACTGTCTATTTAACAGCGTATGCTGTATTATAATGTCTCTCATTGTTCAGGATATGAAGTCTATCAGTGATAAAGAAAAATCCCCTTATTTTTCTACTTAATCAGTTTTGGGGTTTTTTTTTTTTTGGTCTTGTTTTGTGTTTGTTATCTTGCCTCTTTGTTTTTTGCAAGGAGACTAACCCAGGATTGTTTTGCAAGGAAGTTTGACAGTGCTGACATGAATTGCACCAACACAACAGCAGCAGACTCACAGATTTGAAAAGGAACACATCCCCCATTGGTGGTCTCCTTACTAAGAGAAATGTTAATAGAATCATATATTCCAGCCTGCAATGAATGTTATCACTACTATCCGCAATATGTTATCACTACTATCCACAGTAATAAGCCTCATAAGAGTGCTTTCAGTCCTGCTTTCTGCTGCATTGTCAAGAGCACTGATCTATAGGTTTGGTAGTCAGTGGTGGTCAGGAAGGCAACGCAGATGATTTCTCAACCAGTCCTTTTTTGCTATTAGATAACCACTGCTTCTCACACTCTTCTCACACTCTTTCATATCCACAGAAAAAAACATAATTCTATATTTTCAGCTACCTGAAAATATCTTCCAAGGATGTTTTTTAAGGCTTAGACTAGTCATTTGAAAAAAGAGAAATGCATACTGATGAAATTGAATCATAGAATCAGAAAGGCTGGAAAAAAATCTCTAAAATCAAGTCCAACAATAAGCCCAGGTCCTCTATGTGCACCACTAAACAATGTCCCCAAGTGACACACCCTCTTGAGCACTTTCATGGATGGTATTACCACTATTTCCCTGGGCAGCATGTTCCCTTGCTGCTATTTGATATTAGAGAGTTCGGTAAAGAAGTTTAGCAGTGAAATAGAAAATCACGGCAAAAGATTTTGGTTACAAACCAAGAAAAATACAGATACCTGAAAGGGAATGGGCACAAGATTGTCCCTTGCAGATTATAACAAACCATACTTCATGTTTAGAGACTGTAGACTACAAGAGCAGTATTTTAGTGGGCGATGGAGCTTAAAACTGGACCTAACAAGAGCTTAAATGTAAAACAGGGGAGAGATTCATGTATGAATTGACACTTACAGGCAACCAGGGCAACCAGCAAATCACAGCCTAAGTGCAAAGAGTAGCTTATTTCATTACCCTGTTGACAACACTGGGCAGCAGAGGGACACGAGGACACAGGCTCTGTAAGGCTTAGTTCATCCTAGTGAGCAGCAGAGAGGCCTGCTGCCTGCCCCAGTAGGGCTTCACGCGTGCGCAGTTATCACAAGGCTGTGCTTTTATGATCTCTGAGCTTTTGATCTCTCTCTCTCTCCCCCTCCCAGGAGGAGGCTCAAGCATGTCTGTGAGCGTGTGTTATCTCTACATAGGAATTCTACTTCTCAAAAAAGGCAGAGAATGAACAACATCAGGCATAATAAACAGACTTTTGCCCCCCTGGTATTCTTAGCATTCCCAGCTGCAAGGTCACTTAAGTGAATGTACTATCCTCCTTGTCACTGTTCTGCTTTTAACCCTTTCCCCCCAGCATTATGAAACAGGCATATATATCACAAAATGTCTTATAACTATACTCAATATCTTCTAGGACCTTCCTTCATAGGAATTTAAGATTACTTTGCTGTATACAAAATTTCAGTCCTGCTGAAATGACCACCACTTTGTATTTGCTACAAGAATCCTGGATGGCATGTCCAAATTTTACGAGCAACCATAACAACCATCCCTAGATTCATATTTAAATCTGCCAAATCAATTAGCAATTGGCTGCTAGCAGTAGGGGTAATAAGTTTCCACTAGAAATCCTCATGAATAAGGAAATCCCACATGACTTTGCAACACAGCAGCTTCTGGAAAATCCCTTCACACACTTCAATAAAATGGTCTTCATCTACCTCATATTCCATAGGCAAGGGTAATCCCACAAGTCCTGAATTGCTTGTCCTTGCTTAGCTGAATGAATCCAGAAGCTGTGTCTCATCACGTAAATTTACTCCACATTTCTTACCCCTCTCATTTAGCCACAAAAGTGAAGAAAAACATGGAGCCAAACACATCTGCCTGTCTGCCATCTTAAGACACACCCACGACAGTTGCCTGCATTCATCGGTGAGACCAGCAACACCTCGCAGAACACCTGTAGGGTTTGGTAAGTATTTTACATTGCATCATAGGAAAAATCACAGACAATACTGCTGAGGAATGTTGCAGCATGAACTATCGGCTCACAACACTAAATGTTTAATAATGAAAGTGCTCACCTGATAGATCCAATAATTAACTGATTTAATTATTAGTTTTGCATGTACAATAAACTGGTATGTAAACAGTTCTCTTTGAATTTCTCCACTTAAAGCCAAAAAAAAAAAAAATCCCAATATATGAATGATAACATGAGCTCAGTTCCATGTGGATGGGAAAATGGTGATCCCTTATCTATTTGAGACTTTGTCCAGTTGTAATCCTAAGAGATTACAACTTTACTTGGTTTTGAAAGATGAATAGGAATCAATAAATTATGAGTACTTCATTTTCACTGTCTATGCACCTAAATTGATGGACCATGACAGTTAGCAATATTTGAAATCCTTGTACTACTGCATTGCAATTTCTAAAACAGTAAGGTGAGATTGTACATAACCAGTCTGGAAAAAACATAAATCCAAGCCAAAACCAAGATACTCTCTGTTTTCACAGCAACTGCTAATGCTATGCTGTGGTCACTGGAAGTAGAGAGGCTCTGCAGTCTTCATTCAGACGGGTTTTCAAGAACAGACTGGATAAAGCCCTGGCCGGACCCCATGTTAACCTCCACAGCTTTTTTCCAACCTGAATTATCTCACAAGTCTGTGAGCACTCCAATAGGTTCACCTATTATTGCTGGATTATACTAAACAAGTTTGCTTTTTCGCATTACTTATTTTTTCACTTGCCAGAAGTTTATATTTAACTCATTCTTGCCTTGTTAAGTACGGTGCCAAACAGAAGGCACATCTTTCTATGTTAGCAACATTCATTCTCAAGTACTTACAATGTACTTTAATTTTTTCTATGCCAATTAGCCCACACATTCCGGATTCCAGTTCCAGGTGGTGGGTGCTGGAGATAATGCAATCACTCGCATTTATGAAAGGTTAAGACTGTTTTCTCAGATACTCTAGCTTGCTCCTTTTAAAAGAAAGTTACTGCACAAATAAAAGGTGTTACTGTTTTATAAAACATATAAATAGGGAATAAATAATGTACTTTCCTGTCTGATTTTAGGCAAGCAATGAATTATTGAAGAAGGTTATGTTCAGTAGACTGTTCTGTCCAAAAATTCATTGCTTTTTCCTGTCATGACCCATGTTCAACCATTGCTTACCAGAATAAATTTTTTCAAAAACAAGTAATTGTAGAGATTCTGCCTATTTTTATGAATTTATATCTAGGCACATTTTTAAATTCTCAACTAAAGTGGATAGCCAGTAAATTTACAACTTTAGTTTCTCTCTTCAAAGCAATGCGTATCACTGAGGTGGTATCTACTTTAATTTTCATTTTATATTTGAACAAAATTAGAGCATTAACAGTCTGTATTATGAGTGACTTTTACAACACCATGCCATTTGAGCTGTTTCAGCACTATTACAATAAGGTTCTCAAGTTTGTAAAGGTATACTCTTTCAACATGCATTTTGACCATTATGACCAAAAAGTGTTAGTGTTTCAAATACAATTCCAAATCCTGCAAAACTTTAGAAAGCTACTGCATTTTCTGTTTCTTACTGAAAATCACTGTGTATAAATTGATTTTACAATATGTGGCATTTTAATTTAGACAAAGAAAACAAAGGAGGCAGACACATCCCCTCCCTTTTTACAAAAGAAATGTAATAATAGACAACTGCTCCAATTTCTATGACTTTTTAATCAATAGAATTAATGTATCTGTTTCTTAAGAATATTTCTTAAACATTCTTTATACTTACCACAACTTAATTACGTCAGTTTGTCAAAAATAAAGGTCATAAAAACAATCTTGAATCTTGACTTAGATTTCTTGACTAACCTGCAAGTTGTAAAACCTTTAACTGTGTTCCATTTAATGCATTTAATAGACGTAAAAGCTCACAAGCAAAGATACGAAGGATAATTTACGCTTGCAATGCATTTTTGTCCAATTAATAGATTGCTTGTGTGTTGCACACTTTGCATGACAAAAGAGCAGAATATTAAACTGCCATTTATGAATGCATGAAATTGCACTTTGCAAATTAGAAGTGCCGAAACAGAAATTTTTCACCCTGTTTAGGAAATAAACAGTCCTTAACCAATTAAATTGCATTGTAATAATTCAATGATTTATTGCAAGTTGTTTAACTTTCAAAAGTTGGCTAACCCATATTAAGGTCACAATCCATCATGTCTTGCTTGGAAAGTCAGCAAATAATGGCTGTTGGAGTAGCTGCTTTTGATGATAGTATGAAAGAAGTATTAGCACTTGTCAACAAAACTGCTTACAACTTAACATTAGCATGCATGGGCTGCTGTACCTATTTATTATTCTGGCAGCTTCACACATATTGTTACAAGCTTATAAAACATTTTGTCGGGTGGAAACTGAATGTACACTGTTTGGTTTTCTGATAGACTGGCAGCATAAATGTCTGGGCTGACTTAGTTTAGGTTAAGTGTAAATAGAGACACAAATTCTTCAGCCTGTTCTCTTATTGATACTGAAAAGTACTGAATTATTCAGCATCCAACTCTTCTGTTTGTGTCTATCACAGTTATCAATTACCCATCAGTCTTCTTGTCAAAACAGAATGGATTAATCTGGCTGAAAACAAGACAAAGAAGTGGATACAATAACAGAGGTGCAGGGTTGCCAAACTGTCAAAGGGAAATCCAGGCAGTGACAATTACCGTCAAAAGTCAGATATCTGGCTTAAGTGAGCAAGTGATTTCCCTTTACAAGCAAAGAATGCACTTAGCTTACTCTAAGTAAATTAATTTACCTACTTTGCCTACTAATGCATTATCAGCAGTGATAGTCACAGTGATTTTGTCAGTCACGCTGCTCAGATGCTTTTATAGCTCAATGCTCTGTGTGCAAGTTGATACTTAAATATGAATATACACAAAATGTTATTTTATTCATTAAAAGAGAATTACTTAAACACATGAACTTCTGATTACTTGTGTTAGCTTGATCCATTGTGCACATAAATTGGTAAGAGAAATCAAGTAAATCTTTGAACTGAGGCCTGTGAAATACACTCAGCTTCTGTTAGATCTAGCCTTCCATTTTCCTCCCAAGCTCTAAACTTTGAAATCTTGCTTGGTGAACTCGTTAGGTCCATTTATTACTCTTGAAAAAGCACGCAGGTGCATGTGATTTCATTTGTATCTTTAAGTAAAATGTTAGTAACACAGCCCCCAGTCTGGAGCAAAGGTTTGGCACCCAGTGAGTCATGTCTGGGATTCTATCAGAGGTTTCTGGTTTGTTTACCTTCTCCACCTCCTCCTCCCTCCAGAGTAATACTATCAGAAAAGACTCTTCTAAACTATTTTAGTTAATCATTACTTATGCCTGAAGCCTTGTAATCATGGCAGAAGATTTCAAGACCTTGATATAAGCCAAACTTTTTTACTGTATACTGCACTAAAAGCTTTTCTATTTAGCATATTTTACAATTATTTTAGAAACTTATCTGCTACCTGATTTTAATTCTTACACAGACATGGAGTATGACATTCTGGACTTTTAAATGCATATTAAAAATTACCAGTATTTCCCACTATGTACAAAATGATATCAATATAGAACATTATTCACAAAATCTTGGGACAAAACTTGCACTTGCACATTAAACAGTTTGACAGACCAAAAGACTGGTATCCACATATTTCTACATAAATTATTGTAATTCCTTAAAAGTCAAAATATGGTCAAGATTATCACCAGAGTAAAAAATTTGCAAAAACAAAAACAACCCCCCCCAAGCTAAAAACAAAATCCAAACAAAAACACAAACATAGAATGCAAACAAAGTGACAAAAAACAAACAAAAACTAACCAACCCCCTCCCGGAAATTAGCAGAGATATTTTCCAATCATTTCCCCTACAGGCCTGACTCACTGCTGGTCTCTCTAAATATTCACTAAAAATACAGTGAAAGCCATTATGTCACATTATTTCAGTAAACTAGTGACATTTACCTGTTATATTTTAATCTTCCAATTTTTTTTCATTTTTATTAAGCATGAACAGTACATGGCTGGCTCTGTTAAGTACTTGATATCAAGCATCAGGATTTACTGGCAGACATTTAACAGTCAAGAAAAGATTGCACTTTTATAAAAGTGATTCAGATTGTACAGTTCAGCATTGCTAGGCATCTGCTCAGTTCTTTTAATAACTTTAAGACTGTAATGTTAGAATTGATAAGATACATATTCTAATATTCCTTGTTCTTCTTTTGGAGATATGCTCATTGGGATCTCTGTAAATTTGCTTGGAAATAGTGTCAGGTACAGGTCTGATTAACTCTCTTGATCCCTTTTAAGTGAAACAGTGTAAAGAGATCTCAGGATATCTTTCAGGAAGACCTTTCCAGTTCCAACAAGGAAACAATATAAACTTACCTGTTACTTAATTCTTGACAAAACTGCTTTGTTCTCTTGAAAATTAAGAAATCATTTTTCCCCTGCAACTGGTGAGAGCAACCATTACTATTACTATAAAAGACAAAAACTAATTTAAACAGAAGAAATTCGTTGCTTCATGTCAAAGGTTTTAAAAACTAGTTACAGAAATCAAACACTGCAATGAAAATTGCAGCAGAAGCACTTATCCACTTCAAATGTCAGAGAATAATTTTTATTTTAATATAAGGTTTTTTGTCTTTAAGATCCAGCTTACTCATTTGTTTACTCAAAAAGTTATTAATTATGGCTACGAGATCTATCTGCATGCCTGAAAACTGTCTAATTTTTTCATGTAATGTCCACTGGATTTCCAGAAAAATCAACCCATAAGCTTCATAAAGGTCTCTTATATGAGACAATTAGGAGAATAATGTTGACATTACCAATCTCTTGAAACACCAGCCCAGATGTAACATTAAGGCAAAAATTGCACCAGTTGACATAGCTCGTATAACTTCCAAAGATTGTTTCTTATAATAAACATCTTTCAATTCTAATCTTACTGTGTTTTCCCCCAAAGATAGCCACATATCTGAGGACTAAAAGGATTAATTTTTATTTCTAATACCTAATTATATGAAAACTGCTGCTCATGAGGCATTATCTAGGTATGCATATGAAGCGGCAAAATGGCTGCAACCTGTTTAACTTTAATTCTGCAATTCAGAAAAAATAGTTTAACCAAAACCAAGGGTTGAATGTAGGTCTTTCACTATGGTTTTTCTGATAAAAAAGCAGTAAATGCAGAATTGAGAGGCCCCTCCAGTGGCAGGGACTTCAGATTGATAAGGCTGCTGGAGTTTCATTTGAGACAGTCAGCAAACATAGCCTCCAAACTGCAGATGGAGAGCCCTGACCAAATCTCAGTATCATCATGAAAACTGAAAATATGCAAGAGGTAAATAAGTATCAGAGCAGTTGGCAGTAGATTAACATTTCATAAAGCACATCGCACTTGATGGTTTCTTGCATTGATTGTCAAATGTTAGGTACACTAAAGCACATTCATACTAGCTACAAAACTAAAATCTGGTATGCATATTCTCAAGCAGCATTTGAGGTAATCAAGCTTTTTACATAAAACTGTGAAATTATATTTTGACAGTTTAAGATTATGCAACAATAAAGAAGAGCACTTGTGCAGATTATCATGAGGTTTCAGAGGAAATTTCCAAGCCTAAAAGACAAAATAGTACAGAAAACTGAGGTAATCCCAAACCTACTCACAGAACTACAAAGGCTAGGATGCTGCTAAAGAATGTTTTCAGAATTCTTAGTAACTTTCATTATCCCACTTTCAAAAACTAAGCAAAATGCAATTGTGTCAAATTATATTATCTTTGCATGGTTTGAACATTTAGTTCAGAGGTAGCTTCTCCAAAGAATTAAATTAATTATGTATAAACTAGTGGTGCTTATGTTAAAAGATTTTCTAAAATGCTGACAGCTCCCAAACAGAAATATTTTGAGCGCAGAGAATTTATGTTATTTCTTGATATTATTATTATTTTAATTACAAATTTAGGTTAAGAAAACATTGGATTTATTAAGCTGTCCACCATACCTGGCCCTGTTACTTACCTGCTTGTTTCAATATGGTAGAATCTGTCTTGTTTAAAGTATCATGCCAAGCAGAGTTATTATCAATTACTTGGCATTGGACAATATTTGTGGACACACAAGTCCAGATGACACAATAATTTTCTAATTTCTTTTGAGTATTTCACAGTGTTTGATGTGTTACTTCAAGCTAATTCTATGCATTTTCTGAGGGAAAAACCCCAGCAAGTTAAAGAAAATAGAAAATAAATTATTGTGAACTGGTGCATTTGAACAGTGCTTTATCTAATGTAGTCTGTGCAATTCTGCCCCATCTTCAGACAGGCGATTATCATTCTGAATCATCCATAAAAAGAGGACAAGGATCAGAACTCCCTCTGTGATCACAGCTTATTCCAATTACCATCCTAAAAATACTCATCTCTCACTCTTCAAAGCTTGTATGGAAAGAGAATCCCAAGGGTGGTCTAAAGAACCCCTTCCCAACCTACAGCCTGTTATAAATGATAAAAACAAGACCCTGGCTAAGAAACTGACATTCTTAACTGCAGTAATAATGAGATACATGAACTGAAAATTGCTTTTGAAAAATCAAACTGATCAACTGATCATGGCACTTCAATTGCAAGTCAAAGTATGAGGGTAAGCAAAATTTCTCTTTCAACCCATAACAATACTTAAAGAAAGAAGAAAAAAAATTCTGCTGGGTATTGGAACTTTTGGGTTCTTTTCATCAGGAGCCCACATTGGTATTAATAGTGTGGGTTGCATTGAGTCAGAGTTACAAGTCTCGGGAACCACATCTTTGTCAAACTCAATAGGAAGGGCTGCTTCCACCTATTCATGCTTTTCACTTAATGTTTTATTTTGAGATGTTTTATTGGCCTAGAGGGGAAACAAATACCAATCTTTCTATTGAGCACCAAATGTTTGAGAATGAAGTGTCTGACAAAACATCATAATTATGACTAACTTGCTTTCAGAACATACTTAAGGGCATTCATATACAAGATCTGTATATGTATGCCCATATATACAAGATCTGTCTATTTTTGCTAACATAGTTACATTTAGAATCACAGAAACATTCCAAATTTTTTCTCTAAATGTCATATAAACCTTATAAAAACATCATTGAAATGAACAGCAGTTTAAAAATTAAAATCATTGATCAAAATGAAAAACACTGATAAAATTAACCATAATTAGTGAGTAAACCTGACACACAACTTCAATGTTTCTAGTGATAAATATATTGGTAGAAAATATTGTTTAAGCAAAAGTTAAATCCTACACAGGAATTTTTTTTCACTGGAATTCTTTGAAGCAGAGAACAGAACTAGTAACTACCCATGCTATTTCTGTCCATTATTTTGATTAAATTGAACTGTTTCATCTTCCATCAGTTCAGCAATCATGTAAGTTTATTGAGCTGCTCATAGATCTTAGATAGACTGTGTATTTATTGAGTGCCTCATATCTCTCATTATTTTTTATGGGGAAGATTTTTTATGCTGCATCTTTAGGTTAGTGTGCAGGAAATTGAAATGCAACATAGCTAACATGCACTAAAAGGAACTTTTCCATTTAACTCAAAATGGAACATGAGCCATGCAAAGATCAGCTCAGAATTGTTCCATACGGAACTGTGTTTGGGAATGCTTCAAAATCTTCTGGTTCGGAAAAATAACAGTTTTATTTTTCGGTGTTCATAAAAATTGTCTTAATAAAGAGTATTGAGATCAGAAAGACTAAGCAGGCATTTAAATATATAGAAACTCAAAATTTTTTGCCCTATGTGAACTTAATTTTTTTCTCAGTAGCTCACAGGCTAATAAGCATTCACATTGAATTTAGTAATACATTAATCTCTGTTTCTATTTTGAAATTTTAAATTATAAGAGATATGGCTGATTATTTACTTTATTAACTTAGCATCGATCAGCTTTTTTTCTTACCTTGTTCTTATCAAGGTAAGGCTAGCACACAACAGCTAAAACCTATTTATCAACAAACTAGAGTAGGATTAGTCAGAATTCAAGAAGTAAGATAATAGTTTACATAGTCACATGCGAACTAGATTTAAAATAGCTAGCCTAAGAAGAAATAGAAAACCCAGTTATATAATTCTAGGCCCTAGCAAGAAATAAAAACACAACTGGAGAACCTCAACAAGGACAACAACAGTCTGTTGCTATGGCTATAGTGCAATTAGTGACTACTCAAAGTAGTTTAAAATGGCTTAGAATATGGATGGTATGCAAAAATATTCTTACTTTGGGAGTACAAAGATAAATTTAAAAATTACATGTATTAATATATGCAATAATTTGCATAAACAGAAAATGCTTTGCAGTTTTGGAGAGTAGAAGAAAACAAAGATAGCAAAAGGTATGAAGAGAACGCTGGACTAACTAGCCAAGTGAGACAGGCATGGTGCAAAGCTCTGCTCTGCAGAAAAATACTTTAAAAGATGACAGAAAGAGAAACTTTTTCACAAAAAGTTTTCCAGAAAGATTTTAAGAAGAAAAATTTAGAAGGCAGGCACAGAAAACCAAATGTAGGATGTTGACATCCCTTTCCATTAAATACTTTTCCCAATCACACCTACTTGAGAATGATGCAAGGCTACCTTTTATCTGTCCAGTTTGTGTCTCTTCCTTATCAGTAACTATTAAAATGCACAGTTCTGAAAGAACTGACAAGACCTAGCTTGCTTACTGAAAGCATTTGGTGGAAATTACCTTCAGGCTACTTTTGTGCTGTATAAAAGTATATTTTATACCTGTTAAGAATTTGCTATTTTTCTATTTCCCTTGTGTTGTTTTCCAATAGGGAAACAGAAACTCTGTGTATAAACTACACTATCTGCACACATATTTTCATGGTTTTCAGGTACAATATAAACTTTCTAACCTTGCATGACTCCTTCTGAGGTCTCGTCAGCCTGACTCATTAAGGGAAATACCATTCAAAATCAGAGAGCTCCTGTATCATATTTCTGCATTATCCTCTAGCATATTTTTTTTTACATACCCTAATTTATTTTTGACAGCAGCCTCACTTTTAACAGAAATTTCCATTCTTTCTCTAAATTAATATTGCCAATGCAGTAATAATTGAAGAAATATATAAATAGTTCAAAGTCTTTTCCTCCTTTACTTTGCACTTCATCTGGCACTGTTAATTTAACTTGGTCATGATTCTCCTCTGGGCTTAACTAACTCAATCCCTGCCCCCACCAAACCCAGGCTATATCCTCATGAACAAAATAAGACCAAAGCCAACCTCATCAGCATCAGGTTTAAAATTTGTTATCCAAGAGCTGAATGACAAGGTTGTTTTTAAGTGTCAGCAAAACCAATTTGTGATCAAAGGTTCTTCTACGGTTGGAGACCCATGGCACAGGAATCAGCCATTAATATCTGGTTTAGGTATTCTGTATCTCCTCAGGACTATGTAACTCACATGCAGGCACAACAGGACTAATCCTGCTCTTGTGGTAGCATCACTGAAACTAAGCTGAGCCCACCATTAATGTAAGCCACCATGAAGAATCATTAGAATAGCTGCCCAAATTTCAAGGTACAATTTAGACAACAATCCCTTTGAATTATCTCTTTCCCAAGTCTCCTGCTCAACAAGCAGCATGCTCTATTTAAGGTGACATAAAAGCCTGGAATTTCATTCTACTGAAATTAAAACCAGGATCTGCTTCTTTATTCCTAAAGGCAGGACATAATCTTTAAACTCTATCTATTTATCTATGTATCCGTATCGATCTACATTTTTAAAAAGCAACAGGTTCTAGTGCCAAGACCATTTAATCTGCTGGGTACTGAACTAGGCATCCTTTAAAATTTAATTTCAAAATAATGAAAAAGCATGTAGCTGGATATTTCCAGACATTATTTCACAAAGTAGAATTCAAGTTATAATCTTTCTCAACAGGACAGACTAAACAATAATGTAGACTCTGATTCATCTCAGGTGTTGGTCTATATGAATTATGAAGTGTAACTGTTAAAAGAAAAAAAATCCAAGTGTTATGTGAGAACACACAGTTGTTATACAGCAATAATCTGTTTAAGTGTGCTCTGACACAAGATGCACCTCATCTTTGACTAATTAGGTAACACAAAATTGAAATTAGCATACAATGGCAGAAAAGGTAGATCAGCTTCCTTACTGCCGCTACAAAGATAAGTGTTAATTGTGAATTATTTTTAGATCATTTCAATAGATAAAATTCTTCTCAATTAAAAAAAAATCAATTGAAGAAAACAAACATTTTCCCTTCAGTTCTTTTGAATGCTCAGATTCTGCCTGTTTCAATAGTTTATTTATACTAATTGTATGCATATGTGTTCCCAGGTTCATTTAATAACTGGAATTAACAAAATAAACATAAGCACTAAATGCCTGATGAAATTCAAGATATCAAATATGATACTCTGTGTGAACTAAATGGCAATGTATTTGCAATTTAAAATATAACTCATCATAATGAAAATGTAAAGCAGTAGTTCTGCTTTATTCAGTATGGCAGGTCAGTGATCCCTGTGAAGCTACATTGAAGCAAAGAGTAGATTAATAATTTAATTTGGTTCAGGACTGTGCAAGTGGGGCACTGCAACATATTATTCTGTAACCAGCTGTTGACCCTAATATGGGTCAACCAATTAGACACCTCTATTTAATTGTTGGTGACCCATGTAAAACTGACTAGGAATTTTTGCTGTAAAGAAAACACACTGGCCTAAAACAATCCCAGTTATCCCCCTGGTGGAGACAGTGGGTTTGATAGAGGCTCACAAAGAAGCTCAGCAAATGAAAAAATTGCTAGATCATTTTAGGCTATGTTCTCTGAATAAGCCTTTTTTCAATATCCCTTGGTGAAGCAACAGCCCTCTCAGATAAACCTCCACAAAGCAAACACCATTCATATGAAGTTATGTTTGCTCCTTGTTATCACAATTTATGCCACTTAATTCATTATTCAATGAATTCAGTTTCTTATTTATTAGATGCAAGGTAGCCACTCATCCCTAAAGGCCATGTATGCAAAAGACTGCTTGTAATGCTGTCACTTCAAACCTCTTCAGACTTTTACATTGCTTCAAGAATTAGGAAAAAAGGAGCAAACAATTTAGATTTATTCATGCTGATATTAAATCTGTATATGATAAAGGCAATGAAAGAAACATTGCATAGCTAGTTTAAAATCTATTGATAGAGATCAACAGAATCTCTTACTCCCTGTAGCTGAGACACTGACTCCTGCAGTAAAAAACCCACTAGACAGTATTTTATGTTTCTTAAGAGATCTAATTAAAAAATACAAAAGTATTGGTTTGCCACATTCCTTCCTCCCATTGAAAGGTACTTCAGCCTCTTTCCTCAAGCATTTGATATATTCAGTCCACTACCACTACCAGAATTATCTGCTCAAGTGCTGAATCCTCAGAGTAAGCATATGAAAATCAATGATTAAATGCCACAGATATTGAAGTCCAAAATATTTAAAATATCCTTTTGTTATATAATGGACTGTAAGTCATATTGCAGCTGATTTTTGTAACTCACAAATGTGCGTTCTCCAATGTTTTTAAATTTAAATTTTGCTAATGACATTTAACAGCACAAAAAAAGATCTTCACCTCTTTTTGCACTGCAGTAGCAGTCAACAAGATGTTTCAATTTTACTCTGTAACTTTATGCTGTTAGAATAATTAAAATGCAAACGAATTACTGAATTAAAAAGACTTCCAATACACTCTTAGCACAATTAATATTGTATAAAATTATCTGCGTAATTACACACACCAACATTGATATAAGGCATTGTAAAAAGTCACCAATAAGAAACTTGATGTAAAACTGGCAAGAAATTGAACAGGCATCTACATATGAAAATATAAGAGGTAGCTTACAGTTAGTACTCTATGTGGCTATTATTACACAAGATTCCACATTTCAGTCATTGAAACATTTAAAAAGTAAGCATTTTTTCCTAGGAATTCAATCTAATGATGCATAATAATGTACGACTTACAACAGTTTACAGTAAATATTTTCCTGACATTAACTCTAATTTTAGAATTATACTTAGTGTCCTGACATTACATAAACAACTGAAACAATAAGAAAAATGAATAATATATATCAAATTCATATATATTATATATATAAATACTTTTATATATATATAAAAATCATATATATCTTATATATCAAATCTATATGCCTCAAGAAGTGATTGTATGACTCAAAATAGCATTCTAATTATAGCAATTTATTGCTAAAGTTGCTACAACAAAAACTGCTTTTTAAAACATTATATTTTTCGAAGGGTGTGTTATATGGATTGTGATTTTAAAAATATATGAATGATTCTTATTAATCCTGCTCTTATAGCATCAGTTAAACCATCATAATTCAGGAACTCATCCACCTGAATAATTAACCTTTTATTCCTGCAATGGCAAGTACAAGATGTATTGCTTTCCTTGAATTCATAATGTGGCAAGTATAGAGATTCATAAAGTGTAATACAAGACCCAGTTGTTTTCTCTATGTCATGTAACAGCGTCAGTAGCTGGGGAACTGTATTCACATTGATATTCTGAAGCAATTCTGAAAACTTAGTAGGGAATAATAATAATAATGAATGAAAACTTTTCTGGTAATATAGAGAGTCCTAACTTTATCCTATATTGTGCAATGTTTGCATTTTTGCACATGGGAGATTTTAAAAGTCACATAGAGATTTTTGTAGTGCGACCGTATGCTAGATAAAGACATTTAAGCTGTCAGTATAAACTGCTTCTGTTTTCATTTTGCATTTAATTTCAATGCCAGACTCAAGGCATAAATTTTTCATCACCTGCAATGGTATGAATAAAAGATTAAAAAAAGAACTGAGAAGAAATTCTAACACATGCAGTGCATGCAGCACATTGTGCAGACACAGTGTGCATAACTACATGTTTAATTTCCATCACTTTTTCCTATGTCAGGAACACTATTATTTAGTTCATACATCATGCAGCTAATTTCCAGGATTTCAACTCTGTGGAATTCAAATTTATCTAGCTCTGGATAATAATCCATTCAACACTCTTGAAATCTGAAGATGATACACATATTGGTAAATTCACATAGTACTTTCTTAACGTTAAATAGAATATGTCTCTTGCCATCTAGTGTTGGTAAGTTAAGTACTATTAAAATTTTTCAACAGCACATATTCTTGCCTTACTTCTTGAAACAGCGAATGAATAATTCTTTTCCTATGTTCCAAGAAGCAAGAATTACTAAAAAATTCTGAGCTGATTTCAATTTCTCATTAAGGCTCACTTCATATTTTAGCTGAAGGATGTTATCAATCCCAAGAGGTGACGTCACGGTCTCACTCTGACAGAATTTTTTTTATTTAGCACTTAAGAGAGTTTTTAGGAGCATCTTTTATTTAACTGTATTAACACTCAGAGGGGCTTGGATGAAATTCTGTTTATCTCTCTCCAGCAGCCTCTGCGGAATAAAGAAAAGTTCTGTGGAATATACCTTGTTTAGCATTAATGGCAGCCCTCTATTTGACAGAAAATATCTGAGATTCTTACTTTGACTTTCGCCTAGCAGGAAGCTCTCAGGCACATGATATATTTCAGTCAAAAGTGAAAATATTCTTCACTTTTGCACCATTTTTAATAATGTACATCTGTGTAATAATCTCTGTACACTGAAACTAATTTAAGGGGAAAAAATACACTGTACAATTTTAACATAATAAGGTGTCAAAATGTTTCCTAAAAATAAATTCAAACTGTGGTTTTTAGTGCTTCACTATCAAGAGACTGAAACATCTGAGCAAAGGCAATAATGGTACTACTCCAGTCCCTGACCTTTTCAGTCTGGGACAAGCACTTTTAATTGGAAAGATACATTTAATGGACGGTGACTGTATTAATGTGATTTATGGCTGTCAGAATCAATAGGAGGGAACTACAGCATTTTACTAGTTGCTTCTTTGACTTGTAGCAAAGTTGATCCAAGTCACCACTTTTGAAGAACTTCTAGAAACATTGTGTATAAGTTTTCATTTCTAATGCTTCTATTAAGAGTTCAAGCAGATAAAAAGAGGTAGAATATGAATAATGAACTTTTTTCACTATTTTCAGTGAAAAGTTGTCCATTTGAAATAGACTGTGACATACTGCTGGGGCTGTGTGACACCTGCACTTATGACACTCATTTACATTCATTCTCTACTTCCCCTAAACAAATAAAATTACATTCAGTGTTTCAAGCTGTCAAGGCATAAAAGTGAAATTATGTATTTATTTTTAATGGAGCATCACCAGTGGGAGCAATGTTGGCGCAATTTTTTACTGGCAATTCCCTTCCCAGTTCCTGACATCAGCTCTGCAAGTTGCTAAGTATTTTAGCCTTGATCCAGCACAGATCTTTGCTTTACTTCACATTGGATGAGAAACCATCTCCTATGAGCATCTGAACTCTCTTTTAACAAATTTAACAAATTATAGTCTGTACCACGTAAGTACAGTCTTATCACATGAGACAGTAAGCAAAGGCTAAATATGAAAATTTGGCGACCAGAAATAGCTTTGAATTTGCAGTTCCATATATTTAACCTTTTCCTATAAAATTTGTGACAATGATAAGATACACAGTTACATTGCAATCTCATTTTTTAACTCTTTCCAAGTCTACAAGTAACTTCGGCATCTGGCACGGTAACTGTGAACTTGCATACATTCATCCATATTGATTACAAATGTATATATAAAACACAGAAATTAAAAAATGCAAAAACCGAAGTCTTGTACTTTAAACACCCTTTAAACACACTTAGAAGTGTAGGATTCAAGGAAGTAAATTGAGAGTGGAAACAAGAATAAGAAAATATCTTGTAAAGAACATCTAAAGCTACTTCTAGTTCTTCACGCCACTGTTTTCAATCAATAGTGAAAATTGAAAATTAATTGGCAGTTAGAAGGTAACATTTTTTCCATGCCACATCCTTAAAAAAACTTCAGCATTCTGGACTCTAGATTGTTTCCTTCACAGAAAATATTGCACTTCAGAAATGGGATGGAGAACAGAAAGGCTTTGTTAAATGTTTAGGAAGAGGGATGTGAGCAATCAAACAAACCGATCCATTAGACTCAAGGCACTTTCTGTTTTTTCTATAATTTTTTCTACCCACCAGGCATTATTTTTCCCAAAATGAGAAAGTGTGGTGCAATTTTTATAGCTGTGTCTATGGATGAAGTCACTAAAGGTAGTGGTGCACAAGGCATAAATGTACAAGTTTGTCTTATTCTCTTGTTTGCCTGGGGAGGTTATTTTGATGTTGCTTATAGTGCATTCAGTTCTGAATTTTCTAAATATGAAACTGGAAAAGCTGGAAAATTTTAGCCATTGTCTGAGTGTTGGTGTGTAAGGTTTCATTTTAGATTTAGATATTACAGATTTATATTCAATATCAATGATACTGAATTTTGGTGTGGAAATAATTATTAATATCATTTAATTACAGCATAAGCACTTAACTCTAAAACTGCAAAATATAATAAAAGTACAGAAAATGTTTAAATTAATTTGCATTGCATCAGCTGGTGAATATCAGCCTTAAAGTTTCTTGGCTAATTGATATAAATTTGGGAGTTACTCTGTGATTTCATTATGAAGTACAGCACAGAATGTGATGGCTTCTGTCTTTTTGAAATGAATGCTTATAGTGTGGTTGTTTCATTCACATTTCTTTTTTCTTTTTTCTTTTTTCTTTTTTCTAGACACAAGCTCGGGAGACTTCTAGGCTTTGAGTCTAGTAGTAATTTCCGCATAGTGATTCCATTTCTAAAGTTCCACCGATCTCATTGCTGAATTTTACTTAAAATCATGATTTAGTGACAGTTCATCATCAATTTTAATATATAATTAATTAATAATGTATTTTGATAAATCTAGTTTCATTTACTCATGTTCTAAAGTACATCATGAAGTTGATAAAAATAATTTTGCAGTATTCTATTTCTGCTTGCCTACTACAAATCAAAGATATTCTTCTTTTCATAATACACTATAATATGGTTACAAGTGCATTGAAATTCATCTTGTTAGAATGGTAGTAATATATCCCACCAGGACTACTGTTCCTAGTAGCAATTTAAAATAATTATTGTGAGACTTGATGCTAGACATCAGGTTTGCAATAGAATTACAATGAGGGAAGCATATTAGAGACAAAACATTGCTGGAAGAAAACTTCATAATGGTGCAATTTGGAACTAAGCCTCAATTTTACAGTAAGAGATTCTCTTTATGATGGCACAAAGGAGTAAATGCACTTAGCAAATTTAAATCTATTATTAATCACACTTCGTCAATTGCAGTGCAGAAAGGAAAAAGATATTAGGTTTTTAGTTATATTTCTTATATAAAACAAGTTCTGCAATGAAGAGCATTTTAGAAAAATCTCATTGTTATAGCTCAGAAACACAGCAAGTCTTCATAACTGCAGAGAGTTAAAGAGGTTCAAAAACTTTCTAAAATAGTTTTGCGTGTCTTCTTTTCAGATTAGAAGTTACTCAAGATGGTACGCCCTACATCACCGAAACAATTTCACTTCTAGAAACAAAACATCCAACAAGAAAGTTGAAGTAAATGTGATATTCATGATTGCTTTCTCTAATCACTCTTTAAATGGAGGGAGGCTTGTACTATTCCTGCTTAATTATGTCACTTTTAACAAAGCATACTCATTTAAGTATCTACAGATTGATTCACAGTTTAACAGACCACTGGATGCTTACAGAAAGATATTTCAAAGAAAGTAACAGAAAGTAATACGATGCAGATTTTAGAAAGTTGTGATACTGCACTGGAAACATTTCTTATTCTATTATTGTGAAAATGTCAAGCTTTTATACTCTAAATTGTAATTTTACATCTAACATTAAAATAACACATAGACTTGGTACCTCTTTTCTATTAAAAATGAATCACATTTTTAATAAAATAAAATATATATAAAATATATATCAATATATTAGACTGGCAGATGAAGAGTTGTTTACATTTTGTTGGTTTGGGGGTTTTTATCACTGATGCTTTCAATGAACAGCTGTCTGATGGAGACAATTCAGATGAAAATAAAAATTCCAATTTCAGCACAAAGTAATGTGATAAAGATATCTACCAAAGCATCAGCATATAAAAGCCAATGGTCCTTGCAAATGCTTATTTTAAATAATATTAATTTGAAATTTATTTTATGAACAGTAAATAAACATTTTAAAATATATTTAATAAATTCATATCTCTTATCTTTGAGAGGAACATTAAGTTCACATTCACCTACATTTTACTGCCTTTGACCTTTGCCTGTGGAGACTGCTTCCGAGATTTTGGGATAGACTAGAGTCTACAAGTGTGTGAAATAGATAATAGAAAATAATGTCGTTTGTTTTTTGTCACAGGGTGAGAAATTTAGAGTTTTGGGATTCTAGTATGGAAGTAGATAGGAGGCAAGATGGAAGATTTTGGGTGCTGTCCCAAGCTTCTTCTTCTTCATCTACTCCATTTTCTGCAGTGTTGTTGGCACAGGGTGATTGATCACAGGAAGCTGCAGTGCAGAGGTTACGTGGACAGACAAAGGATTAATTATTGGTAGAAAGGTAGAAATAAAGTATGTTTTAAGAGTTAATTGGATAAAACAGCTTTAAAAGACCCTGAAACTGTACATCTTGTACATCTTGTATAACTGTACTGTACTTTCTTGCACACTAGGTCTGGTGCAGACAGTATGCCAAGTTTCTGAAAAAATAAACAGCAACCTAAAGACTGGAAAAAGTCCCGTGCATCTCTCAATCCTGGCACAGAACTTTTAAAAGGAGGTTTTCCCCTATCAGGGGTGCCTCTGGGGCCCAATGAGAGGGGCAACACCCGCACTTGGCCATTTACACTGTGTTTAAAATTACTGACAGGCTAAAGATCTTCTGATCTTTAATGAATTTAGTTCCATGCATGCTCCAGCCATCAGCAGACAATAAATGCACACCTACACTGCAGCTTGAAAAGAATTTCCACAGCTATTTTAAGATGAGCTGACTTGGATACCAGAAGCACTTTAAGCAGCATAAGCTCATGTGGGCTAATTTACTCTGCTTCAGCAAGGAAAATTAGGCTGTGAGGAGGTCCAGACTGTAAGTTCCTGGTACCCAAGGTACCTCATGTATAATTTCCCCTGTATTATTTCTCCTATCCTGCAGTATGTAGCGTAGCCAATGCTGGAGGAAACCAGTCAGTCCCTCCTTGAGACAAAAATCTAAAAATGGTTCCATGTCAATGGCTTAATGTGAATGAACATGCATTACCCCCTCCTTCTCACATAATTTCCTTGGGGATGCTGCACACTAGATGACCCTAGTTCTGCAGAATAACCCATCTATAACATTACAAACAAAAACTTCAAGTACTCAACCCAATTTTCTGAAAGAGGAGTTGAAGACAGACAAGCCTACTCTTTTTCTACTTCCTTCTGAAGAAGACATCATTTAAAGGAAAAAGGGGACAGAGGGAACAACCTGATCTGTATGCAACACCTAGAAGAGGTGGCATTACTTGCTTCCATAATTACTTCTCAAGTCTTGGTAGTTCATTCTTACCAAAGTGAAGAACAACTTTCATTCTTCTTAGAAGTAAAACATTAAACTATCAGCAAAATGTGATACACATCCACAGATTTAAAAGCAATTACACAAGCAAAAGGAGGAAAAGGAACCCCATAAATTACCTTAGATCTAGTATCCTTAGATAAATTCAATAAATTCATTACTCAAACAGTGAATGGTTTTTTTTATTGTTCTTATGATATTTCAGAGCTTAACTTAAAACAAATTACTCAGCCAACATTTTGGAAGGATGTTAGAAATTCCAAGTTATATATCTTCACTGTCTTTTTTATGCAAGCATGTCAATGTCAATTGATAATTTTCTTAATGGAAACAAACACTTCCTATAAACAACTGCTTAGCATTCCTGAAAAAAATCCCAAACAGCTGAAAATTTCCTAAAACCTCACAAATGGCCAGAATGACACACACTGAAACACACACATACCTCAGGATAGTCAGATTTTATGCGTCTGACACAGCTTGCTCAAAAATACTGGTAGTACTGTATAAGTCAATAAAAAAACAGTTCCATGTTTCTATTTTCAATTATTTCAGCAGGAATACTGCTATAGTCCTATTCATTTTCTTCACCTAGTCCATACACAGTCAGCAGAGGTGATGATAATGCCTGTATGTTTATTATAAAGCCATGCCTTTTGACTACTAAATAGAATTTAAGAATGCCTGCATCTTGCAATACTCTTTACATCTTCAAGAAGTCCAGCCCCAAAGCACTTGTGATGCAGAGCTGACCCTGGCTGGAGCATGGTATTTTAAAGCCAGCCTGCAGCCAAGGATTACACCCATGCTGTGTGGCACACGGACTCCATGAAGCATCTCTTTTCCAAATGCCATCAAGAATGGCATTGCTCACAGATTTTCTTTACTTTCTCTGAAATATCCTGCCTGATGGTCTGAGGTCACCAAACTAAAATACTAGAGAAAAAACCAAAATCCTGTCAGTTTCTCAGTATTTATGAATTACAAGATGCTAAAGAACAAGAAAAAAAGAAAATAAAATATATCATAGTACCAGTTCCCAAGACTGAGGAAAACATTTCTGATAGCATGCAACTTTTAAAGCTGCAGAGCACAATCCAGAATAACACAGTCTAACGGGGCAATCATATGCTTTTAGGACATGGTTCTAAAATTAAATTTTCTGTCTTTTGACCCCATAAAATTTTCAAAACAAACAAATAAAATTATTTCTATTTATACAATAGCTATTCCAAGATAGGACCAGATGCTCTGACTATATATTCTAAATTAGGCACATGGCCATCCACAACCTGAAAAAGGAAAAAGTTTAGGTTATCTGATGTAATACTTTGTGTAAAGTTAGCATTTGTTGGCTTAACTTGAAATCTCCAATGCTGGTGGAATGATAGCACAAATTTCTTTTACATAATAAATAATCTAGGGCAAAATTAAATTATGTGAAGTAGAGATCCCACTAAACAATTTCTCCAGCAAATGCCAGAGTTATTAGACTCAATATAACTTAGATAAAGGAGTATGATATATGCAGATTAATAATTTCTAATGGGACTGATAGAAAGGCATTTTTTGTCTCAGATTATCAAAATTTCCAATTGTTAATGTGAAAGTCCATCTGTGTACTTCCAGAAGCACCATGAACCAAGGTCTAAGACAGAACAATGAAAGTTTCATTGAGTAATACTGATTTAGAGGTACATGTATACACATGAAAGTTGCCAGCATCAATAATAGTCACTAAAATTAGTTTGACTGAGATGAACGAGAACTTGTTTCAACAATCTTCATATTTGCAAGCAGGCAATGAAGAAAGATGAGAGATTAGTTTTACCCCTAAATAAAAAAGATTGAATAATGGGTCCATGAAGAATTACTGTCTACTTTTCAATATTAGCAGAGAACTCAATTTCTTACTCAACAGTGAAAAAATATGTATATTGCAAAATTAGTTATCCCAAATATTTTCAAGCCTATGATACACTAATATTTGTAAATCCAGATTATTTGACTGTCCTGAATAGATGGATGAAAAGGTAAACAATTACTCCAACTGGCAATCAGTTTAAAACATTAAAAAGAAAACTAGTGAGTAGTTACCACAAAGCTGAAGAACATAAGATTACTGGCAATAATATATCAGTAAAAGTTAAAAACAATAGATATTGCATGAATAAAACAGCTGTAATTTAAAACCAAAACCAGACTTCATAGGGCTATTGTGCTATAGGTTTGAATGAACCAGTCTATACACAGAGAGATGCTTCCCATAAAATCAAATTGTCCTTTAATGTTTCCCTTCAGTGACATAAAAACCCGCATCATAGTGGCTCTCGCTGAATGCAGGCTCTTTGCCATGGTGGTTCAGGAGCCACATCCTTTTGACAGTTGAAAAAATTTCTAGAGTATTCCCATTACATGTTCTTGCATCTCTTAACTATATAACTTGTACATAACAACACCCCCAATACAGCCACTGTCTTCCTCCTACTCATATCTTCAGTACTGCAATCTGCTTATTCTTCTGTGGTATCTTTCCCACCTCTGCTGCCATAACTGCCTTCAACTACTGAATGCTCTTTTCTGGTATCTATATCTGCACCTGTAACCTCTTGTCACTTTATGTTTTCCACTTCCTTCTTTCACAGCTGCGCCTCTAATATAGAACTTTATTACTTTCAGTATGATTCCTCTGTTATTCCTCTCAGTCACAGCACTGAATGCTGACCACTGACTCTAAAAAACACCAACCCTTGTCTATTTTCTTTTGTGTTTTCTCTCAGTTTGCCATTTTACTACACCATCCTGTATGTCATCACCTTCTAATTTAGGTTAAAATCTTTCTATCCCCTGTAAAAAAATCTCTCTTCATTTTCAAGGGACTGCCCACACTTAGCAGCTCAGCATCCTCTAAATGATACTTGCTTTTTCACTGGTTTTCATCAAAACTGCAACCAATTTATGTCACACATAATTTATATAATCAAAAAAAATCTTTATTTTCCATGCCCACAATCAAAGCACAAATTTTAGTACATAACTCAATGTTAAGAGGACTCTTATGGAGCGATATGCTCCACAGACCACTTTTTTGGAGTCAGGGATGAATCTTTTTCACTCCAATGGCCCCCTCCAAATTAGTGTGTTGCTGATTCTCCTAACCTTCAGGATAAAGTGTCTACTTCTCCACTCTCTCTCAGCTTTGAGTCCAAAAACCTATGTCTCCTTCCACCCAGCTACTTTTCTTTGATCCTAATTCATGTGCTATGAAGATGCATCTGCACATAATAATGGCATCAGTAATGCATTAACCCCCTTGGCTAATCCCTTTTTTGCCACATGCATAAGAAGGTTACATTTAAGCCCTTTTAATGTGTTGTCAAAAGCATTTAAAATTCAATTATTTGTA
Organism: Agelaius tricolor; assembly: GCF_023055355.1. NCBI lineage: Eukaryota > Metazoa > Chordata > Aves > Passeriformes > Icteridae > Agelaius > Agelaius tricolor. Next base: position 7,806,817 of record NW_027269287.1, read on the forward strand.
TGGCATTTTATAAATTACACTATAAGTCTATTTTTGTCTGTAAAATACTGTGTTCCTAACTGTTACTCAGTAAATGAGCAGTAAGATAGAAATAGGAACAGCAAAAGAAATCAAACTTCAGGTGATTACAAGTGAGAAGAGGAAAGCAATGTTATACAGCATAAACATTCACAATAAATCTACTTTTATGGATACTGTAAAAAGGGAGTTTTGGAGGGTTGCTAAGAATTTGGTTTAGCTGGGACCAAACACATTTGGTCTTGAATGCAGCTGTGTTCATGATCAAGATGGGAACAACTTCATACTGGATTGATGTTGCTGTCTGACCAGAACTGTGACATGCTGTGTGATATGCCAAGAGAGAGCCAACAACAAGGATGCTATGATATTGGGAGACATGGTTTACTATCTTGTATGTGGACTGGAGAAATATAATTTTGTGACCTGATGATATGATTGGATTTGTAGACCTGAATCAGCAATTGATTGATGGAGCAGTCTGTTTAGTGGCTCATAGAAGAAACCACCTTTGTTTTGGTTTTGAGCAGAACAACAGATTTGATCTGAAATGTCAAAAACCCAGTCTGTAACAGCAGCTACAGTATACTGGATTTAAACCTTTTTGGGCAAATCCCCATGACCGTGCCTTCACTCAGAAAATGACACCCAACTTCAGCAACACCAGCTCTGCTACACATGAGGACAAAAAGCTTTGTACACCTGAGATAAGCAGCATTAAATCCCTAGAGGCAGTGCAAAGGCAAGGGGCATCTTGTGGGAGGCAGAAAGCAAATGGTCATTTCAGAGAACTGATACACCAAGCAGAACTAAAAATAATTAAATAGGAGGGGAAAGGAATTTCCTAAAAGAAAGAAGGGAGATTCTGTAAGTTAAAAATAGTACCCTAAACTGTGGTAAGTTAGTTACAAAACCCAGGGAAGCAGTCCAGAAGGGAGTTTGAGTAACAACCCATGCTATCATCAAAAGCTTACAATAGAATAATACGTTTTCAAATGTATCAGGAAGAGGTTTTCTGCTTGAATCTTCACATGGCTAGAAGAATATTAGTGTGCCAATGTCATGGGTTTTTTGCTGGTTTTGTTTTTCATAGTGATGGTAGTTTTTTGTTTCTGAATAAGATGTGGAAAACTTGAGGAAGTTCCTACACTTGCAGTTTTCTTAATAAATGCTTCAGTAGAAAATCTATCTCAAAATAAATGTTGGTAAAAAAATTACGTGAGAAATAGAGGAATAAAAAAAGATGAGTAGCAAAATTCCAGTACCAAACAATACCTGTTTCAAAGATGAAATTATTAACTGAACGACTAATTGTAGTGTGTAACCTACTACTTAAAGCCTACTTAATTAAGAAGTAGAGAGCAGTAAATGTGCCACTCATTTTTGAAATGTATTCCAGAGAGTACCTGCAAACAGGTAAGTCTCAAGACTACTTTAGACCAGTTAGTGCATACTATAATAAAGAACAGAACATGTGTACGGAAGGATAAATTGCTTATACCAGATAAGAGTCAGCCAATCCCTGGTAAATGAAAATAGTTTATGAAAAATTTATAAATTATTACATTTGTAAAGGGGATCTGCTCAATATAGTCTATTCTAGTTTTCAAACATAGTCTTTCTGACATAGTTTCTGACATAGACTTTCATCAAAGCCTTGTAAAGAAACCCATCATGGTGGAAAAGAAGGAGTCACAACACAGATAAATCTGGCTGAAGGACAGTAACCAGTTTGCATGGTGCATGCCACAGAAATTCCACAAGAAGCCAAGTGTTTAACTTATTCGTGGTTGCTGAGGAGAGGGTGAGTCAAATCTGAAATGAGAAAGTTTGCTGATGACTCAACAAGTGATAAAGTCAAGAACTGATACTGTAAACATCAAGAAAGCCCTTATGACTGAACTCCTGGGCATTAGGCTGGTCAGTGAAACTCAAGAGAAATGAAGTTATATATGCACAAGAATCTCAATTCTTACTGTACTGGTGAAGTGATGGGCTCCGAGTACATCGTTACCAGTTATGCATGAAATCTTGAGGCCTTTAATAGGTCTGGGAAAATGTATGTTTAATGAGGACTAAAAATGGGGGAAAAAATTAAATAAATTCAAATCCAAAATAAAATTAAAAAAAAACAGCCTTGGGTTTAAGCATTTGTATTAAGAAGGAAAATAAGAGTAATATACTAAGCAATCGAGACAAATTCATGGCTTGCTCATGTGTTGAAAACCGAACACATTTCTCATTTCATCCCTCTATCCTGTGGAAAAAAAAAAAAGATATAGTAGGATTAAACTAGGTACAAAAGTAGATGGGATTAGCTAAGGCTGGAAAAGACATGTCAGAGCAGGACATAAAAGAAATCCACAAAATCTAGAGTAGTGTGGAATAAGAAAGAAAGAATCTACTTTTCAACCATCTCTTCCAACTTATGAGTTGGTGGGCCTCAAGCACAGAAAAGAGCATCACATCAAAACCAAAAAACTTGCTTCATGCAAATTGCAGTAAAGTTATCCATTGCTGAAGATTCTAAAAGTTTATGTGGACTCAAGTGGAGAATGGACAAGTTCATGGAGGAGAAATCCTTAATTAACACATGAATTAATTAACTAGTAAATATATGGATGCTTCCTCTGTTTATAGGAAGATGTGAGCCAAAAGTTGTAGCAAACTGAATCAGAGAACATTCTGAATTGGAACAGACCCATGAAGATCATTAAATCCAACTCTTAAGTGAATGGCCTGTAGAGGGATTAAATCCACTGCCATGGCATTATTAGCACCATGCTCTGACCAACTGAACTAATCTCAGTGCCTGAGTGAATATCGAGGGATATTTTGATATGTCAACTGGCTTTTGAATGCTTGCTACACAAGAACATCCTTCACTGTAGTAATCAAAGATGAAGTTGAATAAACAGACTCTGTTTTTAAAAACCCTGTTCATTCAGTAAACTACAAATGAGATATTCCACGTTCTCAGATTTCACAATAGTAATGTATCACTTAAGTTTATTATGCAATATTAAAGATAGCATCTACAAATGTCTTTTTTATTTTAATTTAATGGAGAGTTACTAGTACCATCCATCTACTGTGTCTGCTTAAGTCATCTAATTTAGATTGAGTCAGAATACTTAAAATTAGTGCTACCTACATACAGGAGCAGAAGCGTTTCCAGACAGATCTAAATTAAATGCATAAAGAAAAAAAAATCCATAAGTACTCCCTCCAGTGTTACTTCTACTTTACCTAGCATTTGTCATATATTATTGCTTTCCACATCTATATCTACTCAATTATTAATAAAAAAAATTATTAGGATGAAGTATTGGCATTTTTTAATGCCTTTTGTTGACATCTCCATTACAGATCTATCTCAAGGCTAAACAGATTCTGACAATGGCACTTTATGAGAGTAATAAATTGCTCTTCTGTAATCTTTTGCCTTTGAATATATTGTTTCATAAGCTAACTTAAAACATCACCTTTAACAAAATCTTTACTTCAAAAATACACATGAAACTACCTCTTACATGGTCTTTTCTTTTTCAATAACTTCACAAATAGAAGAGTGCATCCTCCAGGTTGTTCTGAGGCATATCAATGGCATTACCTACATGGCAGGTATCACATGAAATTACACAAATTATGCTCTACTTGGCATCTGACACGATTCCAGTTTAAAACAAAGTGCAGCTTCTCCCACATAGCATCCTGATTAAACAAATAGACTATGGCGCTGACTGCAAATGTACACACCAGAGTGCAAAAAATGAACAGATACAATGGCCAAATCTGTATTTAATTTTAATTAAATTTCATTCTGTAGCTCAATTAATCCACAACTCCAAATGTCAGCAGGGCTTAGGCAAATGGAATGACATCTGCTAGACTGCATGCTGACTGTAAAACCTTCACTGCATGCTACAGCTCTGGAAAAGTACCAGGAGAAAAAGAAAAAAGAAATGTTCTCAATAAATATATATCAATGTGCAAAAGTCTAATTTCAACAGAACATAGGAAAGGTACTTGATAGAAAACCTGAGAAAATTTCTTTATTTTACAACTCTGACTAATAGAGCATAACTAAAACTGAATACAGTGTTGTCCATTAGTAGTAACATATTTACAATGGAATTGTGTTGTTTTTCAGTAATCTACTAAGAGATACCTGGTAGCATTCTTTGTAACTAAAAGATCATATTGTAAACACTCATGTTATTTCTAATATAGCTATGTATCTGCATAGAAGTATTATCCAGAAGTTTCTGCTCATGTTCGAGAACTGTAGGAAGACATTATTTTTGTCACAGAGAAACTGATGCACATTTTTAACAGCAATAAAGTACTTCAATGGTAATCTGACATCTAAATATGCTTACAGTGCTAGCCACATGACAGGTGGATTAGAAGAGAAGTTGGGGAATTTGAGGGAGGGAAAAAAAAAGACACTAACAGTGAAAGTAACTTCACAGATTTTCTGAGTCACATAGCCATACTGATATTTGTGTTAGTCCTTCATTTATTTTTATTTCTTTTTTTCATTCTAAAAGATTGGGCCCATTCTAGCCATAGTTTTGGACTGACTTTTAGGACAAATGACAGATAAAACCAAGTAGGGCTAAGGGATGAGGCCTGTATGTCTCTGAGATTAGGGAGAGGTTTCTGTAATAGTGGTTGTGAGGTAAACAACTGATTTTTAATATTACTACCCAATTCAATGGACCTTATTTAAAATACACAACCAAGGTAAAAAGCAAAAATGAAAGGAAAAGCCTATATGCATTTCACAGTACTTTATGAATAAAAATGTACTACGATGTCTCAATTTTCCAAATACTGACTATGTCTTTGATCAAAAAATATAAAATAATGCTGAATTGCATGATAATGGATTCTCTATCATAAGATCTGATTCTGCAAATACTCAAGTCAGTCACATAATGTGTTTACAGGGCACAGCCTGTCATTTATTTTTCAATTTACTGATCTCTGTTATTATTTCCTCCCCCTATTGATAACTACGACATTGAGCATGTGAAAAGTGAAATAGAAGATTCTGTGTTTTTTCAAATTATCATTACAAGTCCTTCCAGCACTATTAACTGTGGTTTGTGCAGGTCTTGTGTATTTTTGATGGCTGTAAAATTACCAAGTGAAGCAAGGAATATATAAAATTATGTACTGAAAATTGAACTCCATTCTTCAAATACCTATTTTTTATTCAGGTGGGTAGATTATATGGCTTTAATAAAAGTGCTTACCTATAATGAGAATAAAAATTTTTAAAAAACCTCAGAAGATGCAGACAGTTTTGAGGACTACATTCCTGTCAAATAATCCAATTATTTCTATTCCTTTTGCCCTTTTGCCCATACATTTTGAACTTATTTTATATCAAGTGCATTCAATCATGGAACTAAACAACTCTTAATATGATTATACTCAATTTTTATTATCATCATTATATAATTAACTAAAGTACTGTCTAAAGTTCCTAAACCTACTTTTATCTTTCCTTTATTTTTGCTTTAGCAACGGCTGCTTTTGTTGTTACAGAGAGCATTCCTCTAAAATATGAGCCTGCTTTAGAGCTAGTTGTATCTGTTGATACAATTCAACTTATTTTTAACACATTTAGGATTTCTATCTAATGGAATAATTCAGAATGGCGTAACATTTCAAAAATATGGCTTCACCTGTTAGCACCTGTTAGTACCTGTTAGCAACAAAAGTTTTTATTTTTATGACTATATGTAAGGGTAATATCTTCAAACACTTTAAAGGTATATCTTAGAAAAAAATATTAATATACCCTTAGATACAAACAATATATTCTTATAACTATAAATCTATGCAGAGTATTTAACTATCGGGATTTTATCCTTGAGGCTATATAGAGACATAATTGACAGTTCACAGTATCTTCTATGGAATTCAAAAGACATGGACCCCAACACCACTGAAATCAATGCTGAAACAGCCATTCATGTCAAAAACACTAAGGTTTGACCCAAGAATCTCTAAGTTTAACTTTCAAGTCTGTCTTACTCTAATTCTACTATGGAAAATCTACCCCCTCATTCATACTGACAATGTCAGACAATGGTACGTTCACAATTGAAATAAACATGATTTGGGTTTTTTGAAGGAAAGGAATGTGATGTCATGAAATTACCAGATGGAACACCTTTGAGCAGGGTGACCGCAATTGAAAACAAATATAATAGAAACACCTATCTTCACATTTCATTCCAAGAAGATCGGGTGACTGTTTCCCAGAATATCCAAATTTCCCAGCTTGAGCACCTTAGTGTCACTGTATACCTATATCCAGCTGGGATCCAGATTGCCCCCTCCCCCACCACACACATCCATATTAAACATGATGCTTGTATAAAAAGACAGTGCTCAGGACCACTGACTTTATGGAGCATAGTCTGTGTCCCAATACATGCACAAAATAAAAGCGTTACTGGAACAGCAGCTAAGAGAGTTAACAAACCACGTTCATTTTACGCTGTGTCACAATCCTGCAGTATACATAAATTAACATGTTCAGTTATTCAGCCTCCTCTGTGACAGTCAGCAGCAGATTGCTGATTAGTACTACGCACCAAGTACAATCTTCAGATGTGTGCCTAGTTGCTCTCTTCCTTAAGCAGGAAAATTGTGAGCTATCCAAGTGACAGGAAAACCTGGACCATATCCATCCTCATTGCTCCAGCCATCAGCAGATGTAAAGGAAGAACCTATTAAAGGCTACCGGAACTGCAGTGTCTATTCAAGTGAATAGTCCCAGGTCTTCAACTTTTGATATCCAAAAAGCTGCTCCACCACATCTCCTGCTGTTGGTGTCACTGTAAAATTTCAGATCATGAGGTAAGAGGTAAGGGCTCACTTGGGTTCTTTATACACCAAGATGAGGAAAATTAATTTTAATGCTACAAAAATGGGAGTATTGGTACAGACAGCCACTAAACATTTCCAGCTGCTCTACTGTCTTGGAATCTGGAATGGGAATCCTATTATAAACATTGCAAGTACAGAGCAGTTTCCTATGTTCCATAAGTGCAAAGTGGGCATGGGGTGCTAGATAAAGAGGAGGGTTAGGAAAAATAAAATAGAATGAAAGCAAGATACTCCTCTGCAATAACTGCAACAAATAATATTGCTCAGGGGGAAAAAAAAGTGAATAAAAATGCTTCTGGAAAGAAGCATCATAGATTCATCATTGTAATAATTCTGTGCTATCGAGGTCAAATTCCCAAACAGATTTTTGGTTTTACAGCATAATTCTACTTCCTAGTTCACAGCTGATTAGAGAAGATGTAACTTGTGAAAAAATACTAATGCTTACTGTTTCTTTTATTTATCTCTTAACTGTTATGAGTAGACAATGTAGCTCATGTAAACTAAAAAATCAATATGGAAAATTAAAAAATTTTGCATTAAATGTTTTCCTAGTTTTGGTCTTTTGTGAACTTGTCTTTTTTTAATGATACAAAGGAATGATGGAGTTCATGGCTCTGGGTGCTTATTTTTCCTAGGTAAATGATGTCTAATATTTTGATTTTACTTTTTCAACAGAAAATAAAGTTCTCTAAGGTTATTTTGAATGCAATAATTTTATTTTCAGACTTTGAAACAAACATATCTGGGAGAGCTACAACTTGCTACTAGGCATGCAGGTACCACATTGCTATTTTTATAGATAAGATGGACAATTTTACTTCTTAGTAATAGAATTCAATAATGATTTCCAAAATACTGACCCCATTAAAAAAATTTCAGAAGGACTACTTTTAATACATATATAAAATTGAATTCAAGTTTTAAAAATTTTAATACTTAAAATGTAAAGATCTTTCCAGAACCATGAATCAAATTTTAAAATGCTGGAAGGTAAATATTAAAAGGAAGGTTGCAGACTACAATTCTCTCATTTTTTTCAGGTAAAAACAACTGATTTGTAAAACAAAATTAAAGCAAATATATTTCCTAATTACTAATGCTAACATTTGTAAACTGGTTAGAAGTCACATCTAGAATCTAACAACTACATAAAAAACGTGTAATTTGCCTTTTCTCCAATTACAGCATTATTAGTAGTATAATTAATACAACTGTAGCATCTAACATTTAGTAGGAAAGATACAAATCTTTACAGAATGTAAAATAACCAAGTATAAATCTCAAGCCATGTAAGTAATCTAAAGAACATAACTGCTAATCTGTAAGATTTTGTCTGATTAGATTTTACTCCAGATTTTTGTTGTTTAGATTTTTTTTCTCCAAAGGAGAAAGGAGTGGTTTAGATTTTACTTTGTGAGCCATGTTCTAACCCAACAAGTTGTGCGTATTTCCAGACAGACCAAGCACTTCTAATCTGCCTACCACTTACTGTCAAGTTTCTGCCACTCAGTATGAAAATCAGAAGGAATATCACAAACTGATGCACAGACAGATAAAATAAAGACCTAATTTTCAGTTTCAAACTCACCATGTAGCTGCCATTATGCATTTTCCCAAACAATTTTTTACACTAAATGTACATATGTGAAGAAAAGAAAAAAGGAAAATTATTTTAATGCACTATGTGAAAACTGAACTAAACTATTCACAATAGGATAAAAATACATAACTCTCATATTGACTCCACAAATCATTGCCCTTTATTTCAGGATAATGTTTTATTAGTGTTAGACTTCTAAAAGGGAAATCAACAGGGAAAGGCAAAAAAAAAAAAAAAAAAGAGAAAAGTTTGAAAGGATCTCTGCTCTGTAGACACAACAAGTTTATTACTGTTTACAGGCAAATTATATCCATATCTTGCAGAATCTGATAACTTTACTCTTTTCTCCCCATCCAGAATTAATCTTTCTTTTTAGCAAAAAGAAAATCAGGTTCTAGTGAATTTTCACAGTGGAATTGTGTGAAAAGATGCTGTTCAAAAACTGCACATTTGGTCTTTGAATAACAGTTAACTTTTATGACATCTGTCCCTCTTTAAAAATATAGGGGTATATTTATGTGTGCATTCATACACATACAGTTTGAAGTCAGTTAAAAGGTATTCAAGTCATATACAATGTCTAAAATTACTAGTAAAATGAGACTGTAAGGCACAGTGCTACACATTACAAGAGTCAAAAAGATCATCAGTTTGCAGCAAAAGCAACACCCATAGAACTCTGGGCAGAGTGAACCAATGCAAAAAAAAGATTTATAATTCTGTCTGCCTCAATGACTTTCTCAGCTTTCATTTTTACTGTTTGCTCTGTGTCTTCATTCTTTACACAAGCTTCCCATCATTAAACAATCTGCCTAATTTTATAGCCTGGATGTATGCTGGAACAAAGTTACCCATTTGTAATTTCATGGTAGAAAATTATGCAGTTTCTTCCAATAACTGAATGCAAAGATGTTAAATGTTGTTCTGTTATAATTATTTCATTCACAGGAAATTCTTATTCTTACCTAACATGGTGCAATATCATCAGTGGATGGTATCTAGAGACTGCTTGGAGAAATTAGTTGTACAGAGCTCAGAATGAAGTGAAACTAATAAAAACATGCAAAAGCAAGGAATGATCACATTACCATTTTAGTCATGAGAGACTTCTAAAGAGAGAGACTTTAAATATTTCCTTATCGTGTTAGAGCTGTGACCTATACAAAAAACCTGACACAAAATGACTACCAGTCCAACTGTAGCAAAGTTTTCATTATGAAGAAGGCAATATAAAGGAATTCATGCAACAATCCATTTTTTTATGCACAGGTTCTGAGGGCAAAGAACTTACGAGAACCTCTGTGACCCAAAGTCTGCCATCAAAGCTATGCAGGCAGACCTGTCCTTTCCCCACATGGAATTTTTTGGGCTATGAGGATGACCTTCATGCAGGAAATGGCCAGTGTGAGTATGGCTGGCAGACAAGAGTTCACTCCAGTAGTAAGATTCATAGACTGACTATTATACCTTTTTTACCCTGTTTCTTCTGAGTAGCTGTTAATAACACTTATTCTAATCTTGAAACTGTTGGCTAACTATGCAGAGGAAGCACAAGAGCTTTGTAAAACACACATTGCAATTCCATGTAAGTACACTGACCTTGCAAGAAAATGTTTTATATGGAATAAGTACCTTGCATTACAGATGCTATAACTTGTCCTTATGCCCAGCTGTAAGAATAAAATATTATTCTGTCTCCAGAGGTTTAGCTGAAGAATCTTTCTAACAAAACCAGATCCAAACAAAACAATGGATACAATTAAATTCAAATTAGTGACTCTGGACTATGGTCCTTGAGTTGTGTTGGGCACACTAAATGGTATTCACATACTCTTTTACATAAGAAAGCAAAACGTACTGGAAGACTTACTAAGACTGACTTATTAGAACTAGCACAAATTCTTTCTGCTGAGGGTCAAACATATATCATACACCATCAATATGCCAGCTTCTTGCTGGGCAACAAATGAAAAGTAGAAAACCTAAAGTGTCTTAAACTTGTATTTTTTAACCATACTAAAAGCAAAATATACAGAAATACAAATTTCCTGAGGATTTTTCTAGAGATATAGTTGTCTGGGGCTTGGTAAGGACCTCATCGAAATACATTCCTCTCCAAATTAATAAATAACTATAAAACTATAATCTTAGCCTCTGAACATGAAACTTGAATTCAAGAACAAAAGAAATTACACTCATAAAAATTATGTAAGGACAAATTGGTTCCATTATATTGTATGCGCAGGGTGACAAAGGATGCCTCAACTGTAAATATGCAGGTTTTATTAAAATAATGAAGTAAAATTAAATAAATTTTAAAGTACTTTCAACCTTGTTTATATTATTAATAGCCCCGTGAAAATAATACCATTAAACACTGTATATAATAAAACACATTTAAATGTCTGAGGTATAAAGGTTATTTCTCATTTTTACTCTATTAGATGCTTCCCTTTCTTCCATAACACCGTTCATCTGGCTTACACTTCATGCTCAAGTCATGCAAATTGGAGCTGACTCTCAATTACACAAAGTCTTTCTCCAAAGATGACAGACCAAATACAGTAGAGATAAAATACATCAAGGTTTAAAATAGGTCCGTTCAGCCCCACTGCCACTTCATCATGAAATGATATAATTCACTGATGCCTCTGCCTAGCCTAACATATGTTCTATTCACAGCCTGCGTCACTCTTCATTTGTAATTCTTTCCCGTTTTTTCCCCTCATCTTGTAATACTTTGCTTGGTTGAAGACAAATACTGAAAGGAAAAAAGAGTATTATCATATGATGACCTGTTCCAGGGTGTTAAGTCCCTGTCAAGGTTTGATTTTAACGTGGGGTATTGATGACAGTACATGAATTCAGGCATCATGTCTGGAATTAGACTATATTAATTATCACTTGAGTGCAGTAGGCATGAAAGTACTGTTTCATTGACTAAAAGGATTTGACTGAATAAAATCCATTTCTCATCTGGTTGCTTATGGATGAAGACATTTTTTCTCTTTGCAGTGGATTTTTCTTTATTAAATATGATATTTATAAGATTGAATAGACTGTCTCATTCAACCACAGATATAAATATTTTTAAACAAAAACATTAAATCTATTGTTTTGCTGACAAGTGCTTATATATCAAAGTTTACACTTTGGTCATTCCATAGAAAATATAAAACGTACACACAAAATGCATTTTTATGTAATAAACTATTATTTTAAACCACAAAATTATAAAAGATTACTTATTCTTTCATAAAAAATGATTTTAATAATGACACGTAGGTAAAAATTATCCTAGAATTTTATTTCCACTTAGTAAGAAAATGTGTTCTTATACTGGGAGCTTTCTTTATTTTCATGCAATCAAAAAATTAAGTTTAAATCATTAAAAAAACCCTAGGTCAGTGTAACTTAGTAACTTAGAAAAATTCTGCTTTTAGCCCTTACTATGTAAGCCATAACTTATTTACAGAGAAACTGGAAGGGGATCTGAACTTTCAAGGGTAAATATCCTCAGAGATAGGTAAACCAGCATATGGCAATATAACAATACTAAAATATTTAGCAATGTAATTTTTTTTTAATTTATCATTTTCAATTGCCACCCAGAAATACATGTTTCTCACTCAATGTTACATGCTAGCTGCCTCATGTATTTGCACTACCATAGCAAAGTGCCAGGAAACATCACCACATAATTGCCATTGGACAGATGTTGCTCATGGTATATAAATTTTCTCTTAGTGTACCAGAGATTCTTCATCCCTCTTTTTACCATCCAGCTGTGCTGGGAGATGATGTTGGGACAAACAGAAACTAAAAGAGTAGGACTCAATGCAGAACAGTGTATTTAACTGCTAATGCCAGATGTGGGTATGCAGGATAATTAGAATTATGAATATTTTTGTTAGTTATATTTAATCAGCCATACACCTTGTACCTACCTACTGATCTTTCTACATCTGTATTTATAGTTTTCCTCAGAGTCTCTAAACAGAGGAGAACCTTATAATGCTGTTATTTTTTTAAATCATGCTCCATGATTAGAGATCTGAGGAAATGGGAGAAACTTCTTTCTTTAAAAGGTATCAATTAAGTATGGGTAGATCCACATAGAGCATGCACATTGAAACATTCCAAACCTTTTAAATCTTGCTTAATCACAGTATGCTAAACTGTCCTAGCTGACCTAGGTGACTCTAGGCATCAGGTGACCCAACATCATGTATTCCATGTTTCTCTCTACATCAAACCATGAAAGTTTGCTGTCTCTTCCAAGACCTGCAGCCAGAAAATTGAACTTGTGTGTTCCACCCTGGTTTGCAACTGGGGAAGGATGCTGGGTCCCTTTTAAAATGGGGAACGGACACGAGAAGCTCTCTCTTTTGTTCTCTCTGGGCTATGGAGAGCTCTGCAATACTTCCACCGCTGCTGCCTGCTGTTTGCCAAGGGAGGAGGACCCACAGCTGCCCACCACCACGGATCAGAGCCATTCTGCAGGTTTCAGCTGCTGCCAGCAGTCCACCAGTGCTTTTTTTACCAGTGCATTTTAGAGAGAAAGCCTGCCCAGCCATGACACAGAGCCTGTACCAGCACCCAGCAGCACTGGCTTGTTTTTAACAAATATAGGTCTTCCCAGGTTTTGTTTTTTCCCTGCTCCCTATTGTTTTGTTTATCAAGGGGAAGGGAGTTTGTTTTCTTGAACTGTGGAGGCTCGTTTGCTCTGTTGTATCCTTTGTTCTTTCTCTCAGCCCCACAGCCTGGAGCAGGGGCCTCTCCAGCACCTTGTCCTTGTCCCCTGGGCCATCCCTGGCAGCAGCCATCTTGCCTCCCTGCTTCCTCAGGGACCATCTGCCCCAGGGGCTTTGTATTTCTTGGGTTTTGCTCTTTTCTTTTAGCAAACTGGGGTTTTTTTCCCACTTGCATCTTTTTGCATTTGTCTCTCCTTATTGGTAAGAGGGGAGAGGTTCAAAACAAAGAGAAAGTAACTCATTTCAGAGTCTCTGTCCTGTAAAATGGTCTTAAAATAAGACATCAATTACAATCAGAGATTAGCTTTAGCTGGTTCTAAAGAATAATTTTAAAGGATTAAAAATTATAGCCATTGAGAGAATTACACTGAATGATACCTTCCCAGATGTTTCAATAATCAATAAATTAATGATTTTCTCTAAAGGGATAATCTAGATGATGATGCTGATTAAGGTAGCATCAGAAAGGCATTCACAAATCACGAGGTTCAGGTAGGAGACAACATCTTGTACAGCCATAGGAGATGATGAGAAATTTTTGCTTTTAAATCAGCTAAGTTTTATGGACAGTATTAAACCTTCAAACACAGGATCATGTAGGATCAACAGTCAGTGTTCTTCTGTATTTGGCAGGAAGGAGTAGTCAGCCCATTTACACTTTTTTCCTTTCTACTACTTGACTCTCCTTCCCTTTTCAGGCCACAAATACCAGCATGGAGTAATCCTATGCTTACTCTTGTCTAGCAGGCTGTGATTTAGTTCCTCCATTCCTGCAATCCTTTCCTAAGCCCCTTTCTTCTCTCACTCTTACTACTCTTACCAAGGAGCTCATTCTACCTTCCCCAAAATGACTTTCAGACTGTGACTGTACCTGAGCCATGCTGAGCATAGCATAGGTGTGATAACAGTTGAAGCAAGAATGACGGTATCCAAGAACTAAAAAAATTACCAGATGTAAAACCATATGTTTGGTCTCTTTCAGAAGAAAGCAAAAAACCCCAAAAAAACCCAGCCTGTAAATGTGTAGGGCAATGTTTTAGTAATTTTGGAATATCTGCAAGAAAAAAAAAGACAGCTTTCCCTTCTAGAGGAGCATAGCATGACAAGTGGCAGATTAGAATGATTATGCCTGCTCTGCCTTCTCCATTGCATGATCCCTACTAAAAAAAAAAAAAAGTCCCTTCCTTTTTCTTCTCCAGTTATTTGGTTTGCACAAATTCTTTGTCTTATAGTTCTTGCACATTAGAAGCCAACTGCTTGATCCCTGCTTTAGAATAGTATCTGCAGAAAAGTATGATGTGAATGAATGGCACTATTCATTCAAGTCAAATGAAAGCCAGAGAGCATACTGTACAAAACGGAGGTTGATTGACAACAAAATGCTTCATAGGTTATGCAAAATCAGAGAGGCTACAATGTGGGAATGAATGAATGGGAGCTGTGTGCTGAATGGGTGACTCACCACACCTACACCCTGCAGTGAGGTGCTTGCAAATATCTTAAGAACAGTCTCAGTAAAACATCATTATGCCAATGGTTAAGCTCCATCAAACTCCAGGAAACTACAGAGATTATTTTAATACTTCTAAGTGTAATTATGGGCATTGTTTTAAAATACTTTTCCTTAAATACCAACTGCAATCTGCTACCTCAGAAAAACTGTCACTAGAGCTCCGTGCTTATTTGGATGACTCAGTAATCAAATGAAATCACATTATCTTTGATCTTTTCTTTACAGTGATGTAATTAAGAAACTTGTGATTTGGGAGCAACATCTTTTAGCTTGCAGCTGTCTTCTATGAATATTTACAACATATCCATCTTTGTATGGATAATATAATCATTGCTTCCTGATGAGAAGTAACACATTTTTGTATCTTTCATGAAGTAAAAGGCACATGGTATTCAACAAGCACTTCTACAGAGGCTTGGTTTGGGGTAAGAAACAAAAGCAAACATCCATCAAGACAGCCTAAAAGCAAACATATTCAGATTGCTTCAAAATGTCTGAACCCAGCACCATTACAGTTACAGAAACATTGAAGAAAAAAAGAAAGATCAAACTAAGAATAAACAAGACCAGTAACAACTCAACAATTCTGACGGGACCTGCCCTAGAATTGAATCTGCACCTGAGACACAAATACACCAGATCTTCAGAGCTCACATAAAATGATGCACTTGAGATGCTAATCATCTAGACTGTATTAAATATACTAGTATTGTTATTAATACTGCTATTCAATACACAATATAAAAAAGAACTGTTTACCAGATATATAATGAAAGGGAATACATGCCATCAGTGTCTCTCCCAAAGCACAGATCAAAGGACACTCCTATTTGCAAGGAAAAGTGGAGCTGGGAAAGTCCACATAATAAATTTTCTTCTGACTTCTCCTTGATTCTAAAGAAAGTAGATATTACCACTTCCAATGTTTTGTACTATTGGTGAACATTTGAAATTAATGGATCTATATCTATATAGAAGGGTTTATGGGAGGGCCCATTGAAGAATTTAAGACACTAATTATCAAACGAAAATTGCTGGCATGTATATGGGTCTTTTGCCCACAGTATAATACACATTTCACATTTAGTATATGAGACAGATAAGCACTCTGTTTTTATGAATATCAGATTCCTGCCATGTTTCCCTTCTCATGCTAGAATTACACTTATTTAAAGCTGCTGGTTTTTGTATAGACTGTTTGAACTTTTTATTGCGATTCAGGACAGTCACATCTATTCGGAAACATTTCTTCACTGTGCAGGCAGGTGAATAATGACAGTTTGTGGACACTAGTTCCTCTGACACTTCTGACTTATTCGTATAGTCTAACAATATAAAACTTAAAGAACAATTAAATTATCTGAGAGATATTCCATAAGGCATTAGGAGACTATTGATTTCTTTACTGGCTAACAAGACGAAGATGGGGATGAGTCTTAAAATAAGATTGGTAAAGCCCTGGGTAGAAAAAGTGTATTATTTCTAGACCTGATATACTTGAATCTGTAGTGAACAGGCAACATCAAAACTCTTAATAGAAACCTGCATAAGTATGAAATCTACATCAGCGATGTTTTGAATTCCAAAACATAATCTGAGATTTTATGAAAATCCAAACCAAAATATCTGTCCTGTTTTAAATTTCTATCATAAAATTATTTCCAAGTTGATACTACTGCTCTAATTTTATCCTAGGCAGTCCTAATAAAAATGCACTATTTTACTGCTTCACTAGTAAAACTTTCAAAATTTCATCAGTTTAAGTGAAAAAATATTGGAAACCATGACAATACTTCAATAGTTATGAAGAGCAGAACAACTGTATAGGAAAAACAAGAACAGAAATCAGGCTGGTTATTCAATAACTTAATGCATACCTTTGCATGGTTAAGACTTACAAACTTGAGAAATAACTGATCTCACACTGAGGTAACTAAGGAAAATTGCAGCACCAAGATCAGGTTGAAACATCAGATGCTTTTACCTAAACTAATCCTATGAAGATTTTGAAAAACAAACAAACAAAAAGACAAACAAAAGCCCAAAAGTATTTCAAACATCTATACAGCTGAAATACTTTCCCACTTTATTACTTATATGAGAGCATGCCTTCTATATATGCAAATTCTTACCATTAAATCATTTATCAAATCAAATATGCCTTCAGCCATGAGAGGTCTGTATCACTCAGAATGCCAGTGCTAATAAGCTGTCTTGGTTTGCAAACAAACAGAACAAGAACTTCTCAAGAAGTTTATGCATCTGCATTCTTATTTCTTTGTCTGGCATCTTAAAACTTTATAAACTAACTTCTGGCTCAAAGCAAGCAGACAGATGAATGTAGATGAATTGCTGATTGCAGAGATCAAGATCTAGGACAGTCCAGTCCACCCAGATTAGCTCAGTTGGCCAGACGATGGTGCAATTAACGCCAGGGTTGTGGGCTTGATCCCTCTACAGGCCATTCACCTAAGTGGCTGGACTTCACGATCCTGAGGATCTCTTTCAACTCACAATATTGTGTGGTTCTTTGATCTTTTAAAGAGATTATTCTCTCTCATATTAAAATAATGGCCAAAGAGTATCCTCCCCATGGTGACAAAATTAATTAGTGATTCAGGCTTGACCAGAAATCTCATATTTAAATACATTCATTTGCTTCCTAAAACAACATTAAGACCATAAACTACATTGCAAGAACCTACTGAATAAAGTAACACTGGCCTCAACCACAACCCTAATAACAACTCTAATAAGTACTTTTTTTATTTACTGAAATTCTATCTTGAAGAAAAATTGTGACAAATTTGTGCACAAACAGCAGAACATCAAAGCAAGGATGTAGTAATTTTCTCAAAAGTTGCAATGAAACTTCATTATATGGCAAGATTACTTTATATTCGCCTCCACTGCATCTAGGAAGGTCTATATCAAGAAGTTATTAATATATTTTTTTATCAATCAGGACAAGTTTCAGTTTACACCATAGCCAAACACCCACCATCATGTGAAATTATCATGCTGCTCTGAGTAGAACAGTAGAAGAGTACTGAGGAAATTGAAATTGAGTATTCTCACAAAATTGTTTTCTTATATTCTAACATTTTCAAAGTTCCTTACACTAGCTCTTCACATAGTATTGTACAACAGGTTTCAGTCAAGTATTTGTCACCCTTATGTCCTTCAGCTTTAAATCTGGATAATAAATATCAGCTACTGGTACTGGATGAAATAATGAACATATGGCTTCAGGAAAAAAAAACCTTTCCTTTCTTTTTCAATAATGAAGGATTGCCAGAAAGAAAATCTGGCAAAAATACACTGAGAATACAGTAATTCAAGTTAACTGTGACGGACCATTAACCTTCCCTTTTTCAAACAAACTCCTAAAAAGCTTATTGAAAAGCCAAAAGAAATTGATCTAATGAATAATGTTATAGGCTCAGTGCAAATGGGACAGGCTAGTGGCTCTGCTGTGTAATTTTCTGTACTGGTAGAGAGGACTTAACATTCATATTAATCTTAGTATGTCTCAACAGAATTAATGCTACTCCCATAATTCATAAAACTATTGACTATAAATAATTATCCTTCTTAAGAGAGCTTCATGAATTCCCAGTTAACTTACTAAAATGGAGCAAGTAATTTCTCAGTGTTCCTCCTCTAACAGTAGACAATATACTAAGTTCCAGAAGTTTGTGAACCTTCTCATTTCATCATGTACCACCCACTGAATTATTTGGGTGAAATACCACAGAAGGAAGGACCAGCAGTATATTGATGATGCTGCAGTGCTACCTATCCATCACCACATACAGCTATATCTATATATTGTCTATCAGCCAGACAATGGATGAAATTAGATCAGAAGTAGAGAGAGAGAGTGATCTGTGTGACAGGGAATGAAGAGCATGTCAGATGTACAGAGAAAAAGCATTTCAAAGGATTCACAATTAATGTACAATTTCCCTTCCTTTAAGGAAGACATATATAATATTGGTCAATTCAACTTGTAGATTAGAATTCTAGCTTTTTTCCCTGACACTAAGTTTCAACCATTACCAGTGCCTTCAGTTTCTTGTTGCTAGGAAACTTCTTCCAATCCTGGTGGACGATCAGAAGATCATAAGAAAATTCAGGTTGGAAGGGATATTAGGAGGTCTTTAGCTAAACCTCCTACTTAAAGCAGGGTCAGCCATGAGGTCAGACCAGGGCTATCCAAAAATGGCTGAATGTCCTAGCCTTATTACATCCACTCCGTGGCTGGACTATATGCAATAATTGGACGCATTTTCATTCTCAAAACTGCCTAGTATAGTGCATTCTTCCTTAACAAGATGTGCATTCTTACCAGTAGGGCTTTTAGCTGGTGTATTCTTATATATGAACATCTCCACTTGCCACAGTGGCTTCCCCTAGAGTTGTGATGTTCAAAGTCTGTACAAATATTAAAAAGGTGTCAGCAGCTTACCTATAAGACTGACTAAATCCAGACAGTAGACTTCTGACCTAAAGAAGCTCTAAGAAAAAGGAAAAAAATTGCTTTGGCATAGTCTGAGACTGCAAAATGCCTTCCCATAGGAACTACATATCATCAGAAATCCCACCCCAGCAAGTATATGTTCTATTCTCTGATATGATATTGTCATAGTTAATATGTATACTTATATACACTTCTATATGTAACAAACAGTATCTACATTTACTGGTGCATGCATCTTGCTCCATAAATTTGCAGAGTTTATAAAATTTTTAAACAAAAAAATCCCCAAAACGTTAATTTAGGTATTTCACTGAATACACATTTCCATTTGTAAAAGAATCAGGGAAGAAGCACATCCAATAGCTTCATACATTAATGAAACCAAACTAAAAGACTTTGTTTTGTGTTTCAAAGCCATGGTCTTCATCATATACCTTGATTTTTATTAACTTCCAGATAAAAGCCCACATTCATTAGGAATAAAGATTTCACAACTGAAACTTTGAAATACCTTGGCAGAAATGAGGCAGTTTCCAAAGATAGCCATCAGATATTTAGAAACAGCTGGAACAGAAATGCACACTGAAATACTAGCTTTGCCTAACACTAGAGTCACTCAGACAAAGAAAAAACTATTACTATTAAGAAATAAACTATATAACTTTGTATCCTAAAATGTACTGGCTTAACTTTTTCTTTACATATTTCAGTTCTGCAGTCATGTGTTCTGAATAAGGAGTAAAATAATGTGAAAAATTAATAAATTCCTCAAGTACTGACAATACATGTAGTATGAAATTGAGACCTAGGTTAATCTGTTACCTATGCAACTGATTTATTCACATATTGAATAAAACTACCAGTATAACATGTTCAGCATGTTTTATCAATTTCATGTAATTACCTGGTATGAATGACAACAATGAATTTTTAATTCATATTTCATTTCTTTGTATTTTTATGTGTACATAATGATAAACTCTTTTGCAAACCATGTTGCAAAACAGACAGTGTAATAACTAAAACCATTTCCACCATTATTAAGCATTTCTGCTTTCTCTTCCTTAGAAGCCTTTTCACTCAACAAAAATTCCGTTTAGTTCAACATCTGCAAGTTATTACTAAAGTTTCTCCTTTCTATTGCAGGAGTTATTGTCTACTCACACTAATATTTTTATTTCCAATTATGACAATTGCCAAGGAAAATTTAATTTAGATTGTGGTTTATAAAAACTGAAAATAGCTCAAATATCTGCCATGGATTTTTCATATTAGCATGGAGGGAGAACTCAGAATAAGTAAAAATTAATTTGATGCAATGCATGACTTTTTGATGTCATATGTCATCATAAAATGACAAATATCATTAAAAACCACATAACACATTCCTTTAATTCTTATTTTCCCTATCCTAAATCCCCCAAACTGATATTGATCTAACTATGAGATTCTCATTATTTTTTCCTGTGATGAAATAATTCCTATTTACAAAGAAATTATAAGTATCTCAGAAGGTTTTCTAACCTGAGAGATCATATTGTAATACAATATGAAGATTCTGTATGTTTTTTCCCAGAAATCTACAACTAAACTCTAATTTATTTTCAAATACTATAGTTACACTACCACTTTTTCCACTTATCTAATTTTTATCAATTGTATATATTGGTTGTCTCTTCTGAATAAGAATACAGATTGACAGTATGTCAGTTTATTTAACTGCTACTTTTCACTGATCTAATTTTTGATTTTAGGTATGACTCAGTGATCTCAATGCATATCCACTTTTAAAGAAATTGTAGATGAAAAATTTTACTACTGGTTTACTTAAATTCATACAATTCCCTAGGTCTTATGAAATCTTTCCCTCAGAAAGCATTCTATTATGTTGGTTTTGTGTGTGTGTGTGTGTGTCTGTCAGTTTAAGTCATGGAAAAAAATTCTCAGTAGTCCCAGTTTTTGTGAAGAAAAAGTTTGAATTGTGAATACCTATACTGGGCCACTTCTTGGTTTTGGACTGGACTTCTTTAATGGGCAGCTAGGAGGCATGACTTGCTCATGCTGACATGATGCTAGAACAATGGGGAACTGGTGGGATGAGTTTGTTGTTGTTTCTCCATCAAAAACAAACTCTCCTCACATTTTCCACCTCCTCACTGTCTGTTCAGTTAAAGCTATTGGAAAGGCATCTCTTACTAATTGGTTATGATAATGTTACACAACATTTGCAGGCCTATTTCAGAATTGCAACCTTATTGTTATATCTCAACAGACTAAATTCATACTAAAATTTTATCTGGTTAGCACAGCCATGTTTATAGCAGCACATCAGCAAGCAATTAGGGCCAATTTTATCCTCACACAAAAAATTTGTATTTTACTGAAGACTAACTCAATTATAGTGACTTAGCAGAATGACCAAAACCACCCAAAACAAAAATCAAAAAACCTACCCACACAACATTTTCCCTGTACTACTGCTTACAACATGTTGCATACAGCAACAGGTTATGGATGTCTGATCTATCAGAAGGCTTTCTGGCATGGAAAAGATTGAAAATATAAGGACACTGGCTTAATTTTAAACCTCTCCTTTGAGATCTCTATGGCTTCAGTGGACAGATTTTCTCAAGACCTTTCAGCTCTGTTTTTAGGCTAATCAACAGTAAAACTGGCATATTGCTCATCAACTGAATAAAACATTTAATTGCACATATGTAAGGGCATAATACTTTAATACTTCTATATGCCTTTGGATGTGCCCTAATTTAACAAAGTAATGACAGTTTAGGTTGCTGTGCTAGAACCAGCTTCTAAACAAACTCTAATTTTCCTGGAGAGTGATAAAAGGAATTGCCTGTAGCAGGCAGTCTGCAATGCAGACTATAGAATCCTTGTGGGACTTCAGGCAAACACATACCAAAAAGTCTTTCTGAAGACATATATATATACTGCATACTGCTTAAACAATTAATGGGTTAACACAGTAACAAACGTGTACTTGGATTAGTGCTCTTATTGCTAGAAGTATATTAAAAAGCTCAGCATGCATTTTTAAAGGCTGCTTGCCTTTATTTTTTTAGAAAATCATAAAACAATTTGGAGTAGCAAGGGTGACCTCCAGTGTGCAATTAAGTTTATGTCATTACATCTTATATGTAACAAAATATTTTCTTGGCCTATTACTTTTGGTTATTTTCTTGGCCTATTTATTACTTTTGGTTGTCCTACAAAGCAATCATTTACTTTCTTTCCTGTGCACAACACAGAAATACAAATCATTGCCTTCTGCTTTGAACTGTGATTTTCTCACAACATTCTGAGCTTCTCTGTATTATAGGGAACATTATAAAAAATAACTGCCTAAACAGAAAAACTAGAAAATTTGCATGTTGCTCCTGTCCAAATGCAGATTATCACAGATTACACTTTTCTTCTAGAATAAGAGTAATTAAAAATGTATTATGGTTAGTGTATTACAGAAGCTTTTGCATTTTAAGAATAATTACAGGTATTGCTACTACTGTACGAAATACCTCAGCTCACAATTCAACTGACATGCACTTCATTGCAAACCTGAGCAAATTCAAAAATATTCAGAAATTCTAACAAGTCAAAACTATCCCAAGAACTTAGAGAAAATATGTGTTCATGTCTCTTGGTAAGCTAATGATTAGGTACAGTGTCTAATATACTCCACAAATACCTATATTGAATATGACCTATTCAAGAAAAAAGTTAAGCTCATGTTCCAAAAGCTAAATTCATTATATTGATGAGTTGTGTCAGATGGAATGAATGAAATCTTTAGTCAATGGGGTGTCTTTAAATTAAAAGAAAACAGATGTCACGTTATGAATTCAAAACTAAGCATATAATTTTTACATAACTTTTTATTTCCATCATTAATGCACAATTTAGTTTTTGATTATTAATTTTGAGGTAATTTTTCTAATAAACTAGGGGGCATTTTTTTAGCTAACTGCAAGGACACAAAAGATCTATTTATGGGTACCAAACGGGGCTACTATGTCAGTGCAAGTGCCATTCAGGCTCTGTGAGTGCTCCTTTTATACACCACTACTTTCTGAGGGTTATAATGTGAAATTTAAAATTTGGTTCAAGGCTGACTCCTGGCATTCTGTGTAAGGTGTCACACTAGATGTGTTTTGGCTTTTGGTTTCTTTCTTTTTACTAATTAAATTTTCAAGGTTAGTAATTATAACCCCTAACTACAGAGAAGGTAAGAGCTAGTTGAAGAACACACTTTTCTAAATAACAATAATACAAAAGCATCTTACTGCTTTAGAATCTTGAATGCTGCATACTGATTATCAAAATGTAGAAGAAAGACCTCCATTGCAACAATAATTCAAAGCAATTCATTATTAAGGGTAGAGGAAGGTTTCATCAATCAGCAGATTACATATTTGTCCACAACCTTCAAAATACTCTACTTTCTAATTCTTTCTTTGGACTTGCACACTTTTATAAAGTAACTTAACCATCAGCAGAAGTATGCAAATCCTTTTTAGTACATATCCTACTGTTTACAATGTTTATAAAGTAGACAGTCATAAGTTGTCAGAAACTGACTTTCTCTCCAGTAGAAAGAGGTGTGCCATCAGCTCAGGGCATCGGCACTCGTGCACAGGTTGCGCGCCAGCATGGCATGTTAGCGTCTGACGAGTACACCGAGTACATGGAGCTGAGCGCTCCACGGCTACAGCACTCAGCGAAGGGGTCACACAGCAAAGGGGTCACACTGCAAAGGGGTCACACTGCAAAGGGGTCACTCAGCAAAGGGGTCACACTGCAAAGGGGTCACACTGCAAAGGGGTCACACTGCAAAGGGGTCACTCAGCAAAGGGGTCACACAGCAAAGGGGTCACACAGCAAAGGGGTCACACTGCAAAGGGATCACTCAGCAAAGGGGTCACACAGCAAATGGGTCACACAGCAAACGAGTCACACACTGGGCCACTGCACTCCATGCGTTCCATCAAGGTTAAGAAAGGTTTAAACAACAGCATGCAAACAAATCTTTTCTTCCTTTCCAAGATGGACAAACCTTCCAGCATATTCATAATGAAATTATGAACCCATAATATTAATTTTAGTTCAAAGTAGTGCTTTTCTGAGCACAATCAGGGCTAAAATATGTTAAAGTAACTGAAAATGTCATTAAAGTAGCATAATTCATATCTATTTCTTATAATATTGATTTATAACAGTGGCCATTATCTATTTGAGGAAAAGATTTTCATCTTTCACAAAACAGGGGTTTGAACTTGATGGAGTCTTGAACAATAAAATAATCCAAAAATAGCAAGTACCTGTATTTATACTTTGTGTTTTAAAGCTCAGAACTGTTTATTTGTTAATAGGATTGAGAATGCAAGAAAACATATCTTTCTAGTGTCTTTACTTGCTAGATGTTGTTTGACCTACAGGTTCTTGAAGTGTTCAATACTACAAAAAAAACTGTAATCCAAAGACATAATAATCCACTACAAATTTATATACTGGTTGCTTTATTTTCATTTTAGTAATTTCTTTAGTTTGATAGATGCCATGCACCTACATATGTTCACAACATGAAACAAGGGAACTGCATTCAGTATCTCACATAATACTGAAATAATACTGAAATAATAGGCAATACAGAAAATAATGCTGAAGTAATTCATAATACAGCTAAAACTGAGGACTGGTTCGAGTAATTTTGAATTGTTTTAGAGCAGTAGTTCTGAGATTAGGGGATTTTAATTTATTACACTTCGAACTTCAGATTTCCTGCTGCATTATCTTAGCACATGCAAAAATAAATGAAAATCAAAAGGTTACTCAAAAATTTCATTGGAGGCATATGAAGTACTTATGTTACCAGTATATAAATACCCACAGCAATTTTTGTGCGTCCATCTTTCAGAAAAGAAACAT
This sequence comes from Agelaius tricolor, assembly GCF_023055355.1. Classification (NCBI taxonomy): domain Eukaryota; kingdom Metazoa; phylum Chordata; class Aves; order Passeriformes; family Icteridae; genus Agelaius; species Agelaius tricolor. Next base: position 7,832,043 of record NW_027269287.1, read on the forward strand.
TTTTTTTCTGAACTAAGTTAGTGTCTACCCACTGACTTTAACACAACATTTTAGCAATCTGCAGGATTTTTAAGTGAGGACCTCCCCTCACCCTCTATCTGTGTATCAGGAGACCATTTTAATTCACTCACAAAATCTCAAAGGGACTGGTATGTGTGGTAACATAGGAGCCAATATTGCAGCTATCAGTTTTCATACAGCCTGGCTGGACCTTTACATTAGAGCTGCCCCACACTGATTGTTCTTTCATTGCAGCTGTCAGCATTGCCTGACAGCATATTACGAAATACATGGCTACAAAGTCAGTATCAATCAGGACATGATCATGCAGATAATAGTAGCAGACTATTGATAATAGACCTTAAATCAGATCATCATGTATGAGATTCTTAAAAGCCAGTAGCCTTGAGAGCCTTCCTGCTCAGTTCTATCTATTGAAAAACTAACTTACAAAACACCTAAAAACTTCATAGGAATTTGTCATTAGCAACACTAAAAATAAGTAACAAAGTCCTATTACTTTTTGCAAATCAAGGGGGGAATTAACAGAAATTTTCCCTAACTGTCTTCTAAGTGATGTATGGTAGAAATAGTACACAATACCTGCCATTACACTAATGTTCTTTCCCACTCCACTGGAAACAGCGGTTTTGTTGTGCTTTGAAACTCTCTCACTTCAAAAGCACTTCAACTTGATATGGCCATTTAACAAGGAGAACGGAAAATGTGTATAGTTTAGCAGCACTCTTCACCAAACTGAAAGCACCATGTTAAAAACAAAAGGATCTAATTTGTCCTAGACATAAATAATAAAACAAAACAAGAGTTGCATGCAAATTTAGTAACATAAAATTTTAGGTGATAAACAGAATGGAGCCTGGCTTCTTGTTTAGTATTCCTTAGTTATCACCATAATTGCTGAATGTCTGTCATCACCAGGAGAAGAAAAAAGTGTCTCTCTCAGCTGTTCCCCTGCTTGTTTTGTTCACTGTATTCTTGTAAAGTGGGAGAAAATAAGTGTCATTTAATGAATAGTGCTATTCTTTGTCTGACAGCTTCATATCTGCTAGGTGTAGGAGGCCTAGTACTTTCCTTTCTGATAATGTTTTTGACAGTGTGCTAAATTCCTCCCCCAAAAGGCCGGTGTATATATTCTGCTAAAAGAGGCTTCATCTATCCTGAATGAATGCCCTCTTTTAACCCCCTTCAGCTTCTGTTCTTACATTAATTGAGCTGATCAGATTGAGCATATGAATTTGTCTTTGATGTATTCATATGTTTAGTTGATGCTGCTCGCGCTCCCATTGGCAAGCAGGCAGAGCTCTCAGACAAATAGGGCTGTTTCCATAGTAACAAGCAATAGCTAGGGATCTCTTGAAAAATATTTTTATTTCAAAATTCAAACTGGAAAATTCTCACTGGATATGGGTCTAGCTCTAAATGTGTCATATCTAATGATGGATGCAATTAGGAATCCCACCAATGTTTTAAATAATAAATCAGGCTAATTTTCTTGGCCTGGCATGATGACACACAAATACTAGAAAGGCATTTCTTTTTTTTTATTCATGACAAAAGACTTATTAATTACTTTTGGTTTTAGGATTTCAAAACTAATTGAATAGTGAAATAGTCACATATATGCCTATGTGCTGTAGAAGAGAAGCCTAGAGGTAAATTCTTGTTTGAAAAAATACTTTAAGCTGCTTCGATATTTGGTTATTCCATGTAAAAGCAGGTGAAAAAAATCATTCTACAAATGCTATGGCAGTTGGTAAATCTCAAAGGGTGAAAAATGCCCATAGCCATTTTTAATTACTGAGCATGAAAAAGGAAAGATGTTGAAAATAAGTTTTTTAGACCCTTACAATCTGAGAATGCCAGAATTCTCTAATAAAATATCATTTGAAATACAAGGGAACAATAAAAATACGAGGGTTGGGGGGGTGGTGAAAAGGGGGGGAAAGAAACAGAAAGAAATGGGGGAAAAAGGGGAAAAAAAGGGGGTTGATTATTGTACTATGATGGTTTGTAATTAAAATACATATTTTGCATTAATCTGTCCTGAAAGTTTTTCCCTGAAAATTAGATGCTTGACACTGGCTTTTAATATACTGCCTGCAATGTGCAGTAATAGAGTTTCAGGGTTCTGCTTCAACATACTATTACACTACACTGAAATCCATTGATATTATCATCTTGCTGCTTCCAATTAGACATGTTCCATCTTGAGAGGTCAATTATTCATATCTCAGCATTCAGGAAAATTCAGTTAAATGTTAAAAATTTGACAATTCCCTGAGAAGCAAGGTTACATTTTAAGTACTTCACTTGAAATCTACAGTGTATCTGCAGTTGTCATACGGGAAAAACAGTTTTAAGGAGTATAAGGGTCATAATCACATAGAACTAGTCATAATGTAGTGAAGAAAAACTAAAAATCCTCCACTATATTAATTCTAAGATTCTTATGTATGGATTTACATTCTTAAGATGTTGCTTATTAGAAGAAGGAAAACCCCTTTTCTGAATCCCCACTCTTCTGTCCTCTGCTTGTTTTACAGTTAAGGAATTCTGTAAATTCTAATGTGTGCTGCATTTTCAAAGACATTTTTTACAATACTTCAAATTTTAAAAGAAAAAAAAAATTCAATCATACTTAGTCACCCAAGAGGAAATCATAGCTTTACTTAAATTGGATCATTGTCTTCATTAGACTCACACTTTCTGTCTGGGAATATCTTTCATTAAATCAAGGGAAAACAAAGTCTGAGACTATTATCAAAGCCCATTTAAGAGGAAAGCATACTGCTTTACCAGTTTGTTGTCTTCCAATCTTGTGAGATTACAAAACTGGGCTCTGGATTTACTTCAGATAATGCATTTTCAGCTCTTGCGATAATTCCTAATGTAGCTATTTTTTATTTTATTGCTAAAAAAAGAGACAAAAATTACATGATAAATCACTTTGTTCAATTTAATAAAGTGGTGCCTGTTTTAGAAATTTCTAGCATTATACTTCTGATCATGGTGAATTTAATCTTTTAAACTTCTATACATAGGAATATCTAGTCTGTTGATAGTTTTGAGCTACAAATTCTGCATTTTTTTATAAAATAGGGGTTGCTTTTTCTCAGAAAAAAGATGTGTTGTACAACATCATGTACTGTGAGGCAACAGCTGACACAGCTTTCCAATGCATGATCTTTCCAAGCACCTCCTTATCAGAAATAATCCAGTAAGAAAGTAATTTTTGGTCAACGTAAACACTAATAATAGTTAACAAAATAGAAGACACAATGTAAATCTTTTTATCACTAGTAGCATTCATCAAATTGGAGGATATAGTTCATATGACTGGATGATGATCAGAGTATCACTAAGCTGGCCGCAGCCTTGAGGCTGACAGAAGAGATGTGTGTATAAAGGGGCTGGGGCACACATCCCACCATGTAAAGCAAAGGGGATCTGCATTCCCCCAAGTCTCATTATAAACCTAACTTGGCATTTAGGAATGGTACCCCCAGTGAGACTCTCCCAACCACACTGCCCTCTTTCACTCCCCCTTTTCCCCCTGCCCATCCCCACCACAACAGGATGGAGAGAATTGGAGGCACAAATGGCAAAGATCATGGGCTGAGGTAAGAAAAATTTGCTGAAAACAGCAATGTGGTAAGAAAACAAACAGCAATAGTAACAAAAATGACAGAAGGTATAAGAAAAAGTTCACATGCAAAAACCACTCCATAATGGACAATACGAGATGGGTCCCTCTACCATTCTTTCTTGACTGGAAGGAACCCCTTTTTCCCAGAAGAAAGTCCTTTTCCTCTGCCCCAGCAATAAAGTAAGGTAGTACAGAATAACATCCAGGTCCCAGCCATGCCCCCTCCCAGTTACAGCAAAAATTAACCCTCTCCTAGCTGGAACCAGGACAACATAGCATCACAGTCCTTAACAATCTTAGATAGATCAATAGATTTATCTTGTCATGGTACAAAATCCAACAGTAACATTGTTAGCACATGAGGCCAGATTTGAAAAAGCACATGAAGCTGCAATATATTTAATGAATATAGGACTGCATATGTATTTTTTAAGTCTGAATCAGATCCTCTTCCTTTAGCAGAAAATTAGTCTCTCAGTAGGGGAATACCTTACAGCAGTCAAAAGAAATGTTCAAAAATACATTATGCTAACTATTAGCAGCAATAAGTCATTATACTTTAAAGGTATTTTAAATAGGATGGAAAATTACAGACTTATCCTGTACCAATGAAATCTACGTCTACCCTACAAAAAATATGTGGATGTGTAATTAATTAAGCTTTTCTAAACCCAAAGTATTTGGTTTAATTTAGCAGATACAAAAAAAGTTTAAATCACAGTAAAAGTCAAAATAAACACAATATGTACACAACAGAGGATCTGATAATTTGAAAAAGTGTTAGTCACTGGATAGATGGAGGAATTTAGATTTTAGATAGTAAAAGAGTATGAGACTTGGTGATGATTCTCTTTTCAGGGCTTAATTTCTCTAATTTTACACTGGTGATTTGCTTTAAGTCAGTTCCTTCTTCAACTTTTTGACTGAAAAAGATCCATAACTATTAAAAATAGTAGAAGATATTACCATAGCTGGTTATTATGAAATATAACTGCATAGATAAAAGTACCACAATGTACTTTTTTCCAAAATGATTTTGTGAAGGTTAGAATGTCCTTTAAAAGCTGCTATAACTTTATCTTAAACATGACCTTGTACTAACACTATACAGCCTATCCTATTTTCAGCAAATTCATCTGAATCAAAGATGAGTGGATTTTCTAAGAGAAACTTTGGACAAGAGCTGTGGTCATAATCTTGTTACAATGGAAAAAAGATCCATTTACTATTAAAATGAATCCAAATCAATATTCAGTACTAAAATGAAAACCAATGGAAGCAACTGCCCTTCACGAAGAGTAATCAGTGAAGAACTCAAATCCATAACTTAAATTTACCTAAACAACATTTCACAATTTATTGAGTAAGGAAAGAAATTAAATGACAGTGAATGCAGGTTGCTGACAATACAGTCCTGTTTAAGGCCCTTTTAAGCATGAATAGGTTATAAAAAGTGAAAACAGACGTTCACTTGGTAAAACAGAGTATTGTGTGAGGCTGAAGGTACTCCAATGAGCCACTGACTTCTAATGATGCATAGTGAAAATCAATTAATTAATTCTTATAAAGAATTGTAAGAGATTCCTAAAGAAGAGATTCTAAATTGCCATATTTATTATAAGACCACAGAAGTACAGGAGATATAATTCTTTGATGATGACTCTGTAAACTGCTAATCTGCGTAGAATAGCACTGGATTTTTTTCAACACACATTTACACTCAATTGTATTTTTTCCAATCAGAAAAAAAAAACCCTGAGAAGTGCATTCCAAGTCTGCTTGACCCACATTTAAACTTGGATGTTGCTGCTTATTCCAAGCATAGTTAAAAGTATGTTGGAATGAGCAATCAGAATGGACAGACATAAAAAAAATTATTGGAATTAAAACCATATTTTATTATATGGTATTTTCGGTTCAGTGCAATTACACCTTCATACAACTTACTTAGCACTTACTTTACCTTTTTATGATAACTTTCTAATTTTCTTAGGGCAAAAACTTGGAGTAAACCAGTCAGTTAGCTCTAGATATTTCTTTTAAACCTGGAAAAAGTGTTGAGATCCTCAATTCAGAAACACATTTTTTCCTCTGATTAAACACACTGAAGTTCCATGTCTGAACTTTAATCCAGAAAATACATCAACATCATTAAATACATGTTTTAGGCTAACTATCTGCTTTACAATTCTTTGGAATTGTCTTGCTCAAGCCCTCAGGGGTTAATTAAGTTTTTCCTTAGCATTTCTTAAACTTTCATCCATTTTATGATATGGATTCTCATAAACTACAATGTAACATTTTAAAATCTTAGGCTATAAATAGGCCAAGTTCCAAACAATATTTTAAAAATAGACTGTGTAGCAAACATATGGTTTTATCTTTACATCAAACATTTACTTCCACAAAAGTATTTCAAGCCAATGGGAATTTTCGTTCTAGCAGACTATGCAACAAGCTGTGTACAGACACACTTTGCACTCCAGCTGTAGCAGTAAAATTACTGAAACTGTAATTCTCTTAATATTTAAATAATATATTAAAATTTAATTTTCAGCACCTGGAAGAATCTGTTTGTGTGCCAGCAAATGATGTAGTTGGGCCTGGAGCTGCTATACATATGGGATTCAAAAACAACCTATCACAAATAATTACTAAGAGCAGCTGTACTCATGACACTAGCCATTTAAAAATCAGGTCAAAGTTTCCTCAATTCTTTTTCCATTTTCAAGGATTTCTGCAAAACAGTTGTGTAGTTTTTATATTTTTGTCTTGTTTTGAGTATATTTTTTTAAATTGTTGATTCTGAGATTTTTAGGTTTTCTGATAGTCCAGGCATTTAACAGTTGAAGGTTTCATGACAGACTATAAAAACATGCAACGTTCATTTTCCAGTACATCTTTCAAAATTTTTATAGGACAGAAAGTAAATAGTATAATATGAAAATGCATTCGCTGATATACAGCATACATGTGTTACATGAATATACACATGGTACTTGTGTATATTCAATATGTGTACATATTATACACATGTACAAAAGTACAATTCAACATACACATAGATATATATATAAGGATATATCATATGGCTCAAAGAAACCCCAAACATTACTTGTATTGTAGGCTTTAATTTATTTTAAGTTGATGGTTTTAAGGTGGAAAGTTTATATTTTAAAAGCATTTTCCAAATTATCTTTTTTCAGAACCACTGCATTTTTAACTGATTTCCAGAAGTTGTTTTCTAGCAACCACTACCAATTTTATGATCATTTGTGAAGAAGAAAGCCTATGTACCACCTTTTTTAATCTCATACCTTTTCAAAATGTATTTAGAAAAACATAATATGAGATCACATTTTTTAGATAGGATTAATAATGTTTGCACTGGATCTGAAAATTTTTTAAAAGTTCAGAAAGATTTAGCTAGAAGCCTTTCTATTATAATTTTAAAATATTCCAACCTGCATTCCTACACATTGAGGTAAAAAGACTCATAATGAAAACCATATATTTTACAATGACATACTGAGAAATAAAACACATTACGCTTCAGGGAGAGAGACCCAAGCATTTATACACTACTACCTTCAATCACTTGAATGCAAGTCATTCACACCACCACTATTGCTAACAAGGCATCCAATTTACGAAACAATGAATAGTGAAATTACATTTAAAAGGTACAAATGACTGTCCAAAGAATGACACTGAAAAATATTAAGTAACAGCTCTACCTCAAGATAAGCCTCACAATTAAAGACTTTTAATGAAGAGAGCCTTCAAAGGCTAAATCAGGAGGCATTGATTAGATTGCTTCTAACTTTGTGTTTTGACACCTTCATCTTTCATGGCATTATATTGTCTCCGTGCATCTTACAAAGGAAGCATTTTACTAAGGCCACACATGAACAGGAGACAGCAGTGCTTATAATAGAGACTGTCAAGGGTGTGAGCCAAAATGGGTCTCATTTGGATTTCAAGTGAAGAAAACTCCTAATGCATTTCATTACAATGTATGTGAACCTCTGAAAAGAACGATGGATTGGGATTCTCGTACCTATTAATTTATTGAAATGGATTCCGTTTTTTCTTGTATATCAAGAGGGACCATGTGTTTCAAGCAAGGTAACAATATTATAGTGCCAAATAACGAAATATTCCATGATGACGTATACCCTTCTGCAAGACGAAGAGGATGCAATTTTCTTGATAAGTGGGATTTGAGTTCAGAAATAAATCCTTCAATAGCTTGGCAACAAATAAATGCTCTTTGTTGCTATCAGGTTTAAAGATACAATCAGGAATCTATGCAATATAGGGATGGAATCCGTCTTTGTTACCACAGCATATGAAATTGCATACTGCCCCTTCCCCGTGCCAAACTGTCATTCAGGTATTGACTTTTTATTTCATTGGGAGAGTGAGTGATGTAATTTGGGTACCACCTACATAAGTCACCTTTTATTGAGAGATAACAGAACAGGATGCAGAAAAGTAAAAACATTCAAGAAAATTGTAATACATTGCAGGTCAATGTAGCTATAAAGAGATAGCTCTATAGATATATACTTGCCATAGCAAGTATATCACCAATTATCTTATTCACAGTACAAGAAGTTTATATAAATACTTATTTGTCTTTTTCTCACTTTAACTTCAATAACAAAAGTTATTATATGCCTATAATCTGCTATTCAAAAACTGTAAATTATGATCTAATACAGAGAACAGGATACAAAATCCTTCTCTATGCTAAATAATTTTACCAATATAAAAATTTATTAAAAATAAAGCAAATGTTCTCATTAACCTTAGAAGTGATTGATTGTTCTGCACCAATAACATTCAGTATGTTCAAAGCTCATCTAATTTTTATGGAAATCCTACAACCTGCTAGTTAAACTAAAGGTTAAATATACATAAAGTCTTAAAACAAGACAAAAGTATTCCATATGTATGTAGCTGATAAGCAGAGTACACAAACACATACATAAATCTGTTCACATTTAAAAACCCAACGCCTTAAGAAACCCTCCATTGTCCCACAAAGACTTTAAAGATAAAGAGTTTGCTATCTATGGAATATTAAGAAACTATGTTTATTAAGTTAGGAATTGCCTCTTAAGTTCCAAACTCAACTAACATAACAATTACAATAGAAAGAATTAATCAAAACCATAATCAGAGCTAAAGATTATGGTTGCTTTCACAGATCAGTCCTCAACAAGCATTTTATTTGAAGTAAGAGGGAAGTCCAGGGCACATTTTACTGGTTTAACAACAATTATAAAAATACATATATGCAAAAGTATGTAACTAATTTATTTCTTTATGTATAACACGCAAATGCAGAAATGTAAGTGAAGGGTGTATATATATATACATATATATACATATGTACTCTGTATAAATTAAATAAACAGTCTGAAAATTTTCAAGATTTGAATCAATATGATTTTTATACTTATATATCATATGTTTAAGTGGTATATGCACATGTGCCCAAGCAACAGAGAAATCAGCAAGAATCATACAAAACAAAATCAAATTCAATCTTAGCAATAACGATTGCAGATTTCTACATACAACACAAAACCACAAAGACATGTATTTATTTTATTTTTTAAGAATAGTCATAATTAAATTAGAATGATGCATGTTCCGTATTTGTTCCGTATTTTGTCTTGGCAGCTCCTGCATACTCAGGCAGAGCCCATTAAACACATGCGTACAGCAGCTTACTTGTTGAATTATGTATTTAAAGTACTTAAAATTACTAGGGATTTGACTGTGATCTGTACATGAATACATATTTTGGACTTAATTTTTTGCACTGGCATTTCTTCTTCTAAATACACTTTAAATTCTACCACAAACTCAGTTAAAATTAGGTTTTTCCATGACCTAACAAAGGTAATAACATTATCTTTAAATGTAAGCTTTATGACACTAGGAATATACACAACATTGTTTCAGTAGTAAAATTTGACCCATAAACTAAGTGATATACTTATGTTAATTTACCTTTTAAAAGATATTATGTGTTGTTCATTTTTTTGACAGGGCTTCCATTCATACTGAAGACATGTTTAAAACCACTACATTTTCTCTCAATAAGGAAAATCACTTTATCCACTATCATACTCATTCTCTTTCAATAAAAAAATCAATCATCAAATACTTATTTCCAAGTTCAACTTGTTTTACTCTGATTTACACATGCTGTTCAAATCAGTTCAAATTCTTTCAATTCTACCTGGTATTCTTGGTACTGCTTTTAATAGTATTTGACATTTTAAAAGAACAAGGAGAAAAAGAAACTTTATACATATTATAATAAATTTACGCTTAGAAGTTTGTGATCTGGTACTGCTCAGAGCCCTAATTTTTTATAAGAAAAAAAACCCCACCAAAATTAAATCTGTTATATAGGTTTCAAAGTAATAAAGATCTGACTGAGCCCATTGAATAAGGCAATTGCATCGGTTGTCTAAATGGTAGCAATGTCAATGTCAGATATGTGGTTATCTTTTCATCTTGGCCTATTCTCAAATGTAAAAATCAAATGTTTGAAGGACATTTCACTGACCTGTTATGGCCTCTTCTACTCTCCAACACAATACTACTATTCCTCATATAAGTGCCACATTTTGGATAAAAACCCACTTCATCCACGATGCCTTTGCGACATCTGGCGGTCCTTATTATACATAAACTTTAAGTTTGTTTCTTTGTTGGGTGTTTTCAGTTGCTGTTGGGTACTTTTAGTATAATAATTTTACTCTATTTATTTATTTATTTGCAAACTTACTAGCATGTAAAACTTCAGTCCAAAAGGCTTTGATACCCCCTAGCAGGGGAACAAAAGCAATCTAGTTTGCAAAAACACAAGGCCTACCATGAGTCCATATGGAGCAAAAGGTCACAAATCTTGAGATGCAGTGACATTATGACAATAAGACACTTTTGAGACAGAAGCTGACTCATTTTGAATATAAAAAGGACACTGATCAAATTCTCCCACGCATTTAAAACTATGGAGAAGAATAAGCATGAGGAGAACCTGATGTAGATGTGTAACCGAGGAGAGTTAAAACATACCCTTTAGTTTTCACAATTACAAGATGCCACCAAAAACTTGACAAGTCTGCTTCAGAAGATTTAAAAGCATTATTTTTATGTCATTATCGGATGCTGAGAAAATTTTATTAAAGGAAAAAACACTGTTCACAGGGTGAGCGTTCCCTATAAGAACTCAGCTATTTTAAAATTAATTCAGTTAACAAAGTTTGTTCTACATGTTTCAGTCCTATTATTTATCATTTCAATAAACTATGAGAAAAATATTATAAGCAACAGAAAAATTATCTTCCCTTCTATATCCTTCTTCCTTAGCTATTTCACTGCAGTAGGAAAACCTCATTCTAATTTCTTTATTACAGTAACTGCAGGGGTATTTGATATCAACTTTGTGAAACCGTAACTTTGCTATTTCTTAGCCCAGCAGGAGAAACTAGTGCATTAAAACTTCACTTGTTCTAACAATTTTTATTTCAAACCAAGAGATTATACAGTAACCAAAGATTAAAGGTATATTACTTGAGATATAGAGCATCACTTCTTTAAATTCTAATTTGCTGCATCATGATAAAGATTTAGTTAAACACACTACTGTTCCAAAATGAATAATATAGTAAATTGTTTGTCCCCATATGAACAGATATGTAGCATGTATTACTAACATTCAAGAAAAATTTCTAATAAATCATAACTGAATCAAATTGAAAAAAATAATCTCTCAAAACTGCTCTTGGTGTGGACTGGATTTAGTGAACAGTCTAATGGTATAGTTCACTATTTCCTTATTTTACAACAAAAGATTTCTGCATCATTAGAATATCTAGTAGGTGCCTGTAAAAGCCACCATTCAAATTTTAATTAAAATTTCAGTAGCCTGTGTTTTCAGTGTGTGTATATGGACAAGATACAAAACTATGCACTGCAGCACAAGCACATGATTCTCTGCAGATTACAGACACATAATCAAATATGTGAGAAATACAGGCCAAAGAAACACTGTTAATTCTAAGTAGTCTTCTCATGCCACAAAACTGCAGGCATACAATCTAGCCTAACATGTTGCATTGAAGTTATTGTACTGAATTCACAGAGACAACTCATTAAGGTTGTGAGTGAGCACATTCAGGATTATGTTTTAGTATGGAATAAAAAGACTAAGTAGTCATTGAACTCCATGTACAAAAATTTAGCATGTGACAACATAGATTAAAATCAGAAAACTAAGCAAATTTAAAAAAACAAATCAGGAAATGTCATAAACTAATGAAAGAATTAAAGTATCATGGTATAAGGAGGAGCTTTCCTTCTCCAAAGGAAGATCAATCCTCACTGAAATAAAGATAAATAAGTAAACAACAAACTGACAACACGTACTTCTAGAAGTATTAGAGCAATTCCTTTAAGCTGCTATGAACTAAAGCATGGTCTTTTAAGACTTCAGAATCTGTTAATTTTCTATGAAAAATTTTTACCAATAGTGAAAACACTATGAAAGCCTGATCACACAAACCTTGTTCTGGACTCACGCCTTTCCTGATGAAAAAGTAATAGAAAAAAGCAGCACTTTTTGTCAGATAAGTATCTCTGAATTTTTCTTGCTCATAAAGTTATAGACTGAAGCTGGTTAACTCACATCAGTTAATATCCAAATATTGAGGCTTGGGCATGATATTGGAGAATGATCTGTGAGCATAACTTCGTAGTATATGAATCCCATAGGTCACCTTGAACTATGACAATATGGCACTGAAGTTTAGGTAGACAGAGATCAATGACCATTCATTTTTAATGCTAAAATTCTGAAACCACTCTATCAAATTTTACTATGCAACAACCATCTATCATTGAGATATGCAAAGAATACCCAATTGTCTCTGCATTCACTTAGAGGTTATAAAGCCCACTGTTTCTATTGCATGATCTAACAGTGATTCCATGTGAAACAATAAAAAATGAGATGCCAAAAATAAGACAGAAATGGAAAATAAATTTACTGTTAAAGAGCTACGGCATATTTTTAAAGGTTTCTTTTTTGCTTGAAAGACAAGAAAACCTTTTATTGTCTACATACCATTTACAGAAGTTTAACTATATATCATATTAATGCTCTCAGTTTTTATCCCAATGTACTGTTAAATTACCCATGTAATTATCCCAAGAGAAATCATGATGGTTATTTTACTGACTATATTTATTAACTGATATAATTACATTAATACTTTTGTGGGAAGAGTTTGGTAGTATTTAAATTCAGCTATCACGCTTTTTATTAGTACAATTAAAAGGATAATTTCTGTATTATTTTAGAGGGTGGGTCTTTTTACAGAGATGTTTAATTTCTGGGTTAAAGCAACAACAGAAAGCTAATGAGAAAAAATTTAGGCAATAATTTATGGTCAAACACAAAACAAAACTAAAATTGTCCCTGATCCCAATAGTGAAATCTCTTTAAAATGCAAAAAATGGTTGTTAAATAACAACAATTCTTTCTAAAATGACAACATGATAGCTGTATATGCCTTAACAAGCCCTCCAATAACAAGCAGTAGGACAACATTTGAGTAAACAGAAAAAGTCTGTTACAAATATAACTTAAAGAGATGTTTATTCAAATATCTGCTGACAGAACCTTGTAAAGGCAAAGCAGTTATAACTTTTGATATACCAATAACATAAAACCTTATTGCTGCAATAAATGCAGCACCATTGTTTCCTCATCTTTTGTGTGCACTATGGTGTTTACTGATTCAGCAGGCACTATATTTATGTACAGTTCAATTTACTTAAATTCAATAAGACCAAAATAACTTTGCAACTGGCAATCCTGGAAATAAAAAAAAAAAAAAAAAGTGAGTGAAGAATGTGGATTGCAAATTAAATCTATTTCTGGATATGAAGACCAAAAGTAAGACAGATGTTCTAAAGAGGGAAACAGAAGATCAGACTACGGCTATTAAGAAATTACTTATCCCAGATGATGGTGGGAAACTGTTCTCATCTGCCTCAGATTTTAGAGAGTAATTTTTATTATACTGAACATTTATTTTCGGAAAAAATGTGAAAATTGGGGAGACCAAGGAATTGGCAAATACAAAAATTCTAACAAATTCATACACTCTGATAGAGTAAAATTAATTTTTATCCATGGGGAATATATCAATTTAAAGATAATCTGAGGGAAAAAAAATTGATGAGGAAGTATAAGACTTCTGACTAGACTCTCCTTCATTCCAGGGATGCAGAAAGTTTAAGGAAGCACGATGTGGAAAAATTGTATGGTGATTTCAGTCTTTGGCTTCTTATTGTGGGTTTTTCCCATCAGTGCAGGTGAAAAATTCAGTGCATGTTGATTAACTAATAAAATCTTCTAAGTAATTTCACTTTAAACATTTTATGACTGTCTACATTGCAGCACTACAGCATGACTGAATCTTTGTTCCAGATGATTTTTGTAGTAGGGGAAAGTATTGAAAAGTCATGAAGAAAATAGCCAGTCATTTATATGCAGAAAATCCCTGTATTAAATTTTTTTCTGTCAAAACTTCCATGCACATTTTCTGTGTACAGAAATTTATAATATTAAAACTCTTTACATTAACCATTGCAATCAAAACTGTGTTTCTGTTTAAATGAATATGTTGTATTAAAATGAACAAAGGGTGAAAACAGTGTCAGTTACTTTTATTTCCTAAACTATATAGTATTGCTTGGAAAACAAAAAATTTTTTTTTTTTAAATAAAGGAACTCAATAATGAAAATATGAAAAGAGTTGTGTTTTTCAAGTAAAATGGAAAGACAAAAGTTTAAGAATGTTTGTAGATGTGCCTTGTTTAACAGTTTTATGTGTTGGATGTGACTTTCACAGTCTGTTGGCTGTTGCAGGAAAGACATCACATCTGTGACTTGGCTGTTGATTAATGAGTCTTTCAATTCCCTGCTACCATCTGAAGAAGGGCTGTGGCATTACTAAGCTTCATTGGTTTACTCGCCTTCAGCTGTAGTGCTACCAAGGTATCTTCCATAAAGAAAATCACACCTGGTTAAGGCTAATGAAAACCTTAATATGTCATTTTCTAGACAAGTCAAAAAGCATGTAAAACTAGACAAAAGATGTATTCAAGCAACATGAATGCAGCTTTGTCATAACCTGTCAATTTAAAGACTAACATGAAAAAGCTTTCTTCAATGACATTTTACAGTGTCAACTATCAGAATGACAATTCTTAATTCCCTCTTTGGTATTTGAGGCAGTATGCACAATGGTTTCCCACTCTTCTCAAAGACTAAATTTTGTTGTTAGACCCTAGAAAGAAGTTAAGAGGGGAAGAAAAATCCCAATCAAAAAGTTTTTCTGGGTCGAATCATCAGTCAGCATCAGAAACACCCAAATCACTGTATATAGGCAGATTTTAAACTTACTACTTCCTTCACCAACATTGCTGTATCTGCATCATGACTGTAAAATTTCCAAGGTCAGTTTGACATTAACAACTCAACTTAGGGAAGAAGCAATAAGACCTCTAACACTTGTCATCCTTTCTTAAGCAGTGCCAACCTGGCAAGACAGAGGAAGTACATTCAGGAAAGCCATGAGAGAAGTCAATAACTTTGGGAAAGCCATAGCTCTAAGAGACAACAGTTACAGCTGCAAAGGTCTGGGATCTGCACTGTGGCCACCACCACTGTATGCTTTGTCCTGACCTTGAAATATTCACTGTTTCAAGAACAAAGCAAGTGCTTTTTTGTTGCAACAGTGAACACTTTAAGGTCAGGACAAAGCATACAGTGTTCCCCATCCCCTTCAGAGAAAAACTAATGGGATTACCACTTCCTAAAATGAATGCAAGGTGATTCAAATTAGATAACCCTTAAAGACTCACTAAAGCTGAGTCACCTCCCCTTTGCTGCCACAAAGGAACTGAGGATAGCAACAGCCACCACAGATCAGCTACTATGTGATAGCTTTGTATCTTAAATTTAGTCAAAAGAACTAGGTTCTACTCTTTACTTTGCTACAGACCAATTTTGCAGCGTAGAAGAAAGCTTAAAAGTGACTTGCATGACCAGATTTTCCATTTGTTTAACTCTGATACTAATACTTCCCCCTCTACCTTATGGGGAACTTGCATGTCTCAGCTCATTACAGCTTACAAAGAAATTGAGATCCCTGTATGGAAATTGAATTACTCTACATTACTAAAACTTTGATGATGAAACATCCCTTATCTAAAATCAGAAAAAGGTTGAAACAATGCCTTGATGGACAAGACAGACTTTTAGCTTGTCAGTTTGTGCCCTGCAGCCTCTTCCCTTGCAGGTGTAGCAAGAAAGTCTATAGATAAGACGAGAAGCTAAGTCGCTGTGTACAATCAGGGAAGTCAGTACTTTGAATCCAATAATTCACATTTATACATTTAGCAATTACACATTACACTTACATTACACTTACAATTGCTATATAACTATGTATCTACTAAGAATGGAAACTTGGATCAATAGAGGTCTGAAAGAGGAAAAAGAAAATAATAGATAAGAAAAATGAACATGAGTATCTCCACTTAGGAATCCCTAGTGAGAACAGGATTTGAGACAGAGTTGAAAGGAGGGCAAATTATTTACAGATGAAAGGAAATATCTGTTTTTAAGAAAAGCCACCCAAGTCACAGGATAGCAATAACCAGGCTAATTATACAGTGATAAAACAGTGAAGTGCCACACTTCCAAGTGATGATTTATAGAATACAAGTACTTGGTTATGAAGAAAAGATACATACCTTTAAAGGAACCAATGAATACTAACAATAAATACACAAATGTATTATTAACACAATACATTGAATATACCTAGCAGTATACAAAGCCATCCTGGTTCTGGGCAGGACAGTGTTAATTTTTGCACTAGCCACGAAGGGGCATGGCTGAGACCTGGAGGTTACTCTATACCACCTCATGTAGTTTTCTGGGTATGGGGAAAGGGTTTTCTTCGGAGACAGTGGGGTGGAGGGAGCAGTGGGGTATTATCTCTTGTCAGGGGGTTTCCATGTGAATTGCTTGCCTCTTTCTTGTACCCTCTGTTGTTAGTATTGTTGCTGTTACTACTTGTTTTCTTCATTCAGTGAATTGTTTCCAGTAAATTACTCTTGTTTCAACCCATGATGTTTATGTTTTGTGCCTCCAATTCCCCTCTCCACAGCACCACGGGGGAGGGGAGGGAAGGGGGAAATGAGTAAGCAGTGGTTCAGTGGTTTGGAGAGTCTCAGCATGGGGCACTACATTGTGGAATACCATTCCTAAACCAAGACAAAAGCATATCAAAGGATATAAAAATGCAGACAAATGGGGAATGTAATTTAAATGGGGAACCAAGATAGTGTGAGACATTATTAGAAGAAAGAAGTTTGGATCACAGGTCTCTGCCCTAGCCAACACGCTGTGCTTACTACATTTTTGAATGCAAAAAGATGTACCAGCTTTCTTCTTACAATATTTTCTTCTTACAATACTTTCTACTTTTGCATTCATTTTATTTTCACTTTTTCTTGAAGGCAGGTTTGAGTATCAAAAAAAGCATTCAATTAGCATTGGATTGGAAACCTTTTATAAAATTTAAGCAATTTTATAGTTGTTAATTAAAGGAGAGCTGGTTAGTACATGATTTTGTATTGCAAGGCTAGCAGAGGCCTCATCATAAAAGACTCCCAAGTATTAAAAAGTAGCTCATATTAAGTAAGGTTAAATGGGATATGGCAATCCTTATGTTTTTAGCACCTTCTGTTGGAGATTGTCATCAGAGAGTTATTTTTTTGTCATATTATTCATCAATATATCTGCACAAGAGAGAGACTGATAACAATCAGAAAAGTGTATTGCATATGGGGAGCCTCATCTTTATCCTCATTTACTTGTGAAATTCACGCTGTAACTGTATACATGATAGGGGCTTGAGTGGCAGTCAAACAGTGTGTACTACTGTTCCCTTTTGCTTATTGATGTATGTTCTGCCACCAATACTTCAGAAGTGCCAGGCAAGGAACTAAGCTTACTTCTAACAGATTTTTTAAAGTCACAGTATGGTTTGATTAGCTATGTCAGAAGAGGATAAGCAGACAAAAGATAATCCTTGTGATGACAGATGTGTGACATATACCTTGTTATTGACCAACTCATTTATGGAACAGGAACCTTGCTTACCCAGAAAGGTAAAAGTGAGATTTTCCGCAAAATCCCATTGGCTTTTTTTTCGTACATCCAGCACCAGGGTCTAAACCTGACTTTGTGATTAACCAAAAGATGTACAATAATGGATTAATACCTTTCACCTGCTTCTTTTGATACAGGAGCAATGAGATACTGCCTTTCATAGCCTCCTACGCATTTTAGAAAGTCTGTTATCATATGCATTATAAGGGCATCATTTATAGTAACACCAAGCAGGTGATGATTACTGCAATATTAATGGCATCCTAGCTCTTCACCAACCAACATTAATATTGACTTGCAACTGTAGCAACAGTATGAATTTCCAATATCCAGCAAATTTGGATACCAAAGATCTGGGAGCATCTGCAGTTTAGAAGACAGATTAACATACCTAGAAGTACACTAGATATAAGACTGCTGTCCTCTGCCATGCAGATAAGCTCTCTGTCTTGGCATTGTGTCAGTAACTGCTCTTCCATCATTTGTTTCTTTCACAAACAAAATTGTTAGAGAACTTCCCATCTTTTAATACCCTGGAGGTTTTTTTTCACTCATTTCTCAGACTAGAGACTTTTGTAAAGTTTTATAAAAAATCTTTGACAGACAACAAAACACATACAGTTTGTTGGCATTCTTTTCAGTTTCAAAACTACATAATAAATTTTTCCACACGTTGATAAACTAGATTTTAAAAGTGCGCTTTCTGGATATCTAGATAATCAACAACACAATGAATATAAACATTTTCTATAAATAGTTCACCATATGGCTATCATTCTCAACAGATGGTGTCTGTGTATTCACTAGAATATACAAGAGCTATGCAAATTTTGCCCTGCAATCATTCAAAATTCTAAACAAGATTTTCTTACTTCAGTTTTATTAAGCTTAATCAAAGTCAAAACACGTAATTTTATCCCTTAGCTCTAATATGGGGAAAAAAATGCCACAACTGTATAAACAAATCAATTTGCAAAAGGCAGTACAGTTGAAGGGATTTTAATAAAGAGACACTAGATACAAGATTTTCTCAATCCTAGGACAATACTCTGCTGCTAATGATATTTTTAACCCACCCAAAAAGCAGACCGACCTGTAAACAGTCCAGTACTTCATCAACAAGAATGCAGTCTGGACTATGTTATGAAAAAATCTCTAGTCCAAGGGATCTGAGAGTTTATATGTATTTTGGTGCAAATGTTCTCATATGCATTGTAATGGCATCACTTATAGTAACACTAGTCAGGTGATGATTACTGCAGTATTAACGGCACCCTTGCTCTTCACCAACCATCATTAATAGTTGACTTGTAGCTGCAGCAACAGAGGCTACTAGAAAGCCGACAGATTTTATCCAGTTGTAGTAAAAAACAAACTTACTCAATTTTTTACGGTTTCCTGAAAGCCAATATATAAACATCTCCATTTTTTCAACTTTCAGAAGTTCAGAATCTTTATCAACACATGACCAAAAGTTGGCAAGATACTTGGCTATCCTGTTCCAACTTAAAACTATTTAAGCTCATATCACTGTATAAACATTTTCTGGAAAGTTCTTCTTGAGCTACACTGGCTTGTCTGTTGGAAATCAAATTCTAATTTTCAGTTTAGACATTTTTATAGCATTTCTTATCCACTTGAACAAATACTAGTTTTAATTTCTATAGTTTTTCAAACTTGTTACTATTTCTCACCTGACACACTTACGGTAAAAGTAACACATTCCCATTCCTCTCTTAGTTATTAAGTTGTTAAGCTTTCTGTTCTGAAGGTCCTGTCTGTTGTTGGCTTTGCCAGTCATGAGTTCTTCTCTATCTATTTCTATAGCTCCCAGCATGCTCCTGTAGCAGGATCTACATCATTCCAACTAAATCACTACTTGTCCCTGCACAGACACCAGCTCTTAGTGGAACATCCCTAAGTGTAGAGGAGGGAATCTCAGCCATTCCTCTTCAGAACTGCAAATAACTGCAATACTGGATAATGGCTTCACATGTTACAAAAATGTCTCTTTTTTTCCTCCTCTTTATAGTGACAGGAATATCTTAACATTATTGTAGGGTATTCAGTGCACCTGAAAGTCCTGCACAACTGCAGACAGCAAGTCACATCTCAAAGCCCTACAAAATAATAATATCTTCTAACCATGTACAAATTGCCAAGATATTCCTCTGAAAATTAATGGTCATAAATTTAACTTTTATATAAAGGAGAGTACATACACAAGAAGAATAATGCACGGTAGTGTGCTCTGGAATTGTGCCTCAGTGTTGACAACACATGAGCTTTTTACCTACTGCTAAGTACTTGCTGATTTTCAACACACTGATTTGACCAGACAATAACAACTGTAACTTTATGAGCAGGACACTAAATATAAGTGAAGATATGGGTAATTAAACAACAATTGCTCTTCTTGCTTTAATACATGTATTAGAGGTAAGGAACTCCCACTTGTTATTGGGGTAGCTAAAAGGATGAACAAGTGACAAGTGAGTCCAAGACTTGAAAAGGCATATGTGTGTAGGATATTTTTTAAACCTGTATAAATCAAGTTCATAGGTTAGTTGAATGTTAATGGTCTTATTGCTAAAAGATACTGTTTCAAGTATAATTGAGAAATACATTTTAACTTTTATTCTTCCAGTTCAAACTATATACATAATATATATACATACGTATTATTTATTATTGAGTAAATTAAAATCAGATAGGTTGAAGTTTGTTAAATTCAATGGCCTTAGAGCTTGCTAAATTGTAGCATTGTGTCGTTTATATGGGTTTTATTGTAAAGTTGGTTATTTTTTATACGTTAAGATTTGGTTTGACCCTTGGTTCCCCCCATGTTCTCCCTCATAATGGTTTGTTCCTCCCACCAGTGACCTGTCCATCATTGTAACCAACCCCTTTCATTTTGAGAAATTTCCATGTCAATCATCCCTTACTTAAGATATGATTTGTCCTCTGAGCCTTTTCTCTCCCCTGGGCCATTCTTATTGGTTCAGTTGTGTCCCTCGCTCCTCCCCTGGGCTTTGTTCCCTCGTGTCTCCTCCCATCACACCCTTCCCCTTTATCAGTGCCTCCCCAACATTTTTTCCCTGACACCATTACTGGCTGTGCCTGGGTCGATGAGGCGCTGTGGCATCCGCACGTGTGTCCACTCCTTCCTTCCTTCGCCTCAGTGCTTCGCAGTCCCGCTCTTGCCTGCGTCACCACACTGCAGATGTAGCCACTACTCAGGGGTTCTCACAGAGCACCTGGGAGTGGCGGGATTCATGGTCTCCACCGGTCACTCTGGGAGCGGCTAGCCAGCACCCGTCAGCTCCAGTAGCCGCGGACGAGACTGCACTAAATTGATGTTTTGTCAAATGCTTTTTATTGATTCAATGATGCTTTTAACTTTTTCTAAAGTTCCCTGATTTTCTCAAGTTTGCCAGTTAAGTTTTTACTGTTTTGACTCTTGAGGAGTATCTTGTTGTATTCCTCCCTTGCATCTAACTCAGGGTGCTTACGTAAATCCCTGTAAGCCCCTTTCAGGGAATCAGTGAGAGGATTCTGGAGCCGTACAACCACCACATCTTTAATTTGAAAAATTTCCTGGACGCTTTTACTTTGAGGATCACAGGAATGCATGGATTAGATTCCCATCATTGTGTGAAGCCAGCAATGAGTAGTAGACAACAATTCATTTCCTTTTTAACCAGTCCTAAAAGTATTTTACTTTCCCCTAACCACCAACCAATTAATTTGCCCAACACTTGCTGGCTCTGGGACAATGCTCTCATAACACCCTCTCACCTAACTCAGTCATTAACTAGGTTAGGGGAGCACTTCCCTTGTAAATGAGTCCCCTAAGCATTTTCACTTTTTTTTTTTTCCTCAAAAGAAAGACTGTGCTTTTTAAACTTCATATGCAACTGACAGTATTTTTTCTTGAAATATGAAAATAAGTAAATAAATACCATTCTAACATCACTGTGAACTGGTGAAAATATTTTTGCCTGCAGAGACATAACTATTCAGGGAAAGCTTTAGCATGTGTCAAAGGAAGGAGTAATTTAAATATTGTGGTGCTCCACTTTATAAACTGATTGTTCTGAAACAGCTCAAGTACTGCCTGTGGTTTTGTTTAACTCATCTCAGGAGGGAAAGAGTAGAAACAGAATAGGTCCACCATAAATGGGAGGTCAAAATAATCACACACTCATTCAGCTTGAACATTAAGTCTTGAGCACAAGTAATGCAGATTTATGCAGTTCTAGGAAGGATCAGGATGAATCACCTAAAGATAGGGCTCACTTGAGTCTTCCTGCAAAGCTTGTTTGTGTAGCCACAAGAACAGCTAGAATTGTCCTAGTCAGCTGGAAAGTATGAGCAGACCCCCTTAAGCTATGATAAAAATAAAGTCAGATAAAGACAAGGTGTGCTGTCGATGCCAGCTGCTATGGCAGATTCTGGATCAGCTATTCTACTTTTTATGATCACAGTGGATCTAAATGATGTGCTGGTTTGCAGAGTGGTTGAAATAATAGATCCATGCTCTAATCATTCATTACTTGCATAATGTCACTTCTAGATGAGAATTTCCTTACCATGTAGAAGGGCAATGAATTAAGACATTTTCAAATTAGGAAAGATTACAACAATTAGGAAATTAATTAAATTTTAAAAAATAGATGATATGACAAGGATGTGAAATACAGAGAAGGAGGGAGGAGGCATACACATGATTTCTTTCTAATATCTATAAAGAGATCAGAAGAAAAATAAAATGTGTTTTAAGGGAACAGTGAATATGAAATGTCCACACAAAATACTTCCTGTGCAAATCACAGCAGCCCTTTGCTCCCTTTGGCTCATGTTGATGACAATAACATGAAGTGAAGTTCAAGAACCAGTTTTAGCCTAAGAGCCTCTTTTAGAAGGACAATCTATTTCATTTTTAATGAAGGACATGAGATAGCAATCAACAGGAGAACCATCAAAATAAAAATAAAAAATAGTACTGTATTTTCTCTGACATTTAACACAAAAAGTCTGTGAGGTTTCACATTCTGTCTGGTAACAGGTAACAAAGGACATCAAGAAGAGAACGGAATAACAAATTTTTGCTGGCATGATTTTTTGTGCAATTAAACTTTTGGGAAAGAACAATTTGGGTAGGGAAAGAAGTAATCTTATCTGAATTAAGATGGAAGACTCAAAACAGACTAAAACTATTTGAAATGACGGAAGAATTAAATGTTTAAGACTAACTGCTAGTGATAAATTGAGAAAATGAGACAAAAACCCCAAAACCTTTATGACATGCAAATTCACACACTTTTGAAATCATCACTCTAGTTTCTTGCTAGAGGAACAGTCAGTTCAAAAGTTGACTGATGGGATCTTATTAGGTATCATCAGGAGGATTAAGAATTAAGAAGTGAATGTCTTAGTTCAGTGTGCAACATGTAAGTTTTCACAAGTGACAAATATTAACAAAAACAAATAACAAACAAACAAACCAGTGAAAGTGAAAAAGCAATAAAATATGAGTAAAAGTTTTATTAATTGAAAACTATTAAGGAAACACTTTCTATTTCTAGCTACACTTGTTGTGCCCCCAACTGAATTTAAGATCCTTTGCAACTTGAGTAAACATAGCCTAAATTCTGTGCTGAAATTTTCCTGAGCAGTATAGGTTTGCAAAAGTTACTAATTTTTTCCAAAGCCTCGTTTAAGTGCAATATCAACATATATTCATATACTTCTGTCTCAGACACAAAGAACAAATTATACACCTCAAAACAGGAATTGAAAGACATCTGAGTATGGATCAAATACTACAGAAAACATGTTGCTACTTTTTAAAACTATGTATTTTAAAAGAAATGCAGAATTTGCTTTACAAATTTCACCACTAAAATCTTTGTGAATTCACTATGACAAAGTCAAAAATACAAAAGGAAAATGTGATGATTTGCCAAAATCCCGTTACCTGTGTGACAGCAGCACCTTGAAGGCCATCTGATTCAGTCCCAAGTGACCTGGCAGCAAGCTTGACCAATCCCAGTTCCATTCAGTAATGGCTGACTGTTGATACATGGCAAGAAGCTAGTTAGTTATTCATCAGCATTAATATGATCAGTACATTAAAGCTCCAGCTATGATATACTAACAAAAGAGGGGCATCTAGAATGAGGACTTAGAAAGATGTTATCAATCATGTCCACAGAAGAAAGTTTTTATTCCAATAAAATGACAATTAATTAATTAGGGACATAGCCACAGTTTATAAAAAAACAAATCAGTTTTTTTAACCATTATTATTCCAACTGTTGATGGCATTCTGATCAACTACTTTGTCTGTGAGCTTTATTCTTTGTCCAAAAAGCAAAATAGTTGGTAACTTTCTATGTAACAGCAATTTGTATTTTCTGCTGTCAGCAAAAAGTTATGTCATGAAAAATTTGGCATAGCTGGAATTGAAGAAGTAACCTGTATCATAATTAGAGTGATTTAATGCTGTATTATAAACAGCATTAAATCTAGAAAATAGGAACAAGTATAACTCCATAGTGCTTATTTAATAAACAAAAGCAATCTACATCATCAGTGGGCAGACAAGAGACCATACACAACATTCTTATTTTTAAAAAACAGTAAATTCTGTTTCATAATGTTCCTTATCATTGTCATCAATGGCCAAGTAGTGACTATAATCTTCTTGGGAGGAAGTAAGTACAAAGTTATTGCCGTAACACTGAAACATCACCGAGAAGTAAAAAAAAAATGTTTAAGCAAGTCAAAACAATGAAAATAAACCTAAATAAATAGTAAAGTATAACTTGGAGTGTATCTTTTTCTTCTTACAGACAGCACTTGGTTCCTCTGGGAGAGCAGAATCACTGCAATCCTCCCATTCCTCCCATCTATATTTCATCACTTTCCTTCCCCTTACCTAATTTACTCCCTATCCCCCACCTTTGCCATGCATGTTAAAGTAAAGTAGAAAAACAAAGGTGAAACACAGAGTACGAAGGGGAAATAAGGGTAACAAGAAAAAACAAAATACTGAGAAAACAGAAAGCAAATGAACAAGAAAAGGTTCCTTGTCAGTGCTCTGGCATCTTTACAGGCACTGGAAATAATTTTCATTGGAAACGAGACACTCAGCTATACTGATCACTGTTTTATAAATGGACAGTCCCACACCACTAAATAAATGTACAATTTAATGGTAAAGGGAACTGAACTATTTAATAATATCATTAAACTTGGAAATAGAATCAGAGGAGAGAATTATAGAATGATTGAGGTTTGAAGGGATCTGAAAGATCACTATGTTCCAACCTCTTGCTATGTGCAAGGCACATCTTTCACTAGAGCAGATTTCTCAGAGCTCTGCCCAGCCTAGCCTGGAATGTTTTAAACAGATGGGGAAACCACAGCTTCTCTAGGCAACCTGTTACACTGCCTCACAACTCTCACAGGAAATAATTTCTTTCAAATATCTAATCTAAAGCTACTCTCTGTTTGAATCCATTCCACTTTGTCCCCTTTACATGCTCATGTACATTGTCCTTCTCCATCTTTCTTGTAAGCTTCTTTCAAGTACTGCAAGGCTGCAATTAGGTCACACTGAAGCCATCTCTTTTCCAGGCCAAACAATTGCAATTCTTCATAGGAGAAGTGCTCCATCCCTCTAGTGACATTTTGCTGTTCCTCCTCTGGACTGGCTCCAGCAGCTCCATGTCCTTCCTGTGCTGGGGACCCCAGAGCTGAATGCAGCACTGCAGGTGGGCTCTCACCAGAATGGAGTAGAGGAGCAGAATCAACTCCCTTTACCTGCTGGTCATGCTCCTTTTGATGCAGCCCATCAAACAGCTGGCTTCCTGGGCTGAATATGAGGAAGAACTTCTTTACTGCCTGGCTGACTGAGCACTGGAACATACTCCCCAGAGAGAATGTTGAGTCTTCCTCACTGGAGATACTCAAGAACCATCTGGACACAATTCTCTGCCCCTGTGCTCTAGGATAACCCTGCTTGAGCTGGGAGGTTGGACCACATGACCCACGGTGGTCCCTTCCAATCTCACCCATTCTGTGGATCTCTGATTCTTGATTGGAAGGCCCCTTTCAACTCAAGGTATTCTATGATTCTATTGATTCAAAGATTCTATAAAGCATGCTTCTCTGGAGTGAGGAGCCTTGAGCAGCCTTGTGGAATTGGTATTTGTCTCCTTTTTCAGGATATTAACACTTTTATTGCAACATGACAATGATTAAGCATTCATTAAACAAGTAAGAAAAACAATTATATTTTACAGCAATATAACTGATGAAATAGACCAAAATAGTCAAAACTGGAGAGATTACACTGTATATAAGCAGGGCTGCACTGAAAAAGGATGCATTTCCACACAAGTTTGTAAAGTGAATTTTGTGTCACTGCAATACCACATCTTTTCAAATATTTTAATTGAATGCTGGAATCAAAAACGCTGATGACATATTAAGAATATATGAGAAACAATGGCATAAGATTTTTTAAGTATAAAAGTGTATCAGAAACTATCTAGCATTTTGTGTAATGAATTGGTCATGGAGTGCTCCAGCAGAGATTTAGGCAACTAGATCTCTTTTCTTTAACTGTTCCATTATAATGAAACTAAATTCTAATAAGAAAATTGTAATCCTTTACATATTATGAGTATGACTTAAAGAAAACCAGACATTTATGCCTTTTTTTTGTGTGTGTGTGTGTGTGTGTGTGTTTTAACTCACTTAGTCTCACTGTTCTGTAAAATCTCTGTATTTCTAAAGCATTCTTTACTTGACTGTTCAACGTATCTGTGAAAGCCCCTTGAGGAAGATTATAAATATGAACTTATAGTTCTGATATGAATTTTCAAAGGATTCAGACTAACCCTATGTACTATTGCACAGATGTAATAAAAGTTATTGCTATTACGGGCTTTCCCTCAGTATATTGAACACAGAAAGTGTAAGTAAATGCAAATTGCTCTTGCATGCAATAATTCTGATCAAGGAAGAGGCCAGTAATGGCTTTTTGAACATCATGATATTGTAGAGGGTACCCTCATTACACTCCCAAGAAATAATATACCTTTCTGCTTCATTAAATGTGAACACACATAAATAAGTCCATTGTCATACATTCAGTCTTTATCATTATCATGATCATAATAATACCAACAAGTAGAAATATACTATAACCAAGGTTTCAGATTTTCACAAACCTGATTGAATACTTTTGCATAAGATTGTCTGTACACCTGGAAAGGATTGAAGACAGGCTGCTCTTCTCTGCCCTTCAGCGTCAAAGGCAGATATTGACTCGAGGTAACACCATCTTCAGAAGAATTCTCACAAGACAGCTGCTCTTTCAAATATTCCTTTTGGAAGAAAAAGCAACCACAGAATAGTACAGGCCACCTAGCTTTCTATGTGAAATTTGCCTACATTTTAAGTAGAAGTTTGGAAGATAAAAGTTCCTTTTAATACAATGGGGAATTAAAAATCTTTTAAAAAATAGAAACCTTTTTAACAATATCACCATTTTACAATGAACAAGAAATAACCTCGGAAAACATGCATCCTTTTGAATTAAACTTTTTGGAAAACAGTCAACAATTACTATAAATCAATTCTTCTATTAACATGTTGTAACCATGTTATTTAAACATAGAAAATAAATATTCTCCCACTCTTGAAAGCTATTTTTAGCTGCTTACACATTCAAGGACTAGAAGCAGTATGATTTGCATTGCAATTTTAGAAACTATACTGTAACAGATGCATTATTATTTTGGATACCATCTTTTCTGTTTTCACTTCTTCAACTACTATGTGAATAAATCATCATTGCAGGCCAATAAAGTGTTTTGATTAAACAGAACCATTTCGTGAAGAACCAGATAATGAAACATTTACACATCCATTTGCTGGATTAACTACTGTGATTAAACAGTTTATTGTTATTAAAATGAAGTCCATTACATGGAGAAGTACTCAAGGTAAGTCATTAAGATGGGTGGATGCAAATGCTCCTCTTATTTGCAGTAATGCTGAGGTGGAATAACAGGCAAACTACCTGCCAAGGCATCCTGTGCCTCTCAGTAGGTGTTTCTAAAAGAAGAATTTCATCATCTGTTTAAACTTACCCAATTATGGCCTGACCTGAAAGGCACAAATTCAGTTTCAGGCCACACAGACTGTAGCTGTTTCTCCCTTGTGTTGGCACTAGCATATGTTGTGAAATCAGCCAGGAAAAAAAAAGGCTTCATCCAGATAAACAAGCCACATGATTTCTAGTACTAGTACAAAAGTGGAAGAGCACAAGGGCAAGAGAAGGACTGTCTCTCTGCTGGTTGCAATCAAATGTCATGTCTGACCAAGAGAATCACAAAATTGTCCTAGATGTGGGAAAAATCCCCAACCAAGCAAAAGAAGAAAAACAAACTGAGCTTTTTTCTGCTTAAAACAATATCACAGAGCAACTGGGAAAACATACCCTCTTTTAGCTATTTTTACTCAGCTTTTCAAAAATACCTGGATTTTTATTTCCCCATTCATTTATTCAGTCACTACTTTAAGCCATAACAAATATTTCAGAGCCACGGTGAATGAGGTTATTTAAAAGCTATTTCTGTACATCTACCAAATTTTCATAAATGTACTGCCTTCCATGAACACATTTTTACAAAATCTGTAGACTAAAGCAACCCAGCCCTCTGGATGTAACAGAGCCAGCAGAAGCAGATTGTGTTGCTTTTTCAGAACCAATACTGGAAATAGCTGTCCATGTGTTGCCAGATGAAGAAGCTCAGCTGGTGGGAAGACACAATGCTTATTTTGCAAAACCAGTAGTCTACAGAATGGCACTGTACGTATTCTGTAGGATCATGTTAAACATTAACCAAGTAATGAACCAGCCTGGGTATGCCATCTCAGCTCCCTTTTAGGAAAGCAACACCGGTTCACTGAACGGGTAACTTTGGGGTCTGGGACCACCAGAGACCACAAGAGGGACCCCCGGGACAGACGAACACACACGCAAAGTGGGGAGGTCATGTTATGGGTCTCAAGGAAATTATTATAATATGTGTGGTTCATTCTAGGAAAATCAATGAATATGTATGTAAAATACAGTATATAAAGCAGGAGCTTTTCTGTGCTTGACATGCACAATTCTGGTGGAGATATCCCTGCGGCATCTGGCACTGTAATAAAGAATGCCTGCTTCTTAATGTTACAGTGGTGTTAGAAGGGAGATTTTGACCAATTTTGCTAACACCTGCTTGCCAGGGTTCGAAAAATTAAAGTGGTATACAACTGACCTCAATAAAGGTATTTTTCTGTCTTTAATAAAATACTGTGGATTTGCTTTTGATGAAGAGACTTATTCAACAATGGTAAATACATTACCATTAAGATGCCCTTTAGTACAGTAAATATCATAGTCGCTGAAAGGGTCATGTTTCAAAAATGTGAAAATATGAGATCATATCTGTAAACATGTGAACTATATCCTCAGTACACTGACTGGGCATCAGATCAAGTATACAGAATATTATTGAGCCTTACAGCTCAGAAGAGTTATCTCTTTGGTTGTCATAACTAAAAAAATATTTTAATTTTTTTTTTTTTTTTTTGCAAACACATGAAGGGCTGAACACTGTTTTGAGTATACAGTAACTGTTAAAAATTTTTATAAAATCATATCTCTATTTTAAAATCCAGCTTCCAAGAACCCATATACCTTTTCACCTGCTTTTCTAAGGAATATTACTAAGAACACCAATTTTCTGTCCCATGATTTTGTTTTTACACATGATTACCAAGCAGTGCAGCATAAAGATCTCTAAACTTATTTTAAGAACACAATCCCGGGACATTGCAAGGAGTCCTTAAACAAAAGAGTGGACCTTTGAATACACAATCAAATCTATTTCTTGGGCAGGCACATAAAACATAATTTAGGTTTTGAAAAATAATATTGAAAAGTTCATAATCATAATACCATGCTAAGCATTAAAATGTTTTGTAATGGTTTCAAAGGCATTTGAAAGTAATACAGGTAAATCCTTCTGTAACTCAAGCTGGTCAGGATCTCTCTTCTTCTTCTTCTCTTTTAAAACAATACAGTTTTTTCCACTGAGAAATGTTCTATTTTTAAAAAGGGTCTTACTAGCTGCAGAAATTCAAGGAGAGACACCTGGGATGTGGAAAGTCAGGCTGAAGTCCCTTTTCCCCCTAATTCTCTTAGCTTCATACTTCCTATTGGAGCTGCTCCACTTTGTATAACTAACTGAATACTCACAGGAGTCAGATGTTAGATCGGGGTCTCCAAAACCCAGGATGTGCATTTTATTCCTTCAGCTATCATTCTATTTTTTGACCCTAAAAGTTACAGAATGCATTTTTACCACTATTTCTACAAGGCAAAACAACTCCAACAAGGGAAAAAGGAGTTCCATGCTGATAGCTAATGGTATGGAGGTTTGGGGAATTAGTTCAGATGTGGGAGATGCAGATTCAATTCCCTGTATAAACCAGGAAGTATAAAGATTTGAGCCTGCATATGCTGTCCCCTAGGTAACTGTCCTAACTTCTGGAGTATATGCTATTTTCGATGGTCTTTTCCACATCTCTTTATACCTAATAGTAATCCTGAATGTGCTCCAGGTGAGGAAGTTTTGTTTATTACAGTAATAATTTTCACTTCACTTCCTAAACCAGTTAATTGTTCAGGAAATTGAAACTTGAAAAGATTCTATACTGTACTAATGTAAGGTTGCCATCTCTGCATATATGCTTACATTGCTTCTGATGCTTCCAAAGGCAGATTCATAAAGGTTATTTTTAAGCCTCTACTTAGGAACTAAACAGTTGGATCCTATTTTCAGAAGCACAGTGTGTGTACTAAGGTGCTCTCCATGGCCTCCCTACAGACATAGCTCTCTAAGTCAGGGTTTTCTGCAACCAGGTTTTTCAGAAGAAAAATCCTGGCCTCTACCTATATTTGCATTCTTTTGTATTTTATTATAAACACTTCTGTACACTTTCAAGGGTCTTAAGCACCTGCTTATGCATTCAAGGAATTTAGTAATTAAAACTAAAACCAGAACTTTCTAAATTAAGTTGTGTAACCATACAATTTAAACAAACCTATGTTTATTTCAGTGAATAAAACCAAAATGCTTTTGGTAACTTGGGGCAATTTAGAACAGCCTTAGAAATAATGCAATTACTCTTTTACATTGCCAAAATTCCATATGCAGCAAATAAATCTGAATTTGTATCTTGTAATTTTAAAAGCACTTTGGCTGAACTGAATTGTCTAAATTGAGTAAGATTTCATTTACTTCCTCAGTATAGCCATAAGGGTTGCTTGTTTGTTTAAACCAAGATAGTTAATTAACCAAGTGTAATTTTACCTTTGTAACAGTCAATTCTTCAACAGTCTTCGTTGATTTTTCAATTTTTTTCTAAACTGTGCTCAGACTCCTAAAATGAATCTGTGGTCTACAACATGAAACTGAAGGAAGTTTATGAGCCATACTACTGTCTAAGTACCTAAATAAAATCTACAGTGTTTTCTACAACGTAGTCTTTTCTGTAGAAATGCACAAAAGCCTAAACTGAATGGATTCTATTACAACACAATATAGGATTCTATATTGATTTTAAGAACTATTATCACCTCCTTGACTAACCCTTAGCTGCCAGCAGATGTTGCCCCAGGCCAGTACACACCTAATTGGTCTGTGGAAAGGCCGTTTCCCTACCTCATTGAGCCGGATGATGTGATAAATCTGCCTCAGGTACTCACTACCACCTGGTTTGTGGCAGATATCCAGGACCATCATGTTTATATTATGCTCAGACAATCCAAGTGCAATACCTCCTTCCTCTAATGTTGTACCTTCAACTGTGACTGAGGCACTAGAAGATAGAAAAGATACAGTCCTAAGTTAAATTTATAAAGAGCAAAATATTAATATCAATTCAGCTAGAACTACATATTCAAAAAAACCTGGAAGTACTTAGACATATGTTGCCCTACATATATCTCTCACATAATATGCGTTAAATAACAGTATTATACTAATTTTAATCACCTTAATTGGAAAGATGAACAGATAAAACACTCCTTAAGGATAAAGAAGTAGCAAATATTTTCGTTTCCCCTAGAGAAGTATCTTTGGTACTAAAAATGGCATTTACATTTGATCTCTTGTGCATTTTTCTTTGCCTGTCACAGCATATATTAAAGCCTAATTAACATGTCAGAAAGGTAGCCATTACTTTAAGTATAGGTTAGAAGTTTTAAATTGAAGTAATTTTCTTTCCACTGCTATGTTGTTAACCATTTAAAAGGTCCCTATTTGCCACTTGTTGCATTTTTTGCCCTATACCTTTCCTTGGGGCTTTTTTTGTATTTGTGTGAAACTTCTACCATGAAAATCTGAAAGTGACATTTCCAAATGCCTCCAAAAATGTGCATTCAAATCTCTGATCATTGTCGGACTCTGCATGCAACCACAAGTTACTATCTTAGTACTGCTACTGATGAAGTCTAGGAAAGAAGTAGTACTGAAATTTTCCTCAAATACTAGAGCTGCAGCACAGGTATTTAACATGTATGTGTCAAGAATTCAAAAGATTAACAAATATTGTCTTTTCTACAGACACGGTTGGATAATTTAAAATAAACCAAGGAAGCATTATCAATCAAATAAAAAATCAGTGTTGTAATTGTTAAGAAGTAAAACAAAAAACAAAACATCAAAAAAATCCCAAAAATCTGAAAACAAAACCACTGTGGTTGCAGTTTACTGTTTAAAGTGTGCCATGGTTACAAAATCAGTCCTTCTGAAAGTTGCTGTTTGACCTACAGGCTCTCTGAAATGCTGCACAGCTGCTGGACATTAAAGCCAATACATATTGCTTCCACATGCAGTTTCAGAATGTCCTACAGGGCAAATAGTTTCAAAATATAAACTATAATTTTGTTCTTTGCTGAATGCAAGTAAGTGATACTACATTATTATGGTGTACTTTACAAAAAAGCTTCAAAGAAATTGATCTTTAAATTAAAGCACATTTAAGGCTGATATTTGATGCCACATAAAGATACAATCTGAATGTCGTGTCAAAATTCTTAGCAACTAACATTGAAAAAGCTAAGGACCTCTGACAAAGGAATGTATCAGTGCCAGCACCCAAATTGTATTCTTTACTGCCCGTTACTGCACAGGTGAAGCAGATGATTGGATTCAGGCAGCACTATGATTAATGACTTCCTTTCTGGATTTGGGACTGCCTATCAATCATGTCATTAGCAAGAATGTGCCCTGAGAGACGCAGACCTCAGCCAAGGAATAACTGCATTCATCTTAATCTGTATATGCACCCAGCCAGCAAGGTCAGGGTCACCATGATGAAAAACAATAATCTTCAATTCGACAAATTACTTTGCAAAGACAGACATTTCTTTTCTTCCCAAGATGTGTGTTTTTTAGAATCTAACGTGACTGTTTACAGCTCTGGTGCTACCATAAAGTGAAGGTTACTTTAATGAATAGTAATACTTTCAGGCAGTACACAAGACAGGTAAAGAACCTTTGCCATTTTCTGAACCTTTCAATGAGGGCTATAATTTTTGAAATATTCTTTAAAATTAAGTTAATATATATTATTTAGACTTTGTGTGTAAATAGCAATTCTGATAATAATAACATAACATGAAATCAAGCAAGAATTTTACTTACAAAAGCCCACTACACTTCAAAAATGTTTTTATGGCTGTGTAGATGAGTCCCAAATAAATTTTTGAAATTTATTGGGTTTTTTCTTTCCTATGT
Organism: Agelaius tricolor; assembly: GCF_023055355.1. Taxonomy (NCBI): domain Eukaryota; kingdom Metazoa; phylum Chordata; class Aves; order Passeriformes; family Icteridae; genus Agelaius; species Agelaius tricolor. The sequence goes on from NW_027269287.1 coordinate 7,865,869, forward strand.
ATCTATTAGAAGTCTATAAACATTTATAAATATGTGTGTATATATGCACATGCATCCAGCTAAATCAGAAAATAATTTGATTATTGAATGGTTACACAGCACAAATATAGTACATAGTATATAATTACAATATAGTAATTTCATTCATGAAAATCATAAATCCCCTCTTGAAAGACTGTTTTTAGTTTAGTAATTATGTGGTCACTACTTACTTTAATTGATTATTTGAATTTCAGCTCTAATATATTAGTTTTGTAATTTGCATTTACAATAACATTTATCTCTAGATATCTCAGGTATTTATAAACTGGATCTTTTTTTCCCACAGATATTGACTCATAATATTTGAATGAAAAGTGGAAAAACAACATTCATATTAGATTTTTCTTGCAGAAATGCAACTCAAGTCAGGGGAGTCAACTTCATAACTGCATCAAATAACTGCTCACTTGGAGAGCAGGTGATGTATTCTTCATTCTAAGCTTAAAATTACCAGGCCTAGTCACAAGCTAGTTCTCTCGTTGCTGTAAACAAACTGTAGACATGCAGAAACATTTTCCCATGTTTTACTTTCCACAATCTGGTACCTAACATGTAACACAGCATTTTTGTTGTATTTTACAAAAGAAAATACAGTAGCATATTAATTTAAAATTCTCATTTTCTGAAGATGTGTAAATTAACTCAAGTTTTAGTTTTTAGAGTCTATCCACAATATTGTCTTTCTATATTTGTTTTTAAGAAGTACCTATTCTCTCAGTGACATTACAAACTGTATTATGGACCACTGTGTTAAGTATCAATTTACAAATTATCATTATGCTCTTTTATTCTAAAACTCAATCAGTCACTGGCATCCGGCTTCAATCCTTTAATCATTGGATTAGATCTTGTAAATTAGAATTAAATGGAAATGCAAAGATAACAAAGGTCAGTGTCAATGAGTGTTTGTGTGACACTATTACTGCTTACCACATTTATTACTGCTACCCACATTAACTGACTACTCAAAGAAACAGGACACTGTCCCTTAAAAACCTGTTCAGTGGTATCACTGATGAAAACCTGCATGAAAACCTGTTCAGTGGTATCACTGATTCCAGCCTACAATCACTGTATCCTTTGTTTATAGGGACAAATCCTGACATGACAACAACAACTGCAACCTTCAAGAATATTCACGGAATAAACCAGCAATCTTACTTTCGGTGGTTACAATTTAATTCAGTAAGTCATGTTATTCCAATCAATCTAATATGGCAAAGTTGATGAATGGTATTTTTACAGAATGATACATGAAAGCAACATTAAAACAGACTGGACTACAAACACACTGACATGTACACAACTCCTTGAAAAATCACTGTAAAGGTCTTAGTGTCAAATCTGAAGGAAAAATTGGTATTTTCTCAGAAAGGCACAACAGGATATTATTCTTGTCCTTTTATGATATACCCTATTTGCCTCAGGGTTTTATATGTTTTAGAATAAAGTATGCTTACTTTTTATTCACAGATGAACACTGAAAACTTCTCACAGTTCCTCTTAATTTAATCACCACAGTAAAATTAAATTATAAATGTATTTAGTACGGGTTCACATTTTGAAAGATAATGGACTTGTCCATATTTTTGATAACATGAAATCTTGTAGTACTATGAACACACCGTTCTGATGAAACTACCCTATTTTAGTGTTTCAGCTATGAACTTAAATTACAAACCCATGGTATATCAATATTTAGGACTAATCTGTTTCATATAAGATCACTGCTCATCTCTTTTCCTTAAAATTAAGCAGTAGCCATAAACATGCCAATAATCCAGTAAAATAAAGAGCAAATAATAGCATTTGAAAAATACTATGTCCTTACCAGTCTATGCTCAATTTTCTTGCCTTCAGCAACTGGTTCTCAATCCAGTTTGGTCTTTGCTGCTCAATGCTTTGTATAATCTTCTGGGTCACTTGCTTAGGACCACTTTTCTGTTTTCCCATAATACTTTCTAAGCACACACGAACTAAACTGAGTTTTTCTTTGCTCCATCTGTCAAGTGTTGCACCTGTTAAAAATTCTGCAGTATTTCCATCCTCAAATATCCGACATATAATTACAATCAAGTTCCAGACAAGCAGACCAGCTTTCTTCAATTCAGCAAAGTTTCTTGACATTTTTCTCTCAGCCAGAAAAAAGAAGTATTTAACTGGGGGAGGCAAACATGCAATCACTGTAGGTAACTTGCTGATTACAATAGATACTGCTTGAGCTGCAAGCCTTGTGAAGCCTTAAAAATAGAAAGAAAAGATTATATGATTAACATTAACAGTATAGTTCTAACTGCTTCTGAATGTTGTATGATAATTTCTGACTTCCTTTTGTACTGAAAATGGGTAAAAAGCTTAAGTACTCAACACTGTAGTTTCACTTGTATTATGCTATCTGCACATAAATCCCACAAAACTCAAACAACTACATTAATTAAAAGCAGAAAATTTAAAATTTAGACTGTGACTCTCAACAATTAGTCCAGCTGTGCACAGTTGTTACAGATTCACGAGAAAGACAGTACTCAGGTATTCTGAATGGTAAAAAGTTGTCTTCAAGATTATAGTATTTTTCAACTTCACAACTGAAGCATTGTGCTAAGTGTATCAGAATATTACATACATTTATAACCTCTAGTTTTTTATAAATTCTTTTCTATGTCCAAAATTACAAAAGTTCAGTTCATCATCTTTCATACAAACATCAACACTAGATAGCACTGCATTTTAAAGACCCCAGATAATAAAAGTAGCTATAAAAGTAACTACAGAGAAATTGTGCTGCTCAAAACCCAAGACATATATAAAATGAAAAACATAGCAAAAGGTGTCAAGATAAAAAAAAGCACCAATCTCCAACAATTCAAGAAAACCCTGTGTCATTGCACCTGCATTCCAAATGTTTTTCTTTTATTAAAAAAAGAAACCATATCTGTTCTAGATACCACACATACAAATTTAAATTGTCTTGAAGACAATTACCTAGACTGTTACCTCTCAGTTTGCATATCAGTTCACACATAGCAATTAGCCTAAAATAGCCATACAAAAATTCTAGATTAAAATGAGAGTGCAGTGAAGACGTATGAAAAAAAAGAATGGATTGATTCCCTGGCTTGGCCACAATCTACATACTCAAAACACTGTGCCACAATATACTACAGTTTTGAAAAAAATCAGGTAATATTTTGGTGGCAAAAATTTATCACAAAATGTTTCTAAAAGTTAGCCTTCTGAATGACGACCTGAAATGACAGATGCTTTAGGCACTGTGGGCTATGAAAATATATACCAGAAATCAGCTTTACATCTAATCACCTTCAAAATACCTCCTGTTCTGTATGATTTCTTTCTTCCTTTACTGTTTCAACAACCAAGCAGCAGCATATTCCACAAAAGTTTCAGTGCTTGTTTTATTCAAGCATAAATTGCTGTGTGGTAAAGTTGGGGCGAATGACAGTCCCAAATGAAAAGATGATAAAAGGAAAGCTGCTTACAGCCATTGAGGCCAAAGTATAGGCATTATTCTTCACTTTGTTTTGAATCCCATCTGACTACTGCCAGATGCTGGAAACATCTCCAGCATATTATTACCAATACTACAATACTGATTATTTTCAAAATCTTGTTTGTATATGTATGGCTGCAAGCCTCAAAAAAGAATAACCAAATTTTAATGGAAAGTACTGAAAACACCCCAACCACCACAGGATGTTTAGGAATAGTTTATTCATTGTAAAGCTATAACACTCACAAAATTTAATTGCCTACTTTTGGAGTAAATGACTTAAAAGTTTTTATGAGAAGCTTATAGGATGCATTGTACACATATATAAATATTATGTATAAATTTCACCTACATTTGCCAGATTCTTTTCTCTTCATTTCCCGAGGAGTGTAATTCCATTCCTTTGGAACAGTTTTCAGTAAACCTTCAGGAACTATTTGCTTGTGCTGGTACGTTCCATAGTTTTCTGTTGCCTCCCATGAATGCATCAAAGAAATTATTTGTTTCACTATACCCTTCACTGAATTAATCAAAGTCAACTTCAAGCATCTGACAACTTCTGGCTCCGACTCACCACAACTGGAAACTTCAGAAGGAAGAACTATTAACTATTCAGTAAGTGTAAATCTGTTTCAGAAAGTGTTTTCAGAATTCTTATGGAAAAAAAAATTAACATTATGTCATAATAAATTAGATCTATTTGTCTGTTACAAATTAAGAAAGAGTATAATGCAAAACATAGGGCATCTTGGTACCATCTTAATACAGTACTGACAAAAAAATCCATTTATTTCCTTAATTCTCATTTCTCTACTGATATATTTTAAAAATTCTATTTAAGCTGATTGATGTCTTCCTTTTTATATGGAAAACATTAAAGTATTTGTTAGGCATCAATGAGGCAAACAGATATACCTTTTTTCCTACTTTCTTGTCTTGAAAGTATTAATGATGTTGCATTTATTACATACCCAAACTGCTATACAACCGACAGTAAAGGAAAAGAAAGGTATTTTGGAAGCAAAAATACATACAAATAATAGTTATCAATAGAAACACAGCATGTCATCAGACTGCATGTTCAAAACACACCATCCTAAATACAGTTATTGACACTACAACAAGTATCAATCTTCTCCACATTCTTAATACCACAGGAAACTGCAGTTTCTCCATTGTCATGGAGCTGCAATTGTCAGATAGAGTGTTGCAGAGCATTTCAGACAGATGTTTTGACATGTTAGATCTTTACATCCTTTGCTCATACTTCTGCTTCCCTCTACTTTTTGCTGATCTAATCATGGTCTTTCTGGAAGCTTCCAAGCACTATTTCTCTGTTTTTCTTCCTCTTACATGTTAAACTTCTACTTTTTGCAATCCCATTTTTCTCTGAGAAGTATCTGAGCACTTTTATCGTTGTTTTCTATTTTGTGATGCTCATAATTCTATTTCCCCTCATGCATTCTCCCATTTTCATGCTCTTCTTTTGAGCCCTCCTGCTTTTAATCCATAATTTGCAATATCACCCTTCTAAACCTCACCTCTCTTTTCTGGTTGAAAACTGTTTTCCTAAGGGATAGAATTAGTTGGTCTAATTGTGAGGCCAGCTCTCCCCCTCAACAGAAAATTAAGAGGCTGAATGCCTGTTGACAATAGAAACTAAATGCTCATCAGATTATTTCTCCCTCAGTAGGAGAAGAAGTCCTTCCTTCTCGTTTTCCACTCTTCTTCCTTGCATCCTCTCTTTTAAATTGTGGCAAAGGTCTGGAGCTGTTGAATGCATAGAGATGAAGAACCTCTACTGGTAGAGACCTACAAAAACATTCTGCAGCCAGTCTGCTGGTAAGACAAACACTTAAGGTCATCAGACTCCTGGTCAACAACACTGCTCTGGAACCTCTGCATTCTTCAAAATTTTAACCACTCCTACCATGGTCTGACTGCACAAACCCATAAATAATACTATAATTTTGAAGTAAGCTAACATACTTTCACCTGATTGATTATGCTAAAAATAATACTCACTGCATGTCTCAAAATGAACAACAGTTAACATCAGATTTGAAATGCTTATTAAGAAATTAATAAATGAATAAAAACCTGTCATATTGTATAAGCAGTTCCACAGCAGCTCTTTTTCCATGTAGGACTCAAAAGCAATGCCAAGAGATTTGGGTGATAAAGTGCAGTAAGACAATACTGTGAAGATTGTTTCAATCAGAGTAGGCTCTTTGTTATTTTCCTGTTCCAAGAGAGAACTTTGTTCACCACAATTTAATGCTTGATTACCTTCAAAATAAACAAAAACATAGTTCCAATAATTTCCAAGTAATTTAAGGTCTCAGTAATCGATAGTATTATTCAAAACAAACTGCAAAGTGTATCTGAATAATATTTCAAACAATAACACTTACAGATACTAAAATCTGATCTTTCTCTGCCTAATAACAGTTGACTGTCTTCCTGGATTATGCGTAGCCAATAAAGAAAGAGACTTAGGCATGTTTTCAAACTATGAAATGTGCCTATTTAATTCATAATTAAATTGGAATTGATTGTAATTGGAAATTTATTATTTACTGAAGATTAATCATTAGATTCTAAACTGCAGAATCACAGTCAAAAATCTATTACTGCTTAACTCTTCCTTATATAATAGTCATATGAAACAATAAAATCCCATTTAGATATAAAAAACTAAGAAAAGTAGCAGCTCCATATTCCCTACAATGTGCTTTGTTTTTCAGTGTAAGATGAAATTCAGAATAAAACAGTTCCACAAAACAAAATCTCAGCCCTGATAAAATACAGATTTTAAAGACAAGTAGTGAATATCATAAAGTGATATTAATTTAACCAAATTCTACAGGGAGTTTTGCTAAGATTTCAAGTACTATGTAAACTTACAAATATTTACAAATACTTCTGACAATCATTATAACACAATCTTCCTCATATAACACATAAGAATATGTTCAAAACTCCAGGAATCAATGCAATTCAATGACTTTGATTTGTGCTAACGTTGAAGACCTGAGCTTCCCACCTGCTTGTGAAATATGCTTCCAACTGTGAGAACCAGAGCCATAACCTGTTAAATACTCTTAATTTAAATTTCTAGTTTGCAAAAACAGTGGTTTCTGTAAAAAGTATTTAGATAAAATTATACTGTAAAATGTCATTGCTTTCTGCCAGTTTCATTGTCTTTATCTTTAGCAACCTGTGGAGGAGAAAGATGGGAGTCTTCAAAATCTACCATAATGGAAAATCATTGCTTTCAACCCATCTTTGAATGACTTGAGAACTAAAAAAAATCTCATTTTACTCTCTTCTGAATTCCTACAACCTAATTCATGCATTACTGTAAATTATTCAATCTAGGTAGCATGCAACCTTAGCAGAAACAGAGGATGTAGAAAGCTGAAAAACATGATCACTAATTTCATAACCAACAATATGTGGCTTTTTTTCTCCAAGGCAGCAGACAGATCTGCAATAAGAAAGGTTTTTAATCAGCTTTCTTTTTCCTATGAGCTGAGTGCGCTGACATTTATTGTTTTCAATTCCAGATGCCTCTAAGTGAAGAATCAAATGGATTCCACTTATTCACTCAAACCAGGTATATGTATGACAAAGAACTAACCATCAAAGCAGAAAAAGCAGTTCAAATGGTGAGATGAAAATCTGAAATGAACTTTGATTCTATTACTGTAAGTATTTATTTTTGAAATTAATTTAACCAAATTCTAGGGTGAGTTTTGCTAAGATTTCAAGTACTATGTAAACTGCCTTTGAAGTACATGATGGGGAATTGGTTTGTTTAAAGGTGCTCATGACTTGAAATTAAGCCTAAATTTGGTTTATGACCAATGGAAAGTTTAAGTCACAACTTACTAATATACTAATTTTCAAATCAATTAGTGCTGCCAAAAGATTTAGATAAAGAAAGATGAGCATAAAAGAATTTTGTAGAAAGGGCTATAATACATCTTGTTATAACGACTGTATAATGCAACTCTTGTGCTTTTAAGCAAAGATCTGCACGAATCCACTACTAAATCATTCTGTGACTAAATATAACAAGTCATGTAATTATTCATCAGCTTTTTTTTGCTTTACCCTGAAGTAAATGCTGTCCTTGTTGTAACAACCTGAAAGCTCAGGTTAAAATCAGTTTTCTGATTGATAAGTGGTCATGGATCATAGAATCACAGAATCCCTTGGGTTAGAAGGGACCTTAAAGGATAATGTCATTCGAAAAGTTTAGCTAGCAGATCAGTATAGCTGGTTAAATACTATGAATTAGGAGTCTACAGAAAGATACATTGATTTCTCTTGCCTTAGATTTTTCTTTTACATTTATTAGTTCACCTGTCATAACATTAAATATTCATATCAGTTTGAACTCCAATGCAGCCTTCTTGTTAATTATTACATAGAACAGAATTTATATGACAAGTATTTTACTTACTGCCCTGTGATGCTTCCCTCTATTTTTTTCACTGACTGCATTTGTACAGCAGAAGCTAATTTGTGAAGGGAACCTAAAGCTCCCATAGGCAGCTCAAAGGAGATGCTTCCATATTATTTCAGCAAGACTTAGCATTCATACATAAATGTGGCTATATATTTATCAAGATACCTGCTAAAATAAAAAAAACAGCTGTCTGTTATTTCCATATATCATGTTGTTCTATATGTACAAAATATACAAAAACATATTAGAATACTTTTCTTTTTAATATATATCTCTATAAGAAAATTATGTATCTATTGAATAAAAGCTATGCCCTAACCATTCACAATGAATCATTCTTCCTATGACAAAATAATGCACTAAATCTCTTGGGATACTACCATGTATTTTAAAAGCATAACTTCAGAAAGGCAGAGTTACAAGTGCAATTTATCCACATTTCTTTCTTACTGATAGAAATACCACCCAGTAATTTGCCAACATTATCACTCATCCAGCACTTACCTGACTAGTCTAGCCATAAAATGAATCTTGCTGAATTCAGAAAATCCTGTTACTAATGCTAGACCTCACTCTCCTGAGCTAATCCATACACGTCAGCCAAGATACAAATAATTATGCTGTCTTTTTTGACCAAAAGAGGTGGTCAAAACTCAAATTCATATATGCTGTTTCACTTAGGAAGATGAATTGAAGATGGAAAAAAATATTTCTGATAGTGGTCTTTAATTTGCAAGGAGCATGAAAGTTTTGCTTTCTTTACTGATTCTAAAGGTTTCTTTAAACAACAGTAACTGATCAGGATATAAAGAATGCAAAAAGGATATGCTTTATTTGTTTATAGAATCAAATACTTCAGCAGGCAGTCTGCAGTACACTCCATTCTCAGTGCTGTTTCTATCACTGACTTTTTATCTGTTCCTTGCTGTATCTTACCTGGTAGATCATTTTACTTTTCTTTCAGAGTTGCTCCTCTCCAGTGACAGCAAAAATCTATTGTAACTTTGAACATGGCTTCATTTTGGAAGTTGGTGTATTATTTTAGTTTTCAATTCCAAGGAGAAATTTTACATTATAGATTCATGGAAGAGTCACAGAATACTCTGAGTTGGAAGGGACCCACAAGGGTCATCAAGTCCAACTCTTAAGTAAATGGCCCGTATGGGGGATTGAACTGACAACCTTGTTCCTAACAGCACCATGTCCTAACCAACTAAGCTAATCTCAGGATCCCATTACTCCTATTCTGAATAAAACCCAGATCTTAAACCTACCTGTTTCAATTTAATACATCCCAAATAATAATAAGCTCTGTATTAGTTGCTATCTATGAATCAAATAAATCCTAAATTTATGACAACCATAAAGCTCAACATGCCAAAGAAGCTTTAGAATCTGCCCACAGATTATTAATATATCAGCAAACTACTTCTGTAGGTATATATTTATATGTCATCAACGCCACAGCATTTTAATTTCACTCAACTCCATTTAGAGTTTTTTCTCCCTAAACAATTTATTTTCAACTGAGAAAAGAAGCTATCTGAGAAGAAGCTATCTGAGAAGAAGCTTCCATTAATGAATTTCTGAGTTAGTGATTTCTGTAGAATCTATCTTAGATAGATATATGGCCAATAGAAAAACGTATTACTGTCAGAATACCTCCAGTACTGATTTTATGGGATAGTATGCAGAAAGTATGACATTCTGACAGCCAAAATTTCATAAGGCAATACTGAATGTAGTCCTATGGCCACGTTAGCTCCCTAGTGTTCCTCTATGTATTTGGGTAGATACTAAACAGCTTACCTTCTTAAAACTTACTCAGTCAAGATCTCTACTGCAGCAAGAAGTTCCTACCAGAAACTACTATGTCTTTGAAAAGCTAACCATATGACCACATATCACAGACACCAAGTCTATCACACACGTATCAGACACTATCTTCACACTCTGTCAAGAAAAGGTAAGGTATTCACAGCAGGGATCCACTGCTGTCCAAATAGGAAATCCTATGTAGGTTTTCAGAAACTCCATGTTTTCTTTAGCTTATCACTGGAAAGTCACCAAATGGAACAGGATATCTGTATTAGGGTCCCTTTTTTACTTATCCTCCGTTGCTTATGCAGGTACAGAATCCAATAAGCTTACTGGTCAGATAGACCTTTTGAGGAGGTGCCTCTTTAAAAGTAATCTTCTAACCATTAGGCTACCATGATACAGACTGCTATCACAAAGAGGTACGCACGAGCCTTATATTGGATGATCCACAAATACCAGGAGGAGAGATCTGTCTCTGAGCAAAGATATAAATTACTCTATGAGATTTACTTCTGTTCACCTTATTGAGGGCAAGGTTACAGATCAACATCCGAGTTTTGTGACCAAAATCTGCAAGACTACTTTTCCCAAAATGGTGTGTGGTTGAGCCATGGAACTAGAACGGTTGCTAGTTTTTTCACTTATGTGATAGACCATGACAGGATTATTAAATCCAAGGAATCATTAGCAGAAAGTACAAGAAAGTACAATGAAAGTACAAGAAGAAAGAATGACCCTCAAGAACTTGAAATAAAAATTGTTACAGATTTTAACAATGCCAGAGTTTTGATGGAGTTGGTAATTCATGTAAGGCATGTACATTTTCTTCTGTTATAACTCATTACTGCCACTAGTAGTTCAGTCAATGAGGTCAACTAGTGAAGTTACCACTTTTCACTGTACTTTTAGGGTAACCCACAAAAAACCAGTGCTATTTACTTTCATGTGTCTAAAATGTAATTTATTAAATTTTATTAAAAATTAATTAGTACTTAAAATTTACCTTAAAATGACACATTATACTTCCTGGCAGTTAGAGAACGGTTTCAAAGCAGGCAAAGAACTGGAGTGGGGAAAAAAATCTTTCAGTTCTACAAATACATTTCCACATTCTCTTTCCAGAAAAAGGGGAATAAAATAACAGTCTTAGAAAACTCCTAATATCTACTAGTGTCTAGAAAGTTGTATAATGGTCCACCACACAATTATATTTTCTTGGTGGATATCTTCCCTCCCCCAGCCTTCTTACGTGTGCAAGGTAATTGATCTCTTTTTGAAGCAAATCACATTTATTTTGGTCCAATTTCAGATTTGCAGCCTGAGACTTATTACAGAATATTTGTAAATTACTATCAATTCTTAATTCAAAATTTAGTGGGGCCCAGAATATCATCTATGTTGAGATGTACAGACTAAACAATACTGTCTTCTAGTAGTCTTTCAAATAGGTACTGTGCAAGCCAAAAACATTAGGTGAAACTGCCAACAGCATGGTCCTGCTGTGAATGCAGATTTCTTACAGTTTATCTCCACATGCCAATATTAACTTTAAGGTTGTATATAGAAAGACAAATTAAATTTCTGTAACAACTGCAGTCTCAAGTTTTTATGGTAATCAATAAGATTATTTTGAAGATTAAAAAGCAATATATTGCATTTTCTGTTGTTCTTCATCAACTTGACACTTACTATCTCTTCCTAAACAAATGTATGAGACCCTGACTGAAGGTCTAGAATGCATCTTGTTGACAATTTCTCAGTGACAATTTCTTAGTGACTACTGTCTTATCTGCTATTCATAAGTGGCCAGGTCTACTATCTGATGGGGTCCCCTCTGACACATATTAATCCTGAGTTGGGCCAGTGCAATCCAATAAAGCTATAGCTGTTTGCTTTACTGTGCAAAGAAAAACCCCTGATTCCTAGAAATAATGATTATCAAAAAAGAAGTCCCAGACTGTTCAACTGGCATGATGTGTATTTAGAGCAAATCTAGCAGAAATTCTCAGAATTCACTTACATCCTTCACTTTTTGACATCAGCATCTTCTGGATTCATCTGCTTATTTTATAGAGATACCACTTCCTTTTTTCCTCTTTAATTTTTTGCTTATCAAAATAATCAATTTCTATTTCACATCCATGAATGATAAGGCAATATTGGTTTAAAAAAATCTGCCAAGTAAATTGCAAAGTAGCTTATTTTGTCAGAAGACTAACATGGTACCAGCTACCGTCACTATTTTTCTCTAAGGTCTCTGCAAAGCCACAGCAGAGACCTTAGACCCTTTACTCACACAAGAACATGTCTTGAACAAAAAGTTGCTGGATGTTGGACCTATTGAAAAAAACTCTAAGATTATATGGGACTGTAATTTAACACACCTAGGTTATTTAGACTCACAGCTTGTTTCAGAGGTCAAATACGCAAATCAAATTTTTCAGCCATCTTTTCAAAATTGCCTCTATGCAGTAGCTATGTGCACTGAAGACAAATAAAAGGTTCTGTTCTGGGTAACCTTATTACCTTTAGTATTTTTTGACGCAATAACATCATATTTACATATTTTAATTTTTATGTACATTTCACATATCATAATGCACAAAAAAATTACAAAATTGCACTTTTTCATTTTCCTGTCCAGATAGCATATAATTATATACATGGCGTTTTAATAGCTTCAACAAATATGTTATCCTTCTTATAATATTTAGCAACATGAATCATGCCCAAATAGCTTCTCTACAAATACTCTGTTGGCATTCACAACAGTACTCCCTGCTATGATGGGAAATATACATTCCTTCTGAACCTCCCTGTGGTACAACCATGAGAACAATGGGACTACAATGAAAATTAATGTGTTTGAATGATGTCTACTTTGAGCATCCCAAAGTGTTAAAACAGTACAGGAAAATTCATCAATACCTAAGATTTTTTGCCTTCTGGCCTGTTTTTAAAAGGAAAAGGAAAGATTGAATGTAAAATATATGAAAAGGCTTTTCCTTCTTAAAAAATTCCTATGTAAATAAATACCAGGGAGTCTTGTTATCACCAGGGCAAATTGCTGAAAAACTATGGTATACTTGGCTGTATAGGAGAAGGAATAAAGAATACATAATTTCTGTCATTAGACAATTAACCCTATTGAAATTAATTTAGATTATATGGATCATCACAGATATTGACTTTATCTAAACTTGAAGTTTATTCATTCCAATATTGACGTTACATGAATAAAGCCTGTGTTAATAACACATTTCGTAATTCAAAGTCACATGGATTTCTCCAAAGCTTAAGAGGTTGGTCAGTCAATAGACTAATAGATTCTGTCACTTATTACCTGTAATAATTTAAACACATAGTAAAACTCAGTACTGTATAACACTAGGTTAAGACTCTGACCCTGATCAAGCATTTGTCAGCCTTTGTAAAAGATGACATGTGTTTGAGTAGGCAATTGTATGCACTGCAGCTCTCAATAAGATGTGTGACAGAAATAGATGTACTCCCGACAAATTAGACCATTTCAAAATGACAGAACTAAATCATGTTATATATAGATAGATAGACAGATAAATACACATAAACATAAATATATACAATATTATGTGGAGCTAATAGTTTTTTGATAAATAGGAAGAATTTTTTTGCCAAAAAAATAAAGAAACCAAGACTCTCATATTCCTGCAAAACTAAGTCAAATAGGTGATTATACCATTAGCTATTCAACAATATGATCATTTGATCTGCAAACTACTAATGGAAAAATGTGATAAAGTTTGTTGCTTCAAACCCAATACCATCAGAATGCAAATAAAAATTTGTAGAAATATTCTTTTATTTATTCTACTTTCAAAACAGCATTAATGAATTAACAAGCAGAAGCATATAGATGTAATTCTAGAATGCCGACAGCAACAAGCATATAATAATATCAACAAAACATCTAAGAAGCTTTCCACTGTTCAAATGTAATTTTGAAAGTGTTCTTTTAGACTACTGATCCACACTTTTAAAAACCTGTGCGCAGTAGTTGCGGTATCAAAGCTCCATAAAGTTCAAATTAATTTTGACTCATTTGCATTTATGATAGCAGCCTATTTTATCAAATTGAAGTTTGCTTTGAAATTATTAATACACTGGTTGAGTGTATTATGTAAATTCTCACTCAAAAAGTGATGATTTTTCTATCTTTTTACCCATTCGAGAAGTGTCCTACTGGTAAGTAAATGGGTACTTAACCCTCAAAATGGCTGTCAGCCTTCCTCCAGCATTTAAGTTAAAAATGAATTTGTGTTTCTCACTGATAATCTTATATGGATTGACAATATCAATACTTACTTGAGCTTCTCAGCAAAATTTTCACTAAGAAACAATCATGGTGTAGCAATGTTTCCAACAGCAAGTTCAAATTACAGTATGGCTGGGATAAGAGCAGCTTCAGCAGACCTTGGGATGCCATTTCTCTGGCTGATGGAGTCCTTTCAAAATATAAGATAAAGACAGAAAGAATAATAAAGTTAATTTATCTATGAAATGAATATCTTTGAATTGCTGATGTAACACTAAATCCCTTAAGTGTCAACTCCTCCCAGATTACTCTGAAAATGCTTTCATGCTTCCTTACTTTAAGGCAACTCAGAGAAAGAACTGCACTTAATTTCAACTAGTTAAAAGAAAACTGACATTTGTTAGTCTGCCACAGTTAAATCTGATACAAAGCAACTGTGTTTATCTCTTTCATGGAACAGTACTTATTTAGTTCTTCTAGGCAAAAAGGAGGGGTTTTTTTTGCTGCAGTTGAATAAATGTAAGGGTATAATTTTTTAGTTTATTATTGCAGTAATCGTTGACTAAGACATGTGCAGTGTCTCTCCTTGATGAAGTGTATAAAGCTCTTAAGTAAAAGGCAGTGAAAATGCTCAAAGGGGTTGCAAAATTCCACTTTACGTTGAGCAATTCTTATGTGTCCTGAAAAATCCACAAGAAATATTAGACTGGTTGTTTTACTGCTTCACCAGCAGGGAGAAGTGAGAAAGCATAGTTGTGGTGGTTTGACAGGAAATGTGTTTTTTGGGATGCTATGGTTGGGCCAATGGATGTTCAGATTTTATATTGGCATCTAACATGGCCATTAGGACATGGATCCACCTCTGAGAACACGGGGTTAAAAGCAGAGCTCTCCCTTGGGGGGCTCTCTTGGGTTCTGGTGAGGAAAGAGTTCGGGTCTCTCCCCCGTCCAGCTGCTGCTGCTGGGCGGGGCAGGGGAGCCATGCTGCTGGGTGAGGTAGGCCGAGGCCTGGACCGAGAGGGGAGGTGAAGAGGCCCCTGAGGATGGAAGGGTGGGAGAAGTACCAGGAGGCATTGGGCAGCCCCCCCGACAGAGAGAGAGAGAGAGTACAGCCTGTGCCTGGGACTGTGCTACCTTGAAACTTGATAACATGTGCCGGCAGCACGGCTGAGAAGGAGAAGCGGAGTGGGGGGGAGGATGCAGCGAGAAGGTGTCCGGCCGCTGTGGGAGTTCCTGAGAAGGCAGAGTCCAAGTTTTTAACCCTTTTTTTGGACAATGAAAACTTTACAGAACATTAACCTTTCCTAGAAGAGAGATAGAGTGGAAGATGAGGAAGGAAATGGGCAAGTGCGAGAGAGGTCTGGGCGAGTGAGAAATAGTGGAAGAATAGAGAAGAATCCTAGTGGGAAGAGATGATGGAGTGGCTTTTGCTGGACTCTTTTTGTACAGCCATGGACAGAACCATGTTCCTTGTGATACTGAGACTGCATCTAGGGGGAGGCAATGGCCTCAGAACCAAGAGGGTTCAGTGTGGGTACCCCTCGGCCCCAGGTGGTGAAAAAATATAGGGGGGACAGGTGTCCCAAAGGTGAGACTGTGCTCTTTTTGGAACGGGACAGAGCATCCTTAAAAAGACAACCCTAGAAGCAGCTCTGGTCCGTGTTCAGTGGTGAGAGCACTGGACATGAGGAAGAGTTCACGACACTCCGGGCGGTGCCATGAGTGACACAGAAACACACGAGGCTTCAGCTGTGTTTCCAGGGGAAGCCCATAGTACAAGAAGGACTCCTCTCCTCTTGATGAACTGAGGATTGATTGTCTGAAGGGTGGTGCTGGACCAAGAGTTGGTGATTTGGGGAATAGATGTATTGTATTGGAAATTTGGTGGGGGGAGGAGGAAATGTATTTGTAAGGTTTTCATTTTCCTGTGTGTTCCTTTTTATATATAGTTGTAGTGTAGTTAATAAAGTTTCGTTTTCTTTATTTCTAAGTGGAAGCCTGCTTTGCTTATTCCTGGTCACATCTCACAGCAGAAACCAGGGAGAGGGTACCCTCATGGGGGCACTGGCATTGTGCCAGTGTCAAACTATGACAATAGTACAAATTCATTAGCTTTTAAAAAAATTAAGTTTATTTTCTGCTTGTGATTTCCATGTTCTGCAAAAATTGAGGTTTACAAATACTATTCCAGGGCTTACTCTGAACACAGCCAGTGACCCAACACCAATCACTGAACTCACATTACAGTTAAACAAAAACCAAACAAATCTGTCCTGCCAAATGTTTATCACCTATTGTATTTAGTATTTTCTTCTTGAAACATTTTTGAAAACAAGTTTTCAAAATTGGATTGTGGATAATTTTTTTTCTTTAATGTGTATGATTTTATTAATTTGAAGGTTTTTTGAAAATGAAATTTCAACTGATGTTTAGCCGCTGTATTTACTTTTTTGGCTACAAGTTGATAATAGTGAATTGTTTCACTATTCAATAGTTGATAATATTGACACTTTATACACCTCATAAACTTTTATGCACATGAATTTTACATGCATGATTTTAAGGACTTCATATGCGTTGACTGGGCATAAATATTACCTGCCAGTATGCAAAAAATACCTTCAGCATCAGTTAAAACCTTCTTCATAGGGAGGTTTTCAATCTGACATTTTCTTGTCAGACTAGAGAAGTATTTATATGCCTCTGCTCAAACAATTTACATGCCATTTACACATAACTTTTGGGACAGAACTAAAATGGACTCATGTGATAGTTCTACCAGAGAGGTACCTCTCCATTAAGTTGCATGCTTTTACAACCTCTGACTTAGCCAAGTGTGCCACCTCCCAGCTATGCTTGAATACACACACAAAAAAACCCCAGATAACTGCACAAGTATTTCACTGTTGAATCAAAGCTGCTATCTATACAATATACTCAATACAAACCTACAAGTCCTGGAAAAGAAAATGTTAGTTGATACACTCCTCTACTTTAGTCCCTCACATGTCTATGTTTCCATTACCAGAAAAAGCAGTATGCCACATATCTTGCAGGGCAGCCTTGAAGCCACCTAAGGAAACCATAGCACCATCTTCCAGCAGGGCCCTTACAGCCCACTGTTATGACAGAACTCCACTGTAATAGTAATTTTAGTAAAGGAACCTCAGCCTTTGCTCTTTTAACACTACAGCAAATACCTCTAACTTCATAAACAATGTCTGTGCCAGGAAACCTTATGTACAGCTTTTGTGACTTCCATCTGATACTTTATATATTTTGCTGACAGTGTAGCACTGACTCTACAATTATATTTGAATATTAGCACATATTGGATTCAAGCAGTTTTTATCAAAAACACCTTCACATATACATTTAAAACTTGATAGATCTTGCAGTCAAATTAAATTCTCTGTATTTAAAATACATACTGCATTCAGATATTAGGATTTTGCATTCTTAAAATAACTATCCTAATTTCTGTATGTTCAGTATTAGTCCTATATATATAATCTAATGCATATATAATCTAATCAGTAGTTATTAATAAAGTTAAAATTAAAATGGTTACTATATTCACCCTAGAATTAATGCTATGGCTGAGAGCAAACTCAACTCTTCAGTAATCCAGTTAAAATATTCAGGCCAGTTTAATTTTTTTCCTCTTCTTTTAATGTCATGTTATCCTGTCTAATAAGGTCACTCATTGTCTTCAAACTAAAAGATAAGTGACAATTTGAGTCAATTAGATTTATGAAGAATAATATTTTAAATTCCTATAGAAATAAATTATATTTTTAGAGTATCTGAATTGAAAAAAAAAACTGTCTGTCATTGACCAGATGGGAAGTTATCATGTTGTAATATATACCAATTCTTGGCTCTTTAAGCATCTTGCAAATTGAAATGTACAGTGGTGTGACTCACTTAGAGGAAAAATAAAATATAGCAGACATTCCCTACAGCCATGAAGCTAGCACCAATAAATGCACTGAGAAGTTTTGTAACGTGCATATGGAGAGACATATGTTCTCTCATCCTCTGAGCTCAGTACTAGTGAAAATAAGACTAGCCTCATAAAAAGTGACAAAAGGTGAAGTACATATAAATATCACACATATAAATGTCCCGTTTTGTACAGTAGAAGGAAAAAACTCCAACTTTGATTTGCAAATGCTATGATTATAAACCCCAAAATGAGGCAAAGAATGAATCACAATTAGCACTGCAGGAATCACAATTAGTAACTAAATTAATATATCTAAATAAATAAATAAGTTAATTATTATCACTAAAAGAACTGCAATATAAATTATCAGTAACTCTTTAGTTTGATAACCAACTATATTATTTTGGTTTCTATTCAAGATAGAAAGAAAGAAAATCTCATGTTCTAAGTTCAAGATGTTGTAAGGCAGGTAGATATGCTAAGTCATGGTAACAACCTTGACACTGATTTTGGAGTCAAATTGATAAAATTAAACAGACTGTAGCCATTTGCAGCAATGAAAAATAATGTAGGAAATCAGGTTACATAGTAAACAAAGTACTTTCAGGAACTAGCAAAACTTTTTTCTGAAATAGCAAGCTTAGGAAGACTAAATACTTAATAGCTAAATGTATGACAGGTTAGTGCTGTCAGTTAAAAATCAGGTGGCCACAGCCAAGAGGTATACAATGGCCTGTGCTTCCAATTTTGTTACAGACAGTGAACATATATTTTAATTAGATATAAGACGTAAAATCAGAAAACAACCCATGAATAATTAGGATGTTGTGAAATACAATTTTCTGCAATACTTAAGTACGATGTTTCTTTATAATATTCTTAAGGCAGCATTTGAAGGGGAAAAATGTTACATTCACATAGAGTATAAAACCAATGAAAAAACTAGAACACCTCAGAATTACTCATTAGATACAGAGTCCTTAACTTTTTTTCCTGAGCAGCTGAAAGGTGTGTTGTTAAAAAGGAACAATAAGTATTTAACCAATATAGTTTGCTCATTATCACCAGGACAGTATGCAAGGCTCTCTCTATATACGGACTTTTCTCACAAATGTACACTGACTTGATCTTCTTGGAGATGTACTTTCTTTTGTACTTAGCATTTTCCTGTTTGGTGACTGAGAAGTAGTGTATTTTAGTACCTTTCTTCCACAGAAAATAAGTGCATACTACATAGCTCTTGAATAGTTTTCTGCTATTTATTTTTATCTATCTTAATTCCACCTCAAAAAAGATAATTATGTCAGACTGAAATGGTACCAGCATTTCCTTTACATACTGTTACACAGTACAGGGTACTCAGTTGCAAAATCATCTTCCAAAACTCATACTTCACAGTAAAATTTATATTTTGAGATCTGGCCGTGCATGAGGGCATCAAAAAACATATTGTCTTTTCTACAATGAATACCTAATGGAGCATAAATTTTCCAGAAATGGATGACTAGATTCCTTTCTAATGCAGTCATTCCCTCTACTGTATCCATCCTTCTCCTTTCTCTCCAACCATGCATAACTTAAAATGTCACTGACAAAGTTCCTTGAAGCTTGATAAACACACATGATCTTTCACGCTTTATAAGAACTTAAATTACTATTTCAAGCAGGACATATTCTGAATTCACAGTTATTCAACTCTGTTTGGCATGTAGTTAGCAAACCACATGATTTTGATGCAGTCACAACATATATTGTCTCTGGTTCAGCAGATATCAGAGGCACTAAGGAAGGAGAGAAGAGGATTGATGACACATAGTTAGGAGTGGAGCCTATGGAGAGAAATCAGCATGTTTTGTGTAGTATGGAGCAAAATTATAGGGAAGATATTTACATATACAAGGTAAAAGATGCTGTGTGTACAAGGAAAAAGGTAATAAATCCAATGCACATGGGTCATCCATAGGTCACCAGTCATTTGATAACGTACTCCTCCAAAAGATAAAAATACTTTCTTGGAAAACACAGTAACATCTCACAAAAGCAGCTTTTCATGAAAATGGAGAGTAAAAACCTCTCAGGAAATAACCTTGAAAAGGAGGAGAGGGAGGTGAAGGGGTTAGGAGAGGATCTACACTGGTGTGGGAGTGTTTCAGTTTCAAAATTAGAAAGCAAACAACAGCACAGCTGGTAGTATCTATCTTCTATGTCACTTGTCCTTATATGCAGTGACACAGAAAAGTTAAGCTTTTGCTTCTAATCATTCAATAATCTCCAAAAAACTCAACTACAATCAAGCAGCATATTGTTAAATGAGTTATTTATGTACTGTTATTTTTAAACAGCAATCCTAAACAGAAAGACATACATTCTTTATCTCCCCTTTAATTATAAGTCCTTTAAAACAGCAACTGTCCTGAACTTCTGTATTATCAAGAACTATATAGTCTTTAATTAAAGCCAGAAAACCTTATGGATAATTCCAATCTCAAACATAATTAATAGACTAACAAAATACAGTGCTTTCAGTGCAACTTTTCCTCAGACTTTCAAATATTAGAGAAATCTGTAATTAATTAAAAAATGCTTCTATGACTTTTAAAAATCAGAATATTAATTAGACATTGATTCTGATATGCTCTTCAAAATGTAACAATATTTGACTAATACTGACTTCTTTTTCCCATGGAAAATGGTCTCCATTTGCGGCCACTCGCCCCGGCCGACCGGGCAGTGTGAAGCCTGAAATTGGCAAACTTTGCTGGATTTCTCCAATACTAAAGCTGCCAGCAACTAGGACCCTGCAAGTGCTTAGACCCCCAAACGCTACCTTTAATCTGATACCCAGACCCTGGGGAAATGACTTCTTTTTCCCAGGGAAAATGGCCTCCGTTTGTGATCCTTTTACAACAATTAACTTTTGATACTCACTTTTGAAAGAAAAAACAGGATGACGGTATGCAAAATAACCAGTGTAATGGATGATAAAAGACTTCTGAAAAATCTTGAGGAAGATGTTCATCAGAATTATCCAGAAATGTCCTGAAAGAAACCAAATACTTCCAAATTACTAGGGAGACTGAAAATCCCTTTAGACCACTACTACTAAGTATGTCTACATGAATAGAAGACAGAAAATACCTTATGATAAATACTATTAATATATGTATGCAAACACATTATTGCAACTCTATGTACTGTAAAAAAAAATTTCTATAAAAATTCTATATTTTTATTCATTTTCACTCTTTGAAACTTGGTATCTAACAACTGTTATTCAGGTTTTCTTCATATTTTTATTCCTATATAATACATTTTCAAACTATGTTTGAAAATGTATTCAATAAGCAAATTTCTCTTCAGTCATTCATTTCTATAGCTCTTTTCTTCCTGCCTTACAAAAATGCATAGTATTTTCAACACTTTTATAATAATGATATGTAAAGTATCTTTTGAAATGATACTGACTGACATGCAAGCATATATAGACTTTGGATCATACTGGGCAAAAATTTGAACCAGAAGCTTTGCACCTTCACTGGCTTGAGAGAAATGTAATACTGGTTGTTTTCAAATATAAAGGGCTAGAGAAGAACTAGATTGTGACTAGATGTCACTTTTGCAATACTTTACTTAAATTATGTGAGAGGCAAAGTCTATGGATACTAAAAATGAAATATTTTATAAATTAATTATATGATAGGATTACAGATGTGTGTAAGAACAGGATTCTATAATTTAATATTTGCTTTTAATTATTGTTTAGTAATAAATTATTAGTATTTGTACAATTTTCTAGCAGCCAATAGGATTCAATAATGTGTGATAGTAATGGATGCCCCTTGGCCTCTTCCCTTTTTATTCTCATTTACATTGTCTACAATTCCAGCAGAGAGGAATTCCAGCCTGTTATATGTATCCTCCATTAAATATAAACAATTATCACTTCACAAGCACCTTACTTTTCATCATACTTGGCTGTGAATTTTTTATCTTTTATCTGAAGTAATTCAGAACTATAGCTACATGTCTATTAGACTCAAATGAAAGAAGAGAGAGAATTATAGCTTTTCAACAAGAAAGGTAGCTGTTTCTGAACTTCTCCAAAAGATAGGCTGTTTTATTTGGAAACCACTCTTACTAATAAAAAAAAATATAAATAATTTAATACAGATCTTAAGTAAGCAAAATCTGAGCAGAAGGATTAGCACAGCCAATTTGTGCTCTTTATGAATTCATGAAAACCTGAAGATTAAAAATAAAGCTGAGATTCTAATATGGCCAAAAGAAGAATGCCAACTTGAATTATTTTAAGGACAGTAATTTCAATATTATGAAAGTAAAAAACAAATCTTATTGTTTCTCATCCACTGAAATATTTTTTTCTGAATATAACAAAGTATAGAGCAAACATCCTACACAAAAGTGTGATAAATACATCTTGGTTAGCAATCTAATTTAAAAAAAGAGGACCACATCTTGTCTATTGCTTGTGTAGGAACTGTTTGGCAGAATTCTGGACTAAAGCAGCTTGCTAAGTGTGACTTAGCTGTATCCTAAGGAGCCTTAGCCATATCCTAAGGAGAAGCACAGAGCAGATTTTTGGATTCTGACTTACTTGCTTATACCAAAATCTCTATCAAATTTTTAAAGTGAGGTAGAGATAATCTGAGGGTTTTAGAGATTGTTTAAATATTAGAATAGCTTCAAATACTATTAAAAATCAAGTGTCTGATGATAATACAGTAATTCTCATGACAGCACTTTTTAATGTCCACTGCTGGCTAGGTAATTCTTACCAGGAAAAAACCAACTCTGTGCCAGACTGTTGAACTCAACTACTCTTCTGACAGAAGTATAATAATAGCTAATAGGACATTTGTTTTTGCTTCAAGTTATGCTAAACCAGCTGCCTATTATCTCAAAGCACTGGATAGCTGATTTAATACCAAAGCAAGATTTCAAGTTATAATGGTTTTATTCTTCAGTAGAGTATGACAAGGTGAGAATTGACCCTGTAAGCCTGAGTGCAGGTGTGAAGAAATGAGATGCAGGCAAGGTGCATCCTAACACATGGTTTCTTTGTAGTTTGTGTGATTTCTCTCTGTATAATGAATAAACATTACTAAAAAGCAACTTCATGAGTTATAACTCATATATTAAAGAGAAATGTTCTCAGTCTTTAATAGCAAATAACATTGAATTTACAACAATAGAGAACAATTTTGCCAATAAACTCTCTATATGATTCTCTCAACATTTAAATAATTTACTTGATTTCTTGTTGAGAAAATAAGATATAACAATTCATACTAAGAAATCACAAAAAGGTGCATTCACCTTCCTCTTTATATTCTTCCTTTACAGACTATCATCCCCTACTCAGTACAAAAGACTAAAGCATATCAGAACAGGCACAAGAATAGATCTGCTCCAAACTGAGCAATCCTGAACCTGAGGCAGAAGAGAGTCTCTACTTTGAGGCCCAGGTAATTTACTCCTCCACAAACTTATGAGTAAAGAATGGCATTGGACTCTTCTGTGTATTCACAGGCAGCACTGAAACTGTGTGATCCTCTACATGAAACCCCAGCTACTAGAACTGAGTAACTGAAGCAAGTAACTGTCAGCAAGTAGACTATGATGATTGGAAATTCAGAATTATAAAAATCCTCATATTTCAGAGCTTTGAGTAAGCAGCAAGAAAATAGCAACACTCAGTAGATTTGAGGAGCACATTCTAGTGACTCACTGTTCAACCGGTCCTCAATAACGTGGACAAAAGTCAACAGAGAGCAGTTGCTTAGCAGATTTTCAGGTGACACTAAACTGGGAGAAGCAGACACAGTAGTTAACACAACAAACAACTGAGTGCCTACCCATGGACACCTGGGCCAACAGATATTCACTAAATTGACTGAGGTAAAGAGCAACTGTTTACTTCAGCTACAGAATTACAATAACCTAGGTTGGGAACTGACTTGTCTAAGTGCCACCCTACCCAGCCACAAACCCGGGGTTTATGGGCAGTAGGGTACTGAAGACAAGGCAACAGTGTATTATCACTAGAAAAAATGCAAACCACACACTGGGCTGTAATAGAAAGATAAAACAAAAACAAAGATAGTGATTTACTTCATCTCCTTGTCAACAGTTTAAGCCTTACCTAGAATAGTTTGTCCAGCCCCTGGGACTACAGTTCAAGGAGTATGTGAGAAAACTGGAGAAGACGAAACTGAATCATGTAAAAAATGTTTGAGGGCCCTAGACTCCTTTACTTGGTGAAGAGGTGGCTAAAGTGTCGATTCATGTAATGGCAGCCTACAACCACCCAAACAGTAATTACGAAGACAACACCGACCAACTTTACCCAGTGGGGCTGATGTGATACAGCAAATTATAGCCAGCAGCTTTGAGGGCTCACACTTGATATGAGGCAATATTTTGCACTAAGGCATTGCAGCTGCAGAGCAGGCTTCACAAGAAGTGGGAAAACTTCAGTTCCTGGAGGTTGGCATGTGTTAGTTAAGTTGGTCAAACACAGTCATGTTTGACTGCTCTTGGTAATTGTTCTCTTTGAGGAGGAGGCTAGATTAGACAACCTCCAGCAGTCCTTTCCAACCAACATTTCCATTATGCTAAAGATACTTCAGGAAAGACACAGAAGGATGGAAAAAATGAAGCACAGAAAAAAACCCATAGAAAAAAAACATTAAACTCAGATGACCCAAGATTCATAGATGAATTTCGGACCAGATCTAAGTAATCTTGTCATACAGAAAAAAAAGTCTAGATCACAAAATTAAGAATGAGAAAACAGAATCACCTTATCTGAAGTTAAGGACATTACCAATTTTTCACCACCATTACTGTTTTGATCAATTTCCACAAAATAATTAAGAAATTTAAATAATTTTAGTTCCCTTAAGCAATAGAGAATACAGCCTCTCTAGTAAGTTGGAAATGAACCAGTCATATTATTACACAACTACTGGAAAACAATGTTTCATCATTGCCATTTTTCTGATTACACAGAATTTTCCTGAAAAATCTAAAGATTAATTGACTTCTAGTCACTTAAGGGAAAACTTCAGTACAACAAGAGAGCATAATAGATTTAAAAGAAAAGATTTCACTTCCAGTTAACTTTACCAAAGGTGTGAAAGATATAGAGTCAAGACAAGATGCAAATTGTGATTATACAATATAATTGCAGAGAGATTGATGAAAGATTAATATTCCTTTAAAATCAGGTGTAACTTTTGGATTTATTATTGATAGATTCTTAATGTAATGAACTATGCATACCCCAGTAAACATTACACTTAGATACTTTACCTAAAATTCACTATATTAAGGTGTTTCCAATTGAATATAGTCATTTAAGAAGCTGATTGGCTAAACCACTTTCTTCTTTGTACTCTGGACACTGGGCTAGGTTACTTGACAAATATTGGATGCAATTAAATATACAATATAAAAAAATTGTTTTGATAATGGGGGCCTCACAGATTGTTAAAACACAAGGTCTGAAGAGAAGTTTATCAAAAAATACAATTTTACTTACTATAAAACATGTATCATCTTTATGGAAATGATCTTCAGTGTTAATATTATTTTTGTAACTATGTAACAAAATACAACAATTTTTTGTATTCTCTTTAAACAGAGCTGCCATATTTTGGTGGTGATTTGCACAGTACTTTGTAGTAAATGAAATGAGCTGCTACATTCGGAACATGTCAAGGTTTTGATCTCCAGATAAGCAAATTCAGGTAATGAAATTCACATCCCTAACTCTGCAAGCTATATGACCAAGATGCTTACCTGCAGCATTTTACATAAAATAGAAACCAAGCTTTTCATGGGCACTTTGTTCTGAAACTCTGTGAGTTCTCCAGCAAGCACACATTTTTTGTCATGCTAGGTATACATAAATATGTAAACAACACTGATGAGTGAAGGAGACTAGAATCACTTAAAGGAACAAATTGTACTGCATATTTACTATGGTCTATCATTTTAAGGCCTTTCATAAAAGAAAGATGAAATGTCAAAACTGACAGTAGAAGCAGTTACAGCCACTGTAATCCTTTCTTGCCTCCATTTCTACTGCCATAGCAGCACTACTATTTCTGAGCCACCTTCAAAAATGCTATCTATTCATAAGCCTGTGTTATATAAGATCAAACAATCAGGTACAATCCAGTTTTGCATGTTCTTTAGAGGCCACAAATATTAAAATGAGCCCACACATGACAAAAAAAAAATTAGTTAAAGAGGCTTACATGCAGGAGGTCTCCACCCTAGTACCACCTAGAATTTTTCTTATTTTGAATAATGAAGTAAGAGCCAGTTGAATAGGATGTGGCTTCATTAGTTCGGGGTTTTGTTGTTCCTCTTTTTTAAATTTCTGATTTCACTTTGCATTGTCTCTTACACCAAATTTACATATGAATTTTATCAACAAAAAACTCAGACCAAATTTCAGTGCAAGTTACATGTCCATTTTTTACAGTTGTGACTTGTGAAACCGCGATTTTATAAATATGGGCACTCCATATTCTTACATTTTACTACATTTGTTGCAGCACACTGGTCGTGTAACCAGATGATCATTTTAGTAAATTACCTTTACATTCCAATACTTCTAGAAGATTGACAACATGAGGGATTTGACAACCTGCTTACCAAAGTATTTGGTACCATGGTAGTAAATGTTTTCAGATCAATAAGACCATATTTAATTAGAAATATGTCCTAACTCGAAAAATAAATTGCAAATTTGGGGCAGTAAAAATTAATTAAATTCTACTGGTTTTGAACCAGAGGAAATAAACCCAGACATTCACTATGGTATATGTTATTAACAGAAAAAAAAAAAAATGTACAGCACCAGAGTTTGATCCAAAGCTAATAAAATCTCAGGAGATATAACTGGGATTTAGGCAAGATCCCATATAAGTATGGGATCAAATTGAGACATAGTCAAAGACTATTAAAATGTGCCAATACTATGCATTACATTTGATTTCAACACAAAAATTCACCCTTCTAGATCTACCCATGTAAGCTCAAGAACCAACTTTATCTCAAATTAAATGTTTATTTCATACTCACTCATACAAATTCTTCAATGGTGAAGTTAAAATAGCCAGCACAGAGATCAGACTATTGCAGTGGCTATGTATTTTATAGATCTTGAGATTTCTGTCTTTGTGTGGATTCAGAAACTCCTGCACAGAACTACAAATTGACCAGAGCATATCTTCAGTGGACATCAAAATTGCTGCAATATCAACTCTGTAGGAAAAAAAGCCCAAGAATAACATTACTTAAAACATCTTTATAGTGGTAAATTCCAATTAAGCAGACATTTTCTCTGACAGGATAAACACTAAAATCATAGCATGGACCTTTTAAATTTCCTCTTCAGTGATGCAGAAAGTCTCCATCCACTACTCTGTAAAAATCAACTATTTCACAGAGAAGTTGTTACTGAAACTAGTAGAAAGAAGACTTAAAAATTTGGAAATGTCCTTTCTGAAAGGACAGTGTCACTAAGCATGAATAATTTACTTCCTAAACTACAAGTAAATAAATATGAATTTTGTTTTCTTATCATTAAAATGTACTTACTATTTTCAAATCCTGATGGGGCAAAAAATAGGAACAAAGTAACTTAATCTTCAATCAGCAAAACTAACTCCATGCAACACTGTACAATGTGCAACATTTCTGAGTCAGTAATCTATTGCTTGTTGGTACTGGTTGGCAGAGCACCACATGTCATTGGTCTGAACAACAGCAAGAACCCAAACTACAACAACACAACAACCATGACATACAATACAGAGGAAACATGTGAATAACACAAAAAATATGGGAGTTATGAGATTGGACTTTAAAAACTACTAAGTACCTAAAAGCCATGGATACACCTGTGATCATGGCATTTTTAAGGATCATGTTATTTTTGAAAAATCTAGGCAAACACACGTAAACAGACATTTGTCCATATCATACACCAGTTCTCTACCATTTGAAGAACCACTTGGAGAAAAGATACCCCCACAAACTACAACAATATTAAAAAAACATGTAAAGAGTCTGTGATAAAAATATATTGAGTATTTTTTTCCATTTAATCATGACTGGATAGTTCAATTTACTTAGTGAAAAATTCAAGAATCACACTAACAAAAATACAACTTTTCTACAAAATGACAACATAAAAAGTTTTTTCTTGTTCAGTAGTTTGAAGTGAATTCATATAGAATTGACTAGTATGACACTTAGGTAATATTGCATTTTTCATATTTCAGGTAACTTTTTCCCCCAAAAAATTTTCAGGCAAGTTGTCAGAAAATCTCCTTGTACCAAAAGATACAGAACAGCCTGATTACAGTGAGTTATTGGAGGAACAGAGCACACAAATAGGTATATAGTATAAAATTTTGGTTTTTTCCTACCATTTTAAGAATGTGATCTTGTGCAAGTTACTTGAGCTCTCATGATAACACTCCTTTTCATAATAAAACTTGAGATGACAGCACATGACTCTTAGTCACACAGAGCATGGACCTGGTAAGTGTCTCTAGCCCTCTAAAACTGCAAACTCTTTAACTCTTCTAGGTGGTGCTGTGCAACAGTACTAAAGGCAATGGCCAGAAATTGTGCACAGGAAGTTCCACCTGAATATGAGGAAGAACTTCCTTACTCTGTGGGTGACCAAGCACTGGAACAGAGTACCCAGAGAGGGTGCGGATTGTCCCTCACTGGAGACATCTAAGAGGACTGTCTGGATTTGGCCTTGTGCTAGGTACTCTGAGATAACCCTGCATGAGTAGGGAGGCTGGACCAGATGACCCACTGTGGTCCCTTCCAACCTCACCCATTCTATTAGGAGAAGAACACCTATTTATTCAGTAAAACAAGACATTGGATAGAAAGGACAAAGGTAGGGTTAACTTCCACTTGAAGACACCTGCTTTAGTATTTCTCAAAAAGACTGTGCTCTCTGGCAAAATGTAAGAATTGCAACAAGAAAAACTTCTAATTTCTTATTTTTTAAAATGACAGAAAAAGGAATAGCCTCTTTCTCCTCTCTCCTTCTACACCACTGGCATCTACTACAAGGTCACATCAAAACAAATGTTTTCTTTCACTTGAAAAGCCCTATAAAACCACAGATTCTATGGGAACTCATTAAATTTTCTTAATAATTCAACAGCTTGATTTCTAATCCTGACATTGTCAATTCTATCCACATTTTTGGTTGCATCACCAATCCTCTATGAACTTCCATTGTGAGGCTTTCAAACCAATCAAGCAGTTTATGGAACAATTTGACAGAGTTGAGAGGCCTTCAATTCTGCCCATATATAATATATGCCCATGATATAACTACTAAATATACTTAAATATACAAAATAAATTTTATTAAAACAAACATCAAATGCATAGATTTGGTCTATCCCCTCTGCTGTGTTCATTAACATTGAAATTTGAATCA
Organism: Agelaius tricolor; assembly: GCF_023055355.1. Classification (NCBI taxonomy): domain Eukaryota; kingdom Metazoa; phylum Chordata; class Aves; order Passeriformes; family Icteridae; genus Agelaius; species Agelaius tricolor. The sequence continues at coordinate 7,895,472 of NW_027269287.1, forward strand.
AAGCAGTAAATAACAGAAGACTAACATTTACTTCTTTAATCCATCAAAATGGTGTATTAAATATACAATCATTACCTGATTTGTGGTGTTCTTTTGTAACTGGGACACACCTGACAATATCTGGAGGACAGAATATCCAAAGATCGCTCTAGTACATCTGTAAGAATCTCCTGGGCTGTCTTTGGAGGTAGAATAGTCCACAGATCATGATGAAGAGCACAGCAGAAGTAATGCCACATCTGGACAGAGAATGAGCATCTTTCCCCCTATCAAAACCACCACACATTACATAAAAAAAACACCCCTTCCAAAATGTCAATTTAACTCTTACAGGTCTATTTAATTAAATCTGAAAGGAAATAGCTAAAGAGTTCCAGGAATAGGATGGCCAAAAATGGTGCTTGAAAAGATGTGAGACATCTTTATTTGCAAGGAAACACATGTTGCATTTCAGTCACAAAATTACAGTGCTGCCACAAAATAAAACCACAGCATTTGAACTTTTATATTCTGAATTATATTCTTTTATAATCTCAAACCCATAGTGTTGTAAGTTTAGTTTAAAAACATAGACAGTATTCTGTACACAACAGAATCGTCAGATAAACTTAACATAGCAGTTTCTTTGTCTGCAAAGAGAATAATTATTTAAATTACTTAATCATGTGTATTTACCCAGATGCAGAAATGCTATGCATAACCATGACTATAAAACCTTGGTTATATATAATAGAGGAAGAGAAGAGAAGAGAAGAGAAGAGAAGAGAAGAGAAGAGAAGAGAAGAGAAGAGAAGAGAAGAGAAGAGGTAAGAACAACTGAACTATTAAACTGACAATAAGAGATATCCAGATTGCTTTACTAAGATATTTTTTTGTCTTGTAATTTGGATGTATTGAAACCAAACATTTTCTGGCAAGGAAACATCACTGGCATTAATATTTCATTGTCTAAACAGATCTATCCCATTAAGACACAGAAATAAATATGCAGGGGTCAAAATCACAGCAGTTACTCCATAATAATTCTAAAAATTACCCAGGAAATACATTTCCCGTTTAAATATTTCAACTAATACCTATTCAGCAAATAGCATTAACATGAACTTTTTTGAGAACAGAGATTCAATCTTCAGTTCCCACATCCCAAAGGAACTGAAAAATATTTTAAGAATTTGTTGATATTTTGGCATTATTAGAAATATAAAATAACCCCCCAATTTTTACAATGCTTTTAGAATTTGATAGGCATTCTTTAACAATAAAATAAAAAATAATCTGGCTTTTTAAAAAATATATTAGCATGAGCATTAGCAGATTATTGGAAGTTGTCACTATTTGGTTTTCCTCTGACACAATATTTGAAGTGCATTTTATATTAAAAAGTGGCAAAAATTATTACAAAGAACAAATAAACAAGCTTGTTGACAAGTTTTACTTTTTAACTCTGTAATTATAAACACAAATTGTTTCACTTCCTATGCTTTGGTTTATTTAAGTAATAGCTCTTTTCCCCTTTTTTAGTATTGTACCTCCACTGCAGAAACAACAATATCACTGAAGATTTAAACAAGATTCACTCCCCTTTTCTGACCTGTGTTTCTATTTGCTGCCATTTCTGGACAATTCCACTGATAAACATCTGCTATTTTTGCAGGCTTCATATAATAAAAACAGATGGGAGCTTTTATTTAGTTTAAATATGAGGAAACAAGCAGCTGTTTTATTACACAAGCCACTCAGTATTACCTCTGAACAGGCAATTCTTTATTCTTTGCCTGTAGAAAACGTAAGTTCCCACAGCTACAGCAGATGTCTGCTACACTAAGAGCTTCATTCAAAAACATAATCTGAAGAGCTGGCCCAGTGGCGCACTCTTCCCGCTGAGATCCTATGCTGGAAGAAGCCACCTCTCACTGCTGGAAGTTTCAGCAGGGAATTCCTCTGTAACAAGCAATAAATCTTAATCCAATCTCTTCCATTTAGGATGCCTACAAGAGATCAACTGAAGTAACATCTGCTCTGCAGCATGCCTCCTGAAGGAACTCAGAGCAGATCACAGTCCAGCCTTGGGCCATCTCCCAGGGACCAGTAAAAAGAGGAGCGATGATGTAAAATTATATACTTTTTACCTCAAATCCTGTAAACATACAGAGCTGAGACACCAGTTTTCCTCATTCCTCCTACACACATCAGTTCTGCTCAGTAATGATAAAACTGTTTAGCTACTCCATATTCTTTCTTGTTAGACAACTGTTTCTCCATAGTAAAGTTACTGGATCACCAGTAAACAGGACACAGCACCATAGGCACCACAGACAATGAAGATCATGTCATGATTCAGCAGTTGCCAAAACCCACTGCCTTATCATCTATCATTCAAACAAAACTGAAATGTTTATTTACTTGTCTTTGAGAGATGGACATTTTGATAAATTACTCTATGGTTTGTATGCCCTGTCCAGCACAGATTTTGTCACTGACTGAGCAACTTCTTGTACGCTATCTGTAGATTACATCTATCAGATGCAATTTTCTCTCATGTAAGAATTCTAGAAAATGCTTAACAGAACACACTAATTGTCTCACACAGAAAATTATATAAGGAAGGACAAGACTTTGCCTCCAGTAGATTTCAGTTATTATTGATTAAAAATTCATATAATACATCACCCTGCACTTAAGTGAAAATAATTTCAAACAGTGTATGTCAACCTATGTTTGTATCTAACTAGGATGAAGGAAAAGAATCCAATAAATGAAATCATTATCTTAATTTTTTTTAATAGAATTATTAGGATTATAGCTATAAATCAGACCCATTACTTCAAGATGCAGGTGACATGGCACTGGCTATTTCAAAAATACATTGCTGAATGCTTTAGGTAACTATATTGAACATCTTTCTTTGTTTCACCCTTTACTCACAAAAAGTAAAAAGGGAAATAATTGAAAATAAAAATCAAAGAATCAGATAAAAAATTTCCCAGAAAAAGATCTTCATATATCACACTTTCTAAAAGAAGTGTAAAGTTCTTAGAGATTAAGGTGATGGTGTACTCTTTACTGAGTTCTATATAAATGCCTTGACACACAATAAATATTTTATGAAGTAAATGACACAAACATGCCATGGTAATAATCTATCTCATCTTTAAATGACTATGTTTTCCTACATCATTTCTAAATAGACACCTGCCTGCAATAATAGATATTTCAAAATAGTACATTCCAATAATCCTTATGTAAAAACAATGCTGATCTCATGCTTCTGATTAGTCAGTGAGCTGGCAAACACTAAAACACATTTTGTAACCTCACACCTCATAAAAAGCTTTGTAGTCATCCCAGCAGTGGCTCTCAGCATCCTGTAAAATGCTTGTAGCACAAACTCTGATGCAGTAGTTCGTAACTTGAAACTGGAGAATGTTGATGAATTCCTGACATTTTTGGATAGGCAATAGGAACAGGGGTCTGTTCAGAGAGAATCATTAAAAAGACAATGAATGAAAGGCTATGCACTAGGAGGTAACAATCCCTAGTACTGCAAATAGTTTTTATTAGTAGGTATCAATCATTCATTTCCTCTTGGTCCTGAAACTATCATTCAGGTTTGCAAATTTTTGTTTCAAAAGTTCTCAAAATATGTCTGCTTATCTATAACTTGTCATTTAACCAATCGCTGAGAAATAAATTACTTCATCCTATTTTCAGAGACAAGTACATTCAACATTCACTTATTTGGAGTTTTTAATTGCAGCATTCTTGCATCAGCAATTATTACCTCAGCACTGAGTGTGACAAAAAACACGTAAGCACAGAGTACAGAAATTGATTTTGGTAGGTATGTACTAAAACTCTTTGATAATTCATCTGAGTAGAATTATTGAGCAGTATTTTAGGTCAGACTTTCCACTCACAGTGATACACTTCATGCAAGAGACAGTAAAACATCAGAGGGAAAGCAGCTCAACAGTGCATATACCCACTCAGAAATCATACATTTCTTAGAAATTGTGCTGTTTCAGGGTCCCTCCCCAAAACCACTGTTTCTACTTTTAAATTACACATGGCTGGAAATATGTGGACCAAGAGACTCTTAGTACCTTAAGACAAAATCTCCTAAAAGCAAGTGCACTCCCAGGTCAAACACTGCCTTTGACTTTACACTCCTACTTCATATCTGCTTTAATTTTTTTCTGCATGTAATAATAAACTAAATTATAAAACTACAATGTATAATATGCATTATATTGTATGTATTTCTTCACATGCCTGAGTACACATGGTGTTAAGAAAAAAAACAGAAATGTATTTTTATATTGTCCTCAATGATTGCTATGTCCTGAATCAGATCTTATGAAAATTAGGCATTGCAAAGGTCAGAAAAGGAAATCAAGGCCCTAGCACTTTATATGACAGCAGAGTACATTCAGTTCCCTGGACAATCCTATTTTCTCAAATTTAATAATTTAAAAAAACCCAATCTGCAAATCAAATGCAGATCCTACACATAAATAATTTGTCTTGCAATGGCTGTGTGGAGTATCAGGTTGATTCAGGTATTTCCATAAATTAGTACACATACTGCATGTGCTAAAAAATATGATGCTATTTGGGAAACTACCAGCACACTGTATCACCAAAATGGAATGAACTCTTATATTATTTGCATTTGAATTAAACATTTTAAGTAAAAAGGACATACTTTTTGCTTGTTTCTCTCATTAAATTGCTGTACATTGTAAAATGCTGAAGGACATATATCGCTGTGGAAAGGGCAGCATACAAGTCTTGCAGGGGAGCCTTCAAGGGAACATCTTTGCTCTTCTCCTCTAGTCTTGCCAGAACAGCTATTGCCACCTTGCTGCAGGCCTCTACAAAGTTTGCTCTAATTTCCTGAAGAGAATCATCTCTGCAGGCCAGAGCCAATGGAAGCAATGTGTCGAGTTCTTCCATGATGTCGGAACAAAACTGAGAGAAATAAATGTGGCACCAAGTTATTTGTATTCTGACAGTACTGCTTAATTTATACACACTAGGGTCAGAAGATTGAATATGAAATTGGCATGAAACATAAATATATTGAATCAGCTTCACAAATATTTTAATCTCTTAAACAGAGGAATAACATTTTTTTAAAGTAAATTAAATATTCTTTCATTCCTTCCTGCTTTAAAGCTGCATATTCTATACCAGGGGAAAAATTAAAACCATCTTATGCTAGTAACACATTCCTTTGGTTTTGATGTCACTAAATGCTCATTCAAAGCACAAGGTTAATTCCTTGTAAATAATGATAATTTTCTAAACTAATTAATTTTGAAAAATACACAAACACATTTCTTAACACTGGATTTGGAAACAAATGTGTCATCTCTTCATAAAGTCATACATTAATATCCTTAAAATTATCTCCCTAATGCTCATGTGTTATTTCAAGCAAGCATTCATTAACAGCATTCCAAATCTGCTAGCATAGTTGTAGATCTTACTAGAAAAAGTCTTTCAAACATACCTTTCCTTACAAAAGGAATTTAATTAATAAATGACCTCTCAGCCAAATCAAATAACTCAAAATTGTTTTTTTTTACTGGTTATGCCAATTAGTTGAATGGCATGTCTAATGATATGAATACAGGAAATCCCTCTATAGCCATATTTCAAAGCTTTCAACATTTTCCCATCTAACCACTTGGTAACAGAGCAGATACTAATCAGAATGCTTTAGAACTTTTTGTTTGAAAAAAAATGCCAGTGAAGTTTAAAAGGTAATGCTTTCAAGTACAAACTACGGGCTATTGTATAAAGCTCTGTTCAGCTTCACATTGTAATGCCTCTCACTTTCTTTTTAATTCCATTTATGTAAGATATAGAATATTAATAGTACTGTAAGTACTTCAAAGTGTAGATGGCAAACAGCCTTGGCATTCTGTCTCCCTTCAAACTTCAGATCTTTTGATACCTGCCTTAGCAATTCGTTTTGGTTGCTCCTCCTGTTGGACTGCTCTGCAGGACTCCCTCATTTGCTGGTTGTTTACAAGACTCATTGCACAGCCTGCAGCTGAAAACTCTTCTTTCTGCTCATGTTGAAGAATTTTAGATGAAAAATCCTCAATTGCTATTGTTATACAGTGAGCCACAGAAGAAGACAGGTCTTTAAATGCATTTCTCCAGCCAAAACTCAGTAAAATAGGCTGAAATACATATTAAAATTAAATAACTCCAAAGTCATTATTGAGTGTTAATATAGTCTGAAAATTAAATGCACATCCATAATTAAATTACAGAACACCATCACATTTTGAAATTATTTAAATAATTTAAAATATAGTCCACTAGTGTTGAAATCATACTAAAGTAGTATTTACACTCAACAAAATGCATAGCAACATTAAATATGTCATCAAATTTTTTGGAAAAAATGAATTCCTGTTTAAACAAAACAGCTTTTACAAAAACATGCTTCATCTTTACTTAATTTGTAATCTCATCTTTACTTAATTTGTAATCTTTAACAGATTACTACTTTTAAAAGTGAAAGAATTCACAGGAATTTTCAATAGTAATAATAAAAAGTAATCTAGCAATGTATAGCCTGTAAAAATTTTCACTGCAAGTTAACAACTGGAAGTTACTAACCATAAATCTCAATGGGAAACCCTTAAGAGGAGCTGGTTTTAACACAGCCACACTGTATTTCACTTCTCTAGAACTGAATTTAGAAAAGATTAAAATGTTTAAATAGAGATTTGTAGTTTTAGGCCAAGGCTGGCTTTGGCTGTGGTTTACATCAGTTCCTTGCCTTCTTTAAACACAGACTTCTGCAGTAATCTGAAGTGTAAGAGTTGCCACAAGAAGACACAGTAGGACATCATTACTTTTTGACTTATCTGACATTGTATTGCTCTTATGACTTATATCAGACTTAAACCTTTCCAGAAATGGCCATTTGAGAATTGCACCACTGTAAGAGATGTATTTTAATGACATAAGATGATGTTCAGTAAATACCTCCACCATGAGGGCACAGTAGGAAAATAATAAAGACAGATTTCTAACTATTCCTGCAGCTATAATACTAAATTGGAAGAGAATGAAGGGCTACAAAGTGCAGCCCTTCCAGTTTACTTCAATTTAAAAGTTGTGTCCTCCTTCCTTCCCCTTGTATCCTCCCTCCTTCCCCTAGCAACATCCAGCTCTTGTAAGCACGGGGGCACCCCCAATGGATACACACTTTTGCACTCCCTCAATTTTTTTAATGGGGATCAAGTACATCCCAATCTACCTAAAATATTCTTCTTTGTAATACATATTAGTTTCACACATCAATCCAAAGAACATTTTTTAAAAATTTCAGCATCAAAATCAAGCCATTAAGAAATTAAATTCCATTATTATAAAATATGAGACAATTGGAGCATTTATATGCCACAAAATCAACAATAAAAATGTGTTTTGTAGTAAATGGGAGCCAGATAAAAACAATCTTGCATGTACATTCTACAAAGCACAGTGCTTATTACACAGTAATTTGTTGGCATCAGAAAAACTAGACATTATATGACATCTATCCCTCTAGAAAGAACCATTATGACCAAATTCTAAGAACTTAATAAATCTTCTTTAAGGTTCTTTGAGATGATATGTATAATACTAAGAAACCTATCATATTTAACTATTTTTTTTCCATTTTGTTAACAGTTTTTTCTGTTATTAACTACTAAATACTAACCACTTCTTTGAATGCCATAAGATTTTATTCCATCTAAACTGAAACTTTGCACATAGAAGAAATCACAAAAGCTGAAGTAATGAAACTACAGCAATAGGTGTTTATAATGAATATGGTGAAAGCCTACACTGGAGATACAAAAGAAAACCCCATACAAAGTGTACGACTCTTTTCATACTCACCTCTTCTACCTGAAGTAACTGTTCAGGAAGCATGCTGCTTTCATTTGCTCTAGTTTCTCCTATTAAAAGCTCCCCACTAGCTCTCTTCAGAACTCCTGCACAGTATGACAAAAGAGATCAAAGTTTAGATTAATTCTGTAGAAAAGTCAGCAGCCTTCAACATCTCCTTATGTATCAATACGAAGCATAAAAAAACCCTCAAGAAGATGTAGGGGAATACTAATGTTATAATAAAGTCAAATTCAAGTTATATACAGTGTTTTTAACATAACATGATGACATCAACATCTGGTGGTACTTGTATTTTATACAAATGCACATATAATGTGCAAAATATGGTTTCTTTTGTCATTAATGCATTTTTATACTGATTGTGAAGTCATCTCTTCTTAAGGAGAATAAATAAGTCTAGATCAGCTGCATAGAAATTAATTTCTCCTCTTTGTTCAAAGAATTATATCAATTGAACAGTAATATATTTTTACAGCCTTTACTTATTTGGAAACACCAATGCAATGAAAATAAAAAGACAGGTACAGATATTATAAGCAAAATAATGGCTTATAAAAACATAAATAACAAGAGAAGCTCCTTAAGAAGGGCTGGTACAAAGCTCACTCATAAATCTTAGAGGGATACTTAATGGGATATTGCCCCAGTTTTGTCAAGGGCAAACCAGTATCTGGGGTTGATATTACTTTTCTCAGTGGTTTAAGAAATCTGGGTTCCTGAAATGTACTGATGATTCCACTTCCAAGTGATACAAGCACAAATGGAGGTGCTTGTTGGGGATTTGAAAATCAAGGCAGCCTCAGCTGCAGTGACCATGACATAGTGGAGTTCCAGATACTGAGAGCACAAAGGAGGGTAAAAAGCAAATCACAGCCCCAGGCTTCAGAGAAGCAGACTTTTGCCTCTTGAAATATCTGCTTGGAAGAGTCCCAAGACCCTAGATAATGGGAACAAGAAATTTTATTAAAATTCAAGTTTCACCTCTGCTAATCTCAAGAGAGCTGAAAAAAAACCAAAACAGCAGAAAGCCTGCATGCATGAACTAGAAGAGCCTAGCCAAACTCAAACACATAATGAAGCATACAGAATGTGGAAGTAAGGATGGGTAACCAGGGAGGAACACATAAATAACTTCTGAGCATGGAAAAAGTTAAGGAAGCTAGAGCTCAAATGCAACTAATTTGGCCAGGGCTGTCAAAGACAAGAAGGGCTTCTCTATGTACACAGGTAATAAATGGAAGACTAGAGAAAACATGAGCCCATTGCTCAACAAGATGGGGGACCTGGTAAAATAGTTATGGAAAAGGTTGAGATAATGAATGTAGTCTTCAACTCAGTATTTACTATCAAGACCAGCCTTCAGGAATCCCAGACACCAGACACCAGAGACCAGGAGGTAAGGTTGGAGCAAGGAAGATGTACTCTAGGTGGAAGAGGATCAGGTCTGAGAATAACTCAGCAAACATACTGAAATCCTTGGGCTCTCCTGGGATGCACCTCTTGGGATGCACCCACGCCTAAGTGTGGAGGGAGCTGGCAGATGTCATTGCAAGGCCACTCTGAAGAATTTTTGATCAATCATGACAACCGGGAGAAGAGTCCAAAGGCTAGAAGAAAGCAAATGTTATTCGTATTTTCAAAAAGGCCAAGGAGGAGGACTCAGGGAATCAGAGTCTTGTCAACCTCACTTCAACCGCAAGAAAGGTAACAGAGGCATTTCCAGGTGGATTACAAAGAATTCATCAGGAGCGTTCAGCATGGCTTCAGAAATGGAAGTCATGCTTGGCTAAAGCATAATAAAGTTCTATGAAGAAATGATTGGCCTGGTGGATGAGGGGACAGCAGGGGATGTTTTCTACATGGACTTCAATAAAGCCCATAGCATTGTCTCCCATAAGATCTTGTTAGAGGACAAGATGCAGACAAGATGTGTGGACTGGACAAATAGTCAGAAAGGTGAGTTGAAAAGTGGCGGAATAGCCAAGCCCCAAATGACCTGTGGCACAAAGTTTAGTTTGAGCTCAGTAATTAGCAACCTATCTCAGGGGTCAATAGTAGGTCCAATCCTGTTTAACATCTTCATTAATGATCTGGATGATGCGGTACAGTGTACCCTCAGCAAGTCTGCAGCTGACATCAAACAGGATGGCAGACGGCCAAGGTACCAATCCAGAAGGACCTCAACAGGCTGGAGAAATAGGCACATTAGAACCTCATAAAGTCCAAGAAGCAAAGTCATGCACCTGGGGAGGAAAAACCCCAGCATCCAACCCATGTTGGTGTTCTCCCAGCTGGTGCGAACCTTTGCATAAAAGGACCTGGGGGTCCAGAAGTACGTGAAGTTGAACATAAGCCAGCAAAAAGGTTGATGGTATCTGGTCTGGATCAGGCAAAGCATTATAAGCAGGTCAAAGGAAAATATTTTTCCTGTCTGCTCAACAGTGATGAGCCCACCTGGAGTGGTGTACAGTTCTGGGTTACTCAGTACAAGACAGACATGAATATACTGGAGAGTGTCCAACAAAGGGCCACGGAAGATGACAAAGGGAATGGAGACAGGCTGAGAGCACTGGGATTGTTAGCCAACAGAAGAAAAAGGGCAGGGCAGGATATTTCACTAATGTATATAAATACCTGAAAGGAGAGTTCAAAGAGGTCAGAATCAGTCTCCCACAATGACAGGGCCAGTGGTCACAGGCCCAAAAAGACACAAAGCCAGGAGGTTTCCTCTGAACATCAGGAAACGCTTTTTTTACTGTAAATGTGACCAAGCACTGTAAGGTTGTCCAGAGAGGTCATGGCATCTCCATCCTTGGAGACACTCAAAAGCTATCTGGACATAACTGTGGGCAATTTGCTCTAGAGGTCTTGCTTGAGCAGGGATTGTTGGACAATATGAATACCAAAGATCCCTTGCAACCCCAACCATTTTGTGATTCTGTGAGAGAATAGAACAAAGAGATACAAGGATAACACCAAACAATATGTATTTTAAAAATCTGTCTTGTAGCATAAACAAGACTGGTACAGATATTCCAAAAGTAATGTACGTTATATGAAATTAAAAGAGGTTTTAAATGACCAGGTGCTATCAAAGCATTGCCAAAGATAATCTTCCAGGCATAACCTTGGAGGTCTTCAGTGATCTGAAGTTACCAGTAGTACATGGCCAAGGTTTAAAGAGCTTTTCTCTCTCTGTGAAATTTCCAGCATTGGATTTAATTTATCCAAAGTAAACTTAAGTTTTCCCTTAATTGATTTGCATTCTGAAAATAAACACTGTTTTTCATACACTTATACAACATTGTAGAGCTTTGATGTTTTTATGGGGTTTCTTTGTCTGTTTTGGATTTTTTTTCCCAAACATTTGGTGTTTTTTTCCCAAATATCATTTTTGTTTGCATTTTCCTAAGACGTTGACAGATTTAAGCTGGTTAAAATGAAAGATAAAATGGTAGAACATAAAACCAAAAGATATTATCCAGGCCATCCAACTCTCTGATACTCATCATTATAGACAATACCAGAAACTTACTGGTTTTTTTCCAGCATGTTTTAATGTATTTTATGATGAAGTTTCTAACAGTTTTCTTTAGACATTGGTCCAGAATTTAAAAAACCCAACTAATAGTCTAACTGACTGGATATTTTTCCTATTTTCTATTTTGTGCTTTCTACCTTTAATTTACCTTTCTTTCCTTTCAATTCTCCTTTTTTATAGATATAACATCACATTCTATCTATAACCACAAGTAAGCTTCTACACATTCATATTCTTGTATTATTGTCACCACTTAGATCTGATATTTATAACTTTTTATGTCAAGACTTCAAAGAAAACCTTAAACATTTAAGCTGAAATCCTTGTGTATTCACAGAATTGCTGCCTTACTTGTTAAGAACTCATAGCTGAGATAAATATGTATCTAACTGATGGTAGATTTTTGACTCCAGAACCACAGGCAAAGAGGAAAGTGATGCTTACACCCACACCAGTCATTTAACAGGCTCCTTCATTATTAAATTAATGTGTTCTACTAGATTATCCCACCTCCTTTTCTAATTAACAGTCTGGACACTCCTGTTTTATACCCATATGTATCAATGCTTGTGCATCTAGGCTTACACACATCAAAAATTTCACTGGTCTTCTCAAAGAAGCCCCAGGTTCAAGTCTCCCATATTTTACTGACTTCTTTTGGTTTCTCAAATTTTTGCTTTCCCCAGATCTCATCTGGGTATGGCTGGCTAAGGCCATCTTCTTCTTTGATTTAACCTCCAGCTAGCAAGGGTCACCTTCCCACTTTGCATTGAATATCGTACGCTTAGCCACAGCCCCCCAGAGAGCCTCCGCTCTTCAGATGCTACTACAACCTTCCTCTCAAACACTATTTCCACAGACACAGGTAACAAATTACACCCTTCCTGTCCTGCGAATTCTTCACTTGTGTGAGAGACTGGAAGGAATGCTTGCTCAAAATGTTTTGGGGGTGTGTGTGTGAGGGAAAGCGGCAGGTCAGGCCTTGTTCTGGGGAGGCAGAACATTGCTCCATATACTCCACCCCCCAGAGCCTGTATCCCAGCCCCACAGTGGCCGCCAATCCCTGGCATTGCAGGCAATGCTCCACACTCTGCCCCTGGAGCCCCAGTTCAGCCCCAGAGTGGCCAGATGACTGGAACTCCCACCTGGGGAAGGGCCCAGGAAAGCCAAAGGGTACTTAACCTGACAAAAGGTCAGCATGTCTTGACCTTATCTCCTCTTTGAATCTCTATGAGAGATTCATACCACTTCACTGGAACCTGGAGTGGTAATTATGTTTGTTCTTTTCTATATAATTTCTGCCTTTCTCTCTTTATTCTTTTAATTCCCTCTTCTTGGAATTTTTGAGTAACTTAGAATCGAACGGGCTTAGAGTTTGCAAAGTCAAATGAGCTAAGTTAATGCTTTGAAAAGTGTTTTATGTTGATTGAATGCTGGCCTAAACATTTTGCCAAAGTTTCTTGATATCCTGAAGTTGCCAGTAAAGTTGTTTTGACCTCCTGAGAATATCTTGTTGGTATTTCTCTGTGTGTGTCTACCCATGAAAAACCACAAGCCCTTTTAAGTGTCTCATCAAGTAAGGATTTTAGGGCCTTACAACTTGTCTTCTGACTGTCTTGCCCTAATCAACAAACTCTCCTGGGAAAGAGAAGCACAGCTTTATTTAAGGTACAGCTGCTACTCAGCCCAAATTAGCTTGCCACTGCAGACAGAAAGACAGGCATGGGTTAGAGGAACCATACCTATCTAGAGGAATCCTCTGACTCCATCCCATGGGAGAGGGATGCTTTCTACCTTAAATTTACATTTCTTAATTAAATTAAAATAAATTTTAAATTAAAAGCCTCTCACATGGGAGAGGGATCACGTTTAGAGAAAAGAATTTGCAGAAAGAGGGCTGAAAAAAGTGGATGTTGTAAAAGAAGATGGTGGCTGAAGAAAAACGTAATTTTCTCATATTTGCTTCTTTTCCAGAGCATATTCTAAACCTTCAGCATTCTTGATTATTAGGGAAGACTGGATTAACCACAAATTCTTGCTTTGTCTTTCTTGAAACCGATGTTCTACAAACATCTAGTCTTGACGGAATGCTCATAATTTCTGTACTTTCTTTAGTGTACCAACCAGGCAGCTTTAATAACTTTGATTGTAAATAATGAGAACAAGATTATATCCAGTGCTACACTTAAAATCAAAATGCTTCAGCTACCTTTCCTTGTGTGTATTAAAATTTGGCTGGGATTATTCTTCTCTTCAAAACAATTATTTGTCTAGATCCTCTGTATCTATTTATTTCTTTCTCCAATTCAGTAATTTTCTGGTTTTGTAATGGTGGTTACAAAGACCAAAGAATGACAGTGACACCTCTTGCATTTTAAAGATAATTTTATTTTTTATAAGAAGTTCTATCTTTTTTTTCTATAGAATTCCACAGCTTTCCTATTTTTATAGCATTTAGGGCTATAAGAACAGTCATTGTGACACTGTCTTGCATGCAGCAGAGAATAGCAAAGTATCAAGGAAAACTTTTGTATGAGCTTCTCACTATCTGTGTATTAGCTAAGTATCAGTGCTAGCAAAGTAGCTTACAAATTGGATTCAGCCAGCTCAGTCAGAACTCTTATTGAAAACATGCTGGAAATAATACATCTTGTAGAAGTAGAAAGAACCATTCCTCCAGAAATATAAATAACAATTAAAAAATCCCTGACTAACTATGGGTCAAAAACACTTTCTGCTATCTATCTTCAATAATGAACTTTTTACTTGTACTGTACTGAGCAAACTGTACTAACCCAGATGCAGAAAATGTACCTCTGAAATCATATTGTCTTCCTAGTGTAAATTCATCTTCACTGTGGATTGATCCACTGAATCTGTGTATTTGTAAAAGAAGATACTTGAACATCTTATGTTGAGACCAAAGCAAAAATCACAACTTTTTTAAATCTTCAATTGCAACTTTTGCAATACTGCAACTTTGCAATAAAAGTCTGTTAGGAGGATGCACCTCAAAAATTTTATTCTACATTCCTTTTATTACACTTTCCAGAAATGGATATAGAGTTAAGCATTTTTCTTTAAGGTGTGAAGGAAAGACCTTTGCAAATCTTCCCAGTCCCCTGCGACAGAGCTTGTAAACCTAAGGACTGGACAACTTCACCCACAGTGTTTACAAGCACTCCACTGGAGAAAGCCTTTCTTGGTATTCATTATCTGATCTGTTCAAAGTTCACCTTTCTCACTGAAATGGGGAAAAAAAAGTGAGACAGATGAAAGCACATTAGATATTTTTTATTTTTTAGAAGTCTTAACAAGAGGCTCCTGAAAACCCAAGAGGAAAGAAAAATCTAACTTAAAGATGGAAAGAGAATGCTATTTGTCAGAGTTCTAAACCCAAGTCTCATGCTTAGCACTTGATTGTAGACAATCATGTTCCTGATTGCTTCAAAGAGAAGCTGTGATGCTGGAAGTACTAGGTATGTAAGAACTTCTCATTAATTTCAACTGAATGTAAATAGAGAAGTAGACTATCTCATCACAGTAGGTACAACAAGATACCTGCAGATGAAAGGGCTAAATAGTCAAGAAAAACCTGGGGATGGTTACTCCTATAATTTTATGAAATCCAATGCCTGTAGTGGAATGAAGTTATGCATCATTGTGAATTAATGTCCTGTAAGCTATAGAAAAATACAGATACCTTTTCTCTGAAAGGCAGAGTAGCAGTCTTGCCCAGATGTCACACTACTGTTCAGGGGTGGAACAAAACCATACCATCACTTGTTTGTCCAAGAACTTTGCATGATTTTCTCCTTATTTTGATTTAAACGAAAACTTGAAGAACACATTGGCAGTAGATAAAATGTGTATTTACACTATCTTTAAAAAAACCTGTGCTTAGATAACACAAATACAGTTTTAAATCAAGCTCAAATCTTGGTGTATACATATTAAGGAACACTAAGTTACTGCTGGTAAAGTCAAAAAATAAAATCAGGAAGAATTGGAAAGAACAGTGAAAAGAAGTTAGAGTGGAAAATGCAATTCAGAGAATTCTTTTCTCCAATGCAAAGTAATTTGTGAAAATGAGGATTCTGAATATATTCCAGAAGATGCCAGATAAAGAACTCAAACTGAACTCAGAGACCTATCTGTATCACCTAAAAACTCTCTACATCCATCTCCCTACAGAGTTCACTCTGGTTCACTGTTTCCTTTGGTGCTATTGTCTGCCATGGGGTTACCATCAGAGAACACTGGTAGGCAGTACTTCCCTGTAACATCTATTTTCAACGGCCTAAATTGGTCTTCATAGGATTCCATTGTGCACGCTGCAAAGAAACTTGTCTTGTTGCCAGCTAGAACTCTGAACTACATGTCTTTCTTTTCTTCACTGTTCTTTTTTTGGTTCACAAGCAACCTCCTACCAAAAGCAGAATCTGCAGAAGAGACTACATCCAAGCAATAATGCAATGAAAAAGTATGAAGAGAAGCCCAGGTGGCCACCTTGCAAATTTCCAATGTGGAAGCCTTCGACCTCTCCGCCCAAGAAGCAGCTATAGTCCTAGTGTAATGAGCTTTACAAACCCTGGGAGCCTCTTTACCCTTAACTACATACGCCTCTCTAATACAATCCCTTAACCATCTAGCTAAGCAACTCTTAGAAGCCATTTGACCCCTCTTAAGACCCCCTAAGAGTACAAACAATCTGTCAGAAGATATGAAATCTTTGATTCTTCTGTGATAAACCCTAAGTGTTCTTCTTACATCCAATTTATGCAGCCGTTGCTCTTTGTCATTGCTGGGTTTAGGGAAAAATGAGGGCCAAGAAACCGTCTGGTTTAGATAAAACTCAGATGCCATCTTTGGGACAAAAAAAATTTTACAAAGAGGAACCATCCAAAGAACTACTTTGTTTCTGATGGAACTTTATACACGTTCTAAATATCAAAATTGAAGTACTACAGAATATAAAACAAAAAATCAATTGACATTGAAACAGCTAAACACATAAATACACCACTTGACACAAGCACATGAAAAAACCATTATTTTTGTTGCACCTCTGTGTAAGCTACATAGATTGTCTCCCATGAATACTAAAAGCAACCAAAACATAAAGGAAACAAGTACAAGGCTTCTGTCTATGCAATGCATAGGGAAACTTTAGGTGACTTGGACATTCACCTACCTTTTATGAATTGGCCATCTTTCCCGAGTTTGCCAGCAATACTACCTGCAGAGCACTGACACTTCAGATATCACTCACTGCAGACACTGAGGGGTAGGCTGGATATACCCAACCTAGCCTGAACCCACTGAGAGTATGGGTAACTTTCTAGCACCATCAGCACTCACTTCAGTCTGGGCTAATTCACTCTGCTTCTTAGGCTGGTTCTGCAGCCTGTGCTGCACTGTAAACCTGACCTTTATACACAAGTTAATTTAAAGCTGCTTCAGACCATCTACACTCTTGACTCTGCCAAATTAAACAAGATTTCTAGTAATAAGGCTTCTAAATAAGTACCGAAGTTTGCCATTATATTGTCTAGTCACATGCTACAATGTATTCTGATGAAAATAAAACAAGGATTTTAACCAATACTTCTTATAAAAAAACTCGGCCATCATCAGTAAAAAAAATAAAATTATCAACCAAATATAGGACATTAACAGGGAAAATCTTAAATTCTTTTAGATACTTAAAATAGCCTGAAACTACCGGAAACATAGTTTTCATTTTCATCTGTAGAAAAGTCTACAAGTTTATTTTAAGACCTCTTTGTAGAATCAAGTCCATAAAACATAAATTATAATGTACAATAGCATAACATTTCTTGAGAATTAGTAAAACTGAGTAAAGGAGGCAGAAATACATAGAAGTCACTGAAGTCATTGAAGTCAGCAAAAATGGAATTTGAATGCATATTTTATAAGAGCTTTGACGTATATTCTAAAAATATATAGGTTAACCTGTATTTCTTTATTTTGGAGTGTCAATATTACAGGTGAAGAATACAACAACAAACTGTGTGCCTTAGAACTCTTCTTATTTAATATTTTTATTTTCGTCAATTTAGTATTCTGAGACTACATCATTCCCAAAACACCTTTTTCCTCAGCCTGCAGCTTGACTATAGAGATAGTGAACATTTGATTTCACCTATCCTCTCTCCCTGAGCAGCCTGGCCTCATTTCTGGTCTGATATTTTTCTGCGATAACATCAAAGCTCTTGAAACCACTTCTCTCTCATGACTTGGAGTCTCCACTGGCAGAAGCAGCAGAGTAGAACATTTGTGAGAATACTCCTGAATTTTCATGATACCTGAATTTTCACTATACCAGGTTCTACTAAATACAATTAGACGAAAAAAAGTGAGCTTCGAACCTATAGGAAATGCAAACTTGAAGCTTGATCATTTTACTGATGTAGAACCTCCTTCTGTAACACAGCCATTGAAGCCAGTGAGATAGGCATGCTAGTAAACATAGTTAATATGAGTAAGTGTGAGAAATACAGGTTAAACATCGACTATATCCTTTAGCAGTTAGTTTCACTTACACTAAGATCAACTAAACTGATATTAATGTATTTGCTTTTCTCTCTTGAAAAAGGCAGTTTTCAAGGATAAGTTCAGAAAAAGTCAGTTTCAAAGAATTCAGACTCCGAGTATTGTTGTGTCCTATATGAGACATAGGATTTTACAGAGAATCCAGTAGGAGATATCTGGTTCCAGTGTTTGATAGTTTTTCATCATGGCTCTCCATCAATATCTACAGTTAGTACATCACATCTTTATACACAGCAATCAGTTCTTTTCTGCAAGTTATCATGCTCAAATGTAAATCTGCACATATCAAAAACTTTTTCAGTGGATGTGGAAACACATTTATTTGAAAAATATGATGATGCAAATTAGGTATTTAATGTTGAAAATAGCATAAAATTATTCTTTTGTACACAATAAACCAATAAATCAGGACAATCATTCATTACCTTGAACATTCTTATTCCTCTCTGTAAATGAAGGCAGCAGCAGAAATTCTGTAGAGAGCTCTTCAATTTTTTCCTCCATTAATAAGAAGAGTTTGATAAGTTGAGAAAGACATTTGAGTTGATATAAGGTTAAGCAGAAGTTCCGTCCTTTCCTGTGGTATTCCTGGGAGGCTATTCAAGTAAAATTATAAAATAGCTTTTATTATAGCAGAAAAAACCAAATGATACTGCAAAACTGATTATGTAAGAAAGTGTAATACATCAAGCAATTTAACTTTCCTTATAACATAATGTATTTTTTCTTATTATAAAATACTGTTACATTATTTTTCCCTAAGTCTTCAGAACTTCTCAATTATCTGTGAGATTCCAACTGACTTCCAGGTTTTGTTATTCATTAACTAGGAATTTTTCCACGAAATGGATCTACTCAGGAACATTCTCACCTGTGTTTTACAGAAAACCCACTGTGTTGCAAAAGCCGAAAGGGAAAAAACCACATCATTACTGTATTTTAATGGTTTGGGACATCACATCACTTGTCACTCTGCAAATCACCTTGTCTGTTTAACAATCTGCTAGCACAATACAGTTGATGAATATGACATTTGAGTGAAAGAAACATCAATCTAACACTCCACAACTTTAAATATGTGGGGTTTGAAAACAAGTGAGACTGTCAGTGAGCAAATATCAGCAAGTATTATAACTATAAGCATTTGGTATTTAAAAGAAGAAACTGAACATTTTATTTTGAAAGGTTAACACATGCACTCATAACATATAATCATGTCACATCACCCAGGGAACTCTGATTTCAGCACAGTCAGACTATAAATGATTCGGAGACGTTTCCAATTCAGTATTACCAAACCACATGGGTTTAAGTACTATAATTTTATAATGTCTTTAAGTGTAACAAATTTGCACTTCTATGCAAATTATGGTGAGCTGATACCATGGTCCTACACACTTCTGTTGCAGATGTAACACCAGAAGAAAAGTTAATGTGGAAAGTGTCAATGGGAAAGTCAGAGTAGTTTGAAAGGCAAGCTCTAAAAGATGAATACAAAAAGAAATTGATTGAAATGTACTTTTATATGTCAAATCTTTCTGACCTTTGCAAATTCTAAGTATTTTGTACCTTCCTTTTCCCTCAAAGTTTCTAAATAATTTTTAGGTATTTACAAATCACTTTTAAATAGACATAGATCTAAGTAGTAGAGCTAATTCCATAATATGCTATTCCAGTTTTACAGCATTAGAGACTGGAATGCAGGTTTTGCATCCACATCTGAATTTCTTCAAAGTTACAAACAGATGTATTCATGTTAGTTCCTTTCATTTCTAAGAATGTCAAAAGAGTTTTGCATAAATGCCTTTGTTAGTGTCTTTCCTCTCTGAATAATGAGTAAATAGCAAATCTATTACTGGATTTCTAATTTTAAGTCTTAAACCTACAAAAAATCACATTCACAAAATTTTACTCCTTACCTGAAAAGCAGAGAATACAATCTGAGTTTAATTGACATGAAAAGACTGCCTGAATCTGCAGTGTAAGAACCACAAAACACATACTAAAAATGAACAGAACATTAGTTCCATCTCCTATAATTTCAAAACCTTGTGATATTTCTGCCCTGTCTATGGAGGAACAAGGAAACGTTCCACTTATTTGATTCCCTCAAATGATATTGTCCTTATTAGATTGAAAGAGAGTGGGTGTAGAAGACAAAGGTATACCACAGTAATGCTGTGCTTAGAATACATTACCAAACTCAGAAAAAGTAAAAACTTTTACTTTTAATGATCATTCAGAATATATTTCAGTTTTATTGTTTCTCAGAAATGACAATTAATTTATTTAGTGCTTGATGCTCAAGTAGTGTGCACACACCTGATTATCCAAAGCTTGACTGAAAGGCCTTCTATACATCCAGATCATTAGGTTTAAAATACTGACAGCAGCATTCAATTTTGAAGAACACTGACCAGCCTGCTTGAACAAGCACATCACTGTCCATTTTTTAGCAGAGTAGAATGAAAAGGCACCTCTTTTCTGACATTGTTGTGATTGGACAACCACAGGACAAAAACCTTTAAGAACTGTGTGCTTTGCCAAGAGCGAAGCAGCCCATGCAATGACAGAGAACACCTCAAAACAGGTTTATAAATCCTGTAGAAGATTGTCATGAAGAGAACATGTCTCCATGTGGACAGATGTGAAACAGACATGCAGGCTGTGATATATGTTCAACCAAACCTCAGTGACATCAACCTGTTGGAGGAAAATTTGCCATATTCACAAAGTGGAGTATGCTTACTCTGAAAATGTTACCAAATGGATCATGACTTGGAGGGCTAGGTCAGAAAACTAATATAACTCATTTAGCCAGGTGACACTGTGCACCCCTCCATTATGAAAATTGTCCGAAATTGTTGTTAGCATTGTATCCAATCCACAGTGTGGCTGAAAGTCCATGAAGCTGATCTCAGCCAGCCACGAATCAGTAAGCAATAGCATTCCAGTCTAACTGCAGTGTCACAGCCATCTTTTATGAAAAATCCTTTCCTTAGGATTTTTCCTCCTGAGAAGCTGAGAGGCCTCAGGAACAAAATGTAAACAATGATTATCTGCTGCTGTGGAATGCAACAGATGCATATGTGATTGGCCCATGTTGGTTGTTTCTAATTAATGGCCAATCACAGCCCAGCTGGGTCGGACAGAGAGTCGAAACCACAAGCCTTTGTTATCATTCTTTCCTATTCTATTCTTAGCTAGCCTTCTGATGAAATCCTTTCTTCTATTCTTTTAGTCTAGTTTTAATATAATATATATCATAAAATAATAAATCAAGCCATCTGAAACATGGAGTCAGATCCTCGTCTCTTCCCTCATCCTAAGACCCCTGTGCACACCGTCACACTGCAGGATAGAAAGGAAATGGAGAAAGTTACATGATACAAACCAGCTTCCTTCCTGAACCACTGGCAATTTACTACTATCATTCTTCTAAATTTGATTTTGTCTGCATGCCTGACTTTAATTCATGAAGTCCCTGTACAAGGAAATAGCTGCAGCAGGATCTTTGGACACAGACAAACATAAACAGGTCCTCTATAGTACCTCCTAACAACAGGATATGTTGGCTTTCTGCTAAAGCAATACCTAGAGAGAAGAATTTCTGAAAAGGGATAGTAAGGCTGGAACAGAGGCTACAGAGAGGTAAAGTGCATTCTACAGCCTTGGCCAATGTGCGAATGAGTTAATTTACAAATATTGCTCAACAAAAAAGTTGAGATCAGGACTAAACAAACACAGAGGAGTAGAAAAAGGTTCTGAGCTCCTGAACATAGCCCCGGGCTTCTGTCTCTGCAAAACAAGGATCACACCAATACTGCTGTACAAAAACAGTGCCTATGCTGATAATTCCTAAACTGCTCTGGAAGCCAAATCTGCTAGCAGAAATATCCTAAGTCAGGAAAATGAGCTATCTTAAGCTACCACAGAAAAGATTCAAACCAAGCACAGTGTCAGGGACCACTGAAGTCTGGCTGCTACTTGAGGAACAGGGAGTCAGGCATGATAATATGGCCAGCAGGACAGGCTCCTTGCCAGCCAGGGCCCAGTCATGCAGGTCCTAAGTAAGGCAGATCCTGACATGATAGGTTTCAACCAACGGTCCGGATCATCAGCCAAGTTAATGGTGATGACACAAATCTGAGGTCAAGTTAGGAAGCGAATTCACCCTTTTGAGTCTGGATCTGGTCTGGTGAACGTAACCACAAGTCAGGCAGAGTTCAGTGACCACTCAGTGGAACCATGGTGATAAGGCAGGTTCAAGCTCATGGCAGGAAAATTGAATCAACAGTAGATGAACACCAGGACATCTGTGATGTAGTTCAAGCAGGGACTGAGGACTCAGGTGCAGGTGAAATAGATCTCCTGGGCAGGCTGTGGTGTAGGTCCCTGAAAAGGCTGGTCAGGGTCTTCAGGCTCACTAATGCATACAAGGCTTTGTTGCATAGCTCTTAAGGAACTTGTATTTTCAGACAAAGACCTCAGAAAAACTGGGAAACTGTCTTTCTGCTTCATGGAGGACAGAACAACTATTTTGCTAAGAGGAAAAAGAGAGTACTTGAGGTTTCTGCAGTTCTTTCTGGGGGGATAGGAGGGAGAAGACTAAAAGATTACTTGAATTAACATGAACCTGCACTGCATTTATTTGTAGCAAGTAAATAAATCTTGATGGTTCCTTACACAAAACTGGAATGAATCAAAAGAATAAGCTCAAAACTTCCATGCAATTTAGATAATCTGTACTCTTGAGTTCCAACCACATAGAGGCGGAGGGGACTCAAAGGATCCTATATTTAATTTCTTCAAGCATGCTCATTTACTACCCCAACTATCCAAAAACGGGCACCAGAAGTTTGTCAACCCAAACAATGTTACTTAGAGAGAGTTTCTATTTTTCTAATAGAAAAAGAATGCCCAAAAGAAGGGTGTCTACCAGTTTATGCAAGGTTTGTGTGCTGGTGCCAAGGCAGCTGATGCAGTTATACAACACTAGAGAAACTAGGGGTACTATTTTCAGGTTTGGCCTTTCATTTTAGCAGAATTGAAGCTGAAGAAATTTTCCTAAGATCTGAAGGACATGCCACCCTTGACGAAGAATAAAGCTGTCCATTTTACCAGAGACCATTTGGCTGGATGTAGCTGGACAGATGGTATCATAGAATTTCACTTCACCAGTGATGAAGTTGAGAGGTGCCCATATGAATTCTAAGACAGCTAATAAGTTAATTAAAGCATTTTTTCAAGCAACATAAAGTGAAAGACATTCTATAAGGCACTCGATTATTGTACCTGACCTTCTCCTAAGTACTTAAATTCAGTAGCAAGGTATCTGCCTTTATCTTAGCACTTTTAAAGATTTTCCCTCATCTTTGAAAAGGAAGATGCATAAGAAATAAGGCTGAGCTAGATCTACATGACCTGTGTATAACTGCCAACTTGTGATTTTATAGCAAGTTTCAAAAGTGATACTTTCCTCAAATCTGTAGCTCTTGAAACCATTAAAAAAAGTCTTCCAACTCCCTTGGTTATAGCCTGGAGGCACTAAAAATCTCAAAAGGCCTAAGAAAACATGTATGAATGAGACCCATAAGCTAAATGTAACTTTCGTTATTATTTTCTCTTCATATTTTTTTTTATGAGCATAGCACATATAATGTTTTAAAGAATTTTGAATTGACAACATCTCAAAAAATGAGTGCCGAATTCTGATTATTTCAACTCCTCCAGGTATCTGACACAGTAAAGTGTGGCACAGAAATATCTGCATCAGAAGTGAGCAGGCTCTAAATGGTAAAGAATAACTACCTTATGACAACGTTGCTCTCAGATTAATTAGCCTTTACAACTTACTCTGCAGAGCCACATGGCTAAACTGCTTCTGAGACTCATGGTGGAATCCTTGCAAAGCAACCTGATGACTGTTTTTTCAGTGATTACAGCAGGGATTTCTCTCAGCAGGAACCAAGGGTCTAAAACCCTCTTAAACAATTATACGATAACATGCCTTCCCAATACACAATACATTAAGTATCATTCATCTGCCCCCATTTCTAAGGCTTGATTTCATGTAAGATAGATCCACAATATTGTTCTACTACTGACACAAGTAGGCAATATTAGGGATTTCATTCAATAAAGCTATATAAGGAAGAAAATAAAAACATCAGAAGTGCAATATTAAATTTAAAATCTAACTACAACCTGCATACATAATAAATGGAATTATCATTTTGCTAAAATCCAGAAAGAAATAGCCTAATAAAGCAAAGCAAACTTAGCTGCTGACAGTCATTGTGTATAGGGGTATTCCAAGAGGTAAATTTTCAAAGCCATGCACAGGGAGTTACATTCATAAATTCCATTAACAATAATGTGTTCCCCAGATCTCAGTGATATTAACTTTTAAGTGATGCCATAACTATTATAAGAACTTTGCATTTTTGACAGTGTTCATCTGCACACTATCTCCTAAATAGAGCTTATACCTAAGTTGTAGTATTCTTTCATTTGCATTTAGTAAAGATATATTCCATTTTTATGGACATCTGCTCACAGTTTTCTCAAACTGCTTGTTGGTATACAATTTTTAATGCAACTGCTAGGTTTAAATAATTGGTAATGCTGGATATAATCGTTAACTTGCTTATACTGTAAAAAGCAACTTAATATTTCTGCATAGCAGATGTAATACACAGTATTACATGGAACTAAATTATTACAAACAGCGCCAGTAGTTTTCTATACACAGTACTTACGATAATTATAAAAAATCATCTTCATTACTGCAAGCTAGCATTTTTTAAACAGTTTAATTTGGATATGTTACAAGATACATTCAAGTCACATGGATACAATTACTGCAAACCCAAGAAGCTATAAAATGTTCCTAAACAAATCCCTTTGACCCTGTTAATGTCTGTTTCTTATTAATCTAAGGCTACATTGTCTGTAGTGTGAATTTTTATGGAATATGAAAAAAAAAGGAAATCCCTTAACAGTTGTTATTGATTCCACCATTTACTCACTCAAAGATAAGTGCCATTTACAAAGCAGAACAGATGCAGATGCTGACAGAAATGTAAACAATTGTTGCATGGCTTACTGCCAGATTCTAAGCCAATACATTAAATTCCAAGTGAAGCACATTTCCCCTATAGATTGCACTTATTGCCACTTCATTTCCTATGTGCTCTGTCTCTCTATTGCTGCGCCTGGCACTAAGCTATTTTCAGTTCTTTGGTGACCCCTGAGGCCTAGTCCTACCTCACATAGCCATTAGAGAAGGGAATTGCATGTGTCTGACATGGTCTGAAACCAATTATTTGATATTTTCTTCAGAATGATGCCCAACTCTGTTGGGAATGAGCAATCATGAAATAATTTACCTCCTGATTTAATTTTTTTCTGCACAAATTAATTGTAGCCTGAGCTAGCTATACACAGCTGCTTGTATCTCTGTCTTATCAAGACTCTACTTGAAATAGTGAAAAAGGAAAGGAGAGAGTAGAGTTGAATAGAATAGATTGGGGAATCCTGTTTTAAAAAGGCATTGACAAGTTTATCAGATATACTGATCAGATGTGTTCTCTGCTGATTGAAACTGACAGACCTAGAAAGAACTATTAGTGATGTAAACTGTTATCTGAGCCGTTAAGGGTTTTTAAACACCTATCTTGCTTTGCAGCTCCCTGTTAGCTGCAGTGAGACCCAGGAGCTCCAGGATAAACTGGTAAAGCCACCTTCACAAAGAAACTACACACTGGCATTTTTTTGTCCCTTTAAAAAATAAAAGGTCACAGATCTAAAAATGGTAAACATTTTCTTATTAGATACCTCCATTACCACATGACTTTCATAAATGCTTATACCATATATCCATACTGTACATGTGGCAAAAAAATGCAGTGAAGTAAGGGAACTCAACTGATGTATAAACATGATAAGCATGCATAAATTTGCATAGATTTACTTGAGTGTGTCTGTCACAGAGATGTCACTGCCAGCTATTAAACAACATCAGTGAAAACTACACTAATGTATTGAAAGAGATTCACTACACATGCAACTGATTAAAATTAATTTAAGGTGTTGTTTTATTTTATTGATTAAAATTTATTAAAACCTGCTCCATAATGTCTTCCCAGTAAAATGAGATCAGTTTTGACCTCATAGGGAAGGTTGATTCCATGTCAGGTTGCTAGATGTTTGCCACCAAATACTGAAGTCCTTTGTCAACATTGTATGGGCAGGTCTGCCAAAATGAAATCTTTAATTGTAAATCGTGTTTACTGACCAACTGATGAAAGAAAGAATAGGCCAGTGCTGGAAACACAGGATGGAAAACAAGAACATCGAATCACACTCTGACTTCAAATTTATATTGTTATCTTAAACAAAATGATCTCACAAATCTGACTCCTTGACAGCATATAGCTCCTTTACAACCCTGAGGAACAGACTACAGAGACTTCCTGAAGCACTCTGAGGATGAAGTGCCTTGTAATCATGTTGAAGAAAATTGCTTCAAACAGAGATACCTATCTCAGTTTGCTCTGAAACCAGAGACTCAACCTCCTCCTTAATTCTCAAAAGCATGCATAGCCTCTAATAAATTACAAGACATTCCTATCATACACTTCAATTCTGGGTAGACAGTGACACTTTAAACAATTCAAACATAAACAAATTATTTCATTTCTGAATTAGAACTAATTAACTGACTGGTCCATTTAAGGAATTAAGCATGTGATATCCAATAATTTTTTTGATAATTATCAAAATACTGAAATAGCGGACATTTTTTAAACATTCCTTCAGCTAAAATGACTTTAAAACTTGTAGACAGACAATAGTTGCAGTTGTTTCTAGCAGTTAAGAGTGGGTTTTTAGGTGCTATTCTACAATTAATAATTTCTTCTGAAGTAGTAACTATTACCAAAAAGTCCTTTTCAAAAACTGCAAGAACTATCCTATGACAAAATTATGCTCTTAGTAATATTTCTCAGAGGTCTGAAACAATATTTGGGCCTTGCCAATGACATAAACCGATTCCACATGCATTTTTTGATTTCTTTTGCCTACACTGTGGGCTGAGGGAGTTATCACATTCTCTGAAGTCTTCACACTCACATACAGAAAACACCAAAGTAGAACGTTTTAAGAGAGCATAAAAATTAAGAAAGCCTGCTGAAAATAACTGAAAATAGCACCTACATTGAAACAGGAGTCCTTGAAGAACTCTAAAAGTTGATCTTCCTCAGTCTTTACTGAAAGATAAATTAAGGACTGCCAGGTCTGTCAAACCTTCTCATTAATTCTAACTTTTGACAGGACTTGCATGTGTTTCTCTGCAAACCATTTTATAACACTTGGCTGATAAAAGGCAGTTCTAATGTGTATTTGAAAACACAGTAATCAACATATTTATTTTAATCTGGCTTACATTTCTTTAATGACTGCAAATGTAAAAATTTCTGCTAGCTGAATTTCAATTTTCAACATTCACAGAGGTTAGGTCTCTCACAGATTGGTTCATTACATTGGAATACTCTACTCAAATTAGATTGCTAGGAACCTTCAACCAATCAGTAATTTCTATCATGTGTTGATCATTCCTTTCTGTAGGAAGGAATATGCATGCTATTAGATACTAGTATTTCCTTTAAAAATAGATTTAAGTGTCTGTGTCACTTCTGCTTCTCTTACTCCAAGATATAACACAGCCAGTTGTAATTTGTTCAAATAATATAAAAAATTATGGCTGGGGCCAATATTCTTATTTTTGCTTCCTGTGCTTTGTATTTCAAAACCCTAGTTGCAAAGTCACCACAAAGTTCTCCTGATTATTTTTCCAAGGAACATAAAAATAAAAAATAAGTCTAGGCAGACAGCAAAGAGGGCAGATACTGCCATTTGAAAACTTCTAGAAAAATGTTTCAAAATTCCTAATTTGTAAACAAGTATTTTGTAGAAAGACTAATATACAAAAGCAGGATTAATCACATTTGTCAGTAAAGATACATGTTCCTACTCACTGAGCTGAGATTACACAATTAAAACACTTCTTTACACATGAGCTGATAGCATGGTGCATAACAGAACACGTAATTTCTGTGTTACAGAACTTGCTGGAATTTCCCAGCACATGAACAGAAAGTCAGTACAGTGTCCCTTGTGCTAGAGGACGAAGATCTGGCTCTTAGCCAGAGGATAAACAGTGTGTGAATCTACTCTAGGCAAAGTAAACTCTTCTAGAAAATCTGAGACCAGTAACTGATCTAATTTCAGACAGTCCACAATATTTATGGGCACTATGTGCTAGATTTCTAATTATGAAGTTGGACTGGGTTTTAACCATCCTTATTCTCTCCAGGTCAAATGGACTGGAATAAACCCATTGCCTTGCTCTGTTCAGTAAATGTAGTAAAAAGTACTATAAAATGACGGAAACCTCTGTTTTTCAAAAACTCAGTAGATACAGTGGCCCCTTAATTGAAGAGAGGGCATTTTTAAAATTGCAAGACTAAGCCTCAGTGAAAAGGACATTAATATCCTAATTTATTGCATGTTACAACCATCTTGGGGGCATGACACTCCCCTCCAATTTAACCACCTATATTATGTTTCAAAACAAACTATTGTGACTAAAATAATTTTGACTTTTTACTGTACAATTTTATGACAGAAGGGGTTCTCCATCTTGGCAAAAATCAGTCAAGACCATCTCATTGACTTGCGAGTAATGATAGTAGATGCACATATTGAAAAGACTCCTGCAACAACTTTCTTTGAATCAGTTGTACAGAAGCCTATTTTAAAGACATTTTTAAAGTGTCCTCTAATCTGCTGTAGTCCTACAAAGTCTTCTTCATGCAGGCCCATATTCTGAAGTAAAAGAGAGACTTCCATCATATAATTATCCCTCAGATTTTGTCATTTTTTATTACTAAAGAGAAAACTACAGTATATAAATGTCAAATTGACTTCTGAAAATTCACAATATATCAGACTATAGAGTAAATCAGTCTTCATCTTTTACACTTGGGAGGAGAATGAAATTATTAGAGAGCACTGTGAGTTAAATGCTCTGTTCATTCTGAGGAAGAAAATGCAGTTATGCTGTGAAAACACAAAGGAAGGCAAGTAGCTGGTACTCGCTAATTGTGAAAACATTTTGAAAAAAAAATTACCAGGAATGAAACCATGTGCCTTTCAGGACAATGGGAAATAGCTTCAAATTGAAAGAGGGTAGCTTTACATTAGATATTAGGATGAAATTCTTGATTTGTGAGAGTGATGAGGCGCTGCAACAGGTTGCCCAGAGAAGCTGGGGATGCCCCATCCCTGGAAATGTTCAAGGTCAGGTTGGATGGGACTTTGAACAACCTGGTCTAGTGGAAGGTGCTCCTGCCCACAACAGGGGAGCTGGAAGTAGATGATTATTCAGGTCACTTCCAACCTTACAATTCTGTAAATATACATGCAGAGCAGCTCAAGGGGTCAGCAGTTTCAATGGTGACTTGCACAAAGGTACCATTCTTTCTGTGCCTTGTTTTATATAGGTTCTTAAAGCCCTGTTCCTACAGAAGTTATGTTGCCAGGCACTCTGCAATGGGACAGAGAGGTCAGAAATAAAAGACAAAAAGATATGCCAGGCAGGCAGCAATATAATGGAAGCACATAAAGAAACTGCTGGTCATGCATAAACAGAAGCAAAACAATCATGTCCACAGAAGAGGATGAACAGGATGTTGTGGGTGTCCTGAAGTAAGGAAAAACAAGAAGAGGGACATGCAAGGAAGCAAAGAGGATGAAGTTACAGTTTTTATTGTAACTCTCTTATTTTTCTCTTTAGAGTGTCTCGAAGTCACTAGAGTAGTCATGTGGGTCTTTGAATACCCTGAAGTTAAAATTTATGAAAAAAAAGCCAACTTCAAATAACTTCCATAATTAAGATTGCAAACTTTGCAATTCTAAACATGTGGCCTTAGGGATGCATTAGACATTTAAATGAAAGCTAGCTTGTACCAGTCCAAAGATTTGGACAACAGAGTGAATTTCATCTGCAGAAGCAGGATGCCATACTGGATATTATCATCTGTAATCCATATGGATTACTTTGTATTATGTGCCTTCTCAACACCTAAGAAAGATGCAACAGGACTTTCAGGACTGAACAGTAGCAAGTCAAGTGACTAAAACACTTTCCCCTTTTACCCTCATACTTGTTAAAAAACAGACAGTGGACTATGGGCAAGAAAACATGGTGGAAAACCAACTGTAACCACAGCACAAATACTGTAAATTATCTGCAATAAATTCTCATCTTTACAGAAATACCAAAACAGTTACAAAGATATAAATATTTAACTACATTAATCCAAGTTTGGAACTCCTCAATTTCCAGATATAAATGGAGGATGAATTACATTAAAGCTATTGAGCTGAAATTATTCCTAGATGTGAACAGTTGGTGTATTTTTAATCATGCAGTTGTTAAACCAGCATGTATTAATACTATTTGAGGTATATTTTTGATAGAAAAGACAAAAATCATAGAAGACTTGTTTTAGGCCATAACGGTGGCTATTGAGATCGCAAACCAAGTGAATGCAAATTATATAGAAGGATAAAAACAAATCTGAAACTAAAGCTCTTAATTTCAAAAAGAGGAAATTTTAAACGAGGGGGAATAAAACCATATGCACATAAAAATAGTAGAGAAATCAAATTTAAGTTAAATGTGCAAAGCCCAAAACTCATATCTCAAGTTAGCTCTTCAGCAAATTGCTGAGAATATATAAGTATAAGTGAGCTTAAAAGAGGTGTTTCATACCAAGTACTTTAATATAACATTCCAAAGTTGTCTTCACTTCAACAAGTTACTCCAGAGCCTGTTTCTCTTCTTGTTCTCATCTCCACTGCACAAATGCAGCTCCTGTACATGGTACTGAGTCCTTCTGTTCAAGATTAGCTATATGCCATATTCATTTTAGGTGTTTCACAAACACAATATATTCTGTAGGAACTCATGAACATCTAAAGATAATAGATTTAAAATATAATAATTTAAATCAGTTTGCATTTGATTATATCTTTATAATAGAATGGACATGGGTTACATTCTGGAGAAAGAAAAGAGAAAGGAAGCCTGCTGGACATTTAACTAAAAGGCTATATACTGGGATAAAAGTGTAATACATTCATATTAATATTATAGTATATCTCTGAAGGTATTTTAATCATTTTCTCCCTAGAAATGTACTTAGTTAAATCTGTATCACTTTAGTTTACCTTCACTTTGTGATAATATTTTTCTTAAAAATTACAAACTACTGATTTTTAGGAACACAGTATCTATTGCCTCAGATTTTAAAAATGAATTTCAGTTATGATTTTAAATGTTTAAGGGTCTCTGGTAAGTTTGTGATCTTTAAAAATATTAAGCCAATCAATTTGAATATGTCAGAAAAAATAAAACTTAAAGCCCTGATCTGTTTCATTTTAACTACAGGAAATTAGAAAAAATAGCTAATTAGTCTACATAAGTATTTATACTCTGTTTATATACAAAAACTATATAAATAAAGTCAAAGAAAACCTTCCACTAATACATCAACTGTCCATAATTCCATGGGGTTTAAGTTTCTTTGGCAGATGTCTTAACATCTGTAAGAGTAGCTGTTTCCTCATCTAACAGATGAGAAATTAATATAAGTTAGTCATGCCTGATTAAACCAGCTTAATATTTTTGTAAACAAAGGAACACAAAAAAGGTCCAAAAGGTAAAACTACAATATACAGACTTACCCCAAATAATCTCTGAGAAATACCACCTTGGAAATTGAAGCAAAAAATCGCAAAAAAATCTCAGCTGAAAACCAACTGAGATTCTTTCCATGCTAAGTATTGTCAACAGATATTATTGTATACTTTTAAATACCACAACATTACATAAACTTTAGAAGGATGCAAATGATTAATACGATAGAAAGTCTGAAACAACAAAATCCCATTAATAACAAAAAAACTTGAGGGAGTGGGTTGGGAAACTTTCCTTGCACATTATTCTAGCAAGCTGGAAACACTATGTTCTGAGAGTACACAGAGAAATTATAATTAATGTTATATAAAAACCTTGTGCAGGAACAGCCCAAATACTATTGGCTGAATTCTGCACCGTTATAAGGGCAGTAAGAGGCACAAATGTAACAGGTAAGAGGATCAAGCTGTAACATAAAACCACTGGCTTCCACTAGAGCTGGCAACCCAAGATCCTGAGTTCCAGAATTTGCCTCTTTTCACATGCCATTTTGATAGCTTCTCTGTCAAGCCACACACTTCCTACTGAAGTACTGATAAATGGAAATAAACTCTTTATAGTATTTCACAAATAATTGCTCTAGCACAGAATGAAAAGAAAAACGTTAATTCTGTACTGCACAAATAGATTATTATATATGGAATATTTTAAAGATAACTCTGTTAAAGCTTGTTATAGACTACCTCTATTTTGCCAAAAGAAATAGGTTGTCTATAAAAAGTTTTCTGAGGTTTTGGCACTGCTTTATCATTTTCTGTTATTTTTTTCCCTATGCTGTATAGTAGGATCAATTACAGCAGTTCTTATGAAAAAACCCCACAACAAATATAAAATAAAAACCGCATTACCCTGAGGATGGACTAAGCAAACACAAACCCTTCTATCACCTTTGGGATAACAGTCCCAACTGAATGTCCTAGATTAAATTATTCTGATATTCTGAAATGTGTTGGTTTGAGGGCTCCCAAAGGGCAGAAGCAACATACATCAAAAAATAAGACACACATCTGTCTCTCAGCTAAGAAAAAACCTTCTCTTTCTGTCCTTCCCTCTATATTTATGCATGAGGTTCTTTTAATACTTGGCAAACTGGGTATCACTCTCAAGATAATCTATTAAAGCTGTCTTTTAACCTAGACTATGTTAGGTTGGGAAAAATAAATTTCCACTCTAATTTGTGGGAGGGCAACAAAGTACCAGAATTTAAGAGTTCCAAGCAGGAAAAGTCACTTGACATTAAGAACTTGTCCACCATTACAAATCTCTTAAAATATTTCCCAAATAGTTATTTCACTGTGAACTGCCTTGTGAACATATTAATTCTAAAGGAAAAAAATGCCTTTATATAACTTAGTGTGGTACAAATGTAGTATATTCATATATTTATAGGAGAGAAATCTCTTTCCAAAAAAGACTCTTCACATACAAGCTCATATATGAATAAGTTACACAGCAATAACTGTTTTATTTATGATACAAGGATACCTTTTGCTTGAATTGATGAATACTACCAAATAGGCTATGACACATCTAGAAAATAAAAAAAAACTGAAATCACACTCAAAACTTCACAATTCTGACCACATATTTTGTTTTAGCCTGATTTCTGATTTCACTGCTGGTGCCTTATGGCTTCCATGGCTGAAGCGTGTATGAGCAGTTTTCTGCAGAAAACTAGTAAGAATAGTAGAAAACCAGTAGGCAAATCAATACCTACTTCCCATACTAATTTCTTGAAGTAAAATAACATGAAGACATGACTATGACAGCCCCTGTGAAGAAAGTAATCTTGAGAATTAAATTATATTAATGAACAGCAATTCTAAACACATTTTATGGGTGTTAAGGAGACAGCTGCTGCATCTGAAATCTGACATTTAATGAATTTTCAATAAAAATTATAATCTGATCTAAAAATTATAATCTATTATGAAATTAGAAATTATATTTTAATTAATTGCAGAAAATGTTTTAAAGTTTTAAAGCAAGCAAGCAAGACCTAAAATTTACTGTTTGTTTTCACCTTCCTCTGTGTTTTTGACCATGTGAAAGAAATGTGCACTGGAAATCTGTACTGATAGATGTATTGGCACAAAAACATGCAAAGTCATATCCTGTGGCCAAAAAAATGTAGGCAGAGGAAGTACTCTATTAATAGACTGAATGACTGTTTTCTTCCATCTTATAATACAGAGTTAAAGTATGATTTTTTCAGAGAGACATGTTTGTGAGCACTTTAAACTCCATGTTTTAGATGTAAAATGGAGATGAACTTCCCCATCTTCATGAGCTGTTTTAAGACTGAAAGAAAAATTAAGTTCCAAACTTCTGTTCATGCAGGCAATTTTTTTTTGTCAGTGAATCCTTTCACTGACTCACATCTCACCATGTAATTCAAAAACACATTTCTCGTTATTTTATATCTCAACAGTACTCTGACACTACTTCTTTTCATTGTTTCCCACCAACACTGAACTTCTCTCCTTTCTATTCATCTGCATGCCTTCTTCCTTGTCTTTCACATGTTCCAGTATTCCTCCATATTTCAGTTCCTGTTGAAAATAATCTTTGTATTTCTTCCACTGGAATTTTTAGTTGACTAACACATACGCTGACTTTAAAACTCAGAAGTATGTGATTTTCTTCTGTGTAGACCTGACAAATCATCACTTCACTAATCCTTTCTTTATGCTGCACAATTCAAGACCTTCTGTTTCTGTATTTTTCACATGACTCTAAACTTTCAATATTTTTTGTCTTCAAATCCCTTCATGGAAAGCTATGCTTTAAACAAACAGCTCCTGCACAGAGGTGCACTCCAAACACTGCACTGAAAAAGCAATTACACACAATTGTGCAATTATGTTATGGAAGTTTTGATTCTGTATCATTTTTTTTCCAAAGCATTGGTTCTTCCCTTTGGAAATTAGTATGTCAGACTTAAAAACGCAAAAAGAAAATACAGAAAACACTACATCAACAACAGACTCTTTTTCCTCTTGACATTTCTTGGAACAAGAAAAAATGACCAGGCAGTATTAACTTGAACCTACTGTATTTTCACAAGACTAGAAAATGTAAATGGGTCTTCTGTTTGTTTCTTAGTTTCAGAATTAGAATAAAACAGGCTGAAAAAAATTACTATGACATGACAGTGTTATCCAATGGATTATAATAGGATTTTGTTTAATTACATAAGTTACTCTCTCTTACTTTTGTACCACAATTCTGACACAGTCTAGAGTTCAACTGCGGTAATGTGTTTTAAACATAAAGCTGTCATTACTAATTTCAGGTCTCTCTCTTCACAGAAAATAATCAAGTATATATTAAAAAATAGCATAATTAAAATAACACCTAACTACAAAGAACATAAAATAAGACTACTAACCCACAGCGTGAACTCTTCCTCCATGCTTCTTTGAAATCTTGTTTGCTTTAACTATGTGTAGAGCATTTTCTTTGAACTGCAGTTCACAAAGTCTTTCAAGAAGAACTGTCATTTCTTCAGTGACGGTATCCAGGTAAGTTTCATTAATAAACTTTAATGACGAAGATGGACCAATTGTTCCACTTAATATATGCAAATCCTCTTTTATCATTGTGCACAATCTGGGTATGGAACTTTGGTAACCATGAACCACCTTATCAAAATTTGTTTCACCACAACTAGACAAAATACAGTTTTGTAGAAGATCACTAACCAGTTTATTCTGCATATTTTGATACCTCATTAAGACTTCTGATTTGGGATAAAGAAACAAAAGCTGCTGTACACACCGAGTTTTAAACTCCATTTGTTGTTGAGAAGCATTAGTGTTTGTTTCTTCTTGACTTTGCAGTCTATTTACTAAAAATTGTCGAAGATGCAATCTCACATCGTCCCAAAGAGATTTCACATCCACAGCTGAATCATCCTGAATTGTATGAAGCGAAGATGTTAACTCAAAAGACGTCCCACTTGCAGTACAGGGAAATGAGACACCACACTGACTAGACAGATCCAGAAGGAAGTGAAGTACCATTTCTTCTTGATTCTTCTCATTCTTCAACAAGCTTTGCTAACAAAGGTAAATCAGACAGTACTTTAGAAATTTTTTTTTAATTACGGTTCATTAAATGAACAGCTTCATATTAGACTAAAACCAGTTTCCTATACTAATTATCTTAACAGCAAGTAAGATATGTCAGCAACAGAAATCATGAAATCTGTGGAAAACAGGATTTATACATGAATTAATTTTCTTGTCTACCTCTGCCAATAACTCACACTCATCTTCTCATCTTTCTTATATCCCCAACCTCTTTTCTCAATCAATTCTAGACCACAGTTCAAAGGAAACCCTTGGCGGAGTTTTTGTTGTCACAGCATCTTTTAAAGAAAGCAGTATGAAAAAATTACTTAAGATTTACACAGATAATGACTGGGTTTTTTCTCATAAAACCAAGCAAGGAATTATAAAATGATTGCCTGTTGAGCCACCTTCTATGGCTCAACAGGCAATCATCAAAAAGACCATTCTAATGATGAAAAAGTCATCCCAGGAGCCGCTTAAAGATGTAAAATTGAAAACTTGTCAAGAATTAAAGAGTCTTAGATGACACAGGACAGAGGAATAAGAAGCTGCGTAACCCATCAAACCAAGATGCAGACTGATATATTAGTGACCTCCATGTAGATCTGTGCTGTATGGGTTGGAGAAGGCAGTCAGTTAACAAAGCAAGTGAAATCACATGGCTGCTGCTCCTTCTTCATTCAAGTCTGAAGAGCTCTCTCTCAGTCCGGGGCAAGGATCTCTGACCTTAGAGCTGCTTCAGCTTCAAGAGGTCATGCAGTAAATAGCAGCTCCTCTTGCCACAGCTCAATACTACCATCACAAGAAAACTGAGTGGAATTGGTGGTATTCTTGATTTTCTTAGTTTCAGTAGGAAAGCCTTAAGTGGATGAGAATCTAGAAGCCCTCTCACTTGCTCCTTCATCTCCCATTGATTCTCTCCAACAGAGAAAAGCATTGTGGCAAGCCACCTCAGGGGAGTTCATTCCAGTCTGTCCTTTATCTGTTATAGTTCCACCCCAGCCAGCAACCAAGCCCCAGGCAGCCACTTCCTCACTCCTGTACCAGCAGGACTGAAGAGAGAACTGGAAGGGTAAAAGCCACAAAACTCATCAGTTGAGAGACAGACAGATTAACAAGCAAAGCAAAACAAGGAATTAATTCACTGCTTACAATGGCAGGCAGGTGTTCAGCCATTATCAGGACAGCATCACTCATCACCAGGTCATCACTTCAGACATACCTGTTTTCTTTCTTCCCCGTACATTATATATGGAGCCTGATGCCACATGGTCTGGAATATCTCTTTGGTCAGTTTGGATCACCTGTCCTGGCTGTGTGTCCTCCCACCCTCCCATGCACTGCCAACTTCCTCACCAGTGTCACAGTATGAACAGCAGAAAGGCTCTCTGTAAGCCCTGCTTGGCAATAATAGAAAAACCTCTATATTGTGCTATGTGTTCAGCACAAATCCAAAACATAGCCCTGTACTAAACACTAGAAATCAACACAGTCTGCAAGTCATACTCCATCCTATAAAGCAAGTCTGGTAAAGAAACCTTTGCTACCTTCCACCTTCAGCATTGCTGATTTATTTAACTTAAAATATTTGAAGAAAATATTAGTTTTATTTCCATTCCCATTTTGAAGGGCAGGTAAATTATTCAAGTTTGAGTGTGGTATTGCATAAACATAACCATTTTGGAATGCCAAATACTAAATCTTTCCTCTGTAGCAAGATTTTATCAATAGGTAAGTATGCTTTAGAGTGACAAAAATTTTTAAATTCAGAACTCCTATTCTTTGTTCTGGATGTTTCAAACCTGTTACATACCTTAGAGGGTTTAACCTTCTTGTTGCCCTCTACTCTGACCAGAGTTTCTTGAAAAAAAACCCTCACTTTCACTACAGTACCTAACTCTGAAAACAAACTGGGAGCATGATTGCCTCTTATAAAGAAAGTCTTAAAAATAACAGACTACCTATTTTTCTTCCATTTTAGATCTTTATTTCAAAATAATTCTTATTAATTCTTCATACTTAACAAGCAGGAAAGATGTGGAAGACAGAATAATAAAGGAAATTATCAGTTGAATATCATCCTACAAAATATGTGCATGTAACAGAAATATGTGCAACTGGTTCAAATCTTAAGTCATATATATCAAAATGCATAATACTGACCCCATTGTCTTTTATTATCTGCTAAACTATTCTATAAAGTTTAGTGGCCCCAAAGAAAAATGCGTTTCAAAGTGTAAACTGAAGCCCTGATTACTAACCACTGTGTTGAAAGATTGTCTCTTGGCAAGTAGACTTCTGGACTTTAAATGTTGGGGGTTTTTATGAATCATGCTCAAATACTACATTCTGAAATGTACAAAGCAAAAGAAGCTATCAAAACAGTGCATGCACCTGATGCCTTCAATGGTGAATCCAAATGATCTTCCAAGCAAGTCCTTACTGCTGCTTTTTAAGGCAAAGCAGAAATATTTTTATATATCCAAGGACTGTTTCAAGCCCTTTGCAATTTAAACTACAGCATTAAAAATAGGAGCTTGCAGACGCTATTTTAGATGTAGGGATACTCAGAAAGAGTACCTGAAGTGAACTTTGAAGCTCTAGAAAGTGTTATCAAGAGTCTTCACACATTGCCTATATCGATATATGCTTTTTAATTTAAAAATTAACCATAAAAATATTTCAAAAGATGATGCCAGCACTATTCAAGAGAAAAAGATCCAAAATTAGTATCCAAACATTTTGGAGAAGCATAAAAAGTTCCCTTTTTAGCACAGAAAGTTAGTGATAACAATAACATGCAGAAAACCAGTTGCAGTTTACCAACCAGATTACAGCGTAATATGCACAACTATCTACCATATCAATAAACAAGTACAGTAAGATGAAGACTTGATTAAAAAAAGAATCTGCCATTATTTTATCAGGAACAGAGTTTAATGACAATGTGTTAGTGCATATATTCATCTTTTAAATATTGACTTACAAGACAGTACACAGAATGACAACATTTCACATAATTAACATGTTCAGGCCTTATGAAGAAATTCTCAGTATTTTCATAAAAATTTACAAACGTATGATAATAACAATAAACATAAATATAGCACCCCAGGCAAAGCCCAAAATGAACTTTGTACTGTTTTTCAATTGTCCCAGCAGCTTTACACAAAATTCCTAACAAAATAAATACACATAATAAATAATAACAATGAATAAGGATGTTGTCCTGAAGTAGAAAGAAGGTTCCTTTTACTGAATTACATATACTTAATTAAAAGCATGCAAGAAGAAATTATCTAATCAGTTCAATGGATAGAGATATATATTTAAGAAAGGTCTGTTCATAATAATCTCATTAATTCTGAATATTATTGAAAATAGTTGACTGCAAATGAAAGTAGCTTCTTACAGACAGACTGTAGTACAGTCAGTACTACAGATACAGACAGTACAGATACATTTTTCATCTCTAATTCCATCTACACAACAG
Organism: Agelaius tricolor; assembly: GCF_023055355.1. Lineage (NCBI taxonomy): Eukaryota > Metazoa > Chordata > Aves > Passeriformes > Icteridae > Agelaius > Agelaius tricolor. The sequence continues at coordinate 7,934,912 of NW_027269287.1, forward strand.
GCTGGACTATCTAAGAAGCCATAAGCCTGGAAATAGTGATGTTAAAGTTACTGAGCTCCAAAACTGTTTTCATGATAAACTGCAGAATTGAGACGTCCAGGCTTCTCACTTTGCTGTCTGTTTAGCAGCCTGCCACAGAGCCATTCTCAAGGCTTAACTGGATACTACAGCTCACAGCAAGACTGTCATGCAGTTAGTAAGCTCCCGGGAAGCTGGAGAGCTGGAAAGCACATCTTATGTAAGATGGGGACATTTTTGTGTTTTCCAAACAAATGCCGCCACCTGGTGTTCAGGCATATGGCTTGAATAGACCTTGAAGAAGGAAGCAAGCAGGGAATGGACCCAAGTAAGTCATCAGTGCCATGCCACATTCTGAGGGAATACAATAAGGATCTAAGTGGACTAAGAGGAATAACAAAAGACTCCTGAAAGCAAGAACTTCATAGTCAGCTTTTTCTGGGATTCTCCAATTTCATCTAGATCAAGTATGACATGTGGCAGCCTCTGACATCCTTGTATGGGATGATTTTTAACAGCAACATTCATACTGATCAACTTTGCCAGAAAAGAACAAAATCACTCTTCACCACATGAACATTAAAGACTTGGCGCCTCTAAAAAGTAACTTCCTCATTTGATACAGATCAATATCCAGTGGAATCAATGGTGAAAGAGCAACAAGAGTCCTATGAGTTAAAAAAATGATTGATTTAATCAACGATTGGTTTTATCAAGCTTGTGCTCTAGCCAGAGAAAACACTTCCCTTCTCTAAATTCCCCTTCTGTACATTCCTGCTCTCTTCCATTACAGTTAATCTTAGCCTAAAGTTGTTCATGGTCTACAACCATGACACGGAAGTGACAAAGAGTAATCACTGAATACTGTTTATGTGTTTTGATTTCATATACATGTATCATATCAAATGCACACATATAATTTATATATAAACTTGAAACCATCCTTTACTGAGGGATAAACCTTTACTTATCTTGCCAATTCAATTTTCCAGACTTCCATTTCCACATGTATAACAAAATGCAAGCTTTCAATAAAAAATTTTGGATAAAAATACTCTCTAATACTCTTCAATTTCATTGAAGTGAAATTTGATTTCTGGTTGCATCTAGTCATATAACTTGGTAGAACAAAGAATGTAGCTCCCACATTTCTCACTGGGAAACACAGAATCATTTGGATTGGAAATGACTTTTTTAAAGCTTGTTTAGTACAATCCTCCTACAATGAACAGGGACATCTTCAACCAGATAAGGCTGCTCAGAGCTCAGTAGTACTTGGCCTTGAACATTTACAGGGATGGGGCATCTATCACCTACCTCTTTGGCCACACAGCAGGTAGGAAGTTTATGCTTAAATAATGCATAAAGAACAATAAAATACATTAGATGAGTTAAATTCATACCGATAAAAGTGAAGAACATGCAGTAACACTAACAGCCTCAGTATAGACAGTAACTTCCAATGTTTTTTTTACCAACGTGTTTTATAAAACAATCCAAGCAGTGCTGAACATATGGTAGCATCTGTGAAAAGATCTTGTTCCAAGTTTGTCTATTTAAGGCATGATCAAAAGGAAACATAACACCCTGCTGCAGGCATGGATTTATGAACTATCCTCATAACAGTAAAGGCTGAAATGAGAAAACGAATTGAACTCATCCACCCACCTCCCCACTTCCAATTGTATAATCAACTTTTCAACAATAAAGTTTTTAATAAACAATTTTTACCAGGGTCTTAAGGAACTCCAGCAGCTCTCCATGGTCTGTAGAAGAAGGTCTGAGAGAACTAAAATTGCAGTTATTTAGCCACTGAATGCAGTCAGTTGTGCTTTGTAGTACTTCATCAGTACATATTTCATTTACGTCCAGTTGCAGGTCCTTAAGACACTTTTCTATGCTAAAAAAAAATATCACAGGATTTTTCTACATTATTTGGAGACAAAAGTATTTTATACATGCCATATTTTAAAAAGAAAAACTACCTAAATTTAAGGTAACTCTAGTCCTTCCTATTCACAGATAAGGCTGCCCTCACAAAATAAGACCTGAATCTGCAGAATTAACAATTAACATTTAAGTACTGTTGAGCTAGAGCTAAAAAAACTTTCCTTCAGGCCAGATTGTACCATCCTCAGCCAGAGTATGTATGGCTTCACCTTCAAACAATCTTATTCATTTTAATAAAGTAGTTAATGAACAAGACATTAGCCAACCTAATATCTGGTCCTTGGTGCTTAATTAGCTAAAGCAGAGACTATAAACTGAATCAAGTACTGCATTCAAAGGTGAATGTGTAATTTTGCTCCTTTAGCAATCAGCAGTTGTTTTATAAAACATAAGATATATTAATAACTTCTTAAAGATCCACTGACATCACAGAAAATGTTGAAAAGAATTTCAGAGCCAGTTGTGCTGAGAAAGCAGATCTTTTCTTTCTTGTTTTGTCATTAGAATATTTGAAAGAAAAGAGACTTTGTTTTCAAGGAGCTGATCCACTCCTTAACATTCATCTAGAATCATAACTCTTTTTATGAAACCAGATGTGTCGGTTACGTTTCTACAGTGATTTCATTTGCAAAGATTACAAGAACAACCGAACATACAGAATTATTTTATTTCTACTTGTGTGGACACTTAAGTGAAAACAAAACAAAACAAAACAATCCAAAACAATATAACTCTATTTATTTTCCTGCAAAAACACCTTTTTGGTATTTCATTTCTACTTTTTTTTTCAAAAGCGATGCTTAATATTTCATACAGTTTCAGCTAGAAAAATAGAATTTAGATCCTGGCAAATCTGGGTTTAATAGCCCAGCCATGAATTCCAATCCTAAACTTGACAAAAGATTGGCAAGTATCTTTTTAGTTAGTGAAACCTCTTCTCAGGACTATGAAACTAAATGCCTTCTTCATACACCTTGGCTCCTGGGACACTATCAAAGACTCTTATTGGGGTGTGCTGATGTATCTCAAACATACCCAAATACATTACAGCACTGTGCATTATAAAAGACACTACTAGTGTTAAATCTCTGCCTATCTACTACTATTATGAGTGAAGTTTTACACTTATCTTTGACATATGAATCTGTGACCAAGTTAATAAACTACAAGCTTTGAATAAACTACACCCTTCTCAAGACCAGACATTTTGGTAATTGGTCCCAATACTAATAAGGGGATTAAATGGATAGATTTCAGTGCCATTTCCCTGCTCCTTACCTTCCACACAAGTATAAATCATGATAACTATGTTCATTTTAATTAATCCTTTTATCCTCCCAAAATACACATTTAATTAGGACTAAAGCTGTTTTTGATTGAATAAACATATTTTCATCCTGTTTATTTACAGCATACAGAATACTGTAGGTACACAGGGTTTCAAAAACACTGCTGCATCTTGCTAAGAATTTTGTCAACACTCAGTAATACAAGAACATGGTTAATTATAGTTACTTACTCCTTTACACGAATTATATTAATTAAATACTTAGGAATTTGGTTATCTTAAAAAAATAATCTATTATCTGAGTTTAGAAAGCAAGCGTTATAAGTTAAAAAAATTATTCTGTTAAATATTATTATAATCATTCTCATCACCTAGGCTGGTGTCAAAAACTTTATAATTTCATACCAGTGTAGGTAGAATGAGTCTTTGATTTCCTGGCTTAGAAAAGAAATTTCCTAAAGCTTCAGCAACTGCAAACAAAAATGTAATTTTGATGTGAAAAATATGTTTAATGTATTTCATTAATTTTCTTAAAAGTACAATTTTTTAAAGCCATATAAAGTGCTAGATTCCTTTTTTACCAGTAATATTTTTTAATTAAGTGCAAATGTACTTTTTTCAAGTTCAGAGCAAATTCACTCCTTCATTGAGCATACTGAGGCACTAATCCAGATGATGTCAACTGACATGATATACATACTATGGACCTGCAAATTTAATGATCCTCAATAAATTTTTTGTCCACAGATGACTCAACCTTTTTTTGGAACCTGCAGAGATTAAATATTTAAATAATATTATTAAATAATTGCGTTGAATTCTAAGCAATTGTTCTGTTGATGAAGACATAGAATATCTCCTACCGTCCTACAGTCTCACAAAATCTTGTTGCTTTATCACAACTAAAAAGTAGCACTCACTGAAGAAAAAACTGAATACGGAAATAAAAATCAACTGCTGAAGGGATCTCATGCTTAGCAATCACTTCAAGTTATGAAATATAGGCTTGGTTTCAAGCGCTGTACTGTATTTTCTGCTTAGAAGTATTAAATATAAGCTGCAAGTTTAGTTCTGTGAATTGCTAACAAGTGAAATGTTAGTAATTCTTAAACCACCAAGTCAGAAAAATAATCCAAATACTCAGTTTTGATGAGCAGTAAGTCAAAGTAACTGTGAAAGGAAAGAATGAAGACAAAAGGCCAACCTGATAAATACAACTTCACACTTGAGAATAACCCTGAGATTACCCCTGTAGCCAAAACTGGCCAGCAATGATGATCATTTTGAGAGTTCATATTCACCTGCTTCTATAAACTGCTGTAAAAATAAACTTAACATTCAAGTGTAATAGGAGTTCCATTACATAACAGTAAATGAATGAACCACTTACTACATTCAAATTTGCATATAACACAATTGCACACAGATGGCCTTTTTTTGCTGTTGTTACAGCCCCAAATAGAATTGGTACAGCACAAAACTACTGAAGGTAATTCAACAGCTAAAAACCATATCTGATTTGTCATGTCACAGAATTTTATAAAACCTATTCAGTTAGAAGGCAATAAATGAGGAGTTGAATGATTTATACACTCTTGCCTCATAATTTTTTAGACGATGTTTTATTTTTAAATATATATATATGATGTATACTATTATGTTCATTCTCTGTGGTCTAATAAAAGCATAAATCTATCTGATGAAAAATGGATTGTATTTCAATTGTATCACTGTATCACATAGAGCTGCTCTTATCATACCACTTACAAAGATCAATGGTACCTTGAAAATTGTTACATTCTATGCTACCTCTAATATATTAGCAATAAAAGGACTCTTTTTAATTTAAAAGTCACATCAGCTGCTGTCCATCTTATTTTAAACTCTTTCAATTTCTGAAACTGACATATTACAGGAGCAAAATAGCACCTGGTAACTACAGAGCTACTTCCTCCTTTTCCTTGTGAAAATAAAGTTAAAGCTAGCTTAAGTGTCAATTCAGCAGGAATTTCTCCTGGCCTGCATTGCTGTGTATCACATCCTAATCCAAATTCCAGCTCTCCTTTAATAAAATATCATTAGTATCTCACAAAATTTACAGTAAAAGTTCCTTCTAATTTGTAAGACTAGACAGGTAAGACAGTGACAATCGCCTCCTTCAAGACATAGAAACACCTCCACTGTGATGATGTTAACGTAAAATGTAACAAAAAATGCTAAGTGGCTATAAAGTACCACTTAAAGAAGGAACAGCTGGCTTCTTTTCCCATAGTCAGATGTTTTCTCAACAAGCAGCATACATTTTTCCACATTAAAACAAAAAATAGTAGTGAAGCATTCATTCTAAAGGTTCATTTTGAGAATAATCTTCCTAATTCTCAGGATATCTCTAAACAAGGACAACAAAATCACTTTTATTTGTTAGTTGAAGAGGTGACAACAGTTATGCTAAAAATGCTGATGCTGTTTTTTCCAGATACACAAGACCATAGACACAGGAAACTTAATTACCTGTGTAATTAACTATGTTATGACATAAACTAATCTCTAAGTATCTACATTTTGCTCATGTCAACAGCTGGAAAACTCTTAACATTAAATTGTATTATGCAGTGGTCCATAACAGCATATTTACCAGATCTTCACTACCATTGCTATCATGGAATTAATATTGCAAGTGCTTTAGTAAACACTAAGTTTTAAATGCAAATGGGAGGTAAAACTAATAGAAATACCCCCCCAAAAAAACCTCTTAGCTCAGCATAACCACTATTACAATAACTGAGAAATTATCTAAGTCAGTTTCCAGCGAGGTATGGCAATGGTTTATTTCCATCCTTTCAGAAGCTGTTTGGGAGCAAAGACCTCTGACAAACGTGGGCTACGTTAAAATGATACAATCTTAAAAGAGATGTCATGATGGATGTTCTTTGAAATCATACTTTAAGATGCACTGTTCATACTTGAAGATGCTCACAAAGGTGAGCATTTTCAAAATTTAATATAAAATCGTACCATTTGTTATATCTCTGACTGTATACTTATTTTTTTAAATGGACAAAAACTCTATTTGCTTAAGAGCATCTTTCACTCATGAAAGTATTACAAAGGTACTAAAGAGTTAAGCCACAATGTTAAAACTTTGGCTTTTGTCAAATTCTGTAGTTCTTTTAGTCAATAAAAATGCATCTCATTAGTAGGAAATTCTATCTCATAATAATAGAAAATACAATTGTCATGGGAATTCACATTTTCTTCCTTCACTATCATACCTACTGTAACAGAACCTAAGGTTAAGATGATACAATTGTTAAAAATACCATAGAAAGAAAGACTCTAGCACAATAATTATACAGCATTAAAGTCTGTTAAACGCTTGAGTGGTTAAAATAAAATTACTGCTGAAATATTTATCAGAATTTTAACCTACTACTAGAAAAGAAAATTAAGTTAAGCCACATTTCTTCCCAAATGACTTTCACTAGTATTTTGGATTCAAATAAAATACTCTTTACCTGGAAGAGTTCTTCTTTATTTTTTCATCAAGATCACTAAGGATTTGTCGAAATTCCAATTCTCCAGGGAGGACATCTAACAAACAGTCTAAATTGGAAGAATCAAAAGAATACTCTCCTCCCCATTCCATTTTTAGACTCTGTAAAACAAATACAGAAAAATGGTTAAATAATGGAAAGATGCAGACTAGAAGTACCAAAGTACACAACATCTTGTTCTTTGGAGATATTAGATTATATAACAATACAAATATTAGAGTATTATGCTTCTGCATAGACTGCTACAGAGGGAAACCAGGAACGCAAGTATTGAGATAAGTTTCATAGTATCTTGCATTTCTTTAGTTTAAAGAAATCAGTTCTTCTACCTTAATCACAGCAGTAACTTTTTTTTAAGACTTAGAAAAAAAAAAATTCTCTTATAATTATATTATAAATGGAAACTAAAAGCAAACATATTACAGGGTAAACTTATTTTCTGTATACTTATAATTTCTGTCCAAGGAGTGACTGTCTTCTGGAAATTCAGCACATCATTGCAAAAACATAAAAACCCAGACTAAACCAAGTTTCATCTTGCTTTGTACTCATTTTGACTCACATAGCATTTGACTCGCAGGTCAAATTTACCAGCCTATTCAAACTAATACACTACCTTCGTGTCTTTATATCAAAAACAAAGCATTAGCAGGGGTTTTTTTTCCTGTTTTCTATTTTTTTCTGCATCATCTTGTGGGGAAATAATGACATTGATTTTACCATCAGTGATGATTTACTACCAATTAAGGAAAAATATTATATAAAAACTGGAACCTTCTTAATAATTAGTATATTTCATGTCTACTATTTCGTATGTCACATTTAATACTATCCATATTGCAGGAACAACATAAGAAACAAACATAATATTCACATGCACACAGTTTGGGCAACAAAATATATTAAATACATTATTTTTCCTGCAAGCAATATTCTTTTATAAAGCAGCTACAGTATTGGTTGTTATCTAGAGCCACTACTAGAAAAACAAATTGAATTTTTCTAAGTGAACTGTCTGCAAAACACATGTTTAAAAAGAACATCTGATATTTAATATGCAAGGTCAAGATGCTTGGTTTTGGTCATAGGTGTAGAATTAAAAGTAGCAGAAATGCACATGTCTGGTTTTGCTCTTCCAAAGCAATGTTTAAAAAAAACATGGAAGTTCTCTAAAGCATAATATCTTGCACATCTCAATTTACAGCACACCAATATGAAATATTTCATGGATAAAGTGTTTTCTTAAATTCTCAGAAGTTACAGAATACCCCTTTGCAAATAACAATTCAAACACTTGCAGCATTTTGGGATGTAGCTGAAACTCAATCACTTGCTGGTGAAAAAGCCTGGATGTAAATCAAATCAATCTCTTAAAGCCTTAAGGAAATGTCAGTCTTTTAATATAAAACATAACAGATGTTACTACAATTAAAGACACTAATTAAAAGTAGTAGTTAAATAGAATCTATTAAACAGTGCTTTACAGAACTGAGATAATAGGAATACTGAAAATACAGCCCTTTCTTCAAATATGATACTACTTTACAATGGACTTGTCACGTACACCCTTTTCTCTTATAAATATATATATATATATATATATATATATATATATATATATATATATATATACACTGCAAAAATACTAACATTTTGGAATGAGTTTTCATAAACTAGCTGCACAATCAAAATTACGTATTTATATTTAATCCTAACTCTTTACAGCCAAAAGAAGCTTATGCTCTTTGGGAAAAAATATCAGTATAGTTTACAGACTAGTAACTGTTTGAAAAATTCATCAAATGAAAAAAAATCACCTTGTAAACATGACAGCCTAGTTTTCATGCATGCATTCCTGTAAGACTTCTATGTCATACTTCTTTGGTTCACTTGTCAAAACAAAGCAATTATTCCTTTCAGTCTTGGTTTATGGAAGAAAAGCAACATTTGATTATTCAGTTTTTAAATACTGTTTTAGATGGCTATACTAATTTCTTCTTCTGAAAATCTAAACCCAAAAATGTTTCAAAAGGAAAAAATAAGAGCATTAAGACATAAATTAGCACAATTGAGAAGAAATTTTATTGTTATTTAGCATAACCAGAGCCAGGGCCTTCAGTGCACCAAGACTGTAACTGATGATCTGACTCTAAACAGAACTACACCACCAGCCTGCTGCCTGCCCTCCTTGTCTCCCCTGGGGGCAGCAGGATGGGTGTCAACTAGCAAGGGCCATCCCCTCTCATTTGGGATTTTCCCCACCTCTCCTGTTAATCCAAAGAGCAGACAGTTGTTGATGCTCTCAAAGAACCAGTGTGACACAGCTCTCCTCTAAAGGCAAAACCCTCAATGTTTGTTTTTTTAAGAAAGAAATCCGTTTCTTTCTTAAAAGAAAAATGGGAGAAGAACTCAGTTTGGAAAATCTCAATTCTGTCAAAGTATTTTAGACATTAATAACCCTCTTTTTTCTGTAAAGGAGATTAATTTAAGCTTTGTTATTAAGCTGCATAAAAATATCATTCTATCATATTTCAATTTTCTATTATGATGAACTATTGTATGTTTTAGGACAAATGGTCTTAGAGAACCTGTTTCAGGTGCAACTCTCGAAGTCCCTATCTTAAAAGACTTAGTTCTTTTCAAAACATATTAGAGGACTGTTCATCAACATTAAAATGATGTAGCCGTCAATGTTTTCGGTAGCTACTTAAGAAACTTAACCAATGTACAGTTTAGCTTAGAAAGAAATATTTTTCAGGTGTCTTATTTTAAGCCATGGTATGAATGAAATTTAACATCAATGAAATAATTTCCCACTTCTAACAAGTGTAAATGATGAAACTTTTTACCAAAAATCATTAGGCCTATTTAAAAAAATACTACGCAACAATCAAGTTAATACCATAGATAATTCTTGCTTTTAAAACTCATAGAGTTTACCATTGAAAAGCACTTTTTGGGTGTGAGTTTTCTTTTTCAGTGTCAATTAAATGGAAGAAATCTCCTATAAAAATTATATTTAGTTCCAATTGGGTATTTCTTCATTCTGATTAAACAGTTAAGTTAAACATAATTGTAAAAGCCTTCCAGTACAAACATACATCTGAAATTCCATGGAATTTCTAAGATCAATTTGTAATATTTATATTTACTATAATAAGCCTTTGTTCTCAGACATAGAGTTTGTATAAGTGGCATTTAGCTAAATCTTGAACAGAATTTTTTGAGCACATCTGTTGCTTATGCACAGCTCAATGTACCCATAATTTGGAAAAAGGGATATGTCAAACTGCAGCACTGAAATATAGAGAATTAGCCAAATCTTTGAAGCTTTTTTCTGTTACTGCTTCTTATCTTACAGGAGATATCTCTTTATTGCCCTAACATCCTTGCAAAACTAAAAGGGAATAAGAGAATTGACAAGATTTTTCATCACTCAGTTTATGCTTTCAATGAGACCTTAACAATGATTTCCTTTATCTAGCTTTAGTTGTGTAACTGTTTCCAGCCGCTTTACAGCACAGAAGTCATCTGCAATCGCACAGCAGGCAGCAGGAGCAATGACAGTGGCCTGAGATACTACAATTCAATGTGAAATTCCTATTGTTCTGTATATTTAAATAGTTTGAATATTTAAAATTATTTTGAAAACCACATAGAGTGTACAAAAGAAATCCATTTAAAAACTGCAATTTCTTGAGCTCTACTCTGACATGGTAAAAGCTTTTTACTCAATTTTCTGTGGCAAAAATCCTTTAAAATTGTTTACTGTTTAAAGTAGACTTGTAAAAGAAAAGGAAAATTTAAAATTCTCTGTATAAAAGAACATGATTCATTTTTGTTTCTGCTCATATGTATCGAAGATCCCTATCTAAATTTTCCAAACTGCCTTTCATCTATTTTTCCCACTTTGCTGAAGCTCACAAAACATTTACAAAAAGAACATCATATTGTTCCAGTAAAAAAAGAGACATTTAATGCATACAAAAAAAACCCCTCAACAAAACAGAACCACCAGTCTTCATTATGGTTTTATTTACTAAATATTTTGAATGCCACATATAACTTTGAAACAAGTATACAAAAATAATCTTGCAATGTTCCCCCTGCAGACTTTTCACATTTGCTGTTGTCATAAACTTTTACTTCAATGTTAATTTTATATTTGTAAATTATTATCCACCACACACTTAAAACATTTGCCTTTATATTTTTTGAAGGCGGATTCTAAGTATCTATAATTAAATACTCATTTGTACATAAATACTCATTTGTACATAAATACTCTTTTGAACACAGCTTTCTTCCAAATTCTGCCATAAGAGTCACCAAATAAAATGGTAATAAAATATAACTAAAGAAACACAGTCCTCACTATGGATGAAACAGAAAGCTATACCTTCCACCTAAAGCTGTAATATCAGAATGCAGTGCTGTGATCTAAAGCAGCTATATCAGCACTTAAATCATAATATTGTCAAAAAGGACTGTGAAAATGCACATTTCTGACAAATAGCATATGCTATTATTTTTAATATCTGTAGTTTTTTTTCAAACTATATAGGTTAGGCCTGCATTTTAGGCATATGTACATGCCAGCATTTGTAGCTAAAATCTGTGAGTTCTCCCTATTGTCTCTCCCCAGTTCTTCAAGTCACAGAAAGAGAAATGCTGAGAATAGAAAGGAATCACCACTGCTTTTTAAGATTTGTTACTACTTGGGACTGGTAAAAATGTTCAAAGACAGGAAAGAATTCTCACTTACATAAACTTAATCAAATACTATTGGTGTGACACTATTGTAAAGGCACTGACTTCAAAAGAGGAACATGCCATCTGGAGTTACAAGGAAACTCCTGAGTAGTTATGTCAGAAGACAGGAATAAAGGATAATGTGATTTCATAAACTTCAGTAAAGAAGAAATGGCTATTTTCTGAGTAGCTCTTGAGACAAACAGTCCTATACCATCTTCAGCTCTCAGCTGGTTATCCTGCAGCTGCAATCCTGCAGTGTATGATCCAAGGTTCAACATTTATAAACAAGCCACCCTTACACAAGAAGCTCACAAGCATTAAGAATCCTACCTCTAAATCTATTGGCTTTCCCTACCTCCTTGTTAGTCTATATGGTTACTAAAACCATAAATGTGACAACACAGAAGTGTGTCTATATACAAGTGCAACTTTTTTTTTTTAATTGCCTGAGCTTCTATTTTATTTCATAAGTTTGGGGTTTTTTTAAGAAAGGATAAATCTGGTGCAATGTTATCTTCTTTTTATATGGTTTAAGGTCTTACTAAAAGTAATTTACTAATCAACTTTTCTGCCAATGTCACATACAAACACAGGACAAAATTACTCTGGCACTGTCACCATTTAGGACTAAATCGATTTAGATTATGTCACCATTTAAGACCACATCAATCTCATTGTCAAATTATTATACTTTATGAATGATAGATGTTTTAAAATAATTTTCAATTAAAACAATAATTACCAATCAGTACACTAAAGTAATCATCAATGCATAGAAAAGAGATTCTTAGAAGCCTAATTGGAAATACCTACTCCATATTTTCTTATAATCTTCTACCCAAGAAAATGCAAAATAAATAGAATCATTTCAAAACAGACTATAGTACCTAATTTATTTTGTACTGCTCCAGATGAGGGTTATAACTACTGGGTAAATTTTGCATAGAGGTATGAGAAAATGTCTAAGACCAATAATTTTTCCAGAAAGACTGAACGGCATTGTTTTCTTCCTGAAGAACAAGAACATAAGACATATATGAGACTAATGGTGCATCCTCTGCAGAATTGTCTAATTGTGGCAATAAGTACTGCTATTTACATGTAATATTTGAGTTTTGTCATTTTGTGGCACTTACAAACTCAGAAAGAAGAGGTAATTCTTTATAAAATCCCCCCCAAATCCCTTACAGAACTGTGCTCTGAAAAGCATCTGCTATGGCATTCCTATCTTGCTGATCATTAGTGTCTAAAACTGCACAGATTTATAAGGACTGTTCTGAAAGAACTTATCTTTAAGCGCACTGGTAAAGAACCAAAAGTACACTATTTTCAACTAAAAACCTTACAAATACCTACTAGCTACTTCTAAAAGCCTTTTCTTTGTTTATTGGAAAAATCTTCCATTGTAACACAATTCACTTTAAGGACAATGGTATTTAAAAGACAGAAATTTCAAGACCTTCAAGGTCTTGTCATTCAGTAGATCAGACACAGAGTTGCTGGAATTTTAACAGGAAATAGCCTTCCAATGAAACTATTATATTTTAAAAGAATTACAAAAATAGTCCATGACCACAGCTTTTAAAAGGTAGGCTGCATTTCAGCTCCTTCATTCCCACACACTCTATTTTCTTTCATTACTACTCAATTTAAAGCTGAGAGCATGAAAGATGTTCATTTTATAAAAATGAAATACAGAAGCTCTCCACAGAGATGCCTCTTAAATTGGCCCAAGTTTATAGTCACATTCTTAAAAGTTTGTTTCGTAGTATAAATGTAATGGATTTTGGATTTTTTCCCAAATACTATTATTACTGCTACTGCAGTAGCACTACACAGGATCATGTGAAACATTTTATTAGCCAAGAAATTTCTTTTTTTTTTCATCTTTTTTTAAATGAAATTATTACTTTTTTCTGCTGCCATTACTCAGCTTGTAAAGCTTGATATGACACTGCCTAATGTACAATGCACCACTCAGATTCTACAGCACAATGCAGGCTCATATTCTTACTCAGCTATGTTTTTCACCTTCAAAAGCACTGCTAAGCATCTGTTTGCCTCTCCTTAAGAAAAAGACACTTCATAAGTAAAATAATTACAAGCTAACTATTTTTACCATGTTGTTATGATTTAGGAATCATTACTGAAAACACGCCAAAGCATGCACTGATTCGTACACTCCCCCTTTCTCCTCCCCCACTTCCTGAGGCAGGAGGGAGAGGAGAATTGTAAAAGGTAAAGCTTACAGGTTGAGAAAAGGACAATTTACTGGAAACAGCAATAAGATCAGAAATGTAACAATGTATTTCAGGAACAATGTTACCTGAAATACACAAAAGTTGTACAAGAAAGGAGATTGATTCATACATGGAAAAGCCCACTACCCAGAAACTTGCCCTGAGCAAATGCCTGCCACATTCCCCACAGCCAGAAGGAATGCCCTCCCCTCACCTGCAGTGATGATATGAGATGGTAGAGGTAGCACCTCCAGGTGCTAGCCATGACCCATCCTGGCCGCTGCTAAAAATAACCCTGTCCTGGAAAAAAACAGGACATTATCCACCCCTTATTATGCACCATATAATTTATACTCAAATCCTACACCTTCCACCATACACATATAGTACATATATACACAAGCACAGCTATCATCAATAGTCATTCTTCCAAGGTATCTGTTGAGCTCATTGAGCCCATGGCTGTGGGTTCTCTGTCCTAGATGCCTTCCAGGGCAGGAGGGCTGGTGTGCTGTCAGGTGGTTTCAAGCTGCATCATGAACTCATGACCAGTGTATCTGGAGCAGTCCATACTTACTATCCATGCTAGTTATGGCATTCAGCTACTAATATTATACAACAAAATATTACAGACTGCTCTCACCTAAAAATCAAATTCCCTTCAGGTACACATCATGTTTCCCCATTTAACTGCATTAGATACCAAGTACACCCAGGTCATTGAGCAAAAACAGTCCCACAGATGGGTTTGTCTTAGCTTAAACCTGGACTAATCCAAACTGTCTCCCCTAACACATTCCTAATGTGAATCACAGGAACTTTATCCCCCTCTTTGATATGAGATTTGATTGGGTAGGGCCAGGTCGATTCATGGAGCCTCCCTCTAGTGTTAACTAACCAAGTGGGCTTTGCTAAGTGCAGACCTCAATGTATGAAGGTCCAACCACCCATTGCTTTCAATGTGGTTTTAACAGTCCATTGTACTACTCAATTTTCCCAGAGGTTAGTGCATGACAGAACATGATACCCACTCAATACCATGATCTCTGGCTATGAGATCTGTGAGGCTATTTTTGAAATGAGTCCCATTTTACAACTCCATTTTTTCTGGGGTGTCATGTGGTCACAGGACTTGCTTTTTGATACCCAAGCTGGTGTTCCAGGCAGTGGGGTGAGGCACAGGATACATCTACAGCCATCCAGTGGCACTTCACACCACTGTCAGCACTCAGGGCCTGCCTTGGCAGGTTGTGGGAGACTGATGTAATTAACTTGCCAAATCACTCCATATTTATATTTCAACCATTGTCCACCACACCATAGAGACTTTACCTACCTGCTTGCTTAAATGCAGTGCACATTTCACTTCTGAATAACATGGAAAAAATGTCCATCATTAGGTGCATAACTGAGTTGTGAACCCCTCTTTATGTTGCATCTCTTCCCTGATAACCTGAGGTGTACTGAGCCCATTGACTGGAAATAATTCACTCTTATGCTGCCAGTCCAGGTCCACCTGAGACACTTTAATCTCGACAGCCCAATCCACCTGTTCATTGTTGAGATGTTTTCCAGCAGCCCAGCTCCTGGGTGCACATGCATCTACATGATGTACTTTTACAGCCAACTCCTCTCCCTGGGCAGTGAGATCTTGCCACAGTTCAGCAGCCCAGATTTACTTCCGTGCTGCCAATTGGTCTTTTCCCATTGGTTTAGCCATCCCCACAAGGCGTTTGCTGCCATCTACAGTGCTCCACCTCTATACAAGTCAGTGTAGAGGTAGAGCACTGCCCATTTCTCTCATTCAGCAATATCTACACTCTATGCCACTGCAGTCTGGATAAGTCCAAGGCAAATAGTGGGGCTGTGTTTCCAGCCCTGAGGCAATTGACTGCAGGCATACTAGATACGCTCCAGGTGAAAGCAAATTGTTGCAGGCAGTCTGCTGCTAAAGGAATGGAGAAAAAGCAGTATTAATGATGGCAGCACTTTGCTGCCTTGGACTCCAGTTTCATATTGAAGTTCCAGCATATAGAGCACAGCAGCGCTCAGTGGTGGTGTGACTTCCTTCCGACCATAATTCTGTCAGTCTCTGCTCTCTACTGGAGTTATGCACTGACCATAGAGGGCTCTAAAGGGTGAGAGTCTTGCTGACTGCTCCTTGGTGCTGTGATCCATGAATCATCTCGTGGAAGGAGGTCATCGAGTCCTGGTTGGTGTGATATTGCCAACATTGCACTGTTGTGGTAGTGATCATTACCTGTTATTCTTCAACCCTCAGCAGTCCCACAGCAGAAGGGTCCTCTGAAAGACCAGGCAAGGCTACTTAATGCCCTCTGTCGCTACAGCAGTCTCATTGATTGACACTGGCTGGATGCCAGGCACCCAGGAAAGTCTCTCTATCACTCCCTTTTGCAGCTGGACGGAGACAGAAAACATAACAAAGGGTTCATGAGTCAAGGACCAGGGGGGAATCATTCACCAAACACTATCATAGGCAAAACAGGCTCAAATTAGAGATATTAATTGAATTTATTACTAACAAAATCAGAGCAGGATACTGAGAAGCAGAATAAGATCTTAAAGAACACCTTTCCTGCACCCCTATCTCCAACCCAGCTGTGCCCCCCAGTGGCTCACAGGGAGACAAGGAATGGGGGTTATGGTCAGCTCATTGCACATTGTTTCTCCTGCTCAGGGAGAGAAGTCCTTCCACTACTTCCACAGGCAGTCTCTCCCACAGGAGACAGTTCTCCACAAACTCCTCAGAGGTGAGTCTATCCCATGGGCAGACTGCTGCAATGTGGGTCACTCCTGCACTGGGCTCAGTCCTTCAAGGACAGGTTGCCCCAAAATGAGTCCCTCAGGGGGTCACAAGTCCTTCCAGGAAACCTGCTCCAGCATGGGCTTGTCTCCTCACAGGTCTGCAGATCCCTGTCAGATACCCTGCTCCAGCACAGGCCTCCCTCAGGATAACAGCCTCTTTAGGGCATCCACCTGCTCTGGTGTGAGTCTACTCCATGGGCTGCAGATGGTTCTCTGCACCCCCATGGATCTCCAAGGGCTGTAGGGACACACCTGCTTCACCACGGTGTTCACCATGGGCTCCATCGCACAAGCTGCTCAGCTCAGGCACCTGGAGTATCTCCTCTCTCCTTCTCCACTGATCTTGGTGTCTGCAGAGTTGCTTCTCTCACATATTCTCATCCCACTCTTCTCTGGCTATAATAAAAACTGTGCAATACTTTTCTTTCTTTTCTTCTTCTCCTCTTCCTTCTTCTTCCTCTTCTTCTTTGTCTTCAATATGTTATCACTGAGGCATTACCACCATTTCTACCTGGCCCAGCCTTAGGCAGCAGCACATTCATATTTGGATCTGCCAAAGATCAGCTCTGCCAGATGCTGAGGAACCTTCCAGCAGCTTCTCACAAAATCCACGCCCTATAGCCCCTGTTTCCAAAAGCAGGTCACGCAAACCCAGTACAATCAGCTATCCCAAAAGTCTAATGATGCCCTTTTGGGTCCTTGAAATATTCTCTTCCTGAGGTAATCTATGCCCAGGATGCACAGGGCCTCTGGGCCAGTCACAATGGGGTGTATTTGCCATTTGTTCCCAGTCAGAGTCACTTCAGCTTCCAGTACAGTCAGCTGTCCAGCTCCCTGTCACCTCAGAAACAGAGACGGATTCTGCCCCTATATATCTTGATGGCATTAGGGTACACTGAACACCTGTGTCAACTAAAGACTTAAGTTCTTGTGGGTCTGATGTACCAAGCCATTGGATCCACACAGTCCAATAGATCTGATTGTCCCTTTCCCCCACCTGGCTAAAGTCAGGGCCTCTCTAGTTCTGGCCATGGTATTCATTGATATTTCTTGTAAATATGAACTGGAGATCCTTTCAGGATTGAAAGTAATATCAGCCCTTCTATTCTGTCTGAGGACTTGCCCACTGGAAACTGGAGCTGCATTATCTTTGCAGAGCTTTCTCTGATGTTTGTTCTTCCTCTCAACTCACGTACCTGTGCTGCCAGCACAGAGGTGGGTTTTTCATCCCATTTCCTTACATCCTCTCTGGAGTCACACAGCAAAAGCCGCAGGTCACCTTGTGCTTTGTACCCTCTCTCTTGAGCAGAGGGTACTATTGCTCCCATAGTTTAGACTCTGGTCCACACTGGAGGGGCAAGGGACATTTCCTTTCTAATCTGCTGAAGTTTTTGAGTTTGTTCGCAGTCTTGGACAGTCTTTCAACAGACAAGGGGCAGGTCAGTAAGGAGGAAAAAAGATGTTGCTAGGTAATCACCTAAAGCACTTTGTTCTCCTCCTGTCACGGACATGGATGCCAGTGAGTTGGTGTACGATGATCATGTGCTCCATACAAACTTCTGCCACGTGGATTGTGCACTCTGGACCCCATCCAGATCTACAGGGGACTGCACCTTATTTGAATCCCTAGAGACTACCTCCAGAACACTCATTCTCCCAGACACTGGATAGCTTTCTCCATGGTGTCCCACCTGCCTGGGTGCACTACTAAATCATCCCTGAGAGAGAACCTTTCTCTCACGCTTGACAGGAGTCACCTCCAAAGGCTGAGAGCTTCTGTCCTCTTCCCAGTGCTCTTGTCAATGACAGATCCTGGGACAGGGATCCCAGCTCCTCAGCCTCATTACCATCTAGTTTCATATCATGGGCCATGATATGGCAGGATTGGAGCAGCCAAGTCAGACTGACAGCTCAAATCTTGCACATCCTGCAGCTCACCCAGGGACAGGGATCAGTAATTATCTCTGGACCTGCCTTTTCCTCCTGTTCTACTGGCATGGGTTGTTCCTGCAGTTCAGCTGCAGCTTGAGTGGCCACAGTGGCTGTTGGTCTGATTTCCTCCTCTTACCCCTGAGGTGTCTACTATCAAGCAGCAGTCAATAAATAGGAGCCAAAGCCCAGCATAGTGCATAACTGCTTGCCTCTCTGGGACTGCCATAGCATTTTTCTTTCAAATATTCTGCTTCTTCATCAGGGTCCTGCAGTTGTTCAGAAGTGAACTTTAAAGCCATTGGAACAGAACAGACCTCCAAATGCTGATCCATCTTCTCCCAAATTCCATACCACTTATGACTAAACACCCTTGGTGTAGATGGCCTTCTTAAAAATCTCTTTCTTGACTAAACATGGTGAAAACCATGCTGAAGAGACCTGGCAGGCATAGCAGCATGAATATGCTTTCCTTAACATCCAAAGGGAATCAAAATTCTCAAAAGCTGTTGTAACAGGTATGAAGGAGTAAAAGGGGGTAAAAAGGTGGGGAAAATCATCTTTCTCTGTTCCCCTCACAGGTTGCGTGTAACTAAAGAATTCCCAGAGGTTGCACCCAAGGCCAGGGTAGGAGCAGAACACTGAGCACACATTCCAAATGACTTCCTTGCCCTTGATGTTGCCATGTAACTGATATCACACACTACTGCAACAAAGCCATCCTGATCTCCTTCTCTGCTCTGAAAAAAGAGCACTGTGGTGGACACACACTGTCCACTGAAAGATATACAAGATTAGGTACCATACCCACACGAACAGATCACAGCATGAGCAGTGGTTCTGTACCTAAAAAAACAAATGCTTAGACCAAATTTATTTCAAACCCACTCTAGTCAGATGTACTGTTATCTGAACCCTTTGACCCTGTGCTGGGCACCAAATAAGGGTGTTGTGGTTTACGAATGGTGTTTCCTAATTTAGTGCTCCACTGAACCACTTCAAACCAAGCATCATTCGCTCACTCACCCCTCCCCCTGCCATGAGATGGGGAGGAGTACTGGAAGCACAAAAGATTAAGGGTTGAGGTAAAGTGAAGATTATGGGTTGAGGTAAGAACAATATACTGGAAACAGCAATGAAGTAAGAAACTAACAGTAACAGCAGCAATATTAATAACGGGGTGTACAAGAAATGATTCACACACAAAAAAGTTCATCACATAGCAATCTGCCAAACATGAATCACCTCCACGCTACCCTCAACTGGAAGAGATGCCCTTTCCCTGCCCATGGCAATGATGCGAGGTGGTAGAGAATAACCGCTTGGCTACTGCAAAAATTACCCCTGTCCTGTCTGTGACCAGGACATAAGGTGTATATACACACTGGAGTAGACACAACCTAAAATGTGTCAGGTATTTTCAAGCTTGCAAGGCAAGCTCTTGTTTGAATTGCTTGCTTGCTTGCTTACCCCCTACGCCACATCCAGGAGTAGCTTCCTAGTCAGCCTCTCACCCAAACCTTCAAAGCATGCAACAGATCAAATCGGACTTGTCTTAAGGACTGAACTCATAAGAAACCTTCACTGCTCTAACTCAAAGTGCACCAGCAAATTCATGATGAAGCCCAGAAAATACAAAGTCTTTTGGTTGTGAATATTTGATTACATAGAAACTGTAAGAGGATAGCAAAATTGACTAAATAATCTTAAAGGCATCTGTATCACTTCCTTTCAGAAACAAAGCTTTTCATCATGGCATAAGTGACATACCACCTACAATAACACCTTTCTCCTCAGTGTTGACAGCCTCTTCTTCACAGCAAAATTGTGAAATGAAGTTAAATTTAAAAAGTTTCCTGCTGTTTTTTATACCAAACTCTATTTAATTATTTAATTGCCTTCTTAACTTCTATTCTTGTACTTGGCTTCTTTTATATTCCTGCTTTTCAGTCAACTTTCCAAAGAAAATGAGGCTTACACTACTATTGCCTGGATTTCTTCTCCAAACTGCCTCAGGCACACCCTCTTCCCAATGCAAACAAGTTTTACAAAGGGGTAAAAAACTCAAAACTAAGTTGTTAAAGGTTTCAAGAAAATAGTTGCATAAATGGAAAAGAAAATCCCTGCAACAGACTCTGCTGAATTTAGCCAGATTTTGTAATCTAATACAAGAGACAAAGTCTTAAAACACTAGGTATTCCTAATTAAAGATGCAATCATACTGTGATGCTGGACAACATGGCAAGTGATCACTACTGACCCTTCAATGTCAGAGGCAAGATGAAGTTCACAAAGTCCATGAAGATGAATGACTAGTATCAGTCCTCCTGGAGAAATCACAGTAGGACACACAGAGCTGTGTCTTGATTTCAGCTTTCAGTGATAACAGTCAGTACCATCTATGCAGACAATCCTTACTCTGATTTGTGCTATCTTGAGGTCTTGGAAAGCAGGGAAAGAAGGCCAGTCTCCAAATAATTTTTTACAAAAGAGAACTGGATGAAAGCAACAGTCGAAAAGGAGCACAATGTCACTCATGGTAAAGGCACCTACTAGTTAGGGTCTGCAGTCATCTACATAACAATTTGGAAAACACCTTATCAAAAATAAGGACATATATCTAAAAGGCTCCCTATTGTCCCGATGCAGGAAATAAATGGATTGTCCTGGGACATCTGAATTCACACAACACGCTTAGTGTTTGGCAGATGAATCACATATGAAATTTTTTAAGTAAAAAATACCTCTGACAGGCAAAATCAGAAAAGGCAAATAGAAGGAGACTCTAGGACACTTTGGGACCATTTATACTTATCATGGGTTGATGATGGCTGGATGCCACACACCTACCACAGAATTCACAAAATGACTAGGCTGGAAGAGACCTTAAAAGTCATCGACCAACCCATGGCCAAAGCCACTCACTCCCTCCCTTCAGCAGCTGGACAGCAGAGAGAAAATCTAATGAAGGGTTTATGGGCTGGGATAAAGATTGGGAGAGATTGCTCTTCAAATACCATCACAGGCAAAAAAGGCTCTAATTAAGAGCCTTAAGAATTAAGTTTATTATTAACAAAATCAGAGCAGGATAATGAGAAGTAAAATAAACCCTCCATCCCTCCCTCTTTCCCAGTTCTACCTATACCAGTGGTGCAAGGAGACACGGAGTGGGGGTTGTGATCAGTTTATTAGGCATTATTTCTTCCGCTGCTCAGGGAGAGGAGTTGTTCCCCTGCTGCACAGTGAGGTCCCTCACACAGGAGACAGTTGCCCATGAACTTCTCTGATGTGAGTCCATCTCATAAACAACAGCTCTCTGTGAACTGCTGCAACATGAGTCCATGCCACAGCCAGCCATCCTCCCCAGACTGCTGCAGCATGGGTCAGTCTTCCACAGGGTACAGTCCTTCAAGGATAGGCTGCTCCAGCCTGGGAGCAAGGCCTTCTCTCCATGTGTCTCCCACAGGGTCACAGCTTCCTCTCAGACATCCACCCACTCCAGTATGGGGCTCCTCCATGAGCTGCAGGTGGATCTCTGCATCCTTCCATGGGCTGCAGAGGCACAGCTGCTTTACCATGCTCTTCACTACACGTTGCAGAAGAATCTCAGCTTCAATGCCTGGAGCACTTCTCCCCCTCCTTCTCCACTCACCTTGGTGTCCACAGAGTTGTTCCTCTCACATGTTCTCACTGCACTCTAGTTGCAATAACAACTTCTTGGGTTTTTTTCTTCTTAAGTATGTTACCACTGAGGCATTGCCACCCTATCTAATTGGCCCAGCCTTGGCCAGTGGCACATTCATCTTCAGAGCCACCAGAGATTGGCTCTGACAGACACTAAGGAAGCTTCTAGCAGCTTCTCACAGAAGCCACCCCCTGTAGCTTCCCACTCAGAATGTCTGCTGACAGAAACAACAAGAATCCTGCAAGAGCAGAGTCCCAGGAAGGATTTCAGGACTCAGATTATTATTAAACACAGAGATTTGGCTTTGTTAGGCACTTTGGAAGCCTCACTCAGAATAAGAAGCCAAGTGAGTGGCACACTATATACAGTCAGAAAGTCACTTCTCCAATGAATCTCAGAACCACATCCACCTTCCCTGTCTTTGTTTCTGAAGAACTTCTCAAACCATCTACCTGGACATTGCTGTTTTATGTAGCACAAGAAATCATGCAGAAACATAATGGAGAAGAAGACAGAAAAAATTAAATGAAGAAAAAAGTAATGAATATTATATGATGATATGTGTGGATTCTTCTTGAAAATAGTAAGTAAAATGCCAAAACCACAAGAGACATGAAACTCATGGCTTGAGAACAGCATCATTGTTTTAGATAACTGAGAGGAACTGAGGCAATGCCAGCTGCACAGTGGCCTAAATATTAATAGATAAAGCATGAGAAACAGGAGGGCATAACTCCCATTATGCCCTCCCATTTCCTAAGCTGGTGATATTGCCTTTCATTACTGCTCTCCAAAAGTCTTACCCACAGGAATTCTACTTCCTTCAGCTGAAAACCAAAAAACAAACCTGGCCTGCTTGGTAAGAAGTGTTGACTCAAAGATTTCTGCCCAATCATCATTGAGATTGAAAGATACATGACAAATAACACAAGCAAAAGAAGTGAAGGCCTATGTGTTCTTTCTTATAGAAATTCCTGTACTAAGTTAGAGAACATCTAAAAATTAAAACAGCATCCTGTGACAAAGATTGTTTCTAATTTTTTACAAGGTTTAAATGAATAATCATATTACAATTCTAAAAACTGTGAATTGATATACTCATTCTTGGCATACAAGTAAGATCTTAAAAGTAATATAAAAGATCCTTAGATTTGTTCTATTTTTTAGTATTACTAATTAATAGAAAGTTTTTTATTACCAAACCAGAAAAATATTTTTTTACTTTTACTTCGAGAGTTTGTTACTAAAAAACATTGTTTACTCCTTAACTTAGATATTTGTAATTAACAAGTATGCAAGATGGGAAAGGGAGAATGTGAGAAAGGGAAGAAGATGGGAAGAAAGCTTGACATGGCTTAGGAATGGTATACTCCCCAAGTCAAAGCCCCAACTGAGATTCTCCAAAACCACACTACTGCTCACAGTTGCTTCCCCCATTTTTTCCTTCCCCCCACCCCATAGCAGTGTGATGGAGTTGAGAACTGAGAATAGAAAGCAAGGATCATGAGTTGAGAGAACAATTAAATGGGAAGAACAATGAGATAAGAAAACAAATAGTAAGAGCAATAATACAAATTTTAAAAGTGTACAGAAGTGAGGGTAATTTACATGCAAAATGTTCACTGCTGAGCCTAATCCAACTTCAGCCATGTTTTCCCAACCAGAAGGAACCCCTTTTCCCTGGAAAATAGAGAGTCTGCTTCCCCGCTCCTGGCATTGACCTGAGGTGGTATACCATAACCTTGGGGCCTTGGCTGTGCTACTTCACAGCTACCGCAAAAAATTAACCTTTTCCTAGTCAAAACCATCCTCCTTATTTATTCATGTTGCTTTCATTTTTCCCCCTTTTAATTAACAAAATTTTTAAAACCTACATTTAAATCATAGTATAAAGGCTATACTTTGTCACCTTCAAATATATTGAATCCAGTGTTGATGATATTGGGAATGTTTTATCTAATACTTGGCACATCAAATTAGTTAAAATATTCCAATTTTGTTCTCTATCAAGTTTTTCAATTTCCACTTTTTTCACAAAAGATAGAAGTCAGGCACTGAGAGATATTCTTCAGATAAGGGAATTTTTCTTCAACATAAGATACAGTGTACTTCTATAAAAATGTCATGCTATGATTGGTAATGCCAGACTATGATTGCTATGGTATAAGAGACAGTAATTTTTATAACTAGCTCATCATGAGAAATTAAGCTGGATGTTCCTGTGCCAGACTTCCAAATACCAAAAATTCATTCAGGCATAATATGGGTACAGCATTTATTAGGGAAGAAGTAAGAATGAAGAAAAATTAGACTAATTACATTAATTACAACTTTAAAAAATGAATACATAGCTTTTAGAAAGATGATTACATAGACTAAACTTACTAATAGTTTACAAGCACACACTTTCTTAAACTTACACAGTTACGCTTTCTTAAACCAGGTAAATTAAAGATACAAAGAAATAAATTTCTGCAGCACTGATTAAGTTTTTAGAAATTCGTCTATAAACATATCTGTGTGATGTTCACATTCCTGTTGGATAATTTCAAACAGATGACGAGAACAAATAGCTTTTATTTCCACCCTGCAACAGCTGCTGAATGACTTTATCTCAAGATTTTTCATAGATGATCATATACTCTTATACTCAATCAAGCATAACTGGAATAATTGCTCAATAAGGGAAGACAACACGATTCCATATGTAACTTATCTTTGTTTCCTAGATCACAGAGCAGTTTGCAGTCAATAGCTTTTCAACCTATGTGCCTATTTCAGTTTTGGAAAGCACTGTAATAGGACATATTCTAAAACTGAATACTCTGAAGAACACAGATGTAGAAAGGACAGCTCTCGACAAACGTTACTAAAACTTACCTTACTTATCATAGAATCAGAAAACATTAAGGTTGGAAAAGAGCTCCAGGACCAGCAAGTCCAACCTTTGACTGAACACTGCCACGGCAACTAAGCCACCAAGCCCTGCATTCAGTTCTTTCTTGAACCCTTCCAGGGATGGTTACTCTACCACTTTCCTGAGCAGCTCATTCCAATGCTTAACAACCCTTTCAGAAAAAAAATACTTCCTTGATGTCCAAACTAAAACCCCCCTGACACATCTTGAAGGTATTTGCTCTCATTCGAGTATTTAAAAACCCTTTTAGTAAAGAAATTCTTTCTGATGTCCAAAATTAACATTCCCTAACATAGCTTGAGGCCACTTGCTCTCATCCTGTCACTAACTGATTGCAAGAAGAGACCAACCCCATCTCACTACAGCCTCCTTTCAGGCAGTTGTAAAGAGTGAAAAGGTCTCCCTGAGCCTCCTTTTCTCCAGGCTAAACAACCCCAGCTCCCTCAGCTGCCCCTCATATGGCCCTGCTCTCTACACCCTTCACCAGCTCTGTTGCCCTTCTTGGACACACATTCCCACACCTCCATGCCCTTCTTGAAGTGGAGGGCCCAGAACTGAACTTGAGCTGGGGAATCACCACTGCACAGGTGGACAATCAGTGCCCTGGTCCTGCTGGCCACACAATTTCTGATAAAGACCAGGATGCCATTGGCCTTCTTGGCCACCTGGGCACACTCTGGCTCACGTTCAGCCAGCTGTCAATCAGCATCCCCAGGTCCTTTCCTCCTGGGCCACTCTCCAGCCACTCCTCCCCCAGCCTGTAGCACTGCATGGGGTTGATGTGATCCAAGTGCAGGAACCAGCACTGGCCTTATCGAACCTCACAGTGCCGGCCTCGGCCCCTTGGCCTGGCCTGTCCAGATCACTCTGCAGAGGCTGCCCATGCTCCAGCAGATCAACACTCCTGCCCAGCTTAGTGCTGTCTGCAACTTACTGAGGGTACACTCAATCCCCTCATCCACACCAGCAATAAAGACATTAAGCAGGGCTGGAACCCATACTGAGCCTTGGGGATTCCCAGTAGTGACTGACCACCAACTGCAGCACCATTCACCCCCACACTTGTTACTGTACAAAGATGGCTTGTACTGATAAATAAGAATTCCAGCCCAGTTTCATAAATTGGGCCCTGGGTTGACAGAGATGGAGCTTCACCAATTATATTCCATCCTGGGCTGCAGATATCTCACTGATCAGGAGCTGGCCTGTGTGAGGATCAGACCAATGAGATGTCTAGATCCAGGAGTTTTGAATTCCTGATCTCCTTGAGGCCCTAGAGCCTAAGAGGGCTCTCAACAATAAAATACACTGTTTGTCACATGGGCTTTTGAGGTGTCTGTGTTATCCTTGTCTCCAACCACCAACCCCATGGAATGCTTGGAATTAAACATAATACAATACACACTCCGGGCCCAGCCTCCCAACCTTCCAGTTCTTAACCCACTGAAGTGTGCACTTGCCCAAGCCATGGGCTGCCAGCTTCTCCAACAGAATGCTGCAGGAGACAGTATCAAAGGCTTCACTGAAGTTCAGGTACACAGTATCCACAGCCTTTTCCTTATCTACTAGCCAGGTCACCTGGTCATTAAAGGAGATGAAGCTGGTCAAGCAGGACTTGCCATTTCTAAACCCATGCTGGCTGGACCTGATCCCTTAGTAGCCCTGTGTGTGGGATGTGACTGCACACAATAAAATCTCTTCCATAACCCTCTCTGGCATTGGGGTCGGGTTCACAGGCCTGTAGTTCCCTGAATCCTCTTTCCAACTCTTTCTGTAGTCATGTTGGCCAACCTCCAGTTGTCTGGGACCTCCCCAGTTAACCAGAACTCATGATAAATGATGAAAAATGGCTTGGCAAGCTCTCCTATCAGATCTCAGTACCCTTTGGTGAATCCCATCCATCCCCACAGACTTGTGAATGTCTCAGTATCACAGCACATCACTACTTCCTCCTGCACTGCAGGGGGTCTGTTCTGCTCCCTGCCCCTGTATATCAGTGCAGGGGACTGGTTGTCCTGAGGATAACAGATCTTTATGTTAAACACTGATGCAAAGAAGGCATTAAGGACCTCAGTCTTTCCATCAACCCTGGTGACAAAGCTTCCCCCTACCTATCCAATAAAGGATCATTCACCCGGTCATAGCACATGCAGATGTTGTGTCCCTGCTGCCCTCTGGTACTAATGCCGGGCTTTAACACTCCCTGCAGATGGAGATCTGGACAGCTGTATGCTTCTGAGGCCACCATGCTCCTTCCAGCAACAGCTTTCAACCATATGGAATCCACTGTTGGGCCTGTTCTACTTGGGTGGGCAAAAACCACCAGCAGAGCTCACCTGAGGAGCTGGGGAGTGCCTGTGCCCTCCCATATGCCCTGCTCACACAACCTGCTGAGATAACTGCTGCACCTCACCTCAACTGATGTGCTTATACCCTTGCCTGAAGTCACTGTATTTCTTAATACCACATCACACATAGTTTCAGGCTGCTATTCCCTTTCTTATTATGCAAGTCCTCATGCTTGCATCATTATAACAGACACCAGAATAGAAAATAATTCTTTCTTGTTTAACTTGTTAAAAAGACATAGCTAGTGAATCTGATGTTATTCATGCTACTGCAGCTAAACATAATTTAGTAACAGATAACAGATTTCTTTGGATATTAGTTTTAAGAGCTACTCAGCATCTAAAAAAAATCTCAGTTCAAAAATTACTCAGTATTTTCACAAAAACTTTCTGACAGATTAAGAGAGTCATAGATAAAAATAACATAAAGATCCTCGGTGGTATAAAAATAATTCTAGAACACCAACAATTACTAGAGAAAACATTTAGTAGAGAAAAATACAAAATCCTGTTGCTTCTCATGTACTTTTTCATTTAACTTCAAGTTAATTTCATTTATGTGCCTTCTGAAATGAAGAAATTTATTTCACTTTGACATCCTGTTAAGATGTTTTAAAACTACTGAAAATGCTTATTTAGTACAACACCCCTGCCTTTTTTTTTAATACATTATTTTACTGTTCCAACAAGCTTTCAACAACAGGCAGAAGGTTAATGTGTTACTTTACCAAAATTCAGCATTACTTTCTAGCTGCAGTGGTTCTGGGAACAAAAGCCATTACATACTACCAAAACAAGTCATCACCTTACACAAAACATTGACAGAAATGTAAAGAGGAGATTATCCCTTAGAAATTAACCAGAACTGTTTAATCACCCTGTGGACTAATTTCGGGTGACCATGGCCTCCACAGAGGCCCACCAAAACCCTTTGGCATCTCTCATTTCTTAGGAGATGTCCTTAGGGAAAGATTCCAATCCCTTTCCCTTACATTTATATGAATTAGACTTTGATGGGGGAATGGAAAAAAAACTTCTGCTAATCACAAATACTGGTGCTACATTGTTTCTTTAAAAAAATTATAAAGACATGCCTTTGCCACGACTGAAAGCTCTGCTCTAAAAATGAATTATACAAGGAAAGGGATATGAGTTGAATTACACATCTCACTAAGAATTGAAATGTTAAATTACATCTTCACAGACTAACTTATGCCAAAATGTTAACATGTGCACTACACCTGCAGTAAAAATACTATACTGTATAAATTGTGAAATGCATTTCTGTTGTTTACATTAAGAATAAAACTCACTACAACCATTGCATGATAACACAAACAAGCAATCTGAAATTAATTCTGGACCTATACAAGATAATCAACACTCACTGTTGCCGGGTGTATTCCCTCTGATCTGCCATATTCTGAAACTCTAAACAATTATATAACTTTTTGTACTTAAAACACTGCAAACAGTGAAATGCTAGGTTTTGAGTTTATTATTTTCCTCTTCTTACTCTTCAGATTAATTCCACAGATGGCAAATAGTAGGAAACGTAGTTTGATTCAATTAATCTCCCCTTTGATGAATACTAAACAACAAGGAAACAGAGACGGATTTCAACAGAACAGGGATATTCTCAATATTATGGGAATTGGGCTAAATATATGGTAAAACCTGTGTATTCAGGAAATACAGCTCTCCCACAAACCCAACTAACCTAGAGTAAGTTTAACTAAGTTTAAGTGTGAACTGAATTTTAAATGTTCTTCTATTTTAGAATACTGTAATTTGTGATTTTTTTTTTTTTATTTCTGCACTTGGAACTAATTGTGTACACAAAGCATCTAAAGAATACCACTGAATTATAGAATCTCTTGAGTTGCAAAAGACCCACCAGATTCATCAGTCCAACTCCTGGCCCTCAGAAAAAGACACTCCAAGAGTCACACAATGTGCCTGAGAGCACTCTTGGAACACTTCATGAGCTCAGACAGACTTGGTGCAGTAATCACTTCTCCGAGCAGCCTGTTCTAGTGCTCAACCATCCTTTGACTGAAAAACCTTTTCCTGATGTGTAAACTAAACATTTCCTAACTGAGCTTCATGCAAGACTCATTTCCTTGAGTCTTGTCAGTGGTCACCACAGAGATCAGCACCTGGTCCTCTGCTTCTCCTCATGTTTAAAATTGCAGTGAGGGGTCCCCTCAATCTCCTCTTCTGCAGGGTGAATAAACCAAGTGACCTCAGCTGCTCCTCATAAGACTTTCCTTCCAAACCCTTTACCATCTTCATAACCCTCCTTTGGATACTCTTGAATAGGTTAATGTCTTTCTTATATTGTGGTGCCCAAAAGAGCACACATTAGTCAGGGTGAGGCCCAATCAAGTGCAGAGCAGAGCAGGATAATCACCTCTCTTGACCATCTGGTGATGCTGGGCCTGGTTTGCCCCTCTGCCTGTTAAGGCACATTACTGACCCATTTTCAACTTCCCATTAACCAGGACCCCAGTCTCTTCCCACAGCACTGCTCTTCAGCCTCTCACTCCCTAGTCTATGCACATATCCAGGGTTGCCCCACCACAGGTGCAGAACCCAGCACCTGACCTTATTAAACTTCACACAATTGGTGACTGACCATCTCTCTAACCTGTTGAGGTCTCTCTGCCTGGCCTCTCTGCCCTCAAGGGAGACAACAGCGCTTCTCAATGTAGCATAATCTCTAGATTTACTTTCAAGTTCTGCATCCAAGTGTTAAAGAATATGTTGAAGAGAACTGAGGATGGGGCCCCATGGAAGCCCACTTTTGACTGAACACTAGCCTGATGTCACCCCATTCACCATAACCCTTTGTGCCTGACTCATGAGCCAATTGCTCACCCATTGCATAATATGGTTATTCAGCTACAAGCCAAACATTTTGTCCAAAAGGACACTCTGAGAGACAGTATCAAAGGCCTTACTGAAGTTCAAAAAGATTACATCAACTGGCTTTCCTATATCATATAGATGGGTTACTCTGTGATGACATGGATACAGGAGTAAATATAAATCTATAGATGACATTTACTTCCCTGTATTTTACATACATTTTTTTTAATTTTAATGTGGCTATCTGTGTTTCACATTTCCCCATCCGGCCCACATCAGTGTCTGGAACTTTCCTTTTACATTAGGTTCTGAGTTACCTGAGCATCTTCTTTAGCAGCGTCCCAACTGTGCTTTCACCATCTCTTCTCATGACAGTCCTTATTTTGCAAGTTTGCAAACAACTCTGTGCAACTTCTTTTCCCTCAGTCAGTCATTCTGCTCCCTTATCCCTTCCGTTCTGCTAGATGAATCACTCTGGATGCTAATATACTGCTCTCTACTGTAAGATAGGTGAAGATGACATGCTAGCATGGCTTAACTGTTCAAATGTTGCATGACATTGTTTGAAAGATACGAAGGTATGGCTATGTTAAATAAGAGCAAAGGCTTTCATGTGTCACCTATTTTCTTTTGAATTCCCTGTTTTCCTATAACACTGTAAGACTTTACAGCTAAAAACTCCCAAAATGCAATTTTTCACAAAGTTCCCATACCAGAAAGTAGAATAGAAATGACAGCACTCTTCAAACTTAACTAATCAGATGTCTTACATTTGCACTAACTAGTCTATTCAAAAAATGAAAGTTTACCTATACAACTAAGAGATTAAGAAAGGATTAAGATTAAATAATACATTGTATATCCACTAGACACCAAAAGATGCATACAGTTGGTAGTTAATGTATCTTTAGAAATTAAAAATTCAACTATATGAATATTGCAATAATTTAAGTTTCTAAATTATTTATCTCAAAGTGGCAGAAAATATCACTATTTAAAAATAGCATACAAGATGCAAGTGATGAAAAATTGATGTGAAATAGCAATCTAAGACTTGAGCTCACTTTAAACAAAACTATTAACGCAAAAAAATTCCTACCAAATTCAAGTCAATGCAAAAAGAAATTTCATGGCCCATGGCCCATTCCACCAATTCTTAATTCTCAGTTTTATTCTCTCTGAGTTATACAGCAAGCTGTATAAACTCAAAAAAAAAAAAAAAAGATAAATCAAATCACAGAGGAAAAAATTAAGTTCTTTCTGAATCACTCCCTTTTATCTTCTGTTTCCCCCTCTAATCTTTCATTTTCTGCTACACTTCCCCTCCCAAACTTTCCAGTGAAAATAAATGTTGGATGGTAGTCTCTTAAGACAGAAAAATAATCTTTAACTGCATTTTACTGTATTTGCTGGTTAATATATCTCCACAGTGAAACTAACATTTAGAATCTATCATATCAATGTAGTCATCATGATCCAAGCTGCAAATAATAGTGTGTCACTGTCAATTTTGCTTTCTCACACTTTCTTCCCTTCACTTCATCTGATTTTAATAATCCCTGTCAAACCACAAACAGTCCAAATTACCTTCTTGACACAGAAGCTTTCAAGGAAGAGACAGAATCTCAACTTTCATTTAGTCACTACAAAAGCAAGCTGTCCGACTGGACAAATATTATTTTCACTCTTGACAATCTCTGTAGTAAAGCATGCTTTTTAATTTTCACTGAAGCTGCCGAGGGTTTCAGATAAGCTTCTTGTTCAGCACAGATTGACTCACAGGATTAACAAACCAACAACTGTAATTGTGTTTAAAAAATCCAGCAGTTTTGAGGAAAAAAAAAACCTCAAGGAATGACAATCGCATGTCATCAGCTAACTGAGTTAAGAAAAAGATTATACAAATAATTTCAATTTAGTAGATCTCATAGGATGTTTCAAGATCATTTTACATTTCAAAGATTGACCAAATGGCTGTTCCTAACAATGTAATATAAATCAGAATTTCAAGGAGGACAAATTTATATTCAAAGACACTAGCAACAATACAAAAAAGGTTACCATTTGACAACGGGAAATATGTTCAAGGAAAACAAATTCCACAGAAGAAGGTCATCTCCAACCACTTTCCACTCTGTTGCCTTGTCTTCAAAGTAAGCTCAAGAACATAATACTCTGCTTCACCTGTATCAATTTAAAACTAATTGACTTCTCTGATGAGGTACAGTACTGTATAATTAGCATTATGTTATAAGTTTATGTGAACAATCAAAGTATAATACATTTTAATACAAAAATTTTCTTCACATAGACACACTAGTCTCTAATTATCTGAATCTTTTAGCTGAAAGCAGTAATCAGGTTTTGAAATGCTACTAGATGTAAAAAAAAGAAAACATGATAACCAAGATGCTTCGAATCAGAAGACTCATGTGAAGTATTTGTTCAAATACCTCAGATGATTGTCCCATGCATGAACTTAATTTAAGTCTAATCAAAACCATTTTAAAATATTCTTTGACAACTAGTCTGTATATACCAAAACAATAAAAGCCCATCTTTGATGAATCTCTAAAATCACAACAAAATGCAGAGACATTTGCATAGATGGTGTTTAAAGTTCCACAGCAAGAGAATTATGCTTTCTACTAATACAGAAGCCGTATAGTGCTCTTTCAACAGCTTGGGCTGGTAACTGGCTCTTCATGAAGACTCACTCATCTTCATGGCCAGATATCTTCCTGCTTGCCTTCTAATTCTGTTTTTCTTCCTAGAGAAGAGTGAGAGTTTCAAGAGCTTACTGTTTTCCTTTAGCACAGCTAGTTAAAGCACAGTCTTGATACTCAGCAGTATATTGATTCTACTACAGGTCTGCAGCAGATTGATCTGTATATTTTATTCTTAAAGAACTATCTGATCAAAAGATCACTTAAAGGAGGAAAAAACTTATAAAACACAGACCAATGGTATTGTCTGTTTTAATTAAAAGGACATTGATTTAAGCCTCTTTATGTGAAGTGGTTAGCCCTGACCATGACTCAACTTCTAGTTAATTATCAGTTTATATTCACAGCAGAACTCATGACTGCTGCCAGGTACATTAAAAAATCCCACAGATTATATATGATTTGGGGTTAAAAACTACTGAAGAGAATAAAAATAGAAGATGTGAAAGACATCTGTGGAACACTATATTAAACTACAAATATACTGACTGATATGAAAGTAGGTCTACACCACATCTAGTTAGTGATTATCAAACTACACATTGTGTCTAACTGCTTTTCAGTTCTGTAACTATTTGGGAAGATAAAAAAAAATCTTAAGGCAGAGCCTTCTCACTAATTCACAAACCATACATAAATAATTTTTCCATCTAGTTTCTCAGTGGTAACCTTTATCTTCCCAGAACACCCTCTCCATATTTCAATTCAGTTTTGCTACTTGATAACTTTATAACATTATAAGATCTTACATCTTTATTTTTTTGCAGGAAGAAAAAGTCATCTCAACTATGCTGCTACAAAAGCAAAAGGACACACAACCAAGTGGCAATTTTAAAGAATATTTATCCTCAATATTTTTCCATTCCTGTTGAAAAGAATGAAAGGAAAATAAAGGAATAGTTACAGTTAAAGGAACTTCCTTCTTATCAAAGACATTGTAAACAATACTTTTAAGCTCCAGCCTAAAGCTCCTTATCATAGAGCAACAAAGAGTCCCACAGCTGCCAGCTCATGAAAGAAACATACTGTATTCATGGTGAACTTCATTTACCTTTATACTGTTACTACATATGCCATGGAAATTCCACATGGTTCAAGAACACACAGAGATAGTTCTAATACATTCAGCCATCTCTTCTGGGAAGATGCTGTGTTAAGAATATTATTTAAAGGTATGATAGAGGCAAGAGCACAAAAAGGGAGAGAAATAATAATTACTAAATGCATTCACACTGGGAAAAAGAAATAATTATTCAGAGCCAGACCAGGTCATAAATTACTGTGCAAGAAGGAAAGACAATGAGCTGATTTGTGATGCAGAAAGGGCTTCGTCCCTATCTTAAAAAATCTACTATAAAATTTATTTTAGATTCTTTAGTGCCAAAACCACTTAGCCTTTGGTTTCATGATTAAGAGGGCAAGTGTTCATAAATATCTTGTAATTGAATACAATGCACTGTATTATTTCTTACATAATTACAAGACTTAAATGACTTGTGCAACTGGACAAGAAGTGGAACTACAGTGTAAGCATTATGTATTACTTGCCTATTACATCATAACAAAACTTCACTGAAAACTAAAAATCAATTTTTGGTTTTTTGAAGACTACATTTCAAGTTTGTAGAAAGACAGGAGGACATCACAAACTAAAGGTGTAAAATCTTTTTCCAAGGTCACACTAACATTTTAGCAAATTTATTTTTCCTTGTATTAATTTCAAAGAATTAATACAAGGAAATTTACAAGAATTTTACAACTTAAAAAAATTACAAGAATTTTACAACTTAAAAAAAAATAAGCCATGTAAGATTCAAGGAGGAAATTTATATTGCAATCAAAGTTTTAGGATTTACTCTGTATCTTTTTTTAAATGCCTAAATCTGTAATAACTAAATAATAATAAAGTGATAACTTTAGAAGAATATCCTTCAGAAGCATGAGTTGTCATCAAATCTATTTTTATATAATAGTTCTATAGTGAACCAGAGATTTAATTCAATTTCTTTAACCTGTAAGATAAACTATGCTTGTTGTGCCCCAGCCAACAGCAAGTGGTCCCAAACCACAACTCCCTTATCTGGTACACCACCATGAAGCAGTTTGAAGGACATCACCAGAAAAACCAAAATACCCAATGAGAAAACTAATTAATGGCATATAGTCTGAATAAGGAAAAAGTATTCAAAGATAGAAAAGTGGGGTAGCATTTATTGAAATGGCATTTTTCCTAGGTAAGCTGGTAATAAGTGATAGCACAACACGCTTATGCTAATCTTTGGAGTTAAGCATTACTCAGAAACTTTAAGTTTGTTCCAAATAAGGTAAACAAAAGTAAATAGCTTTGCAAATGTATATCAAGGAAGGGTATTTAACAAATACCCTTGCTTGATATACATTTGATTTTTAGTATCAATATAGCTTGATATACATGATTTTTAGTATCAAGGCAGACCAGAATGATTTTTCCATTTTTTCCTCTCTCACAGTGTGCACCAGGGATAAATTTATGACAGTATAAGCACAAAGAAGGTTGTATTGCTCACCATTCCCTGGCACATGGCAGTTAGGCATGTGAGACAGCACACCCACCAAACCCTTGCTGAACATCAGTGAAGACTGAGCTTTATTGTTCGGTGCTTACTTTTACAGGAAATTCAAAACTCCCAGGTCTAAACAACCCACAGGTTCATACTTTACACCCCTAGACCTTGAACCAGTGACATGCTTGCACCTTAGGAAAGATGTTATTGGTTGAAGCCCATGTCAGTCAGCCCAGGGACCAGTTAATGAAACTGGGCTGAGTTTCTTATTTATAACTGATTAATGCTCAGTACAAGCCAGCTTGTAATTTAATGTGGTAACAATTCCCTATATTTACATTACCTGACAAAACTTACATGTACCCAGTCAAGAGGCATCTTAAGAATTTAAAATATTCTAGAGACTACTGTTCTGATTTCAAACAATACCTGAACAGAAAGTTCTATTACATTTAACAGCAAAAAAATGGGAAAGCATATGTAAAAAATAACAGAAACTCCCCTGTTTATCTGCTTTTGTTTCACATATTTAAGTAATTAAAAATCTTTTAACAAGCTTTCTGTATACTCTTGGTTTAGGCAGTAGTATTCAATGAAATGGAAGTGGTTCTTTATGTAGAAAAGAATTAGGAATTATCAATACTTTGGAGGGTTTTAGCTAAAGTACTTCAGGACTAAAGTTCTCATAATTCGTAAGTTCCATAGAAAAATCAATAAAGACATAAGCAAAGGAAGTTTGAAAGAACAGCATGGAAGTTTGACAACAGGATAGTGTTCTTTGACCAATACTCTTACATTTGTGTTTTATATTAAAAACAAAGACAGCAAAGCCTTTACTGTTTCCACCATTTTTATTATTTTCCTGAAACAGAGGATATGCAAAAAAAAATTGAAACAAAACAAAACAAGCCAAACAAAACAACAAAAAACCCCATATAGAAACTGACAGTAAGGTTCTAACTCCAGCCCACAAAAGCCAAGAAATGTAAAGTTACTCTGACATTCAATCTTTAAATCATGCAAGGGTGCTTCTTTTTCTTTTTTGAAAAATGACAATGCAAGGTAATGACAAGTTGTCAGCCCTAACTTTGAATTGCCTGAAGTTTGTCATTTGGTGTTTGTGTCACAACCTTAATGTTATTTAAATGTAGTTTTTAGTATCTATTATTTAAAAAGGTCTACTTTATGACAGCAAAAAGCTTTGATGGCATAAACCTCAAAGTACACTGTAGTGCTGGTATGCCACTTCATTAGAAGTAGTGCATAAAACATATGCTGTTGACAAATCTAATTCATTAAAGTTGAGGTAGAAGCACTTTAAAGCAACTGGATGGCATCATTAGCTACAGTTCCTTTCATAAATTATTCCTCTTTTTTCTTCTGAATGATTTTGTCAGTGCTCCCTTTTCAGACTGGGAATGTTTTTGCCTTAAAGTTCAATACCGTCAACATGTTTGGTCAAGTTAAATAAGTAGCTTATTTGCTAACACTGAAATTGTAAGCTGATTATTTCACCCATATTAACTAAAGAGGAATAAAATTAAGAAACAATGTATAAGAGTTTCAGATTATCAAACATAAAATTTTAAAATTAAGAGAAGTAGAGATTATCTAGTGCAACAGAATAACATTGTGGCAGCATTGTTTTATGCCTCCAAGAATTGCAGCAAATCAGGATCTGGAAGCATGTCTCAAACCAGACTGATTTGCTGTAAAAGTTCTTTGAGAGATAACATACTGTCCATTTCTAGTTCTCTGTGCTTGAATACACAAATTTCCTCTTAAAGGTCTGCAAATGCTCTGCTGAATATGCCTGATTAAGTCATCCTGCCAACTATGCCCCTTGTAGCAGTGCAGCTGAGAGAAGACTTGGTCAGGCATGAGAAATACAACAGTGATTATGCGGATGACTATGATTAGAATTAATGCTAATACAGTATCTAAATTTGTCAATCCACTATATAACATAAGTGGGTCTGAAGAGTTGTAATATTAGAGGCTTGGCTAGAAACATACAGGTTTATAGTGTTTGGCCTTACAGAATGAACAGTTACAAAGCAACAAAGTATCTATGGAACTACTTTAGGATTCTATCTCTGTATGTGGCTAGATCTTACTGCCTTTTTTACTCAAACCTCCAAAAGTCAGTTCCCCCTGCCTTTGGGTTGGACATACCCTGCAGGCATCCCTGCTGGGGAGCAGAGTGAGGCGTTTCACACAGAAGCTGCCTGCAACCTCGGGAGACCAGTTTGCCCAGTCTACAGCAACATTTTATACCCTTTTGCTGGCCAAGGTGCATCAAAGTCAATCACAATAATCAGAGCTCTCCCATCTCTGGATACATCAATTACACAACCATCCAGACAGTTCCTCCTGCAATTCCTACCCGGTGTTCTTACCTTAGGATAATTCCCACCACATGTTTTTATCTTAGGACAAATCAAATTGTCTATTAGAGACGATCAAAAGGGAGGAGGTGTGTGTGTTGGAGGTGGGGGTAAGGGAACTGCACACGAAAATATGATTATCTTTTGTCAGGTCACACTTACCACATTAGTCAGCATTTACCATTTCCATCAGATGATTAATGACACGTATGTCCAATATGCTACACATAAATTTTCCTAATTGCTCTCTGCATTAATCCTCATCCTGCTCTTTTTCCATTTTGTTCCCTCTCCTGCCATACCGTCTTTACATGTATATGGAACAACCTTTGCACCACCAAAACATGGGAAGAGTTACCTGCAGATAGGCAAGCAAGATTTGCAAGATCTGCTGATAACAGGTTTTCCACCTTAAGGGACAAATAAACAGTTACAAAGAACCTCTATGACCCTCTGTTAACCACTCAAACTTCTACTCAGCCCTCGTGAGACGCTTGCTGGAGCACTGCATCTAGCTCTGGGAGTCCTGACATTAGAAGGGCATGGACCTGCTTGAACAAGTCCAGAGGAAGGTGACAAAGATGATCACAGTGCCTCTGCTACGACAACAGGCTGAGAGAGTTGGGGCTGTTGAGAGTGGAGATCAGAATGCCCTGGAAAAACCTTATCATAGTCTTCCAATACTTAAAAGGGAGCTTGTACTGAGCTGAGACTAGATGACCTTTAAGGTTTGTTCTAATCCATCCCATTCCCTGAATCTCACCTTAAGTGGCAAATCCATGTCTGATACCCATATGTTGCAATCTTATATTCCAGTTACATATTAATAAAAAAACAGAATTGTAACATCCTGGTAGGTATTCTGAATCTTTCTTGCTCTTGTTGCACCTTCATTATCTACCCTATAATAACTAATGCCATGCTTTCTCCTAACTTTCTTCAGTATTTTTGTCCTTCCATCCACAATCATCTCTACCTTTTCCCTCTATACTGATCTCAAGTACAGTGAACTGCAGAGAAGGTAGAAAGTGTACAAATAACACGTTACCCCATTGACTATATCTCATCTAACTTGATTTTCTAATGTCTGTGACCCAGGGTTCATGTTTATCTGCATTCTGAACATGCTGTTGGCTGTTGCCTAGCCAGAAATTAAACTGAGGGGAGAGATGTGTTATTGCAGACAAGAAACCATTCTGGAATACTC
The DNA here is from genome assembly GCF_023055355.1 of Agelaius tricolor. NCBI lineage: Eukaryota > Metazoa > Chordata > Aves > Passeriformes > Icteridae > Agelaius > Agelaius tricolor. The sequence goes on from NW_027269287.1 coordinate 7,974,156, forward strand.
ATAGTATATACAGATTGTACTCAACATTCAGTTATTAGCAAAAATTTACAATATCTTCTAGCATTACCTATATTTACCATTTTAAATGCAGTTACTTAGAGAAGAACAAAATACCAACAGATAAACAAAATGCATTTTACAGCCCAAAACCCAAATAATCAGCAAACACAATGTCAATCAACTTATGAGCATTCTCAAAAATCAAAGAGAAAAAGAAGATGATGAAAGGATTTTGATGAATGAAAAATTGCTGATCACATCAGAATGGATCACCTGTGTAGGAAAAAATATTATTAGAAAGCCACCAGAGAAACTAGGTCACTTAAGTATTCCAGGCAGGTATATAGCACATTTAGGACAGGACAGAAGAGCAATAATATCATTAAGAAGGTCTAAGAAGCAGTGATAGATTAACTCATGTCACACAATGAAAAGAAACTTGAACTTTATGTGGTAGGAAAGTTAAGTATTAAATGCAAAATAAATCCATTTCATAACTATATTTTAAAAGAAACAAACAACCAAAACCTTGGTCCAAGTCTCTCCAAGTGAGAGACTGAAAGTACGCTAAAAAAATACAGTTCACTAATTTATTACTGACTTAACTAATCTACATAAACTCACGTACAGAAGAGTTACAGAACAAGCTGTTGAACACTGTTCTGTGCTCTCTATGTTTGTCCATTGATTCACTGACATACATTAATAGAAAGTGAGCTGGCAGAAAGGCAGATGAATGCAAGGAGATGAGAAGATGGGCAGAGCTCATAATAGTCATAAAAATAAATGTTCTTTGGAACAAAAATGGCTACATGAAAGAAATACAAAAGATACGTCCTGAGAAGAACATGAAGATGCTTTTAAAAATAACTATTATGTTATGATAACAGAGAGTTTATATAATCAGTACAGCTGGAAGAAAAGCAGGAACTTTCACAATGCTTGTTCTTCCTTTCCTGTATTCATTAGCTCATGAAAGAAACTACGGGTATTTTTATAGAAAGGTGATTACTACTAAGAAGCTCCCGTAGCTTCTGTGGATTTATGTTGTATTATTTCTAATCCCTGTAATCCCTTATCACTACAGAAGAAAATTTAAATTCCTTCAGTTTCAAGAAGCCAGAGACAGTGTTTCATACTGAAGAAAAAAATGGACTTTAAGTGGCACAAAGTTAGATTTTTATCCACATGAAGGCAGTGTGGAGACACTTCATACTGCTTTAGATTTTATGACTGGTTTTTCAGTGTAGTTTCACGATTGTTTTTTTAGAAAGCTGTGATTACTAAATGTTAGCCTATTGCATTGCAAGTTTCATTTTAAAAATACACGTATTATGTTTAGACAGAAGAAAAAAACTCCAATGAATAATTTTCCTTAATCAGTCAACTGATAATCTTGTTTGCATGATGGCAAGTATTTTAAGCACATACTAAAAGACATATTCCACTAATAAAAAAATCAGATTATACTTCACAATGGAAAGATGTTTTTGCGTGGACTGCATCACTCTCAAAATGTGCAAGTAATTACATATGGAATTCACACACAGGAAGTCAAAAAGCTTATGAGGGACAAATAGTACACATGAAAGATCAAACAAAAAAAATAGAAACCCTAACTTGCAAAGTAAAGGACAAAGTGGCAGAGGCTTTGAGAAACAGACTGAGATTTACAGACAAGGATCAACAGTGATAACATAGAAAGCAGCAGCACCAATAAGGCCTGAAGAAACATAACTGTGTGAAGTAAAATAGCTATTACTGGGAAATGTAAGAAGTGAAATTTCAAAGCAGAAGACATAATGGTAACATAAATATGCATAGAACATAAAGGAAATAAAAAGTTTAAAGTGGAAAGCCTGAACAGCGTAATGAAAATGAAAACTTTTCTTTTCTCTCTAGGTAATAAAATTAATAAAGGAGGTCTGAAAGAGATGGACATCTGATACACTGTAAATAAAATCTTTCTGTGATAGGAGGATAGGAATATTTATTTTTCTGATCTTGGTTTCTTAATGAACTGGACATGAGAGCTGTACAGCCATTCTTGATCATCCTTAAAATGTAATTAGAAGGTTTATAAGTCAAATACCATGTGTGTAGTACAGAAAATTGCTTTCTAAATTTTATAGAACATGTCACAGGTACTGCAGAACAAAATATGTAAAAGTTAGATACTATCTAAAACCCAGAGACAAGTTGTTAAACCATAATTTATAATACTGAGCAATTGAATTGTATACTTGACAAATACATTAAAGAAAACTAGAGGGACTTAAAAATACATCAGTTAAAAAGCCTGCTCCCTATGAGACATAAGAGACACTTAGCTATCATAATGACATCACAATAAGGAAGGAAAGGAAGAAAATATTTTAGACTTTTAATGAACCAAATAATTGAATCAGGCAGTAAGTAAATTCCAAACTTAGAAGTCATCACGGAAAAAATTGTTTAAAAACTTAATTCCTTAAAGCTACATTTTGGTAACAAATTGCATTTTTGGTAAAATTTTGAAGAAAAAATAGATGTGAAATGTTTGAGATCTCAGTTATTTTGATTCCACACTATTTTATGTGCCAGAGACATGGGGAAAAAGAAGTTAATTCTTAAAGGTAAGAAATGGTCATCATATAAGTATGAATGATTGAATCAAGAATATCCTGAGTTGGAAGGGACCACAATCATCATCAAAGTAAAACTCTTGGGCCTGCACATGACACCCCAAGAGTCACGCCATCTGCCTGAGAGCGTTGCCAAGCACTTGTTGAATTCTGCAGGCCTGGGACTGTGACCACTTCCCTGGGAAGCCTGTTCCAGTGCACAATCACCCTCTGGGTGAAGAACATGAATCTAACCTAAGTCTTCCCTGACAGAGCTTCACAGCTTTGCTCACTAGGAGTTTGTTTAGACTATCATATGCTGAAGACTTCTCCAGCCCGTTAAGAATCCTGTGACATAAAACTGCTGTTAGTTATCAGTCAAGTAATGAATAGTAGCTAGTCCTAGTTAGTAAGAATTAAACTGTTTAAAATAAAGTAAAAGTTTATGAGAATTAAAATCAATACGATCCTGACAGTCCTTTACAGTCCTGATAAATCAATAGTAAAAGTATAAAGGTGCAACAGGTACAAAATAGAAATCTTCATTGTCAATAGACAAGTGGAAACAATAACTGTAGTCCAAATATTAACTCTAAATATTTAAGATTTTTTTCACTGTCATTTTTGCAGAAAGAGTAGTGACAAAGTTTGTTGATGGTTACTTCTTCATGCAAAAAAATAACTGCAATGCTAAGAAAACAAGAGATAGGAAAAGCTTCAGTAAGCATTAAGGGTACCAGAGTACTTTTTAAACAGCAAGACAAGAGTCATCTGTGGCCCGGAAGCACTGTTTTTCTGTTTTGATATTCTGGGAAACTCAGATTTAAACCAAGTGTCCAATCTGCTGCCAAATTTTAGATGTCTGCATCTAAGTGATTTTGGTTTTTGAAAGATACTTATGTTTTATAGCAGTGGCGAGCTCAAAGCATTACTTCGATTGATCTAAGCTGCAGTGACAAAAACTCAGCACTTGTGAGTTTTCTGGTACACATCTCAATTTACAGGTCTTAAATATGAAAGAGTATCTGAAATACCTCAGTGAGTACAGGGTGACTTGACCACAATTCAGTTCTCTAAAGAGGTATTTCAACAATCTTTTTTTAATCTTTTTTCTTGAATGCATGCATTCTACTCTCAAACTATAGAAAAAACAAATAAAAGTGTTCTACAAAGCTACCTCTATTTGCTAGGAAGCATCAACAGAGTTCTTGTGCAATATCTGTTCAGTTCATTGCATGAGAGAGAAATAGTCAAAAGTCATCTCTCAAATACAGAAGGGACCAAAATAAGGAGTGGGACATCGAAAAAAAGTTTTATGAACAGCAAATCTTGGCATTTCTACATTTCTGAATGCTACACTGAGTGCCTGAAGTACAAGATGAATATTATTTGATGTCTTTTGATTGCTTTGTAACTGAAAAAAAAAATCAAGCCTTGACTCTCGTAACCAAAACGTTGCACCAATTTGATCAGGGGGCCAGGAAAGCTTTCCCTTCATGAACAGGGCAGAAAGCCCTTCCCAAAAACACGTGCCTTGATTATCTGGCTGTAGCACTACCTTCTTACCTGCCCTACGAGTGTCATGAATCATGTGGCTTTGAAACTTTGAAATGTTTCTCCGAGATACTGAGAAAATGGTTCTGAGGGTAATAAATCTCTGGTCCCTCTTCTGATTCTTACAGCCAGCCTGTTCCAAAGGCAACACACTTCAGCTTGCGTATAGACCGACACACCCCCCTGCCAGACCGCCTCCCACAATTTCAGTTCCGCCGAGCCACAGCCACGGTGATTTCCAGGCTCCGGGAGAAGTCAGAGCGTTTCTCAGCCCGCCCCCGCCTCCCTGCGCCTGGCAGGGCCCCCTCCTCTCCGTCGGACGGAGGACCGCCCCTTCCCGCTCCTTGCTGAAGCCGCGCCTGGAGCGCCACGACGCCGGGACCGCCTCAGACGGATTTCGGCGCCGCCTTCCCGCGGCAGGTGCCAGCGCCCACCAGCGTCTCGGACCCCGAGGAGCTCGGGGGCTGCGCAGCGGCCTGCCGTGCCGCACGGGAGCGAAGGCGGCCGCGAGGAACGCCGCTGCTCCGCGGGCGGCCGCAGCGGAGCCCAGCCCTGTCCCGCTCGGCGTCAAAGCCCGGCCGCAGGGTAAGCTGAGGGGAAGGGCAGCCCCAGCGGGGCCACTTACCCAGCCGGGATCCCCCCGCGGCTCCGCGCCGGCGGCCCCGGCGACCACGGAGCGTCAGTAACAACGTCCCGGAACGGCCGCTCCGCCACATCCGGGGGCGGGGCGTGGGAAGGCGGGAACTTGCCGGGCTGCGGCGCCTGGCGGGCACCGAGACGGACTGAACCGGATCGGACTGAACCGGATCGGATCGGACCGGACCGGACCGGACCGGACCGAGGCAGCGTCAGCTCCGGCGCCGGCACAGCGCTCGCTCCCGTGGCCTCCGTACGTGAGCGCTGGAGGGCTCTCCGCCGCAGCCAGGGCCCCTCGCTCGTCACCTCCGGAGTGGGACCGCCGCCAGCCTGCCGCTCCTCGGCGGCGTGTGCCTGTGACGGCGGCGGCGGGGCTCCTTCCTCCGTGGGGCGATGGGAGGCTGCACCGCACTGCCGACAGCGGAGCAGGGGTTCGAAGGCCTGAGCCTCCGGGCATTTGGGTGCAGAGCCAAGATGCCAGACCTGGCGGGCTCGGCCCACTGCAGGCTGCAGTTTGGGGTTCCTTCTCAGGCTGCTCCGTTATCGCCTGTGAGGTGTCTTTGCTGTGGCAGGCAGTAAGAGCTTAAAATGTGGGGTACCAGCATTCATTCCTTTTGGTGTGTTTTCCTATTTTATTGGAAAAGAAGTAGAAAACACTAGTCAGGCCTTGCAAGCAACTTCCCATGGTGTGTATTTTGTGTATTAATGTGTCCTTTTCATTCTTCTTTCAACAGATGGCAAGTTGCAGCCAGAAAAGGATAATACAAATAACTGGATTTAAAAAACAAGAGAAGAAGGCACTGCTCAAATGCCTGTCCAAGCTGAACTGTGTTTTTGTAGAGAGTAAGGTATTGTTCATTATAATACAGCAAAGAGAATTAGAATTGGAAGTAAAAATGCAGTCTTAGAAGAAAGGACTGTGCAATAGGTTAGTTATGTATAAATAGAGAAAGAGTTTTAAAGTTTCCAGTGATACAAAGTGTGTTGTTTTGTTTTGTTAGAAATACAGAAACTGTACACATCTTATAGCAAAAAAGCTGTGCAAGAGTGAAAAGGTCTTAGCTGCCTGCGCTGCTGGTGAGTAAACGATTTGCTGTTTAATTTCATAGCATCACAGCATAAGTCTGGAAAGGACCCTTAAAAGGGTTTTAGTTACCTGTTTTAATTTTGTATATGAACTGTCTTACAAACCTTCATTCTTCTTGTTCCGTTAACCTTGATTTTTAACATAGTATTATGTTTAAGTTACAATGAAGTCCACTTTTTTATTTTTTTCCCTAAATGATATACCTGCTATTTCCCTTTGTTGGATCTGCATCTGTTCCCAAACAGAACACTTTGTTATATGTTACATAATGAAGTCATGCTCAAATTATTTGCATGCTTAAAAGAGGGCAGAGGGAGTATGAACACCTGTAGTCAGCTTGGATTTTTGACGATAAATTCACATGGAACATTCACTGGCAAAGGTCACTGTAAGTTCTTGTTTATGCAGCAAAAGAAAATTCCAGGCTGTTGCCATTCTGACAGAAGCTACTGGTCTTTCCTCTTTAACTATGGTCTGGTGCTGAAATCCCATGCATTAGCAACTAAAATGTTTTTAGAATGAAAACTCTGTATTTTAAGATTTTTTATAGACTGATCACCTGTCAGAATTCTGTAATGCAGTTTGAGTATCTTGTAGTTATGAGATATCACAATACCATTTTTAAGCATGATATTTATTTTTCCTGTATCATATTACTCTAAAGTGTTAAAGCAGTTAGTAGGATGGATAATCTTAAATTAAGAGATAATAGACAAATGACTAAACAGATATTTGGGTTTAAAGGTATATGTAAATTCCTTGATTTCCATATATATATACGTATATATATATATATATATATATATGAATGTGCGTATTTCTCTTTGTACTAAAATAAAATTCTGATTGCAATCTTACCAAAAATTAAATAGACCAAAAGTTTCCAAGAGGGGAAAAAATATGAAAATGCATCTAAGTTTCTGGCACAGCACTTCATTTTAGCACTTTTAAACCTCTGAGTTAATGTTTTCTTACTTTTTGGAGTTTAAAATTTGAAGATATTTTCTTGAACAGGGTGGAAATGGTACGTGTAGTGTCCTCATGGTGATGCAAAACTCTATCATGCTTTGATACATGCAAATCTTTCCCAATACCATCTAATTCTTCTTAATTCAGAAGAGGTGTTAATTGTGCATAGTCACTGCTCTTATTCGTGACAGCAGAGACAGTGTCTTCACTCCTACTGTGTTGTTTTCCAGGTAGTGAAGAAAGATCATGTTTAAACACATTTAGAACTCCATAGAGTTCACCAGAAATACTGTCAAGGATACCACTTGTCATGTACTTTCTACCTGACAGAAGTTTTGGGATGGAAACTTCGCATGAAAGTGGTTTTAACATCCAGGTCATGCACAGCATACCTTTTCCAGTCATAAATCCACTGGTACCTATACTAGGTTTTGTAGAAGTGCCATCTGTGCTCCTGCACTGAGACATTTTGTCAGTCAACCCTGCTGTTCTGTGAAACCAATTAGGTTCACACAATTCAAGTCAATTTCTCTTACAGTGTCTTCTGTAGGTAGTGTTTCAATACAGGAGCAGGGTACTAACCAGTGCTCTTGACCTGAACCTGTAAGAAGAGAGAGAGACAGAGAAAAGGGGAAGATCGTTACATACTATATCAAAAGCATACATGTGGAAGATGAAAGAGGAGAGGCGGAGGAGGTGGAGCCAAGGGATGAGAGAAAAGGATGTGAAAAGAAGAAAGGGGAAAGAAAAAAGTCTAAAACTGTGTCCCCCGAATATTGATATTCACTACATTAGCAGTGCAAGTAATATTAAGAATATATAATAGAAAGAGCTTACATGTTAAATGTCTAGTTCCTTTAAATCATAGGTAGTAAAATATTTCTTCATTAAGTACATTTGTAGAAGTGTCAAATGGTATTAAAAATAAAGGACTTACCAAGGTTCTGTGAAAGTCCTAAGAACAAAATCTGGGAAGCTGAGAAAATGTATTTGATATTTTTGAAGAGATAGAAAAGTATTTCATCTAGGAAGGAAAAAAAGACACTTAATCATTAAAAGAAAACAAAGTGATCATTTTCAGAGGCATTGTGAGATTTTTGATTCTGGAGTCTGAAGTGGAGGACTCTTGTAATAGGAAGAAGTTTTTTAAATGGTACTTATAATTTCATCTTTTATTTGCACAAGAAATTTTTAAGTTAATTTTATATTAATTCTTCAGTTGATTGCCATTTGTCTCCACAAAAAATCTTTTGTGGTTGACAGTTCATTTTCTTTTTAGGAAAGTGGGTACTAACTAAGGAGTACATAATTAATAGTGCTGAAAGTGGCAGATGGCTTGATGAAACAACGTACGAATGGGGATATGAAATTGAAAGAGACACCCATTATTCACCTCAAATGCAATCTGCACCTAAAAGATGGCGTGAAGAACTGACAAACTCTAGTGCTCCAGGGGCCTTCCACAGATGGAAAGTTGTCCTCCTTATTAAGAGAGGTGATAAACGAATGGCATGTATTAGAAGGTAGGAGTTCCATCCCAGTTAATTTGGTCCATAACAACCTCCAGCTATCCAAACTCTGAATTATTTTCATTACTGTATTTCCATACTTTTATAATGACTTTAAATCTGTAGCATCACTGCTTTTCTTGCCTTCTTTTAGTATAGTGTTAAAAATAACATGCATACGGTTTTTATCAAGTAAGCTGCTAACAAAAACTTCCTTCATGAGGCAAGATACACAGATGTACGGTTTTTATTTTGTGTGTGTGTGTTATATTCAAATAGTACCTGGAACTGTATACTTTATTTCACTTGACTAGTCGACCTGACTCTGTCTCATGGATCTGGGCACCACTGCTACTGACCTGATGAGTGTTTGTGTCACATTTATGTAATAGATTCTTCTAGTTCTGAAGATGTAATTTGTTTTAAGACAGATGATTCTGATTTATGATAAATACAGATAGTTTAGAAAGTGAGTTTAGAGAAGTAGAAAAAGAAAGAAGGAAAAAAAGAAAGATAAGGAAAACCAAAGTGCAAGAATGCTAAGAACAAATGTTTCTTTTCTGTACTCTTCCTACACATTTGGTTTCATTACTTTAAATTCTACACCTGAATTTAAATCAGTGCATATTTAAATCCTATTTGTGTCTGGTACAGTAAAAGGAACATCTGACAGTTTCAGAGCTTTCCATTCATTCAGATACTGTCCAGCTTTCTATTGAGATCCCAGTTAGTTAGGACTGCTCAGGTTTGAGCGTGCCACCGATCCACAGTCAAGAAGGGAATTGCAGTTTGTTGGATCATAGTCCAGGGCTGGATGCTATATCACAGACTATCTGTCTGTCTGTACTTCATAAAGACAAAGTGAGGGGCAGTTGAAGTTGTTATCTTCTGATTTTGCCGACTGAAAATATTTTAAGTATGTTGCTTTTTGGCGGAGTGGGAGGATTTACTATGTCCTGCTACACTTGTGAAAATGCTGCTTCTTTTTCCATAAAAACTGCTTATGTAGATGTTCGTGATAACACTGTTGAAATGATGTCTTGCACAATGTCTGTTTCTATTTTGTGCAATAGAAACAACCTTTATCAGGAACAGCATCAGTAAGACAGATGATCAAGTTTTGTGAAATATGTTTTTTTACAGACTGTTTCCCATGCACTCAATTTTTAGTCAGTCATAAAACAGTGACAGGTAGATATTTTTTGGCTTCAGCAGGTACTGCTTTCAGTAATAAAGGACACTATAGCTTTGGAGAAAGTCTGGGTTTTTTCTAATATTTAACAACACTGTGCCTTTTATCCCCTTTCTATGCTCTTCCTGCCTTTAGTGCCTAGCTGTTGGATGGGTAAGTGTGTAAGACTAGCACCCTTTTCTTTTTATATATCTGGATTATGAAAAATAAAACCTATATCCAGAATGTCCTTAAATCTTATTTTTTCCCCTTTTCTTTTGTCTGGCATTTTTTCTAAAAGATAGGAGCACTTGTAGCTTAACAGGTCTGGAAATTGTCCCTGGGGAAACTGTTACACGTGATGGTGCCCCAAAGACAAGCACATCTCTTTTCTATATGCGATACTTTTATGATACTGGACAGCACTAATGCTGCAAATGTATATTTCTGTTACAAAAATATCATACTACATTTCAGAAAAGGAGTCTGACAGTTTTTGTTAACTGCTTAATTTATAGGAAAACTTAACCAAAAGATCATTATTTTGGGATAGATAATGCAATAAATTATAATTGCTGTCATCGAATTTGATACTTGGAAAGGTACAGAGGTGAAACTTTCTATCAGACATATTGGAGGTGTAAATTTATTTTAATAACTATTGTTAAATTTTGAAGAGACTATTTTGTTAAGTGGGTTCTTTAATTTTCCAAAGACTATTAAGTGCCCTTTTATTTTTCTAATGAAGTTTGTGCTGTGCCATATATCTAGAAGCCTTATTCAGTTGCACTTGCATGCCTGTATATTTTGTGAATGTTATTGTAGCTTTAGGCAGTGTTAATATAATATAGTAAATACATCTTTCTAAATATGTTTATTTAGAGTTCTTAAAGCTGGAAAGGCAACCATATGTTCATCTGAAAATGCAGAGCACAATATAACTCATGTATTCATCAGTGGTAAAATTTCTCCTTTACAAAATAAAAAGTGTCTGTCTGAAGCTCAACACTACCCTTTGCAATATATAGGACATTACCTTTTACAAGTAAGTAAACTAAATTATTGATTACTGTAAATAATGCAGTGTTAATAATGGAGGGGAATATAATTGGCCAGAGTGTTTTGTGATTTGATTAAATTAAGACAACTTTCTGATTCTGAGACCATGTATCCAAAAGATAGAAAGGCTCATGAATATATACAAATACCTGAAGAGAGGATGCATAATAGACAGGTAGGTGGTTGTCTGTGGTGCCCAGTTACAGGAAATTGAGTACAAATGGAAAGTCAGGAACCACTTGGGTTTTCTTGCTGTGAGGTTGATGGAACGCTGTAACAGGTTGTCTGAAGAGGCTGCAGAGTCTCCATATGCCATATGGACATGGTCCTGTACTAGTGCAGAATTCACTAGAACCAGAATTTTGTTTTACTGTTTCCCTTAAGAGAGATGCCCCATATTTCATACTTGTTTGCTTACCACTGCTCAGATGCACTGCTCAGAAATTATTAGTTTTTTGGTCTGTAACTGTTCGAAGGCTTCAGAATATTCATTTAGTTCTCAGACTCTGGGGTGACTTTAATCAACTGCTAATTGAAACTACTACCTTTATAAGCAAGTAGGAGCTAAAACTGTGTGTGTTGCCATTTGTAAATTCTTTGGGCTCTTCTGATCAAAGCACTTAGCTCTTTGTAGTAAAGGTATTACAGAAGGGTGAGAAGGTTGGAAGGTCTTAATGTTTACATTCTGAATAAAACACATCAATGTGGGCTCTTACTCTATGCTTACTCTCTTAATGAAACTTTTTCAGGGAAGTTGCTCTCATTTAAACCTTTCAGCTAAGATGAACATTTTCATAGATGAATTAATGTAAAAGCCTTATGGCTATGTCATCTTTTATTGATCTCTATCAAAATCACGTGTTTGTTGCTATGCATCTTGAATTCCTCCCAAGTGAGATAACAACTTTCCATCTTAATGAATCCATTAGCTTGCACATATCTTTTTTTGCTTAGATTTCATTAAAGGAACTCACTTCAGAGACCAAGAGAACATTAGCTTTGTGTTTAAGTGAATCCGAAGAACTCAGGAAACTGCCAAGGCTCCTAGTCTCTTAAAAGGAAAAAAATAAAACATAGGCAATCAAATCACAGCCCTTGTCCAGATATATTAAGCTTTATCAAAGAATGTTAGGGACATGCTCTTTTCTCTTTGTCCCAGAAGTACTTGGCATATTATTCATTAGATTGTTCCAACTTCATAAATTTATAGTCATGCTATCTGACTGCTACTTCTAGCAAATATAAATCTCATTCCTTCCCTAAACATACATATATATGTCTAGATGATGGATTTAGCAAAATAACATTATATTTTTTTCAGGGCAACTGAAACTCCACTGATGTTCAGAGTATTTTTGGTGTGATTTTTTTTTTTAACTAAGTCTTTTCTTCATGTTTATATTTCAGTATCTGTTCTTATTATCTTAACCTTGTAAATCTAGTGTTAAAATACTGTGTGAGATTGTCATTGGTTATATGATATTATAAGGCATCAAATTCATTGATTCAGGGTATTAAAATGCATGATTTTTTTTTTTTAGGAAGCTAGTCTCATAAATAAACAGTGACTTTAAAAGCTTTTTTGGATGCATGCTGGAGTTTCTAATTTTTTGCCAAGATTGTACCAATAAATTGTTTGAATATAAGTGTTTTAATGAGCATATTGAAACTAACATGCATGAAGGGCCATAAGAAGTAAAGCCTAGTTAATGCATCAGAGTTCAGTTTTCCATGCTCATCAAAAGCTATTTGGAACTCTATTCTAGTTACAAAAAATACTTCATTTTCTTTTGAAATGTGCAAGAAGTTCTTGTTCTTAATATTTGTTTAGAGATACGTTATGCATGTGCCAAATATGTTTGTATTGAACAATACATTTAAGGGAAAATCTGAAAATAGGATGAGGCATGTAACTTTTGAAACTTTTTTCTTGAAACATGGTATTATAAACTTCTTGCACCTTATCATTGCACGCACTACTGTGTTTTTTCTTTACTGTTATGTCCCAGACTCGACTCACCCATGAAAATGAAGTGTTTGAATTATTAGGCATGTTACACCAAACCTTCCACACCTGCTCACAATAAGAAATGGCCAAGGAAATAATTTACTTGTGTCTATCTCATGATTCTTAACTCATCACACTGCAGGAGGAGTCTGGTTTTGTTTATTTACCTTAAACAAACATGGTGTTTTATTTTTAACATGTGTATGTATCTTTGATGAAAAGCATGCATTGAAACTCTTACTGAAATGTATGTTCTCAACCCATTAAGTAAATTCAAAATATTTTGTATAGTTATTTTTTTCAAGCCAAAGTTATTTTGTGGTGTTACTGAGAGTAACCAAATTGAGAGAAATTTGATAAATGCTTCTTCATTGCCTGTGCTGAAGAAGTGGCTGAAAATGATAGGTGGACTCAAGAGAATTAATTACTATACAAACAGACAGAAATATCAAAGAAAGAAAAGACAGTAAAACCTATTACATTTTAAATTACTAATTTGTTTCAAGTTTATAGGCAAGAACTGAAAAGATTTCATTGTAGTGGTCTATTATATGAAAAGACAAATTGAAGAAGAAATGCCTTATAAAATCTTTACTACATTTTGAACCAGTTGAAAATGTGTGAGCTCTGGTTTTAGCTTCTGAAAAGTTCTGAGAGAGAATCTGTTATGGAGAAATAGTCCTTGTTTCAGCCACAGAGATTGTGACTTTACCCGAAGTCAGTTAGGAAAAATAAATATGAGGAAGCTCACCTTGATAATTCCTGTGTTGTAACTTTGTACAACAACAGTGGTTTGTTTCCAAACCAGCAGCTCTTTATTTGACATATGATATGATGACATAAACATACAAAGGTACATACAGTTTGCAGTACAATATATAGAAGGACCTAGCACATAAAAGTTGGTTTGACCATTAGCTTTGAAACAAAGTATTATTTTTTTTGCTCTGCAGAATGAAATACAAAATCCCGAAGATACAAAGATGAACCATTTCCTGGCTGCACAAGAAACAGACCAAGTCACGTCTAAAATGCAACTTGGTGAAATGAAAAATGTTATTATAAAACATATGTATTTTACTGCGGTAAGTAACAGTTGATACTTTGTTATAGCATTATATATTTTATATGCATACAATTTTATATTTTTATATTCCATGAACTATATTAAAAACCTCTATCTTTCATTATAGTATTGAGCTAATAAAGTAGATACTTGACATAACTTTTAACAGGCTTTTTAACCTGCAATATTTAATAATCCCATGTTTACTACATCTACCAGTAGTTAAAATAAACCTTAGTCATGGCAATTCATTGGCATGGATGTGTAGAAGACGCAGTGTACTACTTAAAGCCTTGGTGTAATAGATGAGGTAAATAGTAGCAAATACTGTTCAACAAGATATCTTTGAATTACAGTCTTTCTGTGATTTTCCTGTTATCTAGCTAACTTATGCTAAGACACTTTTCAAAACATATTGTAGAGCCAGTGTTTTGTTGACTCACATGAATGTTTTTCATTACAAGTCAAAAGTGGAGCTAATGCATTCCTTTGGTTTTCTGTTGTCACAGATCTAATCCTGATAAAATTGCTACATTAGTAGTAATTTGAAATAGAGTTAATACCTCTATTTCAAGTCAAGAGAAAGCACCTGAATACCTTCAGTTAGGATATATTATCTCTGTAAGCTACAGCGAATGCAGATGATGGTGTCGAAGCATATTTGTAGGAGCTTGTTTACATGAAACATTGTAAGTTTAGTAGTGGAAGAACTAAAAATTTTAAGTCCTCAAAAAAGTACACACAATATTTAAACACAAGATTGCAAATAGAAGACTCATGCTGGTTAAATCTGTGCATCATCATCACACGCTACATCTTTTATAAGTGACATTTTTTCCAAGGCTATACCCCCCAGACATTTAAAAAATACATTTTCATGTATTTTACCTGCAGCAAATGCTCTGGTTCAAACTATTATATAGCAGTGTGCCGCTGGATTAACCCTTCAAAGACAGTCTCTCCTAAGGATATTTTAGTAACATGTTTTAGTAACATTTTAATACTATGCAATATCTAAATATGGCTATAATAGTAATACATTTTTGCACCTCTGACCATATTTTTGCATGCAAGAGGAATCCATATTGGCATTTTGCCACAGAAAAACTGAAAATTTTTAGTTTTTTGATGTCTAATCTAGGAACACTGTCCTTACAGAGCAATCGCATAACAACAAAGAGACAATAGCAGGGGAAAATGGGAAGGAAAATTTGGCTATATTTAATTCCTTTTAAGTCATTAATCCCCTATTTCATAATTTACCCATCCAAATGAAAAATCTAAATAGTCAAATCTAAATGTTAGGTTGTGCTTGAACTACATTTAACAGAAGTTGTCATTTGGGAAGTTTCATACACTATTTATTGAATATGTTGACTGCTATCCAGTGTGCAGCTTGACTTTATTCTGTTTTACAGACTATTAAGCACAGACTTATGCAAACAGACCAGCTGAACAAATGCAATCCAGAGGTAAGAATTATTAAAAAATAGGGCATGTTATGCATATGGAATTTTATTATGAAGTTAGGCAAACATACTTTAAGCAAAATTAGTTATCAAAAATATTTTTAGATTTTGGCTATCCAAAACTCTGATAAAGTTATTGTTGCATTAAAGAGCATCATTTGGTCTTGAATGTTGTTTGTCCCTGTGATACTTTTAGTACTGTCTCTGTTATTACAAAGGAACTGCTTAATCCTGCTAGTTAAGAAAACCTTACTTATTAATGTTAGGAGGTCAAAAAGCAAAGATGTCCTAATGTGTTTTAAACATCATATATTACTCAAGCGCTGTATTTATGCAGTGAAATAAAGAGAGAGTGTACACAATTTTTAGCACTGCTTTTTCTAGTAGGGACAGATTTTAGCTAGAGGTTATCTCACTGTAAAAAGAAACAGTACTTGTTCTTTCAGCACATGTTTGGTATTCCATCATGTGAAATTCCAGAGTCAGCTGAAGCACAGATTGCAAGTAGAATGCTTTGTTTTCCAGTCCTGTTTTCATAGTCGCTTTGACTTAATTCCTTTTTTTGTACTGTACTCTATTTTTTTATTTCCATTAAGCCAAATAAATGCTGTAAAACAGGTCAGCAATAGATTTTATTAAGTCTTTATTATAAATACCTGAAGTAAATTAGTACTTTTAAAATTTTTCCTTGTCTATCTATAATACTAGGACTAAATCTATAAACAATGTTGAAACATTGCCTCTTTAGTACTCAAAAAGCATTTTATACAGTGGCCATGAGCTACTAGTAGTGCATTTTATGTGGTAACTTGTGTTCCTTAAAAGTTAAAAAGGGAAACACTTAAAGTATGTGTTAGCTTCCTGTATTCCTTGGTAACTGAAGATCTGGTATCTTCATGAGCCATTCTACATAAATAGTTACTTAAAACCAGTCTTTTTGTGATTTCTTTCTATTGACAATAAGGAAGGAAGGAGAAAAAATTTATTTTTAAACCATGAGGAATAAATTACTTTTGTCATGGTCCAACACCATCACTGATCTGTAAAGTGCTGTGTGTTTCTGTTCTGCAAGAGGTTTGCATTGAAGTTTAATATTAGTGTGTAGTTTATTCAATTAATTGCACAAAAAATTACCTCTCTTAACACATGTAAGCTGAAATTGTTTTTCTGTACTCTTAAGAATAATATCATTTTTTCTTGGAAATTTTAAGCCTAATACTTCTCTTACTGTTCTGTCACTTTTATTGCTTTATGGAATATCCATTGCTAGCCTTTATATAATATGTGTCTTCTATCATAAGTATATTTATGACTTTTAGGAGCAGCTCCAGTAAACATATCCAATAATACTAAGGAAGTAAAATCAAACCTACAAACTGAATGAAGATGTTAGATCTGCCTATTGTATTTTGTCATATCAGTTTGCATCTGCTAAGAAGGCTTAGCACAGCTAAGTGTTCTGTTCCATCATCATCCCAAAAATACTTATTTCTCTTTTGTCAGTTTTCATATTTTGCAGTTGTCATATTTCATTTGTTTCTGCTCAGAGTGCTAATGATTGTACCAGTAGTGCTTCACAAGAAACTATGATTCCTCATCAGAGTGCAAGCCAGTGAAGCTTGGACAGCTTATTGAGTATTAAGTCTCTTCAATAATAAGTCTCCTGATACTGACAAAAGTTTATTGCCTCAGTTTTGTATCATCCTTCTTTACCTCTTAGAAATGTGATGAACCAGTCTCTAGTTTCTCTTTGACTTGAATGCTATGCAAAATGTACCACAGTCTTCCCAAAACATCTTTATTTCAGTGTATTTTTAAAATAATGCATCAATGCTACTGTTTCTTCTAGTACAGAATTTTCAGAAAATAAAAGTTTCAATCACAATATATAAAGCTGGATCCTGGTGTGATCACCAGGTGAAGGTCAGTGGTAACATGCTTGTACACACCCAATATACAGTCTTACATCCTAAATACAGGTGGCAGAGAAGTTCTTCTTTGACTGTCATTAAACAGTTCACAATTGCTCTTTACATGTGCTGTTTGCATGTAATTAGCATTACAAAAGTATGAATGCAACCTTTATTTCCAAAGGAAATTTTAGTGGAGATTTTAATAGTTAATATATGAATGAGAAAATTGAAATAAATGTAAGTTGCAAACACCAGATACACAAAGACTTGATTAAAAGAAAATTGTCTACATGAGCAGCTTTATTTATTGTTAATGTAACAATGGCTTACATTAGGAACCTGAGATACGAGACATTTGCAAGACACTAAATATCTAATGCTAAAGTGGAGTTCATTCACTGAGATTTTAGCTGTGATTTAACCATGATTATAATTTCTTTCTGAATTTTTTTCATGTTTTAACAGAGCTCCTAGTGTTTTTTATCTTATTACTGGAACATTTTTGGTAGCTATCTAATAGCAGTATATTCTTTAGGCTTCAAATTGACAACTGGAAATATAATCTAATATTAAAACAATTGGTAAGATATTTAGATTAGATAGTAGGAAAATTTCTCCCTGCAAAGGGTTGTCCAGCTCTGGAAAAGGCTTCCCAGAGCAGTAATGGAGTCATCATCCCTGAAGGGATTTAGAAGATGAGTACAAGTGGCACTTAAGGACAGGGTTTAGTGGTGGGCTTGGTAGTGCTGTTAATAGTTAGACTCAATGCTCTTATAACAATTCTATCTGAACTATTCTATTAATGCACACTAGGAGACAGGATTTTTGGCAGAGACATAAAATCTACAAGTTACCAGAGATTAAAGCAACAATAAATTTATGTAACTCTTTAATTCCCAGCAGCCCAATCAGTCTGACCCTGCTTTTCTCAGCTGTGCCTCTTATCTCAGAATTAGGAGAAATTTGAGTTTACTGGAGCCTCAGGCTGTGTGGTCAGACAAAAAAAGCTGTATTTCAAAAGAACAGTTACCTGGCAGAAGAAAGCTGTGCTTCACTCAGCAGTACAGTTGCAACTGGCTTGGGCATCAGCTTTTGCTTGAATCTGAACTAGAGGAAAGATGTAAATAGCAATGTAACTGAGACCTTCAGTAGCTCATTAGTGTCATTAATTCATGGTCTTTGGAGAGCTGAAAGTACAGATAGTAACAGGGAAATTGCAGAGCAAATACAGCATCTCATGGAAGCTATTGCATCTGTCTTGGTTCTCTGAAAGCTGTTAAGAGTTTTGCTGTCATGAGTGGCAGAGTATAAGATGGAAGTCCTGTGCCATTAAGATCTTCTTGACTGGAAGGACCCCTTCTGCTTGGAAATAAGAGTCCCTTTCCCCCTGCCCTGGCAGGGATGTAAGGTGGTATAGAATAACCTCTATGTCTTAGTCACATCCCCTGTGGCTACTGCAAGAATAAATTCTGTCTCCTGTCAGGAACCAGGATACCAACATTTTAATTAGGGATATCCTGTGTTACTTAACTTGGTTGGTTAAAGGGTTTTTTTAATTTAAGCTTTTTTTTCTTTTTTTTCTTTTTTTTTTCTTTTTTTTTTTTCTTTTTTTACAATGATATCTCATTTCTAGGTTAAAAGTACTGACTGGTCCAGGGGCACTTGGTCTATACTTCAAGGACTAGTGGAAGAGGACTTACTTCATGATGTAGTCACAGAACTTGCTGCAGGCCAAATGTACAGTGCACCTCCTGTGCAACTTCTTCATCCTCTTCTGGAATATGTCCTACTGGTGAGAGATGAAGACTAAAGTAGTATTAAAAATAAAAGAAATAAATGGAAGTATTATGATCTTTGCTTCTGACGTAGTATTTAGAAGTTCTTAGTGATCCATTCACCCTTCTTTTTGTGCTCATCAATGTGTCTGTAAAAATAAGAAAGGATTTAAAAAAGGGTTTTTTCAAATTAGTATTTATTTGCAAGCCAAATGAATGTAATGCTCTAAATATTGTGGAAGGGTTGGCCAGAAATATTTTTTGTTACTTTTAGAAACAGCACTATACTGGTACGCTACAAATAGAGAGATTGATTGAGAGCAAGGTTTGCTCTAAACAGTGGTGCATTCAACTGGCATATCACACTAGAGCAAGTTCTCCTTTTTCTCTTCCCTAGTCTTTTTAAATTTAACTATGTATTTTTCTCCTTGGAGTTGTGCATTAAATTGCATGTTACATTAGTGATTAAATTTGGTCACTTGAGATTGTAAAGATTAAAGAAAATAAATTAACTGTTAGTGAATATAGATACAGATCCTTGGCTGGTCTGGAGCCAATATTATTTTCTCATTTTTTACAGGGAAACACGGATACAATATTTTTTGCCAAACTTTGTCATGTTTTTTACCTTGCTCTTCATTGTGAACCTCCCTGGAAGTCCCCATTGATGTTGAAGTATTATTTAGATCTTCTTCAGTGTCCTATCTGTAAGAAAGGCACATGGTCCTTGATAGAGAGACTTGTAAGGTAAGGAAGATTAATGAGGTACCAAATGCAATATTATGTTACTCCAAACCCAAAGACAGCAGAGGAGAGTTGGCATTCTGTTGCAAAGAAGTGCTGTTTTACAACAGAACAAGTCTAGAATTTTAACAGATTTGGTCATTTCACTTCATATTACATCACAGGCAGATGAAATTTTTTGAAAGAAAAATAAGTACATTTTCTTAGCTTTACTAGTTTTTTTTAAATTATTTCTTATGCTCTTTACATAGTATAGTAATCTGTGTACTCTTGCTGTTGTTGTGTATATACATATAAACATACACACACACACACATATATCTGCAGTTACAAAGCAAACTCAAGGCTTGTCTTACCAAATGTGAAGTTTCATGTTGTATTTTGATTTTAAACATAACCTTCGCCATCTTTTTGAAGATGTCTGATTTTATCTTGTCTACATCTACAAAGACAAATTTGGATAGTTAGTCTCTGCTTTATCTTGAGAACTTATTTTTTGTAATTTGCATCAACAGAAGTTAATTCTTCATTTGGAAAAGAAACTAGAGCTCTTCTTGAGTGGTTGTGATAAAACTTCAAGTGATATTTAAATACTTTGATACAACTGTGATTACAGATGTGTGAATGTGTGTGATTGTAAGCATATTTTGAAGAACATGAAAGAGAATTTGTCTTTAAATGAAGTATTTTGTCTTTTAGTACTTCCTGGAGAATGGGAATACCCAGGAGTTGTATACCTGGTTCTAGTACTCAAAATTCTAGACAAAAATTATGTTTGCACGTTACTTCAGAATTATCTGCATCATGTTTGGCAATCTGTAGTCCTGTCAAGTAGTATGTATGAACTATTATCTGAACAGAAGTTTGTAGGATGTTACCATGTCTACAAAATACTCCAAAATTATCTTGTATTTAAAGGATTTTAAATAAGTTATGTTTAATATAGTAATTGTACAATATCTCAAGTAGAAACAGAAAAATGAAATCCAATTATTTTGTTTACACTATAATACAAAATCTTCATCTGGAACACAGAAGCTCAGTCACAAACATGTTGTTGGTTTTTTTTTTCCTTTTGAAAAAAGCTTTAAAACTAGAAAATTAGGCTTTAAAATGTTGTCTGTTACTGGGGACAAACTATATCCTTGTCAAAGCAGACTGGATTCAAAGCTGACTTTTTTGTCAATAGATTATCTGTTATTTCTGTCATACAAATGGAATTTTTAATTTTTTATTTTTCAGGTCTTGTCTTTATTGTGAAACATTTTGTCATACGGTCACAGTTTCAGGGACAGAAGATGAACTGAGGATAGTTCATAAAACATTATTGAAGTTTTTCTTTGATTTAGTAAAAGGCGAAGTAGAGTTTCTGACAAAAAGGTGGGATTTATAGAAATAATACATGCACTTCTTTATTTACAGCAGCTTGTATCCTGATTTGTATATATCTGTGATAAGATACTGTTCTCGAAAGCAGTTTAGCAATTCTATTTATATTTCTCAATTCTTAGGTTGTTTAATTGTAAATTCATAGGTTTTTTCATAATCATGTTTTAAGACATCTTTCTTTTTCCAGCTTGTTATTCCAGGACACATTTAATTTTGCTCATAAGGTGGTACTTCTAGATTTGCAGTACTTTGCTATTCATTCTTTAAGGTAGACAAGTAGCATTTTGAATGTAATGATGTATATGTTTGATTTTTTTAAAAATTCAATAACTGTTATCTCTCTATTATCTTAGGGAGACTATTACCTTTCTTTGGTTTATGAAGTATAAAAGAAGTCTAGGTTTTGCTTTGCATTTCTATAGAAATGGTGGCCTTTACTTTATGGAAATAGTGGCACAGTATTAGAATTCCCCAAGTCTAATAATAGTAGTAATAGTCATCATCATTGTACTTACACTGCATCAGAAATTCTATCTGATCCTTCCATAGGTAAAAATTGCCAAATTTGTGTGTATTTTAAGTGAAGACAAGGTTTCTGTCTGGTAACTGTAATAATCAAAGTGGCATAAAGCTTTAGGTTTTTTTCACTTTGTTTTTTTTCAGTTTGGTTGAAGGAACGAATTCACAGCATCAACAAGCCTTGCCACTGACAGTTCTTCTGAAGACATTCTTGCCTGAAAGTGGAACCGCAGTGCTTTTTACCAAACACATAAATATTCTAGCAGATTGGGTCATATTTTCCCATAGAGAATTAAGTGGAAAAAATGATGTGAGTGTGAATTTTATACTTTAAAATAATGAAGACTGACATATATTTTTAAAGGTGTCCCTTTGTTCATTCTTTTGTGAGGAATTATATGTAAGTATAACAGCTGCTTGTTATAGCGGCCTTTTGTTGTGAAGCGTGCTGGTTTTTGCTCCACTAAAGAAATGAATTGATCCATAAGTTTCTTATATAGATATGTAGAGAAGAAACGAGTCCTGAGTAGCTTGTTGGCCACATTCAGATGTTCACATGCCCTTACCAGCAGGTATTACTGTAGTTATTACAGACACCAGCTTGTTCTCTCAAACAATATGGTGTAGTGAAAGAAATGATTATCTTATTTTACAGTGACAGGATTCAGAAACATTTGAAAGAGAAACCTAAAAAAATTAATACTTTTTTTGTTGTTGTTGTTTGCTAGGTATGCATTGTTTTACTGTAATAGAATGCCCTGGTTTTCTTCCTAAGTCTTTTAGTTTCATTTGGAGTATTTCCTAGGACTTAAAATAAAAATGGAATTGAAGCAACTTAATTGCTATTTTGTGACCTGCTGACCAGCAGGACATTGACCTGAAAGATACTAAGTGTCCTCTATACCGTCTATTTCTTTTCAGAAGCAAGAGGCCTTGTAAAACATCTTTGGCTTCTAGATTCTCTCATAAAATAAAACCTAACTGCTGTCTCTGCATTCTCTTTTAAATTATTGTGAGAGCACAGAATAAATAGGTACTCCATTCACTTTTTCCATACAGTAACAGAACAATAGAAAATCAAGTATTTCAGGGACAAAAAAGCACTTTCAATATAATACCAAGTAGTTATTCATTATGCTATGAAAGCAAAAAGATTAAACATAATGAGAGCTTCAATCATCTTACCTAGCCAGACCTCCTACCTTTTTTGAGGGCTATCAAAGCAAGACATTGTGAAACAGTGCTGCTTTTTATCCTCGGTCAAGATATTTAAAAAGTGCCTAAAATCAGGCTTCTATACCCATATTTATATTTAAGCAAACTATCTTTTCAAAGGTACTGAGCAGCAAGCAGGCTTACATGCAGTTGGTGTCAGTAGCCATTCTGTTTCTTTGGAAAATGACACTGCTTTCATATTTTTCCTGGTTTTGAATCTGCAGTTTAAGTGTAGGTACCATTTAGTTTTTTCTTCTATGCCTTCCTTTTACAGGTTCCAGCACTGTAAGCCATGCCTTTCTCATAAACCTTTTTTTGCATTGGCAGAATAATCACTTCTGTCAGACTGTACAACATATATGAAAAATAAGCTTAATCCCCACACACAGCATAAACCACAGAGATCTGCCTCTTGTTTAGATTCTATTTGTTCTAAATACATATATATCAGAATTGTTGTTTCAGCACAAATCCTGGATGTCTGTTGCTTTCTTACTTTGATCTTACGCACTGTAGTGTAAACTATCCTACACAGATGAATTCTAGCCTTAAAAAGCAGCTTGTTGCCTCATAATATCAGTAGTGTATTATGTTTTTTCTAACTGCTTTGTTCCTCATATTTATTTATCTATTGCACTTTCTTTCCCATTGCATTTTTGGCAGTTTCATAGATACATAGATAAATACACAGTATTTCCATGTCATTAGAGGGTGCAAAATTGTCCTTCCTGTCTTCAGTTTGAGGGTGTGAGTCATTGTTACCAGTTTTGTTTTATAAAAACTGTTTGTTTAAGAGGTAACACCTAGAGAAGAGGCATGTAGGGCCTTCAGAAACCTAAATGAAAGAAATTATTTTGGATATTGTTACTCTCTGTATGTGGTTTGTAGCACATTGCAAAGGGGTGACAGACCATATTTTTCAGTGCATCTAAGTGTGTTAGCTTGTGGGAAGAAACAAACTTCCATGTTGTGATATACCAAACTTCCATACAGTTCTTCAGGGAAAATATCTATAAGTGGAAACAGATTAATAATTTTAACTAAATTCTTTCTTTGAACATATCTAATATAATATTTTCTAACAGGTAAAAGTCAGCAGTTATTAATTTTCTTAGCTTTTTAGAATCACATTCTCTCTTTTTGTGATTCAAAGAGGTTGCAACAAAGAGTGCTGGAGTGCAGGGAAAATATCTGTGTATGTTTCCTCTCTTCTAGTGCTTAGTTGCTGCAAAACTATGTATGTGTGTAAACATACCATGTAAAAAGAGCAGTCCAAAAAAAAGTGAAAAACAAAGCATAAAATTGAGGGCATTTGTTTTCTGGAGTTAGATAGAATATGCTGGATTTTAGAAGTAGCAAAATAAAAATAGTGACAGGAAATTGGATGTCCTCACTAATCACTGGGTTAACCTGTTTGGACAACATGGTGGAATAATATTGATACACTATTCTTGTAGTTAAAAAGGTGCTGCCAAAGAACCTAAAAGATTTTCTATTATTTGAGCTCATCAAATCAATTTTGAATATAATTCTAAAATGTACTAACATATATTGTTTGTTATATTACTTAAACAGGTTTGATGGAGGAGCTTCTGGTCAAAGTTCCTTGAATCAAATTTCTTAATTCAGTTTTAGAATTTACCGAGGAATGTGTATGTTGCTTATAACACTTCTAGTTGCATTGAGCTATTGCATGGTTTTTCACAATGTCACAGATGGTATCAGAAATGCTTTTCATCCCTGAAAATACTGGTGGGGATTTTTTAAAAAAACCTGTCTTACATAGCCTGACAAAGAGGTGACAAAGGCATTCATTCAGGTTTTTAGTTGCATAGTATAAATTTGTGTGGTGTAGAACCAAATGTCTTTCTGGTCTGTCACTTGCAGTAGTTTTTTTGGAAGTATGTTTTAGGCATTTGTGGAGTACTACATTTACAGCACATGAAAAAAACCCTCTTCTTTAGAGTTCTAAAATAACTCAGTAATTCAAAGTAAAAAAGTTAAAATTAATTTTCCTATAAGAACTTTTATGTGTAAAAACACACTGTGAAACTTCTGCCACCGTAGCACTGTATTTGACTTGACAAAGCATTAAATGGAACCGCAATGTAGGAATTGCATTTGCTAAGCTAACAGATATCAGTTGAAGTGATGTGACCTTTGTATGCTAACACAGTCAATAGCTTCTTCCCACTTCTATGCTTTTCTTAGTGAGATAGCTTTGATTTTCAACAATAAGAACAAGGAAGAGAATTTTGAAAAGAGGTTTCACTGCATATTACTTAATTAGCTGTACATGGTGTAGTGGGTCAATCTCAGCTGGCAGGTAAGTCCCCACCCTGCACTGGGTTGAAGGAGAGAGTCAGAAGGACAAATTAAAAAATGCATGACATTATATAAAGACAGTTTAATAAGTGAAACAAATACTTAACCACCAGCAAAGCAAAATAAGGATTCTATTCAGTGCTTCCCATCAGCAGGCAGATGTTCAGTCACTTTTTGGAAAGCAGGGCTTCATGAGACATGGCATTTGCTAGGCAAAGCAAACACCATCACTTCAGACATTCTCCCTTCCTCCTTAACCCAGCTTTTACTGCTGAACACAATGTTAAGAAGGCCTTTGGTCATTTTGGGTCATCTGTCTCGGCTGATGCCCCTCCCAGCTTCTTGTTGTAGGAGCAGAGTGGGGAAAAAGAGGTCTTGGCACTGTCATAGATGGTAGCAAATTCCAAGTTTAATGGAAATGCTTGGGGTGTTTTTTTTTTCTTTTTTTTAATATTGCATATGTTTTCATTACTGTGTATTGTTTTGTGGTTGAAATTGAAAATACTTCTGACATGTTAACATTTAAACATTTTTAGAACTTACGGTCCTTTGAGGAAATTAGACCAATTTCCCTCTCTCTCATTTGTAGCATTGAACCATTTATTTTAAATACTGAGGAGAAGCTCTTGATTTGTCCTACTGTTCTTTTACAAAAATGCCAACCAAGCCTACACTAGTTGGCAGTATCTGGCTTATCTTGTCAGTATGCAGAGAGACTTGGCTGGGCAAATGTAGATGCAGCTAGAGTACCAGCTGCATTTAATATTCACTATATATCTGACTGTGAAAAATTATTAATACTTGCAGTATTAACAGTCATTATTTCAGTCTGTTCTCTCAATGTCTGCTTTCACCCCCACCCTTTTTCTTAAACGTATTTCATAAAGGAATTAGTTAAGTTAGTGATTTAGAAACCATAAAGAGAATGTAAATACTTGTGCTTGACATCCCTATCTACCTCAGATTACATTTATATGTCCTTGATCCTGTCACTTAACTTTTGTTAAAATAGTGCTTATTTACTGTGTTTGTGAAATTTATTCCCAGTAAAGAACTATTGGTGGAATTATATTATTCACCCAGTATTTCACTTTGGGGTCCAGTGATAAAGAGATATACATACTTAAGGGAAATTTAAATGCATTTCAGATATTTTAAATTATTCTTCAGCTTCTGTTCCCGAATCCTCAGAAGATAGTGCAAATGCACCTTTTTAAATATTTAAACTTTAGTTTAAAAATTATACTTTCAGGTTTTTGACATGCCATATCTGTGTTCTCAGGGTTTTTTTCATTATGAGATTTCACAGTTCATCTATATTAAAGTATTATGACATAATAAAGGAAAGGGCAAACCAAATCAAGTAGAGTTTAAGAAAGTGGGAAGAAGTAGGCCTGGAAGCAGTCTTGGAGATGACATTCGTTACAGACTTTGTCTGGCTAGTTCTTAAAAATCTTGAGTGATGGAGATTATGCTTTCACCCCACACCGTGTTTATTTGTAGTTGTGTTCATTTCTTTTCTTTTGAGTGACAAGTAACTGTTAACTGTAGGGACAGTATTTGTGTAGTTTTCAACAAATTGCTTTATAATGTTTTTATTATTATCTATGTCACCATCTCCATTGTTCGTATGTACGTCTGTTTGATATATTGATGCTCAAACTAGTTTTGGTGCTTTTCAGCTCTTAAGGAATCCTAGTAAATTATTTTAAACCAACCTTGAACATATTTTCTTCTCAAAGGAGTATCAGACAAATCATTGACTGTAGTGTGTACCCATTAAGTCTGGCTTGTCTCTTACCCAGAATTGTCCAGTTTCAGGTACTCATTTTCTTTCACGAGATGCCATATGTCAACTGGTGCTCTAGTGTAACAGTAAATCTCTGGTAGAGCCCTCAGTCAGACTAATATCATTCCTACTATGGTGCCTGTGTTCTTCCAAGCTGTGCTTTCAAAACATCTGGTGGTACATGTGATCAGAGGAATAACTTATCTCAGAGTAAATTTATAAAGTATTTCTACTATGGCTCAGAAAGGTATGTAGATAGATGTGACCTTGCAAAGACTAACTCAAGCATTAGAAACACTGCTTTACCTGACCAGTATTGATTAAATTCTCATGTGGGTGAAAAATGCATTCATCTATCTCAATGAGGTGTCTGGATAGCTAAATTCCCGTGTATTGTCTTGATGCCTCTTGAAGAAAATACACTTCAGCTTTCTTTACTTGTTTATGACCATTTTCACAGGATCACTGAATAAGCTGAGCTGGAAGGGACGCATAAGGATACATATATATAGATATAGTCTCTCTGTCTCGCCCTCTCTCTCTCTCTCTTTCTCTCTCTCTGTTTTTTTGGGGTTTTTTTTGTGCGTGCGTGTGTGTGTGTGTCTGCCTGTTCAAGGTGGAAAATTGTATGGCTAATATCCAGAAGGATGGCTTTTTTCCTAAATTTGCAGCTGCTCATCTTACTGAATTTTTTGGTAGCTGAAGAAAGTTTCCTTTTGCAAAGTGACTGCCAAAATTTCTTCTGTGGAGGAAACTAACACTTTGCATCCTTTTCCCTTTTGGCACAGACATACATAGTCACAAAAAGAGCTTTATTTCATGATGAAATCTTCAGAAAAAGGTAATGCTAATAGAGCAGGTAGAAAAAGATCCTTGCAATTGTCAAATTAAACACAAGGTTCAGTGGAATAAGTACAGTACTTGCAATCTTATGGTTAAACAAAATCTAATTTAAAAAGAAATCATATTGCAATTGTAAGTTTTGCCACCATTTTGCGTATACTTGTAGATGATTTCATAGAACCTGTTTTTCTCCAGTGCCAAATCCTAACTGATATGGCATCAGTGACACTAATTGGTGATCTGGCTGCAATAGTTAGCTTTTGAGCAGAAGAAAGGCCAGTGAAGGAGTGACATGGCAGCAGAGTGAGCTTTTATCTAAAGAAGTTTTCTATGTTATTTCTATTATGTAGAAATATTATCTACTATAGAAAAAATAATATTATACTACATAGTAGAAATAATATTCTACTATGTAATATATTATCAGTCTGAACTTTTTATATATTACAGATCAGTAGATACACCTATACTTTTTTCCATTTAGGCTTTCAGAAGTGAAGTTGCTGGTCTATTAAATGCAATTCTTGGAACTGTAGTGGACTACTGGATCATCTCGGGTTTGCTTATGGACAGAAATGTGTTTCATCAAGTGCCTGATTTGGCGCATTACCTTGCCATTTCATGTGATGGTGAGTGTTTGCAAGGCCTCTCAAAATTGTTCTAATCAGATACTAAGTCCTAATTAAAATCCTTGGTTTATAGTTTCAAATTGTTTTTTAACCCTGTTTTGCAGCTGTGCAAAACATGTGTGTACAAAATATGGTGTGTACATATGCGGGAAACCATTTTATTTTGTATCTGTCTGTCGGTGTCAAGCAAAGATCAAATAGAACAGGTTTTCTTATTAAAATCCCTCTAAATAAATGTCTAAATGTTGATGTGAAAGCAAGACCACACCGTCTGAGGAAGAAAAAAGAGTCTTTGGAGCTCTCTTGTCAGTTTAGGAGAAGTTTAAGCATATCATAATAAAACTTAAATTCAGACAAGCAATCTTAGCTCAGCAAATTTTATCACTCCAGAAAATGACTATCTTGCTGAAGACACTTCAGTCATAATTCTAAAACCTACAGTGAACTGTTTGACTCCTACAACTTCAAATGAAACTTTTCAATGTTTCCTTCCAATTCTTTGGACTTAATGGAGGGAATGGGAGAAAATTCCATTGAGTCTCATGAATTACTGTAGTTCCTCCTCATTAAATAGACTAGGTAAGCAGAAACATCATGACTCAAATAACCATTATCATTTAACATGGAATGTCAGTTAAGTATCTGTACTTTTAGCCGCAAGGAATTGAGGAACTTGCAAGACAAAATTATCTCAAGAAAGTATTGAATTATTTTAATTTAATTTTCAAAATTAATTCCCACCAAAGCTTCCCCTGACTCCTTTTCCAATCATCATTTTATGTGGTAACAGGTATATGTAAGCTTCTTTTAAATTGTATCTGCCTTCTACCTGGACACTCGGGAAGAACCATAATGAAAAGAAATTACACTAAAATCTTAATCTCTGGACAATTTGTTTCACTCCAGTTTTACAGAAAGCAAATTATGAGAACTTTTATAGGCTGACTTAGTTCTTAGAAGGCCAATTCAGTTCGAACTTTATGGTGTTTAAATTAGTGGAGCTTTTAATATGTACCACTTCAATGGATTTTGTAGCCCTCATATAATAGTACAATC
Organism: Agelaius tricolor; assembly: GCF_023055355.1. Classification (NCBI taxonomy): domain Eukaryota; kingdom Metazoa; phylum Chordata; class Aves; order Passeriformes; family Icteridae; genus Agelaius; species Agelaius tricolor. Next base: position 8,003,483 of record NW_027269287.1, read on the forward strand.
TTGGATAAGTATTTCTGTAAGACTTTATTAATTTCCTGTATACAAAAGGCAAAACAAGAATAGGATTCAGTCTGTTTATAGAGATTATTTGACCTGTGCCACTTGGTACAATCCATAGCACTCAAAGCAAAATTATTGCGAGTTTTTCTAAATTCAGTTATACTTACAGTAGCAAACATCTGTATTCTCAGACTTGGGTTTCTCTTTTGATTGAGTCTACAGATCAGCTAATTTATGAGCACTTCTTAGCAGAACCGAAGATTCCCCCAATACAGTAAAGATTTCCTTCCTCACTGCAGGTCTTACTTTCCAACCATTTCAGTTGTTATTTTGACAAAATTATTTTATTAGAATCAAAATACAAATTGTTACCACTGTAAGAAAAAAATCAGTCTTTGTCTTCTTTTCCAAAACAGAGGTAGGTTAGACATATGCCTGATACATACTGATATATGTTGTATGGATTTGTACGTTTCTCTGCCACTCTGTGGGGCATTGTTTTAAACAGTATAAGCTATTCGGTACATTTGAATGGGGTTTCAGTTTGCTTCTGGTAACTTTTAATGTAGAACTTCTAGGTCACCTGCATTATTGGCAGATTTCTTGTTCATGTGTTATAACTCTTCCTGAATTTGTGTCTCTTCAAGTTTTAGAAGGTGATCACTTGTAGAACTTCACAAAAAAAAAATTATTCTCAAAATAAAGGCAGAACTTTTATAACATTGTATTAAGAGCATTTTTAAAAGTTTCACACAAAAAGTGATGCTTTGTCTTCTAAAATACATTTAACATTTTCTCAGTATCTTGTCATCTTACCAGATGATGGTTAAAATCTATTTTCATGTGAAGAATTTTAGTAATTCTTGAGGAGAATAAGCTTCTGAATCTGCAATAGGAGCAAAAAGCTTGGAAGATCTATCTTCTAGATAACTAGGTATGTAGATTTCTGTATTTTCATTTTTAGGTTTACTTATTTTTCTCCAATTGCTTTCATCCAGATTTTTCTGTATGTCAATTAAAAATGTTTCTTTGTGCCATACCATCCGACTGGCTTCAACTGTTTGTTGCAGAAGCAATTTTCAAACAAATGTGTTTACAGAGGAATATTACTGTTTCTACAGAACCTCTTTCTCTTCAGAAAATAGTAAGTAACTCCTTAAAAATTTATCACATTTCAGTATTTTACAAGTAATTTGATTCATAAAATTCTTGAAATATATCTTTTCCTTGTGGTCTAAGGTCATGCTTGCTGCCTGCATTGTCTTTCCATGTGTTCCATACATTTAAATTTCCCTTTGCCTGAGATCTGGGTCCAGAACAATAGTAAGATTTTTCTTGTCAGAGAATTTGTCATACCTGGTATCTGTTTACGTGCAGTTATCATGAAAGTGAAAAAATGCAACAACAGTGAAAGCTTTTAAAAATAATCCCTGATATAATGATTGCAGTGTTACATTTGTACTTAAGGAGAATGCCAAATATAGTGTGATTTTTCTCAGCTACCTTTTCCTTCAGGGTTTTTGAAGAGATAGGTCCAGGAATTTGTTACATTGAAGATTTTCTCAGATGTATTCCCGTGAAATTCTCCTCTTAGAAATTTTCTCCTACTCACAAACCTTAGCCTGCCTTCAAATCACAATTTGTGATAGTTGGTGAGGAAAAACATGTTAAAAGCTGCAGAAGAAATTCATGACTGCTGGCAGGATTCAGGCAAATCAGGGCAATCACATGGTAATGTCATGCCCTAATTTAGAGTCTCATTTCAGTAATCTTAATACTAATGACTAAACAGAATATGGAATCCATAGCTGTTTGTCTGTGTTCTATTACTCTACAGGTAGAGTCACAAAAAACCAAATACATACATTTGTACATTTCCCATACATAAGTTTTCCTAAATTTTGCAGGCATTTATTGTGAAGAGAGGTCATTGTTTCTTAACGCAGCACATTTAAACAGAAGTTGAATAAAAGGCTGTCAGAATTCTTATCATAAACCAACTGCATACTAATATTTGATGTATATTGTCACATACAGAGCAGAATTGCTACTTTCAGTATCACCATGACTACTGATCACTCTCTGCAACTACTTAAATACTGTTATAGTGCTTGAAACAAGTCTATATGATTTTTGTTGTTTTCCTTAGTATGACTAAGTCTTCTTTCTCATTCCATACAGTAAAAAATTAGCAGTTTTTCCAGTTCTTCTCATACAGCATCTTATCTGCTTGGCTTTTCTCTGAGTTCAACAGCTCCCTGGTGGTAAATATGCAGTGAAGGTGCAAGTAAGGTGTTCCTCACCTACTGTATATTGCTTGCAAGATCTACAGTGAACTGCTAAATATTCAAAGCCTTCCTTAATACCTTTCTTCAAATGTAATTGTTGAGTGTTTGATGAATCCCTCTCACTGGCTTTTTTTTCTTATGTTTTTGCCAAACTGCAGAAACTTGGATGACTTTTTAAAATGACCAGTGTAAGTGGATTTGAAGCTCTGTGTTACTGGAAAGAAGCTAAGATCTACAACAGCCAAGCCCGTGCTAATAGAGAGCACCTAAGGGATAACTGGCTTACTGCCTTTGCGATGCTCAATGACTTAATCCAGCCCCTCATCTCAGAGGAGATGAAGGAGTGGAGTGAGTCTGTCTTTAACCAAATTGCTCCCTGGGAGCAGGAAGTCTGTAACTACTTTGTTTTAATACATGAAAGTCAGTTTACTGTACTCAAGTCTTATGTCCAGCTAAAGAGATCCAGATTTTCTCAGCTGCCAGAAACCTGAGAGAGGCCTAGAACTTCCCATTTCCTTTCTCAGACACAAGCCACTCACTGAGGCCAGTGTAAAGAGTGAATTACAAAAACGTTGAAAAGGAATGCAAAAGACAAACTGAAACAATCTAGATGTACAGTCATTCAGGGATCAGATTTTAAAAAACGTATATACATCAAGAATATAGATGGATACATGTGGATAAAGATGACTGCTTTGCAGCAAGAGTAACCAAAGGAAATTTCTGCATTTATAAAATGTTACTTTTGCAACAGGTCTGTTCCTATTCACCTGCTTTGCGAGAGATAGGGATGCGTGAGACAGAGGTACACAAAGCAAAGAAAAAGAAAATAGGGCAACAGCCATGCCCTGAGTCTCAAAGGACATTACAGATGCTAAATGGCGATAAGCAGAACCAAGTCAAAGTGCTGCCTGATCTACCGTAAGTAATACCTATAACATCACCAGTTTTATTCTGCTTTGGGGGACAGCTTCTGACCTGACACATTTCTTGAACTTTATGTGACCTGTTTTGTTGTCTACAAATTACTTCAACTGACAGAAAGCTCCATTGTAAGCCCATAACACCTTTGGGCTGGGGTTTCCCCTTTTCTCTTTGATCAGCAATTTCAGTGTATATGCAGACTGATGTAGTTTTGTTTGCCTAATATTAAATTTATAGGGTATATACAGAAGTTCACTGTTCATGGAATTACCTTTAAAGAAAGTTTAAAAGTGGACAATCCTATTTGATTACTATTTTAAATACAGTTATAATTAAATGTCACAGAACTTAGGTAATTAAGACATTTCCAATATGATGCTGAAATGGCTAAATCTAAGTATCCTGTATGTACACATTTAAAGCCATTAAGTACGTATACATTAAGTATGAAATAGTGATTTTAAATGTGTCCCCTTTGGTTTCTTTTCAGTGACTTAATCTTTAATAAGCTTAGAGCAAAAACAGAAGTCCAGACTGCAGACACCAAAGGGAGTTCTCTTTTGGCTGAAGAGGTACACAAGAGAAATATTAAAGGTATTCTACATATCTAATTTATGTTAAGAAGGTTAAAGTCGTTAGAATTTATAGTTTCATGTTTAAAAACTTGTCCTGATGAATGCTGGACTAAAACGATGGCTTATGCCCAAGAATTATTTTCTTATGGTCCATGTTCCTCTTTTGCAATGTCTGTTTGTCTGTTTAAAAGGAGCAATTTGTATATATGGTAAAATAAAGTTGCCTTCTTCATTACCCTCCTCCTTCCATACATTAAATACAGTGTACAGTTTGTGTGAGCTCATTCCAGTCTTGCCTGCCTTACTTTGCTAATCCACCTCAACCTGTGCTTGATAGGATCAACGTCTTCTGATTTGCAAGTATAATTCAGTCTTCATCTCTCTGAGTCCTAGACATTTTGTGAACAAAGACTGAGGAGTATGCTATGTTACATAGCTGTTTTAAGCATATGGACTGTTTTCTTCCAGGCATTCAGCCCAGACTATGAAATGCACTTGGCTTTTGTTTTAACTATACTGGAACTCATGTACCTAAGGAATAAAACAACACTGCAGTAATTAATTCAGTTCCTATTTACTACACAAGTTTAATAATTGTACTTTGCATGAGGCTTGCTTTACTGCAGAATTGCTTGCTGGAACTACTTTTTCATCTTCATCATCAGAAATTTACCTACAACTCTATTAATATGACACCCAGGAGAAAAAAACTGGCAAAAGCAAGCTGGAATTGTTCAAAAAATTAAAAACAGAATTATATCACAAACAAAAGAAGACTTCACCCCCTTTAAAGGTTTAAAAAAACTTCAGCAACAGAGTCAGACCATACATTTTTAAAATTTGTTCCCTTTGTTTTTATTGCTTTTGCAAGTAAAATTGATGTGAATTATTACATCTGATTTCTGCAAAGAAAAGGGAGCTGAAAGACTTGGGGGGGGCAGGGGGGGAAGTGGAACCAAACAAACCAATCCTGCTTTTTGTTCTGTTCTCTCCTGCTGAAATTATAAGTAGTGTCGTCTGTTGAAAGAATGGGCATGGAGCTGACAGATTTATATAGTAAAGGTATTAATATAACAAAATGTTCCATGTAAATCTTACTTTAAAAGCTAAGAGATCTACCCTAAGATATCTTGAATTTCTAAGATGTTTGGTTCATTATCTTTCACCTGGTATCAGGATTTTCCTCTGGCTCTTGTTCAAAGCTAATCAATTATTGAAAAGAAAATAGCATTAAGAATGTGTCTGAAGTTTTTATTGTGCAGAAGCTAGTAGTGTCTTTACATACATAAGCAGCAGCTCTCAGTTGTTTGCTGTTTAATTTTTCACACTTATTTCAGCTGTACATGGTACTGCAGTTTGGGATTCTTTTTCCCCAGGGTCTACTACTAGTAATAATTCTATTAATATTAGTATTATTATTAATTTCCCTCTTTCTCCCCTCCTTCTCTACTGTAGCCAAGTCAGAGAGTCTATTGAGAAACAGAAAACTATCTGCTAAAAATTTGAAGTATTGATTTATACTTGATTGTGTAGAGGCACTTGTGCTTAGCCAGAAACATTCATTTGAATTAAGCTATAAACGCCGTGTAAAAAGAACCATACATCTTAATGTAGGTTCATGAATAAATTTAAGGGAGGGCAACTGCACTCTAAAGTTTTATGGCTTCAAAACCCAGTATTTTTTGGTGTTTTGTGATCACTTGGTGCTTTTGTAGTGTGATTGAAGCTTTAAACCTTGAACTAGAGGGGAGATAATTCCTGTGTTAAACCATTTGCAGTACAATTTCATTGCTGGATCTCTGGTGGAACAGAAGCTCCGTGGGGTTTTTTTTCTTTTAAGATGTTTAAAAAGGATAAAGGAAAATTGTACTCATTATTGAGTTTTCTGGTACATAACCAGGTCTCCTAGTTCCAGACCCTTTGATTATTTTCTTTAGTTGCTATCTTGTCTAGTCTAGTGTAATCTATTAATTTTTCATGGTAGGAGAGACAGCCCTGCATAAAGCTTGCAGAAATAACAAAGTGGAGAGATTGATTCAGCTTCTCTCTTTGCCGGGAATAGACATTAATGTTAAAGGTAAGTTATTAATTTTCTCTACAGAATTAAGAAATTAAGACACATAAAGAACTATATTAGTATCTGTTTGGTAACAAGCTTATATTTATACAATCTGAAGCTCTTTCTTTTGTAAATAACACAAAGTGAGGACTTTACAGCAAACATTAAGGTAAGATGAATTTATAACTGAAGTGTATTTTAACATCACATTTTCTACTGATTCTTAAAAATGCTGGTTTTTTTCAGATGTTTTTCAATAGAATCTCTTGTTTTGAAATCACAAGCTGCCATTCCAGCTGTAATGAGTACTAAAAAAGTAAAGTGTTTTCCTGTCTAATGAATGACATTATTAACATTTCAGTACTACTTCTGCTGTTTTAAAACTTCCCTTGATTTATAATTCAGATTATGCTGGCTGGACGCCTTTGCATGAAGCCTGTAACCATGGTAGCACAGTGTGTGTCCGTGAAATTCTGGAGCGTTGTCCAGAGGTAGACCTGCTCAGTCAAGTGGATGGGGTGACTCCTTTGCATGATGCACTGTCAAATGGACATATAGAAATTGGCAAGCTGCTACTTCAGCATGGGGGTGAGTGCATTTATGCTAAACTAGTTTAGGGGAATTATTCTCTGTTCTGAATCCATATGAAGTTCTCAGTCTTTTTCTTGATCGTTTTCTAAAATACAAAGTTATGAAATATTTTAGAACATTTTTAAGCCTAGCTGGTTTGTTTGCAGTAAAAATAATACTATTTTCACACTTACCTTGATCAGCTGAATATGAAATTAACCAGGATTTCCACGTTTTTCTAATATGTTAGTGTTTTTATCCTGCATTTTACACCATATGCATTGCAACTATATTCTCCACTAATGAAAATAAAGATTACCTAGTCACCAGTCATGGCTAAGTATTTTCTATTGTTTTGATCTATTTTTACCACAACACAAACCCAGATTGGTTAAATCTCTCTATATTCATGTATTTCAACATATTTTTTTTCAGCATTTCTGAAAATTGATGTGATGGTCTCTGAATACTATTAGTTGAAGAAAGTAATTGATACTGTAATCATGATAACTGCTGTTTAGGGATAATAGTGAGAGGGATGCCTTAGTATCTAAAAAAAGTACTTTGCCCCTTAGGCAAGCACACAATGTTTTAAACAATACTTTTTGTTTAGATTTGTATCCTGAAGTATGTACTGTACCAATGTATTTAATTTAGCATGTTTAAAAAAAACCCCAAATATCCACAAAGAATCATCTTGGATAGCAACTCTTCCTTATTTAAATTAATTTTCTAAAATGAGTGTTTGAAATATTTGTACCATTGCCCTCCTGTCTCACTGTAAACTGTGTTTTATGTGCCAAACCCAGATTTTTTCAATAAAAATCATTCTGTGCTTAGTCATGAGGCAGAAGAGTGTATTTAGGCAGCCTATTAATTAAGGTAGAGAAACTAAATTTTAATAGATTCTTGCCATATGACCCTCTGTATTTACAGTCTTCTCCTGCCCCCTAAAGGCTGTGTCTGTGTCTGTTGTGCAAGCACTAGATCATAATCATACATGCCTTCTGCAGTTCTGTCTCTGTTTACTGAGTCTCAGTTCTGTAGCTCCCAGGTGTTTTATATCTCTACTGTGCCATGTCACCTTGGCATCTAACACACCAAGCCAATACCTGGGCTCAGATCAATCAGCTGAAGTGATGCAATAGCAAATATTATAGTAAGCCTAGCTCCCCAACTGGAAAAGGGGAGCTTTCCAGAAAAATGCACACTGCACTAACAGATGTGCATTTTTCCTAGGCTGTTGTGAAGAACAGGTAGTGGATGATCTTGTTATCGTAGGGGAAGAGCTCTACGTGCACTTGCATTCATCAAGGTTTTCTGGCAAGTGTAAGGCTGTGTGTGCCTTTGTCACATTCTGAGTTATGGCCTGTCAAGTAACTGACAGGCCCATGGTAGAAAGCATGTTAACTATTCAGTGTGAATTTATTTAGCTCAATAATTTAGAACACAGAAGTTAATGATCAGTAACAATAATAATAATAATAATGCGTTAATCTGAGCAAAATTAAAATATCTATTACTGAAACGAAATGTGGGAGTTCACCTTTTGTCATTAAAATGTATTTCTGAAGAAGCATTCATGTTAATATGGTATCATTACTTTAGCATAGTAATACAAATTTATGTAAGATTCCTGATGTGTTCCTATTTGAAAAACACTTGTAGTATCTTAACAGCCTTCATTTTTTCTTACTGATGCAGCCTTTATTAAACTTCCCAAGAGATGTGTAAGCTCTTTAAATATTAATAGGTCCCTTGTACTAATAAACAGGAAATACCAAAAGGATTTATTTGTTCAGACTAGTTCTGAACAAATAAACATGTCCTATTTACTTACTTTAACTCTATTTATTAGATTGATTATGTTTTGTGTTTCAGAAATCTGTTAAGATCAAATTTTTAAACTCAGTTGCTGGGGAAGGCTTGGATTCCTACCCCAATAGTTTACTTTGCTGCCCAGCATTAAAGCAAGATTGGCCACACCATCCAGAAAAGTAAAATAAAGACCATCATAGTAACATGCCTTTAATTTGAAGTCAGTGTCAGTAAATAACCTAGTCTACAAAGTACTTAATAGAATTTTACAAAAGTAATAACATTATATTTTTGCATACTCAATGCAAGTTAAGACAATACTGTAAAGAAATTGTTACAAAGGGTCTCTACAGGTTCTATCTTGTGTTGCAAATGCGTAAGTCATCAGTTACATTAACATAACTTGGTACAAAAAAGGAACTTAAAACAAACACCAGGCTTCTGGCAGTAAGCAACCCAAAAATCTTGTTCAGCTGCCAGTTCATCACAAAATGTGCTGTTGTTGTTAATGTTTGTGTTTTTCCTGAAGGGCCAGTCCTTCTAGAGCAAAGGAACTCCCATGAGAAACTGCCACTGGATTTTGTTGAGTCAGTCACAGCAAAGGAAGAACTTCTGAATCTTGTTTATCCAGGAGAGAGCATTGAAAACTTCTATGAATGCAGAGAACAAGATTTTTGTGATCAGAAGAAAGAACTGTGTTTGATTTCATTTACTAAGATGCTGATTAATTTTTGTTCTCTTTATAATTTGTCTACACCCCTGACTGTAACTCTGCGAGCAATAGCTTGTTCAAATATACTTCCAGTAATGGTTTGTGATACTTCTAAGATGAAAAATGCATTTTCTGGAGATTGGTTGGTAGATATGTATTTTAAAGAGCTAGAAACTTTTGGAAAATTACCACAGTTTCTTCAAGAAATATCTGAAGGCATGTTATTCTTCCCTGGTGAACAGGCAAAGGCCTTATTAGCAGTTCTGGAAACTATGGTAGAAGCATGTCAGTGCCTAAATTCTTCTAGCAGTTAAATTCCAAACAACCACATTGGCTGAATCTTGAGTGTTGCTACCTTCTACTTGCCTGACAGATCTGGATGTGTGTGATCTTAGGAATGTGCTATATCATTTATACTCTTTTAAACTGCCTTGCAAGTATTTTTTTATGTTCCTTGTGCCATATTTCTCTTTGGTTTTCAGAGGCAGTGACCCTAAACTTAAAACAAGCAGTTGATTGTTTTATTTCCTGGGAAAGGCTTGTGTCTACATATTTTGTTATTCCTTAATAAAGCTAATGTTATAAATATGTCTTTAAATAAAAACATACAGAAATGCAAAGTCCTTCTATCCATTTTTGTCTTACTTAATAAAAAATAAATTATATTATGTAAATTGATTGCATGTTGCAAAATTCAAAAGAGAAGGCACTATATATTTACAGAATGAATATTTAACATTTCCCATGTCTTTGATAGAATGCTCACACATTGTTCCTCATCAGCACTATGTTGCTTGTAGTCTCATTTATTTGTGCAGTGGCCAAGTGAAGGAGAATGGCTCGGACACTTGGGTGATCTGCAAAATTCCAGTGCCTACCACTTGCTGCTTCCCAGGTTAATGATGCTTTGAAGAACTGAATTCACCCTCAGCAAAACTTAGGCTGTCCTTGGCTCTACTCCAAATCGTACTGGCTTGCAGTGATTTGATAAAACCGTTCCTCTGGCATGTAATGATCTGGTATCACTCCTGGGCCTGCCTCAAAGGAAGATGCAGGTGGAAGCAGTGGCAGAAATCTAGTTATGTTGGCAGAGGAATTTACAAAGGATAGAACAAGAGTTTAAGTATATACTGGACATCATACTCTGAAACTAAGAATGGATATCCTTAAAAATTATGCCCCACTTAATATGAAACTTTAATTCTCCATTCTGTGAGTACATGCAAACTATACATGATAAACCCTTTAAACTAATGCCCTAACCTAACAGTTTAGGATTGCATGCTACATATTTTATCAGACTTTTAAATTAATTAAGAAAAAGAGAAATTCCCATGCTGCTCTTAAAAAGGTATTGAAGGCAAGGCAGCTGAATTACCTAATTATTCTTATGAGTTTGGGGTTGTAGAAGAGTCAATCTTTTGGGAAGCCCTTACTGCTCATTTATACAGAAACAACTACAGTTCCTGCCCTGCATCTTTGTAGAGATCTAAGTAATTCCATACTAGGATCTGGAACAGAGACACTCAAACAGAAGTTTATTCCTTTCCCTTCCAAGCTAAGAGAAATAAGAACTGCTTTAGAGTGAGGATATGTGATTTATTTTTTTCTAACAGATTCAGTACTAGATTACTTAGAAACTTAGCCTTTAAAAGGTAGGTAGGAATAAGCAACATTCCAAATTCCAGTTCTTCTGTAATAGCCATTTATAATATTTTTTTAAAAAGAAAAAAAAAAAAAGAATGGGTGTGGAGAAGGAGCTGCTAAAGTAACTAATCTTGCTAGACTAGAAGGATTAAATTCCATTCATGCATCTGGCATGTGGCACATTAAAATTTCCATTTAGCCTTTCTGCAGCTGAGATCTACAGCAATCCACAGAAGACGCTCAAACCAAGCTGACTTTGGAACCAGACCTTCCTTACAAATGTTCCATGCTTATTAATGATTATTATTATTTTTATACATGCAGGCAGAACAACCTCCCCTAATAGACTAAAGTGTCAGTGCATGTTGGATTTGTTTCTGTCTGTGCACTTTTAATTTTTCTCAAGTAGGAAACATTAAAGAAACTTCTGTCATATATGAAATGGACTAATAAAACTTCAGTATTTCCTTTTGTAGGACAAAAAGAAATGTTATGTGTTTACTTTCTAAGGAGTGCAAAACCTAAGTTTACAATAGTAACATTTGCTTTTAGTCAATAATTTGATGCATAATTGCGAATTTTAGGTAAGTGGGACTCAGAGGACCCTGAAAAAATTCTGGTGGGTCTTAAACAAATCCTTTAGAATATTCAGAATTCTAAGCAGGAAAAGCTTTCATTTCCTTCATTTTGGCCTGATGGTGATTCTGCTTATTTAGGCAAGATGTGCTTGCAATTATTTGTTATTATTTATATCATTTAGAAAGAAAAAAATTCCACATTAATAATTTAAAAAGTCATACTTTACTATTTAAAGTAATTTCAAGTACCTCCTTCCAAAATAATGTAGGTAACATATGCTACATGAACATAATTAACATTGGAAAACAAAACAGTCAAAAGTTAGCAAATATGTGAATTATGTTCCAGAAGAAGCCCCAGCTAAAACACTGTCTGTGCACATCATCAGTCTTTGTATGGTAGCATAATTCTGTTCTAATATTCTCCTAGTTTAAGGATCATACATTCAAAGTTTTCCTGTTATTTCCCAGTCCTTGCAGTTCAGTTTTACATATACTCAAATTTGTAGACTTCATACCTTTGAAAAGTTTTAAGCATATCTGTCATACTTAACATAAAATAATATGCTGTATCAAATTTATCAGAGTACCTGTTCTCTTTCAGTATAGCAAAACTTTCCTGTAAAATATCTATTTTATATATCTATCTATTAATGAGTGATTGTTTGCTTTTTAAAATCTCCCAGCGTATGCAGGGTACCCTGTCTTAGCTAAAAGAACAAACAAAATCACCTTCTTCTCCAAATGCCCACATTTCACACACTGACATACTTCAGAAGCACAAAGGTATATCTTTCCATATACGATATGGAATATAATATACAAATATGATAAGGTATATGATTCCCTCAATCAGTCCTATTTTTCCTAAGCCTTTAAAAAGTTTTTAATTATTTTTCACGTTCAGCATACAGGTGAATATATGTACCAGATGATGATGCTGCAATGCTGCTTCCCAGTCAGGTGAACAACAGAGGTCAGCAAACTTGACAGCAGCAAAACAAACGGTACAGGACACTGGGATACACGAGTGAGGAATTTTACTTGCACACGAAGATGTCGGTCAAAAAGTGCATTAAGCATTAATTCCAGTGTTGTATACTGTGTCCTGTCCCACTAGAAAACGGGCAGTGGGGGAGGATTCTTTCTGATAGATTTCTCAGACAATAATAAAGCGTAAATGCAACAATATTAGATCTGAGACCCATTTACCGATAAAGAAGAGTAAGCGTTCCTACAAAAGCGAGTTAGGAAAAGGAGCACAGAGGGAAATCGAAGACAAGCAGGGACAGCGCTACCGCAAGAGCCCCGGCGCTCTGTAAGCGCCGACTTTGCTGAGGAGCGTGTGTGCCGCGAACCGCGGCGCGTTTGCACAGCTCCCGTGCCGGGCTGGGCGCGATTTCCGAACAGCAGCAGGCTGCGTGTCCCCCCCGTCGGCAGGGAACAGGCTCTCGTGGTCCGAGCGCATTCCTGGAGCACCGGCGGGTTCCCAGGTCGGGGCGCCGCGGCTGCGGGCGCGGCCGTGAGCAGGCGGCGGTGGTAGCAGCGTCAGGAGGCGGCCGGGGGCCGGGGCGGGTGCCTGAGGCCGGGGGCCAAGGACATGGGCCGGTGCCAGGGGCCGGGGGCCGGGCCCGGGGCCGGGGCGGGTGCCTGAGGCCGGGGGCCAAGGACATGGGCCGGTGCCAGGGGCCGGGGGCCGGGCCCGGGGCCGGGGCGGGTGCCTGAGGCCGGGGGCCAAGGACATGGGCCGGTGCCCGGGGCCGGGGGTCGGGGCCCGGTGCCAGGGGGTCGGGGCCCGGTGCCAGGGGCCGGGGGCCGGTGCTGCTGCAGGTCAGTGCGGCGGGCAGCGCAGGAAACACAGCGACTGTTAAAAATAGGTTAGAAACGTCTGTAAAATAGTTGATAATTGTCAAGCATGTACTTGTTACTCGGGAGAAGAGACCGAGCCCCACCTGGCTACATGCTCCTGTCAGGCAGCTGTGGAGAGTGATAAGGTCACCCCGAGCCTCCTTTTCTCCAGGCTAAAGCCCCCCACCTCCCGCAGCCACTCCTTACTTGACCTGTGCCCCAGACCTTTCCTTAGGCCCCAGACCTTTCCCGTTGCCCTTCTCTGGACATGCTCCGACACTTCAACGTTTTTCTTGTCACAGAGCACAGTATTCAAAAGTTGACGATGGGGATGAAACACGGTTTGGTACTTTTTGCAATACAGCGACTTAACTGCAGTCAGACTTGTAGATGTTGCAGGGAGAGCTGCAGGATTACTGTTAGTTTGTTTAAAGGGAGCTCAGACTCTGAGGTCTGAACCTCTTCTCTGTTATAACAAATTTTAAATGGTTATTGAAGCTGCAGCAATATTCAAATTTCTTATGCTAAATTTTGCTTCCATTTAAAATACACCAACAGCAAAACTTTTGAGGCCAGACTGATATTCTGACAGTACTTATTTGCTAGTGTGAGTGACCATTGTGAAATCAAGAAACACTCTGCAAAACTTCTTACAAACAATTTTTGATGTGATGTGCTTCCTATCTTGTGATACAGTAGGATGAAACAAATAATATATGACACAGTGAGAGGGACCAATTTTATTTTTATTTATGCCTCAACATATGTTATGAGCACCCAGTAAATTCAAAGGGATCCAGCTCCAGCTTATTTTCAGGTAACAGCAGACTTCACTCTGTGATCATTTCAAGATCAGTTATTTTTCCCAAGTCAATACATTTTAAAATCTGTCAAATAATTCAATTTTTAATCTGTTAAATGCATATCAAGTAATTACAATCATCCAATTGTTATATATGAAGATCCTTAGAAATTCCTAAATTTGTCATAATATTTACTAGGATTATGAAATTATGCATTTTTAGGAAAACAGCTCTAAAAATAACTTTGGAAAATATTCATCTCTGTGCTCATATTCACATAAAGAATTGCACCTGATTTATCAACCAAACTTGTAATCTTGAAGGGGAAAAAAAGGAAAAAAGGATTCTGATTGGTCTAAGAAGCTGGTTTAAGTCAGGCTATCAATAAATACTATGATAATAGCATATTTTGGGCATCTGAGTATATTTACTCATTTAAAAAATGCCTTTTTAAAAAATGGATGAGCTCAGTAGACTGTCCAGCAAGCAGGCACCGAACTCCTGTAGAAAAGATTAAGCAATAAAGCTGCAGAGCTCCAGTAACAATATCTACACAGACATCTGTGAAACAGTGTTTGGAGACCACAATTAAATTGATCCAAAAATAATTAGAAGTATTAAGAAGTATTACATCTATCTCCCTATAGCTGATGATAATATACATTTTTTAAAAAGGGAAATTAGACTATTTTGATGATTTTCAACAACATCAGGAAGTACTTTCTATTCATATTCAAATACACTGCTGGCTGGAAAGGGAACAAAAGGAAGAAGAGAGCCCAAGTTCAAGTTCAGCTAAGAAACTGAGATCCTGTTTCGGAGTTCTTTCAGCGCAAATTTATTTAGTCTTCTGGAAGAGCTATCTAACTGATGCTGGAAAATTGCCAATAATCTTGAATGTAGCAGAAATGAAAAAAAAAAAACAGTCAAAGAGTGAACATTCAGCCTATACCAGTTGTTAAGAGTACTGACACAGAGGAGTTTAGCTCTTATGTTTTTCAAGGCGCAAGTTGATGTTCCAGGTAGTGGAACAGCCATCCAGTGGTTCTTTACACCACTGCCAGCTCACAGGCCTGCCTTGGTGGGTTTGGGGGAGTGTGATTATTTAATTTGGCAGGTAATTAACCTGCCAAACATCCCCATATTTATATTTTGACCATAATCCACCATACTGCAGGGGCTGTGCCTGCTTGGCCTGCTTGATCACAGTGCATGTTTCACAGTTATGGATCACCTGGGAAATGGTGTCCATCATTAAATCCACCCCATAGTTAAGCCACAAGCCCATCTGCATTGTTACATCTCTTCCCTGCTGGCCTGAGGCATCATGAGCCCACCAACCAGCAATAATTCACCCTTATGCTGCCAGATCCACCTGAGGCACTTTAATCTTGGCAGCCCAATCCACCTGTCCATTCTTCAATTGCTCTTCAGTAGCCAAACTCCTGGGTACAGGTGCATCTACACTACATACTTTTACAGCCAGCTTCTCTACCTGGGTAGATGTCTTGCCAGAATTCAGCAGCCTGGTCCAGCCACCCCTGCAGGGCATTTACTTCCATCCAAAAGTCAGTGCAGAGGTGCAGCACTGGCCATTTCTCTCATTCAGCAATATCTAAAGCCAGCTCGATGGCTTTCAGCTCTGCGACCTGACTTTGATGCACCTTGTTGCTCCATAGCATTTGTGACATGCCATGTAGAACTCCATACAGCTGCTTTTTGTTTTCCATATAGCCCTGCAACATGGCAGGAACCATCAGTATCATTTTTCCTGGTATCTGAATATATGGAGGGACTACCACACCATATGTCACCTTCTCTTCCTATGATGATCTGAAATTTTCACCTTCAGGCCACTTTACAATGACTTCGAAGATCCTTGATTGTGGTTTCATGTTTGACCGAACTGTAATGATTGGTGCAATCCCCTTACTCTCTGTGGCATCAGTGCCACGATGCGTGGAAGGGTCTTCTCCTTTGCACATCCAGCCCAGCACTGGCAGTCAGGGTGCCAGGAGAAGCTGTGCTTTGGTGCCAAACACTTCTGAAGTAGCTTGAACCCCTTCAGAAGCTGCCAGAATCTCTTTTATTTAGTTGGGGTGTGGGCCTCAGATCCTTTGTATCCCAGACTCCAGAATCCAAGAGCTCATCCTCTAGTCTCCTCAGTTATTCTTCCAGAGACTCCAGGAAGGACAATTCTCCCCATCTGCAGTGCAGAGCCATTTTTCACATCTTTGCTGTCCTGACTGGCCCCAGGGCTACTGCATCAACAGTCTCCTGTTTGATTTGTTTAAAAGCTTGTCACTTAAATCATTCTGGGTCACATGACAAAGAGGGTTTGCAAACTGACTGTAATCAGGAATATGCATCTTCCAGAAACCCACAGCACCTAGGAAAGCCTGTTTCCTATTTGGTGGTTGGTGAGGATACAGCTGTTACTTTATTGATCACATTGGAATCTGATGTCTCCATCTTGCCATTTTACTCCTACAAACTGAATTTCCTGGACACATCCCTTGACCCTGCTATGGTTTATGGCAAAATTATTCAGAAGGGTTTCTATTATCTTCTCTCCTTAAAAAACTTCCTCTGCTCTGTTGTCCCACACAATGACATCCTCAATGTATTACAAGTGTTCTGGAGCCTCAGCCTTTTCCAGAGCAGTGTGGATCAGTCCAAGGCAAATAGTGGGCATGTGTTTCCACCCCTGGGCAGTTGGTTCCAGGTGTATTGGATGCAATACAAAAAAACCCGTGTGGCCTGCACTCTGCTGCTGGAGATATGGAGAAGAGCACATTTGCAAAGTCAGTGGTGGCACCACTTTGCTGTCCTGGACTCCAGCTCATACTGAAGTTCCAGCACGTCTGGCACAGCAGTGCACGATGGTGGTGTGACTTCCTTCAGGCCGTGGTAGTCCACTGTCAGTCTCCATTTTCCACAGGACTTACATACTGGCCAATTAGGGTCATAAAAGAGTGAGCAAGTCTTGCTGGCTACTGCCTGACTCTCCACAAATCATCTCATGGATGGGGTTCACAGAATCCTGGCCAGTGTGGTGTTATCAATGCTGCCCTGCTGTGGTAGTGATGGTGTTCTGCCCTCAGCAGTGCTGCAGCAGAGGGGGAGAGATCAGGCAAGGTGTTCAGCTGCCTGACTTCCTCTGTCTCTACAGCTCTCCCAAAAGCCCAGCGATGCCCTTTTGGAACGTTGAAATACCCTCTCCTGAGGCAATCTGTGCCCAGGATGCACAGGCCCTCTGGGCCAGTCACAGTGGGGCGTGTTTGCCATTTGTTCCCAGCCAGAGTCACTTCAGTTTCCAGTACAGTCACATTGGGATCCTCCTGTCACCCCAGAAACAGAGATGGATTCTGCCCCTCAATATCTTGATGGCATCAGGGTATGTCGTATGCTGGTGTCAATTAAATCTTGATAGTCCTGTTGGACTGACATGCCAGGCCATTGGATCCACACAGTCCAGCAAATGCTGTTGTCCTTTTCCTGCACCTGACTGGAGGAACGGCCCCTTTAATTATGGTCATGGTGTTTGTTGCTCGCTTCTTGTAAACATAAAGTGGAGAATTTCAAGAGGATTGGAAAAAACATCAAACCTTCTACACTTTCTGAGGACTTGCCCACTGGAAACTGGAGCTGCATTTGTCCTTGAATTTCCTATGGTGGGTATTAGTCCTCTCAACTCACATACCTGTGCTGCCAGCACAGAGGTGGGTTTTTCATCCCATTTCCTTACATCCTCTCTGGAGTCACACAGCAAAAGCCGCAGGTCACCTTGTGCTTTGTACCCTCTCTCTTGAGCAGAGGGTACTATTGCTCCCAATAGTTTAGACTCTGGTCCACACTGGAGGGGCAAGGGACATTTCCTTTCTAATCTGCTGAAGTTTTTGAGTCTGTTCGCAGTCTTGGACAGTCTTTCCATAGACAAGGTGCAGGTCAGTAAGGAGGAAAAAAGATGTTGCTAGGTAATCACCTAAAGCACTTTGTTCTCCTCCTGTCACAGACATGGATGCCAGTGAGTTGGTGTACGATGATCATGTGCTCCATACAAACTTCTGCCACGTGGATTGTGCACTCTGGACCCCATCCAGATCTACAGGGGACTGCACCTTATTTGAATCCCTAGAGACTACCTCCAGAACACTCATTCTCCCAGACACTGGATAGCTTTCTCCATGGTGTCCCACCTGCCTGGGTGCACTACTAAATCATCCCTGAGAGAGAACCTTTCTCTCACGCTTGACAGGAGTCACCTCCAAAGGCTGAGAGCTTCTGTCCTCTTCCCAGTGCTCTTGTCAATGACAGATCCTGGGACAGGGATTCCAGTTGCTTGGCTTCACTACCATCTAGTTTCATATCATGGGCCATGTCATGGTAACATTGGGTCAGCTGGGGCTGACCCAGGTGGTGGTGAAATCTCTTTGCAGATCTCACAGCTCATCCAGGGATACAGATCAGTGATTATCTCTGGCCCTGCCTCTTCCTCCTGTTGTGAGGGTCCTGCTTCCTCTTCATACCTTACTAAAGAAACTGATTTGGCTTTGGATTTCTTCTTCTTTATAGGGGCAACTTCTGCTGGCACTGGGTTGTTCCTGTGGTTCACCTGCAGTCTGCGTGGCCCCACTGCCTGTTTTGCTGCTTTCCTCCTCTTCCCCCTGAGGGTGCAGTCTAGTATCACATAGTGTCCAATAAACAGTAGCCAGGGTCCAGGCATACTGTAGAACTTCCCTCCTCTCTGGAATTGCCACATCATTTTTCTTTCAAATATTCTGCTACTTTAACAGGGTCCTGTACTTGTTCAGGGGTGAATGGAGACCCTTCCAACAAGAGACAATACCAGACAGCTCTCTCTGCCACAATTTCTTGACTGAAAGAAACCCCTTCTCCTCAGAAGAGAGTTCTTTTTCAGAAGGTGCAATGGCAGGAAGTGCTGTCCCGTTTGTGTCTGTATATAAACTGCTGGCATCAGCCTCTCTGTGCTGGCCATTACCACTCCCAGCTACTGCAAAAATTAACCCTGTTCTACCCAGAAACAGTGGTTTTTTTGGTTCAGTTTGGTTTTCTTTCTAGACAAATTTAAAAAAAAAAACCCTTTCAAGTGCATGCTGTACCACAGAAGTACCAGGTTTAAGACATGAAGGGTTGCTTTTGTACTATCTTGTTTGCCTACAGTGATGGCAAGCCATCAATGAACAATACTCTGTGCTTCTGCTAGAGGGCTACATTTTGGGATGCCCAAGTGGAAAGAGCAAAAAAACTTGCTTTGCATAACAGACTACAAAGAGGCAATCAGGCTGTTGTTTCAAATATTTGCTCTTTATAAATTTAAGCACAAATTTTGTGCAGGATTTTGAAGTAAAGGCCTGTAAATAAAAATCAAATTACTTTCTAGTAAGTGTCTGTTCCAAAGGAAAACTTTCAGGTCCCCTCTAGGCTTCTATTTATCTAGACACTGGGGGAGAGAGGTCCCTACAAAGCAGAATGAGAACTTATCTTTCAAAAGTGTATCCTTCCCCAGAAATCTCTATAGGCCAGAGTATCTTCAAAGGAGGAGAAGACTTTTTTTTTTTCCTCTCCTGCTGGAGAGCATATGTACACTCTTTTTTCTGCAATATCTTCATTAAAATTGCGTAATTTTTTGCTAGTTATATTTCCAAATTTTTCTGTTATCCACTGGGAGCCTTCAAGGCTGCAGCCCCTCTCCGCCTCTGCTGTCTCTTGAACAGTCAGTTCTGGATCTTCTTCTCCACTGAGCTCCAGCTGCAAAGAGCATCGGTACTCTAATTGACTAGATCCACTATCCCTCTTCCTTCATCTCAGCAGCCTCATGTCTAGCACAGCATCATCTTAGGAAATATGCATCATGGGTTTGAGTCCACCCATACTGAACAGAAACTAAAACTGCAGTTTCCTGTCTAGGGCAAGTGCCATGCCTCTACACTTAAACTGAGGAGCTGCAGCAGGGGAAGCTTCACATCATCTGAGCTGAGACTATCACAATCACAGCTCTTCCTGTCTGTACCTGCCCTCCAGCAGCCTTGCTGAAAGTGACCTCTGTCTTCATTTTAGACAAGCTACAACGTAAGAGTGGCTTTCCTATCTGTTTCCTTTGATGAGTGGGAAGCTTTGATGTCACCTGCTCATCCTCCTGACCCCTCATCATATTTTAGCAGTGGGTTTGGGTGGTAGGATGCTTTCAGTTTTACTCTGAATATAAACCATGCCAGTTTTTAAAGCTGTATCCTTCTTCCATCAGTCAAAAGACACTCAATTTTTGAAAACCTGATACACATCCCCACCCTCCAGCAAATCAACTGCACCACTCAGCTTGGTGTCACCTGCAAATATGTCAAGAGTATGCTCGATCCCACTACGTCATTGATGATGATACTGAATAGTATTGGTCCTAGGACACCACCCTCATCCACGCCACTTACTACTGTTCTCTATTTTGACATCAAGCTGTTTGTTGGCTGCAACATTTTGAGTGCAGCCATCCAGCCAATTCCTTAACCATCAAATAGCTCACCCATCCAACTTCCTCCATTTTAGTGTCACAGGCCTTAGAAAAAGACTTGTCCATCTGATCTGTGTCCTCTGGCTTAAGAAGCCTGGTTAGGAGTTAAGATTGAAAATTTATTTCCTCATATAATATCGGAGTCTATTATATGGAGTCTACATGTATTATATGTCTGCAATTCTTTCATGGCCAAATGTCTGCCTTTGGTAACAGGCTGAATAGGGCTGAAATTAGGAGAAAAGCTGCCAGCTGCATTAACTCACTGAACTTCTGGACTAAGGAATTAGTTTTAAAACATATTATTTGTAAATAACATCAGAGTTGACACATTTCTTATCATTGAGAGATGTGGCCTTTCCTTGTTTTATGAATGTGTGAAGTAAGTGGAATGGCTACTGTCTAATGTCAGCCCACTCTGTGCAAAGGAACTGAAGTTTCAGAGTGGGAACTGTGGTTTCTAAAAGCTCAGGACTTCTCAGCTGCAGTGATGTATGTCACGTATCCTCAACTGTGTATTCATACTAGAAAGAGGGTTTAACATTCAGGTTGATATGGAGGAGGCCCAAGAAACTCCCTCCTTCTCTTGAACCACTATGCATTTTCATGTTGTATACTGATCATTTAAATTAGCACTCACAAAAATGATGAACTAATACACTTGTTTGAGACAAGGCAGCTGGGCAGATGCTCTATAAAGCTCTTCACAGGAACTTCATCTCGAGCCTCCTCTGTTACAGCCAAGATGGTCTCAATTACTGTCAGCCATGCCCAGTGTTGGCAGCTCTGGGACAGCACACTTCAGTGTTCAGCTCTGCATCCTCAATCATACATGAGGCCAGTTTCCTGCTACTGATGGGCAGGGGCAAACTCCCTGCATCATACAGGCAGTGTGCACCTGTGATTGTCTTTTGACTCTCCCTTCACTTTATCAGAACTTTGCTTTATCACAACTTTAAAACGGTAAACATAAGCCCTGGTTTTAAACTTCCTGGCACTTGACAGCTTTGACAACAAGTGACGGAAAGTGTCAGCTAATTAAAAAATTAATTTCCTTTTCAAATGCCACTCTTTATTATGAAAATGTCTACTCAAAGTGCAGCCTACACATTACCCTGTAGAGAAGGAACCCAAACAGCAAAAATCATAGTGCTGTATTTAATTATGAATCAGAGGATTTTACAAAGAACAGTAAGTTGCATAGTGAAAGCCTAATTTCTGTGATGGAGAAAACATAGAAGCAATCCTCTTCAACCCCAAGCAACCCATGCTTGCTGCAATTGCTAATTTTAGACACAAACTTTATAAACTACAGGTTTTCTGCTTTGGCATGGATTTATATGAATTGTTTTTCCCCCAGATCAAATGACTACTGTGTCTGGATGCAAATCATGCAGAGGTCCAAATCATTTAACTGGAGCAGAGCAAAACTGCAAGCTCAGACATTTTAGAAGCCAGTAACCAACAGCAAGATGCATGCATATTGCAGGAACAGTTATACAACTTCCAGAAATTTCTTTTCCTTTAACCTAAATTTCCTTGACTATTCTTTTCTGCACTATCATAGAGAACAGCTTCAAAATATGTCACCACCAGGGAGTGAGGAGTCAAGAAAGTCTGAATGCCTGAGGAGGTTGGTCTAGATGGGAGTCACTACAGGTCCAAGAGAAGCAGAGCTGATGAAAGACAGGTATGTATGACTGCTTAATGCAGCAGTGAGAAACCAAACATTGAGCTTCAGGTAGGAGATATGTGAGGGAAACCTGAAGTGCTGGCACGAAACCAGCAGCTGAAGCTTTGTGACCTTATTGTCTAGGAGTTGTACCTATAAAAAGGTGAATTAGGCAAAGAATGTGGGTGAGGAAAAGCAGCCTATCAAAAGAACAAACAGGGAGAAGAAGCAGGAAAGGATGACATGGCAAACAGTTTCTAGTTAAGGTTTAATTGTTAGTATCAGTGGTGACCAGGAAATGAAGAGTTTGGTCATGAGGGGAGTGAGGCCGAAGTGGACAAAAGGAGAGAGGGACCCTTGACATTGAGAAGTGTAGAGACACCTCCATGGCATGCCATCAGCAGTGTCTGAAGTTGGGAAGAGGTGGGGAATGGGGTGGCTCTTGGAACTATGTGAATGTAACTTTTTGAGCTGTCATGAGCATGACAGGGGAAAGTATGTATCTGCATTGTGAAGAGAGAACAGGAACAGGCTGCTTCCAGCATTATAATCCATTATAATTCTTTCCCAACTCTTTTCCAACCCTCTCTTCTCAAAACTGTGCTCTGCCTCAGCAAATTGCAGTGACTAAACTTTCTTCTAAGTAAGAAAGATACTTCTAGAAACATAGTTCAGAAAGACTTGTCTTTTACTCAAATCCCAGTCCTTAAAAAAAAACTTGCAAGAATTTAAGATATATTTGGTAGTTACCCCATTTTTCAGTAAATATTTTATTTAAGCAATCCTTCCTCATTTCTTTTTCCCTTTTCCCAACAGATATGTTCAGGAACACTCAGCCTGAATAATACAAACACAGCATAGGAAAGGTCTTGCTTTACTCTTCAGGCTCATTGCTTTTGATCAAGTCATTATCTCATGACTGTAAACAACAGACTCCTCCTGATACAAGTACATTTGCTTGTTGAGCTTGTTAAATGTCCCAGGGCTAGAAATCCTATGGGGAAGAAAAATATTTTTCTTTTTTTTTACCATATTTTTTCAAGAGGCAGCAAAAAAACTCCTTTTATGAATGTAACTCAAGGATATACATGCCCTACAGTCTGCTTCTGAGGCCTAAAGTTTTGCAAGTCAGAGAAATGGTCAGTGCACCAAACTGCAAATCAGCAAGGTCAGTCCTATAATGTGGCAAAAACACCACTGGAAAAGAGATATTTTTGTTGAGTACCCAGCTCAACAAAAAGCCAATACCTTTTGCTGTTGCCATTCAGTGAGGAGGTGGTAGAGGCTTGGAGCAGACTCTGGGAGTTGAGGTGCAGATGCAAGTGAGTCAGTGTCACCTGAAGAGTTTCTGCCACAAAGCACTCAATCTCTGTGTGAACCACAAGTCAGTTAAACCACTGGTTGGGAACCCTGCCTGCTTAGCAGAGAGCTGCAAAGCTTTTCATTATGTTTTGTAACACATGTAATCTAACAATGATGAAAGAAATAAGTTTTCCTTTACCTCCTTTGCTTCATGCTCCGGAATTATCTTCATATTAAATACCTTAGCATCATGCAGTGCATTTGCTGGCAGCTCTTCCTCTTGTTCGTGAAGCCTATGCTCTAGGGGACCAAATTAGCTGATAGAATATATGCAGACTGCTTAATTATTTTCTTGTTATTCCACTGTTGGTTTAATTGCAATAGCAAAAAGACTTGAGGGTTATTGCACTTAGATTTAAAATACAAAATTATAATACAGCAGCTCTTCTAGTTAAAGGTCATTGCTATTATGAAAAATACTTAGGTGTTTCTACAAAGAGGAACCACTGTAAAAACAGGGTAAGCAAGCTCTGTACTGGGAGTTATCAGCAGGAATGTAACAACAGCCTCTCATTAATCAGCCTTAGTGAATTCTGACTGCTCTGACATCCAACTTAACTAATAATTTTCTATGAACTCACATGAAGTTAAATTTTATTTACTGAGAACAGAGACAATTTCATGATTGTGAGATGCCTTATTCTTTTTTGGTTGTTTATGAACAGACAAGTTGCTTTCAGAATAAAGCCTGCCAAATCCAACAGGTTAGAAATGGACTTCAGAATCAGTCTGGAAAAGGAAGATATGTTGGAATATTCATGGCATAAGACAGGATTGGCTCTTTACAGAGGCCACCTATACAAAGCAGCATAGACAAACTGGAAATAGTGAAAATCACTATTCCCTCACAAACTATTTTAATTGTGATTTTAAATTGTCTTGTTGTGGCAGGAGAATAGTATTTAATCAATAAGTGTTCTTAGCCTTGCCTCTGTGTGTTATATTTTCAGTGAGATCAATTTTGAGTGACTGAGGCATTTAAAAGTAGTCCACCATTTTTCAACAAACAGATGTTTGTTGTCTCCCCTCCCCCCGCCCCCATCCCTGCATGTTAGGGAACTTAAAATACTGAAAGCCTGCCCAAAGAAATTCACTTTCCCATCACAGCACTCATAGAAAAACGACAACATAGGATTTCAAAGACAGAGGCTTAAGAATATCTAAGAGACTGATGCTTAGAAGTGTGTTTAATTCTGGAAACATGCATAACCAGCTTAGATATTACCACCGAAGCAAACATTTGAAATTGTGTACAAAAAAAAAGACAACACGCAGGCTGGTGGGCAACGTTAAGGTACAAGGCTTGCGGTGTATTAAAGAAATGTGCAAAACTGACAACAGGCAACAAGCATTCACATCTTGTTTAGTCACAAATTTGTTTCTTTTAAAACAAATAGGCTGACCAGTGCCTTTGATTTCACCAATAGTATGTTGCTCTTCAGGTAGGATACAGCCAAAAGGTTACACAAGCTGCAAAATTAAACTCTTTCAGAGTCATGATGTAATAAGAGCTTGTTTAAGTCCAAGCCTTTCTACAGACCATTCATTTGATTAGCATTCTTTTAAATATACAAACAGAAGGATCAAAGTTACTGTCACATAAGAACTTGGCTATCATTTTATCTGCAAAACAAAGAAATCCAGGATGATCCTTCATAAGCAATGCAACTAACACATATTTCTTTGGACAAATACATATTCAGATGTGCTTGCAAAGTATTTCTAAATAGACTTTTCAAAAAGTATTTTTAGAGTAGTGCAATATAACTTTATCTGCAATTGCAACCAGTGAGAGGTAATCCAGAGAGGACCACAGCCCCCCTTGAGGATGCAGTCCTGTCATTCTCCCCTGGGCAAAAAATCCCCTTTAATGTCACTGGGAACTAATAATGAGGAGCTGTGCACAGGTAGTCCCTCAGGAATGAGTCTCTGCTCACTATGTGGGGAGCTGAGTGTGGAAGTCTGCATGCAGCTACCAGAATATATCCCCAAGTACTCGTTATGCAGTGGCCACTAAGACATTTGAAATGTAAATGTTTCTCATCTATGTTCCATGTAATTTATAAGATAATGCAGTTTCCATGCAGTAGGGAAAGATTGTATCAGAAGAACTGACATTATTAACTAAGGAGAAAACCCTGGTGTATCAGTTTTACCACAACTGCATTTTTTTTTCCTCTACACGGTATTTCACATTGGTAACAGGCAATGTTATACCATAAAGCATATTCATATGATCCTGTGATTTGAATGAAAAACCTTTTCTGCAAGATATCCATATTAAAATAGTTATGTGCACAAAAAAGTATTCATAGTATGACACCCAAAGCAGTATGAAGTTAGTTTTACCCATTAGAGCTAAGCTATGTAGTACAAATGAAGACTACTGGTACACGTAGAAAAATATGACAGGCAATCAGTTACAAACCTGGCAGTATTTTGAAACAGAGATTTTTAGGTCTTACAATGGAATGATAAAGACAGCAGGAACTGCTTTTGGGAGCTCCACAAAGAGATTTGCACTTGGTGTTTCTCACTGTCTTATAAGCAGCCCTACCACATAGAAAAATGTTGCACCAGAAGTTAACATTGGGGTCTGAAATTTAAAAAAATCTACTAAAACATAAGTGCAGTAGGCTCCACTACATTGTATTTCTCTTGCAATATATAAAACATAGAAAATTGTAATGATGACTAACTGGATAAAAATATGAAGGCTCACAAATAAAATATGAGAAATTTCTGAGTCAGATTTAGTGTTTTGTAGGTTTAGTTAGCATGATTTGACTATCTCACGTATCTTTGACCACCAAGTAGCAATATATATTCTCCATTTTAGATTGACTCATTTAATGTGTTATATTATTTCTAACAAGGCTTTAAAATGACAAAAACCCTACTTGAAACAAATGTCTTTACAATGAGAAATAGATTTTCCACGAGAAATCATTTTCCACCTTTGAATACTGTTACAAAATCTCCCCAATAGATAAAAAGGCAAGATAAATAAAAATCTTAGAGAAAGGAAACTCTTCTTAGGCTTGCTCTTTTATCTTCCCCTGGCAGATGCTGGTCTCCTCAACACATGAAGTTGGCTAGGCAAGATTGTTTTTCTTTCTCTTGCTTGGGCTGTGAGTTGGATCTTGTTTCAGTTCATGGTATTGCATCTGTTTAAACACAAAGTTCAGAAAGAAAGTTGTCAGGTGGCACTTGTTAGGAAAAAAGAAAGATACCCTTTTTTTTCTGACAGGGGATAAAAGGTTAAAAAAAAGAAGATTTTCCCCTAAAAACAACACAGGATTTGCAGATGTGATTCACCAACACCAGAATGACAGATCTAGAATAAGAAGGAAAACCAACACTAGGAATATCCTACCAGGAAATAACACTGCATGCTGATATAAACTTAGAAAAGACTAGTTTTTTTTTGTTTTCTCCATGAGCTCTAGCAGACAATAAACATTATCATCTTGACCATATTGGATACCATTCTTCATAATGTTTCTTAAAAGCTTGGTTATTTCTAAATGCCTACCTCAGAGGGTATCAGATACAGAGAGAGTGTTCTCACCTCTATCTCCTACCTAATACCAGCTCTGAACTGAAACTAGAAATATGGGAAGTCTATAATCTTTGTGACACCGGATGTGATTTATGTGCTTGATGCTATCTTAAATCTTGCATGCTCTCTGGGGATTGTGTACTGCATCATAAAAGCTTGTAACTCACAACCAGCTTTTTTGGGGTTTTTTTTTTGAAAGGAATTTATGAGCCCAGTGGAACTGTGGCCACAGCAAAAGCTTTCACCCCTTGGAAAGGAAAGGCCAAAGTATTCTCAGAGTGCTGAGCAATGCTGTCTGCCTCTTCTGTTATTTGACCTTCCTGTTCCTTCTCTTGCTTCTGAGACCCACAGCTCCAGTGTTTCCTGTGCAGTGCCTTATCCCAAACAGATTCACATCATGCTGGATGCTGCTTAATACAAGCTCTAGCTACCATCTCACAAATACTTGTCCTTCTACTGATTTTTTTTCCAAGGATCCTAAGAGGCACAACCAATGCTGGAACTTTTTTCTCATTGGATAAAGATCTAGCAGCCTCCTTCTGGTTAATGGACTGTCCTCAGCTTGAGTTTGCAATTTCTTTCTGCCAAAGAATATAATAGTAAATCAAAATAACGGCTTTAAAAATGATAAAATAAAATAATTATACACACCACTTGCACATCAGAAGGGACTCTGGACAGAAAGTCAAGTAGCTCGTTGTTATCAATTGCATATGGATTTCGAATCTTCTTTGTAAATTTATTGATGCCTGCAAAAGTGAAAGTTCAAATGTTACTATCATAAGGTATATGATTTCAAAAGATACATACTTTTGTCAAAGTTTTAAAACAGATTTTAGGATCCATTCTGAATCCTGACAGTAGCACTGAATGAATGCATGAATTGTAAACTCGGGCTCCAAAGGTTGGACTCTGCTTCTGTGGTTCCCTGTTTCAAAATGCAAAAGTTCTAGGGACATTTTCAAATTCCTTCAATATATTTTTTTGGAAAGTCACAGAAACTGTGATTATTATGAGGAAGTTGGGAAAAGCAGAGGCATAAAAAGTACTTAATTTCTGAAACAGAAAGGATGAGCAGAATTGGGCTTAATTGGAGGACACAAAATTCATATAAGATTCAGAATATTCAAAGAAAGTATTTTCATGCTAACGACAATGAAATATATGGGAAGCATGAAGTCTGAATCATATGAAAGCTTTAGAGGAGTTTGCACAAACCTCTGTGTGAGAATGACAGGTAGAGACAAGCTGATAGCAGTGCAGAGGAGAGAGGATATGTCTCCTTTAGACTTCATGGTCTTATAATGCCTATTGAGAATTAGTATTCAGAAGCACCAAGAAAAATCATCCACAAAATAATCAGGAAGCAGGCTTTTAAATTAGATATATTTTCTTAATTACATACCGAGTCAGATTCATAGACTTTGAGAACCTGGTCTGTGGGCTCTGGGAACACATGTGTAAAACATGGACAGGAACAGTGCAAACTGCATTGACTCTCATGTGAGCAGGAGAAAGCCAGGACATGATTAAAAATATGCCTTCCTATGTAATTTATCCAGGCGCTATCAGATATAAGATTACATAGTTTATCTTCCACAAAGTCTTTGGTGCCCAGACTTTTCAGAAAGCTTTAGCAAGGACATATAGCCTTTGGATAGGGCATGCAAGATTCAGTGTCGACAACAACCACGGCATTCCACTGCTTGAATCCTCAGTTCTGCAGTGCAGATAGGAGATGCTGCCCTCCCTTTATATGGTGTTTGATAGTGAATGTTCAGAAGGAACATCTGACCTTCAAACACCTTTGTTTAAGAAGAGGTTCTGCATCAGGAAGTGACTGCAAAAATTTAAGGTTGAACGCCACTGTTCATTGCACATGGCCACTGGACAACTCATGGGTGAGTTCTGGTGGTATGATCTCACTTTATCACACCTGATAAAGAAAAATACCAGTCGGCATGTGAAACCTCAAGAAAGGCTGCACAAATGAGAGGAGACACTACAGGAGAAGCAGAATAGAACAAGGAGATTGGTCTTTTCCAACAGTTTGAAAATTTTCAGATTAAAATAATTACAGTTTTTTCCACATTAACAGCTGTAGCTGTTACCAGGACTCAGCACTTCATCAAATGGGATTAGGATGGAGAAGTGGTTTCTGCTCCACCCCACCTAACACACCACATCTTCAAGGACCAGTAGTCTCCACTGGGAGAGACACAGCCAGGAAAGGATGAAGAATTTCTTGCTAGGGCAGGCTGAAAGGAGCAGACCCTAGGGATGCACAGAAGACAGCTATACAAAAGATGACACGTAATATGAAGAAATTTTAATTTAAAAACTCTGCCTTCCAAGGAACAAAATGGACAGATGCTACTACAGACCAGCTCAAACATTCCTATGGAACTAAGTCAAAAAAGAGAAATCAATGGCTTCCCACAGGCAGGATGGATGAATACGTTGAAGAAATATACACAGGAGAGGCTAGAAACATACAGTGATGGAGAAAACAGGTGGGTGTTTGGAATACTGCAATTTTTGAAGGAACAGATGCTCAAAGCTGTTCTCAGCATAACAGGGCTCTGTGAGAATTCATTTCACCCTGAGGAGGTCTGGACTATGGGACCTGCACCTGTGCAATACCTGTCTGGTCTCCTGCCATGATGCAAGAGAAAAAGATTCCTAAAGAAGGGATCCACGTACACTTTCTGAGTAAAAAGTCACCTGAACTGAAATGCAGGAGAAAAATGTGGAGTCAAAACCTCTAGTGAACCAAGGGGGTTGAAGTTATATCTCCATAGCCTATGTAACTTGAAGGCAGGGAGAGAAGAGATGCAGAGAGTGCAAGGTACATTTATAATAATTTATGCTTACACTATCCATCCATGGTTTGGGAGGCTTGGGAGTTGAGACTCTGCCTTATCTGAAACAGAGATATTTCTGTGGGAGTGTGACACTTCCAGGGGTATGAGTCATGAGCTTTTCAAAGAACGTTCTGGCTCTACAGTTATGTGGATCTTGGAGGGGTATTATAATCTCAGATTATTGTATCAAACCTGATGTAAAAAAGCAAGATGTCAGACCTGTCTGAAAAATGACAGACAAATACTTTGAACTTCCTGTGTGCATGCTAGAAGAAATGAAATTTTGGGAATGAACTAAGTCTGGGTTACACTTAAGTGATGCATGGTATGGAGGAAGAAGTAAAAGTCAAAGAAGGAAAAGAAAGGAAGCCCATATGCTTGCTTTTGTTCATTCTGTAGAAATACTTTTGTTCATATCTTCTTTATTGTTTCAGCTATGATCATTTGGGAAAACATTCTAGGAAAATTACTAATACTGACTGATAAACAAAAAAAATTCTTTGGAGTCAGTTCAATGATTTTATGCTGTCTCCTGAATTCAAAACTTTTTCACAAAAGAGTGACTGCTATTCTTCAGAAAGAAAATCTGGCCACTCTGCTCTTCATAAGTCTGTGTTACTGGGTATAGCAGCTGGTGGTGTAAGAAGTATGAAAAGATATACAAATGAAAACCTGGAGCATTATTTACAACAGATGTGGTAACAGTAGCTTTTTAAGAATCAGTGTAAGGAATAGATATAAGCACAACTAGTGAAAGCTTGGATCAATCATAATTCCATCCCCCTACATGCCCAGAGTTTCTGTTCATTATCAACCAGCCAAATACCATGTATTCCTTTCTGTCTAACTAAAGATGACCCCTTAAACAGGTTTCTTGCTGCTATGTTTGCATACGCTTACACAAGATAAAGTACTGCAGTAAAAAAGGAGTATTGTCCTAAATGCACTATATAGATTGAAATGCCTCTGATTGTGCGTAAGTGGTGAAAATAAATCAGAGTCATATCTAGACAAAGCTACACTTTGATATATGAAGAATCCTCATGGCTAAATGTTTATAGTATGATTAAGTCTAAAATGTCAGCCAAGAAAAATGCATTTTGCAGGTGGGCCTAAATAGTTACAGTGTTGCTGTTAACTAACATGCCTAATTCCATTATAGGGTAGCTTCATGACCATAAATACCAAAAAGTAGTGTCAGTGTAAGTCATCCATTAAAAAACAGGTTTTTAAAGCAATACAGACAGTTTAAAAGGGCTTTACTTACCCCAGACAAGGACAATGTATCTCAGTGGAATGAAATACAGGATGATGGTGAACACAGAGAGGGCAACAATTGCCAGCCAGCTCAGGAATGGGACAGTCCAGTTGAATGTACTAAAGAGAAATTCACAAAAGTCAGGACTGAAGAAAAACTAACAAAAGTCAGAACTGAGGTAGGCCAACAAAGCCAATAAAAGAGGAAAGGACAGTGGGAGAAGTGTCAGTTTCCATCAGGAAGAACAAACTGAGTCTACTAATGAAAGCATGGATGCATTTGTCATTCATCAGGGAGAGCCTGGGCTTGGATCATGTCAGTAGAAATGAAAGGAGGTCCTAGCTTTGCCCACTTGCCTGCTGAGTTTCACCTCTCCCAGCCCAGCAGTGCACATCTGCCAGGTGAATCACTGCTCTGCTTTTTGGAAATCTCAGTGCCTAACCCCAGTTTCAGCCCCAGGAAAAACCCACAGAGCTCCTTACTCTCCAAATGTACTCACACAGGCAATCTCCATTCCCTTCTCAACACCATGGTAGAGTAGGGTACAATAGTTGTAAGAACTACTGCTAAGGCTTTCTTGTTTTATCTCCTCCCTATTCCACTTTAAGGATAGCACAAGGAGTTAAAGGCTGAACAGGGACATTCCCCTCTGTCTGAGGTACAGGCGCACTCCTCAGCCAGGTGCCTTCCAGCTCTGGGGGAAAAGGAAAAGGCAAGTGCATGGCTATGCAAAGTTGGAGACTCATCCATGTGCATAAGAAGGAGAGGGCTGGCGGGCGGGAAAAAAGAGGGCGTAGAAAAGTTAGTCATGAAGACAGGGATAATGCAACAGCAGTGGTTGAGGGAAGAAATAAAAACCCCCTGGATGTCAAAATTTAAAAAATATATAATTAAAAACCCCTGAAATAAGTAAAGGGGTTTTTTTCTATGAATAAAGGAAGAGAATTTCTGGGATCCCGTCAGAGTTGCAGGATATTACCTTTCCAAAAAAAGTCACAGATAAAAACATCCTCACTAAGGGTCCCAGACTCTATTCTGCAAAATTGCAGAATATTTATAAATTTATAAATTCTGCAAAATTGAGGTGTGAGGGAGAGTTAATGGATCTTGGAAAGGGTGCTGTGGGTCTCCAACTCCTGCGTTCAATGAAGAGAGAAAGACCAGTTGATAATTTTATACATACATACCATAGGAACGTTGGTTAAGGGGAGCCTGGCTTGGTGTATTTGTTCCGTGAAAGCACTGCCATCTCAAAAGTGTTGGATGACATTTATCCAGAAGGATAATGTGGCTTTAAATCTAAATAGTTTAATGATACACTTTAAAGTACTACTACTAGCTACATTCTCAATCAATGTGATCACATAATTTTGGCTTCTCTAGATGAATAATTGCAATTACCTGAATTGCAAGCCATATTTTTCATTATGAGCTCTGGCTTCCTGTTTATTTGTCTTCTTTTTTCCTTGGCAATTTTGACATGTCTCCACTAGCATTATGTTAGTATCACTTAGTGTAGGATGCCTCCCTTTATCCTCAGGGGACACCTGCTCTTTTCCCCTTTTCTGTAGGCATTTGGGATGAACAGAAGGTTGAGGGTCTGCTCATGTTCCTGTGACTCGGCTTTGTGCAATCATCACAGACACACCATGATGTGTGGGAGCACTGGCTCCTCACTTAGCAAAGCTCCTTATGGGCTGTGTTAACACGGCATTCAGTACAGGTTTCCCATTATAGTTTTAGGAACAAATGACAAAGATTTATAGTCTCACTCAGTTTACAAAATTCTGTAGCTCTCATCTGGTATATAAGAGAACAAACCCTACCTCCAAAATGCACAATTAGAACTACTTAATCATCAAGACAACTTCCACGAATAGCCTTTTGATAAAGAACTTTTTTCAGAGACTGGTTCATTTTTCTAACTGGAGAACTTGTGTGATACAATATGCTTGCACCTGCCTCTCCTGCTGTGAATACAGCCTGCCTGGAATTGTCCCTATGGGAACACTTTCCCAGGCTTTCCTATCAGGAACTTTGTTCTTAAACAAATAAATGGCAATGCCCATTTTGTCGAGAATGAACAGGACAGCCTTAGAGATGATCCTCAGGATTCCTGCAGACTGACCTCCACCCAAGGCATAGGTTTCCTAAAATTCACTTCCAAAAGTGAATTGGGTAGTGGTGAGATGCTCTTGGCTTTCAAGATGCAGAACACCAAGTCAATCCTTTCCATATTTTGCAGCTGAAGGTCTGGAACCTGTCTGACCTCAAGTAATAAACCTTGTGCTGCTGTCCATTGACCATGCCAGAAATACACCAATACATTTCCTGTAGTACATCTCAGAACCTCTCTTTTTAATGTCCAGATTTGTTGGCAATTTTTATATATTATGTATTAGGTGTTACAAATTACAAATACTCTAAAGGAAAGGTTTTGCGGACCAATAAATAAAACTTCTAGCAAGGGAACATATTTACATCCTTAAAATATAAAACTCCTATTCAATTCTGCTTATTTCCTTTATCAAAATTGCATTTTTATTATTGCTTTTAAATAACAACCTCACAACAATATGCTCTTTCTCTTTTGCTTAAAACCCTTACTTTTGATTTTTGTCCCAATTAATATAGTTCTAAACTCCAGAATTAATGTAAGAGAATTTCAACTGAGTGAGGGCCTCCATAGAGCAAAGTAAATATAGGTGAGTTTGAACGATGGACTCCCCTGGAAGAAGTAAGTAAAAATCTAACATATCTGTGCATGAAAAAGATGTTAAAGAGTAGTGGAGAGCAATCCAGCACCTGTGTCAGCACTTACTTCTTGATCCTCTCACCAAAGGAAGCAATTTCATCTAGGATATTCTGGACAGTGACACACACCTCCTGGATGGCATAAAGTCTATTCATAAATCCTTTCTTTTCACTGTCCTAAATAAAAGAATAGGAGTAGTTGAGTAAAAGAATTTCTGACTGTAGGAAAAAGATTGTGTAGCTATCAGTTAAGTTTCAAAAGGTCCTGTGTTACAGATTCATGTAAAAGAATTGGTAAAACCCGGCAATAAGAAAACGATTTCTTGTCCTGTAAACAGTGCTTATTGCAACACATATCGTTTAGTATATATGCTGAGCTCCACACTATTTTGTCTGTCACTGCATTAGTTTCTAAACACATATTTGAATAAGCCAGGTCTCAAGGTTTTAAACATGCTGAAGGTGCCAACCTTGTATGTTGTGTGCTCTTTCAAGTGACAAGAGTCATAAGGTGGAATAAAGGCAGTTTTATTGAAATGCTGGTTCTTGAGCTGATGTAAGCAGAGGAAAATAATAAACATTTCTAGTGGAAAGCATTGAGCAAGAAACCAGAAAAACTCAGCTCCTATAGAAAGCTGTTCTTTTTCCCCCAAATATCTATCTCTAAATCTAAACATGTTGGCAGCATCAAATCCATTAACAATACTGTGTTAAATGGGATTAAAATGAAGTATCACCATGGAAAAAAAATAGTTTCTCTTAATTTTTTTCCAGACCACAGACAGACAGAAGGTTATGTTCAACATTTCCAATGGGTTGTTGTGTATTACCCTAGCAAGTGTGAACATGATTATTGTTTTCTGAAAATAAGAAATGGAAAGAAAATTTTGTATTCTGAGGACAATATTTCATTAACGAAGTTCAACTTTTTGTAATCAAACCACATGATACAACAGTCTTTGTCATTGACTCCAAAGTTCAACATCTAAGAAATACATGTTGCATTTAATTTTTCTTTTCTTCCTCTGATGCTGTAGCTATCAGACAGAATATTTGTTCACTCATTTTGTTGACATTTTTGCTATCTTAATAAATTAGATTGGGAAGAAACATAATTTATCATTTAATAGTTTCAACATCACTGGTTCACTGACAATGGTGTTGTCAAGATTACCTGTGAAGATGTTTGAAAGTATTTAGTTAGAGAATACAGGTTTTCTAAAAACCAACCACAAGAGAAGCAGACAGAGATGAGAAAACTACTTTCAGTGATTCAGTGCAATTTATAAACCAAGCACTTCAGAAAGAGCAAAGCCACCAGTTTCTTAGGCAATGTGAAAGACCTTATATTTCACATAAGATTAATAATGATTATATCACAAAGAATTATTTTTGTTTTCTGAAAGTGACCATAATGGATCAGAACCAGTGATATCAACTATATCCAGTGCTGCACAGCAACACAAAGCCATTTATGTAAGTTATTTCCTTAATCTTTACTGCATTCTTGAAGCCTTTGCAATAATGCCATTATTCTCCTCAGATATACAGCTTCTGAAGATGCACATCATATATCCAGTGTGCTTCATTTGTCATCAGGAAATAGGCACTTGCTCTATTCCTTCATGTAAAACACATACTTCCAAGTATAATGTTCCCTTGTACAGCAGAAATGAACAATAAGCTATACAGGTATTTGCCTGCTTTCTAAATATGAAAATTGCCTCTTGCCTCTTCAGTTTTAAGAGATTCTGCCCTCCATGTAAATTCATTTTGGTTTATAATTAACTTGTGTGAAAAAAGAACTATGTCACCCTAACAAAACCTGTATCATATCCAGAACTCAAGTGGTGTTACATTCAAAGGTCGTGAGGCTGTTTTAATTTTAAGTGTCTTACACAATAACATTGTACCTTTATTCATGTCATGATTTAGGAATGGCACTCTCCAATTTAGTGCTCCCACTGAGACTTTCCAAATCCTGCTGCTGCATGCTCACTCCCTCTCCCTCCCCACCCGCTACTGGAGGCACAAAAGATCGTGGTGGAGATAAAAACAATTTACTGGGAACAGCAATGAGATAAGGAAATGAACAACAACAGTGACAATATCAAAAACAAAACTGTACAAAAGAGAGAGAGTGATTTACATGTGAAATGCTCACTACAGAGCCTGACCCGCCCACAGCCAAACCACCACCGCCAGGCTCGAAGCCAGTGCCACACTTAGTCAACCTAAAGGAACCCCTCTTCCTGGAAGAGAATCCCTTTCTCCTGCCTCTAACAATGATCAGAGATGGTAGAAAATAACCTCTAGGTTCTAGCCACTCCCCCTCCTGGCTACTGTAAAAATTCATCCAGTCCTAGCCAGAACCAGATAATCCAAAAATATATCAGTTTTAAATCGCTTCCCACAAATACCATGAAGACAGAACGAGACAGAGAAAGGATCACTATTTCCAACCCATTGCACCTTCTGAGCTTAAAGGAAATTTGTTGACATTCTCTGAGGCATGATTAGACAAAACAGCACAGGAAAGACGAGGCAGTCAGAAGAATCATGGTTCATCCTTGCTTAAACTATTCCAACTATTCCCACATGTCCCACAACTGTTAATTGTTTTTTATTTCCTGCTCCAAATATTTGTGTAAAAAATAAGCTGGACTAGGGAAAAACTGCACTTATTTTCTTCCAGTAAGATGCCATGTTATAAAATACAATACATGAGCTACCTAGAGTAAACCAAGGTTCTTAATAATTAATTTTTCAAACACTGCTGGCATTTCCTTTCCAGAGAAAGATGGTGTGAGAGACTGGAGGAGATTGGTGGCTTGAAACACTTCAGTTGCATGAATGGGATAAGGGGTAAGACAAGCCTTGCCCTGGTGAGGCGGTGAGTTGCTCCATCCACCCCTCCCCCAGAACCTGTACTCTGCAGGGAGCACAGTGGATGCAATGTTCCAAACCTACCCCTGGACCCCCTAACCCAGCCCCAGAGTGGATACCAGATGTCCCACCTGGGGAAAGGGCCCAGGAAAGCCATATGGTACTCACGCTAGAGCATGAGGCAAGCACTTGACCACTGGAACCACCAGTGGTAGTCATATTTGTTCTTTTCTATATCTCTTCTGTCTTTCTCTTTGTTTTTTTTCATCCAATTACTTCTTCTTGAAATCTAAGTAACTTAAAATCAAATGGGTTGGAGTTTGTCAAGTTGGATGGACTTGGAGCTTGCTAAATTAATGCTTTGTGAAATGCTTTGTGTTGATTCAATGTTGCTTTAAACTTTTGCCAAAGATCCCATATTTTCTGAAGTTGCCAGTAAAGTTTTGGTTGTTTTGACTCTTAAGGAATATTTTGTTGGCATTTCTCTTTTCTCATCTAACTCTGGGTAAAAGAAAAAAACAACCCATAAGCCTCTTTAAGGGACTCAGCAAGAGAGGTCTGGGGCCTTGAATATGGGCTGTGACTGGAATTGACTGGAATCAGTTTCATCACTTGCATGACTACAACTGCCAATTTTGTGGGCATAACTGTCATTTAAATAGTAGATAAAATTTATAATACAAAGCTAACAAAGCTTAATACAAAGCTTTATTACTACTTCATTTGTGTGTTTTATTTGTTTGCAGTAGGCTTAAGGTATCTGAAAAGCAAGAGATTTGCTAGGGCTTGGTTGTGAACACAAACTGTGAAAGCAGAGTAAAATTGATACTGATAGTATGACCTGAATTTTAAAAAGGATATGAACCCAAAGTAAAGTCTGAGAAGATGTCCTACTCCTCTTTCACAGGAAATTGTAAAATAAAGATTGATATGCTGTTTGCTGAATAGTAATACTTAACATTTACATACTGATTTTCAGCCAGAACTGTATTTTTCTTTTGGTGAAACCAAAGCAAAACAAAGTAAATTACTAGCTCTAAACTATGTCAAGCTAATTTACACAAATCCCTAAATAAAATCCATGTTATGTGAGTCTTTTTATTCAACACACTGTTCTTCCAACCCCATGACAAAATCGGGTGATTTAGGAAAGGATTATACCTGTAATCCTAAACCTCTCTTCTCTCCAAGTTAAAGTGCATTTGAAAACCAAACATTTCAAATGACCAGGAAAGTGGGAGAAATAAATAAGCCAGACTCAAAAGTATACTCTGGTAAAGGTAATGGGTTTAAGCCAGAAATGGGCAAAAGAAAAAAGAAAAAAAAAATTTAAATACAGAGAATAAAACTCTGAACATTTTATGGTGGATAACTGTCCTACTAGTAACTTCTAATTTGGAGAGAAAGGCACAGATCATAAGAAGAGAGTTTTGAGAAAAAAAGGAAATGCTGAAGGGCAGGATACTGTCTCTTAAGAGTGGGGAATGTGGGGCAGTTCACTGCCCCACCAGGCAAGG
The DNA here is from genome assembly GCF_023055355.1 of Agelaius tricolor. NCBI lineage: Eukaryota > Metazoa > Chordata > Aves > Passeriformes > Icteridae > Agelaius > Agelaius tricolor. The sequence continues at coordinate 8,041,709 of NW_027269287.1, forward strand.
CCTGACCCCTTCCCCTACACATAGGCATCCAAAAACGCCTTGAACATCAACCTTTCTAGGCTCTGGCACCTGTGGCTGCAAAAGCAAAAGTATAGCCCTTCTGCTATCAGTGAAGAACCCCTCTAATCATCTTTGACTTTTAGTAACAAGCCAAAAAATCTCTAATGCTTAAACAGAAACTTCTGTGAGAAAACTCTTCAGATTATTTCAACTAATAATTGGTGTCCAAAGTAAAGTCCATAAATAGGGACCCACATCACCCCTCAGCAGGAGACTCTGGGCTCTAACACTGTGGCAGACTTCCTTTGTGGACTGATGAAATAGACCCAGAAGTAGTTGGTAGTTAATGCATTAGTCCTGTACTGGCAGGAGTCATTAGTACTGCCCAGAAAAACATACAGACACAGACCAGTAGGTTTATGGTGTGGCCACTGCTCAAAACCCCACCTTAGTAATTACCTTCCAAAACCTAACCACTGCTGTCTCTGAAGCCCACAAAGAAGAAGATAGTAAGCCAATACTGTTTCAGCTCTGGAGGCCTTTGATCTCCTTGAAGTCTCCTGAATCTCTATCAAAAGGCCACAGATCTGGTGATGGACACCCAGTTAAGTTTTTATTTTTTCAAATGTGGGAGACAGAAATTCTGTTCACTTCTGGTGAGCAACACAAAGCACTCTGGGGAAAGGTTCGACTAGCGGAGAGGTGAAAAACAATTCCTGTAACCAGGGAACAGCTTGCATGGCTGGCATGTGGTCACCATGTGTGTGGGGGAGTGATTGCTTGGGGAGATGCATGGACACTGCAGATCAGAGAGCTGCAGAGAGCTGCTTGGGTAAAGGGACACGTGAACAGTGACACCACGGTGCCAGGCAGCCAATGCACGCTGGGTTTGGTTAAGTTTAGAGCATAGAAAGGCTTGTTTTGCTGCAATAAACAATCTTCTTCAGAGCAAGCAAGAAGGTCTGTGTGTCTTTGTTCCCCATTGCTACAATCAAATTTTCAGGTAAATAGAAGGAGGACAGACAACCATGATGATATTGTTATCTTAAAGCTGACTGTGGAAGCAGGTCTTGAGGTAAAGCTGAATGGTCTACAGGATCTGAAGAGGTGCATGATGTGACTTGAGACTGGCCTCTTCATTACATCCTGTAATGAGCTGAGAGAGTCAGGTTATTTTAACTGTCTTTCCCCCTTGCAGGCTATCCCTCACAGAGCAGCTTAACCACATTATTCTTCCCAATTCTTGAATTGAAAAGGTATGGGAAAACTCTTGGAGATATTAAACCTTCTCAGTGGAACCTTAATGATTCAGAAGTCCCCACCCTTTCAGTAAAACAGATTGTAACTCTTGAGACTTTCACCTATTTCAAATAGTGACAGATAGCATGTCCAGCATATCTTCTCTTTTCTTCATCAGCAAAATAAAAACCTGCTTGGTACTCCTTCCACTCTGAAAAGGACCAGCAGGAACAGGTCTCCTTAAAGCACTGGCACCATTTCACCTCAGACATCAAATCCGTGGGTTATGTAGATAACCAGAAATGAGTTTTTAAACTTGGGTCTTCAACTTCACCCATATTACTCGGCACCACACCTTAAGTGACCACATTTTTCAGATACTATCAGCTGTCTACAAATGCTCAATACATCATCTTAAAAATCTTTGTGCTAGCATGTGTCTTTATGTGTGCATGGTGATGAGGTCTGAAAATTAGTCTCATGCCTAATTGGAAATCAGGCTGAGGATTATAAAATGTGGAGAAAACGACATAATAATGAAGAATAGAGTTTTACAGAGAGAAATTATATTTGTGGTCATGATTATTAAAAATAGAAGCCATAAACTGTTATTGACTAGTAAGAGTCCGTATTTTAAACAGCAGACAATAGGAACAACAGAAATTATAGAAACATGAGGAAGAAAATACTGAAGACTCAGTAAAGAACTGTTAAACAGACTTTTTTCACCATTGCCCAGCCTTTGATAAGATCTGCAGTTGAAGACCTGGTGTGATAAGGGGCCATGAGCTTTGTCAGTGGCAGTGAATGCTGCTGGCCCTGCTGTTAAAGGTAAGTGAACTGCAGGGCCAGCTAACTATCCCCTATCACGGGAATATCCCGTGAATACCGTGTCCATGGTCCCAAGCTGGCGTGGAGCTGCCCAGCTGCTGCCATAAAGCACCACTTAGCCTCTATATAAGTGAGTGCACAGCAAGTTTGTCAGAGCCCTCCTCACCAAGAGACAAAGGAAGAAGGATCTTCACAGGATGCCACAGATTCTTGGTGGTAATTACCTACCTTTCTGTAGTTCTTTGCTTTTTCCTACTTTTCTGTTTTCTTGCTTGCTCTTTCTTTGATAGTGAGTAAATGTGTATTATAATTTTGATTATCAACATTTGACCTCCTTTGTGTCTTAATCTCATTCAGGGTATTTTGGAATCCTGCCCCTCCTTGTGTTTGCAGCTTAGGACACATTTCCAGATTGGGAGAGACCCACTCTTTATGAAGACACACGCCTGTGAGCATGAATTACCTGCTCTTAGCAGTGGGGTTGGACTAGATATATCCAGAGCTCCCTTCCAACCCAAAGAATTCTGTGAGTTTGTGTGACTATTACAACAGTCTGTTCTTCTCAAACATTACTGAGAGTTTGAGAGTTGATAAAAATAATTTTGATAAAAATAATTGACTGAGAGTTGATAAAAATAATTTTGAACCTTCTGTGACTTTTTGGCACTACCACCTATGTAATGAATTAGATTTTTTTCATGGACTACTGCAGAGCTAGAAGATAAATATAAAATTGGGGGGAAATATGGCAAGAGCTACAGTAATAATTCTAAAGAAAAAGAAGATATTGCAAGCTTTCCAGAGTAAAGAAATAACACCGTGATAGCAATTATGTAAATTATGTTTAAATTGAGATTTTTGACTAGTACTCTTTATTTTCTCTTTCTTCCTATCACATTACACAGTGTTTGCCAGTGCTTTTTTTAAAACATGTTCCTTCCTGATCTGTCCTTCACTGCATATTTGAATAGTGTAAGGACAGCACTCCAGATAAAAGGCAGAAACATGGACGCAATAGAGCCAGTTTATAGAGCAACGTGCAATTCCACCAAAGGGCCATCCAGTGGGGAGAAACAAAAATTTAAATTTTCCTTTCATGATACCTTCCTGACTAATATGAGACTGACTCATAACCTTTATGAGGTATTTATTTAATATATACTCTAAGCAAATATATTACTTGAAAAGGGTGAAACCTTGTTTGTTCATGGTGATAGATTTGGAGCAAAAAGTCAACAAAAGGCACAAATTTTGTTTTGCCTTTCTTGGCCTTGTTTTGGAAAAAAACCCATAAAACTAAGGCGCTGTAGGGTTGAGCACTGGGGTGATTAGAATACACTCAATGAATGTGCTTTAGGTCAATGTTTTAAGTACCTGAAATTCTTCTTTTGGATGTCTTTTTCTTCACCCCTTTGACTATGCTTAAAGAAGGGAAGACAGAATATCTTATTTTATGAGAGTCAGAACAGCACCGGAGCTTGACAGTGATCTCATTAATACTTCTTTTGTACCCAGCCACATCAATGTAATCCAAAAGAGGCTAACACAGAAATAATGGTATATTGTGCATCAGCTGTTTGCAATAGTTAATTTAGTCAGAATACAGTCCTGGTATTCTACTAAAGAACAAACTTTGGCCATGATTTTACAGTTGAATTTGTAATTTCTAGTGGTTCTAATGTGTTTATCCTATGCTGAATGAAAACTGCAATTAATAAGGTGGTCATTAATGCAGCTCTTTAAGTTCTGTTATACAAATACGAGGGATGATAGAGACAAAAGTTAAATCTCAAGGGTCTAATAACCCTCAAAATGTAAGGAAAGAGCCTGCTAGTTTTATTGGAAAGAGTTATTTTAAATAAGAAGAACCTTGATATGCAAGAGCCTGGAAGAATGGTGCAATGAAAACAAGACCTACCAGCTAGCATAAAAATTCTGCATGCAGGTAGGGATGAAAGAAATAGGCAAAGAAACCAGAAAAGGAATGCTGAAAGACTGAGCTTAGCAAAACATCTGAATTGTTGAGATATTCTATAATCATTGCTTATCTAAATCACATACACACATTTTTGTTGTCCACTCATTATCTCTAAGATAATCAAAAATAATCATCAAAATAATACAGTACTCTGTTTTGAAAGTTAAAACTAGCCTGAAAATTTATCTTTCAGTGAGGGCCTACACACGTGTCACTAACTGATATGCAGGGAATTGATATGCAAAAGTACTGCTGGAGTTAGTAATCTAAAATTTCAGTTACAATTCTGAAATACATTTTCTTGGATGTAGCAGAAGTAAAAGTTAATTTGATATTTTAGTGTATGTAGAAAGCAATTTTCATTTTCTCCTTGTAAATATTACAATGTTAAATGTGCTTTTGCACAAAAGACAAGACTGACTATTCAAGATGACCTCCACACTGGGCTAGGACACTCTGCATCAAACTCTGCAGATTTAGATTGACAGTCTCTGGAAGTTTTCCAATCCTGTGTTGACAAGATATTGTGATCTTAGAACTCCTAATATGCCATGCACCTAAACAAACAGATCTGTTGTTTCTCTCTCAGACTCCCCACTATTGACAACATCTTTATATCAAACACAGAAAAAAAAAGTAATTTTGTATTTCAAAATTCATGTTATCACATCTTGGACTGCTCATGTTTTTGGTTCACAGAAATCACAAGACATTCCCTGAAACTTCCTTACCTAACTAGCACAGTATGGTATGAAATTGCCTGGGCCTGGTCAAGCAGACTGCTGAGCAGAGAACTACAGAAATGTCTTTACTGTTTGTACATGCTGCCCAAACAGTGCTCCTTTGGAACAACTAATCCAAACTTTTTAATGTCTGTTTTAGATTTCAGTGATTTAACTCAATGGCAAATTGCTATGGGGAAAAAAACAAACAAAACCATTTTCCTGGGGACACTATTTGTAAAGAGCAACTGCACAGAGAGATAAAATTCTTAGTGGCTACATATTGCTTCATATTTTGAGGTCAACAGAGCCCAAATGGCCTACACCAGTTGAAGAACAAACTCTAGAATCTTAAACACTTGATTGTTGTCAAGTGATCAATCATTAGGAATATGATCTGGAAAAGAAAAATACTACACTGTAGCTCAGCTAAACCAGCAAGTGTAGATTATCCGCAATACTTAATTCCAAACATGAACATAGAGCAATGAAGACGAAAATAGTAGTATGTGAAATCTGTCTGGCATTGTTTTTATGAGTTGAATGCATAAGGAAGTCATCTTGACAGCACTTTGGGATTGAAAAGGACGGTCAAAACAACCATGAATATTCAAAATAAAAAAGAAAAATTACATTATCATAATCATTGGCTCTGTTACTTTAGCTCAGAAGAAATCCTATAATGTCTAGAGCAGGGAAGATTACATGATGTTCTAAAGACAGTGGATGTATAAATATACATTTCAAACAGCAGGCAGAGTTATCTAAGGAATGTATCAAACTGATAAATTGATGAAAGAAAGAAAACAAGCCGTTCAAACCCACACCTTTTTTATATGATTCCCCTGGATAAATGTTCAGACTCTGCTTTTGGAAAATTACATAGTGAAGAAAAATAGTTTGGCATTTGAGGCTAAGCAATATAAAATGGAAGAAAACAGCAGCATCTAGAAAATAGCCCTAGGAATGTACAGTGGGCAAGGAATGATGACTGAATCAAGAATTCAAGCATGTAGTTTAAAAAAATCTTGAGAACAGCCTGAAAGCACTCTGTTGCCCATTTTCTTTCTATGCTTACTTTACTGAAATCAGAAAAAATACCCCCAAAGCAAAACAAAATAAAAAACCCCAAAACAATGACCAAAAAAACCCAACCCAACCCAACAAAAAAACTCCACGAAAACCCAAGAAAGTCCCCCAAAAATCCCCAACAGACACACAAAAAACCATACAAAGGAAGAAAAGCCAAAACCACAAACCAAATCCCACCCCTTTTAATTTGTTAGGAATTACTGACATTTCAGAAAAGATCTAAATCTGAGCCGTGTAGTGAAGATAGTGGTGGTATAATGAATATGCAAAAATCAACCCAAAAGGTAATTTGTAACAATGTTATTTTAATATCTGCCCACTACAATAGTCTGTTCTACATTCATTTTAAATATGCTTCAGTATGCTAATTTCTCAGAAGTAAAAATGTACATATTTATGTTGGACCACAATAAATCACACTCTGACTAAAAACTGTGAGAGGTGCTCACATTCAGCTGATGTACTGCAGACTACAATATCAGAAAGCAAATTAGTAGCTCAAAGGCATTTATTTGCTCAAATGTCTAATTTTTTCCCAGAAGGACAAATATGTGTAGCTTAGGGAAAGGCTTTGACTGTGAACTGCATAGATGTTACTTCACAATAAAACATGTAGAAAAAGCTACAAGCTTGTCTTCAGTGACTTAAAGTGAATTTCCTTCTATAATTGAATAATAAGATTTGATGACTTGAACTAATAATGAATGGAGCTGCTTTAGAAGGAAAAAAGAAAGCAAAATGTTGTTAAAATAAATACAAAAAACCATATGATTACTGCAATGTTGGAATGACAGCTGAATAAAACAAATGGCAGGAAATACAAACAGTTGTCATTCTTCGTGAATGACTAACTGGGCCACTGAGCACTCATGACACAGGAAGCATACTGGGTCACAGATGATATTATTTATACTAAATCTTGCAGCTAAAGAAGAAAAAGCCCTGCTGAGATGTACCAAATATAAGATAAAAAATAAGCATCGAACAGAATTTATATGCTTTCCTGAAGAAATAAATAAGCAAAGGACTTTAACCATGTGACATGTATTTCCCCAATTTACCTTTTTTTTTCCCATCATCTCCTAACTTGCATAGTGCCTATTTAAAAACTTTAAAGTACCAAGATCAACAAATATACAAATGCCAGATGAGGAGGGCTGGGAAACCTGCAGCTGACAGCAAACTAACAAATCATTGCTTTTTAACAATTCAGAGTGAATATTGGACATTAAGGAAATGAATGAATGAGACAGATTCTAGAATGAGCAAAAAGGGGCACCCAACAGCACTTAGCCTGAAAAGCTGCAAAAGAGCTGGCATTCAACCCATGATGCATCCCTGCTCAAAGGGGATGCTTTTGAACACAGAATTATTTTCAGTTGAGAAAACAGGAAATTGTAAAGAGAATTGAAGACCCTCTCTCCCTTCCTAAATTCCTGAGCATTTTGCATCATTTTCACAACTGCCAGGGATCCATGTAGGAAGGCATCAGCTTCAAAGGTTTGCTGGCACCAGCTGTCCACAGATGCAGAAGTACTGTGCCATCTCCTGCTTCTCCAGCTCCACTACTGCTGCTCTGATGGTGCGTGTTGTATAGTGCATCATCCCTAACAAGGTGCAGACTGTTTAGGATAGCTTATTTTATTCACATAGGCCTTTTCAGCAGAGAGGACAAATTAGCCCTCCATACTTAAAAAGCTTGTTTCTTCCAAAATTTTAAGCTCATTGCTTGTTTTTGTGATACTCAGAAAAGCAACCACCAGCCACACTGAAAGAATTCAATGACAGCTCTCTTCATCAATTTTCAGTAGTCTTTGTATTATTTATTGTCTAGTAAATAAAGTTGAAAGGCTTTTCAACCTTGGTTGCAAACTGAGTACCCAGTTGCAGTCCAACAACAGCAGGGAATAAGGCTGACAATGTAAAATATCTTTTTTTCTCCTTTGTGACTGCTTTCCGTAGATTTCATTATTTCTCCTGGATCTGCGCTTTGTCATATCTAGGGCACAGCAATACTAAGTAAGCAGGGAGAAGGGATGTGAAATTTTTATCACAGAAACAACTGGCTAGGAGGTAATACCATATTCAAGCTTTTCCCAGAGAAAACATGGAAGAGAACAAGTGCCATTCTTCTAGAAAACTGTGCTATTCTAGTCTGACAGTTTGGGATTAAACATACAGACACTTGAGGTGCTTAGACTTTGTGGCACAACAATTATCTGAGAGGCTATAATAAGCAGCTCCACTGGATTAAAACAGCTTTTTGAAAAGCGGCAGCTTTGTGTGATACTTAAAAATAACCTTTTCTATTTTAGCACAGTTCTTTGCTATCAAACAGATGGAAGGATGGCTCATGCACAACACGGGGTGGACTTGTGCAGAAACAGAACAGCCAAGAGAAATGAGCACGTTAAGGTCAAACAGTTATACCAACTTCTCAAAGTATTTCTCAGACTTTCAGAGAATGGTGGGGCAGGAGTTTCCACAGCTGTTTGTTCCAAGTTATTCTCAATGCCTTTTCCTTCCCTGAGTTTGCCCACTCTTATGTGGCACCTACATAAGCTTCAAGAACCCACACCACTGCTAGTGTTTCAACTATCTCCCCCCAGGTTCCTTCAGAGTTTTTTAAGCAAACATCATCCAGTCCTGATAATTTGTTATTATTAATTCTGTTGATTTTTTTCTGTAACTTCTTTTACCAAAACTGGATTTGAAGCAGATAAACCCTATGGAAACTTCACCATGGTCTTCTATAATGAATACACACACAAGAAGTTACCATTAAATCTTAAATCCAAGGTCAATGGGTAGGTTGTTTTGAGTACCATACACTGAAATTTGCAAATTAGTTATTACAAAGTTCTTGAAACTTTTCAGAATTTTAAAGCAGTCAATAAACAATGAGAGGGCAAATGATAATTTGCATTGTGCTTAAAATAAATGTTAGGCTGTTGCTAAAAGAAAAAGGATATCAAAATAACTATGCAAGGAGAAAGAAGTAAAAAGCATTATTATATATATACACACTGAAAGATTAATTGTAAAAATAATTGACACGATGTTTAACATATTTATAAATCTAGATCAAAAAGAAGGAAGGTTGAGATGCCCAGTTTGGAGGTGACAGAATTACTTAAAGATGTGATGTCAAACTTCTGAGGAATATAGTGAAGTTAACCGAATTACTAACACTAGTAGTTTACTGAGTGCCATTGTATAAGCCTAATAATTTCAGCTAAAGTACTGAATCAAAAAAAAAAAAAAAAAAAAAAAAAAAAAAAAAAAAAAAAAAAAAAAAAAAAAAAAAAAAAAAAAAAAAAAAAAAAAATAAAAAAAAAAAAAAAAATCAAATTCAGAAAAGCAGACATGATATTTGAAATAATGAAAATTATGTGAGGAAAGTTAAGATGATGAGCAATAAAAAGTACTAGGACATTTTAATTTACAAAGAAGATGAATGAATATAATCAAGATACTCAAAATAATGAATGGTCTAGAGAGAGTAAATTGAGACTCTTAATTACTCTTATAAGACTGTAGAAAGAAATGTTCTAACAACTTGAAAGGCAGAAATAAAGCTGACAAAAGTAAATTTCTTTTTTCCATTCAATGGAAAACTCACCAGTGGACCTTGCTGACAAAGTAGCATTAGTATGAAGAACTTAATAAAACCAACAGCAGAATTAAATACATATGCCATCATTTTCCTAGTAGGAAAGGTACTAGGTAGGACAACTATGCATCATTTCACACAAAAATTTGACACTTCAAAAATATCTTTTAGAACTTGAACACAAGTTTAAGTCAGAATACAGAGCAAAACTTACTATGAAAATTAAGTATAGACAATGCATGATCTTAAAGGTCCCTTCTAACCTAAACTATTCTATATGATTCTATGAGCTGAAGCCTTTCCTATTTACTATTTGAGGCACTTGCACATTTGTTAAAACATTTCAGAGGAGTAGTAGTAGAACAAGGAATCAGTAGACAGAATCATTAAACTTCTGACATTTTAGCCTAGACAAAAATACTGAGAAGTACTGTAGTACACTGTTGTGTACTTTCTATAGAGGATTGTACAGATATGAAAACACCTTAACCTTATAGTAAAAATAAATTTCCAGAACAAACAGGGTCACAAAAATGTTTTCCAGTGACAGCACTGATTTCTTTTAGAAGGAAAAAGCCTTGCAAGTACACTTTCAGCTAACCATTCCCATCCTAGGTGAATAAATGTCTAATTATATTGTGTATTTTTTTTCTGGTTACAAAAACTGAGACTGGTTACGAAAACATCTGACATGCCCATGGTTGCAACACTAATCACTTGCACCAGTCCTGATGTTGTAAGACCTATTTTATGTTTCCTTCAGGTGAACTCTGCCAATCCATAGCTTGAAATAGATTAATTTTTACTGTACAGTTGTATAATAGTATGTGCAAACCAAGTATGTAAGAAGAGCTCTGGTGTTCTCGGGGAAGAGAAGAAATCTTAATACCTAAATATCTTCAACCCTATCTCAAACTGAAAATCACATAAGAACCTTTGATTACATATCAAAATACAGAAGAGGGGAGGGCGGGGGTGGTGGTGGTACAGGGGTGTTTGGGGTTACTTATTTTTTAGGTAGAAATCAGCTAACTACAAGTCAGTACCTCTGTACTGTGCAGTAATTTCTTCCTCCTCCTGAGATACTAGCCTTCACTAGGACTCCAAGCTCTGTAGAAGCTGGCATTACTGAGCACACAACTCCCACGGGGCACCCTACTGCACTGCCTTGGCCCCCAAAATCTCACCACCTTTGTTTTGACTTTAATGCTCTTGATTCCTGTGCAGCTGAAAATACTAACATGGTGGGAAATATTAATATAATGCTACAAGGGAGAGAAACCAAGAGAGTTCGCTGACAAGCCTTACTCAAAACCAAAGGAGCAAAGATGTGTGTAGTATGCAAAGCATCTCCCTCCAGTATCTGGAAGACACCTCTGTTGTGTTACAATAACACAAAGGGAAGGTTGGGAAAATCCTGTGACTCCTGGGGATAGCACAACCTGACTGGGCACCCTTCCAGGGCTGTCTTTGAGATTGCTCTCCACCACAGAGAGATGGATAAAGCTCTCTATTAGTAGCTCTACTGACAATTAATTGACATTAATATGTTATATTATTAGTATTAATAAATAATTACCATCATTAAGACTTTTTTTCTTGTTTGTCCTAGAAAGGAAAGGGGGCACCTGTCAGAGCAGAGCCTGCTGGGTCCCAGCATCCCCAGTGGATGAGTCTACCTTGAAACAGGGGGCAGAAAAACAATTATCTTCTCCAGAGGAGATGACTCCAGCATCAGAAGGGTTGAGATCTGCTCAGTAGCAAGAGGCTATTACCTATTACACCCTTCTGCATGGCCATGTGTTTCCAACTCTTTTATTTCCCATTTATATTGTATAAATTCCCTGGCTGCTTTCAGTGACAGAGTTGCACTGAGCTTTCCCCTCCCCACCATGACTAATCTTATGGAGCAAAACAGAAGGTTTCTCTTTTGCAGCACTGTGTTTTAATCTCATCCACACCACATTCAATTTTCCTTACAGTTACTACTTTCAATCAACATTTTAAAAACCTCAGCCACCACTGAAGAGGTTTAAATAAGCATCTCAACCTGTAAAACAACTAAATGCTGTGAAATATATGTAGTTTATGGTGGAGATAATTTTAGTGTATATATTCAGAGTCTCAATTTTCTGTGAGAACATAAGAGTAGGATGAATTATTTGGGGGAAAAAAGAACAGAAATAGAAGAAAATAAAGCTTTCCTAAGCACATACACTTTTCAGTGTCCCAAAAACAGGTAACGTGTTTAGCATATAATACTTTATAACCTTGTGTCAGAGCTCTGGCTATGCTCCTGACTTGTGTCCTTAGATTTTTTTTGGGATACAACTCCAAACAGTGATATTGAGACCTGAAGAAAAGTATAATGCCTGGGTGTTATCAACATCTCTAAAGGGAAAGAACAACACTTCAGGAAGGTCAAAGTAGTATAGCAGTGTTGGAGTGCTCCCCATCCTTGACTAACCCCCCTCCACCTCTGATGGGAAAACCAAAGCAGGATATTGTAAGAGCATGATTTTAACCAGTGTTCTGCTGAAACTAAAGTTTTATCCTTGATTAAATACATCCTTTCTAACTCCCTGGAAGCCATTATAGACATCATCCTTAAAATAACCTCATTCAAAATGTTAAGGAACATTGATATAAGAATATGTTGCAATATGTCACATACTGCAGATTCTTTTATTTTAGTGGGTTTTTTTTAAAGGTGATACTATTTTTTTCTAAATGTTTTTCATGTTCAGATTATGAAAAATTAATTACTCCAACCCTACACAATTATTATCTATATTTTATAACTACTCTGATTTGGTAATCCAGAAAAAAATCCATTTTTTTCATCAAACCTTGTATATTGTTCTACTTTTCCTTGCACTGTAATGCTGACCTGCTTTTAATAGCCAATGGTATGTTTACAAACTCAAGAGATAGTGTTTATCTGCAGTGACAACTGAGGTCCTAATCAAAGCATTAATTTTGAATTGCAAAATTGGCTGAACTTTCCCTATATTATTCTCCCAGCAGGTTCCTAAGGAGGGGTTGTGCTGTCCTTTGAACACATTCAAAAATACACATTCAAAGATTTGTAAACAGATGTGATACTCACCAAATTATGTTGGGGAGTTTCAACAGCGTGAAGTGCGACTTTTCAATCTGATAGTTTTTGATTGGACCTTTTTGGCAGTATGGTAGTTCTAAAAAGTCTAACTGACATCAGAGGAAAACATGGCCACAGACCAAACTGCTGTGGGACCTTTCAGAGGCAGCCAGTCTCAAAAACAAAGAAACTCCAATATTCAATAAACAGACAACATTTCACTGGGGGGAAAAAAAATCTTTAACACTTTCAGGGAATGACATTTCTGTATTTATGCATTAAGACTTCAAAATTCAGCATTAAGTTCTTCTTTCTAAAAACATCAAGATGTTAAAATACATTTTCTTCTGAATCAATATATCTTGAGGTAGATCAGTGAAAAGGATTACACAATGTAAGAACTGCTTGAAACAATTATTTAGTAACAAACTGACTCTTATTATATAATGCAATTTTTGATAATGCAGCTTCAAGCACTCCCTGAACAGACTATAAAATCTTAATCTTAATAGACTATACAGGAACCACAACTATTACTATGCAAACCATTCTTCTATCAAAATGCAGGGGTGTGTATTATACTTCAGAAAAATAGCTGAGTAAACTGTTTCTTGATCTTCACTATATGCTGTGTATTGATCTAAAATATTCAGTTAGCATTAGTTCTTTGAGAGTGGGAAGGAAAGTAGTCCTATGAATACAGAAAATACAAAAGGAGATGTTTTGGTGTGAACATATGCACAAATTTCAAATTTGCTACAAATTTTAAAAAATCCAACTACAAATTAGCAGCGGAAAAGAATTTCCATCTACTCTTCTTCTCCTGTTGGTATTTAAATTTTTACTCAAACAGTAAGTAAAGGTCAACAAATGGCTTTTCCATAGTTAATTCTGAATTATAGCTAATACCATGCATTAAAGGCACAGCAAGGCGCTGGCTATGTTGAGGGTAGGAGGAATTGTATAATTTTTTTGTGTAAAATACTAAAACACACATCTGCTGAGCAATTGATCTTAAATTACTATTTCTGATTGCAAGAAAGCTTCAGATTAGCAATGCTGTCCCGACTTATTCACTCTGCTAAAGACTAACCAAAAGCAGTACTTTTTCAATAGAATTCTTTTCTCTCAGAGCTCTCTGTTACTCTGGCATTAAAGTATCTATGACATCATGTAAAGGAGTGGTATCCATTTTGATTTTCTAAAGCCGTTAGCTTTCAGAACAAAAACAGTTTACTAGGATAACTCTGTAAATCTGTTTTTCCCATCCTGGACTTAGTTACCTTAGCACTTCAGCAGGCCAAGAAAATATAGAAAAGAGAAAGGAAATATGAGAAAGAAGAAAAACCCAATACTTAAATCTTTATTAGTAATTTTTCTTATATATATTTTTATATGTATTAAAATAATCCATATACATTTCTCAGCTCAATTACTTACAAATAACTTATCTGCAGAATCAAGGAAATCAGCTGTGGAAGTTTATTTTTCCATATGCTATCTTGAGATAAGCAAGTCTGTAATATTATATTTCCACTGAAATAATTGTGCATGAATTCTGATCTGATTTAGTATTACATGGTGCAAAAGGTGACACATTTTCTTTAATACAGCCCATTAGAAAAGGAAAGGAATTGCCAGTGTAGGAAATCTAAAGAGTTTGATTGAAAGACTCTGGGACTTGCGGGTCAACTCAGTGGAAAAGTAACTTGCTCAACTACCCCAGGCACTAAGCACTGTGACAAGCAAACTTAATACCCTGGTGCATTTACTGAGACAATCAATAAAAACACTGCACTATCAGACTGCTACAGCTGTGCATTAACCTACCATTTACCTCAACTTCTCCTGAACCAGTCAAACATGCATTTGCTGATCATGCAGATAAAACTGATACCTCGCTGGTCCTTAAGTCACATTTAATAGCAAGTCAGAGTGCTAAAACAACCATTTATTGCTTTTCTATATGCCAGAAATTCTAATTTTCAAATCTATCTAAATTGTACACAGAAGACTACATTCAAAGAACTACTGAGATGACAAAGCCAACTGCTCTGAAATTAATTTATGGGAGATTTAGGGCACATTCCTACTTGAATCCTCAATCCACACCTGTTACCCCAGCACACCTGCACCTGGGCTTTGGGGCCTCTCCCTGCCTCCTTGCCTTCTCCTGATGCAGGTCCCAGCATCATCATGTCCTTGCCTGCCCAAGGACTGGTCATTCCTGCTCCCTAGCTTGTCTATGTTTATTTTGATATCTTATTTCTCCTACTCTTTCTCGCAGTTCCAGCTCTAGTTCCTGCAGACTCCTCAGCTCACAGCTGCTCCAAAAGGGATCATGGGTGGGCATTGGTACTCCTGCATGCAACTCAACAGAAAAATCAGTAAATCCATACAAAAACCACTGCCCTCCTTGGCAATTGGTCCCAGTGCTTGACCTCTCGTAAGTCCAGATAGGAGCAGCCTGGACATGCTTCTTACTTTTGGAACTTTCCTAGTAGTTATCAGTAAATGCATACAATTCCTACCACAGAAGAAAACAGAAACAGAACAAAGCAGTATGCAGTATGCACTATTTGTCCAAAACCTTTATGCTAAATTTGCCTCTTAATCTGCCAGCAGATTACATCTGAGACAGACTCCACTCTGTACCATGCTGATGTGTCCTAGATGCTGCTGCACAACACCAACTTTTTAATTCCATACCACATTGCTCTAGGATGAATTTTGTTCTTGAATACTTTGGGCACAGGTGCTTCTTTCATTTTGTCAGGATTATATTTTGCCTAGATGATCTGTCCTGCAACTTTATCACTAATCCACACATCAACATGAAGTAAACAATATAAAATTTTCCACTGACACACAGATATTTCAAACTGTAAACAAAATGCATGTTGCGTATTGTTCGCATAATCTTGCAGTTTATTTTCCCATATTCCTGTATTTTCCTCCATAAAGCACAGCAAAGCCTGATCAACTGTCCTGGCAAATTTTTGTAGTTGAGGTTGCAATTTTCCTCAGAAGCCTATTCGTGAAGTCAAACACCTAGCTTAAGCTGTGGATTTTCAGCTGTGTTGTAGTGCAAGCCTCAGCATCAAATCTCAGTTGAAAATCCAGACTACAATGCAGCATCCATTTTGCATGCAGTTGAGCACCCTCTTCTTCCCAGCATCACCTCTGCTTCTCATTCATTCTCATCCACATAAATTGTGTCAACCTTGCTCCACTGGCAACTGGGTCCATGCAGCATTTACCTCATGCTAGCAAATCCTAACCATCACTTTTCTCTACAAGGCTTCCAAAGTTGTATTTACTGTAATGTCTGCACAGCCGGGTTTTGGAAGGGGTGGGCTACAAAGCTGGCTTCTATGAGAAGCTCCTGGAAGCTTCTCCTGTGTCTGGCAGAGCCAATACCAGCCAGGATGAACCCAACACTGGCCATGGCTGAGCCCACCAGCAGTGACAGTAATGCCTCTATGGTAATGTATTTAGGAAGGAAATAAAAAAAGATAATGCACAAATGTTTTTGTGGCCAGGGGAAAATGAAATGAAAATATGTGAGAGGAATAGCTTTGCAGACATCAAAGTCAGTGGAGAAGGAGGGGGAGAAGGTGTTCCAAGAGCCAGAGCTGAGATTTCTCTGTAGCCCCAGATGAAGACCATGCTGGAGAGGGTGGATGCCTCAGGGGAGGCTGTCATTCTGTGGGAAACCCATGCTGGAGCATGGTTCTGGCAGGGACCTGCAGACCCATGAAGAGAGGAGACCTTGCTGGAGCAGCCTTCCTAGTAGGACTTCTTAACCCTGCAAGGGACCCACTCTGGAGGAGCCTGTACTTAAAGGAATGTACTGTGCAGAAGAGTGACCCATATTGCAGCAGTCCGTGGAGAATTGCTGCCTACGGGATGGACTCAGGGTAGAGAAATTTGTCACGGACTGTCTCCTGTGGGAGGGGCCCCATGCTGGAGCAGGTAAAGGACTCTTCTTCCTGAGCAGTGGTAAGGACAATCTGTGATTCCCCATCTCCCTGCACTGTTGAAGTATTGGAAGTAGAGCTTGGGAAGGAGAGAAAAGTGGAGGTAGTTTTAAGATTTATTCTACTTTTCATTATTCTGCTCTGATTTTGGTAGTAATAAATTACATTAATATTCCCAAGTTGAGTTTCTTTTTCCTGTGATGGTAATTGGTGAGTGATCTCACCTTGTCCTGACCTTAATCCATGAACCCTTTGTTATATTTTCTTTCCCCTGTCCAGCTGCAGAGGGGAGCGATAGAACAGTTTTGGTGGGTGCCTGGCATCCAGCCACAGTCAACCCACCACACTTAGACCTTACATCTCTGCTTCCTGTGGGACTCAGAGGATTTGTTGTGTATTATGGGATCTACACTTAGCTGTAGAAAATGCTCAAAAGGCATCTCTCCAAAGGTGTTTGGGGCTGTCCTTTGGAAGATTAAAAAAAATGGAATAATGAATAAACCTGAAGAAACATTCAGGTGGCTGGCTAATCATGGCTTGCTTAGAGTTGCAAGGGGTTCATGGCAGTAGCTTAAACAGAACTCAGATCTCATGATTCTGTGTGAAACTACTTCAAAGAAATTCTGTTAGAGAATGAAGAATGGTGATTGTCCATTCTCATCACTTTTGAAATCATATGGAGCTAAGGTAGAAACCAACCTGCACACGTACGAAGGTTTCAAAGTAAACCCAGCAGTAAAGGGCTTTGGTTGTTTCTTTTCACACTTATTATTTCTCTTCCTAGTCATGGAGAAGACCATACAGATGTTTTTAATTAGACCCTAAAGTTACTTTTTGAGGACCTAGGTGAAACAGCTTGGCCTCAAAGCATTTAAATCTGCTTAGTTACATTATGAAATAATATTAAGTCTCATTCTTGAATAGCTAACATAATTTAGACACATTCTTTATCTGATTTAATAATTTATTGAATTATACTTGGATTGCTTCATAAGGAACATCACCCACACTATATTGGTCACCTTGTACAAGGGTAAGTGTAATTCATTAAACAGTTTATAGACTGTCCTGAGGTAATCCATAATGTTTGTACTTTCCACATCTTTCTGTGCCCAAAGCTTGTTCCCTTAAGACCCTTCAAACGAGGACCTTGTGTGTGGGCAGTGGTTTAGGGAGCGTTCTTAAAACCTGCCTTTTGCCGTGCGCTGTTTGCTTTTCGTTGCTCAGGCAGAGGTTTTGTTCCCCTTCTGGGTTCTCTTTTCGGTTGTTTGGGGTTTTTTTTCCCCTTTTTTCTCGTCTCGTAGAGGCTGCCTTGGGGCGGTTCCCAGGGGCTGTTTCAGTTTCGGCCGGGCCGTGCAGGCCGCACCCCGTAGCAGCGGCCGCGGCCAGCCCAGCCCAGCCGAGCGCGGGCCGCCCCGGCCCCGAGCAGCGCTCGGCCTCGCCTGTCCAGCGCCTCCTGCCGCAAGGAAGGTGAAGTCCCTCCCCGGGTTCTGGCCCCTCGATCCAGAGAATACCAGCTGTCGGGGAGATGAGCAGAGCGGGGAGGGGGCAGGAGGAAAGCTGACACCACCTTTCGCTTGGTCCTTCGAACCACGCACTCGGCTGCAGAGCACCATCTTGGAGGGGAGGGATGTCCCCAACATTTTTGGGCCTCTCTTTATTCTCGAGATATAGCAATTTTGCTGTTATTTTTTGCCTATTGCTGTTACGCTTGTTAGTAAACTGCTGTTTTTTTCACTTATCTCTACTTTCCTTCATTCTTTAGTGGTGGAAAGGGACTGGTTAAACCTATAAAGGAGACAGCTCATTCCAGAGTATTCTTTAAATTGTCTCAAACCAAGACATAGACCCATGGTCCCCCTGTGACTATCACACACACACACACCCCTCCTCAAATGCTGAACTTCAGATATTAGTCTTAGATTCTGATCTCATTAATTCTTATTTTACTTCACTGTTTTTGATAGTATTTCAAGACTGCACCAGGACAAAGAAACCTGATCTCATTAAAATGAAACCTCTCAGAAGGCTGTCCAAGTACCTGTTTTCAAAGATGTGTACATTAATGATGAAGACTATATGATGTCCCACTACAAGGCAGGATGAAAACTGCTTTTTTGTGAAACTTTCTATGCAAAGGCTCCACAGGATCTAAGGTATATCCAAGCAAAAGTAACTTCATGGCTGTGACTTCGGGGTGATCCAATGATCAAAACCAGGTGATAGTCCAGAGCACAGGCTGAAGCAGTCTACACTATCAACCCATACATTATGTACAACTGTTATTAAAACTACACACCTCTTATCAACATCTCTCCATGAATAACTAAACTGAGCTGAAACCAAACTGTACTGAGAAGTATGACTTCTGCAGCCATTTACTGTAAATTGCCCTGTTGTAGAGTTTTTTTTGTAAGCAGACACAGTTTTATAAGCTAAGCTTTGAAAGGATAACAGATTCATACATAGCTACAGTTTTCACTGGAAGCTGCTATTGGCTTTTTATTTACAGTTAGTATTTAGATGCTATGTTCATGTAGAATATAATGGTAGAATCAAACTATAGGTGGACCAATAGATTTACTTGTTCTGGAATTTTAACTCCAGTCTCTCTTTCTCTGTATCATTTCCCCACGATTTATTTTATAGAAAATAACTGCCACTGTAATAAATTACAATCTTCTCTTTTATAGAATATAAAAATGTAGGTTACATCAGAGCTATCTTTCTTCCTCCTCACGATCTCCTCTCAAAATGCAGGGCATACTTCTGAGACAGGATACTGTCTTGGCTTGAGAACAAAGTTGATACCTCTCAGCAGTAATGATTAGAAGCTTTAAAACACATTTTATTTTGATTCAACTATAATTCATTACAAAAGCTTTTAGTTATCTTGAAGCGCAATTTCATTGACTGAGAACTGCAAAGAATTTTTTGAAGAATGAAAGGATAAAGAATAACCAAAACCGCAAATGTTTTGAATATTTTTTCATAATAAAATGTTAAATGAAGGTAAAACAAAAGTGTCCATAATGTGCATCTTCCTCTCTTTATGCCTGCAGTGGCAGCAGTTTTCAATGGCCTAATTCTGTGGTGTGCTGAGGGCTTCCAGGAAAAGGCTGACCTGAGAAATCTTCAAGATTATCTGAAATCTTACCTGGAGTTTGTTAAAAGAATAAAGCATGTGAAGAGCATATATAAAATTCTTAAAAACTAAATCCTAGCTACACAGACAAATTCTAGATACATAGATTATCCATATTGACTGCTACATTATTATAACTTAACTGCACAAAAATCCTTTTGATAGCTTATTGTTAACTTGACTTCATGTAATTTAACTGACTCATATTTGCTAAGGTATTGTATAAGCCAGTGTTTGGAAAGGAGCCAAAAGAAAAAAATAAGGAAAGAGAAATCAGATTAAACTGTAAATCTGTTTACAGATTTACACAGGTTTAGCAAACATAGAACATATAGAATGCAAAGCTATTTCTTGAAAAAACTAGTATTAAATGCCTGAGCCAAGCAAATGACATCTTTTAAAACTCCTAAATACTTAACAGGACGATGAAGAAAAAAGAGAAAAGTGTTCCACTGCTAAGCACCACTTTGTAACCAATACAAGTAGCATACCTGCTGTTTTAGTTCATTATTCGTATTGCAAGTGAAGATGAAAGTTAAGATTCTCCACTAAAAAACCACATCACATGGCCTTAAATTAACAGTCCTGTCTTGACTGCAGCAGAGGGTGAAAAAAGTTACTAAAATCCAGAACATTAGAATGAGACATGGTAGTGCAAATCTATCTTGTCAGACTGCTTTTAGTATTACACACCATTATTAATAAAATGCATTACATTAACTAATTTCATATATTTTGGCATTCATCATCCTCAGTTTACTATTTCTATAACTGCAATTTGGGGACATCGAGCCATGTCTGTCCATGACATAACCTACATCAGGGCATGCCCACACTGAGGTCGTCACGTAGCAAGTCACTGATACCCAAATCAGCTCTAAAGAAAGGCATTTTTCATAATCACCCAACAATCTGATAAGTGAAAACATATGGCTAGGTTTAGGTAAAGCCTGCAAGGAGCCTTTACTAAATGGAAAACAGGTGCTCCAGTTCCATGCCATGTAATACCCTATTGATCATAAAGTCCAAAGGTTACAGGACTAATAGCTTCCTTGTGGTAATCAGGGAGCAAAGACACTGGGCATGGTCAAACGGCTGGGGCATATTTTACATATTTGCAACATATGCTTCAGTTTTAATGAAAATAAGGGTTTGGCACATTTATGAATCTTGTAACTTTCTTCGCATAAGGAGAACCATTTTCCTGAGTTTTCTATTATACCACATGAAAAAAAACCAGAGAAATAATAAAAGCCAAAGGCCACTACCAGCTGGTGTTACAAAACATGCATTTGTTTTCTCACAAAAATTCCTTTAGCATACAGCTTTAAGAAAACACACACGAACTAAACACAAAACTGCACACCTCCATTTAGTCAAAAGATGTAAGAGGAACAGCAGGAGTTGAGAGTATGTCTAGTGCACCAGACAGGAAAAACAGCTTCTAACAACAAACAAATTAATCCTAACACCATGTGCTTACTATTTACAATTTAACCTAGTGCAAAATAACGCCCACTGCAAACATCCTGAATAAACAGAGTAGTCTATACATGCTTGTTCTAAAAAGTGTAGGGTTTATTTTCCAATTCAAACAGCATATTTAATCTTGAGAGCTCAAAACATTTGCAATAATGAAGACAGCTTTGAATTTATGAAAATCAACCTTAACACTTTCTGTATAAAAAACCAGCTCTTAAATATTCAATAAAAGGGTTCACTGAATGCACACGGTAATGTCAGTACTCACTTTAATTCAACCTTGGTAACTAGATCTAAAAAAATGTTTGAACTCTGGTGTCAGTTTGAGAAAGCTGAATATTAGATCATAACATTGAAACCTAGAGTGATATTTCTAATTATGGGTGTTTTCTCAGAGAATCACCAGAGAACTGGGGGGAGGGAGGGGCTGACCTCTGCCTTCATCTTCTCTTTTAAAGCAGTTTGTTTAGCGATTTCCAAAACCCACTAAGCAGTAACTACACAGGCTGGTTTAATCTACAAGCAGTCAAGTACTATTCTTTGTGAACTAATCACAGTGGTTAAAATATCCAGGAATACACACACTACTGGTAAGACACATTTGCACCAGATCTAATAATAAAGCAGAAACAAACAGGAGAAAATGGCCTCAAATGGATGGTGAATCAGTGTCTATCAGAAAACAAATGATGACTCAAAGCTAGCATATTGAGATTAAATTCAAGCCCTCCATAACTACATGATGGACTTTTACAATCAATCATATATTTTATTGCTAGAAATGGATGCTCACATCATTTAACATCAAAACCCATCCCATATGTGTTTTGTGAAAGAAGATTTTGTTAGTACAGTGTTATGAGATTAGGTAGCTAATTTAGGTGATGTACAGAAGAATTTCTCATATAAATTGTAAAGTGTTTGACCTGGCAATGGAACAAGGAAGTACTCTTATTTTTTTATCATCTCTTACATTTTAGGTGTTAGCTAACAGAAAAATAATCATTGAGGGAATTAACTAATTACAGTGAATTTTCTGACATTTCAAATGCTGCTGCCAGCATATGAATTCTTACAGGGGTGTATAAATGTACATCTCAGCCAGAAAAAAAAGGTCAAGAGCATAAATTAAGATGCACTGTTTCTCTCCTCTCAGAAAAAAAAATATGCTATATTACAACAGAAGTGGGGGAACATCTGCGAAGGTCAAAATAATCTGAATTTTAATACAGAGTTATTGTAAAACTACGTATATTCTTCCCTTTTATTTTCTTCCACAAATATCACCCTTCAGATAGGAAAATACCAGCAAGTATTGGGCTGTCTTCACTCATCTTACCAGAAAGCCATCCTGCCAGTTCTAGCCATTGCTTCAGTGGTGCAAGGTCATTCAGATTTATTTTCTTTGTTTTTTCCCTCTCTCTGGGGGACAACCAATCCAAGAACCCCCATGGCTTGGCTCAATGATATGTAGAAATGAGTTATTTACTGTGGTTGCAATCCTCAACCTAGCTGGCAGCATCTAAACTGAATCACATCCACTCAAACAGATGAATGATTTGCTGTGGTTTACCAGCTTGCAGGGCCACAATGCGAACTTCAAATCAAAGGGATATCTATGAGAATTGTGATTATTTAAATGTCATATGAAGTCCAAAACATTCTTCTATCCAGCAATTCTATGAAAATTTTAGATGTCAATATTCCATCTTTAACCAGCATAGAGTTGCTATTTCCTCACCATTTCCCCCCTGAAATGCAGCCCTATTTGTAGTACTAAAGACAGGAGGAATTTTTGTCCTTGAAAACCTGTTGTTGTCTTCACAAGAGCTATCAAGTTCCAGACTGGCAGAGATACTCTTGTTCCTGGCAGAAAAAAAAATATTTGATCCAGCTCTGGACCAAGAAAAGAAAAAAAAATAAAAAGAAAAAGGAAGAGAAAAAGCAAAAATAAGAAGAAGAAAGAAGAAAGCAAAAAGAAGAAGAAAGGAGAAGAAGAAGAAGATGATGATGAAAAAAAGGAGAAGAAAAAGAAGAAGAAGAAAAAAAGAAAAACAGAAAAATAAAAAGAAAGCAGATTTATAGTCCTCTAACCTTTCCCTCAACATGCTATACCTATTATTATAGGATGATAAACAACTCTGTCCAATTTTCTGGACTAAAACACATCAACTCCTTTTTTTAACTGTCTGTAAAAATAGTGTCATGTCTAAATTCTCCCATCCCTAGATACCCAAGTGCTAGGAAAGATAATTACCTTGTCATCTCTGTCATCCTCTTCTTCCTCGTCCTCTAGCATGTCCTCCACTACCTGCAGACAGAAACAGTAGTAGTTGTCATCATTTAAAAAGAAAGAGTTTTGTTCTGTCAATTCTAAGCCTTTTGTAGATGAAAACTTTATTAACATTTGAAATAAATGCACAGAGGGAAAATGCACAACTAGGAAAAAACACTTGATCTAGTGATTCAAATTTAGGAAAGTGTTATAACTTTAATTGACCTACATTGGGGAATTATATACTGAAAACCCTTCCTTTGCAAACGCTTGCTTGACAATTTCAGTATTTATAAGGTAGTTCAAAATTCAGTGTATGCCAGCTCTAACTAAAGAATCCTTTGTCAGCTTCACTGGTGCCCATGCAGCACACACAGGCTCACTTCAAATTTATGGTTACCTACATAAAAGGTCAACACTTTTAATAGAATTTACAGTATTCACCAAGAGATTATTGAAGAATACAAAGCCAGAAATAAATTCACAGTAGCTTATCTCCTTATCATGTTCAACAGTGATATACACCATATGCTCTATCAACATTAGCCCTCTGTTTCTTTAATAATAATTTTGTACAATCTGTGCATCTAACTTTATGCACATTAATTGCAAGCTGCACCTGCCACACGTCTGCATCTACGTATTTTTCTGTATATAGTTTTTCAGTCCAACACCATGAAATATAAAAATACATTAAATTCTTTCTACGAATATTAATATTTATTAATCATGCCATCAGCATGAAATAAGCCACTAAGTTTAGTTTACAGAGAGATCAAATGATTTTCCAAAGATGGACCATGGCAGATTCAGACTTAAATATCTCTCTCTCTCAACACTGTGATCAATGACACTAACAGAAGGAGTCTCTGTTGACAGAAAGCAAGCTGTACCTCCTTATAACCAAAAATAGTTAGCTTCTTTATATCTTTATGTATATATATTTATAAGTACCTATTAGGATATAAGAAAATCCATAATGAAGGTCAGCAAAGATCCAACCAGCCCAGTGTCCTATTATGGGTGCAAATATTTTATACTATGTATTATAAAGTATGCATAAAGAGGAAAAGTGGAGGTAAAACTCACTGATATGAAACAATTTTTGTGATTTAAGACAACACACTAAAATTAAACTTCATAGCCACCCCCTCAGACAATGCTGCAAGGGTGTTCCCACATCCACGTACAAGTACTTAAGGGATTTTATCCAAGAACTAAATTCAGGTAAAAGAATACCTGAAAAATAAAAGCATGTGAATCTTTCTACTTTCCCAAAGTTAGCTCTACCATCAAGAAGGTCCCAATTAGCCATGTTACATGGGCCCATGCAATGAGTAAACAACATATGGTTTGATGTAAGATGCCCATCTAGTAGAGCACTGTGCATACATGAAAGTCACCCACACAGTTCAAAACATTTGCAGTTTCAGCTATTTCTCCTTGTTCGAACCCTGTCACAGAGCACTGTAACAACAGTAATTTGGAGGGGAACCTCCAGTTCTGCCTACTGGCTGCTCTGTCCTGGAGGTGTGAATGAGATAAAACTAGAAATGCAAAGAAACCATAAAGAGCAAGCATGTCCTAAAGCATGAGAAGGAAGCATAACTTGAGAAATGAAGGAATTACTCTTGAATTCTTCCATGCCCAGAATAACAATTTTAGCAGGAGGAGCCTGACTGCAGCCTGGCACCAGCCTTTTAGGCCAACTCTGCTTATCTCTCAAAGAAGGGGGATCAAAGACAGTTTTGATCACAGGGAAATGTTGAGAGCATGTTGCTGAAACAGATGTAGCTCCTGCTTAGTTCAATATACCTTTTACATCCCATTTAGAGGTGTCTGAGTGATCCAGTCTTCACTGACCACTGACCATTGGAAACAAAGGCATTTTCTGTTTCCCATGCACCTGCATCATCTTCTTGTTCCTCTCCTGATTGCTCATTGCTATACTCCCTGGGCTGTTCAAAGTCTTTGGGGAGCTGAGCTGTAAACTGCATCACTGGAGTAACTGAGCTCTTCAAAAACACACATCCTCAAACCTTTAATGCAGTTGGTTCCAGTGACCCAGTTTACTGAGCAGCTTTACCAGCTCTACAAAGAAAATGGTAAACTGAGAAAGGAAGAGGAAAACAAGCTGTTAAGGGCTGCAGCAAGATGGAAACTCTCTTAGATCAGTTTTTCTGCAAAAAAACACACATGCAAAACACCCACTTAGCTATACCATTAGTTGACTAAAGCCCTAGATATAAATCAGATCTGTTGACTCACACACTGCCTAATGCCCAGAGCTCACAAAGTCAGTAGGTCTCTTACTTTTCAACATTAACATTCCCTAGACACTTAAACATTTCTGTTATGTACATCCAGAAATTCATTGTCTTGGGAAGGTTGAATAGCAGGATGCCTATCTCACATTAGCATTCAAATTAGCATTGTGACAATTAGTTGAACTGGAGTTCTCTAAAATTCTTGTAAATAAGGGCACCTCACAGAAATAACTTCATGACAATAATTCTAAATTATCCAGATAATAACACTTTGGATTCGGGTGTGGGGTTTTTTTTCCCATATCTAAGGATCTCAGACTACTTTACAAGCTTCTGTAGAGAGGCAAGACGTTAACTTGTTCAAAGGGCATAAAAAGTCCTTTGAAATTACTTGAAGTATTAGACTAAGCCCTGACTTCCATCTCCTCCATTCCATTGTTTGCTCTATTTGCTCCTTCTATGCTCTATTTCTAGTTTAGCCACGCTATCAATTACCTTTAGATTTGGAGTACTGAATTGTTTGGGAAGAAAAACAGTATTCAATATTTGTCGCAAAATAAAATGCAATGAAAATGTGCCAATACCCAAGATGCATAAATAATTCTTTGAAGCATATGAAACACAGCCCATGCTTTCACTTGTCTTGAAATTCAAAAGAAGGGGTTAAAAGAAAAAACCCCAACATACACAACCATTAAGGCAATATGGATATGATAAGACAATTCATTAAATCACCAAAACAAATGCTGGCCACAAATTAAAACAAGGAAAGCAGATTCATCATGACATATGAATCACTGGAACACTGAAGCCTTACAAAAGCTGTATACTGAAGTAAAGTCGAATCCAGAACAAAGCAAGGTGGTTCAAGAGAGGTACGGTAGATCTGAACACAGGTTCCAATTTAACATTGTATTAAGAATACAGTAGGAAAAAAAACCCACAATGGATTTTTTTATCCTTTGATTCTACCTCGTTTCTTTTCAAATAAAGTGCACATGCCACTCTGTTTGGAAGGAATACAGTAGTTATTTGGATCCTTATGTCAAGCATTATACATGGAGGAGGTATAAGGGAGGAAGGGACATGATGGAGAAGGAGGAAGAGGAGAGAGAAGGTGGGCAATAAAACACATAAAGATAAAACGCAATGTTACATTTATTTTAATAAAAGTTCTGTGGCAAAAATCTTACATTGTCCTTAGAACATTCACTCTAAATGATGCCTTCTGATAACTTGTTTGAAATCAAGTAGTATTAATCAAACAATGGAAGGGCACTAGGGAAATCAAGGATCTAATGCAAGCAGCTAAAAGTGACATGACCTTCTGTAACATCACTTGTCACAGACTTATATGCTGCATACTGGTAGAAGGTCTTGAAAGAAATTTCTTGGTACTGTCCCTTGAATGTTGTGTGAATACACATAACATTAAAAAAAACCCCACACATAGATGGCCTCAAATACCACACGTAAGCTACTTCACAGCCAAAGGTAAGGAGATGATGTTTAAATGTTGGAAAGTAAGTCCCTTCCTCTGCAATACATGCCTATTAAAAGCTTATAAATCAGAAGCAGCATGTAATCTAATTCCTATGTACTGCCATTATTCCTGATCCATTCCCAACATCTTCAAGAAATGCAGGCCAAAAATACCGTACAACTCATAATCCATATAAGATTGGAGAACCATTGCTCTGTCACAGCAGATGCCATAAACCCAGTCACCAGAAGGAAGCACAACCATCACATTTGCACACCAAAGAAAACCTCAGCATCTGTGGGCTACAATGCAGTTTTCTGAGTAAACTGACATTAAATACAAATTGCATTTATTGTAAAGATCTACTGACTAACAAAGAGGATAGAATTGCTGAGAAAATAATTCACTTTGACTTCTAACCTCAACACCTGCAAAGCAGAGTTAGATTCTAGTTAGTTACAGGCATGTTAAATCAAAGCCCTACAGCTGTAGAGGACTTAGAAATACCTCCTGAATCTAAAGAATCAGTGGTAAAGTGATACACTGAAACTTAACACCACCTCTAATGAAAGGTCCTTCTCTCTTAGCATCACCTATCATTTCTCATTGTGTGCAAAGCATCAATAATAGTCTCTGTTTTATGTTTTTCAGCTGATCAAAAAAAACCCCTGCACATTAGACACTCTGATGTCTTTACATGTTAATAATAGCAGGTATTTGCTCTGCACTGAGATGTAATATAAAGAAAAGAGGGAAAAAAGGGCACTAACTGTGCAGAAAGCCATGATGACTGTTACCTTAATACTTCAATGCCCCTCATTAGAACTTCTCTAAATCTGCTTAGATCTTACTTGATGTAGTCCTTCAAAGCTAGGTAGTTTCCAATAAAAACAACACCAAATATCTACATATGATTTCAAAATATCTGCTAACATTTGTATATTCATACATAAGTATTAAAACTATAAAAGAAATCAAAAGTGAGGGTGAAATTTGGTTCCAAATTGCATCTAAATGTATTTTAGATGTGCAATAAAAATAGTCAGAATTATCCTGTTCAGGACTGTTTGGATTTCATATTGTCCTGACATGAAATGTACTGTAAGTTTGTGAACCATGCAACTCAGTGTACAGCTGTAAATGTAATATAAAATTATGCAATTTGTATGGATTAAGAAGGATGCATAAAAGCACTTGAGCTTTTTCAGATAATTTCCTGGTACTTAATTTGAAGGAAAGATATCCATTGTCCACAAGATCACTACAGCAGCAGTTATGTGCTCATCTTCACAACATGATGTCTGCTTCTTTTATGGAATTGTCAAGGAGAAACTTTACGGAAGATAAATCTTCATAAAAATGTCCAACTTTTATACCACATTTTAAGGAAAATAAAAATCAAATTACCAGATTCTGATTTAGGAGTTCAGTGTATCTGTGTCCAACCAGATTTATAAGTTTTGAACTTAGAATAACTGAACTACTAGATGTGATAATTAGTGTGATAAGCTTCTCAGTAACAGTGAATATATTGCAGCACAGAAGACAGAAGAATAAAAAAAGCATTAGTACTTTTCTACTAAATTACTTTCTAGTTTTTACATAGGCACTCAAATTATTTCTTCTAACAGAATGCATTTTGTTAGCTTATTCTGGGAAGGGGTCATAATGTAATTTAGTCTGATTCTTAATAGGAAATGAGACTCCTATGGCTATCAGAGGCCTTTTGATGCATGCTGCTGATTACACTGAGTTCTGTAATGTCAACAACAGAATTTTTATTTACAGTATAATATATTTCTTGGGAACATGTTTCAGTCATAAATACAGTTGATTATACAAGAATGTGTAATCTTTTTGCTGTTGCCAGCTTGATACATCCTCAATATTCAATTGCCAATGTAGTTAAGAGTAAGTAATTTTTAACATTACTATGGTACAAGTACTATAACATTTCTTTCATTTTCTTTCAATATTTGGTTCTCATTTATTTTAGCTTTCTTTTGTATTTACACAATGCACTGTGAACTGAATATTAGCTGTTTATTTGAAGTATGTCTCCATCTAAAGGCTTCAATATGTACTGTACACTTGAAATGTCAGATCTCTCAGAATGCAGTTATTTTTACTTCAGCAGAATAAAAACAACTGCATTCTTTGCTTGGCTAATCAGTGAAAGATTACTATGCAGGACTATTAAAAATAACACCTTCACTAAATATTGTGAACTAGAATTCTTAGGCAAAACCTTATGATAAACTATCTTATAAAGAACACAATGTCTCATTATAGGTTGTTATTATTATTTCTTTTCAAATATATTGTTTCCAGATTCTAGTAGAAGCAGATATCCTTCTGTCATAAAATAGCATTTATCCAAGTTATATAAGCTTCTGGGTGTGCTCCATTACACTCAGATTTGAAGCTGACTAACTTTTTGGTACAAAAAATTTATATTTCATATTTTAGGTGAAAATGTATGTAACACACATATTGTAATTTCAGTTAGCTATTTTTTTCCCTGGTATTTATATATTTCTGCAAATACTGTAAAATCCAAAAATCCCTAAAGTCTTGGCTCAATGAAAATGTGCTGAAGTGATAGACGGTCAAACAAAAATTAATAAAAATCTCACATAACTATGGGAATTTTTTCTAGAAACTAAATTGATATTAGGTTATGTAGTACCAATTATTTATAATAGCCACTACAATCTGTCTAGGAATCTTGTTGCCATTTAAACCTTCAGGCAAATCCAAAAAAAAGAAAATCATTATAACAGTCTCATACAAAAAAATGCTCCCTCTGTGCTAAGAACTTCAATTTTTATTTTAGATGCCAGCAATACTGAAAGACCGTGGAAATAAAAGGTGGCAAAATTTAAATTAAAATCCAGCTGGTTTCTGACAGGAAAAAAAGATCCAATTTTAAAAGAATGCTGGAGATATTTAGAGCAGGGTTTTGGTTTTGGCCCTTTCTCTTCAGATTGCCAAAACAAGCCAAGGCTTTCCAATTCTGTAGTGCATTTGGGTATTGCAGCTGTTGCTGGGGTAAGAACAGGCATGTAAAGTTTTACCAAGGAGTATACTACATACTCTGCTACTGTGAGCAAACCTCTGGCACAGGAATTATGCCTGCAGCATGGACAACCTCTTTTATGTGTAGCCCAGACAGCCACTTGGAGCACCATATTTTTCTGTTACACTGCAGAAGAGAAATGCCTACTGGCCAGTGTAGATCTTTACATACTGTACTGTGGGACTGTTGAATTGAATTGATGCCCAATGCATTCAAAATATTTATAGTACCAACATTTAGTTAAATAACCTTTATGTAAGATTTATGTTGATCTGTTCAAGTCACATTTAATGGCAAATTATGGAGAGGATGTTTCATAAAGATAATTCTCCACTTAAATGCAGAAAACATTATGACACAATCTAGAGCAAATTTGTCCAGCTTCAGTGATTATGTGCAGTCATAAAAATTAGATTTGATCAACAATATTTAAATGCATGATTAAGCTGCACTTTCGTGTTTTTGTTCTGATATATTAAAAGAAAACCCATCCTGTCCCATTGTGGAGCACTACATTATATATTTATTTCTTGACTGTATGGATCACATAGAAAAAAACCTAAACATCTGTGTGGAGACAACAATAATTCTTAGTGAATTACATAATATTCAGTCACATTTTGCCAGTAGTCCTTGTTCTTCAACAGCACCCACCCTGCCCAAACATACAGATTACAACTCATCTGTCAAAGCCCTTCTAACTTTATTGATAATGAATGAAGGCAAAGTTTATGATTAGTTAAGAGCTAGAAAATACAAGGTAAAATCAATTCTGCGTAACATTGAAAATAATTTTATAAAAACAATCAGCCCTCATGCTGGGGGGGGTTTGTGGCTGCTGCCATTGCTATCATAACAGAGGCAAAACTTCTCAGGAAAGTACAGTCAGAAGGCAGGCAAGATGTACTTGCTCACCTGACAACATCCTTTTGTATCTTGTGCAAATGACATACTCCAGACACTGTCTAGCCAGAATACTGGGGCAATGACATTTATTTTTTCCAATAATTCACAAGAATTCTTTTCCAATAATTCAGCAAGAATTTAGCTGCAGTTAGAAATCTCTGCAGATTCCCCGGCAGAACAGAATTTCTGGACTTGAAGCTCAAAACCCCAAAGCACCACACTGGCAAGGGATCTGAAGCACTTGGTGTTTGTCCTGTATTCATCGGCATATGAAAGTCTTTGAATGTAAGGACTGTAAGGTCACAGTCTTTAACATCATAAAGTGAAGAAACAGGAAAAAAATCAAGTTCCTGCTTTGTTAACTTACCTGGTAACTCAGTTTTCAACTTCTAGACAAACAGCTGGTTAAAGTCAGGCACTTTCCTGTTAGAGTTAATTTATGCATTGAACGTACTGCAAAGTGGGACTCTTAGCCCCAAACAGAAGCAGCAACAAATCCACCTGACAGTGCTCTGACAGACACTGTTGCCTGGCTCCTAGAACAAAGTGATAGGATTCTAATCAGAAAAAATCTCCTATGGGGAAGTGAGCTGGGCTTCTATGACCTACTCAAGCTCATTGTGCGGATCACCTTTTCTTGAGTGAAGAAAAAGAATTCACTCTTGGATGGATATATTCATAAGCATAATTCTTCCCATTTTTCACTTTTGTTTTTTTCTCTAACTTGGCAATTTCCAGAACACACATGAAGATTTGAGTCATCATATTGGAGGACTACAGGAAAGTACCCAGAGAAAACTGCTTAAAATCTTAAAATAAAAGGCTGTCTTTAATAAAATTATTTTTCTTCTGTTCTCAAAATTTAATCCTAAGCAAGGCTAGTTCTAACTTCTAATAGAAACATATACATATAAATCATCAAAGTCTATGGAGGAGAAAACCTACAATGAAATTAGAAGATGCCTTGTTGTCACTTTATATAATACTTAAAAGGTAGTTTTTTTTAATATATATGCATATACACTCTACTATGCAAATTCATAAAAAATTGTGTATGGTGCATTAACTCCTGGCTGTTTAGCATAATTTGCTATGCAATGACATGTGCATCTCTTAAATTCAAGAGGAAATTGGCTACTTAATATTTCCTTAAAGACTCTAAGTATTAAATATCAATGCAAGATGTGAAGTGATCACTTTTCCATGTGAATATATATGGCAGAAGAACATTCACAGGTACCTTCAAGAATGTGCATTATTCTTCTATTAAATGTTAAATTACTTTGAAAAAATCCCTAACAAATAATAGACCAAAAGGAGAGAAATATTAGTACTTTCAGTTGAGAGAATATCAGAGTGGCAGATGTTGGCAGGGCCATCCTATCCTCCCTAATCAA
This sequence comes from Agelaius tricolor, assembly GCF_023055355.1. Classification (NCBI taxonomy): domain Eukaryota; kingdom Metazoa; phylum Chordata; class Aves; order Passeriformes; family Icteridae; genus Agelaius; species Agelaius tricolor. The sequence continues at coordinate 8,074,298 of NW_027269287.1, forward strand.
GGAGACATCATCAAGCCTAACTTCCCTACTCAAACAAGGTCACCTCTGAGGATGGCCTCTGACATGGCCCAAGACCATGTCCTGAAAGGTCTTGAATATCTCCACAGATGAACACTTCACAACCTGTCATGGCAATCTGGCCCTGGCTGTCACCATAGTTACAGTGAAAGTGCTTTTTTGTGGTCAGATGAATTTTCACGTAGTTTGGTTTGTGGGCATTGATACTGTCCAGTGATGGAGCACCACTGAGAAGAGGCTGTGTCTCTCTCCCACTCCCTTCAGCCATTTATACACATCATCAAGAACCTTCCTCCATGCAGAACAGTTCCAGCTTGCTCAGCTTCTCCTTATATGCCAGATGCTTTGATCCCCTCATCATCTTCCCTTTGCTGGAATGAAAAGTAACTCCCACTCCTCACCTTCCCAGCCTGTGCTGATAAAAAGCCAGAATACCTACACTGTGTAATGGACATGACAGCAATTTCACAACGTGTCTGTGATTGTGAATGAATGTGGCTGCACGCGGACCTCTGAACTCCTGCTGGTTCCTATATTGTGCACACTTTTGTACCTAATGTGCACACTAATATACTTCCCTCTGACATGCTGGGTTCTGAAAGAGGGTGTGAGAGACTTTTCCAGAGCCATTTCCTTATTTGTGTGCCTATACCTGGCCTGGGGGGCACATCTTGTTGGATTGGTTTTGAGGGCTTCCTTGGCCATTCACCATGCACCCTTTTCTTGCCAACTCAGACCACCAATTTCACAACAGGACAAGGGGCAGTAGCTTTGAACTGACAGAAGGCAGGTTTAGATTAGATATTGGGAAGAAATTCCTCATTGTGAGGGTAGTGAGGAACTGGAACAGGTTGCCCAAAGAAGCTATGAGTGCCCTATCCCTGGCAGAGTTCCAAGGCCAAGTTTGACAGGGCTTTGAGCAACCTGATCTGGTGGAAGGTGTTGATCCAAATCAAAGTATTCTGTGATTCCTCACTTGATGCATCACTTTTATGGGTCACCATCACCTCCCTCCCCATTTATTTTTAGTTCAATGCTTTCCTCGTCAGGTTGGACAGCTTCTGGGAAAGAAGATTTTGCTCCATGTGGTGAAGTGAGTATTTTCCTAGTAGTCTTCAGTCCTCAAAAAGTATCCCCCAGTTGCAAAAACCAAGTTCCTGCTGTCAGTAAGAGCTGTGCAACTGGTTGTTGTCCTTCCAGATGTGTACAGTCCTCCACGGGCAGGATGGAGGAGAAAATTACCTGCGCTCCCTGTCTAAAACCTATTTGGTCATGACAAGAACAGTGTCACCAGAGGAGATCCACTGTGCCTGTTACAGCAGTTAAGCATTATAGTTCAACAGCTGAGAGATTGTCACAGTTTGTCCTAATTGTGGTACCCAGGCATATGTACACAGGGTAAAAATAAGATTCATGGCTATGCAAACTGTGTTTAATCTCTATATGACACACTCCAACCATATAATCCACTGTTTCATCCCAGGGAAAGGGACAAGAACAGCTGGATAGTAGAAACATTTTAAATCACTTTGAGAGATTATCTGACCATTCCTTAAGTTAGGCAGCTCCAGCAGGCAGTCAGAACATAGCCTGAAGTAGAAATGCACAAGTAACAAAAAAACCCAAAAAACAAAAAACAAAAAACCAAAAAACCAAAACCAACAAAAATTTTTCCCCACTAACTCCATGCTGTTATAAATGACTCTGACTTTTGCTTAGAAATAGAAGATCGCAGACACCAGACAGAAGCACTGCTGTTTGCTCCAGGTTGCAAAGGTGAGGGGCTTTTTTTGGTGTACTTGAAATCATCAAAGTATTAAACAACTTCTTAAAAATACTGAAAATAAGCTTTTAAACCCACCATACTTTCTTTTGCAGTCAGTCACCATGCCATGCTCTATTATGTATAGGGGCAGCACCTCTTCCCACTACACAAATCCAGCACAGATGACAATGAGCAGCAGGGAGTGGTGACAGAAACACAGCAGTTGATACCTACCCCACAGACGATGTAAAAATGATGGAAAAAAGGCAGGAGAAGAAAAAAATCCCAGCTTTGTAAGATTCACTCAGTTCTAATCTCGTGTGTTTAGGTGATCATGGTTTAATAGAACAACAGCTATGCTAAAAATAAATTATTTTGTGAAATCAGATATTCAGGAGTACAATTATAAGGAAGTGTAAGTATCTTTGGAGAAAACAGCAGGATGTACTTCAGGCAAAAATATTACTGCAAAATTCAGAACAAGGCCTTAAGAATGCTATCTTAGTTATTTTTTTCCCACTTAATACCAGCAGATTTTTACACCTGCCACATGACTCAGTGACAGAAATTCATTTGTTTTAGTTCAGTTCAGAATTATCCATTAAGTTTACATCTATCTACAGTCACTTACACCAATGTTTAATGCAAGAGTTCCTATTTCATTAGAGCATATCTTTCAGAAATACAACTAATCTTGATCAAAATGTACAAAAGTTAGGGAATCCGATGCTTCTTTTGGAAATTTGCATCAGTGTGACACTAAAACCACAATGATCATCAATCCTACAAGGAGTCCAACTGAATCCGTAGTGATAGAGTACACTGCTTCACCTCTGTTGGGCATTCCAATTGACTTATCTCCTACTAGGAAATACACTTGGGCCTCCCCCTTGCCCCAACCATATTGCACCTTGAATTCAAGAAAGGACTCACATATACAACTTGTTAGGAGTCGTAATAAATGGCAAAATAGCTGTACCTGCATTCAAACAAGAAGCACAGGTTCATGTTATAATAGAAGTACCCAGATCCTTTCTTGGCAGGTGAATTTCTCCATGAGGAAATAAGTTTTAAACTACTTCCAAAAAAATGTGATGCCCAAAAGGAAAAAGCAAATGGTATCTTATGTAGAGAGATGGTCAAACATGGATGAGTTAAGGCTGGTCTGTCTGCCATATCCAGACAGAAACTCAGTGTCACTAATCACTGACCAGCAGAAGTGTGGTCCCTAGCACCTGGACTGACGAGACAATTGAAAATTGATTTCTCAAAGAGATATTACAATGGAAATCAACTCTTCTGAGCTGCTTTGCATGGTCCCAAAATAAGTATGTTCCATAGACATTAAACAAGTATAGACCATATACAATTTTTAACTATGCTTGTCTAATGTTAATCAGGTAACAAATACATTTATCTTTGTGTCTTATCATTAGCCTTAGGATTACAAAGCAACTTCTGAAGTTAGATGATATATCTAAGATAAATAGTCAATGATTTCACAGAGACACACAAGGAATGTCTGATGACTTGGAGAAAGAAGCCAGATCATGTGAATACAGAAACATTCTCTAGCCACTAGGAAACATTGCTTCATTAATTTAGATAAAATTTACACTCTGCACAGGAAAACGTAGGTATTTAAATTACTCCTATTCTAATGATACTGAAGACTCATGAGTTAATTAGAAAGGCTTACAATAAATCTCCAAATGACTTCACTCAAGGTAGATGCTCAACATGATGATAACCAAACTTAAATCATTATAAAAACAAAGCCATTAATGGCACCAAATATTTGGGATCAACATGGTTGCTTGATATAGGCTGTGTTAGCTTGGTGTGAAGCACTCTCAGCAAGAGGAAAATTTTAGGAGAGTCCATTCTTGACTGAGAGTCCATCACTAGCTTTATTAGTTTGTTAGAAAAGTTACATGATCAGATAATCTTCCCAGGCAGGTGGTATTTCAGAGAGAAATTAAAAGTATTTGTATACTCACAAATAAAATTTCTCCTTTCACCAGGATTTCAGGTACTCATGAAATCTTCAGGTTGAGAAGCTTTAAGCATTTCAGCCATCAGGAGACAATGGGCTGTATTTTAAGTATTGCATGTTTTAAATCTCGATCTTAAGCTTTTTCCATAAATGTAATCACATTTGGCATTAGGGAATACCTTTACCATTCCCACCCTTATTTTTAGATGATCCTTGGAAGCATAACAGTCTTAGTGATGTAGACAGGTAGCAACAGTGTTGGGATCAGGGCTGTATGGGTTCTAATAACTGCAGTTCCAATACATTAGGGGATCATTCAGGCTGGAAGGGATTTCCAAACTCCTGCTCAAAGTGGGGTCAGCCATGAGGTCAGATCAGGCTCCTCAGAACTTTACTCAGTCAGTTCCTGGAAACTTTCTATAGTATAACTGCAGTTTCCTAAGCATTCTCTTCTACTGCTTTGTGACAGTGTTCACAGGGGTTTTCAGATGAGGGAAGAGATGAGAATGCTGACTCCATGTTCAGAAGGCTTGATTTATTATTTTATGATATATATATTACATTATAACTATAGTAAAAAGAATAGAAGGAAAAGTTTCATCTCAGAAGGGTAGCTAAGATAAGAATAGAATAGAAAAGAATGAAAACAAAGGTCTGTGGCTCGGACAGAAAGAGAGAGCCAGCTCTGCCATGACTGGTCACTAATTTTAAACATCTACACGAGACCAATCACGGATCCACCTGTTGCATTCCACAGCAGCAGATAACCATTGTTTACATTTTGTTTTTGAGGCCTCTCAGCTTCTCAAAAGGGAAAATCCTAAGAAAGGATTTTTAATGAAAAGATGTCTGTGACACTGCTTAACAATTCTCATGGCAAAAAAGGTTTTGTAGTCTGAACCTCTTTTGTTTCAAATGAAGTTTGTTGCCTCTTCCACCACAGATCACTTGTGCAGTCTAGCTCCATCTTCTTGTTAACCTCCTTATAGGGTGTTCCAGTCACTAAAAGCCTTTTATTTGCCAGGATCTTTCAAGTCCACTTCCCTTAGCTTCTCTTCAAGGGCTGGTTGATGAGGGCTTAAGCCCCTGATCATGTTGGTAGCCCTTCACTGAACTTGCTGAAGTCCATCAATGACTTTCTTGAACTGGCATGCCCCAAACTGGACACTATCCTAGATGCATTCTGGCAAGTGCTGAAGAGTGGAGATAACCCCTTCCCTCAATCCACGACCCGTGCTTCTGATCACCTTGCTGCCTTCTAAGACCCCTAGGCCCAGTTCAGACAGCTGCTTGCAGACAACCAATTTCCACTCTTTATCACTGTAATAGGTTATTTCTCCCCAAAAGCAGGATTCTTCCTTCTGAATTTCATGGGGCTCCTATCAGTTCATTTAATCAACCCACTTAGATCCCTTTGAGTGGCAGATCCAGAGTGTCAAATGGTCCCACACAACTGATGTAACCCAAAAACTTGATGGGGGTGCACTATCATCTCCTGTACTTCACTGGAAGAGATGTTAAACAGGACCTTGTACTGTGGTCGTCCACTTGTTACTGACCTCCATTAACCACTGTCCTTAGAGACCAATTATCTAATCTGTTTTAGATTTTTCTCCTGCCCATTCAGTTATCTACTCAGATCATAAAGTAGTAGACAACATGCTGTTTTTGGGATACAAAAACTAGTACAAATATCGAATTGATAAGGCTCAGCAGTACGGCATGCAAAATCCTTTAACAGCTTGGATGCTTGAAAATTTGTACAGCATAGAATACAACTTCAACTTTTGATATGTACTTCTGGAAATTTAAACCATTTTAATATTGTTAATAAATGCTATTTATTAGTAAATGTTTTCTACATTATATCCTAACTACATGTTAATTAAATGATGGCATTAAAAGAGGAGAATAAGAAAAGGCTAATATTAAGCTCAATGAATATTAATAATGAATTGTGAAATACAGTAAATGTGATACATTCTGAAACTGTTAACAAACTGGAATAATTTTAATTTTTAAATTCAACATGTTAATAAAATTACAACTTAAGGACTTAGCCATATAAAATCATTTCAAAGAATTTGCCTTTTCCTCAACAATAAGCTTCTCTGCTCCCACACAAAACAGATTCTCTAGATAATGCATGTTCTATTGTATTTTTAAATGACATTTCAACAAAATCAGACTCACTTATATCGGACAGCCAGAATAAAATTAAATTGCAGGTGGGAAAATTGTCCATCGAACATTGTGAAGGGAGACATTTTGAAAAAGATATCATATTTAACCCAGTTTAAAAATTTTACCTAGTTAAAAAAAGAAAAAAACATGTATGCCCTTGAAGTAGAGAAGACTTACTGTATCATGTTGCCTGTTATCTTTTCCTGATACGATCAAGAAGTAGTTCCATGCCAGCAGCAGCAACAAAGCCAGTGGTATCATGTAGAGCTCAAAGTTCCAGACCACAAAAAGAAAAAGCTAGAAGACAGAGCAGGAAAAAAAGTGATTGAAATCAGCATTGAACTCTTGTGCAGAGTTAAGACCAATAAATTCAAACAATTCTAAAGAAATCCACCTCTCCTTGTGGAGTGTTGTTCCACCACTTTGCTGACTCACACTTACCTCCACAATACAACTACTACCCTTCCCAATCCCTCCTACCTTAATTCTTGGTAAAGAAAAGTTGATGTACTGTCATCAAGAGAAATATTAATTGTTCTCTCATAAAATAATGCTTTTGTGAATAATGCAAAAGAGCATAAAAATAAGATGGCATTTTAAGAAAGGTTAGTTGCTTTCATGAATCATAGAAAGGCTTGGGTTGGAAGGGACCTTAGAGGCCACCTAGATTCACACCCCTCAACACAGCAGGGACATTTTTCACTAGACCAGACTGCTAAGAGCCTCATCCAACCTACCCTTGAACACTTCCAGAGATAGGGCATTCACAACTTCTCTGGGCAACTTGTTCCAGTGCCACCATCCTCAAAAATAAGGAATTTCTTCCTAATATCTAATTTAAACCTCTCCTCTTTTGGTTTAAAGCCATTACCTCTTGTTGTATCATTACATACCCTTATAAAAAGTCCCTCTCCATTTTCCTTGTAGGTCACAGGGATATGATAAATTTAAAGAAGACCTTGATATGTTATTGAATCTGGTTATAGCTTTGAAACAACCCTCAAGCAGTGTAAAGGTGGCACAAAAGTTGATTAAATACTAATCTGCTATTTAGAAAAGAAGAACATGGTCATTTTGTACTAATGCCATACAAACAAACAGAAATAGCAATCAGAAGTCTTTTGCGTGGAAAACTAGCAAGAAATCACAGTAAAAGCTAAAATCATATGATTATTTTAAATAAAGTATAGTAAAATAGAACTGACTGTGGATTCATCAAAAATGGGTTTAAAAAGAATGCTGAGAAGCCACCTAAGTCCATCACTTTGAAAACTTTGATTTATTGCAGTGTTAGCTCAAAACAGCTCAAGTGCTCTGTGACCAGGGGCTGCCAGAAGCTTGTTTGGGTTACATCTCCTAGAGATGTGTGTCTAAATAACTGGGGCTGGTCTTCAGCATGGGATCAACTTGGTCATCTCACCGCCGGAGAAACCCATCCCACTGACAGCTCCATACACCACTGTCTAGACATTGTTCCCTACCATTGTTCCCTACCAACAACAAAAAAGAGAAAGCAAATTGTACTACATACTAGAGCTGGATAAACATCCAGAAATCTTGATAATCCTTTTCATCCAAATAGTAAAGCTTTTGAATATTATTACTTTTAATACCTTCTACAAGGATTGAAGGTGTTGTGCTACAGAACTCGCAAACCTAAAGCAATGCCAATACCCAGGTAAACCAAAACAGAGCTCATTTTCCCAAATTAGCCATCAAGATGTATGTAAAGACCAGTAAGAATAAAATGCAGATCAGATTTTAATAGTTTTTGGCTAGATTTTTTGCTTGGAGTCTTCTGCTAGATTTTTGTTTGGAGTTACAACAAAATGATCTTATCAAATACAAGCAGCCACATAGAAAGCAAAAAAATAGTTCCAAATCTTAGGTAATCTTTCTTAACATCATGTAACTTACCTCACCCCCATACTTTCTACTACTCTTTACTATGTATATGCAAACCTATGAAACTGCAAGACAAATGTGATAATTACTAAAAGAACTGAAGAGCACTGTTTGTGAAACAAAAACAAGGATATTGGCATTTCTAGAAGTTTTTCATTTGAAAGAAAAAAAAATTGTTAAGGTTGTTTAGTTTAAAAGAAAATCTGTTAGACATGGTAATGCCTAAGAAGCTGTGTTGGTTTCAGCTAAGGTAGAGTTAATTTCTGCCTAGCAGCTGTTTCGGATTCAGAATGAGAATGGTGCTGATAACACACTGATGTTTTGGGTTTTTTGCTAAGTTGTGTTTACCCAAAGTCAAGGGCCTTTTTTCAAATTGCCTCATGCTCTGCCAGTGGAAGGTATTCAAAATAAACTGGGAGGGAGCACAGCTGGCACAGACAACTGGAACAGACCAAAGGGTATTTCCACACCACAGAGCATCATGCTCAGGATATAAACCAGGGGGACTTACTCAGAAGGGTGGGTGGTGGTGTGGTTTCAGGAAGAGGGGTCTGGCAAGGGTCAGTAGGTGGTGAGAAACTGCATTGCATTGTTTTGTTTGGGTATTTTTTTTATTACCATTTTTATTTCCCTTTGGTATGGCATTTCACTTTACTTTCTTCATTTCACTTTCACTAACAATTATTAAATTGTTCTTATCTCAGTGTAGAAACTTTATTTCAATTCTCTTCCTCATTCCACCAGGATGTGGGGGAAGAGAGCAGACATTTGAGCAAATGGCTGCGTGGTGTTTTATTTCCAGCTAGGCTTAAAACCACGATAGAAGCAAGCAATATCTCATCTCATCTCATTCAAGAACTGCTCTTGAACCTTGCTGTATCTAATAGAGTGGCAAATCAGATGTAACCAACTTGAAACAAATTTTGTGTCTCAAAAGAAAAGCAAAATATCCTTGTGTGCTTTAATCCCAGAAATACCGAGTCAATGAATGCACACTGAAGGGTGTTTTGGAAGCCAGCAAAAAGCACAAAGTATCAAAAAAGTAAATACTAGAGATTACCTCTTGAGAAAAGGTAACACATAGAGTCTTTATCAGGGCCCCAGCTGAACTTTGGTTAAAAAGTGGTTAAGAAATGAAGTACTATTTAAACACTCCCTGGCCACAGAGGAAAAAAGCCAACAACCTACACACAGTCTCAGGAGACTTGGACCTGACTAGAGTCTGAGGAACATGGTCATCATGTGCTCTGTACTCCAGAATATTGATGAATTCCAATTCAAACACTTCTCCCTTGAAGTTTCTAAGGGCCAAATGACCTTCAAGGGCATTAATTCCTTACAGTACAGCCATTAAAACATATTAAGGTATTACCTTTTTTACAAATTGTAAGGACATGCCATTCAAAATGTTGATATTACACCTGTCATTCCTGAAGATGATTTTGCTGACCTGCCACCTTAATTTTCATCTAGTCTGTCTGAATTTTAACCAGTTCCTCCTTTCAGGCAACTGTCTCAGCCAGGCACTACACAAACATTGCAACACAAATGATATGTGTGCTGCATGAGACCAGCACAGTTATGGCCCTCTGACCTAAATGGCCTCATTATTCTTCCCAGACAAGAAATGCACTCATGAAATGTGTATGAGAGAAAACAAGCAGATTTCCAGTATCAGACAAAACTTTTAAGTAAACACAAGCAAATCCAAAATCTGGTGCAGAACAGCAAGAAATCTCCAGGACTCAGTTCTTATGGATGAAAGGCCAGATAGCAGAGGTGAAAGAGAAGAAGGAAGTGATATGTACAAACCTTCATGAAACATGGAGAAGTAAACCAACATTCCATTAAGCAAGTATAGGCCACAAAGTCCCATACCCAAAACAAACCAGAAAAGCTAACAAATAAGTATAAAAGAACAGTTCTGAGAGTTGTCCATGTCCATAAAGCATCTAGTGGACGGTATCTGACTGGGTAACTTCCAGGAAAATAATGGCCTTGTGTGTGTAAAAAAAGGATGGTCATCACTGAAACAAGCTAACTATTTTAAGAGATGAGTGTGAGTCTCAAAGGTTACAGTTTAATACAACTGCCATTTCCTATACAGAAGAATATAAGGAAGGGCTTTTTTCATCTCTCCCATGAGATCAAAGTTTTCAGAGTCACAGGCATGAACTGGTCATTTTCAGTTTATACTCTTAGTGAGAGACACATGCATTAAATCATCATTCAGAGAGACACATGACACTATCCCTAGAGTACAACACTTCAAAAATTAATTTAAGTTAGGATATTGAATATCCTATTCTTTTGCAAACTATAGTATATTTTAAAAAGAAATCTTATCCAAAATTATTAACACTTCCTACTGTTGAGAAAAAAAGCCTGTGCTTTCAGACTAGCAGCTGTGGATCATTAGCTTTCCAGTGATGAGATGTGTTTGATGAGTATTTTTTTTTCTAATTAAGAGACAAGATTCTCTATTTGACTATCTTCTGACAGAAGTGAAAAGAAAGATTTCTGCCTATGTGGAAAGGCCATATTCTACAGAACAATTATTTCAGATTTCTTTTTATCTACCTCCACCCAACCCCTTTTCATTTTTAACAAAATCCTGTTTGCACCCACTTCACAGCAATAACCCCCGGTTTTTCTCAACTCTTCTCCTTTTTTCCTTTTGCTTCTGTTTTGACTGCTAGCAGGGAAGAGCATGTAAAAAAAAAGGATCAACCCTACAGGGGACACGGACCTCATCCTCAGGTACAGAAGAGACCAAAGGACATACTGAAAGAGGGCTGCAAGAACTGCTGTTTGAAAGCTTTATGACAAAACTAGAAAATGTTAATTCCACAGAAATGCCTGAGTTCAGTGGACCAGATATGGCACCCAGAGCCATGAGCTGTAATGTGTTGGGAGTAAAGCAAACCACAGACATCCCCACTACCATTGTCTCATACAGGGCACAACACTCATGCTGCAGTGTCCTACTCAAATAGTGGCTTTCCTTGATCATTTTCACAGAACATCTCTACAGCCTTATTTACATATTATCTATATCCTTGCCTTATATTAATAACCAATCTCTTGATTACCCTGGAAACACAAAAATTAGCTGCACACCATTTTGGCACAATCACAAATAGACAATGTCTACAGCTCCAAATACTGCACTCCAATCACAGGATCTTCCATTTACCATTTAAGCTCAAAATGACAATTTTATCACCTGAGGCTTTGTCCCTTGATGTATTCTCACAGGACTAGAAAGAATGAGACAAAACCTGTATCTGCTTGATATAGACTGTACCAAGGACTGCAGGTTTTAAGGTTCCTGCATGGTGTTTTATACAATGAAACACTGGCAACTACTTTGTATTGTACTTTAGAGAGATACTAGCTTCTTCCATTATGAAAGTAGTCAGTTAGTTCTAGCAATCACAACTCCTCTGATCTTGTCCAATACTTTTATAAAAAAATTAGGAAGCATTTCTTTTAGCTGCAACAGATCTCAAATATGCTACCACTAATGTAAACACTTATAGGAATCCACTCCAAATGCAGTGCCTTAATTCAGATAAGTCTGGAAGAAATATGCCTTTTAAACCTACTCTAAAGCATACTCCAGCAGTTTTTCTTATCATTCTTGCAATTTTAGTTCCAATTACCTGGGTGCTAGGAGGAGGTGCAGTATGAAAGATTTGAGTCTGAAGGGCATTATCTGTTACTCTGTTTTTCTGTACACACAAAAAATTAACTTGAAAATAATAAAAGCATGCAACATGTAAAAAAATACAGAAAAAACCCTATAAAATTCCCACTTGCTTTATTTTGACAAATTTTCAGTTCAACCTTGGATTAGTGTTGGTTCTCTTTTTTAAATGCCTGAGGTGCTGGGAGTCTGAGAATGTATAATAATTAGTAATTTTATTCTCTAAGATATTTTCTTTTATCTCAGAAACTAACATCGATTTGTTTGAATTCTCTCTCTCTCTTTGCTGGAATTAGAAGAACTGAGTTCACTTTAGATTTAGTTCACTGAGTTAAATTTAGATTTTTATTAGCATTCTTTCTATTTGTTTCATGTAGAAAGAGAAAAAAGAGATACATTCATGACAAATAAAACAAGAACTTAACAGAATAGATGAAGTATTAATTAATGCCAGTCCAAATGGGGCTTTTGATGTATTGAAAGCTATATATTAGCACTTGCTAGAGCACTTGGGTCCTGCATCTAGAAGAACATACCAAACGAAAATTTCATTAAACGATGGCATTAGATGAGGAGAAGAAAATAAGAAAAGGTTAATGTTAAGCTCAAAGAATATTAATGATGAATTGTGAAAGACATTGAAATGTGATACATTCTGAAACTGTTAATAAACTGGAATAATTTTAATCTTTAGCTTCAATATCTGAAATTAAAAAAAAAGCAGCATCAGGATTTACTAGGTAGGACATTTTTCCTCACAGGTTTTCCATGCTGGGAATCTGTACAACAAACCCCAGGTTCTATTTAATCTCATTCTTTTATCCATGTGTAGTGTATCCACTTGTTACTAAAGCAACAAACCACCCCGTTTGTTTGTGAAACACATTTACAGCCAAAACAACCTTTGTTTTGTGCTGATACTGCTATCCCATCACACCATCATGTATGTTGCATCTCTACAAGATTGTCAGTACCAACAAAATATTTTATTTAAAATTCTGAAATTTTTATTCAATTATTTGCTTACAAATAATTATTTTCCTTACAACTTCTAACAGATGTTTCAAAATCATTTTCCAAAAGTACCACAATCTTTACTTTGAGAATATCAACAACTTCAAGAATGCAAAACTCAGAGCCACAAATGAAGTGTCACTTTAAACAGCACATGGATTACAGACATAAAATTCGTACTGCTGTAATGAGTTGCTAGTCTATCTACTAACAAAAGTTAGGTGGAAATAAAAATTATACTACTCAAAAATATTTTTAAAATGTGGAATCTCTTGTGTCATTTTTGCCTCTTCATTTAAGAGTTTCTGAGCTGCATTATTACATCTGGGTAGTTAGTATCCAGGATAAAATTAAAGGGCAAAATATAGTTCACTAAGGGAATTCCCATACACACAACCTCCTGCCATTCACAGGCCATTTCAAGATGGATTTTTTCTGTCAGACTGCAAAAATGCTGACAAACTATGGGAAATTCCTATGAGCACTGACACCTGGCATCAATGACCAACTAGGGTACATAAGATCAAAAGCACATCTAAGAACGGGGATATTAGGGTCGCTGAATGTAGTAAACCACATAGACCTAGGTAAAGCCCCATGGAGAATTGAACAGTAGGAACTGCTGAGACAGCAACACAAGTTCCTGTCTCTCTGACCCCCGCCCCAAAGCTTATCTCTGTAACCCTATAGGCCACTATACCTAACCCTTACTATTGGTCAAGTTTGGATCCCCCTTAACCCTATAAAAGGGGCCTACTTTAGCCCATTCGACAGAAGAAGAGCTGTCGTTGGAACCTTCATGGCCTCCCCTGCAATAAACATCACTGTGGAACCCCAAGGCACTCCTTCTCTTCTCTCGCCGTCTGCTGCAGCCTCAAGCCAAGGCCTACGTACCTAGCAAGCTAAGAGCTGAGATCCTAAGAGAGCTTGCAATCACTGAGAGCTGATAATCACCAAGCTTGCTAAGGGGGTTAGCCCATGGCATCGGCCTCGAGCTAGCCCAGCTTTCAGGCACACTGTCTCCCTGAGGATTGGGCTCCCGGGCTATCTTGCACTACTTGATAATAAGGCCAGAATAGAGGCTTTATTATAACTGTACCTCCATCCCATCTTAATACCACATTTTCTGAACAATACCCAACTGTTCACTGAACAGCCCACATTTGTCTAAGTGACATTACCTAAAAACTGCTCTACATATTATTTTCCAAGTAAAAAACTGCTTTTGATGTCCCCAGATTGATTTTCAGAGAATCACAGAATGGTTAAGCCTGGAAGCAACCACACTGGGTCATCTGGTCCAACCTCCCTACTCATGTAGGGTCATCCAAGAGCATGTGGCACAGAACTGTGTCCAAACAGATCCTGAGTATCTTCAGTGAGAGAGAGAATCACTTCAGAAGAAAAATCTAAAGTGTTGACTTTGTGAGAAGTGTAAAATCACAACATGGATCATGCTAGATAACTACAGATATTTATGCACAATAGACTGATGATCTTAAGAGCTCTATGTAGTTTTAAATTGTGTTGCACTGAAAAAGATCGCATGCAAGCAGGGATCTACATATTCACATCTATCTTCCTTCATTATGTAGGCATTTTATCACTTCACTTGGGCATCAATTTTCTATCATCTACATCTTGCAATTCAATTTGAAAAATTTAATTTCTTCAGACAATCCAGGAACAAAATGTTATCATTGCCCCCTTCCTTTCTTACTGCCTTATGAGAAGCTGATGGGCTTTGAACTGGCCTCCTGTTCTCCCAAAAGCCTGAAGATTTTAAAATTAAGTTGTCCATCAAAAGTTATTAAACTGGGTATAGAGAAAAAATATTTGGTACCTTCTTCAGCTTAATTACACTTCACTATACATCTACCAGAGTTCAGACAACATACATAATCCCCAAACACCTGTATGGAAGTTGTTAGAAATACTGTTTTCTGTACATCACATAGTGCATCAGATTAACTTTTTCTTAAGCTGCTTCCTCACTTATCTTCTATCCACTATTGTAGATGAAGGAAGATAATTTAACATTTTAAGAAAACACTATTAAAATGTTTAATAGGGTAGAAATAGTCACCATTACCCAAATACTGGAAAATACAAAACTTTCAGACTTACTTTTCCCAAAGCAAAATAGAAAATACATATTTTAATGAAAAGTAAGTCACTTACTTTAAAAATTGTGAATATGAATGACATAAACTTCACAAATGCTTAAATTGTGCCCATATTCATTGGTATGTCAGAAAACCTAAATAAGCCCTCCTCACTATTCATTCATAAATAAGCACCACCAAAATAAAAGGACCGTTAGGATCAAAGGATTTTAGGAAGCACGACCTTTGATAAAGTCCTTTGGTTGTAGGAAAACTGACACTTTACCAACTGTCTGAGTGAAAGCAACAGCAATAAAATTTAAACCGTATGAATGAAGACTAAAACCTTGTAGCTAAAGGTGTTAAAGTAGACTGTGGTTTCCAGTGATAAAATGCAAAAATACTGTGTTTTGGTTTGGTAACTACCTGTATGCCTGGCTTCCCTATGGAGAGACACTTCCATAAGCTGAAGTCTCATTTCACAGACTGGAACTGTAATGTCCTTGTTACATTGAAGAAACTCTGTCCAAGTAGGTCTAATTAATAAATTATTTCAACTTTTCAAGACCATCAGCCAACCTTAGTGAGTTCTCCAGGCTGATTTTCGTACTCATGATTTATGACCTGCTTCATCATGTTCTTTTATGATGTCTGGAGTATTGGTTAAGTATAACTGTATAAAAACAAATAAATAAAAAGCCTAGGATTTGTTCCTCTATTACTGATCAGCTTTAAAGTATATAACCTGCAATTTGTTCACACAATGTAGGAAAATGTTTTTCTACCTTTTAATGTACTTATTTGTAAATAAATTTTATTTAATAAATTCATTTCAGTAATTAATTTCAGCTAGCTTGCCATTCATTGTAACTTGATCTCCCAGTCTATATTGTACTTTAAAAAAATTCTCCTTCATTGATCTCAAGACTTTGCCTCCAAAACTTCAGTTCTCAAGAGTTTGCAGATGTATGTGTCTGCTCTGTCCTCTACAGCTGTGCGTGCCTGTTCCTATTCACATCTCTAATGTTAATCTAGGGCTGACGTTACCAACTCCTTCTAGTCTATTTACAGTCTTTTACTCTTTCCCTATGAACATCCTGTAGCTTTCCACCCTAAATGATTTGTTTGAAATAACTTTGATGCCAGAGATATCTACATGTTAGCATGTAGGCTATGTGTTTTTCTTCAGTATTTACCAAGTCTTTAAATTTTAATGTGCAGAGCACAATTGTACATTGCAGAAATGAGAACTTAGCAGAAAATAATAGTTTAGATCACAGAGTGAAGCAGCTCCAGGTGTTTGAACAACCCAAATCCTGTACTTCTAAGTCTGTCCCCAGGCTGATGTCACTGAGACAAGCAAGTATTTTTTGTTCTCTAGTACGACAGGTAAAATTATATTCTGCAATGCTTTCTTTAAACAAAATGCTAAACAAAACTCTCCAAGGTCATTTTTAGCTGGCAATTTTTTTACAGTAGACTACAGCAGGTCCCAAGAAAGCTAAAGTATATTCACATACTTTTCTGTTAAAGTTAACAAATTGCACTATAAAGAACACGATGACTTCTGCTATCAGCATAAACAGTGCAAACTCCAAATATTTCAGTGAGATAAAGAGAGGGTAGAAGTTAGAATGCAGTTCATGAATATGTACATCCTGTACATTTTTGTCTCTTTTTATTGTAAAACACAGCACAAAGGAGTGGGAGGACATCTACTAACAGTCACTTCACAATTTGGTAGAATCAGTTATGAATTATTAAACAAATGCAATTTATAGCATAAATAGCGTATTTACTAGTGTATCACTACTCAGTCTTCTTTGGTTGAGTTTACTTCTTCGTGCCCTTGCTAAACTTCTCTGTTCTGCAAAGCTCCACTCAGGTGCATTTGAGAAATCACATCAGACTAATACAGCCTTTCCTGGAAGAGCAATCTCCTGAACTGCTGGGAGTTGTACAAGAAATGGAGTCAAATACCTGGTTAACAAATACACTTTTCATACCTTACAATGTCTGATGCACTTTCAGTCACCTAAAAGATTTCTCTCAATCTGTACAAAAGTGACCTGTTTAACGAGGGCAAGCACAAAACTGACATCTTGGAAAAAAACCAGACGTGCTTCATGGGAAGAGAAAAAAAAGGGAATATCAGAAATAGACTTACCAAACAAAACTGAATTATTGTGTTAAAAACTACAGAAAGCCCCCTTACATTTTGGTTAAAGTTAAGTAACCATTCATATAAGGTGCTGAAAAGAGACAAGAGAGGTGAAGGCTGAAAGAGAAGTAAAGGTGAACAATATTCAGAAGTTCACATTTTTGAATCACATACTTATAAGCAACAGCAAGTTCTGTGGGCAGCAGTAAGTAGGGCATCACCTATCCAAAACACAGAAAGACTATACCATGTAATTGAACAGCCTGCAATACAGTTTTTCGTATTTTTAAATGTGATTTTAATGTTCACTCTTGTAAGATATATTGAGAAATAAGATTTTTAATTTATAACATGCAATGTAACTTTTCAGAACAAATAAATTCAACAACAAAAAAATATTTTCTTTCTTATGATCCTAGAAACTGTCTTCTGCTGCTTTCATTGAGTGATGTTTCTGCAGGAGAAGTATATTTTCATGTTATTGAAAACACCAGTTGTTTTTCTGTAATAAGTTTAATTATATCTGTATTTTTACAAACTGCATTAAATCATATTTAGCACAGAGATCTATGTCCTGACAACTATCATATTGTTTTTATAGTTTATCTTTCCAGTCAGCAAATGCTAGCACCCAAGCTGTATTCCTCTCTCCACATTTGCAGGAAGTAGTGTTGTAGACTCCAAATATATGATATTTCATAGAATCTACCTCAGTAGTTTTTTGTTTCAGCAGAATTACATTTTATTTATTTAGATGATTGCCACTCCAACATGTTTAGCCATACTTGAACATGGAAATGTTTCACAGCTCTAAAAAGCATTTTTTGAGCCAGGACCATAATCAATAACATTTACTAACCAGGGAAGAAGAGCAGTACATTTTATAGATGCTTACTTCAATGCACATCCTTAAAATGTGAATAGGGAAATGCAGAGTATTTTTACTTTGTTTGTTTTTTGTTTGGTGGGTTTTTTTGGTTTTTGGTTTTTTGTTTGGGTTTTTTTTTGGGGGGGGTTATATAAAATACCTTAGTAATGAGATCACAATCAGTGTGTTTAAAAAACTACAGATTTTGTATGTGTGTTTAAACTTGCTACATATGGCAGGAAGCAGAGAGTTCTCCTTTAAAGGACCAAACTCTAAAAACAGGTATTTCATAAATTTAAATAAGCAGGGCCCAAGACTTGGAATCATACCCATATGGCTTCTGTACTTTAACACTCTGTTCAAGTCTCAAGATCTTTCAACCAAACCAAAACAGCCAAATATTCTATTAGAGAATAGTCTATTCTATTAGAGAAGTCTCATTATTAAGTTGTCTACAACTTAAAAGAGATTTTTTTTAAATTTTATAC
The DNA here is from genome assembly GCF_023055355.1 of Agelaius tricolor. Classification (NCBI taxonomy): domain Eukaryota; kingdom Metazoa; phylum Chordata; class Aves; order Passeriformes; family Icteridae; genus Agelaius; species Agelaius tricolor. Next base: position 8,092,511 of record NW_027269287.1, read on the forward strand.
AAGATTGAATGCATTCATTAATCATAAAAATTCTTTGAAAAGCAGCAAGAAACTGTCCTTAGGGCAAAGGAGTACAGTTTCTTGCTCAAACCCTGAATCACTAAAACAGATTTATGCACATGTGAAAAACTTCTCTGCTCACTGTTGTGTTTCTAGCAAGTCCAAATAAAAATGACATTTAAAATTCAAGATGGAGGCTTGATCTTATGATTCTCATAGTCACAGAGGTATGTGCAGCATAATTACTAACCATGTATTTTTTATTAAAGATAGAGCAGACTTGGGGTTTTAGCAGACTGTCTTTTCAATGTCACTCCTCCTTCCCCAATTTCCCAGTACCTCCCTTCCACCTGAACTTTGGGTAACACCAAGGAGAGGAAGGCAAGAGTAACTTGACCTGGGTCTTTAATAAATCTGTAAAGTCCTGTGGAACTGACCTGTCACACTGAAGCAGATTGATGATTTGTGAGCAGACCTGGACTCTTCAGAGCTGCAGCTCATGTCTACCATTCGAGGTAACTCTCTCAAAATGGCACTGCTTTGCCAATGTCTTCACAACAGCATCTGGAGAGGGGGATAAATGTTTTGCTGATGCTCAAGAAAGCTTTTTGCAAGACTCGGGAATTCAATTACCTGTTCTCTAGGCAAGTGTATTCCAGCAGGTATAGACTCCTCTACCCCTCCGCTCACTCTCACCAGACCTCTGATTAGCTCTGATGGATGTCCTTCCCTTACACCCTCAAAGATGACAGAGTCTAACCTTTGACCAAAGCCACCATGTCAGCTAAACCATAGCAGTGTCAGGTCCAGCCTGTTTTGAATACATCCAGGGATGGTGACTCTATCCCTTCAGTAGGCAGCCTGTTCCAGTGCATGACCATCCTTTCAGTAAAGAAATTCTTCCTAATGTCCAACTGAACTTCCCCTGGCACAGCTTGAAGGTATTTGCTCTCATCCAGTATTTAACCCATTCAGTAAAGAAATTCTTTCTGATGTCCAAAATTAACCTTCCCTGACACAGCTTGAGGCCACTTGCTCTCATCCTGTCACTAACTGATTGCAAGAAGAGACCAACCCCATCTCACTACAGCCTCCTTTCAGGCAGTTGTAGAGAGTGAAAAGGTCTCCCTGAGCCTCCTTTTCTCCAGGCTAAACAACCCCAGCTCCCTCAGCTGCCCTTCATATGGCCCTGCTCTCTACACCCTTCACCAGCTCTGTTGCCCTTCTTGGACACACATTCCCACACCTCCATGCCCTTCTTGAAGTGGAGGGCCCAGAACTGAACTTGAGCTGGGGAATCACCACTGCACAGGTGGACAATCAGTGCCCTGGTCCTGCTGGCCACACAATTTCTGATAAAGACCAGGATGCCATTGGCCTTCTTGGCCACCTGGGCACACTCTGGCTCACGTTCAGCCAGCTGTCAATCAGCATCCCCAGGTCCTTTCCTCCTGGGCCACTCTCCAGCCACTCCTCCCCCAGCCTGTAGCACTGCATGGGGTTGATGTGATCCAAGTGCAGGAACCAGCACTGGCCTTATCGAACCTCACAGTGCCGGCCTCGGCCCCTTGGCCTGGCCTGTCCAGATCACTCTGCAGAGGCTGCCCATGCTCCAGCAGATCAACACTCCTGCCCAGCTTAGTGCTGTCTGCAACTTACTGAGGGTACACTCAATCCCCTCATCCACACCAGCAATAAAGACATTAAGCAGGGCTGGAACCCATACTGAGCCTTGGGGATTCCCAGTAGTGACTGACCACCAACTGCAGCACCATTCACCCCCATGCTCTGGGCCCAGCCTTCCAGCCAGTTCTTAACTCAGTGCACTTGCCCAAGCCACAGGCTGCCAGCTTGCCTTAGTTTAATACAGTTATACAAAAGAGTGACTCAAAAGTGAATTATTTCCCCTTTAGTTTTAACCACTCCCCTTTCATCAATAAGGAAAATTGAATGTGGGAAGGTCTAAGTGAAAAAATAAAAGCTTACTAAAAAGAAAAACAGCAACAACCAAAATACTATTTGTCCAAAACAAATCAACACTGTTGGGATGCTGGAAGAAACTTCCCAGCTGCTGCAACGCTGACCACCCTCAGGGGCTGGAACTCACAGAGAGATAGATGGCCAAGCTTCCCAGCACAGCACAGCAGCTGCGGAGAGTGGGTGGATCTCATGCAGCAGGTTTGATCTCCCCTGGCCTGGTGCAGCAGCTGGAGAGAAAGGTATTGTGAGGTTCCAAAGCCTCAGGAGAACAAAAGAAAACTACCTTGCCAAACAGCACAGCACAAAGCAGCACTAGTGAAAAGTTGTTGCAAAGTTCACTGAGGAGAAGTTTTGGATTGCAAAATGTAGCTTCTTGGTGTCAACTCAGAGATCTGCCCCATGCCAACCCCTAGATAGCCAGAAGACAACAGAAGAAGAGCTCCACACACATTTGTTTCTGGTTTTTAAAGGGATCCCCCATTTCCCCTTCTGTGAACCCTGTGTAAAACAGACAAGTTTGGCTTCTTGGGTTGCTGAATCTTAAAGTGACAGTAAAAACAGACTACATGGATTAACATAGAGGAAATACAGAATACACATTTTTGGTCACTGAGGACACAGCTTCCCCAGCAGAATGCTGGGGGTGACTGAAGTCCAAGGTAGACAATATCCACAGTTTTTCATCATCCACTAGGTTGGCAACCTCATCATAAAAGGAGATCAGCTGATCAAGCTGGATCTGCCCTTCCTAAACCCATGCTGGCCGGGCCTGATCCCCTGGTTGTCCTATTTGTGATGCATGAAGGCACTCAAGATATCTGTTCCATAACCCTCCCAAACACCAAGGTCAGGTTGACAGCCCTCTAGTTCCCTGAATCCTTCTTGTAGGTGGGCACTACATTGGCCAACCTCCAGTTGTCTGGGACCTCCCCAGTTAACCAGAACTCATGATAAATGATGAAAAATGGCTTGGCAAGCTCTCCTATCAGATCTCAGCACCCTTTGATGAATCCCATCCATCCCCACAGACTTGTGAATGTCTCAGTATCACAGCACATCACTACTTCCTCCTGCACTGCAGGGGGTCTGTTCTGCTCCCTGCCCCTGTATATCAGTGCAGGGGACTGGTTGTCCTGAGGATAACAGATCTTTATGTTAAACACTGATGCAAAGAAGGCATTAAGGACCTCAGTCTTTCCATCAACCCTGGTGACAAAGTTCCCCTCCATGTTCAATAGAGAATGAAGATTTTCTTTGGACCTCCCTTTGTTGTTCATTTATTATAAAACTACTTTTATTATTTTTCACAGGAGTGGCCAGGTTGATTTCTAGCTGAGCTTTGGCCTCTGATTTTCTCTCTACACATCCTAACTATACCCTTGTACTTTTCCTGGGTTTCCTGCCCCTTCTTCCAAAGGTCATAAACTCTTTTATCCCATGTTCCGGCAAAAGTCAGACCAGTCTTCTTTCCTGATGGCTTGTCTTTCAACAATAGAGCATGCTCCTGTGCTTTTAAGATTCCACCCTTCCTGATCCCTTTATCATCAAGGACTCTTTCCTAAGGAACTCTCTGTGTCCTGAACAGGTAGGGGCTGGGTTAACCCCACTCCTTACTTCATGAAGAATCAAAAACTCTATCATTTTATGGTTGCTGTGCTCAGGATGGGCATTCTCCTACCACTTTCAGTTCATAAACAGCAGGTCTAGCAGGCACCACACCTGGTAGGTTCCCTTACCAGCTGTGACAGAAAGTTCTCTTCCACATAATCCAGGAACCTCCCAGACTGCCTTCTTTCTGCTGTGTTGAGTTTCCAACAAATATCTGGCAAGCTAAAGTCTTCCACAAGCAAAGGGCTGGCAATTGTGAATTACCAGTCAGCTGCTTAGTGAATAGTTCACCTGCCTCTTCATCCCGGTTGGCTGGTCTGGAAGACTCCAACAAGGATATCTGCATTGTTAGCCTTCTCACTAATTCTCACTCAACCTTAACAATTGTTACCAAACAGGTTTTAGCTTCAAATCAGGATCCTTATCCCTTTTCTTTGCCTGGAGAGGAGAATAAAAATACATGGGATTTTCTAGTTAGCAGCTCCTGCGTATGGATCTCCCCCACCTGGGACCATTTGCAGTTCTTGATGCTTCAGCACAGAGCATCAAGGCTGCTGGGGAAAATCTACAGAAGATGGCAGCCAGATAGACACATTGTACACTTTTATGTGATGAGGTTTTGGTAGTGGGGGACTGCAGGTGTGGCTTCTGTGAGATGCTGCCAGAACTTCCCTTTTGTCTAACCAAGTCAATGCCACTTGGCTCCAGGAAGCACTCACTGCTGGCCAAGGCTGAGCCCATCAGTGCTGCTGGCAGCATCTCTGGGATAATGTACTTAAGAATGTGAAGAAGAAAACTGTACAACTACAGTCAGAGAGAAGAGTGAGAATATGTATATGTGTAAGTATATGTAAATATACGCTGCCAACACCCACGTACATGAAAAAGCATGAGGAACAGGTACTCCAGTTATATATGTATGTATGCATGGGCAAAACTTCCCCTGCAGCCAGCTGTGAGGCAGGCTGTCTTTGAAGTCCATGGAAGTCCACAGTGGAGCAAATATCCATCATGGAGGACCCCACACCAGAGAACTTCAATACCCAGGGAAGGGACTCATGCTGGAGCAAGTCTGTGTCTGGAGGGCTGTACCTCCTGGAAGAGAGCCACACTGGAGCAGTTTGTAAAGAACTGCAGTCCAACACCCTGTAGTGTGTTGACTGTGGCTGGATGCCAGGCACCCACTGAAGCTGCTCAATCACTCCCTCTGCAACTGGACAGGGAAGAGAAAATATAACAAAAGGGTTTGTGGGTTGAAACAAGGTCTGGGAGAGATTACTCACCAAATATCATCACAGGCAAAACAGACTCAGCATGGGGATATCAATATAATTTATTACTAACAAAATCAGAGTAGGATAATGAGAAGTAGAATAAATCTTAAGCACACTTTTCCCCACCCCTCCCTCCTTCCCAAGCTCCACCTCCTCCCCTTCAGCAGCGCAGGAAGATGAGGAATGGAGATTGCAGCCAGTTCATCACAGGTTCTGTCAGTGCTCCAGGAGAAGAGTCTTTCCCCTGCTCCAGCATGGGGTCTCTCCCACAGGAGACAGTTCTCCACAAATTCTTCCAATGTGTGTCCTTCCCACAGGCACCTTCACAAACTGCTGCAATGTGAAGGTGCACAGGGTGCAATCCTTCAGGCACAGCCTGCTCCAACATAGGTCCTCCACAGGGTCAGAAGTCCTACCATCTCCATCTCCAGAAAGAATCCATCTCCAGCAAGAGTTCCTCTTTCCATGGGTCTGTAGCTTCCAGCAGCTAATCATAGAAGCCACCACTGTAGCCTGCCCACTAAGAAAATCTGATCATATCCAATACATTCACATTGGAGAAATTTGTGGAGGACTGTCTGCTGCAGAAGTGTGAGGAATTGAAAAGAGTGTGAGGAATCTTCTGCCTAAGGAGGAAGGAGTGCAAAAATCACGTATTATGAAATGAATGCAGTCCCTATTCCCATCCCAGTGAAGCACTGCAGGAGCAATCTGGGAGTGGAGTTGAGCCCATGGAGAAGGGAAAGGGAAGATGCTTTAAGATATGCTTTTACTTCTCATTAACCTACTCTAATTTAATTGTCAATAAATTCTAATAAAAACTAATTTTAGACCCTAGTTGAATCTCTTTTGCCTGTGACAATAATTGTTTAATGATGCTGACCCTTGAGCCTTTTGTTATACTTCCTCTTCCCTGTCCAGCTGTGGTGGGCAGAGATGGAGAGGCTGAGGTGGGCATCTTGGGCCAATATAAAATCTCTGAACCATTTAGGTCACCTTTAAGATGATCACATCCAACTCTTAACCCAGCACAGCCAAATCCACCACTAAACCATGTACCATAGTTAGAGAGGTGCCATATCTACATGTGTTTTAAATACTTCCATCACTGCCCTGGGCAACCTGTTAAAGTGTTTGAGAGCCCTTTTTTTGAAGAGATTTCAAAATCTCTTTTGGTGCAAGCTGGAGATATTTCCTTATGTGCACAAGCAGAAAACAAAAGGCAAAACACCAATATTTGATTGACCATTTTTGAAAGTCCTAATAAATTTAAATATACAGGAATACAGTGTTGCAAATATTTTAGGATAAGGACATAATGTTATGTTTGTATGTTAGAAACAAATTAACCACACAACTACACTGAATGCAACTCGATGAAGTTTCAACCTCAGAATTCTATGACTCAGAGAAGACATAAGCAATTGACAAAAATTATAGACCAATCTTAATTGCAGACAGCACTTCTGAAATAATCAATGATAAATATCAGTCAGAAAAAAAGGAATTTGGGTATGTAACCAGAACAGGAATTTAGTTACTGGAAAAAGTCTCTATAGAGATTTGAGATAATCACAAAAGCTGCTGTCCTCATTAAAGGGCTGTATGGTTCAACCAAAAGCGAAAAACTATCTGGATTCTCTTGTCTCTCTTCACATCTTAAAAGAATGAAATTTCTTCTTGGGTCTTTGAAAACACTTAGGGAAATTTTACCAGTAAAGACATATTGGTGTCTTAGGCCACCATTCCTTTTTTTCTAAATACTGGTGATGTGGAAATCACCATAACTGAAATAAACACGTAATAGCACCAAGAGGAATGCATACCAACCTGAAAGACAAATGAAAGAGCTCCAAATAAAAAGAGAAATATACATTATGTGCACAGTTTCTATCCACATTCAGGTACAATTCTTTGACAACATAGCACAGGAATCTCTGCTCCACATATTTTTTAATTCCATTTATACACCTTTACAAAGGTTCTTTGGGCCACATATAGTCAGCAATTGGATGAGGTTTCATTCCTCAGTTCTTCCAACTGGTTATTTACATCTTTTCATAGAAATGAGACAAAGTATCAAATCTATTTACTACTTTGCATTTTTTTGCCTAGGTAAAAATAATATACAACATTTACTCATTGAAAGTAAAACAACTCTCCATTTTACAGACAGGGCTCCTTTTGCTTTTTTAGGGTATCCTTTTTTTTCCTTCGTAATTTTGGAATGCATAAAATCACATTAAGAGCAGGAAGTCATGGCAGTTTTGTTTTCATCCTGCATCTATGGTTAACTAACTGGTGGTTAGAAAACTTCATGAGACACAGCATGTCATGAGCCTCTCCTTACCATCAAATCACACAAGACATGGCTACACCTCAGTGCATCTGATTGTATTTTTTTCCACACTACCACACATCTTTATCATCAAACCTCTAAATACATGCTAATGTACAGTCTAGTGTAGATCTATATGTGGGAAACCCTGATTATGGAAGGTAACAAATTACAGTATGAAGAGTAGCAAGTTATCACAGAGCACAATAAAAGACAATGTCCCTTTCTAGATTAAGGACTGAGGGGGATTCCTAAGATTTCTAGGGTGAAATTAGACATAAGCAAGGTCGATATTACACCTGTGAAAAGTGTATTGATCTGGAGAAAGAAATTGGCCTGATTAGTGGAGACAACAAAGGCAGAAGCAAATGAAGGAACCAACTCCACGAGTGGCAAGACGCTCAGTGGGTGATGCGCTGCTTGGGCAGGACAGGGGCAGGAAGGGCGGCAGGGCAGCCATGGGCAGCACAGTGGGCAGAGGCACCAAACAGTGGACAGCAGGGCAGTGGGTAGGGATGATTACATGGGCTACAGGTGCACGAGCACGGGCAAGAGGCAAGGGCCAAGGGCAGGGGCAGCGTTGTGACAGCAAAGGCTGGGCAAAAACGGCCAGTGAGGGGAGAGTGAGAGAAGGCAAGGACCAGGGCTGGGGTGATGCTCTCCACGATTTCTTATATACTGCACAGCCCCTCCCATGGTCCAGCTGTCCAAGGAAATCCTTGGGTTGTCTGGAGAAGCTCCCCTAACAGCAGGAAGGAGTTCTCTCCACCCTTAGGGAGAGTGGCCTGGACAAGTCCTGCCAGTGACAAAGGTTTTAAAGGCTCTCTCCAGCCCAGGAGGCTCCTTGGGGAAGTGCTCCTAGAGACAGAGCTCCTCTCCAGCCCTCGGTGTGGTAGGCTGCCGAGAGACAGAGCCCCTGTTCACCCCCCTCCCGCCGCACCAGCCACGGGTTCTTGCTGTGCACATGGACACGTGCTGTCGCTGTCAAGGCATGTGCACATTTTCTAGTACTTTTCCATTTAAACAACAGATTTTTGAACAACAGTTTGGAATAAAATCCAATGTTGAGACATTTTCACTCTAACATTAATGAGTCCCTTGCAAGTAAGAAAGAGAAGAAATAAAATCTGAAACAAAGGAAGGCATCTCATGAAACAAAAAAGAGAAGTAGCACCAGTAAATATAAAAATATGCTGAAGCAACAGATGTTTTGGAAAGCTGTGTGTACTCCTTATGTTCTAAAACTGATTAACACATGAAATTAAAAAATAATGGGAGTGTCAAAACCTCACCAGATAATTATATAACTTCTTTCATTCCTGTCACTTTATCACATAATGTTCAATACTATTACATATCATTCATTATTTGTGAAACAATATTAAACTGGCTGAGGTATAACATCTTATATTTAATATACCTCAATTATGGGATACTCTCTTTAATTATCTTTAATATAATTCCAGAGCAGGTAGTCAGAAGGTAAAGAAAAAAAATATTTTACATGAACGTATATATACCATCTATACATTCACACACACACATATATATAGCATCTACACATAGGTTTAGTTATATTTCTCTATACAAACAGCAATTTTGGTTCTAAGAATAAAAAGACAATTGTTTGAATTACTGAACTGTGATGTCAGTCTTTGAATACTTAGGTAGGCAGGTGTTTTCTGTTGTTTTTTTTCCTACACACCACTGACATGAAATTGTTATTCCCATCTCAGGCAGAAAAAAGGAACAGAATGAGTTTTCTAGTAGTACATTAAAGTAAAAAATAGTTTGCTTATAAGGATGCCTTTTTAAGCCCCCCAAATGCATTGTGAATGATCACTAGTAGAGAAGAAAAGATTTATTGAAACACAACTTTAGCCTACTGATAGACCATGATATCTAAAGAAAAACAATTCTTGTAAAACAACTCAGTAAAATAGTATTTGCTGTCCATATGAATTCCCTGTATTAAAATATCTTTAATACCTCTATTCATATTTCTGGAATTTCTGTTTCAAAGTTCTTATGAAGAGTGACTTTTGTACAACCTGACTTTAAATATATAAACCAGCATAACTGAAAGCTGTTTTTGCAGACTGGGAAAAAGGCACATCTCCCATGTCCCATTTGGGACAAGGATGCAATCTCCTCCTTGGGTAATGCCTTTCAGAAAGAGGCATGTCTGCACACACAAAGACTAAGAGGGAGGGAGTACTGTGATGCTCTGCTGTGCCCTTGCCAGCCAAGGCAATTTTTATTTCAGTGCTTACATACAGATGTTGGTGTCCAAGTACCCACACTGTGGTTACTGCCCTTAAAAAGCAGAAAACAGCTAATAGATCTTCAGCCACTCCCAGCTCTTTCAAAATTTGTAGCAGCAGAGAGAATTCATGTAAGTCACGAAAATTGTGACATATCTGGAGAAAGTTCTATATGCAATTGCTGGAATATCATTCACTCTGACTGTATTTGCTTCCAACATCAGAAACCAAAAGCTTATTTCCTATGCACTTGCTTTTTGCATGAAACCCCAAATGCTGTAGAATTACTTTCAGCATCAATTTCCTGTTTATCACATTTTCCACCCTCTATGTTTTTAGTATCTGGTAAGTCTCTCTGGGATCTAGCTACATCTCTGATGAAGAGCTGTTTGACAACTCATTCTTGATACAAGATTTCTCACTCATTTTAACTATATACAACAGATATATACAGAAAGCACTTATACATATTTATTTATAAGTATAGGTGTTGCAGTATCACATTCAAACACATAGAGAGTAAATGCACATATGTGCTCACACAGATACAGTAAAACAATGGGATTTCCATGGGGAAATGCAAAAGTTATTGTTAAAATATCTGTCATCCATGTAAGAGAAACAAACATGAGCTGGGCATTAAATTTGCATACAGCCCCAAGCACAGAGGTTCCTGCATGTGTAGTGTTCTCCTGCTCTTGAAGATGGGCATATCTGGCAGGGAGAGTTTGTCAAGATTAGCTCAGGAAAAACACCTGCAAGGAGCTAATTTGAAGACATACTGAGAATTTGCATCAGTATGTGAAAATAAACAGAGCTATGCACACTGAAAGTTACCACAAACACTATGCCACACATCAGGGAATAATCTAATTAACACACAGCCATACATCACACTGTGAAAAATTGTAGCCACTTAATATTGATTTAGGTCTTGCATTGCTTAGATTTGGAAAAGAAAGGGCTTTATAAATGTTCGGACTGAGAAGAAAGAAAAAAATTATATTAAATTAAAGTAGTTGTGATATAAACAGGCCCAGATGCACTTGATGGCTTAGTGAATAACAAGGCAGCATAAATATGTCAATGCTTCTTTATGAAAAATAATCAAAAGGTACAGTTCCTTTCTTGATTTTGAAACTGCTTTTGACAAAGCCTATACTAATAGCCTCTGCTTCAAGTTACAATCAAGATTTTTTTTTTTTACCTAACAGGTTAACTTGTGTAAATAAAGTGGTTCCTTTGCCAACAAAGCTGCCTGCTGAGGTATAAGTTACTGTGATTTAAAATTCTGGTAGGAAGCAGATTGGCATTACTGCATGTGATTCGTATTTTAAAAAAATTATATAATCTATGTGTGAAAACAACTTGACCTGAAACCATCTAGCATGTCTTTCCTTTCCTCTTCTTCTCTTTTCCCCAAAATTAATCCTCTTTTTCTATCTTTTTTGTTATAAGAGAAAGCATGATGCCATTTCATAATTTGTTCTTTCTTAACACACAGAGACACTCAAACACAAGGAAATTAACTCATCATATCAAAAGTAGGACAAGAAAGCATATCTCCAGATGTTCACAGCTACATGTCTTATGAGTCTGTACTACTTTTAAATAGTAATTGAAATTACTCCAGAGATCTCACACATTTCTGGCCTGCTAACATGAGTTTAGTTATTTCATTGACAGCTCACAGATACTAGTGAAGTGTAATAAAACAGATATGATTGGACAAAAAGCAGCTGAAGATTGCTCACACACCCACAAAAGGTTTTAGCCAGACTGCAAACCAAGAATATTGAGAAGGGGTCACAGAACTCATCCAAAGAAAACTGAGGTAGTATCTGTGGCATTTTTGGAACATGCTCAGCTGGTGTTGGCCTCTGCACCTTCAAAAAAGAATGGCTACAGAGGCATGGCCACAGTTTGAGCCAGTTTGAGCCAGTCTGCAGGCGCCTCTCTTTCAATGTTCAGCAGCATTGCACTCAGCCTGAGCCTACTGTCTTGTCAACAATAGTCAAGGTGCCTGGCACTCACTTCAGGCTTGAGACCCCAGCAAATGTGAGCATATTCTGTGCATTTTTGGTAAAGGCAGAGGCGAACAAGACTGCTTACTGAATAAGAATCTAAAAAAAACCTAAATCTATTGAAAAGAAAAATCTCATTACTGACAATGCTCCTGAAATAAAAAGTGCATCCTTCAACATACATGTGTCCTGGGGACGTCTCATAAAGATAAGGTATCCCAGACCCCCCAGGCCCCAAGACTGTTACTGAATGTTTAAGACTCACAAGGAGCGACCTTGTGTGTGGAGGCAGTGGGGGAAGCGGGCATCCCTCTTCCCGCCACAGTTCAGGAGGATGCGCACACTGCCTGAAAAGTTACCTGCTCTGCCCGAGACTTCCCCGGGTGTGGGTCTGTCCTTCCGTCCTGCCTTGCTCCCTTCCGCTGGGGGACTGGGGTGTGCTGCAGAGGCTGTGTGCTTGGCCAGGGATATTGCAGCGCTGCAGCTCACTCTACGATCGCATCTGCCTGCCTTCCCCAGCTGCTGCTGCTGTCGGCGGTGGTGCTGAGGTCAAACGCTGCCTGTGAGTGAGCAAAAGGTGCCATTTTCCTTCCTCCCCCCACACTGGGCCGAGCCACCATCGCCCCGGGAATCACCACGCGCTGCAGGGCAATCTGCATTAACCGGTTAGAAACTCCTGGCTCTGTTTTGCTGCTCATTCCGCTCTGTTACATACACATATAGTCTAGTAAAGAACTGTCACTCTTGTTTTCTACGTTTTTGCTGGAAACCTCCATAATTTCTGAAGTTACAATAAATCAGAGGGAAGGGTCTTCTTTCCATTTCAGGAAGGTTCCTTGGGAGACATTTGTCTTTTAAACCAAGAAATTAATTGGCACCTAATGTGTGGTTCGAGAGAAAAGGATGAAAAGAGGTTAACAGTTCTTGGGTAACCCATTTGTGTACTGGTTACAGCAACCTCATTAGGAATCCCTATGGTCCACCTTACTCCAGTTCAGTTGACAGTTGATCACGTTCATGTTTTTTTCCATTCGCAGATTGCTATCTAAACATGGGCCCCAAAACTAATGCCATTGTGACTGTCAACAAGTTTGTAGAATGGGTCCGTTTGGTGAGTAATTCAGTGCTTGTAAACCTCTTTTGGACTGTGTGCATGTGGCTATCTAACTACCACAGACTAAGATGCTGGCATTGGGGGTTCAGGGTACCTGTTTTGGGGGAGGAACGCAGGGGGGTGTTTTCTCCCAATTTTTCACCCACCTTTTCAGGCCAGCCACAAGAGCTTTTGAAGGGTTTAAATTCCTTGCAGATGCTAAAGATACCATATTCTTGATGATATTTTCGCTAAGTTTATTCAACGTGGTCCATTTAGTTGCCTTGGGTAGCTACCCCAAAATCTGCCCCCAGAGGGAAGGGATGCTGCCCAGATACCTGTGGCAGAGGCAAGAGACACTCCCCAAGAGCACCACCCGCAGTCAGAGGGAAAGGTGGGTAACACAGCAGTGCAACTGCTGTCACGGGCATTATGGCTCCACACAAACCAGAAGGGCAGCCACAGCCAGGAGCCGTCACCCCACTGAGCATGCCAAGAGGGTAAAGCCTCTGTGGCAAGGAGAGCAGTGGAATAAGTGTAGGTATGGAGAGGTCTGGCAGGTTGCTTATGTCACACTGCCGCGAGAGTTGTTTGGGCTCCGCCAAGACTTGGCTGGGGGTTATGGCTCCCTTCTTTCCTGCCATTTGGGCATCAAGCAGAGCAGTCACTATGGGAGTTTTGTGTATGCAGCTCCATGACCTTGCTACACTGCAATTCAGCACTCCGATAGAATCTGCCTGCTTTCTCTGCTTCTCCCTGCTGCTACTTGGTAGTGCCAAAACCAGTTGCTGCCTGCATGAGTTTCAGGGGAATCACTCTTCCCTCCCTCTTGTCAGAGGCTGCCATCACCCCTGAGGAGGTTCCATGCTTGCCCCGGAGTGCCCGTGCCGGGCAGGAGTGAGTCACCGCAGCATCTCTGCAGCATCTCTGCCTTGCCTGAGCCACCAACACGGCCTGCCAGCCGCGGTCACAACTGCACCAGCATGGAAAAACAGCACTCAACACGTGGGAGGCCTCTGTGACTGTATTGTTTGTTCTCTTCTTTTTTTTTTTTTCTAATAACGAGCTGTTATTCTTTTCTTATATTTTTGCCTGGAAGCCCTGCGATTATCAAAGTTAGAGTAATTTGGGAGGAGGGGTCTTCATTCCAGGAAGGCTCCTGCCTTCCTTGGGAGACATTTGTCTTTTAAACCAAGACAAAGTGGTATAAGAAAAGCCTTTCACATAAGAACTTGTAGTAACTGTAAGATCTGTGATGTTTCCAAGCCCATCTGTGTGCTGTTTTTCAAATAGGTGAATATTTTACAGTAGGGGCTCTTGGTTAATAGCCTTCTCAACAGAGATGGGTTAAAGAACCCTTTTGTTTATGAATGCAAAATTAATTGGATAGGATCCAGCTATTTATATCTATACATTAATAGCTATTTCTCTCTCTCTCTCTCTCTGTATATATATATACACACAATAGAAAGCAAAAACCAGAGCAGTGTTTACATCCCACTCTAAAACCACAACACCAAAATTAACTATTTCAGGTGACAAAGAACTGGCTGTAAGCCTTTTCAGTTGTCTTCTCTTGAATCTTTAACTCACAGCTCTACTTCAGGCAACAGCACCCCAACTGCAGGAAATGGAAACCCCTTTCTCAGTGGTGACAATAAACATAAATGACAGAAAGGCATGTGGTGGTGGAAACCCAGCCACGCCTTTCCAATGACAGGAATCCAGGAAGCAGTGACTTCAATATCCTGTTAGAACCCACCTAAATGAATGAAAGCCTCATTGCTGAAACATGTAAATTCTTTCTCCCAAACTGTCAATCTGTCCCAGCAAACTAGCCTCAGCAACAAAATACCTAAATTTTGATTTAAAGTGTAAGCAAGTGGAGAATCAAACACAGGCAAATCCTGAGGTAAAAATAGCCTTATGAGAACAGAATTCAGCTGTGGGTTTTTCACATAATGGAAAAAAGTAGTACCAGTAATCCTCTACAACAGTATGTCAATAATGTTTATCCATGTCAGAACTCAAAAAGAAAAATACATTAAAAGACGGACTACAACTACGATACCTCATGAAAGCTCATGATTGCATTCCCATCTTTTCCTTCAAAAATTTGATGTTGTGTCTTGACAGTGACAAATTGCATGTTATTTGCTCAGTGGACTTTCCTGATAATAAAAGATATTCTTCCCCAAAAGAAGGTATATTTCAGGTAAACACATTCACATATATTGAGTCTGTCCTTTACTAAAAAAGAGTTTGAATGTCGTCATGGAACACAAAATTTTTAAATACATTACCAGGTAAACTTTAAATTACTTCAAACATTGAAAATGCCTATTTTTCTTAAGATACGATTCCTAAGATATTGATATCTGTGAAATGTAAGTTTTGCACTGCCATACCACATGCTCAATGACAGCTACATAGTATTTATCTTCTGAATAATTCTTAAAGGCCAATCAGTTCAACCAAAAAAAGCAGGAAGACAGAATAGAAAAGAGCAAAATTGATCTATTGCCATTTTAGTGTAAGTTTATCATAAGGTAATTGTTTATACCCTTGAGAGTTTCAAAATTTAGGGGAATCTGTTGTAGAGGAATATATATGTATTTTTCTGTAATCTTTCCATCACAGAACCCAACAGATTTCTATCTATTGTTATCTAACTACGAAAAAGTTAAAAAATAAAACTTGCAGCTCATCCTCCAGACAAAAGCTGAACAGTTTTCTATCATGCTTAGGTAGGAAATAAATGCAGCATTATTCTTCCACACAGTGAGAACTGAAAAAGAGAAAGTAATATACAGGAAAAAAACCCAAACCTACCAGTCATGCTGGTGCACACCTTTAACTTTTCCTTGCTACACAAATATATAGCTGCATATGATCTGCATGTAAAATACCTGATGTAGAAATATGTAATGGTGTGAGGATGCAATAGCAAAGTAAAAAAATACACTATTACTAAACCAAGATTTTTTCAAATTTGTATTAGATAGAGTTGCCTCCTTTCCTTGTGTTAATGTTTTTCCTTCTCCTGTCTATGCAGTATATGCTCTGTTTTGACAATAGTCATGATGTGGTCCTGCTTTCCTTGGGTGCCCCAAGCTGGGAAATGACTCCCTTCTCCCTTGCCTTATGAGTTACAATAAGAGCATTTGCTATGGACAGCAAGTGCCTTTTTAACTTGGCCACTGACATGACAAATTGAATCAGGGCCTTCAGAAACAAGTCGGCTTACCTTGTTAACCATGCAGCATTTGCTCAGGAAAAACAACTGATAAAATATACTTTCCTCTCTGGTTTTTTTGTTTGGTTTTTTTTTTTTTTTAATGCTTGCTTGAATTCCTGTAGCAATTTGAAAGATGAAAAGGTTTGCACTTTACAAAACAAAACAAAAACCCAACCCAGACAAAGAGTGGCTCAGTGCATGTGGGAATTCAATCCGTGCTTCTCTCATCCACAACAAAAATGCCTTCTATTCTAGTGAGAAAGGGAAAGGCTGGAAACTCCCATGCTGATAGTCCTGATGTTTTTCTGCTGCTACAGTGTGTCAAAGGTTAGTTCCCTCCCACCTGCATCACACTTTGCTTCTCCTAATACACAACCAAGCATTCAGACATTATGATTAAAAATCATCTTGCTCATGGGAGTCTCTCTCAGACATTCTGTGTTCCCTTCTCAAATATCCCAGTCCAGCACACAGATAAAATCATTAACTTGTACTTAATAAGAGCTTTGTATGATTTTTTCTTTTTAAACCCTATTTACTGACTCTCACTAAAATTAAGCACAATATTAGTAGAATCAAATAAATGTCAGCAGTTTTATTCAGCACACTTGTGATCATGGGTAAGGGTGATAGATAACCAGACTTTCTTTGTTATGACCTCTTAGGAGAAAAATAATAAACCTAGAGACATCCTGCATTATGTGACCTAAGAGCAACTCCAAAGGAAAACAAACTGTCATTTTAAGAGATGATAATGCTACCAGTGGGTTCTAGAAATGGAAGCAGTGATATTATGAAGCATATACTTGAGGGGAAAAAAAAAAGAAATGTTAAACTCCTAAGATTTTTTTTGCAGAACAGCTTCAGATTTAAAAATAATGCCTATATGTTACATTTTTTTTGATATTGAAGTTGAAGAAGCAAGTAATAGAAGCATTGGTAATGAGTCACCCCCCCAGCACTGACAGCAAAGTTGGTATTCTTGTGGGGTAGCCTGATCCTGCATTGCAGTGGTTTTGGTGAATCCCTGACCATCAAGGCAGCACCTTTAAGGTTAGCTGCTGACTGTTTTAAGTCATGGATCAAGTCCAAAGGATGAACAGAGTTTGGTTAAATTCATAGAGTTTACCTTACTCAGCAGATAAAAGAGACCACTAGTGTAATGTAATTTACAGAACAAAAAAAGAAAATGTGAAATATAAATGCAGAATTATGCTCATTTATTAATACCTGATGGACAGTACATTAAAACAAATAATTATGAGAGAACGTTGTACCTCTGAGGTACATCATGAGAGTGATCTGCTGTATTAAGATCACATATTGTCATCAAAGTCTGGAAATTATGCAAATAGTACTAGCTACATTTAGAGGTCTGCACAAGTAAAGACTTTCCCACCTAAATAGTAATTGTCTCTCAGGAAAGGCAATGATTTTTGTGTGATGCAAAGGTGCTACCTACAGGCTTGAGCAGAGAATGACATGCAGGGAAGCTCAGGAAAAAGGATCCCATTTTATGAAGAAATATAACAGAATTAGCATTACCACTAAACTAAATACCTTTTAATTTCAGACTAAAGAACACATTTTACCAAAGTTTTAAAAATTCATAATACCAAAGATTTTCAGTTAACCCAATTTAATTCTAAATTTTAAAATGGTGTCTGTATTTTCCTGGGTTTCTTTATTTAAATCAGTTACCATACCACAAAAAAAAAGATGCTTTTTTAATCATCAAACATTAAATAAGCTGTATGGTCTTCTGATACACTTATTTCAGGCATATTTTTATTGATGAATAAACTTCGCCACAACTATCAAAAGATCACATCTGAAGATCAAAATTAATGTTTGGTCTTACAAATACAGTTAAGTGCCAGACAGGAAGTATTTGTATCCTATTAAATGTACATCTATCCTATACCTCTTGTATAAACAATATTTCATTCAATACAGCACAACTGTACTGAGAATCACTTGCCTAAAAACAGCAGCATGTCCAGTATTTTTGAGATCATGAAAAAATGCTTGGGAAAGTGCTTTAATCTAAGAGCATGCTTTCTCTTCCTCTGCATATTTTACACATTTGTACCCAACCAGATCAGATATGGCAAATATTTATAAATATATGGAGATTTACTGGTTGGGGATATTCCTACTGATTTGAATTAACTCAATTATGAATGTAAAAGCAAATTCTCTGTTAACTTTTAGGAACAAAGGTATCTCCACCACCCTATACAAGCCACTGCACTACACATCCAACATGTAATGATAACAGCAGTAGCAGCAGTGTTCTCTTGCATTTACCTTCAGCTAAGACTAAGGCAAGCAATGCAATTGAAAACTAATACATTCTGCCTTTCAAAAAAATTCTGGCATCCTTTTTCCTTTTCCATTTTTGAGGGGGGAACAGTTTCAAAAGTAGTACAAAAATAGAAAATAAAAAGATAAATATTATTAAATGCATTTTGTATTATATAATAGAGTAATAATTGAGAATATTTTTTTCTCTCAAATGTATAATTCAGCAGTTCTGTATTTAAAGGCTGTATTTTTCCTATCTATAGTAACAAAAAGACAGTACCCATTCCCAAGTACAATTACATAAATTTTAGAATCCCTACCTTGCTATGAAAGCATGAATTTTAAAATGAGATTTTGTCTTCTGTCCATTTGTCCAATTTCTGAATTTGTTTTAGGGAACAAATGTCCACATAATTTTTCTATTTGTATCAAATAATTGTGACATTCAGAGTCAATTATCTGATGACCTGAAAAAGTGCCTTAGTTTACTGTCTCAGATGAACAGATAATCTAGATTAAAGCACTTTTCTGAAATAAGCAGGATACATTAGTAGCTAATTCCAGCTTGTCTAAATACACTATTCCAAAGACATTGACAACAACATAAACTTAAAAATATATAAAAAATAACCTCAAGAAGAACCAATGGTACGAATGTATGCTATAGAACGACAAAAAGAGTGTTCAGCAACCATACATATCGTTTGCTTTATTCTTAAACTACTAAATTTCTCTTAAGGACAAGATCCTATTCATTACTGTTCATACTGATTTTATATTATGCAAAATATCCAATTATTCATGATTTTCAGATGAAATTTCAAGAATGGTGTGATCAAAACTCATCAGCTATTCCTATACATATTTTTAGAAATTGAGTAAAAAAAAAGTTTACATTTCTGTAACTCCACATATACATTATTCTACATACAATATAATTACATCACAATTAAATAAGTTCAATTCTATTTTATTTATGAAGATAATACTGAATAATTTTTAACAGAAATATCATTATAATTAAACTCTTCAGAGTACATTTAAGTGACTGTTGAAGAGAGAAGTGGCAGCATGTTCATGACAACTTTATTGGGAAATTAAAATTTAACTCATTTTAAAATACTTAATGCCTCCTACATAGTTGTCTGTAAATTAGTTCAAGTTGCCTTTGCTTCATGTTGAATTTATTCATATATTATTGTATTGTCCCAATTTTCAATCAGAAAGTCTGTGAGCAGTTAGTGGTAATGTTCATGGGTAGCTGGAGAAATAGCAGTAAAGAGAAAAGTTCCTACTACATTTCTCATTATGGTAACTAAATTTTCAAAGGTGTGCCCATATCCTTCTATTAATAACTTTCTTGTGACAAACTAATGCATCAAAATGTAATGCCATTTTGGTGCTATTATTTTAGATGCAAAGACATTTTTTCTCCCTTGTTATATTTCTTAACCTGTAGCCAATATTGAATTCTTCCAAAGAGTGGTGATAGCAGATGTCTATAAACACTCCTAGTTTCATGACAAAAGGAAAACAATGGCTTGTGGATTACTGCAAAAATATTTCTGATAGGGGAAAATTCAAAATTATTCAGTTACATGCAAATATTCTTAATTTTGCTGCATGTATATGCAATACGAACATTTCCAACTTTTAAAACCCAACCATGATTAGATAAATCATAACTGACTTTACTAAACATTTATACCTGCTGTATATATGTATAAATATATGCTGTATATATTTTCCCTGAAATGTTCACAGAGTTCTTCAGAAAACTGATCTAAACTGAAAAAGTAAAATAAAATTATTTTCTTTATGAATGCTTCATGACCTTTGACATCATTCACTATTTAGAGGCCCATAAAAGAATAGATAACACGTATGACTCACAAATTACCAATTATGAAAAATTATCTGGGGTAGAATGCTACAGTAATGCAAAAAGATGGATTACTTGTCATAAACCAACAAAGCTTTTGTTTGCAAATCCAGTATCTCACTTCTTTCTTTTGTGTTGGGAAACTTAAAATTATTTTTAAACTGCATTAATTTAAAAAAATGCAGTCCATCATACAAGTCAACACTGAAAGCGACCCAGAAAGAATCTGTTATTTTTTAACCAATATATATTTTATATTTTACTATCAGTTCTAAAAATCAAAATTCAGCAGAAATAAGATACATCACAGAGCAAGCAGATAGTCCTGTACTTCGGAGGTGTTGGGGTTGCTGGTTCTACCACATCTTAAAGTGGTCTCAGAGAAGTGGTGCATTTGTCATTGTCAGGTAGGCAACAGAATTTAATTAGTCAATAATCACATTTTAGAGCACAGGCATCCCCTATTTTAAAACACTCCTCCTGCATTAGAAATTCTTCAGAGTTTTGGATTTACTTTCTTCTCTGCATCTTGAGGGAGACAGACTTTCAATTTTTAATAGAAACAATGTGAGAAAGAATTAATGTCTGCAGAAAATAAAATAAATACAAGCTTCAGATTACCACAGTGCAGTGCCATCAGTGTTGAGGAGTCATCTATGAAAAACTCTGTTTGGTGATGCAGCTGAGCATTCATTACACTCTGACTGGTAAATGACAGGACTGCTCAAATCAGAGATAAACCAAGATGAACTTTATTTTCATCCAGAAACCAAAATCCCCCTTCTCAGCCTTTTGCCTTCCCTGCAAATAGTGAACCCATTGCTTGTGGCACAATGCTGAGAGAAAAATTCCAGCAGGAATGCTTCTGGTGCTTATGAAAGTAAGTGCTGTATCTCTCAGCTCCAGTTTAAGCGCTGATTTTTTTTTCACATACAACTTTTGCTCTGCCTATGCCAGAATCCACACTAATCTTTGTCTTACTAACTTTGGCCGAATCGAGAGGGGACACCTAAATCATAACACCACCAGTTACAGCTCTTAACTGTCTTGCACTGTGAGAAACAGTGGAATGATTTAATTAAAATAATTTAATTCAAATCAGACATATTAGACATTATAAGTAAAGGAGCAGAAGGGTGAGTGCAGTGATCCAGAGACAATGAAGCATACTAACCAGAGTTTCCCAGGTTCAGATCCCAGGTCAGATACATACTCCCTGCTCCCAGCTTCAGCCGAGAGTGTGCCCGGAGGTGGCTGCCGCTGCTTTGGGGAGAATGGAGGAGCAGGCTTGTGTGTCAGGGTGGGGAGGAAGGGGGGATTAGCTGCATTGTCACTCACTAATGACAGCTGCCAGATGATTAGAAAGCACATTAAGTTCTTAACTTTAACTTTGCTAATCAGCAAGATCAAACTCCTAAACCAAAAAGGGTTTTTTTCATATTTAAAAAAAAAAGAGGAAAAGAGAGAGTTAGCATATTTGCTGCCTAATCTGGATGTAAGGCAGTGCACAAGCATGCAGTTGTAAAAATGAACTTTGATGGAATAAATACTTGACTGATTTAGATTGGCCTCAACAGCATCATTTGCAATGGCTATGCATACAGGACTAAGGTTTTAAGCAGAATTATTTCTTCCTATGAAATTCTGACATTCAAGAATCAATCAACAAAAGGGAAACTGTATTTAAGCATTTTGACATCATATTCTTCAAGAAGGTGGCACTGGAGAACAGCACAGCTCCGCTACATTTACTGTAAGAAAGCAAAACTAAACCAAACCAAAAACTTGCAGAAAAAGAGCTGAGTAGCCTTTACCATGACTGTTCTCTGAGTGGGCTGTTGATCAAGGCAAATGTACATTAACTTCTGCGAAATGTGCAATTTTACTATATTGTCCATATAGACAGAAATCTTACTTTAACACTATGTTTGAAGCAGGTTCAAAATAGATGGTTAATGGTAAAGCTGTAATGAATGTATTTTCTTGAGGTTTGGTTGCGTTTTTTTTGGTTTTTGGTTGTTTTGGTTTTTTTTGTTTTTGTTTTTTGGTTGGTTGTTGCTGTCGTTGGGGTTTTTTGTTAGGGTTTTTTGTGTTTTGTTTGTTTTGTGGAGTTTGGGGTTCTGCTGTTTGTTTTTTTGTTTTGATTTGGTTTGGTTTTTTGGTTGTTGTTTATTGTGTGTGGTTTGGTTTCTTTTTTCTCCCTTTCTTTTTTTTTACTTAACCTATGGCTTTGATACAGCTGCTCTTGGATATACAATGGTTACCCAACCATTTTATGGCTTTAACAAACCCTTACTCTCTGCCTCTCATTCTATACAATGTAGCCTCTATTTGCACCCAAGTGCTACTAAATTACAGATAAAGTTACAACAAATTTGTTTTCTCAAAAAAGCAGTGAGGCCTAACATCCCCTGAGTAATAACAGCCTTGCTTTTAATTCAGAAGTAGAGCTGGAATAATTTTCCCTCAGAAAAGGCAACAATAGAGCTGTTCTTTCTGGGCTGAATGGGGCATGTCTCAGTTTGCAGGTGTGCAGGTGCTGCAGTGGAGAGACAGAGAGTGCCTGACCTGGGTGGGCAGCCCAGGCTCTGGCAGGTAACTCCAGACTGGACCACCATCTATTGGATGGGGCTTACAGAGCTCTCAACTCTGAAGCAAAGAAATATGCTCCAGTGAATCAGTAATCTATAGAGATGTATCTTGTTCATACTGATAAAATCAAAGTATCTAATAAAAATCTGAAGCACTCCTGGAGCAAAGCAGAAATGTTAAAACTCCATAAAACACAGCCAAAGCAATTCTTGAATGTGAAAAAACTACATATAAAGACCTACCAACACACTGCAGTTATTTTCCAAATGTTCCAGCTAATAGACTGTGATGAAGAAATAACTTCTTTTTAATGTGTTTCACTGGAGTTGTGTTAAAGAAGCTTAATATTCAGGATTAAAATCCCTATTCTGGCTGATGTGAAGCTGCAGTGCTATGAAGAGAGTGATATAATACAGAAACAAAGCTCAACCAAAGCGTTAGTTACCTCTACTGTAAAATAAATCACCCCCATACATTTCCATGTTTACTTGCTGCAATATTATGATACTATTTCCAAGAGATGAAAATCAAGCACATTTAAGGAACAAGTATTAAGTGCTGTTAATGTGGTCTTATGCTAGTAGTCATTGTCTTGGGAAAAGTATATTGTGTTTTACACACTAATGCTATGACGTGTTTATTAACTCAGAATCCTTCTGCTAACAGTGCTTTAAGCAAGTAATAATTAATATGATGGCAAATATTAAAAAACCTACTTTTAAATTTAACTCATGTTAAAGGAATACATTATCTGCAGGTATCATTTCTTCTTCAAGATAAAAGTGCAACAAGAATACTATACATTAATCAAAAATTACTCAGTCTTTCTTTTTAAAGGAAAACATGCTTTAATAAACATTATTGGTATCCCTTACAGTATTGATTACCCAGGAACTGGTTGGTTTTAATTTTAAAAAACACACTTTTCCTGGAAAATGAAGGATTTGTCATTGGAAAATAAAGATTCAAATGCATGCACCTGTGCCTTCTGGTCTGAGATAAGGAAGAGATTTTTTCTCTGCCTTGTAAATGAGCACCAGGAAGAAACAGAGCAAGAAAAGCCTAACAGACACAAGCATGTAAGAACTGAGGAGAAATGTAAGGAAATACCAGAAGTTCCAATTACATAATGTCATTTTTAACAGATAACTCTGCAGTGCTAATAACAGCTGTGAGAGTAGTGGTCAATCCCAAATAAATAAGACTAAATAATGGTTTTTTTGGGTTTTTTTTTGAGAATCTATGTTCCCCATAGAGTACTTGTACACCTGGAAAGCAGTTGGTTTCTTGTAACTTCAGAGCAACAGTAATAGCATAGATGTTAACAATGAAAATGTACAAACTCACAGATCTGCCATACAGTTGTAAGTCTATTCAACATCAGCAGCAGCCATTTGGCTTACAGCTATTAATTTTTTTTCTCTTCAGTAACAATTGGAGTCACAACATTAGTTATTTCTACTGGTAAGTGTTAATACTTATCCTGGAATAAATACAGTCTGCCACTGAACCCAAAATAAGTAATATTTTTTAAATGATGTCATCTTGTTTATTGCAAAGTATTAAACAGATTGCATGTATAAACATATTTTTTTTTCTTTCTAAGAGTAAAAAAGGTGAACAAAAAAACCAAACAAAAAACCTCCTGCTTTCATCAAACAAATGGTTATGACATTTACAGGCTTTTTACTTCAAGGTCAACTGAAATTCTTCTTTCCTGCAGTAGTTAAATCACTTAAGCATGATACTTGGTAAAAATTTAACATTCTGTCACACTGTTAAATGTTCCACATATTTAAAAATTATCTAGATGACACTGTTTCTTGCATTGATGCTTAACTAAAATGATCTTTAAGGCAGTTTTTGCTCCTCTTTATATTGCCGTGACCAGTACAAGAAGTTACTGTGCAAGATAGGCCATTGCAAACATGCAGGCTTTACCAGAGATGTGGCAAAAGCTCCAAGAGTATTTTCTTCATAAAACTGCAACCATAAATTTGGCCTTTAATTGAGAAATTTAAGAAAACATTCTTTCTGGACAGTAATCTGCATGATTCACCCTTGTCACCAAGATCTTTAGGTGCTACCTTGGGAGGGATAGGAGAAAAGCACATAGAAAAGTAGTTCAGGAAAGCACTATTTTTTTGGAAAATGTTTTCTTAATTTTTCAGGGATGGAAAACAACCTGAGTGGCAAATTCATTAGCCTTGACTTAAACTATACAATAAAAATTATGCTAATAAACTTCTGTATAATTCATACATAATTTAGAAGAAAAGTAAAAATATCCACCCTTTGTAAACTTCATAAGTGTTTTTCTGCAACGGCGCCCTTCAGAGATTTGTCCCCTTGACATCAAAACAATCTGCTCAATGCACAGACTCGTTATCCCAAGTAAGGGACAACTTCTAGTGCTATGGCTTTTTCACACTCTGTCACAAGGAAATTTTCCTATCTCTGACAAAATACAATTGTAAAAGACCACTGCTTTCACAGGACTTCCCTATGTATCTCAGTGGAATTCCACTGGAAACAAAGCTTCTTGCATTGCAAGTCCCCCTCACATGTGGAGTATCATCATCACCACAAACAGCATCATGACCCACCAGGGATTTACAAGAATGAAACAAACACTTTCAAACACTTTCCAGGTCCAAACCATACATTTATAGAATGGTAAGCATGCAGCATCTCTCTTTTGCTAAAAACATAGGATAAAGCTAGGTGTGGCAGATAGTCCCTCTTTAGGAAAAGAAAAACTTTACATATAAGTTTTGCAATGGCTACTTACGGTTGTTTTTTTAAAGGCTTTACTTACATCATCAAGAAAGGCAATTACTGTTAGTCATATAGCATTATGTGTCACTAGTAGACAAAACATATGCTCTGAGGCTTTTTTTATGTTAACAGTCTGGATTTCTCATTCAACTACCAAAACTGAAATTATAAAATTGTGAATTAAACAATATAGGCAATAGAAATGCATATCTGAAATGTTAGAAAATGGTCTAAAATGTTTTCACTCCAGTAAAATCTAGCACATTGAAAAGAACCGGGTTTTTTTTCTTAATTCTTCCACTGAGACACTTATGTCATCACCTACCAGTTACATACCTACTAAAGAAACAACTCTAGAGGGATAAGTACACTGAAGATTCCTTAAGTAGCAATAGGAAGAAACTGGTATTTTAATTTCTGAATTTAATTTCTGTCCTTTCTAAGCCTTTTGCACACTGTATTTTCAAAAGATTTGAAAAAATTGCTTCTCTGTCTGATTTACCTTACTTGAGCTTTTCTTACCAAAATACAACATATCTGCTTCTTTTGTTACTACATTGCAACTTTTGGCAAAACCATGACATTACATTATTTTAACTACTGAATGGCCCAAAGAAATCAGTGTGTCCTACAGTTCTCTCACTTCAAAACAAACCTTACAATACCCATTCCTACTAAAATAAAAAGGAAGTAAAACACTCTGTAATGTGACTTCATAATGTGTTGGTTCTCATAAATACTTATCATTAAAAGATGATGAAAAAATATCTTATAACTCAATCATGTGCAGTATCTAAGTCATGGAAGTTTAAATGGCCAAGATCTTCTGAGATAACTGTAAAATAGCATCTCAGGGAACCTGAGGATGATAGGGTACACAACTACCTTAGAACACCCAAGCTACTAAGTAATTATCCAAATTCAGAGTCAATGATGTCTGAATTCCTTCAAGTGCTAATATTTTCATTCAGTACTGTTTTTTGCACTGCAGAGGAGAGTACAAGTAAGAATTGGTGATGCAATGCAAGCCCTCCCTTTGGGCCCAATGGTCCACTCTGCAACTCTGCCCAGTTACACCAGGCAGTGGGGGATCAGAAACATACTGCAGAGTAAGACTGCAACTCACACTAATTGGCTGCCCAGATTTCTAGTCACATCACTGTCCTAACAGGAAATCCAAGCTTGCTTTTAGAACTTTTTAGGTAATCCCAAAAACAGGAGAATGAATAATAGTTTTTGTCAACTTCCACAATTTTTCATCAACCAAATTTTCATCCACCAGACTTTTTGATGTATCAAGTTACAATAGCATCCAAAAAGGTTTAGTAGTTAAATACTTTCAGAATACTGTCAGCTTTCAAAGGAGAATATACGAGGAAAATGGTATAATATTGAAGGAAAAGTCTAAGACATGGGATACCAATGTTTTATGCTGCTGTGTATTCCTGTTTGATAAAACACAAAATAAGGAAAGTAACTCCCCATACAGCATAGGTGTTTTCGAGATTTAATGCCTTAAGATTATGAAGAAATTCAGAACAGCATCTAGTTAGGTACTAAAATATATATGCAGGTAAAATAAACACCTATGGGAGCAATTAAAGTGCTTAAAGGTAGAGCTAGTGACATTTTAGACACCCTTGGGTGGGCACCCCAGTCACCTGGATGGTGATGGCAGAAATGACAGAGAACCTAAGACAGACACATACTCTTCTGGGACAGTAGCTGGACAGCACACAGGATGCTCTACATTACTGAAAATGGCACAGGTCTGTGCTTGGGCAATAAATCTCACTGTTAAACTGGCTCAGCAAGTATGCAGTCACTCTGTGAAGAAAATAAAATGAAAGTGACTTTTTACAAACAAAATAAAATACTTAAAGAGGCTTTACATTACAAATATTCCCGAGTCTTTCTTTGTATCAGATTTGCAAACACACAATTTGCAAAACAAAAGATGTGGACTGATGACAGTAGGTTTTCCACACCAGTATCATTACTCATTTGTTATAGTTAAGAGCTGTATTTTTAATCATAGCTGGTGCTAGTATGTTCTTTCAATATTAATAGCTAATGGATCTCTTTGGTCCTATATACCAGTTTTTTCCGCTATTTTTTTCTTTCCTATTCCACCTCCTAAAGCCCGGCACAAAGTATAGCTAAGTTGTAAAAAGCTTAAATTCCATTGTAATTTTGAAGGGGTCCAACATTAGTTCTGCTGATATATAGAAAAATAGGAGGAAGGGAAACAGAACTTAAACCACTTTTCTTTTTCTCTCCTTTACTTTGGAAAACAACCCCACCAAACCCCACAGCAGTCTGGTCCACTTATTTTTCTAAGCTGTTGGATACAAATGACAAAAAGCTGAAAGACTCTTACACATGTGTGTAACATGCATCAGAAATTAATCTTGTTCCTGGCCTTGCCATTGTCATGACACGTTACCTCCACAAATCTTTTGAGAACAGGCAGTTTTGACAGCAACAGCAATTTTTGGAAAGGCTTTTTTGGGGAGATAAGAAAAGCTTCTCCAACTACCTAACCAGCACTTATTCAAATTTCAAATTCTAGACAAGAGATGGCAAGGAAAATTTGATGATACATTTCACCCAGGTTTAGCAAAAAAAAACCTATTTGAAGGTTGTATCCTCAGTAATAGTATCCACGATGGGAACATCTACAAGTTTTTTAATATGTGTGAAATTCTCATTCTCTTACAATTACAGTGTCAAAAAATAAGGAAAATATGTAATAATTACGACAAATGCATTCCAGCCCTTGATGGTATCATACCAAGTCTCTCTGGAAACATAACCTTTGTCTTTCTTCTTTGAGTGACACTGCTTCCAAAATACACAGTAGTGATTGCTTCCCTTTTTACTGAGGAAAAGCTCAGTAAATTGATGAAATTTCTTTCTGTCTCATATCCTTCTAGGAACCAGTTCTTTTAAATCCTGTTTCCTTTTCAATTAATTAATGTGACACCACCAGAACTAAAAAGCATATGTGCAAGAGAACTAACACTTAATCAAAAGCTAGGGATGCCATTATGTCATTTTCATACATTAATTCTGTAACGTTAGAAGACAAAGTGAAGGTGAGTTAGACCTGACAAATGACGTGGATGCAGGGAGAGTCATTTTATCAATATTTGAGAGGCTGAAAAAGAAAGAAAAGTATCTTCTCTGTGTGTGCATGTACACATATAGAATGAATGAAAGGAATAAGAACAGAAATAGGAGAATGTGTTCATAAGAAGCTTTAATTTGAGGCTAACATGTATGTTCATCATGTGAGGACACTCTGCTTCCAAGTGAGAAACAAAGTAAGTTTATTTTACGAGTAAAATAATGAGCTCATTGCTCAAGTAGGCAATTAAGGACCTTACCGAAGCCATTTTGGGATACTAAACACTTTGAAGATTATATATTCCCTCATAGTCCACACTGAGTGTACTTCTAAGTAAAATACATGGTTCTCTTTAATTACTCAGTTATGAAAAAGGGATATTTTTGATAATGCATATCTTAAACTTTTCATTAAACTACCAAATTTAAATTTTAACTTTTTGTGCACTCTGACATTTTTGTCTGGCATTTTCATTAATTTTGCAACATACATAGCTGAAATGTTAACTGATCAATACTTTGTCTCTCTTCTGTAGCACTAGAGCAAAGCTCCCTGAGGACCATGGAGCACTACAGAAATTAAATGTGTATCAAATGTTAATGTTAAACACAGCAGTACTTACTGTATAATGACTGAAAATGGTTAAAAGAATTTCAAATGGATAGATGGTAGCACAAATTATTTACAATCCCATTTCAAGATTAAAGTTTGTCCCATCAAATAATTCACTGACTCACCTGAAGTGTGTCCTTTTACTGATAGCCCCATTGTCCAATTATTTTTCTGCTCATTACAGTATTGCTAGAGAATTAGAGAATTGCTAGTATCATTAGAGAATTGCTAGTATCGGAAAAAAAGAATACACACCTTTTTCCCCTCATGTTGCACCCACTGACATCTATAAGAACAGAAATGTCTGGTTAAGAAGCTGATGGAAATAAGGCCAAACTTAGCAGACGTTTCAGTGCCCACAGTGGATTAATCTGAAGAAAAAACATCCACTTTTGCATACTTTACTAAAGTTCTTCCTCCTGAAACGTACCATATTAATTACCAAATAGTAATAAAAAAAAATTAAATGCTAAATACTGCAAAGGTCTGTTTTAAACAGAGAAAAAGATGTGATTTTATAGCAAATGCTTTCTACATATTCTGGTTTTTCCCACTGTATTTAGGTCTTAAGAAGCATAAATATAAGGACATAACACATTCTTTATCAGCATAGACTTGTGACATAATAAAGCTGTTCTGGAACTCAAATATTAAATTAATGTTGTTGCTATGCACTTCCTTTATTTAACAGGAAATAAATAGAAAAAATCAGGAGGGAATACAGAATTTTCTAATTGCTTTAAGATAAAGTCATATGCTAGCAAGATCAACCTATGGTTCATGAGCTATTTATTAATATCTTTAAGTATCTGAAAAATAACAAATTACCACAGCATAAAAATACGAAATGGAGTGAAAACTCTCAGTTATTCAGAAAAAATCCCCAGTGAAAGTGATGAGTTTATGAAGTTTAACAGAAACAGGTAAAATAATGTTTAGTTAAGGAAATACATAATCTAGAACATTGAAAACATAACTTGGAGTTTCTGTATGTCTATGAACAGCACAGGCAACACTGGTCATTGACCTGATGCCTTTGAACAGATTTTGGAAAGAATCATCCTAAATCTTCAGTACGACATTTCTGTACCTAAAATGTCCCAAATAATGTAAAAGTTTGAGACAGATAAGCTCAGGAATGTAAATAATCAGCAAGCCCTTTCAAGCCTTGGCAACTAACAGTGTGACTTTCCGAGGAGAATGACGTTAAAAAGAACTGCAGTGAAGAGTGCAGAAGGCATATGAAGCAGGTAACTAACTTATTATAGTTAACATATTAATCAAAGTTTTCTGTAGGTTTCCAAGAGAAACCTTTCTCCTTTCCTAATCAATCTTAGAAATTACATTTTTGGAAACTGAGCTATTCTGCCAGAATTTCTTCACCTATGGTCCCCCATATCCCCATCAGAAAGAAAAAGTCACACGGTAAAAAAGTATCCATGATTGTAATGCCAAGAACATGGGGCATTGGGAGATACACAAAATCAACCCTTACATATGCAACCTAGGTGAAATGACTGTAACTCTGTATCAGGATTCACCCATCACAGTATATTTTCAAATCCAATAGGATAGAAGAAGTGGTTAGTTTAAAGCTTAACTTCTCCTATGTTGTTTCTTTTTCTGGCTAAAGAGCTGAATACCCCCAGAACAGCCTGTTTCTCATCTCCTTTCTGGAACTGACATTTCAATGTGAGATTTTCTAGCCTCTAGAAGACAACTTCACAAGGAGATATAATTTGTATAATAGTGAGGAGAAAATGAAACATATACATACATTAATTTTATATACTATTAAATGCAAATATAACCCTAGTGCAGGTATAATTCATCATAACACAAGCAAGTGAATCACTCTTGAGATTTCAACAGCCTATGAAAGTCTAGAAACCATCTAAACCCAAAGCTTATAATCATGAAAAAAATTCACATAAATTTGACTTGGCTAGCAAAGACTTCTTCTGCCTGACAGAGGAATGATTTGATCCTTGGAGAGGATAATATCAGGTCAAAAAGCACAGGATGCAGAAGTGGAATACATCTGTACAATCACAGTACTGATATAATAATAAAAATTTACTGCAACACCTATATAAGCAAAAAAAATATTGTAAGAAAACCAAGAAAATCAGGGGTTTTTTTAATATATGTCTCCCTATATAAACAGATATGAAAAATATTAACATATCTATAAAAATATAACCAGGAAAATGTTTCTACTGCAATACACTGTAACTATAATAATAACATATACTGATTAATGGCCTCCCTACTTAAATTCTGTTTTACATACTACTACTACTACTTCTACTACTTCTTATGACACTGATTTTTTTCTATGACCAGAAACAATTACATTTTAACAGCAACACCACTACTTCCACAGCCACAGCAGTGTGCCATCGGGAAAAAAACAATTTGCCCAAAGAATAGGATGTCTTTCCATTTTCCTTTCTTCCACTGGCAACAGTGTTCCATACCCACATTAAAATCTGACTTAGAGAGATGAATACTTATGAGCTGAAGCAGTAATAGCAATATGAAACATTTGAGTTTTACGTTGAAACCTGCATTTTCCTATGAAGTGTTGATTACTGTTAACTGAAATGATAGATCACCTCTCTACAGCAAACAGTAGCAAGCATATTTTGTCTTTTCACACAGTGCCATCACTACAGACATTGGCAAAAGTACAGCCCCCTGCTTCTTTGAATAGCACATGTATCTCCTGTACTCCCAATGAACATGGCAACCAAGGGTTTAACAAGCAACACAATAAAAATGGAGCCCTGCTAGGAGAAACTTTCTGCAAAACAGCATGATTTAGTGACAGACCCAACTACCCCATTTTACTGCACAGCCAGCTACCAAAGTCTGGTTTGATTTCTTCAAATTTGAGGCACCTGACCTTCAGGCACCCAAGTAAAAAGTACTGTCACCAGATGACGTCTATAATTATTCAAAGTTATACCAAAACCCTTCCCTGTTCATAATCATAGTGGAGCAGCTACTAACCTCAGTATCTCTCAGCCAATTAAAAAAACTTTGAAATTCCAGAAAGTATGTCCATGCATACATTTCTATTCTGTAATGAAAAAATAATGGTTTTGTTTGTAGCTCTTATGATTTTAAAAATAAAGAGGTATTTATCTGGGTAACACACTGCAATCTACAATTGTGCTTGGAATTTTTAAAATTTAACAGAAAAATAAGGTTAATAATAATGAAGATAATATTCCTGAAGAAATAGCAATTTTGTTTAAATTGCAAAAAACAAATTCACTTAAAACCATTCACTAAAAATTATGACCAGAGCTTGCTGCCTAAAAGGTACTAATTTGTTTGCATTTATGGTTTTAAAGTTGGGTTTGTTTTATTTTGGTGGACTTTTTTTTCTAGGAACACCACGTTTGAATAATTAGTAATCAAAATACTTTGAATAAATAATGAGAAATTAATATAATGAGAGTCATTTTTCAATATGCAAGGGGACCAAACAAATTTTAATGGACATCATTTGTGAGAAGCTTAAAATATATTATCCATAGCTCACTGACTCTATTTTGATTTGCATCACCTGCTTGCACCTTATAAAATCAATTACATTTTTACTATAAATATACAATTATAAATTTTAAAAATCACTCTATCTTGTTTGCATGACATTTTAAACTTAATTACTTTTTTTAAAAATGGAATAAACGTGACTGATGATATTATCATAATGCAAACTTCTAAATAAATTAAAAAGAAACCACCAATCTACACAGTATTGTCTCTCAGTCTAGAGCACAAACACACTGGGATGATTAAAAATTGTATAAACAAGATCATACCAAAAAAGCAGCTAGACTTCTTGGAGGAGAATCCCAGTCAAAACAACTGCTAATATAGCAGACAGCAGTAACGAGCGCCATGATACAATGCTTCATCCGGATGAAGTTCCTTAACAGTAGCTGTTAAAAAAGATGAAAGATTGAAAATATTTCAAAACACCAAAAAGATTCAGGAGAGGCTCACGCTAACAATACTGTCATTCTTAACTTGGGTGAAAGGCTGAGAAAATACTAAGCTCTGTATCTCATAAATTGAGCAAGTTAATTTAAAATCTGAGACTTGGAAGAGAGAGAATTTGCTAATTTTATCAATCGGTATTTATTGAATTTAATTCTAGATGGTACAAAAATTGTTCAGCATTCAAACACCACTTGCAAAATTTCACATATTATTATATTAATTAGATTTCATTTTCATTAAGCCTTTAACAAATGCTGGCCATTTTTAATAAAAAGATGCTGCAGGACACTAACCTGAAACCATGCAACACCACTGCTCTAATGTAATTAAGATATCTGCACCATTTAACATTTTTAACAAATTTGTCTCTCTGATTTATTTTGAAAGCATTGTTTAAAGTATTTACCAAAGTAATCTACATACTTTCAAATTACATATATGTAAGACATAACAATTCTAGGTTTTGTTTCAGGAAAATGTACTTATATCCTCTAAAATGGCAACACACCTCACCACAAAAAGTGGACAAACCAGTGAATGATGTGTGTACTGAGACACATAGAAAATGGTCACTCCTGCCATCTGCAAAAGCCACAATGCCATTTTCATTTATGAAAAGAAGAAGAAGAATGAATCTTGAGTAAAAGGTTTTGTTGCTTCTTTGATGGAATAGTAGTGCAAAATTCAGCTTTAGTAACTGCATTACTCAAAATTGCAAATAAAGAAATATTTTGCCGCTTGAAATGTTTTGTTTTATGAACTACATCATAAACTGATATAAAATTCATCCAGCAGATAATCTAAACCATGCTTAAGAATGCAGGCTTTCAGAAACAAAGAAAGCAGTTCTGAGACCTTTGACTTTTCACTGAAAACAACAAAAATCTTGTTCCCATAGTCCAACAAATTCTCTCAATTTAAGATACAACATTTGTGGAACAAGAAAAAATGAGGCCAAAGTAGTTTGAGTGCAGAAGAATATGTGTGTTTAAATAATTTTTTACCGAAGCATTAAAACTGTGTGTAGCAAAAATATTCAGAGGAAAAAGGAGTCAAGACATTTCCTGTTCCTGGGATTCCAAAGAGTTTCAGTCTGCTATCAGCTTTGATTCAAACCTTAGTCAAGTAACTTCCTTGAAATTTGGCTAAAAGAATGATGACTCTTTACCTTGCAACAAATGGAGAACTTTTGGGTCGAAGTTAACAGCAAAAATTAATGCAAGACTTATTTTACATGCACCTGTGCAATAATCTGATATGTGTGAAACCTGATGGTTTCAACTGTGTTCTTATTCATGTATTTCATGGAAATTAGGCAGCAATTTATAGAGGAGACACATTAAACCTGTGTATTCCATTTCTGACTTCTCAACCTATCATATTCTTTTGTAAACAGGTAATGAAAATGTTATTCTTTACTCTCAGCAGTAGGATACCAGATATTTGAATGCACACACTTGATATTAAGGATTTTAGAAGGGATTAGTGTTTCCTTACTCTTTACCTGTTTAGACAGTCTGTCTTCCTCTTCAATGTACTTCTGTTCTTTGGGCATTAAGGTTCGTATGCTGGCTTTCACCTATGCATTAAAATGCATGTCAGTATTTCAAGTTTACTTGCTCCTCACTAGTTACACAAGCTTCAATTCACAAAATTTACCAAGTTTCAAAGTCATGGCTGCCAAGCTCGGGACACATAAGCATACACAGAGACAAGAGTTGCTGCTCTGTACATTAGCAGCAATACCAGCAGCAGCAGCAACAAAAAGAGTGGGTGTTCCAAGCAGTGGCAGAAGAGTATTCTGTAGTATACATCAAGGCTTAGAGAAAATGAGGAATGACAGAAATTCTCTACAAATCAGGAACAAAAGCTTTCATGAAACTGAACTCTTTAGCAGTACAAAAAAACCCAAAGTTAAGACTTACAGCATTAAAAATCACATCTATTTCAAGATAGATGACCCCCTTTGTTGGCCCTGTCAGCTGCTTGTTTTTCAAGACGTAGGCTTTCTGTTCACCATTTTGAATCTGCAGGAAAAGGACATGACAGCCGTCTGTCTTGCGGTCTCCGCTGAATACACCCCCCCGGTGACCCCTGACCCCCAGCTGCTGAAACTGACAGAGAACCCAAAACAACTGTGGCAAGTCTGACAAGTACCTGTTCATTACCAGGACCGAGTCTGTCAGGAAAAATTAACTATCATGGGATTCAACATGGCCGTGAATAGAGTATGTTAAAATTTTAGTGTTCTTATTACAGACCTTGGTTTAGAAATGACAGACTCAGAGCTGCAAATTTTATTTTTTTTTCTCTTTCCCTCCTTCAGCTGGAAAAATTCAGAGCAGTATGTCAGGTGAATGAAGCTTACAGACAGCAATGGTATAGCAACTTTGCCTAGAAAGTCAGCACTTCGATCGCGGTCTTCATCGTAAACTGTCACTTCAAGCACTGAGTGGATGTCCTTTATATTGCTACAAAGAGAGAAGTACACACAGAAGAAAGAAGTCACTTACACCAGTGAGTACCAAGGACAAAACTGTAAAAGGTTAACACAGATATCCATCTATTTTTCCAAGCCATGGAGGAGAAGTGAGATTAAGTGAATGAGACATCTCTGCATGTAACCAAAATGCTTTCTAAGGGCTGCAATGATTACTCTCTCTCTCTCTGCAAGGCTTTTTATGACCAAAATGCTTTCTAGGGACCAAAATGCTTTCTAATCACTCTTTCTCTCTGAAAGGCTTTTCCAGCACAAGTTTTCTGAAGGATGTTGCTTTAAATCTCCTGCCTGGGTTTGCACTGCATGATCTGCAAGGAGCAGCACTGGGGGATTTACAGCCACCAGCAGAAGGACAGAGAGCTTTTAAAAGCTACTCTAAAACACCGCTAGCCTTGTGGCAATTCTTACTGCCAAATACAGTGAAACCTGTACGTTTGTAAATGGAAATAATTACAACCTACAAGAGCTTATCCTTGCACTAAGAACAGGTTCT
Organism: Agelaius tricolor; assembly: GCF_023055355.1. Classification (NCBI taxonomy): domain Eukaryota; kingdom Metazoa; phylum Chordata; class Aves; order Passeriformes; family Icteridae; genus Agelaius; species Agelaius tricolor. The sequence goes on from NW_027269287.1 coordinate 8,128,641, forward strand.
TTGTTTCTGAAATTCTCATTTAATTACAAATACACAACAAATTACAGCAAATAAAGAACAAATAATATGGAACAATGCATCTCTCAGGTACAACTGAGGAAAAAAAGACTGCAAGCTATTAAACACTCCATTGCCATGCACAGGATATGTCACTCTAAATGTAAACTTTTGGGTGAAAAATTCATATTCCTTATTTGAATAAAAAAATTACTTGAGAGAACTCATATTTGATTGAATGGCTGATCCAGGAAATACAAATTCAAGCAAAACAGTTCAACTTCAGTAAAATATACTCCTCCAGATGAGGGATTGCTAGCCCAAAAATTAATTAAGAAATCTGAATATAAATGCAAATGTACATAGAAGAAAGGCACTGAAAGCCTTTAGAGGTTTTCTATTCGATTTCTGATTAGTCTTTTGTCCTCTACAAATCTAGGCAATTCCTTGTGCACAGAACATTGTCAAGAAGTAGACGATGATTAGTTATTGGCTCTATCGGTAAATAATTAGAAATATATTAATGAACAATTTAGCATGGTTTTGCAGATACAGAAATGAGAACTACTATAATAAGCTGTTGAAAAGTACAGCTACTGTGAGATTTGTTTCTTTTGCTCTGAGTTAATTTCTGAGAGCTCACTGCAGGTCACAAAACCGATACTAAATATACAAATGATAAATCTAGAGGGGAAAACTAAAATTAAAATCAGACTGAGTTTTGACATTAAGGGCAAAATATAGCATTTTAATGTAAAATAAAGTGAAGCAAGTGTACATAAAACTAAACCTTCTACTGCTTTTGCAGAGGATTGTTACTGATTTCAGCAGCAGTGATCAGTTTTCTCTACTCATTGGTGTCACATTACAGTCAGATAGAGAGAAGGGAGAAAAAAAAGGCAATTGAGCAAAGCAAACAACACGGATTTTGTCTGTGGAAGACCTTTTTTCTACTTTGTCAAAGCCTTTAACTGTCTTCAAAATAACAAAAGGATAGAAGAACCAATCACATCATTCCTCAATCAATTGTTTTAGACTGCATTTTTCGCAACAGCTGGCTTGTACTAGTATGATACTAGAAGGTATTGTGAGAAGGGCAGTTAGTAAATGGAGACAAGAAGAAAGTATTTAATCATAATTCAGAGAAATATAAATGCATGTGGAATTTCTAACTTTATGTACCTATCTAATGTTTTTTACAGTTAACAACGATATTTTAATAAAGGTCATATTCACAGTATCTTTTTTTTCCCCACTCAAAACTTCAGGGGCAAATCCATCACACTGGATTTGACCCTTGAAACTCCTGCTGAACCTAACAGGAGTCTGGTGTGCATACCATTACTCATACATGCCTTCCAAGAAACAGATCTGGCATTTTTATGTTTAAAATTATACCACTTCTGTATTTGTTTTCATGTTCTTAATCCTCAAAACATATTTGAATGTTTAGTTAAGAAATATCAGTATGTCATCACTATTCTCCTTTAGAACTACCAGAAAGTATTTTTGTTCCTTCCGTCTCCAACACCCTCACCCCAAAAAACTACCCACTGTCCATCCATTCCCCCCACCTAAATCCAAACACCTACAATGTGAAGATTTTGTTCCATTCTGGATTGAGGTTCCTGTAGACAGTATGTGTCAGCAGTCTGTCATTGTTCAATTCAACTACACAAAATGGGTCACTTTTACCTGTAAGAGAAAATTTAGAACTAATTTTATGAACTAAGAAAACATGATGAGCAAGCTTAAAATAAAACAAGTTTAGCGGGTTGTTTCTTATTTTCTGAACTTCACTCTAATGGTCTGCACTATATTCAGGATATTCATAACACACTACTCATCTCCATAATCTATTAACATTCTTTGCTAAAAGAGCAATTCTTTTGCTTTAAAAAAAGAGGGGAGGGGGAGTAGACAACGAAATCACCATACAGACTCTTCTGATGAAACACAGCATGTTCCTAGAAGTTGCCAAGCACCCTTGTGAGTCAGCTAAGAGAACTTTACTTCAATGGTACCAATGACCCATTCACTTTAAAGATAACATAATGAAAGTATTTTGATATGAAGGAAATGTGTTATTCTGTATTAACAACACCGCACCTATGAAAATTATCCAAAGACTATTATGCTGTATTATGTTTCATACTGTACAAATCCTCTCCCCAAAATCCAACAATCTTGATGACAGCCTCATATAAAAGCCTAACACAAGACAAAGTGGGCAAGTACAATTAAAGAATGAGATGGTATGGGCTGGAATGATGGGCTGTAGTCTCAGCAGAAATGCAAACATGGTTGATATTTTATTATACATTAAAGCACAAAAAAATAGTTTTGGATATACTTACAAAGAGGTCTCTCAGCATGAAAGCCACCAGAAGAGAAAGTATGAAGTTGCTGCTTTGAAAATGCATTATGTTGATAATTAAAGCATGATAATGGAAATGGATATGAAGGTATATTTTTTTTTCCTTTAAAGAAAAGCAATGGGCAAAGCAAGTGTGTGCATATATGTGTGTGTGTGTGTGTGTGTGTCTGTGTGTGTGTGTGTGTGTGTGTCCTTAAATATTAAACAGGCAGCTTACAGGAAAAGACTGCAGGGAAGCAGTGCTTAGATACTAAGGAAAGCGCAAGAAAAATGATCAGAAATGTAAGTTTAGGGGTAGAACATGAAACTGACACTAAATTAAGGTTTTATTTTGAAAAGACGTTGTGGTTTATTTTAAGCTCACCAGGAAGTTAAGCTGCTCCCCTTTTCCCCGGCCCCTCTTTCATGTGAGAGAAACTAAAGGCAGAAATCATGGGTTGAGGTAACAACTTACTGGAAACGGCAATGAGATAAGAAAGCAAACAGTAACAGTGTATAAGAGAGTACACTACACGCAAAATGCTCCTGGAGTCTGACACACCGCCTCCACACATGGTGTGCCACCCCACCATTCCCTACACCATGTTTTTTCCCACAAGCCTAAGACAATGAAAGATAATGGCACTCAAACTTTCCACACCTGCACTTTTTGTCCTCAAGACCAAGACAACAAAAAACCCCACAATGTTAGACAAATCCTCCAGCTGGGATCAGCACCAACCCACCACTCCATTCACTGCACACTCTCCCAGAAAGGGAGAAAATGGCTGCTGAACCTCTGCACTGCCCATTTTCCTCCACCAGAAGCCATGACCTCTTCATCTTGGAAGAGAGACTTCCCTGACTCCTACATACCAGCAATGATTTGAGTCTATAGAGTAACAGCCTAGACAAGCCCACATGACTCCAGGCTCTACCCTCACACATCCTTGGCCCAAACTAGGACAAAAGGACAAGAAGAAAAGTAGACACCTGAATCTGATAGTTAAGAACAGCTTGGCTGTCTAAAAAAGGAGTGGTCCAAAGTGGGATGGGAGAAAGCAAAACGTAGGATTGGTATCTTCAGGGCAATCCTGAAATTACCTAGAAGGTTAAGGAGGTGGGGAGAGGTAGTCCTAAGGAACAGCTATGATGGGAAGAACACTAATGAAAACATGAGGGGCATGGTGGGAAGACCTCTTTCAATAAAGAGGCAATAAAGTGAAGAAATCACATTTTGGGCTAAATTATTTAACTCATATTTCAAATTATGTCAGTGATGATAAGTGCTATAAATCTGTTGAAAAAGAGACATGCTATCCTGCTTTTATATTTTTATTTTCTCTAATAACTGGAAGGAGTGATCTTTGCCTTTGGCACAGTACAAGAGTACACATTATTTTCATATAAATAGAAAGCTGAACAACAAATTGCTTCTTCCTGGACCCAGGGGAACTTTGTCTAATGTAAAGGAACACTTGAGTTGCATAGTACCGCATGACTTGCTCTTCTCTTCAGACTTTCTTTGGGCAGTAAACTGTTCAAAATATATTGAATGTTGGCATTGGCCCTCCATAATTAAATCTAGCATACTAGGCAATTGTGTTTCTCAATGACTTCATTAATTCTGTATTATTTTTTCATGCATTATTAGAAACCATAAACTGAGAAGCTGCAGTAGCTATATTAGTGAGGCTACATTAATGATATTAGGGAAAGCACATAATTTGTTTCATAACTTATACAAATGACAATGAAATCAACACTTAGACAAAGCTGTCCAGGGACCACAACTCCCAAACTGCAGTATTGATTTTGACTACACCAAGGGCTGATATGCATATTATGTGCATATTATTAACATTAATGATTAAGAATAATTGTTTTAAACACATTGTGAATTATGGTTAATTGATGTTTACCTCCTCTAGAAAATCATATAGTGCTGAATATTTCCCATTATCTTGAAAAATGATATAATCCATTAGTCAGCAGAAATGGATGTACCACACATCTCAAGGTTCTTCTATTTCACAAGTCTAGAAGGTGATAGGAAATCTAAACAATTTATATTATTTGTGTTCTTTAGATTTCAGTATTTGAAAAAGAAACACACAGAAGACAGTTAAAATAAGAAGGCAGCACTGGCACAGCAGGTGGACTACTAGATCTCATTTTTTAAGGCATTATCAATCATATTTGGATATGGTGGTACAATGTGAGTTGAACTTATTAAACATATACAGACACAGTAAATTACATTGCAGCATATACATGCCATTTTCTATTAACAAAGAGAGGGTGTTTACTACATTTATTTCTCTTCTGTGCCTCTTGGCATGCACTTTTTCAATGACTCTTCTTACAGATTTACATGAATGTCAATCAAAAATATGTAGCATTAATTGTAGAGCTCCTCAGTCAAAGCAAAACCAACCGGTTTTCAGAAATGAAAAAAACCCTCGCTTAAAGTCAACATTTCACACCTTTCTCCTATAATTTGAAAATGCTACAAGAACAAATTTGAATAGAGGCAATATCATGACATGGTTCAAGGGTAGGTTCAAATACCATGGTTGACAAAGAGAAGTTTCCCAGCTTTGAACATCTCTGCTAAAGAATGTTGGTTTTATCATATTTACTTGGTTACAAAGTTCCCCCATGCACCTTCACCATTGCCTATTTCTTACATATGCTGAAACACTCATAACCAAGCTGGGCCTCTGAAAGGCAACACTCATTGTTACCATGCTCAACATAAGGTATGTGCAAACATTGTTAAGATACTAACCCAAATTAGTGAATGTGATCCAGAAAGACAGAAAGAACAATGCATGAAGACTTGGTGAAACTCCTATCTATCTGTCATCTTTCAAGTTTTCATTATTAGAAAGAGTAACTGCAATCTTAATTCTCACCGACAACCTTGGCAACCTGCTGCATTTCAAGAGTGTTCAAAATAATGGGATCATTCCCAATGAAAGTCTTAAGAGAGCACTAAAATAGCAAAAAATGTACTTAGGTCTCTAGGAGGACCTAAGGCCTCCTTGGTCTCTAGGAGGGCCCAGAAGATTCAACAACACTATATTCAAAGCCAGTACCTTGAGCACAACACACTCAAACAAAGGCAGCCTCAGATAATTTCTGTCAGTTAACGTGATTAGCTATTTCAAATATGAGATACAGAAATGGTTTTCCTTATTTTTTAGAAAAGAGCCACACATATTCAGAAGAGTGTCTGAAGAGTGTGCTCTCCCTCTAGCCCTTCTAAAAGTACACATAAAAAACTCTGATAAGTCTTGTGCTGCCTATGCTCAGTTGTATCATTTCATATTACATTATCATGAACATAACTCCTCTCACTATAAACTAAACCACAACTGTTGTATACAACTGTATATAACCTGTCATGCATCAACCCTCTGTATCTACTGAGGATCTTCCAACTAGCAATCCCTGCTCTGTGCTCTTTATAGGCCTCCAGCTCCTAGTCCAGTGATTTTAGAGACATTTAGCTATTGATCAGGCAGACATCCCCAGCAAACTTCTCAATGCAATCCTAAGCATGTGGTCAGCGCTGTACAAGAATAAAATGGCCACCACATGCCTAAGGCACACATTTAAAGCATGCTCCTAGCAGCACCAACACTGAAAATCTTGAGTATCCCATGACCACAGTGGGGCTAACTGTTATCATACCTCACCACTGATTGCAGGAATTCATAGTAGAAGTAGGTAGTGAAAAAACAAAGTACACCTTCCAACTTGCTGAAATCAAACCTGCAGAAAACCTCCATACAAAGTTAAACAAATATCATTTATCCATTTTTTTGCTGTAACGGCTCATGCTCTTTCATCTCTACTTGTACAGTAAGGGCTCCTCAAATTTTAGCTAATTTTTAGCTAATTTACATAATATTATGTATTATGCTAATTTACATAATATTATTAATACATTTTTAGCAAATTTTAGCTAATTTTTTGCTAATTTACATAATATTCAGAATTGGAAGGAAAAGCAACTTCTCTTTTGAAAGATCTCCCTCACCTGTTTTCTTCCTTTACCCAGCACAGAAGTTGGCTATCTAAGAATGAACTCTAGGAGTTCTATTTCATAATGTATGCCACCAGTGAAAAAAATCCTGAAGAGCTACCTATCTTTTGAAGCTTTGAATTCTATCTTTATTTTTATCTTTGACACTTTTGAATTTTAGGACACATGTTGCATCTAGTTCAGCAGATATCCTTGCTTGTTGTATGCTATGTCTTTAGACAGTGCAAGACCAGAGCACAAACTCAGATTACCTTACTTAGAGCTAAGAAGAGGATTTTACTTCAGTTAGCACTCTGTCCCCCACATTGCACATCATGCACACATTAATTTTAATTAGTCTTTTGCTTGTCGCCTTATTTCTCAGAACTTCTGTATGTCCCCGGATGAATTATACACCATAACCTGAAATCAACTCTCCAAAAGGGGCAGCAATGAGGAACTAGAGATGTGTTGCTTGCTGTTTTTGTCAAAACTCGAAGTCCCCCAATGCCCAGGAAGTCTTTCACAAACGAAGTCAGTTGGCAGCTCATATTCATTATCTGTTTTGGCTGGTCACCTAGACATTTTTCTCCAACAAGAAAATATAAAATGCACTTTTTCATGATGGAAAAGAGACCAAAATAGTGATTGATAGAAGCAATCTTAAAATATTTTAAAATTATGCTTCTCAAAATATTTAGAAAATCAAAACAACAAAGCCTCAATCTCCACACAATTTCAGCTTCCTGGATTTTCTTCTCAAGTAGCCATAGCACCACATAGCCTGTGTTTTTTCTAGTGGAAAAGTTTGAGAAAGGCCCTTTCCATCAGTTCAAACACCACAGGACTTTCATCTGGCTCTTTGTTCGGGTACTCACAAGCAAGCACCAAACATATTAGGTGACTTGTGAACCCTTGTATCCTGATGGTCCCACACACAGCACTGCAGCCCATCTTCCAGGCTGGAGGCGAGCTGGACTGTCCAATCTAGGGGGCAGCTAGAACAACAAACAATTGGGTGTCATCTCAAAGTCACAAGAGATGGCAAAGACATGTGACCAATTCAGATGCAAGGATCTTTTACTTGTCTAGTTATGAACTTTACCTGAGTGTTAAAACTGTCAAACTGCAATATGATATAACTTATATTTCTGGGCAGTTTATATAGGCCTTCCTTCAACAGTCTCCAAGGTGAAAATGATCCAACATAAATTTTTGATTCTCAGCAAACTGTTTTCGAGCAAAAATTAATTTTGGAACATAGCAGTTCTTTCAAACAGAGACTTCATTTGAATATAACTGCACTTTCACATTCACTTCCTAGCTCCACTTGTATACAAAGCTGACTTTGATAAAAAGCTGTCAAATCTTAAATTTGAACAACTTGCTTGCCATATTTTGTACAAGTTCAAGAGTGACTTTTTTTATTTTAAAACTCTATTAAATACATGCATTTGTCTCCAGAAAATTGCATATCATCTGCTCATTATCCACTTAATATTGTAAAATAGGAGACTTTAGTAAAGACAAATATGGAAACATCTATATTTTACACAGTAGGATGATCCTCTGGTTTAGAAAGGAAGAAAACACTTTGTACAGCAATAAACATGCTTCTCTGTCATCAAACACTGAAATTCCAGCCTGTAGGAATGAAAATGAAAAATCATAAAGATCATCAGTCACTATAGAAAGGTTCTTACTCTCTTAATTAAGGCTGCCATGGGCCTTTCCTAGGAATCACCATTGTTATAACTGCTCTTCAGAGTATATGCCAGCAAGAGAGCACATGGCAGATCTACCTGTCCTCCGAAAAACTTATTGCATTTCGGAAATATTAACTCACAAGGGCCAGCAGATAGCATTGGGTTAGATACGCATTAGACCTTCAGAGATACTCCTACCATTGCTATGGAAAATATACCTTGCCTCAGTATAACTCCAGGGAAACAAATCATTTCATTATTTTGCCATTTCACAGTCCATAAAGTTACAAAAACTGATAAAAAGTCTATTTCAGCATTACCTAGTACATGAACCCGTTTTCATCAAATCACTAGTCTTATTCTAAACTAAATATTATATTGACATTACATTATCAAACTGAACTAAAAATGCTTTGGACAGTTTAAAAACATAATAACGAATCTTAATTGCATTTCTACATTCAAAAGTAAAGTTTTCAAAACATAACTTCATGAAGTTCAACCAACTTTAACATGGCTATAAAAGCCAAAATATTGTTTAAATATTTCATAGGCTATTATGATTCTCTCCTACCTCTGGCCATGCCTATCCATTACGGATCTGAGTCCCCACAGCAAAAAAGGCCTTTATTTTTTCAAAAGACAAGACAGCCAGTTCATGACTCTGGGGGGCAGTGCCACTCATGCAGACACTAATGTCACTAATGTTGTTCCAAGCTCCCTGCCAGCCAGCTGCTTGCAGCAGAACAGTCAGTCTGACCTTTGGCCAGGAGGAGGAATGGCTCAATAGCATGAGAAGCTGCCTTATCTAATGGATTAAGTACAGAACCCAAGTGAAATGCCACCTTTGACAAGGACTTGCTCTGTTGACCTTAGCTGAGTCAGTTAACCTTTCTTAGTTTTCCATCTTTAAAACGGGAATTATAATTCTACTCTATCAGTGATGATGCAAATATGTTGCAACACACTGATACCATGAATGCTTGAGGTATCTTACAAGGTAAGTCAGTGTAATGCCATAATCAAGTTAAACTCATCTCCACAGACTACTTTAGAAAAAAAAAAAATCACAAGTCATCCTTTCATTGTATGTATAATTATAAATGTCATGGTTAACAAAAAATTATTTTTTTAAATATAAAAAAATTTAAAATTATATTTTAATAAAATATCTTTCAAAATTAGCTTTTTAAATCCTATTTTTTCTATCACTAGCTAGAATTGGTACTTAAAACCCAGTACCTTTCCTGTACATGATATTGGACCAAAGTCTTCAGGTGACCTATATGACAGGATCTGATGAAATGCTTTATCTACCATAGAATTCTGCCCACCTACTAGATTTTTGTACTTTGTGGAGATAGCTCAAGTGTATATTGAAATCTGTTTGCACTAATTGACAGAGCAAATTACTTTTGGAACCGTATTTCCAAAGGGCCTCTGAATTTATTCCTTCAATTTTACACGCATGGGCTTCCATACCTTTGTGAATTTAATGTTTGTGTTCATCACTCTGACATTTCCTAGCATTTGAAGAACCATTTCAAAGACCATTTTTGCACAGGTGATGTTAGAACAGTTTAGCAGGACAGATTTTAGAAAAGACATGTACATTTAGCAAAATTTTAACATGGACTTTTCTTAGAAGAGAGGCTGAATCCAGACATAAAAATGAAAAAAAAAGAAAGAAAACAAAAATCTGACTCATTTTCTATGCTTAGTTTCTCTTCTTTAGAGGAGGAAAAGCCTGAAAAACTTTTGAAAACAAACCTAAATAACACTGAGCTCTTTAGTAAAATCTCCCAGACATATAAGGTTCTGAAATCACAGTACTTGGAAAAAACACAATTGATTGATAACGAGGACAGAAATACAAATAAATTTACTTCTAATGAAGACTGAAGACACAGTAATCAAAGTGTTAAAAATTCATTTCATGCACATTTCATTTGCCTCTCAGCTGATATTTATCACGTAATTCTGTGAGAAAGTGGAGGCCTAAGATGCTCCAGATAAATGTCTCAATTAATTGTACAGAGGTAGCCCTCTTTGAGCTGAACCAGAGCTGTGAGCTCTTTATTAAAAGCACTATTCTGTAGCCTGTAACCTTGTTCCTTGACTCCTCTCTAGTTTCCAATTTAAACAAGTCCCCATGCGGCCCGCTCTAAAGGGCTTTGTCTCCCTGTCATTGTTATGAGAGCCAAGGCATCCTGGAAGTGTGAAATCAGACCTCATGAGCTGAACGGTTCCCCAGGGAACACAAGACCTCGCAGAAGGTCAAAGTCATGGGATGGACCATCTGAAAGCGTCTGATCGCTGGTCTGTGACATAGCAAGAAGGGTGGGGGCAGGGGGAGAAAGAGCCAGGGGGCTAGAATTGAACACATCTTAATTAAAGCCCAAAGTCTACAAAACAAGCTATTTTCTAGTCAGGCCATCTTATGGAGCTTGAATTTTGCTCTTGCTAATGAATCTGAGTTCCTAAATATTATTCCTTAAAAGCACAGCACGTTTGCTGAAATCGATCAAATCTGTGGCACACCTTTTCCATTCTGCTTACTTTTCATGAATGATGAGGCAGAGATTTTGAATTTTATTTCATGACACAAGGAGCAATGTACATGCCCCAGTAAAAGAGATGCAGACACTGCCTTGCAAAGCCAGCAGCCTCCCACAACCACCCACCACCTATACCTGACTACGCTGCAGAAGGATTAGATATATTTGACTATTGCCTAAACATAAACAATGTCACAGTGAAGGGTTTTTTGCTTTACTCCCTGTAATTTACATTGGTTAGGTGAAACCCATGTGTATAATGTCAGAAGCCAACTGTCATGATGAGTCCATTATACTTTAGGTTTTACTGAACCATAAGAAAATCTCTTCATATCAAAGGATGTCACTGTAGGCACAGCACCTATCCTGCCAGGGCTCTACAAGCAGCCAAATCCTTGAGAAAGTCTGCCAGAGATATCATGAGCAAGCAAAGACTTAGGGAAACAGGAATATAATTCTTTCTAACTCAGGATTTAGGGAGAAAAAAAGCCATGCACTGAATAGCTAAAACACAATGGAAGACTCAATTGGAAGGTTCTTCTCAAACAGAGAAGGTAAAATTAAACTTCATTCTCTGTATCTTCCCATTCATTAGATTACACTTTCAAGGAATTTATACTAAATAATACATAATTTCCAGAAAGGTGTATTTGCTGTGACCACAATTTCCAATAGAATATAATTTTGCATTGGTGGAATCCCTAGAACTGTGTATTTATCATGGAACTACACTGTTTTTCTGGGGGAAACAGCCGCAGAGACCAAGTAATTTTCCCAAAGGCCCTGGTCTTGAAAGACACCCAGTTTTTCAGCTCTTGCGAAAACCAAGTTAAGCTTTCAAGCACCAATGGGGAGTCTCTCAACCCCTCAGTGGTTCTTCCTCTCATAGATCTCCTGGCAAGTGGGTTGAGTGAGAACTCTGACTGTACTTTTCTGGGGTATTTTTAATATCCACTTATGGCATGTTCCAGCAGCACAGCATTTCAAAACTGGTAAGGTCTACTTGCTCCCCTGCCTACAACATAATTGAAATTTCAGCTCATCCTGGCACATTATTCACTGCATGTACATGTGAGTGGGGCTGTAAGCTGAGAACTGAACATCACCCTTAGTCACTCTCTTTTTTTAAAAAAAATCTGTACTAACCTTAAGGATTTGAAGTGCACTGTCCAACATTAAGCTATTGAAAGTGGAGGAAAAAAACTGCCCTTGGCTATCAACAGTTTATTAAGGGCTTAGCTAAAGTGACCTACTAGCATTCCACTGAGGGAGGCTATGAGCTTTCTGAGGAAAGGAGTAAAATTGGGGGTTTCATTAAAAAGTAATTTGTGCTTTTTACTCCTTCATTCAACATGAGTCTCAACTGCTCTTTATTCACACGGAGTTACTACAGTATTACAATGCTGCTCAATGCATGGGACAAAGGAAAAATTTCACATTTTGAAAGGGGAAAAAAAATCCTTGCAATCGTAGCAGGATTGATGGTTACTTAAAAGATTACAGAAATCTTTTTCCCTCTGTGCTTATGTTTCAGAATGGAATATTAAGGATTTAAAAAATCTACTCAGCTCAAATTAATAAATTTTGATTTACTACTTCACATTAAAAGATTCCTGGAAGTGAAAATGGGATATGTTTAGCAGGCAGGAAACAGAGCAAAAACACGCAGATACTATACAGTTGTTCCAGCTGCTTTTCAGACTCAGGGGCAAAAGATTAACTCTGAAAACTCATTGCAGTAAGATGTGCAAACTAGTCCTTAGCTTTTACTCATAGAAGCAATCCTTAGTAGTGTAAGTAACACCACCAATGACAGCACACTAATTACTTAGTTGAATAAAGGTGGGTCAAGTTTTTACACAATTTTTGCAAACATGATTTATTGACAATCACCAAACACCTACTTTATTTCTCACTATTACTATTCAAAGTTTAATTTTAAATTAATGACCTGTACATAACTACAAGTTACTAAAAATAGCAATAAACTACATTAGCAGATAATAAGACCACTTCATCTTCTTTTCAAAATTCCCAGAGTACTTTTGTCCAGAATATACAAGATTTCTGTCACATCTGGAATGTGCAGCCATCTTACAAAACACATCTGGTGTATCAACGCTTTTTCTTACTAACCAGGGAAGATAGTGAGTGTCCTTCCCCATCTTCCTGTCTGTAATCCTAAATACAGTGTCTGAAAATTTTTGGTAGCTCTATACATCTTTAATTGAATCAAATATATTTCCAAAAATTATGTTCAACCAGCACAAATGACATGTTGATTTGGAAAAGCTGAAGACTGAATCAGGTCAGGGACTAAATTATACCATTTGCCCCGAGTAACTTAATCTCTCTCTCTGTTCAGAAAACATTGGATTATAAGGTCAAACCAGACTTTAGAAGCATTTCTACAACCTCACCAAAAATAGAATCTGTTATTTTGTGTGTCATAAACTGAATGATCAAATGTTTGCACTGATAAAATGTTTGCACTAATACCTTGTCTGAAATACTGCTAGTCATGTTAATTATCACAAAACTACTAAAAATTGAGTAGGTTGCTCTATATCTGCTCCTTTAACAGAACATTTATTCTAGTTTCCTTTTACTTTCTTCCCAATTTTTAAAATTTTCATTATTATTTTAAATCAGAGATGGCTATTTTCTGACACAGATGCAGCTCATTTTGCTCCATTCAACTCATGCAGTAGGGAAGGTAATTACCTAGAGGAGATGGACATTTCTGAAGAAATATGGTCAGTATGGCTGAATACTTTATTTTGCAAAGCAACATGTCAAATTAATTATTCAACTTATAACATAAAATAGAAAAATTGGAAAAAAAACCCTTATTTCCTTATCTTATAAAGATAAGCAGTAGCTACAGCAAATTGCATGCAGTTGAAATGTCTGAAACCGACAGCAGCCTTGCAAAGTATCTGACAGATATCAAGTGGTTCTTTTGGCAACAATTTTAAAGTAGTATCTAAGTCTGGAACTTTTTATTTGCCTTGTATCTTGGAATTTAATGTTGATAATTTTGTATGGTGTCATCTACTAAAATAAAAGATGTTTCTTCTATGCAATATTTATAGGATGTCTGATGGAGAAAAATTTATATTTCACCTTTATCAGAAATAATCTACTTAGGGCTCTGCTAGCATTAGAATGACTTGCTGCCTTACTTACAAAACTTTTGTGTTTAGATTTTTTCGTTAATGAGCAGAAGGTGGAAGTGCACAAACAGAACATAACCTGTAGAAGAACTTTTGTTTTTAGCATTTTTTGTCCCAGTTCTAAAATCACCAAATATTACTACAGTATTCAGTGTCACAGAAATAAAATGAATCCTTGCCTGTGACATCAGCTGCCATCAATGCTTCTGCCCTGATGACCTTCACCTGAAGAAATCCCACATCGCTGATGTTATGGAACATCATCATTGGACTCTAAAAAATAATAAAAAGAAAAATAATTCTGTATTGCAAAAGTGACAAACCAAAAGCAGTATTAATACTCTCCTCCCTCGCCCAGATGTAAGTTACTGTAATTCTGCCTACATACTCAGACTTTTAAATATTATTTGCTGAAGAATGTGCAGTTGGTTTGCATTTCTTTCTATATTTTGCAACTTTAACTTATCAATGAAAATTACAAAGGAAGAGTTAGAATATGATTGATTAAATGTAATACAAATTCTAGTGAATTAATCTCCAAATACTATGGAAATAACTGTACTTCAAAATTTGAAATTATAGCAGTATATTAAGAAATTAAAACAAAAAAAGAAACAACGCCTCTCCCTGAATTATTTTGCAAGAACTATGTTAACATTTTCCCTCTGATGGCTCCAATATTATCTTGAGCAGTGACCTAGGGATGATATAGAGTTTTGTAGTTGACTATTACATGCAAGCTTGCATATACGTACATATAAGCTTGCATATACACCTATAATAAGCTTGTGAATAGCATCAGCAAAAGCAATCAAAAGAGAATAACTACTTAATAACTGTCATAATAATCACATGCAGAAAGAGTAAAAAAATAATTAAAATATGTTTCGATTCCATGGCAGAAAGCTCTTAACACAAGTCATTATATTTTCTAGCATAAATTTCTTCAAAATCTACATGTATTAAGAGGAAGAAAAAAGAGTTCACTACACTAACAGTTGCATTTATTCATCCAACACAAATTTAGAAAGCTTATTAAAAACCATGTACCACTGCTGCTCTTTTTTCAAGTAACTAAAGCTAACAAACTGGTAGTATTGCCCTAATTAGGTGTGACATGCTATGATTCTCAAACTCTAGCTTTTAGTATTATTTAAAATTTGCAGAGTTTTAAATGATAAAACATTGAATGCAAATTTTGTTCCTAAATACTAGCCCATACCTTTATTTTGAAATATTTTAAAATCCGGACTAATGAATTTAGCGTCTATGGTCCTCCCTAAAATTTTAATGTGGTGGAACTTTTTCCACTGCCTATGAAAATGTCCAGATTTCTACAAAAAGCAAGCATCAGGGAAAACATCAAATCAACAATTCCTTAATTTATTACAAAAGCAAAATTTACTGTTATGGGAAGCAAGAATAAATTTAATCACTGAAAACCCCACAGATGCTGCTTAAATGAAATACTAAATGTCAGCTTGCAAAATCAGTTATGCTTTTGCACAGAAAATCTACCAATTAAGATATTAGACATACAATATGCATCCCTGTCTTTCTAATTAATAAGACAATTCTAACAGTTAAATCACACTGATACTAATTTCACAAACCCCAGCAGACCATTTACTGTTTACAGTGAAGATTTGACCTTGCAACACTGAACTTAAAAATCCAATTCGGTGTAGTAGCTCATATGTTACATGCATGCATTGTGTTATAACAGGGTAACAGTGAATAAATTTCTACCATTTTTAATAAGATAATCATCGTAAATATTACTTCAAAATACTGGTGGTCAACTTTAATCAGCACACACTCAATCCCTTGCTTATGTGCTTACAAGCTGGGGGTAGCAGAGATGGTATTACAGATAGCACTGGTGTAATTCAAAAGCATCTTTGCATCCCTCATTTATTATAATGATGATCAGGGTTTGGAAGGTTCTTATCAGAACTAGTACCAGAACAGAGATAATTCTGCTGTAATACGCATGATGAAAATTACAGGACTTACAGAAATGTTTCCACATTCTACCCAAGTTTCCCAACAACCAAAACAAACACCAAGCTGTAGAAACAAAACAAAGCAAAAACCGAATACAAAGCAAGACAAGCAACAGCACCCACTTCCTATGATGCCATACAGTCCCCTTTTCCCAAATTTCATCCTGGTTAGCTCACTCTTAAGGGTGCCAGTGCTGTATTTAGCTTTGCCACCTTGGTTAGAATCCCACAGAATTTTTGAACTTTTTTTTCCAGAAAGTAGCTGGCTTAGATTCATTTACTGAACATAATGACTGGAGAGACTGATGAAAATGAATACATTGCCACAACAGAGGCTCTCGGAGAAGCAAATTACTTTAGCACATTACTTTAAATACATAACTTTAAGTAATGATTTAGCAGACTGTATTCTGCCTTCTTATTTATGATTATTGTTGAAGGTATCAAAAATCCACATAGTTTCTGAAGCCTAGAATTTTCATAGCAGAGGAATCTGTGATTTGCTGGGAATCTTTTCAGCCCTCAATAGATGGGAAAAGATTGAAATGCTCTGGAGATGAGTCTTCTTTATTTTTTTAATGAAATGCTGTATAATATATTTTCTGTATGGCTGCAGCAGCTGTCAGGAAGAGCATCTCAGTTCAGCTCTATTATGGGAGAAGCAATACCCCATCCCATGGCATTGAGATACACTGAGGGGCTAGTACTGATTGACAGCTTGTCACCATGACGTCTTATTCCATCTCTGTTATGGAGAAAATTAATGTCACACCACCAGCCTCATGACTCGCTGTCATCTTAGAACTGCTCACCTTTTATCAATGCTCTAAATAACATTTCAAGCCCATCGTCTCACAGTGGACAATCTGGTCAAGGGACATTAAATCGGATGACTGTGAAATGTCATAATAAAAATGGAATGCTAACAACTTCTCTAAACTAGCTCCTCTGGTTTTTAAACTGTGACAAGGGGGACCATGAGTTCAGCACACCAGTTCTGAAAAGGTCATACAATCTCTCTTGGTCTGTACCCATTAATGTGCCCCCCTCCTCACCCCAAAAGGAATTAATCTTTTCAGACAATTGTGGTAAAATAATGGTTCAAACAGTAATGCCTATTTAATTTGTAAGGCTCTGATGTTCAGCTACAAATGGTTAAGTGACAGTAATAGAGTCATTTTCTAAGGCTATTTGATCTGATGGCAAGGTCAGCTCATTAACTGTTTTTGGCTGTAGAAAGGGTGCAAAATATATTTCTCAAATAGAATCTAGATTTTTTTTAAGAGGAAATGAATAAAAAAAAACCACCCAGTCAATAGGGAACTCTACATCTTGCTAATTACACTTGTTGTCTTTGTATTAATTCTGAAGTCCAGGTATGAACACCGAAGCAAAATTTAACATCAGTGAAAATAAACTACTGGAATTAAGTTAATCCTGGTAATTTCTTTCTTCAGCTAGTATTTTTAATAAAAACAGTAGAATTCATCAAAAAAGTATGTAAATGCCACAATTTTCAGAAACACATAAAGAGAAACACATACCTCTGTGATATGAAAATCTTTCTAAAATTTAAATGTTTTCAAATGCATACACCACTGTAAATGTATCCTTATATTTACAAGGAAACATATCCTTGTATTTACAGGAAACAGGAATAAACCAGATCAATCTTATGCCACATAATTACGCTTTACAATGGGGACAAAAAATTGAGGATTTAGGAAAAATTATTAACAGTACAGTCACAACACATTTCTGTACTGCTACTGAAATAATCAAAACCATCAGTATCACTTGTCTGCCATATCATCACACAGAATAAACCACAGAAATATGTTATTGTTCCTGTTGGTAGCGGGAACTATGGCACCTCAAAAACATATCCATCAAAAAATTATTCTACTTATAGACATCTATTTTGACAACTACAGACTGTCTTGGTGGATTCCAAAATATACAGTAACTCTCTTAATTTTAATTATTTTTCAGAGATGGCAGACAATATCTTAGCCTTCAATTCTTTTTGGAATATTATATTTAGCCTCACTAAGTCACCTCTATTAAATTGTGTTTATGATAATAACACTATTGGTGTATGAGTTGTACAAGCATTAGCAGACAGCTGATTCAGTGGAGATAGACAGAATAAATTTGCTGAAGCACACATCCTGCTAATCTGTTTGAAGAATATTGTACAGCATTAGTACTAGGACTTCATGTTATCTGCACAGCCTGATAAGGTACATCTTTATTAAATTCAGTTATTGAAAGGATGTCCGTCATAGAATAGGAATATTTTAAAATCTCAAAAATAAATTAAGCAGCCTCTTTGATAGTCAGAGGTTGGTTTAATGGCTGAGTGTCTAGAGAAGCCCTTCTAAACACCTGGCAGCATTGTACAATAAAAGCTTTGTAATTGCAAGTGGAAATAGCATTTTTTTTCTTTCTTTCTTCATGTGCAGTGAGACAGTTACTTTTAGTGATTTAGGTATTAGCAAATGCTGGAGTAAGAGCTCCCCTCTCTGTTGCTTTGATAAAATTACAAAGATTCTGTGTAATGTAAAGACGCTGGTAAATTAAAATAATCTGCTTCAGAATATTTTAAAATGGAACCATTGTTTGAAATTATTATTTTTATGTGATTCAGTCTCTAATATTGAGACAAAAAATAAGTTTTCTTGCCCTTTAACAGATGATCCCAAAAAATCCCTGAAAACCATTAGCACCTCAAATTATTTGGCATAAACAATCAGTAGAAAGTGTTGAGTTGCTGAATGATCCCTTAGCCACTTTATACTTGGTAAAAATCATCTGCAAGGCTGTAAAATTACCTTCATTATGTGACACCTTATCAAACAGTTCAACTACCATGTAAAAAATAACATTATTGTATGAAGAGCATTTGTAACCTTCCTGATGTTACCTGTTCAGCCTGTTACTATTTGCATATTAATAACTAGTTTAAATGATTGTTATTGGCTAGGTGTGATTAGAATAGAAGAGATATATTTAGATTTTTCCCCTCACTATAGTTTTTTTTCATACAGGCCAATATTTTGCTAACAAAGGATGAAAGAAAACTTCATACATATCTCTTCAGAATCTCCTCTCGCTCCTTCTGGTCCTCCAGGGAGTTGATGGAGAGGTCAGAGATAGTGACTGCAGCTGAGGCTGTGAGAGTGACCAGCAACACCAGGTATCCCTCTCCCTCCTCTAGCGGCATCTCCAGCTTGTGGGTTTGTTCTTTACTCAGGGTCGACAGGTCAATCTGGCACCTAGAAACATACATTCTCCATCAGCATGTGTTTTTTCTCACACCAAACAAGAGCACATTGGCTCACTTGCATTCAAATGGACAAAAAATGCAAGTAAGCAGAAACTCCCCCAGCTTCTGAAAAAAACTTTTAATTTCTCTTTAGCTTTAACCCATACACTTTGTTTCTTTTTTTTTAGAGTGACACAAAATTTTGAAATGAAAAATCAATATTAATAAGAATGTAAAGACATCAGAGACAAGGTTTAGCTAATATTCCTTACTCAAATGCAGTTAAAGGAAATTTTAAAAAATCCAGCTCAGATGCAAATTTTACTTTTAAATACACCTCGTATACATGGAAAACGTAAGTTTTCACCTGACAATAGTAAAAACCCCTTTCACCTAACAATAGGAAAAGAGTTTTCACCTAACAATAGTAAAAACCCCTTTCTAAATTCTACATGAATTTCTAGAATTCTACATGGATTTAATTGTGATGGCATAAAGATGACTGAGCATAGAAAAATTCAACTTATGCAACTCCTGAAAGGCTCAGCTCTCATGCAGTAAGCTGTGTGTGGGTGAAATCCTCATGCTGGCACCCATGGTAAAATCTGATGCCACAACCCCCTATATAATAAAATGTCTCAGGCTCTAATGAGCAGGGACTACATACAACTGTGCAGAGCGTGTGCAGAGTGGCTGAATCAAATCTGCCCTGCTTGATCCCCTTCTGAGTAACTCTGGCTGTACCATACACTGAACTAATGAAGAACGATTCCATACATGCCAGACAGCAGAAACAGCTTTGCAACAGCTTTAGAAATTTAAGGTACAGGAAGGAAAAAAGTATAAAAAGTATCTCTGCTACCTAAGACCTGACTAAAGCCTTTTAAATAAAACAATAATATCTTTGCATCAATTAGTCTGTGCACAGCTTAAATGTTTTAATGCTTTAATTTGTACAATGCACAAGTTTCAACTTTCCTAGATTGCAACTCTGAGCATGTATTGAAATTCAGTGTCTGTGTCAAGTGTAATACCAGTTTGCATTGGACAGGAATTTCTGTGAAAAAGCACTATTCAAAATCCTTATAGCATCCCAAAATGAGTTTTGCCAACTTTTTGCTCTAAATAAAACCACCAAGAATACTGAAATAAAATAAATGTATATATTCTATGTGTAGGTTAGCCACTCTCCACTCTATTTTCAACAGCGATTATTTACTGTGACAAGCATATGCACTATATGCCACTAATTCATTAAACTAAACATCAAGCAAACTCTTTTCATAAGATGTCAAGTGATTTTGAAGACAATGTGGTCACTGCAGGGCCAATAAACTAAGAAAAAGGTGGCAGACATGAAAATATGGCCATTTAAAGATAGGAAATAGCCAATTATGAGAATAAATGCAGCCTTATAAAATGAGTATTGTGCTATCACAGGCAGATCAGATTTACTACAGGAAAACTGTCTTTTGTTTTTTCAGAGACATTTACTACCCGTGGTACAGTTCATGTTAACTAGTGCAAAGCTCATACAGTAACAAGGTTCAATTATCTTACAAAAAAAAAAATTCGAACTCATGTAGCATTCTGAGCTTAATGGTTTTCTTCTCTTTTGAACTCTTTGGATAATAGGGAGTGACAAATTAAATAAGCAATAGTAAGGAAAAATAAAGCTGTTGCTATCAGTGCAGGCTGATAGTCAAAACAAGCTTCATACATGTACATAAACAGTCAAATTCTTATTTAGGATGCAGTGAGGAATTTAAAGCCCTCCTTAAGACAACAAATATTGTAATTAAACATTCAAAGCTGTAGCAGGTTAAAATACCCCTAGTATTAAATACTCCTCAATAATTTATTTCAAGACAGATACCCCTCAAAAATAGGATTCAGCAACAATATTGAGTCTTCAACCAATAAACATTTAAAGAACCAGTCTAAACTCTCTTAAAATCCGTACTCAGAAAGTCATTATGATACTAATGGAGAAATAATCCACCCCTCACTCAAAAATAGGCAACAAAAGATAAAATAGGCAACAAAAGCTACCCCATATATATCCATCAATAAAAAAAAAAGAGTGTAAAATTACAAGGTCTACATCAGGGCTACTCGATCTAATTTCTTCAGTTCTTGAAGCTACAACATTTTAACAATATGAGTAGTCCAGTTTTTTTATTTAGGCTGAAAGAAGCGACTGGCAATTTGCTTTTACTTGTGCACCTTTCCTAAAGAAATGAAATATTTCTAATATTATCACATCTAGAACAGATTACCTGAGAAATATGTATCTATCACCTGCTTGATAAATCTTCATGAGCAGGCCACTACCAGCTTATTATTTCCTAAAATCATACAAAGGTAGGAAGTGATGTGGAAAATTTTTTCCAGTAAAAAGCCTTAACCATTTTAAAGGAAAATTATTCTCTCAAGTAGCCTCAGAAAACTTGATAAAAATATAGGGTTATTCCATTAAGGACTGTCATCTTTGCACTTTACAGAAGTCCAGGTTAAGAGCACATTTATGCACACATGGTCAGGTGAAAGCAGATTTCTCACGCCATACCAGGTGCTCTGCCCTGGCCTTCAAGGAGATGCAGCTTACACAGGCCTAACTTGAAACTGCCCAGGCTCAAGGAGCACCCAGCACAAGGGGAGCCTATTTACAACATATGCACTTCACTTAAATGGTACGAGTTTCCAATCTACAGACACAGTAAGAAAAATTGCAATTTTTTCCCATTGGTAGCTGATTTTTTTTAATGATAAAAAATCAATTTCGTTTGATCTAGTGCCAAATTATCCTAAAAAAAGGAAAAAAAAATTGGAATAATTTTTTGTTCATTCTTCTCTGTCCTCATCAGATCTTTGTATGGGACCAAAAAAAGTAAAAAAAGTGAAGGAAGTCTCTTTTTTGAGGTATTACCTAAATACTAACCCTATCATAGAATAATCTTGACAGACTCTAACTGGATAACTACAAAACTCCTTTTTGTACTACATTTTTTTAGAAGGACTGAAGCTAACAAAATATTTCCAAAAATAAGTATCTGTTTGGAAAGTATGTTTTCCAAATGTAAATATCTTTGGAAAGCTCAAGTTGACAATGTCCTTTTATATTTTACTGAAATTATATTCAAGTATTCCAAGCTTAAAAGCTTTAACAATGCTGACTTTTGTATCAGTTCAGATGTTTTCTAAAAAGACATTTGTTTCCTACAACTGTGTCTCCAGGGAGAACAAAGATGCTTTGAGGATGAAGGTGAAATTGTACGTTACCAGAAAGTGGTGTAGAATGAATGAGAAATTTTGTCCTGTATTTTCAAATTGAGGATCATGAAAAATTACAGCCATTTTGAGAAGGCCATAAGCTGCATATGACCAGCAGCTGTCACACTGGAAACATGAGAAAATAGTAACTTTGTACAATCCTGTTTCTTAAGGAATTATTATTTACATGGTGCTGGTAAGGGCAAAGACTTTTTCCACCTGTAATGAGATCAGCCTAAAGAATTATTGAAAAAAATCTGCTGTTAACTTCAAAGACAGATTTCCAAACATGACTATAAACCACATTGCAGGTATCTGTAGTTTTTAGTGCAGTTTGAGTTCTTTTGTATCTTCCATGCTGTACGGCCCCTTCAGTGCATACGGGTTTCAGCACTTCAAGTGGTGAGCAGGAGCACTGGAACAATTTCTCTGGCTGGCTGGCATTTTGGAAAGAGGTATAGGGGCATAAATCCCACCTATCAGTTCTGCATGTGAACACTACCAGGCACCATAGCTGGATTTTCAGGACTTGAGAGATCAGAAGAGAGAAAAACCACAAAGTGCAACAAGCTCATGTGCCAAAGTTATCACAGATGAATTGCTCAAAAACAGGGTACAGCTCCCATGGAGGAAGATTTGAAGGTTCAAGGGGAATCTACCACTTGTCTGAAACTGTGTTCAATGTGTTAATCACACAAAATTTTAGAAATATATTTCAGATTTATTTTTAATTTGAATATATCTGGCCTTTGGTTCTTTTTATGCCTTTCCTTACCAGTTGAAAAACCCTTTAGTGTTTCATGTTTTCTTCTAGTGAAGGAACTCATACACTATAATCATATCTCTTCTTGATCTTCCTTTTGATATGCTAAGCACCTTCAGCTCCCTATACATTTCCTAGGAACATATCTCCTACAGCCCTCAAATGACTTTTTTGTAACTTTTCTGATCCAGTGAAATTCTCCTGCATCCTTTTTAAAGTGTAGAAGGCAGAACTATATGTAGTATTTTATTATCAGCATGTCTAACAGGTAAAAATCACCTCCCCTCTTTAGTTCTAACAGAACCTGGAATGTAAGACTGTGTTGGCACCCTGGTGAAATATTCTTGCTAATGAATGAATTACAAAGGTAGCGACATGACATAGAAGGCCTCTTAAAAGCCAGGTGGCCAGGCAAGTGAGAGACAGCAGATAGTGGAATCATTTTCTCACATGACAAAATAAAGCATAAAAGAGGAACTGGCACAATCCTAAGTGATAGGGACAGAAAAGCACCACTTGGCTACAAACCAGGCAACTTAATTACCATCATGACTTGTTCAGGAACACAGATTTTTAACTCCACTGTGATCCAGGTCTATGCTGCTCCAAAGGATGCCAAGGAGAGGAAACTGTGTGATTCCACAATTAGAACTGAGCTGGACACACATCAGAAGCAGCAAGGCATGAACTGCTACAATTTGTGAGACTCCATACCCTTTATGAGCAGATTAAAATGTTCCAGTAAAAACCAAGAAACAAAAGGAGAGAGGAAATTTTGCAAAGCACTAGCAGAAAATGACACATCTCAGAAACACTGAGTGTTGACTGCAGTAATGTGAATTTCTTAGAAGAATCAGAGCGTGACATTTTTAACTGTAAAGATAATGAGAAAGAAATTAAATTATGGACTCCACATGATGCTTGTGGTAAGTGGTTGATAGAGGTGTTAGATTGAAAATCAGGGAAGCTCCCAAAGGGGTAGGAGACAGTATCTCAGCTAAGTAGGACATTGACTAAGGATGAGAGTGGTGCTTAGCTGGGGAAGCTGGAGAGGATCCCTGGGCAGCTGGGAGAGGAGACCTCAGCAGGACTTGAAGAACAGTGCTGTCAGTTGCCATGTAGCAACACATGGAAGGCAGGAAAAAGCCCTGCAGTTTGGGGTAAGTCAGTCATGGAAACAGAAATATGAGAGCTCTATGAAATACTATTTTACCAGTCACCAAGCAATGCCTGAATACAGAATTACTGTTTATTGCTTGCTGAAAGAAATACAGTCCATGCTACAATAACCTGCTGATGGATTTTGAAATGACAGATTAATTTTTTCCTAAGCATATTTCTTCACTATAAAATTACAGATTTACTTTTGATATTGCACAGGCAGAAATCACTTACAATTGGTTTCTGATGTGATATTTCCTAGATTGTCCCCATGGCACAACCACATACTACAGACTGTTAGTTCTGTTACTGGTGCAATTTCTCTGCAGCAAAATTAACACTTTCATTTGCTAAATCAGTCTATTGCTTTGATAAATATTATGTCTCCCTACATAGCTCTTTCCTCACTAGTTGGGCCAAGAAATTTTGCAAGAGCTTTCACACAACTGCAATCTGTGCCTTTCATATATCGTCACAAAACCCTATTTGCACTCTTCACCATTTTCTACACACTGTCATGCTCCTCATGTCTAAACTGGCCATTCCAGATTTCCTTCTCCCTTCCTCTTATTTTGCCACTCTTCAAGAAGTAGACTTCCATATGTGAGAAGACAGAGGGTCAGAAGAAGGATTCATAAACAGCCCAGATTGCATGGAGCATTCTGTATCTCAGCATACGTTGGAGAATGCTGTCAATTTCGTGTCAGAACATGACAATAACAACTGTCAGTAAGAGTTGTAAATAATAAAGTATCTGGTAAGAGAAAGTTACTGAAGATTTGTGTGCAAAAACTGAAACTCTTTTGGCTTTCTAGCAGAACAGAAAGAACACTACTAACTCTGCATTAGCAGAGTGAAGATGTGCTGAGTTAGGAATAAATAAGGTATGGAATACCTAAAGGCCAAATTTTGAGACTCAGTATTACATCTGTCTCCTTTTGACAACAATCAGAAATGGAGATGGCTCGGCACATCACAGGATTTTTCAAAGGCAGACCTGGCAGTAGCATTTTTAGATTTTAATGCTTCTGACATAACCTTAATTTTACATCAATAAATGCATCTGTACTTAATTTTTCTTTAGTCGTCATGAATAATCAACAAACAATTATACACATAGACTACTGGTTGTGTGCTCTTTGCTGTTTGCACAGAATTGCGGTGACTCACATGTGCACAGAGTTCAAGTCAAAATTACAACAGCATATTGACCATTATGTTTACATTTTTATTATATTACATCTTTTCAAAGTTCCACATGAACAAATTTTCAAGCTGCAATGCAAAAACCACTTTTGAAAGACCAGCATAATAAAGTACTATTTCTATTTCCAGAGGAAGCCATCTTGTTTACAGAGTTTTGAAAAATTGAGAAAACTTCAAGACTTTGCAACTTTAACATTAACACGGACTTCACAAATACTATTCAAAATCTTCTTCCTGGGCAACAGAAAATTGCCAGTATTTCAATATAAATCACAGCCTCCACAACACCTCTGGAAAAAGATCTGGGAAGAAACACTTATAGTAGCATATTTAGAGTCCTTCACCCAGCTTTACATGCATGTTGAAGTACTCATATACAATTCAGTTCTCTATGATAATGCTCAGCCCCCCACAGCAAAATTACAAAAACATCAGTGAGGGAAGAAAAATCCCAAACCATAAATAATTTATAATTTTGTATTTTTAAAATAAAATCTCACTTTAATTTAGAAATTTGATATCATATTCCCATGCTTTCAGACTAATCAGAGAATCATAGCTGCACATCATTTGTATTTATGTACACCTGGAAACCACTCTATGGTTGTGTTACCACAAAAAAAAGTAAACAGACAAGGCATAGCAGATTAGGTATTATAAACTTAAATAAGTAATTTTCAGTATTTTAACTTTTGTATTTCATAACATGAATGCTCACAAAATCAATCTATTTGCATCAATATTTAGCAAGATTATGGGAAATGCCACTTTCCTATAGATAAAATTAATACACAGCCTTAATGAATTTGCTACATACAAGGTCTTCTCTTCTTAACTTGCATCAAATGGGGAAAAAGAATAGCATCTATAAATACTTATGAAAATAGATATAGATGAAGTCAGCAGTAATTTCCTGGCACAAAATAAATGCAGAAGTCAATGTCATTTTAAAGATAAATGTGCATTTTTCATAACAATTAATAGTGCTATAAATCCTGCTGCACTGGATTGCAAATAACTTCACCTGAATAAAATTGCATGACATGGGATTTACTTATTCTCTATGTTCACAGAAACAACTTGTTCTCTGACAGCACTCATTCTTGGCAATTTATTGCACCTGTCAGCAGCCCATTTGTTCAGATTAGTGCTATGCATAAAGGTGTAACAGTCATGAGGATTTATTAACTGATTATCGTAAAGGTGACAGTCAGAATTGCCTTCAAAAACATAAATGATAAGAAAGTTAAATAATTACATGATGATTAAAATCACCTTCATTTTGATCTTAGTATTACCTACATAAACTTAGTGCAGTACGTTTTTAATCACAGGAGCATATTGACTCAACATAGTACATAAATTATTTGCTCATAGCAAAAATGTGAATATTAAATATATTCACACTGAAAAATACATACACATACATATTTCAACTTATCAGATGGAGCAATAACTAATGCCACTTATGCAAGTCTATACCTTTCTTTAAAAGCAAGATGGCCCATGTGGCTTTAGTTCCTGGTGCCTTCCATAAAAAGAACTTCTAGACCTCATTTTTTGGTCCTGGAATGTTGATTGTTTTTTAAAAAACTGTATTCAGAAGGATGGGAGAATTTATCTCCTGTAAAATGCATCTCAGTTCTAGACAAGTATAGTTTTCTCACATGAATCTGCACATGATTGGAAATATATTTTCCTCAAAGCTCTACATGAGGTCTTTTCCCAGGCTTTTGAAATACTGAAATACTGAAAATAAACACTGAATTGGTTGTAAGGTTTGGGGCTTTTTAGAATATTCTGAGATGGAAGTTCACAAGGTGGTACAACCTTTAAAGTCTCATGGAGAATGCACACAATTGAAATTCAAATGTATTTTATAAACAAAATTCTCCAAGTTAAGAATGGAAATCAACCAGTCAGCATTTCATTTCCGACACTGCCATATTGAACATGCCGGGGCATCAAGATGAAGACAGAGTTGCATGCTACTTCTGTGACAGACGTCTCCTTTCACTTTTCTGAACTAGGATGTCATGCTGTCACTCACCCTCTTAACACCTTCCTCCCTCTCACAGGCAGATCTTACCAGCCATCCCTTCCACTTCCATCTTCAACACCTCAAAACCAGAATCTCACTTCCATATCCTCAACCTTCTCGGACATCTTTCCTGTATTTTTCTGCCCTCAGAAATGGATTGCAAGCCCAACTCCTTGCATCATTGCTACCATGTCAGATTCCCAGCTTTCACCTGCCCTTATTGTGCTCCTGCCTAACAAGGACAATAATATACAAGGGCCACAGAAGCCCATGTTCTTGATTTCCCACTTTTATTTCACAAAAGTGCAGCTGAAACATGGTATTATTCTGGGAGACTTTACAGCATTCTGGTTTGGAATAGAATTTGCATGTAATGGAGCTTAGCACAGAAAAACCACAGGTTTTCTGTGCTGTTTTCCAGGAAGATCCTGGAATTTTTCCCTTCCACCTTCCACCTGGGAAACTTTTTCTCAGTTTGGTCAGTTCTTCAATTTAGTGTGCCTTCTCCCTAGGCATATTTTGTCTAGGCAGGACATCTTCAAGAAAGAGTTGTTTTCATTTGCATTTAATAGACATATTCTTATATAACATTACAGCTGCTGCTTGCACATTATTCAAGCAAGCAGAAAGATCTCAGCAAGATGAAATGGATTACCCTTCATTCTTGAGCAATAGTAGAATGCTACCAGGAAGTCTTTTGTTTCCCTCCTACAGCCTCATTATCATGTCTTCTGGAACCTGAATCAAGACATTCAACTTATTATGTGTATCTTGAAAGCCATAGAGCCTTAGTCATGGCACACAACTCAGTTGTGCTTTTGAAAACTAATACACACTTACCATAACACATGCACAGAGCAAGTCTGTAGTGTGTGCACCAAAATATTTCCAGCTTTTAGGGACAGCCTTGGAAGGAGAAACTGGGGAAAAGGGGTCAGCATTTAGTGGAGCTGTCAGGTGTTGGTGATTTTTATCTGCAGTGACTGGAAAAGAATATCAGGGAAGGGGAATATTAAGACCTATTTTCTTATTCAGATTGAGCTTGACAAATGACAGTTTTTCATGGAAATCTCCTTGGAGAAGAATTTTTTTGCCGGTTACATTACGAGAGATACAGGACCAACAGAAGGTGAAATGAGAGAGTGTCTGCAAGGACAAACTGAAGAGGGATTATATGTACACTGACTGAGGGGTCAAAAAAATCAAGAGCAGCAAGATTTCAGCAAGTGGTGCTTGGATGACGATGCTCTGAAAAATCACTCAAGAAAACTTTGAATCTCACCAGATTTTCCTAAGAATGTTAGAATGAAAAAGAAAACTGGAATAATTTCCCATGGTATATAACATGTTGACATAGGACTAAATTAGTACATTACTTCAGAAAAATATTGATAGTTATCATACCATAATA
This sequence comes from Agelaius tricolor, assembly GCF_023055355.1. Classification (NCBI taxonomy): domain Eukaryota; kingdom Metazoa; phylum Chordata; class Aves; order Passeriformes; family Icteridae; genus Agelaius; species Agelaius tricolor. The sequence continues at coordinate 8,157,596 of NW_027269287.1, forward strand.
TGTGAAAGTGGTAGTGAAAGCACCGCCAATAAAAACAATGAAAATATATAACATTAATAATTATTAATTATTAACACTATTATTATGACTGCATGGCTATCAAGGAAAATATGAAGTAAACAAATATCTGAGCTTTCCAAATAGCACCTACTTTGTAGTAGCTATAAGCACAAGACATTTTTTCCCCTATCACTAACATTCTGTAAAATGGAGCATAGCCATACAAATATAAGCTACTTCTTGAACTCCCAGACAGATTCACTTTTCCTGAATATGAATTAGGTGAATGATGAATGATTCTTTGTCTCAAAATATGTGTGTAGTCCTTCAACTCTATTTTCATTTACCAAAAAAAGATTGGTACATAAACTTGGTCTTATGCATCAAGTCAAGAGTTATTTTTCCTCCAAACTGGATGTTGCTATATGGAACCTCCTGCACCTTGGTAATTGCTGTAAACAGGGGATTTTGATAGTTGAAAACCTCAGTCTATCAATTGGTAAAAGCTGCCACCTACTGGTCAATAAAAATTATATTACATCACCAATGTAAAGAATTACAGCAATGCAGCAAATTGTACTGTAACACTGCAGAAAATCCTCCTCAAACTTAAAAAAAAAAAAAAACCCCAAACAATAAATCAAGAACAAATGATCATAAGAAACAGTTTCAATGGCAAGACTCATTTTAATCATCCCCTCTCATGGACTTCTCTCCTCCCCATGGACCACGAGGGCTAAAATTGCACAAACCTGCCAATGAAATCGTCCTTTTTGCCAACATCTTTGTCCCACACGGTAATATCAATAATTCCACCTCGTTCTTCATAGAGATGAAAGTCAAACTGCTCCCTCCACTGAGGATTCAAAGTTTTTGGAACAATCTAAAAGGAGAATAAAACAAAAGTAGGCATACACTTTCCTAAATAGTAAATTTGATCATTAAAGTCTGTTCAAGAAGCTTCTTTTATCTGCAGTATCAATATCTCAAGCAGTGAGAACTAAAAAATGATAATTAGGAAAAACTACTAGCCCATTCTTCAAGCCTCTCTGATGTAGCAGCAACCTCCAAAATCCTGCAACTTGTCACCTTCAAAGGATTTGTCCAAAGGAATGGAGCCATTTCTCTGTAGAAAAATTATGTCCTCTGTGAAGTGACAGTTAGCTATCATGTCTCTGAGCCCAAAGGTAAACTAAGCACCTGCAATGACACATACATGGTGACTGTAAGTACTTAAACAAACAATTGTATCATGTCCTTTTTTCCCAGCTGCAATAATACCGGGAGAAACACCATACCATGGCTTACTTTCTGTGGAATAAAATTAGTTCACTTCCAAAACTGTATTTTACCTCCTTTCCTTTGAAACTCTGATAAAAGCAGCTTTCTTAATAATTTCAATCCAAATTTCTGAATTTTCTACCGTAATGCAAAAGCAGTATTCACTGTCCTGAGCAAGAACAGAAGACCCCTAATATCTTCCCTATTTAGCAAACACTACTCCCTACAACCACCAGTTCTACTGGCTTGAAAAAAAAGAAAATTCAGAAAAGATTATGAAAATTTTTTAATTCACAAAAGCATGAAATTTTATTTCTCCTAATTTCAGATTTAGAGGCCCTAATGCAGGCCCAGAGGTTTACAAATATGACAAGAAAATGTTCCTTCCCTCTTCCTCAATTTACCCTTAATCTGACAGTGACTGTCATGGCCATGCAGAGAGGAAGGTCATGTGCATCATCGACAGTCCCAGCATCTTCCCTAAACAGCAATTTTCAAAATGGCAGGGACCAAGAGAAAAAAAAGTAGCAACAAAGCCAAGCAAGTCTTCACAATAATTATCTCCTCTCTACCTGTGAAGCTCATACATGAAAAAAAAAATTAATGAAACTTGTTGTTAAGGACATGAAGAGGAAAGTGAGTTTATGAACATGACATGGTTTGAGATTAAAACCATGCAAAGAGTCCAAGAGGCACCCAGCATCAAGCCAGGAAGACCTTGTCAGAATCACTCTGCATCTCCTCCCTGCCATGAATGACCCCTAACAGTAAATAAAAGCCAACACAGTTACTGTATGGAACGTTAGGTGTGTCCCCCTGCAAACCCATGTTTTTCAGTGCTACATATTTTCCCACCTAGTACTACTTTTGTTTAGAAAGAAACAAGAAGAAACATTTAAACAAAGCTCCAGGTGCTCTGACAGGTAATTATTACAACAATAAATCTTCATCACCATTGAAAGTGATACAAGCTAAAAACACCAAACAGGAACAAAGCATTTTAAAAAAATTTTTGGTTTCACCTAAAATTACCTTGCTCTTGTACTTCTGATGTCCCAAACGAAACTTGACGTAAGGATCGCTGAGCCCATTTGCATCCATCGCCTTAAGTTCACGACCTTCTATTAAGGTAACACTAACTATCCCTCTCCATAACTGAGACTTTCTGTGCAGGTCTGAGAGACGTAAGCTCTGGGTCTGAAACTTTATGGAAACAAAAGAATAGATTTAGTTAACAAAATTCCAAAAATTTCCCCTGCTTTTAATGTTCTATTTCATGTAATTATGAATCTAAAACAACCACTGAAGAAATTTTGAAGCTATTTGACAGTACATATGTAAACTATATTGCAAAGAATTATTTGGAGAGTAACAAAATTGTGACAATTATGTGGGTAATGTCATATGCTGCTTTTGCAGAAACAAGCAGAACAAATGCTGCCCAAGGAAATGCTCATTTTTAAGAAAGGGGTTTCTTTCTGCTTCACTTCTTCCTCTGCTGATAGAATAAAAATAAATATTAGAAAGTCTCTTCTATTAGTAGCATATGATTGAATGAACTTGAATAAACTCCATGTTTATAAACATAAAGCCCCATTGAGAATATAATCTTGCCTTAGAATAACATAATATAAAACCACCATTATGTATCAAGGAAAAATAATTCAATAAACTCCTCTATCTTTGCCTCTGAAATGATAGAGTATTCTCAGAAACATGAATTGCTTACCAGCATGTAAGCTCAAGAGTCTGGAAAGAACAAAACCCCTGTTCAGAATTGTGTAGAGACTTGTGGAGTTGTGAACCCTCAGCCACTGATTCTGGGGGTCAAAATCAGATTCACACACACAAACCAGGCAACTACAGTTTTCATCAATGCACTCCACTGGGGGCTTGAGAGCAGGAGAGTATAAACTTGAGTAACTTAAGATAATTTCCAGTTTGCTCTGAGCTACAATGGGTACAAGGTACCAGAACTGGGGGATTCCCCTTTGCACTCCTAAGACAAATGTGTCTTGAGTGCATCCAAGAAGCAATGTTGGTAAAGGCTCTCCCTTCTATTGTGAAACTTTATTCATTAAAGGCTACCTTATCTATAATCAGAACACTAGATAGCTAAACTATATTTAAACTTGAAAATTATTTTCTCTAGGAACCAAAAAAAGCAAGTCTGCATGTATAGTCTGCTGTAACTTCATTATGCAATGTAGTTTAAGCAACAAAGGTTTTGTGGGCTCAGCAACATTTGTGGGCTCAGCAACCTAAACACATGCAGGTCTTGCATGCCTGGCTTCATCCCTAGCAGACCTCTACTGTCTCTGTAAGAGGGTTTCAGTGCAGTTTTTTCATTTTGAGTCTTTTAGATGGTAAACTCAGCTGGATGGCTACAGCTATGTAGGTGCCCAAGACGGGGGTTTTACTCTATTACCCAGAGAAAATGATAGAGATTAGACTGGACTATAATCACACTCAACCAAGCTCCAGAGAGAATAGACATGAGAACTGTGGCCATTGGGCTTGGAGCAAATATGATTAACATACTTTTTGCAGTATTTCAAATATTTTTTTGGCATGCATTTGTGTTTTCTAATGGTGTTTCCCTTCAAGTAGTGTGGCTATTCCCAAAATATTTCACTACATTTATTAAAGTTTTCTCTTCCTGAAATGAAGGATTTGACTGCAGAGAAACTTCTCATGAACTTGCTGTTTCTACAAAGGCAAACAAGGAACTGTGAGTGGAATAATCTTGAACTTAACCTGCAACATGAAGCAGCAGTGGGACATAAGAAAGCAGATCCTCTACAAAAATTAGGGAAGAATTGGGAAAATTAGTTGCCAGAAGAGATTTCATTTATCACTTGGGAGCATTATATAAACTTTTTCTCAGCAGAAAAACATCTCTCATTGAGGGCATACTGTCATCACTGCCAATAACTTGATTTGTGAAGAAGTGGTAAATTTTTTTTATTGCTCCAGTTTCTTAGCAGGCTTAGAGCAAAACAAAGACTAGATAATAAATAACTGGCTCTGCCCTGAATACAAGATGATGAGAGACACAGAAAGAAGACCACACCTGTTCAGGAAAGTATTTAATACTGGGATATAACCAGTGGTTGAGACTTCTTCTGCAAAGAATATACAGTTCTTGGAGTTGTTTTAAGAGCTGAATGGGTGATGATTTCCAGAAGTCTATCATGAGCTTGCATTTACAACTTTTTTGAAGTAAATCTTAAGCACACTGCATAGCTCTCTTCTTCTTTATCAGTGAGACAGTGAAAAATTTAGAGAGCGTACTTGATCTAAATTCAGTATTTTCAGCAGCTCTTATAATAATTTGCTGCACAAAAGGATCTGCCCCATCATCAAGCAAGGTTTGGTTTTTTTTTTCCTGACCAGTCAGGAGTTTCATCAGTGGGGGTAATTTCCATACAAGGTAGCAAGGTAAGATCTAGATGACCAAGAAAAGCTGGGTGTAAAATGACAGACAGTTCAGACAGGAGTTTACAAGAGTCAGGCAGGAGGCTGGAAAACAAGTGTTCCTGTGCTGCAGGAGGAAGCCCTCCCAGGTCAGAGCCACATCTTGCGCTCGATGACAATCAAAGCTTTACGCAGACCCTAATGGCATCTTGACTGACAGTGAAGTTCCAGAGACTATGTCTCACCATGCTGGAAGAAAAGCAGACCGCTGCTAAAAAGAGGTATAGATTGGTTGTGGCTGTTTCTTCCTCAAGGTAGTGAATGTGCACAGCAGTGCTCATTTCTGTCTTTACTGGTAATATACAGATACATGGAACAGCAAAAGGGAGAGGTGCTGAAAGAGTCAGAGCATAGCTCACCAAAGCTAAAGCTATTCAGATTTCCTGGACATGAAAAGCATAGCCTATGTGGCCTTCTCCAGCAAGAGTAACTTCCAGCTGGCACTTTTCTTGTTTCTAAGCAAGACTGAAGGGAATCCAACACACTTTTCTTCCAGTCAAAACCACACTTATTCTCAGAAATTACAAATAATTTACTGACATAACATCTCTTTTCATATAATGGTTCTTGTAGGAAGAAAAACAGAAAAGGAATGTTCAGATTTCAAATATGACAAAAAGCTGAAAAAATGGGAAAGTAAGACTGATTTCACATTTTAAAGTTCTTTCCTTATGAATTTATTTTCATAGTGTGAGATAGGCATATTTCTAGGTACAAAAAGCTGAAAAAAATGGGAAAGTAAGACTGATTTCAGATTTTAAAGTTCTTTCCTTATGAATTTATTTTCATAATAGGCATATTTCTAGGTACATTTCTGGGTACCTAAAAAACCTGTAAAATTCAGCCCACAGTGAGATACAAATTCAGAAGGATAACCGTGAGACTAAAACAAAGAAATGAGCATGTATCTTTCTCAATTTCTCCTATGAAGGACTCCTTCTCAAGACTTATTCTTAGGCAACTTGTTTCCCTCAGAAAGCACATAGTGAGTATTGCAGACTAGATTCCCTCTTGTGCCACAAACAGGAAAAAAAAGAAGAAACACAGCTTTTTATTTGTCTATAAATAGGTGGGAAGTTACACATTTCATATAAAATGCCACAATTTGGAAAAAAGCAAGATCAAAATCTCAGTCCAAACCATCTTTAATATGAGACTGTTGTTTACATTTTTGTGCAGGATAGAGGCATAGTGACATCCACCTGACACATCCTAAAACCCCCAAAGAAAGAGGGCGGTGGAGTCTTTCATGCCAAAGGATGCTCAAAGCTACCTGTGAAAGAAAAGCCCACCTATTTTCATATCCACACACTGCTTTAATGCTTAAAAACAGCAAGCAAACTCAGCACTTTTGTTATGTGAAAAACACAGCTTTTATTTGTGTTCCACCTATTCTGTGTAAATGTGATGTAGTGAGTGGGCTAGGGGCATCAAGAGAAAAGAACAGAACTGCACCCTCTGCTAGATGTGATTAATACAGCTAGCCAAACACCAGAGCTGAAAGATGATGTAAAAAACATGACCTAATATTCTGCACGCATCCAGGTATTTCTGGGTAACATTAAAGGATGGGAAATCAGCAAGGCTTAGTCGGAATCTGGGCATTAATCCCAGGATAATCAATACCACATTGTTAATGAGCTATTGTTATTTTTGTCCAAAGAAAAGATGCGCTTTGTTGGTATTTTTTAAAATCCCCTTGTATTTTTGTTTATCTTTAGGTAACTAAATGTCCTCTGAAACTTTAGTCCATATCAAGTGGGGGAAACCACATAGATTGTCCTGTACCAGCCCAACCTCATTTCTTCATTGATCAGGCCTCATGCCCTGTAAAGTACCACCTCTCTCCCTGGCATGTGCTTGTGCAAATAGACTCTGCTTTTATTAAATCTCCTCCTTATTACAGACACCTGTAAGACACACTGCTCCTCTGAGTCCTGGAACACAATAGACAGAAATAGAAAAGTCTACCACAAACTTATTAATTTTAAAACAAGCAAATCAATAATGCACTTATATGACCTGCAGAGGCACTTCAATCTGAAAAAATAACTTTGGTTTCAAAGCTCAAAAAAATATCAATCAAGAAATTAGTGAAAAATATAGAAAAGAAAAATACTCTCCACCACTTAACAGAGCACAGATATAGAAATACAGCAAAGTCAAAGTCAGTGTTGCAAATTACTGCGGTAAATTAATGTAAACAGAATTTTCCAGGATGCTTGCAGAGCTTGGATAAACAATGTAAAATAAAGATTGAGAATTTCAGTAAATACAACTGCTAGCTCTATGCACAAAACAATGGAAAAATCAAGAGACGGTCACATGCATTTGCAATGCTTTTCCTATATTAGAACAACAAAAAGTACGAGCTGAAAGGTCTACTCTATGTAGTTCCTACACTGTGTGTCAGAACAGAGTTTGAACTGGATTGAAATATTTTTACATTATCACAATGCAAAGTACATAAAGTAATATTTTTAAATAATCCCATATGGTTTTCTGATTATACTTGAGTTCTAAACTCATAAAATCACACATTTAGTATTATATGTAATAGCTGCAGTCAAGAATGTTAGGAAGTAGACCTTTTTAAACCTTGAGGTCCAGCTGTGTGTTTCCTGAACAGTGTTTGGCGAGGGGAAAGGAGGCTGGGATCAGCCTGTGTCTTCAGTCAGCCTCTTCAGGCTCTGAGAGAACGCCATGCATTACAAGATTTCTCATTCTCCTTCTACTATAGGCAAATAGAAATGGAAAAAATGGTTGGAATTCATCAGCATTATAGACACTGAGCAGCAGAAATGCCTTCAATGAGATCATGATGATTCCTTCTTACTTTTTCCTCATTGTAACTAAGAAAGTTTTCTAAATGGACTGCTATTGATAATTATTGCAATACAAAATAATGCTTTCCTTAACTTTTTATCGACTAAATTTTAGATTTTAGGCTCTTCTAATTCTAGTTGCAGCTAATAAAAATTTCTACAGTTGAGAAATTTACACTGCCCTACACCCTGAGTGTTTGAACTGCCATGTTAAGTCTGGTTTATGGAATTTGCACCAACAACCGGATACTGCTTCTGTACAGCAATGCTACTGTGACACTACAATATTTGTAATAACAAATAACAAATAACAAATAGCTGTAATAACAGCTCATACTTTTGCAGCATTTCACATATTTTTGTGGTTTTCTAAATTTAATAATTTGGCATTCTATTTAAGTGTACTTGCCGGATGCAGCTCAGGTGTAGTATGATGCAGGCTGTGGCACCCACTGTGACTTGGATTTTCTGTAACAGGGTGAAAACATTTATACAGGACAACAGTATACAGAGGAACTTTGCAGAGAGGCTGTGCAAGCATAATCCTAACTGCCTCCATTCTTTGTTCCTGTAATTCCCCTTGGAAATTGTGGCTGCAACACATGAAAGTCAACAGGTCTTCTAATGATCCTGTTATTGTCTGGGATAGCCAACGTCACCACAGTCCCAAAGCTGACATGGACTTGATACACAAAAAGAGTGGCAACCAAAACTTGATGGAAACTTCCCACGCTTTTGGAAATGTAGGAATGAAACCCCCATGACAAAATGCTACTCTGCTGTTTTTGTTCTTAGCTGGATCAGCTGTTGTCACTCACACACAATTAATGCAAATATAAGCCTCATCAAACATTTGCATAATTTTTATAATTAGATGTCTAGCAAACAGGACTATCTACTCTGGCTGTTTTTTGCTTCCATTATTTAGTAGCTTTCCTTCAAGCACTATTTACAGCTGCTAAACTGATACCTAGAACCTCATGACTTACAAAACACAAGTGTTTTCTCAGTCTTGAAAGATTCTTCAAAGAACTCAAAATGCAGTAATTCTACCATGTATTCTGAAATTCCTTAGAGTTTTGGCTCAGAGATTCTGGTTGAAAGATTGAACCAACTGTAAATTCCTCCAATTAAGAAATATCATACAACTCTATGCTTATGTTTGTCCTTGCAATACTTATACCATGATTTGCTATTTTCAGTTTTATTGTCTTCTCAAGAGGCATCTCATTCCAGTGGAAAACCATTTTGTTTCAATTTTAAAACAGAAAAAAATCTTTTGATATTAGGAAAATGCAAATCAGGAATCACAGAAACTAAGTATTTTGAGTTGGGCATAAAACCATCAGTTTTTAAGATCATAGGTTTTGGAACTTTAGTTTGTGGAACTGGAACATAAATACTTTTGGAAAAGTTTCTAAAATAAATTTTAAAAACAGTCAGCAGTTCAGACCTGAAAGCCACTCATTTAACAATTCATTCTTGTTTAAATGTTCGTAAGTCCTATTTTTCAGTTTAAAAGTATGTGCAAAAGCTTCTAAAGCAAAATTAAGGAAATATAGTTACCTAAATGCAAAGAAAAAATATTTTAATTCACTTGCTTTAGGCAGTAAATACACTCTTTCATTCCCAGTTGCAACTAATCAGAAGTAGCTTCTCAGTTGTAACTGAGGCCCATGCAAATTTCACAGAGTTCAACAAAGCAAACTGCAACATTCTGCCCTTTGGTCAGGGCTAAGGCAAGCACAATTTCAGGCTTGGCAGAAAATGGTATGAGAGCAGCCCTAAGGGGAAAGTCTTGAGGGGTTTTCTGGGTAAGCAGCTCAACATGACCTTCTCACACGTTGCTGCAGCCTAGGACACAGACAGCTCTCTGGGCTGCATCGAGGGAAGTATGGCCGGCAGGTCAAAGGAGGTGATTCTCATCCTGTACTCTATTCTCCTCTGTTGTGACCCCAGCTGAAGTACTGGATCCAGCTCTGAGATTCTCAATATAAGGACATGGACCCATTGAACTGGGTCCAAAGGAGGCCACAAAGATGCTCAGAGGGTGCAGAAGACAGGCTGTGAGAGTTGAGGTTGCTCATCATGGAGAAGCATCTGGAGAGAGCTTAGAGCCCTTTCCAAAGGAGCTACAAAAGAGCTGAAGAGGCACTTTAGACAATAGAATGGAGTGATAGGACAAGGAGGAATAGCTTCAAACTGACAGAAGATAGCTTGAGACTGAGTATTAAGATGAAATTTTTGACTGTGGGGTGGTGAGGCACTTGAACAGGTTATGCAGAAAAGCTGTGGATGCCCCATCCCTGGAAGTGTTCAAGGCCGTATTGGATGAGGCTCTGAGCAACCTGGTCAAATGAGATGTGTCCCTGCACGGGGGTTGAACTAGATGGTCTTTAATGTCCCTTGCAACCCAAACCACACTGGTTTGATGACTTTGGGATGACAATGTATTTTTATCTTCATTCATACATGTTGCAAAACATACTAATTGATCTTCATTTCTGGTAAGAATGGACATTTTGTTCTAATTGATCAATGCCACACCGAAACATATTAATAATTAATTGGACTAATTAATTAGTAATTAATTAATAGTATTAATAGAAACTCATCACATATTAATAGTATAAATCAGAATATCGTTATATTTAAGTACTTTCTCGTGGTCTCAGTTCTAAACTACCACTGATGATATGAAACAGAAGAAAGGATATAAGAGAAGAACACATATTACCTTTTCCTCCAGATTTTACTGGGATGATGTTACTTGAGAAGGCACAGCAGATAAATCTTACATATATTTTTCCCGTAATATATTGGCTAAAACTGGTAAACCCCTCGTTTAATCAGTTTGTCCTCAGATTAAAGCATTTACAAAGTTTTCCTGGTGTTTCCTTAATGAGTTGTTAATCTAAGAAGTTTAACATGGAGTCTGATCATGTTCAAACTCAATTTAATAGCAATTCTCCCACAGATGCAAAAATGGAAAAAGTAGACACTTATTCAGAAGAAAGCAATTTTCAGTGTAATAGATGTTTCTGGCAGAGCTCTCTCTCCATATACTTTGGCTAAAAGATATTGCCTTCACTGAAATAGCTTTGTTTAAATAGTTATAGTCACATAGGAGAAAATGAGCTAGGCATGCAGTTCATGAACACAAGCCACACCATAGTGATCTGCATTGCTACACCTTAACTTCAAGCTACCTATGTTACAAAAAAAGGTAGGCTTCAAGGACAAACCTTAAAATCAAAGAACAGTGCCATAACATGTAAAAACAAATTAATTTATTAGAGGTGTACATAAAGTCTAGACAGACCCAAAATTAGATTTAGGAAATTTTATAATGGTATCTTAAAAAAATTCTAATATTCTGCTTTTTTCTCAGCTCTCAGAAGCACAAGACAAACACTTCTTGAAGAAGAACAATCTCAAAAAGCGTGCTTTCTCTTATATAACTTAACAGGGTTATATACCTACATTGAGACACCTTTTATTTTAATCTGCAAATGAAGTAAGAGTCTTATTTAGTATTGATTACCCTGCACCCCAGAGAACAACAAGTCTTTTGAATGAATTCTTTGTAAACAGATCTTTTAATTTGTTTTTCCTGAGAGCAAACCAAAGATTTGGAATGCTGGAATAGACTCACAAGGCAAATTATCTCCTGTGTTTTAAATGACATACTTCAATATATAAATCATTAACACAGCAATGCATGTAAGATATTGTACATGCATTACACCTCTAGGTTAAAATATTACTTCAGCTAAGACAACCATAGAAAAAAAAATGCAATTTTTAAATCATACATTCACTTTTTGCCAAATATTCTTACATGCCAGTTTGCAAAAATGCCAGCTACCGAATGAAATGCTATCCAACGAATGTAACAAAACAGAACAGGGATAAATAACTCACTTGAAGACCTTTAAAGAATTCCAAGCTCTCACGCTGTGCTGTTCATTCAGAATTATTGAAGCTCACAGTTTTGTCAGTTTGCAATGCAGACAACATGCTACCCAAAATAGTCAGCACATCAGGAGTTAACACTACATGATGCAAACCAGTTCTACCCCTCAACATTCTCACAGCTCCTCCTGATCTCTTCAGTTTAAGCATCTTAGATATTTCTTGTAGTTACATGAACCACATGAGAATCAAAAATCTACATATCATCACTTCACCATTATCTTAGTTTCATAAATTTCACTAAGGAAACAGACTAACTATTGTCCTGCATCCCAGAAGCAGACTGTGTGAAAAACCCACCTATAACCCAAGAATTATGAACACTGTTCTCTTTTATGTTTCAAGGTTAAAAATACAAATATGTCTAAAAAGTGCAAATATTTGTCAAATGAGCACCATATACAACACTTTATTAATTACCTCATATTTACAGTTGTGCGTCAATATGCTAGAAGAGTATATAATTTAACAAAATCAGTGAATCACTCCACATAGCTATTTTTTTTCTCATTTTAACATCTTGACATGGTAAATTCTATCGACTTCACTAGCTCAAGTCTCTGAAAAATTTTAATTCACTCACTTTAGGCAGTAAATACACTCTCTTTAACAACACAGAGAGAAGAAAAAAAGTAAATATTGGTCGCATTCTACTACAGTCAAACTCTCAGTCTTTCTCTTGTGGAAAACAGCACACACTGCTCCATTTTTTATCACATCCATAACTCCTAAGAGGGGAAAAGCTTAGAGAGCTCTAAAGAGCTCTGTGGAGTCCACTATGCTCTGGTAAGGCCTGGCTATGACTGCCACCTGTGCACAACCAGTGCTAGAGGAAATTTGTCTTCAAGGAGCTTCACTGTGAAGCACTCAAAAACATGGATCAGTAAGAGAACAGGAAAATAAAAGATACTATTTGGCATAAATTCTTTGTTCACATTAATACAGCAAATTGTTTACACTTGAGAAATTAAAGGTTTTAGAAAAGGAATCAGGACATGTTGGCCGCTTACAAGAAGTTACTAGACAGCTTCCAGAGAGGTTAAAGTGCTGTGACAAAGCTGAAAGGTTCTATGATTATATTAAAAGCTGAACTATACTATGATGTTATTTAATGAAACAAAAAACGCTGTCTTTTAAACACATTTGAAAGGGCAATAAATCCTGTACTAGAAGTTTCCAGTCCTATATGGCATGCTTGGCAAGAAATCATAGTTGTTCTAAAAAACAAAACAAAAAACCAACGCCACCAGCTAGAAGACCACATGCTAAAAGTTACAAAGTTACCTTACTTGATCTTTTCCAACTCTTCCTCATTAGCATTGTCTGAAAATAAAATAGAGCATTTTTATTACCTTTTCTCTGCAATACAGAAAAGGAGGGCAACAGTCTCAAACAGGGCAATTCACATTTAACCACCACTACAACTGAAGCAGCAACATGTACATTCCAGCAACAAATACACACAAGACTGAAATAAATCCAGACAAGTAGCAGCCCTGTGCATACCCAGGCATACTTTTCTGGGTGGTATGGGTGTCTAATTTCTGGAGACAATGCATTACATAAACTTATAAGAAAGAAAAGACAGAAAGAACTAGATTTAAAAATGAAAATAAATAATTATGCCATGATAGATAGTGATTTCAATTCTGACTGATAATTGAATATTTATTTATTATTTCTTAATAATAAAGTACTCCAACCTTTTTGAATACTGCTGTATACCTTACTCACAGGTATAGCCACAAAAGAGAAAACCTGCATGATGCTCTTTTGATGACACAAATCTATTACAAAATCCTTAAAGTTATCACTGCTTGCTCATTTCACAGCAGTAGAAATAGTTCTTTGGTTTGATAATAACATACATGAAATAGAAAAAAATAGTTATATCTTCACTCTTTGAAAAAGCCAAATCTCAGTTTTCCTGTCCCATTATCTAAACAATCTGTAAAACCTTGGCACTTCTAGGAGCCGAAGTATATACGACAGATTCCTAATCATTAAATAAAAGAGATATTCTGGTCAAGTAGATTGTGGAAGGTTTATCTGTAAACACAACTGTTGCTTAAAGCATTTCTGCGGAAATGCAAAGAAATTAGTTTATACAACTTAATAAAGTTTAGCAGCCTCTTCCTGACACTGAGTAAGAATAAATCAAAGGCCATTAATTTCTATTGAAACTTTCACCATGGAAAACAAATATAATTACAATTTTTTATTAAGTATTTAAAAAATACTTGCTTTTTCAGATAATGGAAATAAATTTTGAAACTAAAATATTTTCCTTGCTAAGAAATTAGCAAGGAAATATTTTGGTAAAAAAATTCAAATGATAGAAAATGTGTAGGGGGTTTTATTTCTGAAATACCCAGAGATTTTTTAAATAGACATAGATTTTTGTGAGAAGAAAAATAACTAGCCACTGAGGAAACTTTTTTAATTGCTACGGACAGTTAAGTCCTAAGCGCACAGCAGTAAGTTAATAATAATCGTTGCACTGTGCCTTTGGAAAATATACTAAATGTTTTATTAAGCTAGAGAATGCCATTCACCTCATTTTTCTAGAGACGCATGTAAGAATTTGAGAGCTTGAGGCTCATGGCAGGCCCTGAAGAAAATCTGAGTTCCTGAGTCCTGTTCAACACAGCACTGCTCCTCCCTTGTCATTTCTGAATCCTACATAGCTATAGGTCAGAGCACAAACTCAGCTTCAGACCAGGCTGTAAGCAAGGAACAGAGGAAGTCCTGACAGCTGAATTAACTAAACAGGTTTAGATTAGATACCAGGAAGAAATTCTTCACTATGAGGGTGGTGAGGCACTGAAATTTGTCAGCCAAGGAAGTTGTGGCTGCCCTATTCCTGCAAGTGTTCAGGCCAGGGTGGATGGGGCCCTGAGCAACCTGATCTAGTGGAAGAGATTGAGTGGAACTAAATGATCTCTAAGGTCCCTTCCAAACCAAACCACCCTATGACTCTTTTAACTCTGAGGAGTTCAGAAAGGTATGAGCACCCTTACTGAGTAAACGGCATCATTATCAGCTAAAGCAGGATAAGTTGAAGCCATAACAATCATCCTAAAAAGCCAATAAAACAAATATATAGCCTAGGAATGATTTACACAGAACTTCTTAATCTGAAAATATTCCATGCCCTGAGTCTATTGCTGGAGTTTTTCTCTATTATGTTAATGTCCCTCTGGCAAATAAACAAATAAATAATGCAACACATGATTTAAGACAGCAAGCAAACTGACTGAACATTAGTGTTAATAATTTTATACGAAGCAAAAAAAACTAAGCATCTTTTGAGATAGATAGATTGTTTTAGGAAAAAACCAATGCCTTAAACTTTAATCTCAATAAATAACAATATTTAAGTAGAACTCATATGTTTCCTTTTTTTTCCATTTTCTTTGTTTGTTAGGTTGCTGGCAGTGATATACAGCTGTCGCCAGTCACTGCTGGTCCCCAGGCAAAGCCTCTTATCAAGCTACCAACTTTGTCCTTTCCTATAGCTGAAAACTGCCCATTAAGACCCAGGCAGGGAACAGCCGAGGTAGTGAAGAAATGGGTGACTTGCAGCTCTGCAGAACTTGCCTACTGCAGGTTTTCCAGTGGTGGAATCTGTGTACTGAATGCTGATGGAAAAAGAGCCAGCAAAACTCACATGCATTGTGGCACCCATGCCACAACAACGAACAGAATATCCAGGAAGTCGGTACACATGCATGAAATCACAAGAGCACACTGTCATACACAGCACCACATGTATCCAAAAGGAAATAATAAACACTGTGAGAATTAAAGTAATAAAACAAGCTTTGTTGGAGTAGGTCTAAGAAAAAAAATCAATTGCTACTTTTGACTTCTTTCAAACTGGTCATCAAAATGACAAATTAATGAAAAATACAGAAAGTACATCATAATCACATTATTTTTAATAGAGTTAAAATTAACAAACCTTTAGAGCTGACATGTTTTAACATTTTTATATACACATACCTCTCTCATATTTATTTTTTTTACATCTTTTTAGTTTGCACTGATTAGCTAACCTATCTGTCCTCTCAAACAGCAAAATTGAAATGAGGCATTAATGTAAAGGACAAGTAGTGCTAAATAGGACAAAGCAAACACAAATTAATTGTTGGAACTACTGCTACTTCAACTTACTGCATTAGGCTGAAATAGATTAAACTTCCCTTGAAGACTAAAAAATTTCTAATTTTTACAGTCATATAGAAATAATTCATTAATTAATTTTGATTCATGATATGATTTTTCATAAATCACAACAAATCAATTGCCTTTACATGTCAAAAATCAAAAGAACAGGACCTCTAATAACTTTAGATATGCTATCCTTCTATTTATGTACATAGTTTGGAGAGAGATTACAAGATTATTACTTTAAATATTCATATTTTAATGCCTTTAGGACAAGCACCAGCTAGCAAATGGCAAAGATACAAACAAGATTTTCTAGAAATTTTGATTTGTTTAACTACCCATACTCTTACAATAGTATTCAATAACTGCAGGCTATTTCTGCATTTTGTTCAAATAAAATGTACCACAAAAATAAAATAATGTGTCCTTATTTATTAAAGTAATTTACTGAATCTCTTTATGATTGATATTATGTCCACTATCTTCTACCGAAAAAACACAATTGTAAACTACTTAAGCACTGCTTTTCACAGTTCATCAGGACTCAAAAATAAATAATCCTCTTTCCTAGTCAGTGTAACATAGTTTTACATACAGTTATATGACTGTATACTTAAGTTAATATTCTTAATTGATATCTGAATCCCAAAATATAATGTTTTGATCTGAGGAAGTGGGGCTTTCCAGCTGTAACTCTCAAGATCATCTCATCAGTCAGTACACATAAAATCTGAATTTCATCAGAATTTTTTTCAGAAAGATAAGGGGAAAAATGCTCCTGTGTGGACCAAATATCTCTATAATTTCTTTTCAAGCCTCAAGTCTTCATCCAAAACAATCTATTACTGTGTCAAATTGGCTGCATATTTTTAAAATCACTTGCAATAATACCTCTCTCACAGACAGGTGGCAATATACAACTAGGCCCCTGAATTTGTCCCATTTAATTTCAAACTTGCACTTGGAGTATCTTATCCTCCAGAAGCATCAATATTTCTTAGGCAGTGTGAGAGGATGCATTTTCCTGTAACATACAGCTACATTATTTTGAAACACCAATTTAATGCTTTGTGAGACCTGTCCTCCAACAACACATCCTCAGAAGACTTTTCCTTTACCTGCACATCAGTGCATGACCTCCAAAACAGCCTCGCTGCAGTTCAGGCAGTGAAAGGATCTCTTTGGAAAGTATAATCCACATCAAAAAGTTACCAAATAACACATCACAAACAGCAAGTCTTGTTTTAAAGAGCTCAATTTGAAATATGGCTAGAGACCTGCCCAAAACACAGGATCAAAACACCACGAGGTTTCTGTGACTGCATGGGAAATCTAACACTTCTTGTTTTAAAGCTGTTCTATTTTTGCATTTCCCTTGTGGTCTTAATAAACACTAATTTTAAACATATGGAACTATAATAACTGCAATTTAAGTACTCCCAGGCAATTTCTGTAATCTTCAGCTTTACAATTTAACACCATTTATGTATGACAACACACACGTCATGTAAAGTGGTAAAGTATTACCCTAATTACATAATTACTTGCAACTCTCAATTGCAAGCAATATAAGAGTTATCACCTGAGCAAAATAAAGCCTATTCAGGAGAAAACTAATTTTTGAAATGTATGCTATATAGGGATATCAAACCAACAGGATTTAAGGAAATTTGCAATGACAGGAAAACATTACGCATGATGTGAAGAGACAGTGTATCTGTGTCTTCCATGCATCAGTCATAAATGCATACTTAAAAGTGCTCAGGTTTTTATTTATATATTTCAAGGATGCTCAAATTACTACCTGTATAGAAACATCCAAGTAGAAGGGGAGCATCAATCATTCAAACAGTGTGCTACACAGACTGGGAATGTGGGAGTTGCTTTTAGTGGTGCTTTATATATTGGACATTTTCAAGAGTAGACAAGAATTAGTCTTAATCCTCTAACATAACATTTGAAAATATATTGACCTCAATCCCTTTCATTTCAATAAAAATACCATCATTATTACAAAACCTTTCAAAATTAGCCAAAGATGACAGTTCAACTGGAGTGATAGATTTTGTAATATACCTGTTCCTTCAACAGTAAATGAAAGCTAATAAATAATTAAGCGCATGTAGTAACAGAAAAAAGCTATTTGAGTCTTGAACTATTAAACCCTTAAGACATTAAACATACAGCAATTACATATTAATTTTGTAGGTCATCTTCCCTGCATTGTGACAAAATTCTCTGATTTTATTGCAACTTCACCAGAACTGCTCTGTGATCCATATCTTGGGAAGACTGGTTTCCAATAAATATGAAGCTTCAGATTAGGCATTTGATTCTTAATTGGAATCTTGGGCATTTTCAGACTGAAGTTCTATATAATAGTTTAAATGGGAAGAAAATTTGGTGACTTGAGTTAAATTAAAAAATCTAATAATGAAATGTGTAATAACATAAACCAAATTCTTCATCCTATTATAACCGGTCAGTTGGACATCAAAAAATTTGCTAACCAGAAATGCTACAGTCTCCCAATACTTTCAACATTCAGTTGCTAATTTATGAACACCCATATGAAAAACATGTTACACTGTAGTGTCTTCATTTCACTTTCTCACCTCTAAACTTCTGGAACGCTTGGTATACTAGCAGACAACAGGAGGCAGCACAGTAGCTACCCTCTCTGTATGATGAAGAAAGGAAACCTGTGCTGTCCACATAATGTTATACCACATAAAAATACAGCGTTTCTGTGTTGCATGATTGAGGATTATGGCAGGATAGTGTCAAAGAAACTTGGAAAAACAGGGCAAGGGCCACCGACTCAGACCAGACTGGTCTTACCCAAATAAAAAAAAAAATCTAAAATTAAATTAATTTCTTAATTTAAGTAAAAAATACTCTTGTGGTCTAAATTTGCAAGATGGAATTCTGAGCTGCATGGACAAACATATTGCTAACAAAAAAAGGAAAATACACTCCTTATATAAGCTAGATGCCCATTACCACCACATTTCATTATTTTTATTAAGTGCTATCAGAATGCCATGAGGAAAATTAACAGAGGATAAAGTAATTTCCAAAATTCTACATCTTTGCATTACTACATACCAGACACCTATCTCCAGTAACTGACTTACTAGGCTAGTTCATACTAGCTGAGAGAAAAGTGTAAAAAGAACACTAGTAGAATCTGCCAGTACTCCTGTGCAACAGGATGTCTCACACTGTAGCATACAGAAACATATATGTTCTTACAAAAACCATGCAGCTGACCATATCCATGGACATTTTCATCAGAGTAATGTTTTTTCTTGGCCTCTGCTGCAACCCGTTCCTGAGGCAGGGCAAACAAGTTCATTGTTAATGGATCCTTAGGGGTGGATAAACCAAAACAATGTTAAATAAGCAATGTAATAAAAAATTTTATTAGAATAAGTGCTTTAAAAAAAAAGTGTAACATTGGAAAAGGCATCTCTAGGTGTCTTAGAGTGTATGATCATCTTAAGAGTGGAAAATTCAAAAGAGAAAAAGAAAGAAAAAGAAATAGTAGAAGAAAGATACCACCACCCATGGCTTCAGTGATGTGTGGGTGATCGTGGCCCATGGTTGTGATGTACAGTCCATCAGAGCTGGAGGCCCACAAAAACTGGGTGTTATAACCCTGACTCTTCTGGTAAATGCCCCAATACCTCCTGCATAAGTTCTGACCATGAAGAACAGTCTTCTTCCTGGAAGATTCTGAAAATTAGGCTGTGTTGCAGGTGCAGGAGAGGGTTGAGTGCATGTGTCTCTGTGTTCGAGTGCCTGGACAAAGTTCGTGAGTATACTGAGTTTTGTGGCTGCACAGTGGTGGCTCACGGTGTGGGAAAGAGACTGGCTTAAAAATCCAATTAAACACTGCTCCAATTTCACTGGTTCCATTGCTTAGTGGAGTCTTCTCCTTTAATTGAAAACAGCATGTTTAAAGCAAAATTTAGCTGCAAGATCCAAATGCTTCCCTACAGCCTAGCTGAGGCCAAAGGAATCCATATTATTTTACAACCTCTCATAGTGAGAATAATCTCTTCTATTTCTGCCATAGTTCTACTGCTCATGAAAAGCCACAAATGCTAGTAAATTATTGTCTTAGGTTGGAAAATGCAAGATGTGGCTGGGGCTGTGTATTCTACTGCCATCTGTTAGAGGTGGGTCAGTTATCTTCTGTTAATTGGGCCACCTGTTAAAACCAGGTGGGGCAGTTTTCTTTATCTCTTCCACAACCCATCCTCCCTCAGGGGAGATATCTTCTGTTCATGGGCCATTGAGTGTCACTCCATGACTGATAAAATGACATCATCCCACTGGGAGATGTTCTGCCCAGAGGGAGGAGCCAATTCCTACCTGGATAGAATCTGAGATTTCGAACACCACAGGCAGCCTTTTCCCTCTGGATTCCCAGGGGAGCAGGTTTCTTTTCCACTGGATTCCCAGAAGAAGACCAGGCCATCTACACCACCACTGGACCTTCAGAAGAAAACTACACCCTTCTACAGAATCACTGCTTCAACAGAACCACAGCTGTCACTCCAGGAGGACTGCAGCCACCATTTAATCAGACTGCTACCAACACCCTGACCCACAGGGTGTCAGGTTGTACTCTGACTCTGTCGGTGTTGTCTTGTATTCCTGCATTTTTTTTTAATATTTTCTTTTTTTTTTTTCTAATAAAGAACTGTTATTCCTACTCCCATATCTTTGCCTGAGAGCCCCCTTAATTTCAAAATTATAATAATTCAGAGGGAGGGGGCTTGCATTTTTCATTTCAAGGGAGACTCCTGCCTTCCTTAGCAGACACCTGTCTTTTCAAACCAAGGCAATTATAATAGAAAGAGTTTGTCACAACTAAGAGTATCTAGAAACCTGGAAACTATTTTCACTTACAACTATGCAGCTCAGAAAAGTAAGATGAAGGAATTACAATAAACTTAGAAAATTATACAATTTTGTAATTGAAAGGTAAATTCAAAAAATTGAAAAGCATCAAATAATCCTTTAACATTAGTTGCCAAAAAGCAGAAACACTACCTTATTCAACTTTATTTTTCATATGGAATAGGATACAAATACTCTTATCTAGAAATAGCAGACTAGGTCCAAAATTCTTTAACCAATGCTTTACTGATGTTTCTCCATATTAATCACCACTATTCCCCTACAATTGACTTTGCCTGATCCATCTGAATCCCTTCTTATTAACTATATAAGGAAAGATTCAACTCAGGTGAAATATGCTATACTATACCAGAAACATCTCTCAGTGTTATCTAAAGAATTAGAAAAGTCAAATTAATCTTATAATTTGATATTTACTCTTGTGCTTGATGTCATCCAACCAGAGATCAATCACAGGAGTGATGACATTTATTAAAATACATAAAATTACCACTTCTCGCTGGTCTCCTGGAGCCAACAGGACTGACAAGAATATACTTCCCAAATCATGATCAGGGTAATGAGGATCCTTCAGACTCAAAGTAACATCTGTTTGCCTAGGAGACAAAACCTATGCATTAACTTGGATTTCAGACTCTCAGATAATGAAATTTCTCAATCATAAGAATTGAAGGCTGAATTAATATATAGCTAACTGAATTAATATATAGCTACTTAGAAAACAGTGGCACAAATTTGCACTATTTCTGCTGAATGCTCATAAAAAATACTAAATACTTTTACTCTGCATTAAGTACTGTATTACATGTACTGAAGTAATTAAATAAAAAATGTAACATTAGTGGGTTAAAAACACCAAAAAATTTCAAACATTAGGGGGTAATGCTGTGAATGAAGCTAGGAAGAAAACAAGATTAGCATGGTTGTAAAGCGAACCTCTCCATAGACACTGTAAAAATGTGCCTAATCAGCTAATAAATTAACATTCATAATACAATAATTTCTTAAACATAAGTGGTTTTCTTTAGTTAGTTTTATGCTGTGTAGGTTTCTGTAATTATTTTCTAGCATGTTTTACTTACAACTCCACAAACATGATATTAGCAGATAAAAATATATAACTATTCCATAGGCTTGTTCGTGCCATACCTGTTTAATTCCAATGATGTGAGATCCAAAAATGCCGAGCCAATGAAGTCATCTTGAAGTCCAAAGTCATAATCAAATACCTATGATGCACAAAACCATTTTTTAGTAATTGAAATATTTCTTTCTTTAGAGCTTTTCTGACTATGAATCATTCTTGAAACTCTTTTTCCAGAGCTGTAGCTTCATGCCTCTCACTTGTTGAATCAGGGCTACCTGAAAGTAACTTGAAACTTTCTGGCCAGAAAATCAAGTCTGAAACTGCTTGTTTATAAATCAGACTGAATCATAGACACTAGTGTATAGTTCGCGTGTGAATGACAGCAATTTTATAAAAACAAAAGAAATATTTTTATAAACATAGGCACTGAAAGAAGGAAGATCAAAACAATTAATAAAGTTAAGCAGAATCACTGATTTCTTATACATTGTTTCCTTTATGAATCCTGCAAAGTGGAAGCAGGAGGGTAGGATATGGCTATGAAAAGTGCTTCTACTTTTATTATAATGCTTGCATTAGTATTTGAAACAATGTAATTGTCCATTTTGAAGGCTATGTAATTTTCAAGGGTTAGAAACATTATAATCTAAGATTAAAACTGAAGGGGTATGTGTAAGGAAACAATGACAATTAATACTTTACAAGGAGAAGTCTGCCTCCTAATTTGCTACCTAAAAGAGACAATACCTTGATAAATTTACTGACATCCAGACATGAATCTGGCCAGTACATCAGAAGGTATTCCTTGAGATGGGTTATAACTTCCTAAGTCTGAAGAAAGGAAAGCAAATAATCCAGAGGTAGCTATTGCAGGGAAAAAAAACCAAAAAAGATGGACAGCAACAAAGAAAAGATGCAACACAAATTTTAAAAAATCCAAAAAAAGGGAAAAGATCAATTATCAAAGTCAGCTTTTAAGGTAAATTAACTTTTTTGGGTAAATATGAGGTTTTCTGAGAGCATATCTTCAGCTAAGTAAGAGTGAGATGTTTTAAGGAGAAAGGAGAAAATAGAGAATATGACAGGACTAGGTTCAAGGTCTTCAACTCTAATATAAGTACTTCTACTATTGTACTACAGAAGCTATTCCAGAACGCAAAACAGTTCATCTTCTACAAATAAGTTAATATGGACAGGGTTAAGATAGTAGTAACAGAAATCCTTTGGACCAAAGGCTACAGCACAGCTGCACAACTCAATAGGCTGGATACAAGTATGTGAGCACAAGTCTCTCACATGCATCAATCTACCTGAGTATTCACCCTTGCATTTTCTATATCTGTTAGTCATTCCAGTGGGAAAAGAAAACATAATATGAAATCTCAGTTCATGGTGCAATGTCAAAATTGTTTTCTCTCTCTCTCTCTCTACAAATTATCATGGTAAAAATACCAAGTAAGTATTTTTAGCTTAGTAAAATTCAATCATGTCTTAAAATATCTGAATGAGCTGTAAAACCTAAATTACTTCACACACTGTGTTTAGAGTGCAAGCACGATAGACATACCACTTGACACACTTTTCCTAGGGGAAAAAAATACACACCCTACTGCAGGGCTGATACTTGGCATAAATAAACTAAAACAGGTGGCTACATTGCAAGTCTTTGCATCTTCTTCTCTCTTTCACCTGTTCATTCCTTATGAGTCACTGAACATAATAAAGGCATGAAAATGCCATTTGAGGATTCTGTTTAGCTTTTAAACTTTTCTAGTAACTATGCACTTTACGTGAGCAGCATGAAACATAATACTGATTAATACTTAAAAGATAAGTTTAAGTGGCATTGCTCTACAAAAAAAAAATCTACAATTTGGCATTTCAGTTTAAAATTCTGTCATGAATTTTAGATTAAGACTGATACTGATCTAAAACATCATGTAATTTCAGATCAACTAAGAGAATTATATAGGTAAGCCAAGTTTCCATACTTCCCAAAGTATTTTCAATGTATGCATGTTTTATTTTGAATCCTAGCACTACAGATTTTCTAAATACATTTTTGGGAAAATAATTTTTATCCACTTTGTTTTACTCAACTAAGAATCACTTTTGCATCACCATAAACTACCAGGGCCAGAAAAGCACCTTTCTCTTCTGTGGGCAAAAAACAATCATCACAGTTTTTCTGGTTTTCATTCCAATACCAACATCTAAGAAATACCAGTGGCTCTGCTGCTTATTAGTCAGGACATTGCTGGCCACTTTTTGATCTAAACTCAAGCAATCTGATACTTCAGAATAATTGGTGCCTCTAATACGACAAAATCATCCTCACCTGCAATTTACTAAGGAGGGCTACAATGTAAAAATTGTAAGAGCAGAAAATGGTATGAAATATAGCAAACTCACTGTGTTCCATACAAACAGAAAAATTAGAAAACTTTGGAGAATCAGATACACATCTCAATAAATTCTCAAAAACTGACCTCAGCATTGAATTGCTTTTAATGGGACAGGTTATGGTTTATATCATCATTATGCAGTGATATTTCCATAAATGAAATACAGTTTATTTTCTCTGTTCTTCTGCTAATCACACTAAAGAAATATAAAACAATTATGACCTGAAGTAAACAAAAATGCCTGTATTTGCCACTTTTAAAAATGTTGACATCTTCATTCTACAGACAAAACTTAAATAATTTTCACTCTAACTAGTCTGTAGTCTTCACTATTGCACAATAAATTTTCCAGTATACAGAAAATCGCAAAGCTGAATTCTTCCAATAATTCTTCCATTCTAATTTATCAGACATATGTAAGCTGGTGTCTTACCTTTATATACAATGGTTCTCTTAGGTTATCTATAAGAATATAAGCCTTTTCTTCCCAGACAGGATTGAGGTTCTTGTGTACTGTTTTACTTCTAAATACTTCTTTTCCTCCAAGTTTGAACTTAACATATGGATCACTTGTTCCTGGTAAAGATATATACATATGCTGTTAATTCTGTCTTTGTAATACAGAAAGGAAATGGAGACTAAATTACTTCAAACAGAACTAAATGTAATTTCTATAGATAGTCAAATTCAAAACCGCATCAGATGAAAAGAATAGTTTATTGCCACAATCTATTACTTTCCAGGATATCAACACTCAGTTAATTGACTTCATTAACATAAAATATGCACTTGCATCACTTTCTGTTGTTCGCAATCCATTCTCAAAGTCATAATGAAATACTGGCAGTATTTGTTTTAGTTAACAGAACTATGTCCTATACTAGGGCTAGTATATTATATTAATGCAACAAAAATTAGATTATAAAGTTAAAATTTCTCCTGTAAAAATAGTAAATTATTATGTTGTGCCTTTGAAAAGGCACATACTCCACCGATGCCACCAGTGTAAGTCTTCAATGACTTTATTGTGTCCAAGCTTTTCTTTTCCATATAGACTCACTTCCTACAGCACTCACAATGAGAAAATTAACTCTAAAGTCTGTCCACCATGCCCTCAACATGCCTTCTGAAACAATCACCTACTCACCAGAGAGCACTGCACAAAGCCTCTTCAAACAACTGATTAACAATTGTGATCAGATAAACAACCCTGATGGGTATAATAAAATGTTAAATATGCCATATGAATGCCATATGCATAGGATGTGTATGTGGAAGTATCACAAGGACTGAACCACCTGTGAGAGGAGGAGTCTCAGGGTCGGTGGGCACAGAGACTTGCAGTCATCCAGGAGTGCATGTGAGACTAACTGACCGAAGATTATCTTAAAATAAACAGTAACTCCAGCTTCAGTCACAACTGCATCTTCATTAACAGCAGCAAATTGTAAGACAAGGCTTCTTTTTTTCTTTTAACTTTTAGGGCTTTTTAAGGGACCAGCAGATTTTAGAACTCTGCATTCGTACCCACTGGAAAATACATCCAAAAGAAATAGCTTTTCTTAAAACTGCAACATGCTCTTCTAAGCATAAATTAGAAGGGTTATGAGCAGCATTCTTTGCATTATTTCATCCAGCCACAAGATGTCAGTACTCTCTACCTGAAGTTAATGTCTCGTTGTTTCAAAAAACTACAACAGTGGAAAACGGTGGTCTCTTGTGTTACATTCATTCCCACCTGTAATTCCTGGGGCAGAATTTCAGTGGCACAAAAATGTTTTGTCTAGCACAACTGACTTGTTCCTTGGGTATTCAAGCAGTGATTTTGAAGTCAAGGATCATGTATTTAAATTAATCCTGTGTATGGACACTACGTTATGGTGTGCCCACTGCCCTGCTCCTTGGAACCACTCTACAACCTCAGGAATTCTCTTAGGTCTTGACTTCATGCAGACAGTTTGGCAATGAATCATCCCTTGACTGTACCAGGAACTTCTGCATGGTTAAGGTGGGAGTGGCATTGAGTTGGAAGACAAGAGAGGGAAAAATCAGTCTTTTGCTGACAGCCTTGGAACATCTAAAAGAGGAAAAATGGTTCAGGCTTGTGAGTTGGAAGGGTTGATTGAGAGTGCTGTAAACTAGGTTTGAAGGGAGAAGGGGATAAGGCCTCGCTCATTAAAGATGAGCCCAGCAGGGCTCACGCCAGTGTCAGGGTTGAAATTGATAACATAGCTAAAGCAGATGACCCCAGTAGGGATAACAAACAGAAGGAACTGGAGGTTATTCTGCAGTAGAAAAGCTGTGAGACAAGTCACCATTACAGAAACATGGTAGAATGACTTGTTTGACTGGAGTGCTGCTGTGGCTGTTTAGAAGCTCTTCAGAAGGGTCAGGCGAGGAAGAAGAGGTGATAGGGTGGCTCTGTGTATCACGGAGTGTTTCAGTGTATACAGCTCAAGGATAGTCATGGCTAAGTTTGAGTGCTCAAGATTCAGGGGTAGCCAACAAGGCAGACATCCTTGTGAGAGTCTCTTACAGACCACTCAACCATGATGAGGAGGTGGATGAAGCATTGTATAGGTGGCTGGCTGACATTTCCCAATTGCTAGTTCTTGCTCTTGTGGCAGATTTTAACTGGCTGGATGTCTGCTGGAAACTCAACACAGTAGAGAGGAGGCAGTCTAGGAGATTCTTGGAGTGTGTGGAATTTCCTGTCACAGCTGGCAAGGGAGCCTACCAGGGTTGAGATTCCACTAGATCTGCTCTTTGTGAGTAGAGAAGGGATTGGTGAGAGATGTGGTGATCAGAATGCCCATCTTGGGCATAGTGATAGGGTTTTTAATTCTTGGTGAAGTAAGGAACAAAACTCTGCCTTGGACTTCTGGAGGGTGGACTTCGGCCTGTTCTGGAATTGGTTCAGAGAGTCTGCTGGGAAATAAAGAGGTCCAGGAAGGCTGGACATAGTTTAAGAAGAAAATCTTATAGATACAGAAGTTAAATGTCCCTATGTGCTGAGAGATGAGCTGTCAGGGGAGCCCTGTCAACAGGAAACTTTTGCTGGAACCCAGGGGAAAAAAAAGGGGGTTTATGACCTTTGTAAGAAAGGGCAGGCAACTAAAAAAGAGTAAAAGGATGTCATTAGGTCATGTAAAGAGAAAATTAGAGAGAAAAAAGCTCAAACTCAATCTGTCCACTGCTGTGAAAGAAAATTAAAAGTGTTTTTATAAATATATTAACAACAAAAGGAGGGCCAAGTCAAACCTCCATCCTTTTTTGAATGCAGGGGGAAACACTGTTACCAAGGATGAGAAAAAGGCTGAGGTACTTAATGCTTTCTTTGCCTTAGTCTGTAACAGTAAGACCAGTAAGACCAATTATTCTCAGGGAAACTAGACCTTGAGCTGGTAGACAGGGGTGAGAATAAACATCCTGTAATGCAAGAGGAATTAGTGATTTGTGAAGCCATTTGGGCAGTCACAAGTCTATGGGACCGGATGGGATTTACCCAGGAGTACTGAGGGAGCTGGTGGAAGAGCTCACCAAGTTGCCCTCTGTCATTTATTTATCATCAGGTCCCAGATGACTGAGGATTAGCCAACATGCTGCCCATACATAGAAAGGGCTGGAAAGTGGATCCAGGGAACTACAGGCCTGTAGTTCCCTGACCTCAGTACCTTGGCAGGTCATGGAGCAGATTCTCTTGAGTGTGATCATACAGCACATACAGGGCAATCAAAGGATCTTAAACCCAGACAACAGTGGTTTAAGAAAGGCAGGTTCTGTTTGACCAACCTGATCTCGTTTCATGACCAAGTGACATGCCTGGTGGATGATGGAAAGGCTGTGAATGATGGAAAGGTTGTGTACCTGGTGGATGATGGAAAGGTTGTGTACCTGGATTTCAGCAAAGCCTTTGTTACTGTCTCCCACAGCATTCTTCAGGAGAATCTGGCAGCCCATGGTTTAGGCAGATGCCCTCCTCACTGGGAGGTTAAGAACTGTCTGGATGGCTGGGCTCAGAGCATGTGACTGCATGGTGTCACATCCAGCTGCTGTCCAGTCACTAGTTATGTTCCCCAGCACATTTTAATTTTAGTACCCACATATAAATTTACCCAATGAACATGCAACTTCCCAATTATTAAGGCAGTGTTCACCAGCTCACTTACCTCCACGGTCCCGTGCAGCTAGGTTCTGTCCTCTTCTCAGAGTAACATCCAACTGGTACATTCCAGGGTCCCCAGGTGGGAAATCTGCATTACTAGTTCCAAATGAATTTGTTCTCTGGGGAGGGAAACAAAAATGCAATAACTAACGTTACTAAAAGTTTCATTTCAAAAGGAATCTGCCCCTTGATGTTGGATAGGAGCTCAATATGAAAATTTCATCAGTATGACAATTACAAGATTCCTGTAAAAACACAACACAACAAAACAAAACAAAACAAAACAAAACAAAACACACAAACAAACAAAAAATACCAAAAACCCCCAAAACAACCAAAAAAACAAACTGGCTGAAAAATAATCCTTTGATACAAAGGGGTTGGATATTGATAGTCTTTAAGGTCCCGTCCAATCCAAATTACTTGATGGTAAGAATTACAGTTGCAATTACATTCATATCTAGTCCTGGCCCACTAAAGCAAAATAAGTAAGAAAAATACAAAGCTAGACCTTATAGTATTATTTGGACTAGTCATTACTAGTATCCTCAAATCCTCTGTTGATTCAATAGTTACAACATATGCATTGAATAAGCATACATAAATAAAGATTTTGTGCTCTACTGCAGTACTTTGCAAGCTATGTGGGTTTTTTCCACAGAGTTTTGGGGGAAGTTGAGGTAGGAAAATCACCATAAAGACACTAAATGCATCTGTAGTTCTGTATGCCAGGGCAAATATTCTTAGATTAGATATTTGTATAAAATGTGTCCTAAGAAAATACAATAAAGGAAGTCAGAATGCAAGAAACTCTCCAGCCCTCTGGAGTTCATGAACAATAAACACATTTCTGTCCAAAATACAAAGTAGAGTAATTATATTTCTAATTATACACAAACTTTTGCAAAAAAGTTTTTAACATATCTCTCTATGTAGGATCCAATTACAACACACACTTGGAACACCACTTTTAATTTTAAGACTGGAAAAAGTAAATCAATTATACATTCACAGTAGATACAAGGACTTAATATCTTTCACACTTTGAATACTGTATTTACATATGCTCATGGTAGGAGCTAAATCTTTTAAGAGTAGAGCTATTAATATTTTATTATGTGATTATGGGTCCTCTGCAAGAAAAAAAAATTGCATGATGGAAATATCTCAGAACATGTATCAAGTGCTATACCATCAACAAGAAACCAGTTTTATCTCTTTCTTCCTACTAAACCCTTTCTTCTTTTTAAAGTAATACTAAAGCTAAAGCATGAAAGAAGACACAAAATAAAGGCATTTCAATACCTGGTTTATTCTTGCTATTTCAGAGTCATAACTCCAAGCCCTAGCACATTAACTTTTGCTGCCACACATAAAATGCTAGCCAAAATGCACACTGGCACGCGCACTGGTTCCACAGCAGTGAAAGAGGGACAAAGAATGTCTGGCAGCCAAGAAAAAACAAACAGAAGAGTTTCCAACAAGTTGCTCTTCTTTCCATCTGTCTCCATATCCTGATTTTGGAGCAAGAGTTTGCTGACATTTATTGATTTAAATCTAATATAAAATTTTACTTCTGCAGCACCACTTGCAGAGCCTAAGACAGTACAGCAAAAGTACAGCAAAAAAGAAAATAAAACCAAGTTCTCCATTTCTCCACTAAGATTACAAACTTATTTTTCAAGAAAGAAACCACAGCTTCCTTGCCAGTTCTGCTACATTGCTCTCTCCGCCTTTCTCCCATGTCATTATCCTCCCTTGTTTTATCACAAATTAAAAACTCTCTTATGTTCTCTTCTCTGAAAAGCAACTACTGCAATCATGCCAAATCCTTCTGGGTTTATCAGTTGTTTCTTACAAACACAATGGGTCACCTACAAACAATGAATTGCCAGCACAGGGATTTAGACTCTAAGTTTTTCAAGGACTGAAGGAAGTAATTTTCTTACTTTTACACTTCTTTTCATCCAAGGAATATATTGCCCCAACCTGTTTCTATGGGGTTGTGTAACAGTTTTTTTAATGAAACCATTTAACCATTTACAGCAATTCGACTTCCAGAAGAAATTAATATGGTTACTCCTTTTACCAAGAAGTAGACAAACCAGTCAGTGCGCAAGTACCCACCAACATCTCTTAGGATCGTACATATGTGCAAAAATGTAACCCCCCTAAAGGAATAGGACACTGAAATCAGAACTTCTGTTGGAAATCACTCACAGTGCACTCAAACACTTCATATGGGCCAAAGTAACCCATCCTTGACCAATACCAAATGGAATAGGATGTTATTGGATATGTGGGAATAAAACTCATAAAGTGTTGCCCCTAGGCTGGAAAGGCATTTGTACTTTCAAAGCCTTGGTCCCTAACATAACAATAATTGATAAAGACCAGGTGCCCTCAGGACTATGGATAAGAAGCTATTTGGAGTGTATAAAATGCACCTTAAATGCTGTAACTGAGCGACCAAGAGCAGAGCACTCAAGCTACTGCTGTGACAACATTTTACAGCTTTGTATGGAGGTTTTTAGCCTGGCTAGGAGTAAGTGAATTAGAGAAGACAATAATGGATTAAGACAATTTTCTCTATATAAAAAAATATATCTATAAAATATAAAAAAATATATAAAATATATAGAGAAAATCATACAATAGATGTCATTACTGCATTGTCACATGTCACTTTACAAAAACAAATGGGACTAGATTTTCTCTTGGCATCACAAGAAGAATGCACTGTCATTAACATATATTGATCAAAATGGTAGAGTGTCTACAGATGTCCAGGAAATCTGGAAACAAACACAAATTTGACAATGCACAGCTCAAGATGACACTTCCTGGGGATCTGAAGAAATCTGGATCAAACCTTCTTCATGGTTACCCAGCTGGACTTTAATACATGTTGTAATTGTCACCATAATAATTGCTCTGTGTGTTTTAGTTTGCATTGTGATTCAGCTGTTGTAATGCCATACACATAAAATGAAATAGAGATATTAGACCAGCTCCCTTAAGGAATTTATTCTCCAGAGAAGAGGAGACTTGATAATAACAGTGGAACAGAACAGCATTTTACTCTCATTAAGGACAGTCAAACAGAACAGCATAACATTGGAGAAATAGATAAAGGATGTAACTTAGGCAAACAGGAGTTGTGCAAAATGTAAGCAGGATGCCAGCTCAGCTCTGCAAGGTTGACAAAGCAGAAGTTATACAAACCAACAACACTGTGCTAACTCAAAAGCTGGGGTTGAGGAAAAGCCACTTAAAAAGGACACAGGACATTAAAGACCACCAAAAAAGACCTGAGAAGGACCACATAAGGACTTTGACAAGGGGTGTGGTTTGTAAAATACAGTAATACATATACATTAGGTAATCAGGGATATGTGATTAATATGTAATCATTGTTTATGCTAAAAGCTCTGTTTACCTGACATTCAAGGCACTTGATTGCAGGAAGGATCCTCTGAGTGACCAGCAAAATGCTGGTCACTCAGAGGATGAATGCCTGATTTCTAATACTCAAAACTGTGTTAGAAGAACTTATGTTTCTATCTGGCCAATTTTGGTACCAAGAATGAGCCACTTTACCCAGGCCAAAAACTGGAATAAGTTGCCCAGGGAGTGTCTCTGAAGACACCTGAAAACTGCTCTGACATTGTCCCGAGCAATCTTGCTCAGAACAAGAGGTTTGATTGATCTGTCTCCAGAGGTCCCTGCAAACCTCATCCATCTTGTGATTTTTTATTGATTTGAAATGCCATAGTAAATAAAGTATATGCTGGCCTTAGCTACCTTTCCTCGATGCATTGTTTTGCCTTCCACTTCTAGTTGCCCTCATATGGCAGTGCTGCAGTTGGCATTTAGAACTACCATCCTCTCCAACCCTTAAGAGAAGAGTATGTCCAAGACACCAAGATGCACATAAATATTAAATTTTTCAAAATAAGCTTATATATGTGCTTTGCATTTATGCTGCAGTGCTCATAAAAGTTGTTACCATTCCCTGGACATTTCAGTCTTTCTCTGTGAAGCAACCCATTACTTTCAAAGGCACATCAAGCCATACTGTGTATGACTCAACAAACATGAAGCCTCTTTCTACATGTGCTTGTAGAAAGCAAGTTGCCCACACTCTCAAAAATCCCAAATACGATCTTTTTCAAAAATGAAAAAAAGCATAATAAATTTAAGTCATCATGAAACAAATTAGGTCTGACTTTCAGAAGAATTATTGCAGAATTACTCAGTTTCCAAGACAAGGGAAGACTGAGCAGTTCTGCACCATTTTCGTTTTAAGATTACTGGAACTTACATGGCTTGTCTGAGTACATTTTTTCAAGTACACATGCACTCGCACGCACAAATACATGATGCATGCACAAAGTAAAAGGGGAAATAGAAGCAGGGTCTAAGGAGATTAAAATAAAAAACTGAAAATACAAAAATTACATATTTCTTTCCTGCCAAAATCAGACCCTAAATTTCCAAAATTATTGAATTGCTAAGCATTAAAATCATTCCCGCATTTCCTTTTAATTATTTTTCCCAAAGACTAGGTCTCAGACAGATGCAGTACTATTCCAATTTCTGGCAGCTAGCATTTCTGTCACCTCTAGAAAAATTTGCACTATCACACAAAAAAATTCTCTCACTTGCCTGAAGAGTGCAGAATTACACAGCAAGTGATGTCAAACACGGTAGATGAAAGATAATTCAATTAAGAATCAGAGAGAGGTGTCACATTCAAATCAAAGATGTAAACAATTAGCGGTCTCCATTTCAAAATAAGAAAAATACTTGAAGTCAACATAAATGCCATATATGACATTCACTTGAATAATCTCCAATCATTGTATTTAAACTTAAATCATCCATGTTTTCACTACAGAAAACAATACTAATATATTCCTACCTCAATTTTCCATATTAATAATCCAAATTATTTATATAAATACATATAAACACATTTTAAATAACATGGGTTATCCAGAATTAGTTTTTTATTTAAATTATATGACAAAGTTATCTTTTACATTGGAATTATATCAGAATTTGAATTATATTGAATTAGTTTTAAAGTAAATATAGCAATAGTATTACAATCAGTAAAACAACACTAAACTGCTTCTAAGATGAACTTCCCTAGTGTCTCATGAAAACATCTGCAAATCTGTTAGCTTTCTGAGCTGGCAACTGCTCAGCACTACTGCTCTGTGTACTTTTGTGGCTTCATATACCAGATACTGCCCATACACATCACATTTAATCCCTCTAGGCATCATTTTTGACCGTGGAAGCAGCATAGTAATTCCCCCTTACTTTGCAGATGAAAGGCAGAGCACTCAAGTTATTGCTGTGAGGGGGTTCACAAAACTAGGACATTTGCTATCTCCCTGACTGCAGCTTTGGAAAACAATTAATGCATTTTTAAGTATCACATACATTGCTGTTCTCATTTAAAAGCATTTTCAAAGAGCCTCACTATTTTCCATAGAGAAAAAGCAAAGGTGTTTGTTTGGAGAATAAAGACTTTTGACTGATACCTCCTTAACTCCACATCATCCAGTCACTTCCAGGCATAATTCTCCTAGGCCCTCATGCTGAGAACCTGTCCCAAAGCCATTCATTACTTCTCTTCCATGATAGAAAAAGGGCAAAGCAAATGAGTATGGACTGAGAAACACCATCCAGAGTGATGCTGATGGATGCCTGGATAAAGATGTAATATACCAAGAACTCCACACTAAAGCATACATACAATGTTGACACTGCCCACAACAGTGAGTCTTTTGATTTCCTTTTCTTTAATTTTCATAATGTGCCTGTCTCCTTAGTTTCTAAAGACAAATGATGATGTATTGTTACACTAAAAAAAGTTTTGTAAATTTGGTTATTTCGAAACCCTCCTACTATAGATAAGGGATCGGTTATTTGAAAGGTAAACCACATCTCACAGCACTTCATTATGAGAAATTAAACAG
This sequence comes from Agelaius tricolor, assembly GCF_023055355.1. NCBI lineage: Eukaryota > Metazoa > Chordata > Aves > Passeriformes > Icteridae > Agelaius > Agelaius tricolor. The sequence continues at coordinate 8,191,909 of NW_027269287.1, forward strand.
CACATGAACGTGTAACATTGAGTAAGTGTGCTTAAAATGTGCATTTTCTGCCAAAGTTCACAAAATAAAAACTCTTTCTGCAGAATCCATGTGCACATTTCAGGTAGATTACTTCACTTTTGAAACAATCACCTGAAAAAGTTCATTACTTATACCAAGAAATAACAAACTGTGGTTAAATATACCTCAGTCTATCCATTTGAGTAAAGCATTGCATGTTCGCCTGAAATACTGGAGCAATTTATTTCAGTTATTCCACTTACAGACCTGAGGTGTTATTTTTCTTCAGAAAACTACGCTCATGAGTAGCATCCAGTTTCCCAGAGTTTGCTGCACCATTCAAATGAAAAATACCCAGCTACAAGAGTTTTGTATGCTACTTCCTGATTTAACACTATAAAATAATAAGGAATTAATGAGATAAGTCTTGTTAGCATTGGTATGATAAGGGGAAAATAAGTTTTTGTTGATGAAAAGAAAGCAATTTTAACACCGCAATGTTTGATTAGAAGGATACAAGCATACTACATTAAATATTAAAAATATATGTGCAGTATTTCTTTTAACTCAAGAACTCTGTTAAATGGGATATCTTTTTTTTATAATTTCACAGAATGCAGAGAGTATCACTGCTAGTGAACTACTCTGCTCATCACAGGCAAATTTATCAGCAGCAGGGCTGTTCTCTGCGCAACAGAGCAATTTTTCAGGCTACAGGTAGAAAATGCCACCAGACTAGTCCTCCTTCCTTCCTTCATTTCATTGCCAAGAGACAGACTGGCAAGAAAAACCATTAGTGACAACAGTTAACCAGAAATATTAGCACCAAAACTATGACACATCTTTGAAATAATTGAGGTGAGTTAACTTACTAAAATTTCCCTATACCTTGATCAATGCCTCTGGTTCTTCTCAGCCTAATGACAGCATACTTAATTCTCTTACAAATAGTTTTAATGCAACAAACTGACCTTGGTTGTTCACTAAATGTGACTGGTTTTGATACTGGTCTGTTTACTATGTGGTTTAGACTGTATTGTGTTTAAGAATCCACCATTAATTTCAATACAGTGCTTTAAACTTTGAGGAGAACTGGTATGTAGTATTTAATAAATTAGTAACTTTTGTCAACTTGAAATGTCAACTTACGTGTAATTTTTTAGGTTTTTTTTTTAATCTAGCAAAAATAGCATTTTTGGCGACTCAATACCGGAGGAACAATTTCAAAACATAATAAACTGAAATTGCCCTGTCCTATTTTTAATTCTATACATTTTTTCCTGTGACCAGTATAGATGTACTAAACTGTGAAGAGTCATCCTGGAATCACATCTGACATTTGCTGCACTATGAGAAAGTGAAGCTAACAGCAATTGTATGCCTCCGCTGCTTGCAGAAAGCAAGCAGATAAATAGAACCTATAGGAAAAGCTTATTCTGCTTTCATTCTGCTTGCATTTCACAGCAAATTTCTGCTTTCATTCAGATGGAAATGTAGATCCTATCGTTTCCACCAGACATAATCTTTTCACAGCTTCATGTAACTTAATGTGTAAGCAGTTTACAAAGGAGACAAGGGGGTAACACAACAGCACATTCCTCCTGAAGACAAAATTAATTTTTGCTCAAACTCAAAAATATGTATCCTACACCAAAATTCACATTGCAAGCATATGCACTCTAAAAAGTCACCACGTCCCAGGTTACTCAAAATGAAAGCATCTTTTTCATCATGAAAAGAGCACCTGTTCCTTTAAAGTACTGCTGAATTATGCAAATACAAAATGCATTTTGATACATTTAAAACTTTAGTCTAAACAGGGCAGTGATAAAAGTTAATGGAGTGCTACTTATTTCTTATCTTTTTAAGATTACGTTTACTTACCCTCAATTAGGAATTTAGTTTCATTGCTCACGCACAGTGGAAGATGATAGAGTATTTATTCTCAACTCCTGGAATTATTCCTCCAGCCCTTCCTGGATGACATACATTTAAACCCATTCTAGAGCTTCATTACAAAATCAGTTCCATTCATATCTGTGAGACAACCAAATAGATCTTTCAGTGATTTTGGTTGCACTGCTACCCGGCTGTATAAACCAGGCAATCTGCTCAGTATGCCTACAGCCAATGCAATACCACGCAAAAACCCCTAGCCAGCCATGAACACCCTGGCTCCAAAATCAGGAGTTCAGAACTCAGCACAGATTAACAACTAATGCTAACACACATACAAAAGCCCCTCAGGCCTAAAAATGTAATTTTTGATGATCTCTAGAACTCTACAGTGACATGTAAATGGGAGGAGTCAACTCAGGACAATACTTGCATTTTTTTTACATTCCCATGAAGACATTCTTGGGACTCTCAGTCATCACGCAAACTTGGTTAATAACTCTTTTCACATCTTTACACAAATGGGATAAGGCAACCTCATAATGTGAAAGATCTGGCAACATTTCTGGCAGAATGCCATTTTCTTGGGGATTTTTGTTCCTGCCCTCTGGCTTGGAATACTTAAAAACCACTATTTTTCCTGTCATTTCCTTTGGGCAGATCTCCTCTGTGTATTTCTTCTCCCTACTCTAATATGTCTCATGTCATAAAAATTCTTGACAGAAGAAGTCTATTTTGATAACAGCATGGCAGACATGCTACTGCAGCTCTTTAAATTTACTTCAGCCATTCTATGGAAATTACAGCTTTCTTCCTGTAATTGAAGAGCTAACTTTTTTTAGGTGGAATTGACAGTCAGACCCCTAGGTTTTCCTCTGGCAGCACAAGTCACAGGATTTTGCCCTGAAGACCTGAAAAAGTCAGTCTGCCCTTTAGTAGCACAAGTGGAAACCACAGCTAACATGCAACAACACAAACTCAGATTAAGTGCTTACTCTTTCCATAATGAGAACATATTTTATTTGAAATCTCTGTCTCTCTTCCTGTCACCTACAACGTATATCTCTTAGCTCAGCTGAGTAAAATACCTAGAGATAACACAGTAAAGAGCCATTGAAATGTTTATGGAAATGGTATTCCTGGTAAAGAATAAAGCCTAATACAAGCACTATATAGAATTTATGATATATTGATTTTATTATATGGCCCCAAATGAGATTTTATCTTACCAGAAATTCTAGTTCTATAAACACAGTCTTGAACACCATTGATTCTCATTTTTAAAACTCACAATTTTGAAATGTATCAATAAATGCTTTGTAACCCTACTGCAACTCCCAGTACCTGATGCATGAAGATGGGGTTCAAGTCGGTGCAGAAAATCACAGGATGCAAACCTGTGTAAATGTACACTTCTGACAATTTCTTCTTCCTAACCATAAGTCCTTATTAACTAAGGACCCATTAAAGATACCACAGAAGAGAATTTTGTACAAGGCCTTACATTTTACTTGAAAAACAATCAAGGATTCTGAAATAAGTATGTATGTGAGAGACTATCCACTCACAGTTACATACTTAGGTACTAAGGGAGCTACTGTTAAGGAACACATCTGGTGTAGGTAGCTCAGGTTGTAAGCTGCAGACAAAGATGCAGGTTGAGCTCCAGACAGGAGTCCAGAGAGACAAGAAGCCATGAACTGCCAACCTTCTGCATAACAACCACTGGCGGTCAGGTGAATGGACACAGATACACAGCAGGAGCTGAAAACTCACAAGGCACCTGGACTGTGAATGTGAAAAAGCCTAGAGATTCCTTTGTTCACACTCCTCCACGAGGCAACTACTCGAGCCGATTCTGTGTTACTGTCAATATATGGCTTTACAGAACCAGAGATATGAACATCTCCTATGGGAAACCCGTGGTCAAACCAACAAGGAAACCTGCTGTGACTGCATGTGAGTGGAGTGTATGGGGGGAGCCAAGCTCCAGTTGGCTCACCAGAATAGCCTGTTGTGAAGGGGCCTCAGTCCCAGCAGCTGAAATCTCCAACACTGGCTGTGTGACTGGCAGAGACTGACTTGTGAATGGTCAGAGTGGGAAGTTTTCTTACTGGCTGTCATCTTACTAAGTGCAAGTGGACTTTAACAAAAAGCTCTGTGAAGAACAGAGCTATCTTGGTTTACATTTGCAGTGCCAATGCAATGTAATTGCTGAAGACACGAATTTGGTGTAAGCAGATTCCTGAGAAGTGAGACTGGTTCTCAACTCTTGTTTTAACCACTAAAAACACATAATTTACTACCTTCACAGGCACAACATGCAGTTTCTGTGTTTGTGCAGGTCTCTTATCCACTAATTAAAAATACTATTAACAAATATAATGGCTGAGAGTACATTTCAGATGACAGCTAAAAGTGTTATGACAGATATTTGCCTAAAACAGAATCCTAAATTAAGAGAGAAGTAAGAAGGCCCAGAGAGTGACAAAACAGGTGACACTTCTCCTACATAAAATGCCACACTGAAAAAAGAGAAGTCTAGGCTAAACTAAAATAGCCAGAACTAATACTAAAGCAACTAAAAGTATAGGAGTTTGAGTAGGTTTATAGAATTGCATACATCCTCTGGTAGAACACAACATGTTCACCACAGATACTGTTTGTAAACTTTAACCAGTTCTGGAAACACAGCTGTTTCAACAAACACCTCAGACAGCAGAAATATCTTATTCACCTAAGGTGCACCTTCATGTCCCTTGACTTTATAAAGAGGGTTAAACTTTGAGCCTTATTCTAAAGCTGTCTTCTTCAATACATTAAGGACATGATCACCATGAAAACATTTCAGTTAACCTTCATGACTCACCTTTCATACCCACAATAAAGAGGAATGAAAGCAGGGGCACAGACACTAAACAAAAAGGGACAAAAAATTGTTAGAAGTAATACAAAATTCATAAAGATAGTTCCTCTAAATCAATCTGATACCAGATCTTCATCTTTGTATTAAAGTGCAACATTCTGTGTAATTTTGAGTGCAATTTTGACGATGGAAGGCTATTATAGATAGCACTGTATCGCACAGAGGTAAGAAGGAGACAGGTGATGCTATTCCTTTGGAGGCAGTAATTTATCTCTTTGGAAGGAAGTGCAAGAAGTGCCCACTTCAGACACAGCATGGGTTTGTAAATTCTAAGGACACTGTTGCTGTCGAGGCGGTCATGACATAAAGCAGAGACCACAAGCAGTCTCAGTTGGCAGCACTTTATTATTGAACATGGCTGACTTTTGTACACTTTCCAATTGTTTATGCTTCTTCTATCTTTACTATTGGCCACAATAAATCAACATAATACTATTGGTGAGAAGTAATAGTGACTTAACTAACTTTCTAAAAATGCTTCATCCAGCTGCAAAGTTCTTTTATCTTTCTTCTCTCAGTCTCCTTGGTTACAGCCTTGGAGAGAGCTCCTTATCAGCTTCTTCTTACTTCTCAGCTTCTTCTCGCTCCTTTGGCTAACAGGCCTGCTGTTAGCCCCTTCCACAGGACACCTGTCTGACATTCAGCTCTTCTGGCTGTGGAGATGCAGGATGTTAAGTTTCTTGTGAGGAAGATATTGACAATGACATGCTAATATTAACAAACAGGTTAATATGAATTATTAAATGTCTTGCTACAGTCACCTGTGTTATACAGAGTGCAAAAATGTGCCACAAAGGATGGGTTTTTATGATATCAGGCAGGTACTTCTTGAATTCGATGTAAACATTCTCAGGAGTCTTTAAGTGCTAAAGTAATTTTTGAAATCTATGTGTGCTGTTTTAACTGTTTTAAAAACTAATTTAATTGGTTTTAAAAGCACCAGAATCAGAATTGTTAATCTTTCACCTATCACATTTCAAGTTTTAGGGACAATGGGAACAATGTATGTGCAAAAATATAAAACTAATCCACCATTAAAATCTATTTTCTATACAAAGTCTTACTCCTGGAGAAGGGAATGGGCATTTTCTCATTTTAGTAGCTTGAATAATATTTATTTTTAAAGAATTTCTCTATGATTCTCTGTGGTTTTTCCATTTATTTGTTTATTTTTCGTTTGGGTGTAGGGGGTTTTGTGTGTTTGTTGTTTGGAGGGGTTTTTGTTGTCGTTATTTTGGTGTGGGAGGCTTCTGGGGGGAGGAAGGTGGAAGGGTATTAATTTCCATAATGGTTTCTTTAAAATAGTCCGACCGCAGAATTTATTCTGAGCTCTGAAGAAAGACTGGACCCAAGAGGTTTCAATAACTGAACAGGCTAAAGAAAGCTTTGATTTGCTACTATAGCCATTTCCCAGTCTGGGAACCTGAAGAGGAGCTCCTTTTTCCATTAATGAAAAATACATTTATGAAGAAGATTTCCCCAAGCTTCTTCACAAATCTGTGCTTGATTTAGGACATCTTTATAAATACAGATATTGATGGCAGACTTCAGCAAATATCAACTATATAAAATAGTTGCTTCAGTGTTTTTCAAAGTGCAGTAATTGCAAGGCACAGCATGCTTTCTTTCACTGGAACACCACAGACTTTCCAGGAAGAGAAGAGAGATTGCAAATCCTCTTCATATCCTATGGTGATAAAAGCACCTTGGAAAAGGGTAATTTTAATGTGCCACATTTCAGGAGCACATTTCAACTTGTTCTTTTAGGTATGAAGGCACATAATTTGTACAAATAAAGAAAGAAGACAAAACTCGGAAAGAAGACAGTTTTTTGCTTAAATGCACTAGTAATAATTTTTAAGAAGTCTTTTAAACATGTAATTGCAAGTATTTGCATTTTTCTTGATGAGATCTTAGGTTTTATTTAGAAAGAAAACTTTCCTCCCTAGTCTTCATCTTTCTTCATCCTCTAATTAGTCAACTAATTTCACAAAAAAGACATAGAATATATCAAAGGGCCAGCACAGGTAGTTTGTTTTGTGGTCATGCCGCACGCTTAAATTTGCACTTGCAAATAGAAGATTTTGCTCAAGAAATAGATCAAACACAAAAACAAGCAGAATTCTTGCCACAATTAGCAGTTATTACTGGACAAAATAAGACTTTGGTTACCTACAACACATAGGAATTTCCTTTGGCACTAAGGTGAATTTAGACCTTGCACAATAAAGTGCATTGCAGCCTGATGAGGGGTCCTCCAAATCCTCCAGATCTGCCATCTACCCTGGAGCGAACCTCCTCTCAGTTCCTACTACTGCTGTTCTTTGAGGTAAAGATAAAAGCACAGACCTTCTTACTTGCTCTGAAGACTGTGTTCTGCCTCTGCAACACAAACCCAACACACCCGACAGTGTCAGAACTCACTGAGCCTTTGGCTTTCACAGAATTATTTGAAAAGTGCAGCATGTGGCTGCAATGACAGCAACTGCCTTTCATAACACCATCACTAACAAAGAGGGACACCTTGGCTCATCCACAGTGTCTGCACAAGGGACTCCAGTCCCACAGTTCTACCCCACAGATCCTGCCCCGAGGACCACCAGCACCAGCTGACACTGCTAAGAAATGAAAACTGACACTGCTAAGAAATGTGAGAGAATAGCAGGTTTTTTTACTCAAAGAACCCAGAACTAGAAACCATCAGGTGCCAGAAACACTTCATAGAATTGTGATTTCTTTAACCAAATTCACTAATGCATGCTGTGGACATATTTTATATTAAAAATAAATAAATAAAAATTGGAATGTGCTTCTTAAGTTATGATTTTGTTTATTCTTTTGGTAAATAAATCTTACATGAAACATATACTGGAACTACCAATATTTCATATAAGCTATACCAACTCACAGTAACAGTCAGTTACTAATGCTCCACTAATGTTAATTTGACCAAACCCATAGCAGTACTACCATTTCTCTACTCCAAAAGGCATAAAAGGGGCATATTTGATTTCCTATAATTTTTTTCTTACTTAAAAATTAAAATTATTTTCCCCTTCCTCTTTCTATTCACATAAAGTAATTTCTTTGGAGAGTTATTCCCAATGTATGAAGAAAAAACCCAAGAAAAGTTGAAGTGAAACTTAAATTCTTGTTTTACCTAAAGCATATACTGACCAGCCATACAAAAAATCACCTGTCTTAGTATGACCAATAGCTGTTGAAATACGCAAGGAAAAGCACACAGTAAGAGTCCTGGCAGTCGAAACCAATATATGCACTTTGCAGTCAATATAAGCAGCACCTTGTAAAACAGAGGCAACAGTTGTCTAAATGCTTTCCAAAGAATACACAATTCTAGACATGTAGATACAGCCATTAGAGATACTAAAAAGAAAAATCAAGGAGGAGAGATTTTATCTATATTCCAAATAACATTGAAATTTTCTTAGATGGGAAAGCTGGGTTTATTTCAAAGTTGTGGTGATGGCAAGGAAAGAGATAAAAATGTTTTGATGGACAGATGACAACAACAATAAGCAGCCTTAATGACTTCATTAGGGTAAAATGAAGTGGACAGTTTGGCATAGGTCTACATTTGCTCCTGTTATGCTTTCAACATCCTTTCACTAATTGCTGCTCCACCTCAAGCCTTTCAGGCTGTCACTCACAAGGCTTACATTTTATAGCATAAAACTGGGCTAAAGAAGAATAAAAGGTAACTTATAGCATCCATTATCACTCAGCTTGACAAAAAAACCCCTATGGTTTTTTGTATTTGCAAAAAGCCTATGCATACTTGACTGAATTTAGAAAATGACAGTATAAATGTAGAATGGAATACCATTCTACAAAAGTTTGTGCTACTTTTTGGGTTTGTTTGTGTTTGTTTTTTTTTTTTTTTTTTTACTCAGAACATTTTCTGGACATCCAGAAATCAGTGCTTTTTCATAGTAGCAAATCAAAATTTTGCACTATCCATTAAAAATTTTAATACACGTGGCAGTAATTTGTTCATCACTTTCTGTAGTTTTCATTAAAGCGGTAAGACTTTTATAGCCTAAGTGACTAAGCAGAGAAAGACTACATATATAACATGCTTCAGAAGCACAGTTTAAGAGATGCATCTATTTCCAGTGACAGTCAACCAATAAATTGGTTTGCATCACCTCCTGACCTCAAGTTCAGTTCTCAAAGGCGAACAAATCTCACAGAACCAATCTGAATTGTCTGTATTAAGGCTACTTATAGTACTGGAGAGGAATGGCAGGAAAGGTACAGCCAAAATCCAGAAAACTCACAGGAAACTGTTACAAGAAACAGGAGTCTTAGATTGCAGCGCTAACAGGCAAGACACCCATTGGTTTCCCAAATGTTACTCAACAAACTGCTTTTGTTTTCTATTCTTTCATCTGGACTACAATTAATGATCAATAGGAGCTGTTAACAGGTAACATTTTAGTTTGATCTTGTAACTCACAACATGAAGACTCACTTTAAAAAGGTAGGCTGGAGTCTATGGGATCTATCAGCCAAGGATTGAATTTCGACTTCATCTTCAAATATAAATACAGAAATAGTACCATGCAGAGAAAAACAAAAGCATAGAGTAATTCTTTGCAAGGATTACCTACAGTACTACTATTTCGACACCTTCATTTTGTAACACGTTGTTAAAATTTCTTATTTCAAATAAATGCATGTGCACTCACACAGTTCCATGTAGTGCAACACATTTCCAGAAAAGCTGATATATTTTTCTTGCTTCGTATTAATATGTACATTCTAAACCATGCTAGCTTTTGCCTTGATATTAATATGTGTCACAATACCCCATCTGCAGTAATTTCATTTGGATTTTTAAAAAATTCCAACATTTCTAGGAAAGGGAAGAAGTCCATTTGGACAATCACTGTCCCTTAGATTTACAGTAACAGAAGCATAACACTTGCAGATGGAAAGTACACACAGTGGACAAATAAAGTACACTGAATTACTCCACTATTTTATTTTGTATGGATGAAAGCAGCTAACATACAAATAAGCATAAACTGGCTTCCTAGAATATTGAGGTTATGGGGAATCTTAGTCCAGTGCAGATATTTTGCATCTCCTTTAAAAAAATGCCCAGCTCAGCAGAAAGTTCCATAACCAGGTGCCTCAGTCTACATGTGGAGAAAATTAGTCTACTTGACTAAATCTCATATGGAATGATAGACCATAGCCTAGGTTTCATTCTGCAGAGTGCATTTCATTCTGCAGAGTACTGAGCAACAGAAGTTATCTCAGCAGTTAGAAGTGAACATCCTCCATTGCTATTATGCATTAGTGAAATCTTAATTTATTCCATGGCAGTGACCTCCTCTTAGAAAATAAAAGTCATAAAGCTATCACTGAGATGACAGTTATTTTAGAGTACCAAAAAGAATTTCAGATGTCGGCAAGAAAATATGCCATATATTACATCTATCTAAACTTTTGTGATACTTTCCATACTAACAATAAAATGTGCTACAGAATTTGGAAAATATTGTAAGCATTTTTACCTTTCACATTCTCAATGCTTATTTATATTCCCTCCTTTAAAAGTCTAACCTTTTTTTCCTCTATGTATTAGGAAATAGAGAATAACTTCTCTGAAAATGAACATCTGAAATGAAAAATAAAGAAATAAGATATACCAGAGGAGGACTGCCTTCTAATAGGCCTCAGAAATCTCATGCCTAAATTAAAATTGTATCTATAAAAAGTGATGTGAATCACTGAAATGCTATTTCCATGTAGCTTAAATCATCCACATTTTTCGTCAGTCAAACAATACTCAAATATAATGATTTTTAAAGAAAAAGGATGCAGAATGGCTGTTTAACTTTTTAAGTTGCTATTCAGGGGTCTTTTCTTCACCTGCAGTTGAAGTTAAGAATGAAACATGTGAATGTCAAAAGCATGTAAGCTCACATCAAGATTCTGGAAATCACTTTACTAGAACAAGAACATGCAAATAAAACCATAAACCTGTACACCAAAAATTTATTACAGTAGCCTAAAAAATCTGAGAAAAACTGAAGTGTAAATTTAACTTATGCACAGAAATTTTTCAGTGCATATATACATATACACATACTTAGCTGATACTATATTCATTAAGTAAGTACCATACAGTTGTTGACCTCGGTGCCCAATAAATCAACAGCTCTATCACTGCATTAGGTTGGTTAATTTCTTTCATTTCATCTTGCCTAAGAGAAGAAGAATCATCCGGAAGCTACACCCCAGCATGTTCCATTTTTATCATCAAATTATAGAACTCCACACAATGGGGAGACTGTATTTCTGTGCCTTGTTTTGTCTCCCTCTCAATATTAATTTAGTAGTCGTTCATGTTAAATCATTCACTTCTGTAAACTCTCAGCTCTATAATATCACCTCCTGAGCCTCTAGAACCTACTGGATTCTCATCTTCACTGTACATAGACCAGAAAATCATTAATTATCTCAGATCTTGGCCAAACGTCTTCTAGCCAATTTTCTTGCTGCAACTAAGATCGAAGATGAGTAACAGTCTTAACATTTTTCTGCAACTGCTTCATTATTTCATATTCTTCTCCTTCATTGCTCCTATTGACAGAAACACTTTCTTGAGTTTTAGAGAAGTTTATTGAATGAAAGTGAAAAAAGTGCATTATTTTGCAGGTTATTCTTGAACCCAACCAGCAGATAAAAAGAAGAAAGAAATTATAAGGGAATGGTACTTATTTTAATAATTGCTTTAAATATTTTTTCCTTCTGTATAAAAGTCTGCAAACCATTTAAACACAGAAAAAAGGTAACTTAAACAGAACTTGTTTTTAAATCAGTCCATTATTTCAGAAGAGACAGTGTAGCAAATAACCAAGCAGCGTCTTACATTAAAGATGTTCCAGAAAACAAACCAAAAAAAAAATCTCTGTTTCCAATGGTTTTCCATAAATTCCAATATTTTTCTCCATAATTTTGCTATATACCTATATAAGATGTGATAATTAGAATCTCTCAGAAAAAAAATTATGTGGGTTTCTCAAACTGGATAGAAAATGCTAACTCACATGCACCCAACGCTGAGAATACTCTTCAAACTTATTAAAAGGAGAAAATCTTCTCATGAGGCAACTGTCAAATCAGCTATGATCCTTTTCTACCCACACTGCATTTAATGAAGTTATTTAAAGTCTCTATGAAAAATCATGAGGAAGGATCACCAGATTTCACAATTGCTGCTTTGCTTTACCACTCACTGTATCACAGCACTCATTCCTCCACTCATCTCAGGACCAACATCAGAGTCAATGTCCTGATCTGAGATATTCCAGCAACGGCTAGGACTTGAGCTATTGGGCAAGACACCTAGAGTGCTCCAATATTATTTACAGCTTACGTATATTTCCAGTTTAAGAAATAGAGTCAAAGCATATACTCCTATGACCTAATATATCCCATAATTCCTATTACTCAGGTTTTCTTCATGGAAAACTGACTGCATGTCAAGTCCAAAAAGGCCCATGGAAAACCATGCCAATAAGAGGCCATACTAGAAGTCCTGCAAGAACATTAATTCTGCCTTTTAACAGATAAAGCAGTAACAACATACAGGCAAAGCAAAACAAGGAATCGATTCACCACTTCCCAAGGACTGGCTGTTGTTCCCCATGTCCAGGGAAGCAGGATTCCATCATGCCTAACAGTGACTTGGTAACACAAACATCATCACTCTGAATGTCCTCCACTTCCTTTTTCTTCCTCCAGCTTCATATACTGAGCATGAAGTCATATGGTCTGGAATATCCTTTGTGTCACCTGAGGTCGGTTGCCTCACCTATTTCCCTCCCAATTCCTTGTACATCTCCAGTCCAATTCTGAAGAGAGGAAAGGAGAGTATTTTCCCTTATCAGACCAAAAACCTCAGTCACTGCTTTGGTGCTGAAGGTCTCTATCTAAATAAAAACTAGGCTGTACGTTACAAAATTATAGTAATGTAATTCAGTAAGTAGCTGACATGCTGGTTTCAACCTGCCATGTTTCTGTCTTGGAAGAAAAACAGAACTTCATAGCATTTTGATTTGCTGCCAGGTACTGGATGTGTCATGAATAACGCTGAGAGAGGATGCCTCCAAACCTGCAGAACTTGTTTTTAAAATGTTCTAAAATAGTACTGTTCTTGTAAGCCACAGATGCCTACACAAACTCTGAGAAATACTCTCCAATTACAAATTACTTGAGTATTTTATTAAAGTGTTTTGGAACAATCATCTGCAGTGTTTAAGTTCCTGTCTTTCACAGCTCCATTCACAAAATCATTGTTTAGAGTGCAAATGATCTTTAACACCATCTGTATACTGTGAAAATGTCAGTTTCCAGGTGAATGTGGTTTATGGGATGTTTTCACAGGATGACAGAATTGTTAGGGTTGGAAGAGACCTCTGGAGATCATGTAGTGCAACCCCTCTGCCAAGGCAGACTTAATTCCAGGTGGGTCTTGGCCTTCTTCCTTACATCTCTGCATATTCTGACAATGTTCCTACAGTCCTCCCACATGGTCTATTCCCTTCTCTACATCCCACAAATTTCTTTCTTGCATTTGCTTCCTAGGAGCTTCCTGATCCATGCTGATCCATGCAGCTCTTTTGGACTGCCTTCTGTCCAAGAGCTCTATTCCACAGGATTTCTCTGAGTAGGTCTTTGAAGAAGCCAAAGTTGGCCTCTCTGGAGGGCCGTAGTCTAGTACTGCTTTGCTTCCTCCATGCAGGATCCTAAGTTCCACCATCTCATGGTCACTTATAGACAAGGCTGCTCCCAATCTTTACATCATCAACCAGTTCCTCCTGGTTTGTTAGTACAAGGTCCAGCAATACACCTTTCCTCTTTGCCTCCTCCACCACTTGCACCAAAAAGTTACTTCAATAACTGCAGTAACTTCCAGGACTGTGTGTTACAAGCCATGTTGTCCCTCCAGCAAATATCAGGGTGGTTAAAGTTCCTCAGGAGAAACAGGGCCTGTGACCATGAGGTTATTGCCAGCTGCTCACAGAAAGCCAATCAACTCCCTCATCCTGATCAGGTGACCTACAGCAAACATCCACAACAGCGTCACCCATATTAGCCTGCCCCGTCATTCCTACCATAAACTCATATCATTCATTTGTCCCTGGGTAGAGCTCAAAGTATTCTAGTTGCTCTGTCATTTAACAAGCAAATCCACCGCTTCACCTGTCTCACCAGTCCTTTCTAAAAGTACATGGCTGTCTATGACAACTTTTCAGTCACATGAGCTATCCAACCACATCCCAGTAACTGCAATGAGACTGCCTTCTGACCACACATATATTTCTAGTTCTTGTTTATTGCCCATGCTGTGTGCATTTGTATACAGGCACTTCAGAGAGGCAACCATGCAGCCAGATTCTTTAGAAGGTATATAAGAGGATTCACCATAACCATAAACATCCTTGATATGTTTAGCCCTCTGATCCTCATCTTGAGAGGCAGTCAAGAATTGTCTCTAATCTGTTGCTGCAGTGGTTTGTATGACCTATTCCCCAGGAGGAAGCAAGGGCATGAGCAGTACCACTTTGGATCCCACCTCCCAAGACTTTTAGTTTAAAGCCCATCTCACCAAACTGGGCAACCTGCTGCTAAAGATTCTCTGGCCCTTTTTAGACAGGTGGATCCCTAACAGGCCACAATCATTAAAGCACAACCCACTGTCATAAAAGCCAAAACCTAGATGGCACCAGCCACAAAACAACATCATGATCTGCATTATTTACCTGCTTCTGGCTGTCCCTATTTCTCTAACCAGTAGGACAGATGAGAACATGACTTTGGGACCAATATTCTTCACCTGCCTCACCAGGGCTTTATAGCCTTCCTTTATCCTATTTATTTTTTGGCTTGCAGCATCATTTGTACCCACATGAAAAAGTAAGGGCAGGGAGTAGTCCATGCTCTTGACAACCCGGGGTACCTCTTGGTATGAGCTGCCGAGGATAGTGGTAGAGTCACTGTCCATATATTCCACTGCATGCCTAATAAAGAATGGATGTTGTCCTTGCCCCTCCATTTGCTATTTATTTATAAAAACATTTTTTATTATCCTTCACAGAAGTGACAAAATTAGGTTCTAATTGGGCTTTTGTCTCTCTTATTTTCTTCCTACATGACCTAGCAACATCCTTAAAACAATCCCTGAGTTGCCTGCCCCTCTTTCCAAAGGTGATACATCCTCCTTTTCTCCCTTAATTCTTTCAAAAGCTTATCAGGGCAATCATCTTCCCTGTCAGCTCATCTTTCAGCACATAGGGATAGTCTGCTCTGGAGCCTCAAGATTTCTTTCTTGAAGTATGTCCATTCTTTCTGGACCCCTTCATTCTTAAAGGCTGTTTCTCAAGGAAATCTCTGAATCATTCTTTTGAAAAGACTGAAGTCTGCACTTCAGAAGTCCAGAGTGGAAGTTTTGTTGATGCCCACTGTTTGTTTCACCAAACATTAAGAACTCCATGGTCACTGTGCCCCAGATGGCCTCTGACCCCCACATCTCCCACCAGCTCCTCTCTGTTTGCCAACAGCAGGTCTAGCAGAGCCCCACCCCTGGCAGGCTCACTCACCATCTGTGACAAGAAGCTCTCCTCTGTATACTCCAAGAACCTCTAGAGTGACTCTTTTCCACTATGTTGAGTTCCCAGCAGATACCTGGCAGGTTAAATGTCCTACAAGAACAAGGGCTGGCAATCTTGAAACATCCTCCAGCTGTTTATATAATAATTCATCCATCTCTTCATCCTGATTGGATTGGACTTCTCTTTAAATCCACAAATTACACCTTTTACAAGCCAAATTTAAAATAATGAAGAGGAGGTAATTACTCACTGAAGCATCAAGGCTCAGCTTTTCACGTCTTACTTAATTAGCTGCCATGATAAATATACATTCCTCATGTGAGAATTACATTCAATATCCCTCAATTCAAGGTATTGCAGGAGGTCCAATTAAAAAAAAAAAATCAGACGACTGAACTTAATGCATTGCTGTTGATACTGGCAACATATGTTCTCCAGCATTTAATCAGGGTATTACCAGTAACAGTGATCCTAGAATTTGGATTAGGCACAATAAATTATTTTAACATAAATTAAATCAGTGAGATTGAAAAGCATTGTGGGAGACTGAATTTGTCAAGAGCATGAATGAGCAACTAGAATATTCATGATTCAGAAATTAAAATAACACCATCACTAAATTTAGAATGTAATGTTACTATTGCATTTTCACATGGACTAACTCTGCAGCTCAAATAAACTGTGCTGAGGTTACAGCTCCATTTAATGGAAAAAAAAACCAAAACTTTTTAAGTACAGTGTTCTTAAATTAATTGTTTCACCCTAGTGTGTCTTTGTGACTTTTGATTAAAAGAACACTGCAGAACACAGAGCTTTTTGACTTTGGAAAGATACAGGTAATAAACTGAAAAAATAGGTCATTAGATTTTAGTCTTTATTTGAGGTCATAATGAAAAATGACAATACGTAATTTTCTCTATTATTTATTTCTTCTGTTACTTCATGGCACATACTCTTCCAGACAACTTAAACAACTACTTCAATCATCCCTTAAACATAGAAAGTTTATAACGGTATGCTATGAACCTTTTTTTTAAAAAAAGATTTTTTTAAATATTGTTTTTATATTATGAAAAAATCTGATTTCACTACACTGTAAAAGGCAGAGAGCATTATTTAAGGAAGACTGTCTAAAAATCTTTTGTATTCACTGGTGACTATTACAGAAACACAAATTGAATTACATTTGTACTGAAAACACGAAGTCCCCATAGCTCATTTATTCTGTATAGAAACCTGTACCATTTCTACAGAAATCAGCTTACCTTGTAAATTATATTGCTAATCCATCAAGTTCACATGGCAGAGTAGGTACAGTTTCATATCCATTAGGGATTCACTTATAAAACTGACAATTTGGCACAGTCTGTACTCAGCATAACCAGGACAAGTTAGAATAAAAATTGAATCAAGTTCAAGTCAGTGAGGATAAAGAATACTGACAGGACAGAAACAAAAAACAAAATTTTTTCAGTATCTGGCTTAGAACTCAACTAACCCATCTATTTTGTTTCAACATTGGTATCTTTAGCATTAAACACTAAAATGTTTTTTCTATCTAAAGAATTATAAATCTTCTATTTAAAGAGACATTTAAATGGTCATGGTCACAGTTCTGAAATACCTAGAATCAAACAGAAATTTCCACACACCTACACAAAGTTCTTGGAAAAAAAATGCTTGCTTCAGGAAGACTCACCAAGGGACTACAAAGGACAAAAATTACACCTTGCTAATTGGCCAAAAACAAAGTTGTTTCATTATAGCAAAGAATACAGAAAATGGAAGCAACACAAGCAAAGTCAGATGGATGCATTTGAAAATGTAACTGGTAGCCCAGAACTCAACTTCTTTTTCACTTAAAACCTCCAGATACATACAAAAAACAGAATAATTTGCAGCTTCAGCTAGACAGGAAATTCCAACACCTCCCAGATGGCAATGGAGATGAGGCAAAGGAGACAGGCTTCATCTGCTGCACTTCTTAGCAATGTTTAAAAATTTCATTTTAGCTGGAACTGATTTTTGAGCCATCATGTTCAACTATCTGTCTGTTTAGAAAGATTACATTGGGAGGTCCTACATCACCTTTACATATGCAGCTTATCATATTGGGGTCCTAAACTTTTCTCATTTATTTCTCACAACAGGTGAAGAAGATCTAGCAAATAGTGTAACATTCTGATTCAGAAAGCACCTATCAGCCAGATGCTCTGTGTGATGCAGTAAAATGTCCTCTCTGAAAGAGTGATTGTTTTAGATTATTGTGGAAGATGGTATGAGGAGCAGTATAATGTACTCCTCCTCAGCTCAACCATGCACTTCATTAATATCCTCCAGTAAAAAAACAATCATTCAGTTTGCTCTTACCTGTTTCCAAACTGTCAGTAATGAGGAAAATGACACAGTGGTGCAGCACCTGAAATGGGGAAGCATCAAAATATGTGCAGCAGGACACATGCTTTAGAAAAAGCCTTCCACCCTCGTAACAAAAATGACCCGTCTTGGAAGTGTACTTGGATTCTGATCTTTTTCCAAAAAATCATGGACAAGCTATGATGATTATTTTTAGTCATCTATAGTAAAATTAAATTTGAGAAAAATTTGGAACAGCAATAAATAGGAATGTGAAGTATTTAAATATGAATAAGATTTATTTTTTAAACAGCAGGATTTCCTGACAGGAAATCCATTCCAAAATATTGTCTAAAAAACCAGTCTTGGTGAAAAGTATTTAATAAATAGTTTGAATATAATGTTTTAGACAGTTGCTCCAGAATAGTTTCTTGGGAAAAAACATGCAAACAGCTGTGCTATATTTTTAAGCATTTTGAAGGCATAAAAGAGGTGAGACAGGAGCCTAGTCTCCATAGGCATATTAGCTAAATACGTGAAGCAATATGGGAACTTCTGCTTTGCAGTGCTGCTCTGCAGCATTTCTGCCAGAATTTGGCATAGAAAGATAAAATTCCCTAAATTATACAATACCTAATTCTGATATAATCATAGCAGAAAAATAGCTTTTGTATCATTATGTTTATGAATATTTTTCTGCCTCAGCATGATCTGGAAAATGATAGAAGACGTGCAACTAGCAAATGTGTCCCTAGCTTCAAGCAGCCAAGTATTTTAGCAAAAGAGATGACCAGCTCATGGGACAACTGTGGGTTGACACAGCCTCAAATCACTATGTTCTCACCATTTAACATTTAATCTTTTCAAAAGCAGAGTATCTTCCATGCCATGGATGTTCTATTCTAGACAAGGGATTAATGTCACATATGACTTGCCAAGTAGCTGTCAATATATCCTACATGACAATGCTTTCTCCACTTTCATATTTTGTAATGAGCACATCTGACACATGCATCTCACTTGTTCTACTTATTTCTACTTTAGTCTCCTCTACTAAGAATATTCTACTATCCTGCTATGTTCATTTCATAACTGAAAATTACTAGATCATTTCATTTTGAGTGATGGCAATGATGTGAATAATTATTAGGAGAAACTGGATCATAATAATACATATGGGCATTTCAGATTAATGCAGTTTGAAAGGCTCCATCTGACTGGACTGCTGCCTCTGAAAGCGCTGTCCCTCAGTCACATCACAAGTGCCCCTGATCTCTCTACAGATTCAAGAGACAAAAGGTGACACACCTGATATCTGAGCTTCCCTCTGGGGAAGAGGGGCAATCAAAACCACCCTCTGAAGTTACTCAGTGAAATAAGCAGAGAGCAATGGCTGTATGTTGTATCAACAATGTTTATTGGCAAAGGAACACAGACTCCACAGGCTGAGCAACATCACCAGGGAAGTTTGTGGTCCTCCGGACCAATCAAAAGACTGGTCATATTTCTAGTACTGCCAGAACCCCCCTCCAAAACATTTACTCTCATCTCACTTTAAGGTTTTCATATGTAATGAGTATTTACCAACATAAATGAATCTCTATTCCTCCTGCCTTGCCCCCTTGAAATTTCTCAGTTGAGAATTTTAAGTTTAATTTTAAGTGATAAGTTGCTGGTTTTGATATTGAATTACTTCATTAATTTTTGAAAAATATGCTAGATCTCAAAAATGTTAATTTCATATTCAAGTTTCAAAGACTCCATACACTTCCATGTGTAAGTAACCCATCTGCAGCTGTTTAAGCACTGAATATATCAGTCACTAAACATGAGACCAGTTTATGTCATATGTAACTTTCCTGTTCCTAGTCTAATATGTTCAGTTAGCAACCAGACCAATTTAGGGTCCGTATTTCTTTTCCACGTTCGCTTACTTGAATATTCCTTTATCTTAGATATGAAAAATAGCAATGGATTCAACCTCCCCTCTTTTTTTGTATCATGCATTTTTTATACATTTTTTGGTAATTTTCCTGTTTAACATAAAAGGACAGACATACACTCTCGTTTGATACTGCAAACATTACATAATCAGAGAATTGCAGAATAAGCTGAGTTGGAAGGGACCTATAAGGATCATTGAGTCCAAGTCTAGGCCCTGTACAGCACCATACTCAAGTCACACCATACACCCGAGAGCACTGTCCAAAAGCTTTCTGAATTCTGTCAGGCTTGGTGCTGTGACTGTTTCCCTGAGGAGCCTGTTCGAGTGCCCAACCACTCTCTCGGTGAAGAATCTTTCTCTAATATCCAACCTAAACCTTCCCTGACATAAGTTCAGGCCATTCCCTCAAGTCCTGTCACTGGTCACCAGAGAGAAAAGATCAGAGCCTGCACCTCCTCCTCCCCACAGAAGGAAATTGTAACTCTTTTTCTCCAGGCTGAGCAGACCAAGTGACCTCAGCTGCTCCTCATACAGCTTCCCCTCAAGGCCCTTCACCATCTTTGTAGCCTTCCTTTGGACACTAATAGCTTTGTATTTTTCTTGAATTGTGGCACCCAGAACTGCTCCCAGCACTTGAGGTGAGGCTGCCCCAGAGCAGAGCAGAGCAGAGCAGAGCAGAGCAGAGCAGGACAATCCCCTCCCCTGGTTGGCAATGCTGGGCCTGATGAACCCCAGGACACGCTTGGCCCTCCTGGCTGCCAGGGCACTGCTGGCTCATGTTCAGCTTGTCACTGACCAGGACACCCAGGTCCCTTTCCATGGTGCTGCTCTCCAGCATCTCATTCCCCAGCCTGTCTGTCCATCCATCCAGAGTTGCCCCACTCCAGTACAGAATCCTGCACTTTCCCTTGTTGGACTTCACATGGTTAGTCATTGCCCTTTCCTCTAATTTGCAGGGCCTCCCTGCCTTTGACAGAGTCAACAGCTCCTCCCAGTTATGAATAATTTGTGAACTTGCTTAGCATCCCTTCCAGTCCTGCAGTCAGGTTGTTAATGTCGACACTGAAGAACACAGGGCCAAGAATGGAGCCCTGTGGAACCCCACAGGTGACAGGTCACCAGTCTGATGTCACCCCATTCACTATCACCCTTTGTGCCTCACCTGTGAGCCACCCGTGCCATGATGTGTTTATCCAGCTCTGTGCTGCACATTTTCTCCAAAAGGATACTGGGAGAGACACTATTGAAAGCTTTTCTGAAATTCAAAAAGAGTGCATCCACTGGCTTCCCTTGATCAAGGGAACCCATAAGGGCAGTTATTTTGTCATAAAAAGAAATCAGGTTTGATAAGCAGGACTCTTCTCTCATGAAGCTGGGCTGGCTCTGACTGAAAGACTGCATTGTCTTTCTGGTGTATTTCAATACCTCCCTGAATAATCTTCTCCGTAAGTTTATCAGGCACTGAAGTGAGACCAACACGTCTGTAGTTTCTGGAGTTCTTCTTGCCCTTCTTGGAAATCAGGACAACATTCACCAGCTTCCAGTCAGCAGAGACCTCTTCGCATTTCCAAGACCAGTCAAAAATCATCAAGAGAGGATTTACAGTGCCATCAGCTAATTCTTCAAGGACTCTTGAATTAATCCCATCAGGCCCCATAGATTTGTAGGGATATAGCTGGAATAGCATATCCCACACATTTCTAGGGCCAACCAAGAGTTGATCATGCTCATAGACATGATCCTTCAGGTCAGAGCAGAGACCCTCTTGTTCCATCATTTGTGATGGAGACAGAGACTGTATTAAACACCTCTGCTTTGCTCATGTCCCTGTTTGTGAGGTGAACCATCCTCCTCCTCTAACAGGTCAATGCTATTTTGTACACTGCTAAGTGACAATATACTTGAGAAAACCTCTTTTTGTTGTCCCTCACAATTCTGGACAGCTTCAGCTCCAGTTGAGCTTTGACCACAAAGATTTTCTCCCTAGAGTGGCAAGCAGCATCTCTGTATTCTTCCCATGTTGCCTGACCTTGCTTCCACTGGGCATACACCTTCTTTTCTTGTCTTATTTCCAAGACAAGGCTCCAGTTCAGCCAAGCTGGGTTTCTGCCCTTCCTGCTTAACTGTCAACATCTGGGAATTGCTGCTCCTGTGCCCTTTGGAGGTGGTATTTAAAAAGTGACCAGCACTGATGGACCCCAGTACCTGCAAAAACATTCTCCCAGGGTAACTTACTAATTCCCTGAGCAGCCTGAAGTCTGCTCTCCTCACATCCAGAATTGAGGTTTCACTGGCACTTTTCTTTCTGTCAACAGTGATTTTAAACTTGATCATTTTGTGGTCCCTGTGGCCAAGACAGCTGCCAATCTCCATTTCGCTCATGACATCCAATCTGCTGTCAAGAAGTAGATCAAAGAGGGCAGCTTTCCAAGTCAGCTCCATAAGGATCTGTTCCACAAAGTTGTATTACAAGTTTTTTAGGAATCTTCTGGCCTGGGTTGTACCACTAATGTGATTCTCTCAGTTAATTTCTGGCAAGTTGAAGTCCCCCACAAGGACAAGGGCACTTAACTTGGAAGTGTTCCTTAGTTCATCAAATAATAATTCCTCAGTATCATCAGCCTGGCCAGGAGGTCTACAGTAGACTGTCATGAGACATCATCATTATTTGTTTGCCCCTTGATTCCAGAAGTTCTTAGTTGTTCCATTTCCAACTGTGAGCTCCATACCTTCTAACCCTTCTATTACAGACATTACCACTCCTCCACCTCTCTCCAGAAAAATGAATTTTACCTACTGTAAGTACTCTTTCTAGCACTAGAAGATGCAGAACTCAAGTTTAACACACAGGAGAAAAAAAAAAAAACCCAACAAAACAGCTTGGGAAACAGCAGCACAGTCGACCTTTGTAGCAGTTTTGGAGACAACTGAAACATTTTTGAAAATAAAAAAAATCCCATTAATTAGGGAAGAATATCATATAATGCACTGTGAAAAATGCTATGGGTTTGACTAGAATATGGTGTGACACTAAATTTATCTATGCTACAAGAAGCAAACTTTGAGATTACGACCATAACACCTATAATTCACATAATGGTTAAATGATTAATTTCAACCATAATTTATTATTCATTATCTAAATTATGCAGGGGAATGCAGAACTCAGAAATACTGTAAAAAACCGAATGTATTTTTCTAAAAGAACCTAAAAGTTTAATGCTACAGAACAGGAGACTAATGCAGGAAAGACTTCATCAGTTACAATAATTCAGATATTTTCCCAGAGAAAACAGAAATCAAGGGTTGAACTGGACAGCATTCAGTAGCCAACCAACCGTGGAGAATACACATCCTTTTAATAAAGTAGACGGCACAGCCCAAAATCTTTTGGGATCATACCATAGCCAACTATCATGGATTGATATAACAGTACTGGAAAGTTATTATCTAAACCAAAGAGATTTCTACAGATGCCATTAGGAGTTTTCTGCACCTCTTAATGTACTTCCAGCACTATTAGGGCAAAGCATTTTCTTTAGTAACTGTCTTTACCAGATAAAATGCAGCACAACTGAAATGCATACACTTTCCTCAATTTTCGAGGTCCCCTATTTCAAAGAAATAAGCCTTTAAATTGGTACTAGGAATTACTTTAATTCATGCCATTGTGTGTACTAAGAGAATGATATAAAATTACCTCTATATCCAATAAAACTTAATAATTTCCTATAGAGAAGAGTAGAAAAAATTACATTACTCATTGTATAACATTAAATTTTTTTTAAAAATCCATCAGGAATAGTAAGCTGAAGACATTAAGCTAGAAAAAAAAGCAGGTAAAAGTGTACTGCTAGATATTCATGTCAAAATTGTTAGATACCCTATGAAGACTTCGATGTTATATAAATCTCTCAAAGCAAGGAATGGCCAAAACAATATGCCTTACTTCCTGATAAGTATTATTCCATATGCATATGGTAACTTTTATTCACCATGTTATTTTATTTTAAGAGAAATCCTGTGAAGAATCAAGATATTCATATTTTATGGATACAATTTTTCTGGAACAGTGAACCCTGTGTCAGCAAATCATAGTCCAAGTACTCCAATTTCAGCACCTTCTGGGAACACTGCAACAAGGTAAAAAAGTAATGTAATTTCCATGGCAGTATTTAACTACTTAACTTTGTCCATCACTCTCTTCCTGATCTCCTTTCTCATTTGCTTCCCTACTGCCATTTTTAAAACAGATAAAGGAAAGGACTTATAAAAAAAAGTCAATCATAGTACCATCAGCTCATTTCAAATAACTTATTTTGTCTTTAGGAAATATGGCACGATACCACAATCAAAAAAT
Organism: Agelaius tricolor; assembly: GCF_023055355.1. Classification (NCBI taxonomy): domain Eukaryota; kingdom Metazoa; phylum Chordata; class Aves; order Passeriformes; family Icteridae; genus Agelaius; species Agelaius tricolor. The sequence goes on from NW_027269287.1 coordinate 8,216,043, forward strand.
AAAAACACAAGACTTTGTACCTAAAGACACTATAACTCATTTTTGAATGCTTGACTGAAATTATTACTATTCTTTATTCTTTTAAATGCTATAAAAATCAGTTGTGCAGTTGCAGAACATGCTGTATTTTACCATACTGACATCTTTATGCACAGTTACCAACTATCAAAATACTTCTGATAAATACACTTATGGATTTCGTTAGAAGCACAGAAAAATGTAGCCAGAACATAAAAATTGATTGATAGATGTTTCAAAGTTTTCCTAGTGCCCATAGATGTTTCGTTTTTAACATTTTCATCTTTACAAATACTTGATGCCTAGTGTATTACATTCCAATTACCACATAAAACAACTCAGACAGCAATGCTGAAACAACAAAAAACACCAGTGATAGTGCAGTCTTGTTATTAAACAGCAACATTTGACAGCTCTTAGAAAATGCTATAAAACCTATGGTATCAAAAGTCATCTTACAAGCACAGTGCTCTATTACTTTGTACAAATGAGGATATTCCTGATAGAAATCGTGCTTATTTGACCTATGTGTACAGAAGGAATCAGCATGTCTCTCTTCTTGACAGCAAGGCTGCCAGAGGCTAACAAGATAGAAAAGTGACTGTCAACCAACAGATGAATGTCTGAAGAGAATACTTTTCCAGAAAGTAATTAATAAATAAATAAATAGATAATAATAAGTAGTACATAACAGGCAATACTATTTCCTGAAGAAAATCTGTGCAGGGTGCTCAGATAATCTGCTTACATTGAACACCTTCCATATCTTGAGGCTTTGAGCGTATGTAAAAACTGTAATAAGCAATCTGTATTTATGCTAGCAGCCTAATGACTTTTAAAATAATCACTCCACGCCTAGAGGGAGAAAAGAAACAGAGGGTTATATAGCATGGAAACAGATAAAGTGGGACTGCCTTCAAAACTTGTAGCTCAACAATACACTTACTGCTATATAGAGCTCTCATTTCCCATTTTCTAATATGTTAGTCAAACTTTTCCTTCCTGATTAAATAGGTCTGAATCTTGAAGCATTTTTGTTAAAGTATTAATTATAGGATAAAGGCTGAACAGGATGAAAAGGCAGTGAATGTCTCTCTGGGGATGAATGTTTCTCTGCACTAGTGTCTCTGTACGGGCTGAAGAGGAAAATGGTTCACCACGTAGACTAACACTCACAAAATAGGTATCACTAGGCAGAAAAAAAATTCTTGAAGTTATATTCAGTCTTTCCTCACCACATAGATGTTGCAGAATCTGCTTAAATATGAAAAGGGACAGAAGAGGCTTTACATTTTTGTTTGTTTTAATGGGAGGTTTAGGATGGCCCTTCCTTTCCCCAGAGGTGAGTAATGATTTACTACTACCACATAATGATGTAAAAACCAGCCAACTACTCCCCTACAAAGTTGATATTTTTCTTCTACTTTCTTTCATAACAATGATGATTAACTAAGGACTATAATTACTTTCTAGAGAAACACTTTCAAAAGATTATCTCTTCCTGAGCTTCTTGCAAAAATGGATAGGAACATTAAAAAGCTTTGTTGTCCTAACATCTTCCTGGTGAAAAACAATCCATAATATTTCTTTCATATTGCTCTCTCAAACTTGAGCCAAGTCTGGCAGAAGGTTCTAGAAAAAGACAGGCAACTCATCACGCAGCTATGCAACAAAAATTAAAACCTTTTTGAAAGCCCAGGAAAACAAAGAACAGACAAATTAACCAACAATGCAGATGGATACAAAACAGCCTAAAGAAATTTAAAACTTGCTTGTAGCTCTTGGGCACAGTACAAGGATTGCCAAAGTCTGAGGGAAAAGATAAAATTGTTTGTAGATTATATTTTTTCATGGAAACAACTGAATGAGTAGAACATAAACATGCCTAGAAAGGACTCTGCTCCAACTTTCAGGCAGCACAAATGAGATGGACAGACAAGCTGCTGAGACAGTGATGTGATGCTCGGTGCCCAATTTCCTTAGCTGCTGTAGGCACCAAAGCAGCTGCTGATGTCCCGTGGAAGCAAATTTTGTTTTGGAGAAAAAGGATTCAAAAAGAAAAAAAATGCTCAATGCTTCTAGACTAAAATACTTCAAATTATTAACAATAAAAAAAATCAAAGCAAATAGACTTCTGCCAGGCCTTTTTCACAAAGTGAAATTTTCTTTTTTAAATGGCCCTAGGGTCTTCTCTGTACTTTGGACTCAAGTTTCGCGTTAGGTAGAAAAGTGTGTATTTTCCACCTCTGTTCATATGTTTATGTTTAAAGTAGATCCCATTCCTGCTTAGTAAATTCCTCAGTTCCACAATCTCTTGATAACATACACAGACTGCTACTAGAAACATCTATAGTAACTGGTAATTTAAAAAAAAAAAAACAGGTATTTCCACAAAAGTATTAAGTAGGCTGAATAATATAATTTTTTTTTTTTCATTTAGCAGTCTGGTTACTTGCCTTCTTTCTTTCTTTTTTTTATGCTAGCTGAGCTTTTTGAACAACAATTTAATTTCAGTTGAAGGTGAGATGAATAATACAGTTTGGTAGTACAGAATTTATCCAATTTCAGAGAGCACAAAGTTAAATTACTTGTTAAATGGTACTTTAAATCACCAAAGATGTAACAAAACCCTATCCTCTTGAGAAACATAGACTGCTACCCTTTCATATTCAGAAAAAATTTTCACTTCTCTTTGCAAACCCCATCTCCTTATTAGTTCTCAGTATGAACTAGACCTAGAATAAGACTTTCATTCAGTAATTATTAAGTCTTCAGGCCAGTTACATTGCAAGAACCAAGCAGTGCATAAAAGTGTACTGCAATTGTCAACACACAGAGAAGATTCTGGGCTGAACCTAAAATTCATCTGTTAACCCAGTGCTTGACCTCCCTTAACATGAACTCGCCCTTGGAAGTGATTCTCTATTTTCAGTCACAACCTGTTAGCTTTCTTACAAGAGCTCTTTAGGCAGCCTCAGGCAAAATTGCCTCATCAGCCCACCAGAAAAAGTTTTCTCCTCATTTACACAGTATATCTGCGACTAAGTGCACACAACCTGCAATGGCTGTTTCTGCCAGCCAGAATGCAGGGACATTGGTAGCTTGGGAACAACTAAATAGCAGCGATGCATTATACTGCATACACCCACTCGGTGTTAGACACACCCATGGTGTTAGCCACAATTTAGTAGAAGTAAAATATTTCTTTCAAGTACTGCTGCCAATGTGCTCTGCTGGGTGTTCAGTCCGGGGCAGGTTTAAACAGGTCCAAAAAAAAGGAAAAAGAAAAACCCACAGTCCAAGGAACTTCTTTACCTCAGCTAGCTAAACTAACTGAAACAAAGGAGAGCTCTGTCCCACTGTCTGTTCATCCGCAGACAACACAGTCCAGGAGCAGGAATGTGGAGGAGTGAGTGCAGTGTCTGAAAACAAACTGTAACCTTGGTTACTATTTATTGAATATGGCCTGATACTAGACAGCACCCTCACTGGGAAGAGGCGGAAAACAGAGAAAGATGCACTGCGGCCACTCAAACTGCAGCTGAACCACAGAAATGACCATGCCAGTAGCAGTTGCCCCTATACAGAAGATGAAATCCAAGATAAAATCAGTTCACTTAGAGAGGGATGAAGAATTAAAGCCTTACAACAGGAGGCAGGGCCAAAGATAATCACCTAATTCCTAGCCCCAAGACAGCTGTGACATACACAGGATTGCAGTCAGGTGAGCCCTTGGTGACCTGGCCGCTCCAATGCTGGCACAACGTGGCCCACTGTATGAAATTTAATGATAAAGAAGCCAAGAAACTGGGATGCCTGTCCTGGAATGTGGGCATTGATAAGGGTATTGGGAAGAGGAAAGTACATTACCATCTGGAGTCATGGACAAAAAGGATCTGAAGCCTGCTACAGTCCCAACAAAAATGAGATCTTTGCATTTTATTAGAGGGGCTCAAGCCACCTCTGAAGTGTCTGGCACCAAAGCGCAGCACCTCCTGGCATCCCAGCTACCAGTGCTGGGCTGAATGTTGAAAGGGACAGTCCCTTACACACATCCTGCCACTGATGCTGTGCAAAGTAAACTGCACGGATCAGATAGCAAACTCAAACAGGAAAACCCAATTGCCCAGGATCCTGGAGCTCATCATGGACTGGCCCAAAAGTGAAAATTTCAGAGTATCTGACTACCAGACAAGGAGAAGGAAAAGATGACACATGGTGAGGAGGGCCTGTCCACCACTTAACCAGCTACCAGAAAACAAAACTTTTTGTTTTCTTTAGTTGCTCTCTTTAGTGAGAGTGCAACATGCTCTCTTTAGTGAGAGTGCCATACTGGCAGTGTAAGGATGAGTTATTTCTGGCTCAGTGGGCCCTTGATGCCTCCAATCATCCGGCAAGAGATGCAGCATACAGATGGGCTCATGTCTAAGGGGTGGACTTAAACATGGACACTATTTCCCAGGTGATCCAATAACTGTGGAACATTCACTGCAATCAAGCAGGCCAAATGGGTAAAGCCACTGTGGTATGGGGGATGATGGTCAAAATATAAATATGAGCAGGCCTGACAGATTAATTACATCACACTCCCACAAACACACCAAGATAATAACTACCTTGATATTCATGTAAAGAACCACTGGATGGCTGGAGATGTACCCTGTGCCTCACACCACTGCCTGGAACAGCATCTTGGGCCTTGAAAAGCAAGTCCTGTAGTGACATGGCACCCCAGAAAGAACTGACTTGGACTACAGGACTGTCCTGGTTCAGGGCAAATTTTGGAGAGAACCCCCAGAGGGGCTCCTCTAGGAAAGCAGATTCAATTGGCCCCTCCCCCCAACCGGTCCGGGGGAAAATACCTCCTTAGATAAAAGTGGAAAAAACCTGTTTATTAAACAACAAAACTTTAACAATATTAAACAATAAAACCCCTTACTGCTCCAAAAGAGATGACAAACTCAGGAAAGTCCCTTCCCCGGGTTGCAGCTTGGCTCACTCAGTCTCTGATCAGTCCCTCCAGCGCTGGAAATACCGCGGCCCAGGCCCGGCCTGGTGGGCCACAAGGTGTGAGCTGCCAGTGCTCTGCTGGGTGTTCAGTCCGGGGCAGGTTTAAACAGGTCCAAAAAAAAGGAAAAAGAAAAACCCACAGTCCAGGGAACTTCTTTACCTCAGCTAGCTAAACTAACTAAAACAAAGGAGAGCTCTGTCCCATTGTCTGTTCATCCGCAGACAACACAGTCCAGAAGCAGGAATGTGGAGGAGTGAGTGCAGTGTCTGAAAACAAACTGTGCGCTTATTCTCTCCCCACTTTGCTCTCTGGAAGTCTTAAAGGTGCAAAACTTATTATTCAGCATAAACAGAACAAGACAATTGGGGATAAAAACATCATATAGCCGACCCAGGACAAGGACTCATTTCAAAAACAACCCCATAGATGCCTGGGCTAGAGAGCGTGGTATTGAGCAGGTATATCATACTCCCTTGTCATGCACCAGCACCCAGTAAAACTGTAACTGTGCAAGTTTCCACTGATCCAGAAATTTCAGACCTTGAGACTTCACAAGACTAAGAAATCACACGCATTGTCTGCTCTCCAGCATACTAAAGGGTCAGTATACTGACCTCCCACTGTCCACGACATTGCTTGGGCAAAACAGATCCTCTTGAGGTGCAAAGGAATGGCAAGTCTGCTGTGCACCTGGATAAGTTGCTCTCAAAGCTAAGCAAACTAATAAATGTAAGTCAGATGTCCCTTTCTCCATAACAAGAATCAAAGACTTGATTGATGTCCCTAAAATTTATATAATGTTGCAGAAGCAAGCAAAATACCATCTCACTTCCCCCTGCTCTCACCACTAGCAATCCTGCAGGGATAAACCAAATGAGAGACCCTATGTATTCTCCTGGATAATAATCATCCTCTACCTTTGTTTAGGTAAATGGAATACTGATCTCAGGTTTTCTCTGATCAGCATTTTCTTCATCTGTGAATTGTATGACAAGCCCACGACTTTATTTTTCAACATCTTCCTAAAAATTCATACAATGTGTGCAATTTTCTCATGTCCTTCTCAGCCATTTATTCACTGGTGAAATCAGCTTTCTTCACAGTCAGAATATTAAGTTTTAAAGATTTGGAGGCCACTGTAGACGATTTTGCTAAAATGTTGTATTAGGTTCTCTTGCAGAATTGCTTGTTAATTATAACTTCTAGATCCCTTTTATAGTTTCTCCTTTTGAAATCCTATTCTACTCTTACTGAGATGAGACTTGCATTTCTCATTGCTTGGTATACAACCTATTTTGACTGTACTTAAAAACTGCCCTTTGTTTAAATGAGTTTCGTTTATAAATTTTTTCAAGTTGCTATCTGCGCCTTTCTGCAATGTGACACCTGCCCATTTTATTAACAGGAAATCTATTTAGATCACAAAGTATTGGAAAACATTGGATGGGACATTCTGAAAAACTGCAGTAGAAATATTTCTGTTCAGTGATGCTAAAAAATTACCAATTTTTGTGCATGACTATCTTAAAATGAGTTCGAATAAGAATTAGCAGCAAAAAAAAAATGTAGCTGTAATTGTACAGTATTACACCAGCTCCCAGTAATGCTGCCACTAGCACAAAAGGAGAAGGCCAGGTTTATGCCCTAAATCTCCCATTCGTGCCCTGAACACAAACTGACTAACATCCAGAGCAGGACAACAGAGCTCTCCTGTGCACCTTCTCTGCCCTGCCTCCTCTCTCCCTCTCTCCTGACACACAGGCCCTCCTGTGTGGGCCTCCTGCTCACACAGGCTCATCAGGCTGGCTCAGGGCAGCTGCACACTCGAGCACAGCAAGAGAGCATTGCAAGGTATGACACCTTGCTGTGCAGGGAGAGGTCTACACCTTCCATTCTAAAAGCACACATTTCAGCAGCATTTTCAATAGATGGCAAAATAAGTTTTGCACCTTTCAATAGATGGCCCATCAATCATTCACAATTCCTCTTCTGATATGCTTCAACATTATTACCAGATGTATGCCAACAAGAGCATCAGGTATGGACTTCTGTTCTGCAGCCATATGCTGTACTTAAACATATAATATTTATTATATGAAGCCACAAAGTTTTTTTTCATTCTTATTTGAATAATATACCTCAAGAGAACAGTGAGTCAATGTCTTCCCTTTGTCAGCACTATTTCTTATATAATTTTTTCTTCAGCAACTGATGTGTTTAACTGTTTCTGCAGTCACTTGCTCCAGACAAAAACACCATTGGAATAAACCACATTATCTTATAAACCTTATATTAGTTGCGTCCTCTAATGACGATATATTCTTACAGTCAGAGCTGAAAATGTTATAGGCCATCAGTATCCAATTATGAAGTCCAACATAACAGGTGGAGCACATTCAGACAAATCTATTGCAATTCTTCTCAGACTATTTCTCTGTCACAGGCATTTTTTTCTTATTTTCGTAATTCATCAGTGACAGTAACAAAGACTTATCAAGGCCTCACCATGACTGTAAGAGGTTATATCTCACTCTACAGAGAAAATGGTGAGCAAAACTGGGTCAGTAACCTACAACTGGCCAAACAGGAAGTAGCGTCTGCTTTGTAAGAAATGAGAATGGGTAATTATCACAAGCACAGATTTGAATTTCCTATACTCATCTAACAAAATTATTCTTAGAATTGAAATAATAATAAAATGTCTCCTCCCATAAAGATAACCTGAAGAAGGAGGGGGAAAAATGAAGCTAGAAACACTATATTAAGACTGGCTAATATTAGTCTTCCATGGGAAAAGATGAGGTCAAACCAAAATGAACACACAACTCCAGAACATCCTGCAAAAATCTGCAGTCACCAAACCCCAAAATTTTCTGGGATTAACCCCACTTTGCTTTGGCTCCAGCTGTACCATCTTCAAGAAACAAGGATAAGAGCCCTGATAATTGCAGTGTAAATGGAGGATGACAAATTGGAAAACTGGTATTAGGGAATATTGGGCAACAAGGCCCAAAGAAAAATAACCAGGCCTGAAAGAAAGAGAGAGACTGTGAAACTGTGAGTCCTTTTCTGTAACATGAATCTGTGACTGGATGCTACCAGTACAAATCTTGCTCAGAAAATACCTGTATCCAGGTACAGGACCATTCACATGAGACTACTGATATTGCAATTAAACACCGAATATATTCCAACCCAGAAAAGAATGCAAAGACTAAAGAAACTGACCAAAACCTTCAGAGGGAATCTGCAGCAATCAAACAGGCAGAAAGTGTTTAGACTAACTCACTTTCACTATCTTAAAATTCTAGTTATGATGAATTTCCTATACAAATGTAAGGTGAAGCACGGATCTTTACAAATCTAATACGCCAGCTGCTGCTTCAAATAGTTGCTTAATAGTGCCTACCAGCAAAATATTCAATGCAAGAATGCAATCTGCTTGTTTTGTTAAATCCATGTAAAAAAAAAATATTAATAAGCATAAAATAAATTTTAAAATCAACAATCAAATTTTCAAGATTAAGTTATATATTCTCCTTTCAGTTACTTTTGAATGTCTCATGAGATCTTCTTCCTAATTTTCATGAACATTTCATTTATTTATCTCGTACTCTAATCAGACTTAAGACTTCAAGAATCTCTTTGCAGGCTGGTTTCTATCTATTTCAGATATTCTAATTCTATTCTTACATCTCTTTTAGGTATTATTATAGCCATTTTGATTTTTAAATATAAATAAGGAACACAGTAGAAAAAGTCAGCAATTACAGCAGCAGTCCTTGAGACTCCATGACTGCTTTCAATTTTCACAGGGGATCAAACAGCTTCTCATCATGGCAGTAACCAAGTATGGCATCTGGCTAGCTGGCACTGGCTGGAAGGCACACACAGCCTCACAGTCATATAGGACTTTAGTGGGCACTTAGGGAACAACTTCAATTATCTGAAACATCACTGTTGGCACTGAAAGACACAGATATTTACAATATTCACTACTGATACTGATTAAGGTACAGGATGACATTTCTGAAACTGTACACATTGCCAGTAAAAGCACTGTCATTCACTTATAAATAACCACTTAAATGATCATAAAAATAATTTAAAAACCAAAACTGAAATAATAAAATAATTCATTTGCTATAAAGGATGGAAACAGTACAGTTCCAGTGGCAGCATCAAACACTTTGGAAGGATTAACAGCTTGGTTTAGTGACTACTATTAGTATTGTGTTCCTCTTCCATCACTAGGAAATAGTCTGCTGCATTATGCTGTACCGTTACATGAAAAGCATGTTGGAAATATTTTCTAGAAATCTAGCTTTTCTCCTTTGGCAAGTAACTAGTACTTAATTTTACTGATATTAATTTCATGCGACAGGCAATATAAAAGAGCTACTTATAACCACTCTTAAAGAATTATTTATAGACTTCTAGTAAATTTAATGAAAGAGATAATTAGTATGAACAAGCATAATTTACATAACACATTGGTGTTTCTTTCAGAACAACTGCATAATGATACAATTAAATACAACTGAAACAGTAAGAGTGTATTCACATACATCACCTCTCCAACAGATCTCCATCTCCCTCAAACATGCTAAAAGGCAAGACAGCAAAGCAACAGCTGAAAAACTTGCCATCACCACAATCACTGGATTTTGCCTACAGAATTGAGATACTTGCTAACTGGTAAAATAAATGGCATCTACCTCAGAGTTTCCTTAATATATTAGAACTGTTGAAAGATTTTTTTGTTTTTTCTAGATATATATGAAGACCAGGTCTAAAACCTGCCTACTTAACATGGTTTCTTTTCATGACATCCAGTTTCTGAGACACAGAAAGCCAAGCTCTTCTCTATGCTCCTCGTTTAATTCAAAAGGCTCTTACAAGAGTCCTCTGCCTTCATCCACAGGACCATCTGCTCAGGGACACATAGAAAAAGCAACCTTCTACTTACATGTCCAGTGACTCCCAGCATATCGAGTGCCACTGTTCACACAACCTCTGAATCTAGCCAGTCTTGAAGTTGTGTCACTTGTTCACATGCAGAAAGGCAACAAGTTAATCAGTTTCTTCATTTGCATGATGAGGCACTATTTTACCACTAAATGCAACCCAACTGTATATTCTTAATATATTAATTCACATTTCAGGACATTATGCTGCTTGCATCTCCTCTACTACATCTGAGATACATTAAAATGTTACTGGTGAATAGAACACTTCTGACCAAACAGAATAAGGATTTGCCAGAATGTCAAAACTAATCCCCTTATAGGACCAGGGCTAGACAAACACAGTACTTAATGCATGAAAGTACAGACACCTAAATTACACAACAGCATCAGTATCAGCAAACACCTTAGTATAAGACAGAAAAATCTGGTGGTAAGTGTCACTGGTCCCCTGGCATTACACAAAGCATACATTCTCACTCCTCAGTTCTGTGATAAAACATTTCCCTTTGTCACTGCATGAAAGATATTCAGATTCAGTTTGACAGCAGCACAGAAAATAACCATGAAACTGCCACTGAGAAGAGACACAGACTTCCTAATGCCACGTTACTGAAGTGCAGTGACACCTCAAATTTCTTTTATTGCAGCAGTGATATACACAAATGACACATATTGTATGCACACTCCTGCAGGTAAACATGTCTCATAGGACAAGAAGACACAGTCTTAGGGCAAGAAGACACAGTTGTTAGCTGCACCAGGGAATGTTTAGGTTTGTCTTAGGAAGATCTTCACATAACGAGTGATGGGGCATTGGAATGGGCTGCCCAGGGAGGTGGTGGAGTCATCATCCCTGGAGGTGTTTAAGGATGTGGGAATCTATAAAATTAGAGGGGTTTGGAAAAGCTGCAAAAGGCAGGTCTCAGGTCGCAGAATTGTGAGTAGAGCTAAAGCAACAGTCATGTGTTAGGTCAGCAGAAAAATTTTTTAAACTGTAGAAAAAGCAAGAGCAAATCAAACAATAAGCCTGTGTATTAATGCTTGTCTAAATAGTTCTCTAAGCTGCAGAAAGTTGATCTAGCAAGATATTAGGAATGTTAAAGCTTAAGAATGGAGTTCTGTGTGTTGTCTCTTACAAACAGGTATCGTATTTGAAATAAGCAAGCATTGTTTTAACCAAAGGTACGTGTGCTTATGGTGATTAGATAGAACTACTGTCAATATGCTTTTGCTTTGTGTGATTGGTCAAGAAGCTTGTAAAGTATATTGTAACATTAAGTATTTTAGCCTGCTGCCTAGATTGTGGGCTGTTAGCATCTTCCCATTGTCATAATCATGTAAAAAATAAACAGCTCGAGACACTTTCCCAGCAGCCCCATCTCGTTCATGTCTGTAAATAACCCCCGTTGCCAGCGTCAAATGGTGCCCTTCCTCTGTGAGGAAAAAACGTTAGACTAAGATAAAAAAGAAGATCGTAGAAAATTCAAGCGCCAGAAGCCCAAGTTGTTAAAAAAGAAGAATAGGTCATCCCCTTCGTCAACTGCACCTGATGTCCTTGTAAGTAACCTTTTTTAAGAAGCTCCTAGACTACTACAATAGGAAATCCTTTATCTAAAACAGAATAAGACATTTTTTACCAACTTGAGAAAATTTTACAAGATAAAAGACGTTCAGATATCTCAAAAAATAAACTGAAAGACTTATTAATCTGGGTAAAAGTGAATACTCAAAATATAGACTTGCAGTCTGCTTTTACCTTTGATTTCTGGGATCAAATGAACTAGAAAATTTATAATCTATTCTCTTTCAAAAAAGAAAAGACTGTAAGCAGACTAATGCCTGTCTCCCGAGCTCTATTAGATAGTTTTAAACAAAATAATTGTAACAAAGACCTTTTCGAACAACAAAACAGAACATCTTATTCTGACATTTTAAATCCAAGTGATGCTTAGCCGTCGTCCTCTTTTAAGAAGATTTTGAGTTCTGTTCAGAGTTCCTTCCCTTCTGGCACGTCCGAGATTTCTCCAGACAGTGTAGACAGCACCCTGATCCCCAGAAAATGAGAATCAGATCAGCTTTCAGCTTCAGTAGTGCCCTCTGTTTCTTCCAAGATTCCCTGCGTCCTTGCTGCTGTGAACTGCCTTCCGCCCATTCCTCCCTGAAAAAATCCACCCCTGCAATGTCCAGAAAAGCGTTCGAGATTTTCATTGCATTCCAAGAATGTAAGAGTTCAAAAGTTGTGTTCAAAAAAAAGTGGAGGCACATCAGACATTAAAGCACATTCTAGATCAACAGAGAGGAGAAGTAGGGGTAACACCACAGATGAGGTTGAACAAAGCTTTGTATGTTTTTAATCTTTTAAACAGTTCAGTTGCAGAACCTGATGCACCAATTTTTAGGCATTTTTCAAATAACACACAAGCAAAACTGAAAGAAAATCCTCCTGTTTTAATTAGAAACCCTGAGTCTGGACAAATTGAAGGACCTTTCCGATTAATCACCTGGGGCAAAGGGTATGCTTCTGTCTCTACAGGTGCAGGAATTAAGTGGGTCCCAGCCAAAAACGTCAAACCATATCGCACCCCAGAACGTGTTGACGAGTCCAGAACCAAAGAAACAAGTACGCAGACGTGAGCTGAGCAGAGGGATCCCAGGTCACTCCTGACGTTCCTTGTGCATTGGTGGAACCTGCAATCTCTGATTTTGTGTCAATGTTATTTATAAGTGTGTCAATTGTATGTCAAATGTTTAGTAGAGCTGATTTTTGGCAAAAGTGTGGGTTTTTGTTTTTGTTAGGTTATAGATCCCCTCTATTGGATCTTCAAGGTGAAATCTTATCTTAAGGTCAAAAGCTAAATATGAGGATTTTGCCAAAACTTAGCTCATGAACAGGATGGAGCAAAATCAAATTGTATGCTGGTGTTGGTGGGTTTTAATTGTTTTTGTCGTGCAGATTTGCCTGTGGAACAACCAAAAACAAATGTTTGGGTGAACTTAGCCAAGGCAGCAGGCTCAGATACTATATGTTTGTCTAATTCGGAACCAGAAAAACCTTTCTCAACCCATCTGGTTGGTGTGCCAGTAAAAGATTTGCCCTTCCTCAAAAAGCAATCCAATGGTAAGCCAGGTGAGACTGACAATGGAAACAATCCCGCATTGAATTGGAATGTTTGGGCCAAAGAGCTTCCCAAAGCAAGAACTTCCCAAACCCCAAGAATTGGAAATCCTTGGTTCTTTAACAATGGATTTTTGCCTTACCTTTACAGCTAGTGATTAGAGAGAAGGTGATCCTCCAAAGTACAATGTTACTCCCCGTTATTTTGCATACAGAAATGTAAGGTTTTGGTGTAACTTTTCAAACAGTTGGGATGTGCTTTCTGAGGCTGACCAATATCCACAACAATTGCCAAAGGGATATTGGTTCATTTGTGGAGATAGGGCTTGGTAGGGCATTCCATCACACCTTGAAGGTGGCCCATGTAGCATTGGGAGCTCACTGTAATTGCACCTACTGCCAAAGCGGTCATGAAAAAGAAACAAAGGGGAACAAGATCTGCTCATCATTATGATGAGAACTGTAAAAGTGATTTCATGCCTTAGAAGGCTGCAAGAGGGTTTCCGCAGGTATATTGGCTTCAGCAATGGCATTGAAACAATTAGATCAAGTTGGATGTTGGCTGAGTAAACAAACTAATGCCACATCCTCTGCAATCAGTGACATGTTGACCAATGTTGATAGTGTTAGACATGCGACCCTTCAAAACAGAGCAGCAATTGATTTTCTTTTACTGGAACAAGGACATGGTTGTGAGGAATTTGAAGGATCGTGTTGTATGAACCTGTCAGATCATTCTGAATCCATTCAATCCATCCACAAAAGCATACAAAAACTGAATGATTTGACAGCACAAATTAAAGAAGATGGTGGGTCCTGGTTAGATGATTTGTTCCAAGAATGAAGCTTTGCACCTTGGCTAAGGGAATTTTGCAAGATAAGTCTCTATGTATTGGGTGTTTTGGTAGTGATATTAATAGTAATACCCTGCATACTTCAGTGTGTGCAACGAATGATGAACAAAACAGTCAAAGAAGTTTTTATCATACAAGAGAGAGAGAGATAGGAAATAGATTCACAGAAAGTGCTCGAAATCTCACAGAGATGGTGGATGAAGGTATAGAAATGGAGGAAGGTTTTGAATTAAGATCCTGGAATTGTCAAGAGTTCTTCGAACAATGACTTGTAACTATTGTCAGGTGAAGTTTATGCCCTTTCCACTGACTGGCCCTTCACAGCATTAAATTGCTGTGTTGTAATATAGCAATGCTTAGTGCCAACAAGAACATGCTTTAAGCAGATAATAAGCAAAAATATTATAGTAAGGCTACGAAACGCAAGTAATAAATGACACAATTGTGAGTTTCTTTTTGGGTGAAAAGAGAGGGGGAATTGTGGGAATCCATACAGTTAGAAGGTTTTGGAAAAGCTGCAAAAGGCAGGTCTCAGGTCGCAGAATTGTGAGTAGAGCTAAAGCAACAGTCATGAGTTAGGTCAGCAGAAAAATTTTTTAAACTGTAGAAAAAGCAAGAGCAAATCAAACAATAAGCCTGTGTATTAATGCTTGTCTAAATAGTTCTCTAAGCTGCAGAAAGTTGATCTAGCAAGATATTAGGAATGTTAAAGCTTAAGAATGGAGTTCTGTGTGTTGTCTCTTACAAACAGGTATCGTATTTGAAATAAGTAAGCATTGTTTTAACCAAAGGTACATGTGCTTATGGTGATTAGATAGAACTACTGTCAATATGCTTTTGCTTTGTGTGATTGGTCAAGAAGCTTGTAAAGTATATTGTAACATTAAGTATTTTAGCCTGCTGCCTGGATTGTGAGCTGCTAGCATCTTCCCATTTTCATAATCATGTAATGAAACTGATGCTAAAAAATAAACAGCTCGAGACACTTTCCCAGCAGCCCAGTCTCGTTCATGTCTGTAAATAACCACCCTTGCCAGCATCAAAGGACAGACTGGACATGGCACTTAGAGTCATGGTCTAGTTAACAAGGTGGTGTTGGGTCATAGGTTGGACTTGATGACTTCAAAGATCTTTTCCAACCTAGATGATTCTATGATAAGAATGTACACACACACTTGTTTATTTATTTGCACAAAAATCTTCACATGGAAGGTCCAAAAATCTCTCAGTGGAATAAATCCAAATTAGGTTAGGTTAGTTAGTTAATAGGTAATTAGGTACCTGGCTTTCAAGTTCAAATATTACAAGAATACTCATTCATAGTACAAAATAAATCGTACAATAGTAGAAGAGTACTCACTCATACTGCATGAGGAAAATTATTATTTATTATTATTAAAATTATCCATCTGTTTAAATATGTACATAATATTAGGCTAATGTCAAAGACATACATTAAAACTTCTACAGTGGAAGAGTTAGCTCCTTTAAGGAAAGATGGTTATTTTTGAGACTGTTCCACCTAATGAAGCAAATTTGTACTGCACTTCATTTTGGATGACACAACACTGCAAAGTTCAGCATTTATTATCATTTAAACCATAAGCTGTACAGTTTTCTAAAAGCAGAATAATGCCTCCTAATTTTGGCCAAAATAGCATCTGTTTTGGGTATCATGTATCTTGGTGGCTGCAGATGGCTGAGATTTACTTCAAGCTACCTATGTAGCTGAACTGTGGAGCTAAATTTAGCCCCAGCCAGATAAACTGCAAAGAGAACCTGCAACTGTTCGAGTGCTGGTTAACCCAAGCCAAAATCCTTACTGTTGAAGCTACAATACTAGATAGACAAGTCGATGTTTACTAATTAAATTGCCTTTACCACCGGGACACTGATGAAAAGTATAGTATTACCATAGAAACTGAAGAGAAAGACAAGACTTGGTGAAATCATTGCAGGGAGTTTCCCAGCATGTTGGATTAGCATCCCTCCCACAGAAACCTATTATCTATTAACAGAGGAGCCTTGATGCTACTGGAATCTACAAACTAAATAGGACAGAAAACCACAGGACAGGAAAAGCGCAGCAGAAAAATATTTTTTAAATAAATTAATAAAACCCTAAACACCAAAGAGAAAACCAGTTATTAAATTATTAAGTTACTTATGATGACAAGGAGTATTCTGACAGGAAAGTTCACACAGGCTCTCATCAGAAGCAGACCATGCAATTACTTCAATTAACCTGTTAAAAGCACTTACTTTTTTTTTAAAGTCTTTTTCTTCCTATGTTTCCTTGAAGCCCCAAGAATACTTCTGGAAGCACACGTGTATTTGTACATGTTCATAACAGAGCTTCTTTCTTCACACACCACTTCTTTTCTCATTCAGGTCTAAGCCAAGGTAAATACTTTCGCTTTTCTTGTAAGCAAAAAAACCTAAGATTAGCTTAAGCCTGTGAAATTTACAAATATACTCCCAGCACTGTCTGAGTGCTGGGAGTATGTTTGAAAGCAAAGCAGGCATAAGCTCTTGAAAGCAACGCAGGCACAAGCTATGCCATTCACATTCTGTGCAGCAATCTGACTTCCTACTTTGGTCTGGCTGCTCGACATCAGCTGAGACCTTCAAATAAACTCAGTCTTCAAATATACTAAATCTGAGCATATGGAAACAGGAATTCAGGCATTTAAAAGCAGTCTGAAAATGTAAGAGGAACTTCCAATATGATAAATATCTGTTTATATCACCCATAAAAATCTCCCAGTCTTCAGGGTCCTAAATGTCTCATCAAAGTCTAACTATCAAGGGATGATTTGAATTCTTGATTTTGCTGTTTGGTTCTTCTGAAGGTTTCTTTTAAAAATATTAATGTAAAAAATGAGAAAACATCCTTTTTAAAGCTTGGGGATTTTTCCCCTTATTTTGTTTTTCTATGTGTTGATCTCAAAAAACAAAAAAGAAGAAAATACATGAAAAGTGTTTCAAGTTTGCACTTTCAATAAAGGGTCAATGGCAAGTAGTAATTAGTTACTAATATGAAAACATTATTTGCATATCAAAATTTTAAACTTCTTAACAACAAAAGCATTGTCATGTTTGGAATTCTCTGCATTTATCTGTACAAAAATGTGCAAAATATCATCTCTTCCAACTTATTTTATGTTTTGACAATATCAGATTTTAGTCATAGAAGTTGTGAGGAGCCACGCTTTAGAAAAAGTTACTTTTTTTGTAACAGCTCATTTGAGTTTAGGGTACATACTTTTTTCCTGAGTCTATCATATCAGATTTCTTGGTCTAAATATGCTTCAATCTATTCATTTTTAATACCACATATTTATTTTTAGGCAGTTACTTTCAAGTACAGGAGTCCTCCTTTCTTCTATTTCTTCCAGAAATTTCTTCCAGGATTTAATAATGCACACTACTGAAAGGTATTGCAGAATTTTTGATTTTCAATTTTATCAATATTCCAGAATTAAAAAAGAAATTATACTATTTGCTATTAAAACAGACTCTTTCTCTTTTCCCATCATTTAAAAGAAAGCATTCTCACATTTTTCTATAAAGTCCTTCATTTTTTTCTTGAACCTAGATTTTGAATAGATTGTGGTAGACAGGAAGTCAATCTCCTGTCTTTACATATGTATCCTATGCTGCAGAAAAATCCTGTAGTGCCAGATTGGCTGTCTCATTCGCTGGTTAAAATAAATCCTGTGGATTTCTGCTTCTGGCTCAAGTATAGTATAGGTCATTAACTTATTTCAACTGGTTTTGCTTTTGGAATTTTTCTTTTTTTTAGCTATCGCCTTCAAATCCTTCAGAACTACCAGCAGGAGGTCTCCTGAAGCTGCACACGTAGGCCCCTGTCCCAACATTACCGAGTTTCTATCAATACTGCTTTTGCCTTTCCTGCTCTTCTTTCTTTGCATTTTCTCTTATCAGAAATCTTAGTCTCATTTATTGTCAGGACTTCCTCTGTAGTTTATTGCTTTTCCTTACTAATCTTGTCTATGTAAAACTTTCAAACAAAAAACTCTTTTGTGTTGCATTAGCATATCATAAAAAGGTGACTCAGTCTGAACCCAACCTGTATCTGGTTCAGAGGTTTCTGCATCAAAGCTTAGTAGAGACTAAGATTTTACCAGAATCACTAAAAGCAAGTGCTCTCCTGTTTCTAAAATACTACCCTCTCCATTTTCAGAATTATGTTGCTCTCAAATCATGTTCCAAATACCTGTGCAAAATGGCTCTCTCCAACTCTGTTTCATACTAGCATTGTGTCAGGAAAAGGTAATTAATCCTTGACAGTCAGTAGTTTTCAAATTTTCTCACCACCTTCATCTTTCTCAGTGAAATTAAAGTAGCAATTAAGATCCTCTTGGGTGACATTATCTGTGTAGCTTTTCATTGACATTTCAGGCTTTTGTCTTTTCTCATTCTTTTTCCTTCTTTGGCTGGATCAATTACATACGCCAATTAGAACAACCAAACTAAATTTTTCCCTTGTGTAACTTCACTGACCCACACAGCTCTAAACTAATTATAGATTCATTCTGGTATAGACAGAGAAACATGCATGGTATGCCAGTCTGGTCTCCATTGGCTCTGCATCCCACTCCACACTAAATTCAAATTTCCCTCTCTTCTCTTCAGGCTTCTTCCCAGCTCGACCTGTACTTACTCCTTTCTACTAACTAAAATTTCCTTTCTCTTTTCCAGCATCCCAGTACAAGACAACACTCTTTGCCCTGAAAGTACAATGTCTCCTTATACAACCCAGCTCACTAAACTCCCCTTTTTTCTGCAGGTCCTCCTCCTGTGCCACATGGTTCACCCTCTTATATCAACTTTATTGACTAATAGTAATCTTTATTTGTAAGAATGGGAAGGACCCTGTATCTGGATGCATCTCCAGTTTTTCACTTCATCTCATCTCTCATCAGTCTATACAGTATATTCTAGATCACTGTTTCCCTGCTTATTAATGAAACAAATAGCTTCATGTGTCACAAAATTAATGAAACTTGCTTTCTTATGGCTAAGAAATTAGAGGTTGAGCAGCAGAGCTAGCCAGCCCCCATCTTCCTTCTGCAATAACCCCAGTGTTCTTCCACATCTCTGAGTTATTCACATAGCCACTCACAGAACTGGAAACATTGATGGAAGGTGTTAAGAACCTGTCCACTCTTTCGGTGTAATAGATCAACCTGGACACATTTTAAGAAGTCATGAAATTACAAAATTTGTTGTTATCAGATTTATTGTTATTTTTGAAAAAAACACACTGGAGAGAAGTGCCTGCAAGACCTCTCACTGTGACAATCAGACTGCAGTCTGAACATCCCGTCAACCAAGAACCCTCTCCATAAGCCCTCTTCATGTTCAGTTTTGATTCAATATGACATGACCAGATCCATGTTCTTTGAATAAGATAGTGAAACCTGTGTAGGGTCTCTATTACTGCAAATCTTAAGAAACAGGGATATTTTCACCGTCCTGGTTTTTACTAAATTACTGTGACAAAATATAAGTGATATAAAACTTTTCATGCAAAGCTATGCCTCACATTAAAGAAAAAGGCCATGCTGGCACAGGCACTGTCAGATAAATTCATGCTCCAGCTGGCATGGAAAGGAAAATTAAAAGGGACAAGTAGAAAAACCCTCGCCTCACTGCCTTGGGCCATGGCAGCACACTCAGACACTGGAAGCATTGTGAAGCATTGCTCCTGGAGTGCTGCTGTCATCTCCTGTCCAGGGGACACCCCAGGAGGCTTCCATCACCATCATCTAAGTCCTTCAAGGATGCAGCACACATGTGGCTCTCAGCAACATGACAGTGGCTGGCTGCCATGTGGAAAGTTATGAAAAGTTTGGCCAAGAAAACCTGCCTCATAGTCTTTGGAAACTGGAAGAAGGATTATGTATAATTGCATGTGTTCATTTCTTTGTCCTAAAAACACACATTTACATTTCAGTTACTGTTTAAAAGAAACCTAAGTTTCCTGCCAATAAACACTTAAAATGCCCTTTCCAAAAATATTCACAGACAGCTCCAAGAATATTCAGTCTTCACCGAAGAACTAGGTTAGTATTTAGCACTCAAATATAATAGGTATTGTTTGCATAAGACTACACTTCTCTTTGTGCCATTCTGCTCAAACCAAGATACTAATCCAATTCAATGCAACAGAAGCTTTATTCAATACTGAAAAAACTAGGTCTCTGCTAGACTGTCCATGCCCAATGCAATAGTGTTATATCACACTTTAATGAGTTCAAATAAAATTCAAATTGCTTGATTATGCTAAATATATGTACACTTCATGATAACATCTTACATTGTAAGTCTTCCCACCCACTAACTCATGCTCCCTCTCACTGATGACAACTGACAACTGTCTTATTTCAGCTTAGAAGCACAAAAAAATTGACTTATTGTGGGATTTTATTTCTCTCCATCACCTCCTTTAAGAAATGTAGAAGATCTTTTCGCGCGCAGATTTGCTAAAGAATTCAACAGTCTTGATCCAAGTGAGGCAGTAGCATCTGCTTGCTCTCTATTTCAATAAAATTTTACACATGTTTTAGAAGAAGTTGCAATTTTATGTTGACTTACATTAGGTAATTTAATCTCATTTTAATGATTCTGATTTTTTTTTTAATCTTTGGGCATGTAAGGCTGCACTGAAAGACAATGAAAACCCAGACACTGCTGTAAGTCTGTGCTGTTGTGTCCTGGTTACAGTAAAAAAATGGAATGGAGCTTTTAATGCTGTTTACTCCATACCACACACATCATCTCTGTGGTCCCAGCAGGAAAAGCCAAGGAGCAGCAGGGGAAGTGCACCATCTTGCCTGGCTCTCTCCAGGGAGAAGGTATGGGGCTAAGCCAGGTGGACCCAGCCCCTCTTCACTGTCAGTCCCTTTCCCGTTCCTCTGAGCTGTGGCTTTAAGATGTGGTGCTGAAGGACAGCAATGCCGAGTCCAAGACAACTGCTCCAGGGAATATTAGAAAAGAAAAAGAGAAGTGGCACCAGCTCAGCTGAGCCATTCAGAGCCCAAGCCCCAGCAGAGCTGAGTGAGTGGTGGCAGGGCCAGAGAAGGCTGTGCAGAACATGTTGGAGCAGTCTGAGGTGGCCGCATGGCGCAAGATTCAGAGGGGTTTGCTTGTCCTACTTAGACTGGGCTGGGGGATGAGAGCATTAAGCCACCAGAGCTCTCATGGCCATATTGTCTTTGTCTAAGTACATACCAGGCACTGTCTTTGGGAAGCATTTTTTCTTTTGTTCCCATTGATAAATGCCCTTTTGTGGGTGGGACACCCTCTTTTTATATACTTTTCTCGCTACCGATATTGCTGTGGTTATTGTGATTTTAGTATTGTTTTTATATTTTAGTATTGTTAATTTAACTCATAATCTCTTACTGTCCCTCCACTGTCAGAGGGCACAGGGGGAAAGGGAATAGCTTGCTTGGAGGTTGGTTCCCTGTAGTTGTTAAAATCAGCATGTGGTGTAAGTAAAACTTGGATTTGAAAAATGCAAGTTATTCCAAACTCATGCAACCAGATGTGTAAACCCAAATCCTCAGAAGGGTGTAAAGGCCAGGACTGAGGTTAGGCAGGGACTTTTCTGCCCTGGGGTACAGCCTGTAAGCATGCAAGAATTGACTCCTGAGGTACACTGAAATGGAAACTCCAGCCACCCACAGTGGAAGGTCCTTGCTCTATTAACACTGTGCAAATAACTAACACTGAAGAGTACCAGGGATACTTGAAAACAAACAATAATGCTTTATAATTGGAGTCTTACTTTCCCAAATATCCTATAACTCAATGAACCTGGTGAATTAAACTAGATTTAATAACCCAAGTAAGATTATACTTTAGATTTGAGAAAAGCAGTGAATGTGCTTATTATGAAATAGCAGAAAAGCTATTCTGTTGCGGATCATCACTCCGAAACAAACACAATCAGCAGCTCTGCAAACTTCATCAACACACACGCAAGCATTTTTATTATCAAAACCAGCATGTCTGGTATCCAGGCACAGCCCAAATTAATGCTAGAAAACACTTGGAGGAATCGGTCATAATCCTGCTAATTAAAAACAAGTGTTAGGAAGCCTAAATTGATTTGATTTGGCAGTATTCTTTCCAAATGCTATGACTGTATCTTTTTCTAAACAAGAGTAATGCCCTCACAACTAAAAAGCATTTGACATGTTTTGTAAACAAAATTTACAATTCTTTACTAAACACAACAGCAGAACAACACTGAAGAAAGTCACACATTTTCATATCGCTAGATGCAGCAGTCTTTAAAGCAGAATAATGTCCTCTTGTCTCAAAAAATAGTACTTAAGTACTTAAAATATGCAATACATTCTTGTGAGCCAGCGGTTTGGGGAGGAAGGAATTAACTACTGCATGCCCACTTTAGAGACACTTGTCACAATAATCCCACCTCAATAAGCAATGATCTAAACCCTTTATAAGCATTATACAAGAGATAACCACAGTAGTTTCTAGTTATGCCAGTGATTACAACCAAAGCAACCCCATGACATAAAGTTACCTGCAGCAGCCAGATGCATTTATACAGCTTATTTTTGACAAAACACAGAGCACATCTTTTAGTTCAGCTACTCATTTCTCCCTGATTATGACCTAAGACAATTTATAATAATATGCATTAGTCAGTTATTCCTAAGAAAGGTGGATGACTGCTTAGAATTACACAAGATCCAAAAATACTCATATGTTTTGCACTTTTCTCGCAATAAATTTATTCCAAGATTCAGCAGTCCCTATGAACAGTAGCTTCACCGCACAATTTAAAAGCTGACAGTTGGAAGAGTTATGGCTTTGTTTACTGCCTTCTCCCAACAACCAGCACGAGTCTCCTAGACTGAACTGACAGCTGCATGAGACAGTACCCAGCCAAATAATTACCTACAATCTATTAAATGTGTACTAGTGGTTGTCTTTGTGTGTCTTGCAGAAATCAAAAGACATAGTAATTCAAATATGGATAACCAAACAAGCAAAAAGCCGAGATCAAAAAAGCCGTGCTGCATGTGTTGAGAGCAGACACCAGCAGAGGCGGCTCTCACAGACCTGCGAGGCGTGAGAGCGAGGGAAGCGTAACTCCAGCCTCCGAGACACCCTTCCTCTGCATGGTTTATGCAATGAAGGTCTGAGGGAGGTCGCTCCTGCAGCGGAGCAGGAGCACGCCTGGCAGCGGTGCTCCCCCGGCTCGGGCCCACGACACCGCCTGTCACGGCGTGCTGGGGGAGTGAATGCAGGGCTGCGACGCGGGATGCAGGCGGGACCGGAGCCGGTTCCCGAAGGGCTCTCTTCAATAGCGAGCGAGCGGGAGGAGGGCTGAGACTCAGCCGCGGCCGTCCTTCGCCTCACCTCAGCTCCTTTCCCCAGCGGCCGCCCTCCCACCTCTCCTTACCTCAGTTCCCTTCCCACCTCCTCTCCCCTCCCCAAGGATTACCACCCCTCCCGCTCAACCTGCCGACCCGGCCCCGTACGCAGAGAGGCGACGCGGGCCAGCACTCACCGCGCTGCTATCGCCGTCCTCCGTCCGCTGGTCCTGGATCCTGCCGGCGGCGGGTGATCCCTGAAGCAGCTGCTCCAGGCAGGCGGTACTGGGCAGCGAGGAGCTCTTCTGGTGCGACAGGTGCGCCCCGGGCCGGCGCCCCTCCCTGCCACCCGCCGGCCCCTCAGCGCCGGCGGCGGGCTCCGGGCGGCGGCCGGGCGGCGGCCCCTTGCCTTGGGAAAGCAAATGCTCCCGCAGGCGGCGCAGGGCGGAGCCGGACTCGCCAGCCGGCTCCAGCGGCTCGGCGGCCGAGCAGCATAGGTTGGGCTGGGAGGACGAAAAGACGCGGTCTAGCACTTGCCGCCGTCGTTTGAAGCCGCTCCACTTGCCGCCGGGCTGGACGTCCCCCTTGCTGCCGGCCGGCGGCGGCGGGGCGAGGGGCTCCGCAGTGCGGCGCTCGGCTGCTGCCCGCCCGCCGCCGCTCCGGCCCTTGCCCCCCAGCTGCAGGTTCTTCCACAGCCGGGCCTGGAAGGAAACTGCTGGCTCTGATTCGCTGGGCTTCTCCCCTGAGGTCACTCGGGGCTCCTTGCCCGGCTCCATCTTTCTCCTTCTGCGATGGGGGCAGCGGTGGCAGCGGCAGCAGCAGAGCACGACGGAGCTTGTCGCCCTCTCTCCGGTCTGGGGCGGACCGAAACGGAGCGGCGCCCGCTGCCGGAACGAGCGCAGGGCTCCGCCGCACCGCCCCCCGCTCAGCGTGGCGCGCCCGAGGGAGGATGGTGCTGCAGCCGTGATGTTGAAGAGAAAGGGAGGACGAAGCTGCCACCCTGGCCCATCTGGGCAGGAAGTTTGCCACCCTAAGCCCACAACCACCCTGGGTGCTCCTTCGGTGGCGGCGGGCGGCGCAAAGCCTGGCAAAAAAAGTTCTGGGCGAGGTGAAGGGGGAGCAGCGGCTCGCACACAGACAGAGAGGCAATGCAGGTGAGGGCTCGGCAGGCGGGGTGTGCCCTGCCCTCCGCCCCACCTGTTCCTGCGGCCGGGACGGGCTCCCGTCCGGGATGGTAGGAGGCCGCGAGTGGCGGAGCGTGAGCGCCCGGCTGCTGAGCTCTCCATGCGGCCGGGAAACACCCAGATCCTCGGGTGAAGATGGGAATGTGAGGCGGCTCCCTGTGCAGCAGGCATCATCCCCGACCCGCAGTAACTTTGTGGAGGGAAAGTTCAGTGGGATTTCCTCATACATGTACAGAAAGCGCTGCGGGAAATGCGGGCCTCGTCACTGGCTCTGTCCTTGGGCAGCGGCGGGTACTGAGTGCAGGGCCTGGCCCGGCAGGACCCGCCAGGTATGGTGGAACGAACCCTCAGCTCGTCTGCCGCTCTCGTATTTTTTAAATTAAAGAAAAAATTTTCTTATCATAGCATGCTGTACTAGTAGTCCCATCATTGCATTTTTGGATATTTCTTTTTTAATTAAAAGCACACCAGCAGTGTGATTTCAGAACAAATCTTTTGTGTTCCATGAAACAAACAAGCAAAAGAAATCTTTTTGTGTAGAGTGAGCCATACCTTTGTGCAATGTACTTTCAGGTTTCATTTAAAAAGACCCTTCTCACAATGGAGGATTTGGCCTCTATGTTTAACTTCCCTAATAAAGTTTGCAACCAGGCATTTGACAGTATAATTTTTGCTGAACAGAATATGAGGAAAATTAAAAATACTGAGATAAAATGGCTCCTTCCAAATCATCAGGGCTTTGGGAATTCAATCTAGAACATTTGAGAAAATAGCCAAAATAACCTCTGAACCACTGGCGGTTATTTCTGAGGAGTCCTGCCAGTTAAGTGACATTTTAGAACCAGAAAAAAAGCCATAGATAGTCATAGCAAAAAGAATAAACCAAAATGTTTTAAGATAGAAAATGACACATAAGTAACTGACTTTGATCCTTCACAGTGAATACAAATAATCAGCTTCTAACTACCTGAAAGCAAAAGCATGAGGTAGCAAAGCTCAAATGGATCAAGGTCTGGAGCAAGTTTATGTGTCCAAATATCTGAGTTGACATCTTTAAATCAAACAAGGAATTTGCTAAAAAGAAAACTCTGTAAAAGATTTGTTTCTTGTAAATAATGAGTTTACTCAATGAACAGGAATCAAAAGAATAAAAAAATAATTTTGTTCGCCAGCTATGCTGGGGACATTGAAAAAGGCTGAAATATATTTCTATATATTTATCTGCCTTGTATTTGACTCTTTCTATTTCCACCTTATACTTAAAACATAAAATAAGCTGCTTTTCAGATAAGTTTTCTGTTAAAGTGATGATGTTTCACAAAACCAGCAGATACAGGAAGACTACAGCAGTGTATTCAGCAGATCTTACTTTACTAAATATACTGAACTACTATCATACCTTTATATGACAGTTATTTTAACCAGTGATCACATTTTCCTATTAAAAAAAAGAAAAAAAGACCAGAAATTTGTTGTTTATATAGACATATTCCCTTCAGCAACTAATCTTGGAAGTACATAAGTACATGGAAGCTTGTAGTCTGGGAGGAGCGTACACAAGCTTTCATGTGGCTTGTGCTGTGTTTTTACTGTCCTTGCATTGAGTGGTTTCAAGTATCATACTGACAGGTCTCCTGATTCTTAATCCCCAGAAGCCAGCATAAACTTTCCTTACATTAAAATTGTATCATTACCAAATCTGTCCAACCTGCCTTCTTTTTATACAACCAGCAAGTAGATTTGCTTACAAAACAAGGGTCAAAGTATCTTCACCTGTTTAGTTGCAGAAACATGAATTGTCCTCAGGGCAAAATCTGTCTGGGCTGGCAAGACAGTAAATGGCTATGTTGCAACAGGCAGTGTGGGATTATTCTAAAATTAATTCAGATCAGGTCACCATAAGCAGTTTTACAGCACTGTGAGTCATTCTGCACATTGAATTACTTGAGCTAAATTCTTTTGTTAAAGTTGAAACAGAATTTGGCAGAAAGATCACAGCAAAACATCAAGCTACATTCAAACAGATTCAATCTCAATACTTAACAATAACATGGATTTAACACCTGTACAGATGAGAACAATACTTCTAAATATATAGATAAAACATTTATTAGCCTTATAAACAAGGATATCTGAAAATTTTTCTTTGTGCCATATTGCTTCAGTATTTTGAAAGCTAAAATAAAACAGGACAACAGTGACAGCAAAAAGAATTATTTGTTATTTCAAACAGAAACCCCAGGATATCAAGAATGTCTTCTTTATTCCAGCATATTAACTATACATCTCAAAAAGGAAGACCATTTGCTGAGGAAGGCAATTATCAGTGTCCTCAGAACTATATTTCATATATATATATATATATATGTGTGTGTGTGTGTATGTGTCATTACTCTAAGTAGTTTAAACTTATAAAGCAAATGTGCTACTCAAAGCTAAGCACTGTGTATTTTTTAAAAATACTCTCTAATACTTTTGTAGCCTATAACCCAAAGCCCCAAATTTCTCCAGTGCTTTAGATCAAATAAATGTTTGATTTGGTTTTGCTTATTTCTTGAAAACAAAGTTACTTTATTGATTCTGATATTTAGGTCATTATATATATCTATCTATATTTAGAAATATACTTCATTTTTTAGTTAACTCCTCTGTTTGAAACACCCTTCCTTTTTCCATCATTCAGAATACAGCAAAGATGGTAATATTTTGCAATACATACCAGACATTTATGGATATGATATTTGTTTAAAGATGGCCTTAGGCTCAAAGACTGAGCGTTATTATGATCTTCTCAGCCTGGAACCACATTTTAACTCCATTTGCACATTATTTTGCCTTGTTCTTTCTCAATGCTTCTTCTGCCTGAATCATTATGGATTTGTGTTCCCTTTTTTTCATCTGAGTTATGTTTCAGATCTATAACACAATTTTTAAGTATAGCCTCAAATGTTGTGTTTTGATTAGTTTTTGTTCCACAATAACAGTGGAACATTGGCATCCCACAAATGAAATTCAGGTCTTAGCATGATGAACTGTATCTCAGATGACTTCTCCCAACCTGTTGTAAGCAAGTTTCACATTATCAGGACAAACATATATCTTTTAACTCTTCTTGGCCATGGTTATTTTTACCTGAAGTCAGTTTCAGCTTGAGACAAGAAATACATTACAATATTGAAGCCAGAATAACTGAGAACTTTGAAATTTTGAAAGTATTTAAAGTGTATCATATGATCTTCAGGCAAACTTTGCTATAAACAGTATTATAAATCCTATCTTCACCCGCAAGTACACAATAATGAAAACATTTCTTCTTGAATTTTATACAGATAATTTTGCTCCTGCCACATAGGCCTCCTCTAATGTGATTAAACATCGCGTCTCACAAAGCCAATTGCCGCTTAGCTCTGCAAAATGCCTTAATGTAGTTTTGAGTATTTTTAACCAGCTATCAAAATTTTTGGGCTGTAACAATGGCAATATGGATTCAGCCATTAATCTAGGATAGTTCAGGCTTCAAAATGTTTTTGTGAAGCAGGAGGACCATTATGGGAAAGTACCATAAAGATTATAAGTTGCATTGTTATGAAAAGTTGATTCAATTTACTGGAGATTGATTTCCCTTCCTTTCATACACATCTTTGTCTCTATTATTTTAACCATATTGCTAGCTTTCTGCTCATGTTCTTTAGCTGTTTGTTTGACTGTTGTTTCTGATCCCTGTCACAGTTTTTCTAATGACATTTACAGCAAGGTCAAGTACAGCTTCTGGGAATAAAGGAAAGAAAAAGCCAAGTCACAGCGCTCAGCGCTGGTCTATATAAGCCATGTGCAGCACTCCAAATCATGTAGTCAGCCCACATGCCAGTCCACACACAATGGTGAGAAATCCAGCAAGACATTCTCACAGCTGAGAAGATGGAGGCTGCCCCTAAGCATCAAGATCTGCCACTCTTCTGATGTTAGCTGGCATTTCACCCTCAGAAACAGAGTAATGGCTCTAAGCTGAAAGACAGTAGGTTTAGGTTTCTTACAGTATTAGTAAGAAATTCTTCACAGGAGCAGGCTGTCCAGAGAAGCTATGAATGCCACAGCCCTGAAAACGTTCAAGTCAGACTGGAAGAGGCTCTGAGTAAACTGGTCTAGTGAGAAGTGCTGAGTAAACTGGTCTAGTGGGAAGTTCCAACTCCCTGCTCATAGCAGGGAGTTGGAACACGATCACCCTTAAGGTCCTTTCCAGCCCAACCATTCTGTGAATCTGTGATTCAGATTGCACCACTGAACATACAGCTCTTTTTTTAAAAAAGGAGTTCTGGCCCAGTTTTTCATCATCAATATTAGTACTAAATGCCAGTAATGTCAGGGTTAAATTGCAGTATTAATTTAAAAGTTTTCAGAGTGAATCTTTTTGGCAGTAGTCCCTGACAGCTTTCACATCTCTGTTGGAACGTCACCAGTGGTGAAGGTTTTTCCATTCCTGCAATTTCTTTCAAGCGTCTCCTGTTGACTCTGAAAAGGTGTATGAGGAACTGAATATGTACACCAACTACTGCAATACCCAGAACATTTACTGATCTTTATAGTGAACCTATGTTTATTTCAACTGCTACTGAATGAATTTGGAGAGAATGATTTTTTTTCCTTTCTTAAACTTTTACTAAATCACAGATT
Organism: Agelaius tricolor; assembly: GCF_023055355.1. Classification (NCBI taxonomy): domain Eukaryota; kingdom Metazoa; phylum Chordata; class Aves; order Passeriformes; family Icteridae; genus Agelaius; species Agelaius tricolor. The sequence continues at coordinate 8,245,246 of NW_027269287.1, forward strand.
ATCTCTTCTTAAAATCATTTCCCCTTCCAACAGCATTCCATACTCTCAAAATCTCAAGGAGATATAAGCATTATATAATTTTTTTCCATTAATATTGCTGACATTTAGCAGTGCCTCCCAATTCTACAAGTGGCACTACATTGCAATGAGCAATTTCAATTCTATTTGAAATGAAGGACTGTAAAAGAGTCATGTGATCTCCTTCATTTCCTCCTCATCCTGGCACTGGTGTAAGGAGGAGCAGGAAAAGAAAAGGTTGATTGGAGAATCATTTGGAGCTTGCATGTAAATATATATATATATATATAATCTGAATCACACTGTCTTTTCTGTTCTTTCATCAAACTGTTGAGCTCCTTTAAATATAATTTCATATCAGTTTCTACTTTTGTTCCTTTCTATTCAGGAATGAGTAATAAAGGATGAATACAAAGCAATTAATTCTTTATTAATACAAAGAAAACAACCTATATAAACATACATTATGACTCTTTCTTGTTTTGAACATATTATATATATCTATGTATTAGATTGTCTTTTCTTAAATAAATTCTTCCATAGACCATAGTAATTTCAGGCACAGGATGTAAATATTTCATTTTTCAGTCTTTGGAGTTCACCACATGGTCTTATGTTACACATTATAGAAGGCCAGTGAAGTTTAGTGCATTTTAAGCAATAAGCAATATTTATTGACTGCTAGATTTCTGGAGTACTGGCTTTAGATACAATTGTGTCAATTCTAAACTCAGTTAATTTATTAAGTTCAGTACTATGTCAGTTTTCCCCTGTAGTTTGACCTCAAATTTCTCTCCTTACTGCATTTTAATGTGAACATTCCATGATCTGTCACTATACTAGGCCTGGACCTGCCTTGTTTATGTACCCATCTGCTCTGCATCTCCCAAAGAAGTTAATTGCTGCCTTTTTCCTAAGAAACCCTTTACTACTTCCTTATGGATACTCAGGATTTTCTAAGACAGCATTATTATTTTAAATACATATTTTTCCTCTCCTTTGCAAAACTTCTGTTCTTGGAAAACCATTGTCTGCATTTCTACTGCTTGCTATTGGAACATTTTGAGTTTCTTCAACCAGGAATGAATTTAGCAGCTACATGACATGGCTTCTACAAACTATAAACCTAGTTGTATATAGCTGGCTGATTTTTTCCACTGAGTCATATTCTTTAAGCTGTTTCCCTGTCTGAGGATACTGAAAGCTATCTGGTATGGAATTTAAAAATACCTTGATTCTTAATTTTAACTATTTTATCTGCAAGTTCAGCTTTCTTGTTATAGCTGCTTATGATCTTACCCAAATAAAATATCACTTGGCTGTTTCTGTCCTTATTTTTTTTCAATTTGGCTGTCTCCATACTTACTCCCTTTTTTCCCCCCAAATTTCTGGCAGCACTAAGAATCCAAAGTGATTTCTGTAACTGTATAACTGTGCTCTAATTGAATATCCTCTAATAAGGTTTTGGCTTTGATGTATCCATTCAACTGCAATCTTATTTGACTGCCACCTTTCAGGCTTCGAGAAGCTTTGTTTCAAGTGGCTTATGGCGATTGAGAGAGACGGGGACGGGTGACTGGTGATCAGAATCCAAATTTTCTGTGGCCTACATATGCTTCTATACCATTCTAGGAAAGCTAGTAATTTTTTACTGCAATGATTGAGTTAATCATCACACAAAGTAACTTAAACATTTTTGAAACATCTCTTCTACTTGCAGAAGTTGATTCAAGCTTCTTCCCTGTTGCCAGTCTGATCCAATCCTCTTGTAATCTTCAAAGCTCTGCTTGTTCTTGCCAAGGCATTCTGTTTATCAAATCTTTTATGCTTATCAGGTCCAAAGTACTCTCTCTCTTTGCAACAACCCCTTGTAGCAGTCCTAGAGTAAAAAGATTTTAACCATAGCCCCAGTATTCTGATATTTGACATGACAAACTACCATTTTCTCTTTACCTATCCTCTCCAAAATCTTCCTCAGTACTAGGACCCATCTTTGTAGCTGTCATTACTATTTTATTCTCTACTATGAGCTTCTGTATTTTTCTTTTTTTTTTCTGCTTCTTCTTTAAAATATTTATCTTCTTTAAAAATATTTGGGTATTGTTTGGGTATTTTATTTATTTATATTGGGTATTTTATTTTATTTTATTTTAGTCTACTTTTATTTTGTTCTGGCTCCCAGAACAATGACTAGCCCTTGGCACCAGGTACTGGTGCAACTGTTGTATTGCCATTCACATAGCCACAGAGCCTTGGGCTGTTTCCTGAGTTTACCTTGTTGCTTTTCTGTTCTCCCCGTTCTTTACATCTTTCAGAGCTGCTGATCACCTGCATGCTGGATAAATGACAAGACCATCTGCTGCTCTTCTTTGGTCTGCATCCATTATCCATCTCCCTTGTGGCTGTATTAATCCAAACATAAAGCACACTTGGGAATGGAGGAAGGAATAAAAGAACTGTTCCTACCAATGAAGTCCTTATGAGCACCACATCCACTGATCCACTCTCACCACAATGGTCCCTGCTGCTATCACATAGCCTGTGAATTTGGAATGATAAAAGGAGAAATAGCTCTGAGCATATATTCTGCCCCCAGAGACCAGTGAAGGCAAATGGTAACTTTATTCCTTTCCCTTAATGCTCAAACAGTAACAAGAATGCATGCTGTCTCCCTCAGCTCTGCTAATACCGTAGTGGACATGTCAGCAGTGGCACAAGTCTGGGCCCTTAGATATGAGACATGCCTTTGACTGCCCTCAGATAAGACAGTGTCCCATATCCATGGGCAGTGCTATGTGGTGCTGCTTCTGGTGCACAGGTTCCATGCCAGCAGGTGCCAGCAGTGCACACTGTGCGGTACAAACAGCACAGGTTCAAGGAGGCTTTCATCCAAAGGTGCTCCACCTTGCCCTCCTACCTGCTAATAAATGTTCAGAATGGATCCCAGACTTCTTAGTCACTGCTTTGCTCTGTGATCTGCTCATCAAGGACACTGTCTTCCACAGCCACATTATCTATCAGCTTGTTCTTCCCACACTGATGAGGGAATTGGAAGCTCTGGGAAAGGGGGGGCTCTCTCTTATCTTCCTAAACTCTGGTAACTGAGAGACCTCAGCCTCTCTCTGCTTTGCAGTGAGCATGTATTGTAGGTTGAGGTGGAGATTTTCAGAGCAGGTCCACTCCCCACTCCTGCCATTGTCCCTCATCCTTGGGTTCTCCATACCTAAACAGCTTCACTAGGAATGTGCCAAGACTGCAACAAATTTAGAGACAACTAAACTCCTTCCTCAAAAAACTACAGAACATTCACAATACACATGATACTGGAGCAAAAACCACTTGTCAGTAGTTCAGACAGCACCAAATGTCAGATGAACAAACCTCCAAGAGCCTGTAGGGATAAGAAAAGACTGTGCTTTTCTTCCTCTCTCATCACAAAGACAACACCTCTCATGTTGTCTGCGCCTACTCCCACACATGGTTGCCTTCTGGAAATCCTGTGGTTATTCACAAAACTGTGAAGTCTTTCTTGCACCTTGTGTTGTGGTTTAGAGCAGAGAAATTGGAAATAACGGTGTAAATAAGTATCCCTAGGATGCCAGCTTTTATTTTAGTAATGGAACTGCAATTAAATATGAATGCGCGTTCCAGTGTAATTGCCAGAGAATGAAATCATAATTGGTAACTCTAAGTTCTAAGAATTATTTTTTTTTCCCCCATCGGAAAGAATTGCTGCACAACTGCTTTATGATTTGAGTTGTTTTAAAGGGTTTATGAAAGTGATTTTTTTAACAATTATTTTGCTGTGGGCCTTGATTATCCTGTTGGTATTTTGAATATTTGCTCTTTGCCTTCTGGCATTTGAGTCAGCTTTTTAATATTCTATAGTTTCACTATAATTTATGTCTCCTTTTGGATGGCATTTAATCTGAAAAAGGAGAACATTTACTGGCTCATTAAATGACTAAGGCTGGAAATTAAGAATGTTTTCATCTTGTCTCCTTAATGTGTTTTTCTATAAGCCACAACCATGCATTTTGTAACACACTAGTAAAAAAGAGTCTTATTTACTTATCTGAAACACTGCAGAATTTTGCTGCTCTTAATAAAGTAGAAGAAAAAACTTTAGTTTTACTTAAGTTGACATGGAAGATGAACACAGATATTTCACTTATAAACTACTTCTACATCAGGCTTCTTAGAAAAAATTTGATATAGCCTTATTTAGGAATTACCAGTGATTGCAAAGATGGACACAACATTCAGGGCAATATGCACAGTCAACTCCAGGCCCCTAATGTATGGTATTAGAGTTTCTGAGGGAAAGAACTTGATGTACTCAATTATTTGATAATTCTGTGTGTAATACAGAACTTCATGATTTTCAGCATCTCAAAGTTAGCCAACACAAATTGATAATAAAAGAACCATTATCATCTAAAGGTTGTTTTACCACTAGGTCAAACAAGGCTGGAGACAGCCTACTCTTTATCACAAATTACCTATCAACTGTTCCTGCAAAAGTGTCTTTGGATATTGTTCCATTGGGAGCATTTTATAGATTAAAGAAAAAGAAAAAGGCAAAACACATTCTGTATTATCATGGGATTGACAAATAATCATTTAAGGCAGCAACTTTGGGGTTGGGTTGAGTTTTTTGAGAGAAAGATCTCCAGAATAAATTCTACAAGATGCAGGCAAATTGAGCTAAGATATTTTGCCTAAAGTTGGTGTTCAGTCAGGTGGGATTCAAAAACCTCAGTTACAAATGTTATTCATCTTCCATGATTCCACATGCAGAAACTCAGAAGTCATTTGTTTTCCATGATTCCAAATGAGGAAGACAAAATGAAACAAGGACTAGAAAATTCAGTGCTTATGAGGCAAAATCCAGTGAAAAAGAAGCGGAGAACAGTAAGACCACAAAGCAACAAAAAGAATCTGTGGTGTGTAAAAGAACAGGGGAAGAAAGGAGACAGTGGAATATTTGTGAGTTGAATTTCTAGGAAAGGCAATATAAAAGTAAGATGTGTAGATATGTCTGAAACACTACAGCCTCTTTGGGAAGAATAACTTCAGTCACAGATAACTAACACTGGCATTGGTTTTATCTGTTGTGCCAGGATGTGTCTGGGAATAGCAAGGCACCTGAGGTGGATGGAGCAGGTTCCCCCTGCTAATTCCCCCTTATGCATGGGTGGAGAAAAGACAGGAGTACACTTTGTACACTGAGGCTGTGTTACACACTGGAAATACATATATATATATGCGCATACTTTGCATCCATAGCTCCATAGCTGTGCAGACTAGACAGCTAGACAGGTGGTTATTAACAGTAAAATGCAATGAGCTTACTTTAAGCCTTATGTAATTTACCTTAAAAAACTGTTGCTTGTTGCTACAAGGAAAAGGATACAAAAAACCTGATTTCTGTTATCTTTTTGAAAAATGTTTCTGATCTATTTAGTGCCATATTCCACAGATTTGCCCATTCCTGAGCAATAGACACTTAATCTGATAAAATTAACCTAATTTTTTGGACCAAGCCTATATCCCCAATATTCATTGTGGTCATAAAACAGAGCAGCAGTGAAAAGTAAGACTGATCTATATATAATTGCAGTGGGCAGAATCTTAAAAATACAATCCTAAATTCATCCTGATGGAATGCACATGTGGGAATAGATAGTTAAATAGGTGACTACTAGTGCCTGCATCCATACCCTATGTAAATTAGGCAATGTGAAATGTAGTTGCCTATTCTGATAAAGACAAATTGCAACAGATGACAAAAAGATGGAAATTGTTCTCAGTGATTACCTAGATTCCTGGAAAGCAAAGACTTTATGGTCATGATGGACCAATTCTATTTTCCAACTACATTGCTAGATTTTTCCCTCAGGTGTTGTCTGTATTTCCTATCTCTAATTTATGCCAAGTACTTTAAAAATACTCATTATAGTTTCAGTATACTTTGAGTGGCCAGAGACACTTACAAATAGTAGGTAATTTTCTTGTACATAATATTGTCTAATGCAATTTAGAATTTCATTTTTCTCATTAACAGCTTCAATAAGAAGCTGATAGCAAAAATACATTTGTTTATACATTTGATTTGTTCTGTTGCTTTTACCATATATTTTCTTATGCCAAATTTTTCTAAGTCCATAAATGTACTTATTAAATTGAATGACAGAGGAAACCTCTGATTATCAAAAAGGACTAAAAAATATCAAAGGTAAGATAGAGTGACTTACCATTTTACAGCATCGATAAAATGCATATTAGTTTGTGGCCAGCGACTTGAGAGCCAAGTTCAATAAAAAAGCCATCTGGTGCACAGGATTCTGCACAAGCCCAAACAAAACTGATTTTTGAGGTCTTGCAAAGGCACCTACAGAGCAGAAGCCAGATTGCAAATTAAATGTTCATCAACAGACAGATTTTCAGGGCTGTGAGTGCAAATTCATATTTTCTCAGTACTCTTTTGCATTTCATTTTTAAATGACAGATACAAGCGGCAAGTTTGTTATGAAATTACCTGCATGCACATGCAAACTTCAAAAAAATATTTTATTATTATATTTTTGATTTGAGCATTAAAAGTGCCAGGCTGGTTCTTGATTAGCTCCTATTTGCACACACTTTATTTGCATGTGTGAACATCCAAACTGCCAGCCACACTGAGAGCTCAACACAAAAAAAAAAAAAGTCTCAGAGATCTGAAAAATTAAGTCTCTGTTGAGCACCAGAACTGGTATGATTTTGGCAATTTAACAATTTTTTGCAAAAAAAAAAAATTCACAATTTGAGATTGCAATCTCACAATTTGAGACTTCTGATGAGAAATAGGAGAATTTGTAGCCCGTTATTAATTCCATTATCTGGTTATTAGCTGAAGATTGATTATGCATAAAGTTCAGCTAAAGTAAGTTTTGTAAGTACTCCATATTTCTGAATGTTAAAATGGTTTTGTATGTAGTATCTACATGGTATACATTGGAAAGTATGAGTGTCCTTATCAGAACAGAAATAATGTTTTTGAGCATCATGAAGCTAACACTAGTCCTTTAAGTCTCATACCACAAACAAATTTATTTCCCCTGCTCATTTTGAGAAATTGTAATCTGAATATCTGAATCTCTTATTACCCAATTAGGCATAACACCTGGGATTTTCCCACCAAACAAAAATCTCAGTAAACTGATCAGTGTTGTGGGAGTGGCCTACAGGTGACTGAGATCAGTTGTGAAATATGTGTAATCCAAGGTGCAAAATGTGCACTTCATTTTACACGTTGAGTCCTGGGTATGTGCATTCTCATGTGAGCTTCTTTCATAACTGCAACCTAAATACCTTCCAGCATGTTAACCTAGAACTTTGTTGTACACAATCAGGAAGAATAGGTATCTAATAATGTTCAGCATCTGTTTTCCTTGATGTGTTAATAGAACTACAGTTTATCCTTCTTTATTCTCATTATTGATCTGAAATGACTTGTCACACAGGGCTCACTTCTTTTCTTATTCTAAAAGGCACCAATAAAAGACAAAACCAAAGCAATTGTGTCTAAACAATTGTTGTGGTTACCTTAGAATTGTCTTATATGGAATGAAGAGAGCAGAATTTTTAGATCTGTGAATACATCTGAGACAAACTCTGAAAATGAAGCTGAAAAAACATTTTAGCTTCTAGTCCAACAATTTTATGCACTAGGGAATACTTTTGAGCCTCAAGAACAAGCATTTGAGCATTGCTGAAAGTTTTTGGCCCCTTCACATCTGTTAAATTGTGAAGCATCATGGAGCTTGGTTGGTGCATCGTAGGTCAATCACTGGGGCATGTTGCAGTTGCAGTAACTCACAGTTACTTTGCAGAAGGTAATTTGATGCTTTTATAAGGTGATGAAATTGATAGATATAGCTCTGACATTTTCGTGATTTATTTTAAGTATTTCAACAGAACACACAAATAAAAAAATTATTTTCTACTTCAAAACTTCAGCATTTCAGAATTTCTGTTGTGCCTGGGAGCCAACATCATATCTCTGTATATCTGTTTATATCTCTGTCCTGCATAGCTGACTCATTGCAAATGAAAAACCGCAATAAATCTGATTTTTTTCTTGTCCAGGTTGTGGGGGGTGGAGCTTAGTGCTGTGTGAGTGTCGCTAGGTTGCTGTTCTGTACCATTCTCATCATTACTAGGGGGGTTTTCCCAGGGGAAGGAAAGTCAGCACCCCCTTCCATGGGGAGAAGTGAACTATTTTGTTCCACTCTCCTCAGCAGGAAGATTGTTGCAGATCCCCTCCTCTGGTGCTGCTGCCCATCCTCTGCCTGTCCCTTCAAGACCTGGCTCTAAGATGTGGTGTTAAAAAGTGGCAACCCAGCTCCAAGATCTGCTGAAAATCAGCACCAGTGTGAGAAGTGACGCATGAATCCAAGCAGCAAGCCCAAGACCAGCTGAGCCTGACCAGAGCCAAAAGCTGAGCTGAGCTCAAGCTGCTGAGCCGAAGGGAGCTGAGCAGAGCTCGGCAGAGCAGTCAAAAGGAGCAGTGCCAGAAGCAGCCACGTGGGATGGTGCCCATGTGAAGCAAGGTGCCTCACAATGCGTACTATCCAGCTTTCAGGGGCTTGTCCTGCAGCTCTTTCCACTGTCATAGGCAGGTACAGCCAACTGCAGGAAGCAGCTGCCATCTTGTCTTTATCACATGGGTGATACAGACTCAAGCCATGGCAGAGCCTCTGCCATCTTCTCTTTATTCCATGAGTGATACGGACACAAGCCATGGCAGAGCCTCTGCCATCTTGTCTTTATCCCAGCAACTACATGAAACCAAGCTGAGGTGGTGAACACCTCTCCTATATGTAAAACACCTTCCATCTTTGTATTAAAATTAATATTTTAATGAATTTTGCTTCTGTTACTAGGTGTTACTTGTTCCTTTTTGTATTGCATTTGAGAAATTGTTATCTCAGCCTAGAGTCTCTACCAATAAGAGGACCTAATCTGGAAGCAGCCACATAATTCAGGTAAGCTAATTTTCTGCAGAACATAAAAATAATTTTACTTGCAAAGCTATTAAAAGCAAATTTGTCAGTTATACAGCAGCAGAGTAGGTATTACCAATCTCTGTCTGTTACTTTACAGAGCAGCATTCTTACTTTGATCAAATAATTTAAGAAGTACCCTTTGTCTGGAAAGTTATGATCAGAGAACTTGAGTTGGAAAAGCAGAAATTTAGAAAAAAGTAGAATAGCTGAAAAAAAGGTAGACTACATCAAAACAAGGAGAAAAAGTATGTGTAAGATGATTTACTTGGTGTGGTGGTCTTAATTGATGTCATCTCTAATGGGAATATTCTCAAGTGAAAAAAAGTAATATCTCATAATAATGAAAAAAGTCAAAGTATCACAGAATCATAAACATAATAAATAATGTTTATTTTGAAACAAAGACCTACAAAGGCGCTTTATTTTCCATTAAGTATGTGAAATTATACTATGTATGAATGTATATTTATGCATACACAGATGAAACCTGGTTAAGAGGGTTCACTTGTGTTTCCCCACTTTGTACTGTGTTTTCTGCTGGACAAGAACTGGTTGTGTAGAGAACTGAAAAGCATAACGATTGTCTGATAGCTGTGCTGAGAGTATAAAGTATCAGTCCCACACCTTTACCTGCGAAGAGTCACCCTAATTGTCCCGATTCTTTATGGCAGGTGTTTGTAATTATATAAAAAGCCAAAGTATCTAGCACTGAGGAAACAAACGTGAATCTTCTATTCTAGGAGCAACCCAACTTGGTTGTGCAACACACAAGAGGCTTCCTTAATACCTGCTCTTTTATGGAATTTGTAAGGAAACCAGAAATTACTGTTTTACTTTAAAGATTTTCCACACCTTATGGTCGCAGAAGGGTTTGGTCTTTCAAGATTAATAGACTGCTGCCCTTGCTGTTCTATGCACCTAGGAGCTGCAGGATGATAAACTTCCCCAGTGAGATTTGTTCCTTCTCTAGTCCCCATGGAAGAGCATATTGAATATTTGTTTGTCTTCTTTTGGGTCATGGTGTGCAGAATGTGTGATATAATAGGCATTCAAGTCTACATATTTGTGCTGAGTTATACCTCTCTCCTAGAGCATGATAAGACTTCAACCAGAATCCTAAAATAAGGAAGCTGGGCAAGCTGCTTTTATCCTCTAATACCCAAATTCTTCTCGTGATATTTCCTAACCACGTTGCAAATGCTCTCACTGCCCAAATGACCTTTCCATCATTTTGCTTCCATTAATCTTTTTCCAGCAGCGTAATTATCCAGCTCTGCCTTTTTCTGTTTATTCTTATCTGTGTTATTTAATCTCCTTAATTCTTCTTTTGACTAGTTTGCTTTTTCAGAGTTGTCTTTGCCTTTTCATTTCAAGTGAAATCAGAAATTCTGTCAAAATCAGTTGCACAGTCTGTCATAGAACATTTCAACTCTGAGTGTCAGATATAAGTTCAAAGTGTCAGAACACTTTAAGGAATATTATGATACAAAGTAAAAGTTTAAAATACATTTAATCAACACTTGAACATTTCCCTGCTTGCTTATGCTACCTAAATATTTAAAGATTTTTTTCAAAAAATACTTCTATTGTTTCTTACATAGGACAGATGTGCTTTTTCTCCTGGTGATATTTTCTCCATCCTTGAAAGTATCCATGAGAAATACAGTCATTAGCAGGAAATTAGGAACTAGGTTTAATGATTTTTCTTTCACAAGGAGCTCTTTTTATCTTTTTCTCAAAGAACAGCTGGTCAAAGAGTTAATTATGCATTGAAGAAAAACAATTTTGCTCTAATGAAATTTATGGGAACATTTTCAAATACATCAAAAGGACTAATGAGGGATGTTGTTGGAAATCATTTGATGTATTATGCATCCTAGAAATGGAGACTACAGTCCATGAAACAAATTAATTAAAAAGTATTCATTTGTACTTAAAACCACAAATAGCTACAAGTGAGGAGCAGTGACAACTATCTTAGTGTTCACATTTTTGTATACTCTTGGAGGGTGACGGGTGTGCACTGTTTAGCTATTGGTGGACAGAGCTATGCCATGAATCCCTGATCATTTGATCTTAAGGTATTTAACTGTACACTGGCACATACAGGAAACTCATACAGACAAATTTTAGAAAAACCTGAAAATTAAATAATGCCAGGGAAGCTAAGCTGCAAAGCTGTTTGAGAAGCTGCAGGGTTTATAAGCCCTTGCTTCTGCTGCCAGAATCTTGGAAGCCCTGCACACCTGTGAGGGTCCTGGTTCAGAGGCGCAGAACAGACAGTGCTGGGCTGGGTGGAACTGGTGTCCCTAGGCCCCTGCTGAGGTGCTCTGGGAAGTCAGGGTCATCTGCAGCCCCAGGAGTGCCACCAAGGAAACTCCAGTGGAATCTTTCCTACATTTCTACACATCTTTGCCAAACCAACATACTCCTCCTGTTTACAAAGGTCTTGTGCAGACTCACATTAAATATACTTCTGAGACACAGCTGTACAGCACAGCTCCTATCTATTTTTGTGGAAAAGCAGCTGCTTCTGAATTCAGTGTTTGTGAAGAAAATCTTGTACACATCGCAAAAAAATATCTGTTGATCAGTCACATTGTCTTCAGTAGGACAAAAAATAACTACAGGCAACAGGAGCAGTCCTTTTTTTGTTCCGTTTTTTTTCCTTGTGCTGCAGTATGGGTTGGATGTATTTATTCTTTAACACTGCACTTTTAAGGGGTTTAAGAATGTGGCATCTTTCATCTCTGATGTTTTGGATTAGTGCTAACACTACCTCAGGTGTAATACTAGTGACCCAGAACACCTTAGATGCAAGCTGCTATAGACTAGTACCATTCCTCTCTGAAAAAGTCCCTTGGCAAGTTGTTCAATTGGCCTAAAAACTGCATAGGAAAAAACACCATAGAAATAATTAATGTTCTTTATCACTGGTCATGAGGGCTGGGATGCTGAAGTACACCTAGTCTGTCACAACCCTCACTTGCTAGCCTTCAAATCCTGTTTCTGAGACAGTCGAGTTTCTAAACACTAAGAACATGTAAAATTCATACTCCTTGGGATACGCATGATTTTTGATTCTGGATCAAGAATGACTGACCTACCAATTAACTTACCAAAAAGAAGCCAACATGGATATAAAGTCCATAACCTTCACTTTTTGTGTAATTTTTACAGTAAATCTTTCTAATTTACAGTTTCTAGTGTTTTATTACTGGATTTCCAATGACAAATGATGGCGTGGAATAGAGTCCATAAAAAACATTTCTCTGCCTTTAACTTTCAGTGCTGTAATGATCTGGTGTACAAATCCATTTTCTTATTTGGTTTTATTAACACAAAGAAAGCTGGCCTGTATTTTGTTTACAAGTAGAAAGCAATAAGTAATGACAAAATACTGCCAGCAATTATTTTGTACAAAATAAATGGCAATGCCTACTGGGAAGAGGGCAACACTTTATAAGAAATAGAATGTGAGTGCCATGATACCATATGAGGAGATTTTCTGTACACTAGCAAATTCACTTCTACATAAGAAATTCTGCACCAGGACCCCAAATTCACACTTTTACCACCTGAAACAGCCCTGTGGCACTAGACTGAGACTAGCAATAAAATGTGTGGACAAGGCTGCAGGTTTCGTTTATTTAATAAAAGCAGACTGTCACATGCTGAGAAAGCCTGCTGTCCACATCCATCATTACCACTGCTTTGTAGCTCATGTAATTAGAATTTACGGGGGATAGTCTACTGTGCTGCTTACTTGCAGACACCTAAATAATCTGCCATCCACCAAGATCTCCAGACTGTGCACCTGTGTGGATGTGGGCAGTGAGCAGGATAATCCCCTTTTGAACTAAGTGAAAACGACATTTCTCTTAGCTGAATTCAGGCCAACATGCGTTTTAGGGTTAAGTCAAGGTGAGGTACAATAAAGATAGCAATATTCTTAAGGAATTTGTAATCAGGCTTTCTGTTCCTTCTCTCTTGTTGCAGTCATTGAAATCCTCTTAGTCATCTTCAAGCAATCATCTAAATTAATATATGATAAATGACATTTTAATTCAGGACACATTCTCCTTAGTGAATATGCACAACAGTGCTCACTGTCTTGTTATGTATAGGAAGATAAAACCACCACCTGACATTGAGTGGTTTGGGACAGCATAAATACACCCTAGAAATGACATATCCAGCCCTTTACAAATTTCCTGTGTAGAATTTTGATCAAATGATAAAGATGTGCTAAAACAATAAAGAAGTTAATGAGTAATTTTCTGCAAGGAATACACCAATATTCTCCACCATCATAACTTTAGAAATTCGCTGTTGGGTAGGAAAAAATAACATGGCCCTTCCTGTTGTACTTTGCACCCAGAGTTAGTTACCCCAGATGTCCTAGCACTGCTGACATATGGGAGTGGGAATATACCACCTTTTCCTGAGCAGCAGAGGAAGGAGGCTGTTCACTGCCTTTGCTTATGCCTTGTGTGACCTTCTGTAGGAACGCCATGAAAGGGTCACCATGTCAGCAGTCTGCACAAGCTCAGAGGAATCAACCATCAACATCTTTTGGAGTGACAGTTACAATGAAATGTTGTTTGACATGTGCTAAGTAGATTAAATATCCTAGATTTTAGGGAAAAGTGTTGGTGAGAGTCTTGTTTAGTAATTCATCTGAATTGACTACATAGTCTTCCTGATCTTCACAAGCTGATGATCTGTCATTGACAGGGACTTGAGCATTCTATGCCATAGGAATGCCAGCTCATTTGAGGTAACATTATCATCATTACACTGTGCATTTTATACACGTGTTCATTCTTTTTTTTACAATAAAAGTATTCATTTATATTTACACATTCCGTCAGTTTAAACAAAAGTCAATTAAAAACACAGGAAGTTGTGAAGCAGTATTTAAGAGTACAACAAACCTTCTTATGATTTTCATAGGAGCTTTTTTCTGTAAATAAAATTGCATAATTCTTATTGGGCATCACAATGTTCAGCCAAAACTCTCAGAGCTATAAATGGAAGAATGTTACAAAATCAGTATACTCAGAGTTGTTTCCTAAGAGACTCCTAACAGTCATTTTTTGAGTCATGAGGAAGGCTGATATTTTTTATAAATCTAACTCTGGTATTTTAGTATTCTGGAACAGGGATGGGATTTGAAAAGTCTTTTTGCTTCTATATTCATGCAGCACAAAGGCAATGGACAGATTCCCCTTTTCTTTGGCAACTTTCACTATTTTTCATAGGCAGTACTCCTAGACTCCCTTATGATTATTTTTCTTTATGCTTTTTTCCGTCCTGGACACTGTGCCAGCTTCTATCTAATTTGTTTTATTCTATTGGCAACAAAATATTCTATATTTTTTGATTGAAACATATTTTAACCAAATGTATTTAATTCCTACCAACAACTGCAAGCCAAATTTCTCCCTTCAATTACATCCCACAAAACATTTCTGAGTCAACTTTTGCTTCTTCCACTAAAGAAAATAAACTTGCTCATGTTGACATTTTTTGTGTCCCAGGATATTTTAGAAGAACATTCACCATGTCTGCTCTCTCTGTGGAGATGACTACATGCATGTATTTCAAACTTTAACCTACATTAATTGTTCTTCTCCATGGCTACCAAGAGAGTAATTCTTCATGACTGAGAGAGACTCAGAGTGACTCACTGGGTCTCTCAAACACATAGTACATGTCTCTTAAAGTCATAGTATGAGTATCTTGCAAAGGTGTGATGCAAGTGAAGTGTTGACCAACAGAGATCACGCTAAAACTGGCTCTGCCTCAACTGCAAGTACTGCAATTTCTAAAATAGTTGTGATACCATTCTTGCAAGAAATAGGAGGAATGTAAGCAGTAAGCAGCCTAACAGCTGAACTGAACCATATAGACAGCATCTCAATGAAGAGCTGTCCTCATGGAACACCAGGAAGCCTTGAAGGCAGAGCCATTCGTTTCCCACTGGCTGATGATTACCTGTCTGTGTGATGCTATTCATTCCCAAAACTGCCTGCCATGAGGACTAGCAAGGGTTGGAAGGGTTAAATAAATTGGTGTTTTTGAAAAGGACTTTAACTCACCACAATGAGCTTCATTATTTTAAGTGCTTTCCACTTCTAAGCATCGACTGAAACAACAAATTATTTTGAACAAGACATGTTCTGCTCATCATTGAAAAATATGATGACAATATGACAACTAAGGTAACTGAGGCAACAATTCCTACTCATGTGGAGCTAATACCCTTCAGATAGGAAGCCATAAAGTCTAATTGGAATAACTGTCTAGTCATTCAGTAAATAAAAACCCAGTAAACCAACACATCTCACTAGACCTAGTAGCCTGATGTGTAGGAATAGCTATATTATCTTGCTATTCTTTTTTCTGTATGTTTTATCAAAAAATATTCTGAGCTTGAAGCTCCAAAATGTTGTGTTTTACACTGTTTGACTGTGTATGCACATATGTACAAACTAATGCACTAACATCGCTGCTTCCCCTGACACCCACCCTCATCTTTTCTATTCTTGCTGCATACACCTTTTTAGCTCAGTATATTCAATTATATAGTGAATCTTGTTAATAGAATCACGAATTGTCAGATTTTGCACTGGAACATATACAGCAGTAATTTTAATTGCTGAATGTGAAATAAAAATCTCCAACCACCACCAAATAAGAGTTCATAGGTCAGGATTGCTCCCAACAGAAGTGTAATACGCTGTCTTCCTGTGGAACAGATAAAAGTGTGGTGATATCCATCTGATCCAAAAAACACAACCAAAATAGTTGAGAATGATAATGGAAAAAAAAAAAAAAAGATAAAAAATAGAAAAGTAAATGGCATATGAAAAGGAGAAGCTTCTTGATCCTTAGTATGGGAAGATTTACTGGACCCTTAGTGTTTGATTTGTCTGTCAGCATCCCAGGAAAGGCGAGATCCTTGTGCACTCTGCCAGTGTCCCACTGGGGGACCTTCATTGACCAGTCCTGCTGGGTGGGAGGGTGGTTCCACTGACTCAGGGAAACGAGAAGTGTAAGGGAGACCCCTCAGCAGATCTTCCTCTTTTGGACTGTGTTACCCACTGCCAGCCACTGCTAGTGCCCATGAAGAACACACACCAACAGTTTATGGAGTAACACTCTTTATTCATGTAAAGAAACCTTAAGGTTCAAAGGCTGTTGGTGATAGTGCCTGACTGAAAAAAATTGTATTCAAAGTAGTCCACAGACAAGCTGTAATCCCCACTAAAATGTTCTGCCAGCAGAGAACAGGATTCTTGCCCAACAGGCATCACTGTGGGGGAGAAGACAGGTTCAGCCCCTTGGCTGATCCCAGCAGTTATGATGGACTCTTCCCTTTTCCCCCATTCTCAACTTACTTTTGTACTATTTCTCTGTGTTTAGGTGCAGCTTAAGTGACTCTAGTCATGCATACTTTTGTTACTGATTGGAGTAAGGTTCTCTCACTTTGCTTTTAAAGATACAATAAAAAAGAATATGGACTATGTGCCCAGTGAGGAGGGGTGGTTGCCCCTTGGAGGTGAGTAATTTTGGGACAGAGGTGTCCATTAAGATTATTTTTAGACTTTAATGAACCAAGTTCATCTGAGAAGAGTGATTTAGCCATAGTTTTTGTCTCAGCGGCAGGACATGTATCCCTCTCTCCTCTGGCTGACAGGTGCTATGCAGTTTATCAGCTGCAAAGTATGATCCAGTTCCCTTCCCTGCAAGGATTGCAGCAGATCCTGGCCCTGGTAACTCCACACAGCTCAACCCTCCACTCACTTCCCCTTAGCATATGTGTGAATGGGGAATCACTGAAGAATAGGTTTCAAGTCATACCAACTGCATTCCATCCAGGGAGCAGCAACTGTGATTTATCCTATAATTTCCATACTATTATAACCCCTTTTAAGATACCAGTATGACTCCTCAGTTTCTTCTAATTGCATCCCTAGTTACCTGTCCACAGGGGCCCCAGATATTTTCCCACAATAAGTGTGTGTAAATTTT
Source organism: Agelaius tricolor (assembly GCF_023055355.1). NCBI lineage: Eukaryota > Metazoa > Chordata > Aves > Passeriformes > Icteridae > Agelaius > Agelaius tricolor. The sequence continues at coordinate 8,262,357 of NW_027269287.1, forward strand.
TAGATTCTATGTGAGAGACACTCTCTGGTGTTTCCTACTGAGGTTTTCTCCAGAATCTCTGTCCTGACCCCAAGAGTAGATTCCTGCTGACTTTGGGAATCTTGGGGATCAAGTAGCACAGGGGCCACACACAGCGGCCTTGCCATCACGTTGCCCCCACCAATGGCCCCCTGCTTTTCAACAGCATCTTGTCTGTCCCTGTGCTCCTCCCTGTGGTTACCTCCTCTGTGCCCAGCTGTATTAAAATATCATTAGATTATTTCATTATGTTTTCATTTTGTTTTGTGGGATTTTCCTTGCACAGTGTTTCTGTCCCAGCTTGCAAAAAACTGGGGTCCACCTCTGAGCAAGCCATACTCTATTTATGTTTGTGCTTCTCTGAACTTTGTATTTCTTTTCCACAAATGAATGGATTGCTTATTTTCCTTTTCAAAGCTTCCCACTTTATAAGCTGTCTTAAAATAATATTGGAATAATTTAGCTGATAATTTATATGGGTCACTACTGAAAAGCATACTAAAAATATGTATTTTTATTTTTGTTCTTACTGACTTTGTGGCCTATGGAAATATATCCAATCTGCATTAGCTGAGCAAGAACTTTACTGTGGTGTGTGGGTGACCATGCACTAGAAGAGATTGCCCAGGACGGTTATGGAGTCTCCCTCACTGGAGCTCATCTGCAATGCCATGCAATGTGCTCTAGCATGACCCTGCTTGAACAGGGAGGTTGGACCAGATGACCCACTGTTGTGTCTTTCAACTTTCCCCATTCTGTGATTCTGTTATAACATTACTGAAGAATAAAATACCAAAGTAAGTCTGAATGACTAGAAGAAATTAAAAAAAGGTACAAGTATAGGATGCCACATGCCAGAGTAGACAGAGGTATCTACACAGAACACAATGATATTGTTGAGAGAAGTTTCAGTAAATGGAAAGCTTCCAAGAAACTTGATTTTTGAGCAGCCCACATTCCTGTTAGAAGTGCACCATCATGAAAACACAGCATGGGAAATTCAAGCATGTCTTCCCTGAGAATTGTGCCTGTCTCCATTTAATCCCTGTCTAGACAAGATATGCATTATTTTCACACATGCCGTGTAAGCAGCCCATCTGTTCCTCCCCACACCAAACGGTGTGCTGGATCCTACCATGCAGGGACTTGCTTCAGAAACACGTGGTTATCCAACAGCTCTAACAGCTCCCCAGATAATTTTCTAAGGTAAAAGCCCATCTGTCTGAAAATACAGCTTGCCACAGACACCATGAGCAGCATTCTTGGTCTGACTCCCAGGGAAAATGGAGCAGGAGGGCTCGTTGGGCAGTGCTGGGTGCCAGAAGCCCATCACTTGTGCACTCACTGGGGCAACAGTGAGTAATAGGTAAGAATGATATCCTCAAATTCTTACTACTTACTGCTTAGAAATAATTAAAAAGAGGTACACTCTATATTGGAAAATACAGAATTTTCTAATGCAACATTAGGCTTTTCAGTTTATTGTCTAAGTGGGATGAATTTTTTCTTAATTCTTCTGTTTGGGAAAAGAATTTCTACCTCAAGAAATTTTTGGCATGAAAGAAAGATCAGCTGTGTAGATGAGATAATTTATTATTATATTACTTCAAGTTTTTCTCATTCTCAGAAGTTGAGATTTCCTGATCATCTCTACTCTGCTTTTTTGTAAATGATGTCTGAAACCAGTGGGATCCATTAACATTGCAATAAGATGAGGACATATTCCAGAAAGAAATGTCTTTCTAATAGTGATTCTTAAATTCATTCCTGATATTCATAGTGCAACATCTATTGCTACATTTTATACCAGTTTTCAGTTTCTGTTTTCTCTGTGGATTGCACTGACAAAGAAAAATACAAGCTTTTGGCTAGGTTTCATGTTCGTTATCCCAGGTTTTTATTGAGTTCTGTTTGTCATGAAATACTGTTCTTTGGGGTTACATTTACTCCAGGAACAACCAAAACCAAAACAAACTCCACAAACAATCTAAGAGGCAAAGAAAGAAACCGCTTGTGACAGTCTGATTCCATGTGAAAACTTCTGCTCTTTCTCTTTGTTTTTAAGCAGGATGCTCCACCAGGAATGGGATGAAAACAACTCGAACAATATCCTATAAGCAAAGCCATCAGTGGTGAATGAAAAAATGAGGAAGGGGATCTCATATGGCTTTTGGTGTTGAAGAATGCTGTGATCAACCCCAAACTTAAACATCCTGATAGTGAAATGAAGGTATGGCACATCTGAGAGAGTACTGACAAAGGAACTAAAAAGTTACACTATTGACAACTTGTCTAACTGAGTCAGCTGGGCCAGGGATGCATGACTGACTCTGAACACCATGAATGCCCAGTGCCATCTTTTAACGACAGGGTCCTCTAATGTAATCCTCCTTGGAGTGTGTGGAGATTCCTCCCTTGGGAGAGGACCTCAAGGTTACTCTCAAGGTTACTCCTTGAGGCTGTGTTGATATGGGTGAGAAACAGCAATCTCAATTTACTTGATTTCATATAGCGACTTCAATATTGCTTCATAAATGGCACACTACACTGTCCTAGTAGTTGTAGCCACGTATTACACATAGGAAATTATTTTGATTAAGATATTTTTGTCTAATCATTAGAGTGACAAATTTTTTTCAGTATACATCTGATTTACTTTCCTTAATCCCACAGGACAAAGTTGCATAAAGATTCACTTCCATATATAATCCTTCAGATTATAAACTGACAAAGTTGACAAAGACTGGGGCTAAGACTGTGACATCTCAAGAGTCAGAAATAGTTAACAGTATGCCCAGAGAGTTACAAAGAGTGAGTAGGGTGTTGAGAAACAAGGTCTTGCTTTGTCAGTGAAACAGACCTTAAAGCTTCAAAGGAGGGACTGTGAACAAAGGACCACCCGAGCATTTATATTTATACCCTTCACACATATTCTGGGGTATTCCTATTCAGTTCATCCCTGCTGTGGCTGTTGTCACCTGGCTGGCACCACAGGTTCCTGTGCCCTTTGTAAAGCAAGGAATTGGCACCAGTTTACAGTGTCTTGCTTCAGGCTCCTGCCACAGCAAGGGAGCTCAGTGTGGGGCGTGTACACCAGCTAGCTGGTTGGAAGGTAATTCTAGGGGGTGAGATTGCAACCACCAACTCACAGACCACTGGCTAAAGAAACTCACTGACCCATCAAGAATAAGAGTAAGACTGAGCAGGCAGACTAATTAACATCAGAAGTGAGAGAATCATTCAAGCAATAGAAGGTAGGATACTAATTAATAAGGAAACTAGGCAACTGGTAGCTAATGAATTGTGATTTCTTTGTTTGCCAAAATAGATATAAAATATAAAATTTAGAGAAGTTTTGCTGTGCTAGCTTTGTGGATTTACCATGCAGCACCTTCTTTGCACAACTGTTTGATAAACAAACATGTCAGCTCTGTGTATAAGATTGGCTTACTGCACACTGGGTGATGAATATGGCTTTTAGGGACAACAGTGGGATCCAGCTGCACCTAGACTCATCACAGAGAAGGAGTTCAGAAATCAAAGGTGTCCTTTCTGCCCCTCCAAACTGAAAGGGAGGACTTCTGTAATAAACTTTGTCTGAAGCTCCTAGTCTGCCCCGAGAGATGATTGCTCTCAAGATCTTCCCTCTCCCACTTTTATCATCCCACTACTCTGCGGGGCATTGTTACCATGAAAGATAAGCATATGTAAGCAGCATAAAGGAATTTTTTTATGTGTAAGAGTCATTTCACCCACAATTGCTCATGAAGTGTGTGAAAAATGTCAATCACTTGTTTTAAAATTTTAAAAGTTTAATAGTAATAAAATGGTTATAAAAACAGTAATAAAAATCAGAGTAATAAGAATTTCAACAATCAGAGTTAGGACAATAGAGGACAATAAAAAGCAAAGAAATACACTTGTCTGGATGCCTTCCTAGGGCAATTAAGCCCTGAAAGCACACCCACTAACAGAGGATTAACCCTTAAAAGCAATAGCCTATTGCATATTCGTATATCCCATACATGTTGCATAAATTCTTTTCAAACAAAGGGTGTTCTCTGGTTATTGTCAACTTCTTCCCTTTAATCCTCTTGGTTCCTCAGAGGTGGGAAGGAGGCAATAATTTTTCTTTTGGAGATTTAGGTGTCTTGTTGCTGTTATCTCTGTACAAAGAATTTCTTGGTTATCTCATCCTTTCTTGAGCTAGTTAAAAAAAGTATCTTATATTGTATAGTTTCTATTTTAGTATTATGTTATAACCTAAAACTACTTAAAAAAATTAATACAGTATAGCTTTCTAACATAACACATATAATATTCATTTTAATATCTGCGCAGAGCCAACCACGTAATATGTACTTTTCACAATGTGGAACTTAGCAATGCCTTGAAAGGACTAAGACTCGTCTTTAAAACAAACTGTGGGTCTGCCGGTAAATAAAGTTAGATACTGAGAGATAAAAAAAAATAAAAAAATGGGAAGGATTTCGCTGATTGATAAATGGAATGAGAGATTTGTCTTTACAAACAAACTCTAGGTGATGAATAAAATTGATACTGAGAGATGAAAGAAGCAATGGGAAGAACAATAAATTCCATAAGGAATTCCACTGAGTGACGCAAGGAAAAGACAAAGTCGGGGGATATACATTAGAAGGGGGTCTTAGGCATTTTGGGAAGTCTGTATCTCTCAAGTACCTCAGCCAATGGGGAAAGAGAGAGGGACACATGGTTGGGAAATTAGGATAAAAAGAAAGGAAGCTGCATCCTCCAAAAATTGTAGAGACCCCGGGGAAACCCCCCATGGCCTCTCCCTTTATTCTAATAGTCTTACAGGACTCCTATGTCTCCTTTTTAAACATAAATGTCTAGTGTTTGTGGATTAATTTTCTTGACACCCTGACCACACACCCCAAGAAAACTGGAAAAACACTGCCCTACTCCATTCCCCCAGGACATGGTGTGAGGTGGTATCAAATAACCTCAGGGTCTGCGCTGTGCTACTCCTGGCTGCGGCAAAAGTTAGCTCTCCTGTCCTGGATGGAGAAGCTGCTCCTGTCCTGGATGGAACCAGGACACTACAACTGGGCAAGGATTGGCTTCCTGTGCTGTTTATAGGGACATACAAAGCTCCTGGCTTCTCATCATGTCACTGAACAATCTCCTACTACTAGACCAAACATGTTTCATAGATAGTCAATGAATATGAAGAGTTTTTGGAATGCTGATAGGCTTGTATCTCTGCACAAACCTATGCACAATCATTTTAGATCCTCTGGAGCCCTCTTGCATGGCCACTGATTCCTTTCCCTTTCCCCATCCTCAGAGTCACTTATGTCTATCTTTATGTGTCTGCAGCAGAGATGCTGCCCTTGCACTTCTGCTACAAACATCAAAACGACCAAGGGAGGTAGAGTCACAGCACTTATTTCACGCTGGAGTTAACACAAAGATGAGTCTACACCATGTCCCACCTAGGTGCAGCAGGTTTCCGTGGTGGATGCTGCTGGATCTCTTGCCCTGTGGTGATGCTGAGCGCTGTTTCTGACACATGGCCCCTTTTCTGCCTCACAAGTCATGCTTTGGTTGACATCATGTGGCTGCTGCTTGAGGAAAAATCTCAGACATATCTGAAACATCTGACCTGCTAATTTCACTAGCCAGAAGAGTAAACTAACATGAACTCTTAAAAATGCTGACACCTTAATTTCTTTCTTTTATTGGCCAAATTTTATGCCATTAGTTTCAATGCCTCTTCGAGGTCATCTCTTTCAAAGCAGTTGAGTCACACAGCTTATTAGGCTCTGTCTCTGGATTTTGTCTGGAGCTTCTTCAGGCATGGAAGGTACTGTAGATAACTTCTAGGAGTAGGGAAAAACACCTACAGGACCAACTTTCAGCTATTTTTTTGTACAGGCATTACTTCCCCATGCTGAAGTACAGTAAATGTTTGTAGTAATTGGTCTAGGAGCTGAACGCCAATCACTATATTGAAACAGCAGCTGCACATAATTTATGTTGTTATGTAGTAAATTCCTGCAAGGTTTGGAAGGCTCTTTCAAGATCAGTGTTAAAATAGCTCCAGTGAAACCATTCCAGTCCTGACAATTAGTTTTGGTGTCTTTTAACTGAGCTCTGCACAGCAGGTGTGGCCCCTGGTTCTCAGAGAACATGGGAAAAATTGCAGCTGGGTTATAATGAGAAAGAAGGAGTGACTGAGACACTTCAGGAAGGTCACTGTGACCTACATCAACAGTGCAAATGGTTCTACTCCCTGCAGGCAAAAATTTCAGTATGCAAGTCACTGTGAACTGATCTTCATTGGTTATAAAATTTCTTCCTTGGGTATGGATTTCCAAAAGCTGAACAAAAAGAAGTGGTTTATGAAATATATTAATCAACTCAGTCAACAACTCAACAACTCAGGTTGTACAGGAGCCATTCTTCAGTTCTGAAAAGCATACCTACTTTCTCAGTCCTGTCCTTTGATCAGTGAGCAAGACTCATTTTTGGAATTGACACCATGCAGGGATGGTGGAAGTGGCTATTCAGGAAGGCACATACTGTGAGAGAGTCTCTGTGTCAGGAGTGACAGCAGTGTCCTGGAACAACATTTATATCTTGGATATATTTTCACCTATGCTTCTGTCAGCAGCTTGACCAGAAAATAGTCCAGATCCCCTTTAGCCATATTCCTGCCTGCTCTCTGCTGAATAAGCAGAGATGTGAGGACAGAACTGTCCAAGTTTGTCGTGAGTTGAGGGCACATGTTCATTTCTCACAGCCTTTTGAAATGTCACCACAGTAGATTGCCTTTCCTGTCATAAAATGGAGGGAACAACCTTAAGTAAGGACAAATTGATCAGCTCCACTTGATGTCAAATTTATAAATGTTTTTCCTCTGAATTTAATGCTGTCACTTTAATCTTGAGGGCTCCTGACTTAAACTTGGGTTTCCCAAAGTTGAAAATGTGGCTGTGACACCAGAAAAGTCTGTTAGGAAATGTTTCCAAGTTGTTGTTTTTTTTTTTCCCTAAAACACTCAGAAGTAACAATAATAAAAAGAGAAAATCTAGATGCCCAATTTGGATAGCTTTCTCCTTGTGTGAAAGGAGATACATTCCTTGCACGTATCGCTATATTGCTGTAAGTGTGCTCATCAAGCAGTGTCAGGACTAAACTACCATCAGATCTGTTTAACATGCCCAAGAAATTAGAAAATTGTTAAAAAGCTGTGAACAGCTGTGAAAGTTTCTTTTTGAGAAACTTCAAAGTCTTGAATTTTCTGCAAGTTTAGAGAGAATTATTAGTCATCCAGGGCTACATAGAAGTGTCACTACTGACCTTCACCATGGAAGTAATTTATTTAATTTTATATAATTTTGCCTAATTTTATTTGGTCTTCTGACCAGATAGAAGTGGAAAAAGAGCTTGAAGCTACCCCAGCTGCTCTGTCCTTGTGCTGGTGGAGAAGATTCACAGGCTATATTACTGAGAGTGAAGGAGGGAAGAAGGAAAAGAGGAAGGGAAGCAGTGAGGGGAAGGTCCCTGGGCCACCATGGGAAAATGAGGGCACCCCAGCAGAAGGGATGGGAAGGGTCCTGGGAGAGGGAGAAAGGAAAAGGGATTATTTTGGCAAGAGGCTATATAAAGCTACAGATTTTGGGACTGGTATTCTGTTCACCAAACAGTGTTTTGAGTGGGGTTCTGCTTGGTATAAGCATAGTGGGGACCCCAGCAGCCTGTGGCAAGCCCTGGTTTTGATTGTCCTGAAGAGACTTCCAAAAGAGAGATATGAATATGTCAATCAGTTGCACTGGGACCTGTAGGTGCCTCTGTGTTTGTCCAGTGCCCCTTGTAAAGGGTAAGAGAGATGCTGGGGCTGCCATAAAGAAGCACTTTCATGTTTATCCTACCAGAGAACAGCAGGATAAACATATTTGAGCCCCTGGCTCAGCAGGGGTTTTAGGCAGCAGCTTCAGAGGAGGCAGTAGTTGTAAGAAAACTTGTAGGATTTCAGACCTCTTTACATTGGGTAGCTGCATGTAAAGCAAGGCAAGCACAAGGAGCTGCTGGTTTCAGCATGTGCTCCCCTTTTGGCCCACTCTCAGTCAGGAACCTGGGGATGTTCTGTACAAGCACCACCATATCCACTTGGGTGTTTTTGAACATGGTCACTGACCATGTTATTTTTGTCTTTATTTAAATTGACACAGGAAGAGCTTAAAATGAGGATTTCAATAATGGCATTACAGAAGCACCTCAAAACCTCTGCCTCTGAACATTAGCCTAGATCCTGATGCTATCTGGGTTTTGTGTAATTGCTAGCAAAATATCACTTACATCTCCAAGGCCATTAAGGGGACCAATGCTCAAATTAGCCCTCCACGTTGCTGTTTCTAGAGCTATTGCAGAGATGGAGCCGTGTGGGGGAGGATCAAAGCCCCAGTACAGCAGCCAGCCTTGACAGCCAGGGTGAGACTGGCCCCACTGCAGGCAGGAGACCATGCTGACCATGACAGGGGTTCTTTGTTTTCATAGCATAGACCCTTCCCCTCCTCTTTGCCTTGGAGACAGGGCTCACCTGCTGGAAGAGCAATTATCCAGTCAGGAGAGGACTGTGGCTTTCCATGTCTCCTACCTTGAGGGAAGCAAAGGTTCTCAGCACAAGGAGACTGATGCCCAGCTGCTGAAGAACCACATCCCAAACATTGTCAAAAAGCTCAGCCAGGATATTGAGGTAAGATGTAGCAAAGAGCATTTCCCTTCCTCTAGTAGTGCAGCTCTAGCCCATGGTGCATCCAGCACTAAGATTGGCTCCAGTGGCAGCAAAGTTCTCACCATGGCCACCACATTGCAGTTAAATTCTGATTTTATTCTTGTATAACGGCACTTGCAGTTACTTATGAAAACCAAGGGGAGGGGACTAGGGAAAGTAAAGGAAAAAAAGTCATATGAAATAGAAAGCAGATTAATGAGTCTTGGTCGTGTTTTGGTTCAAAGGCTTAGATTCTATTTGACTTCAGTATATTTGTTGGGGTGTGGAGACTGAGCTCAATGGAAATACAGATAGTGCAGGGTATTTTTTTCAAGGGAAATAAAGAGTGAGTGTATTTCTATCTAAAGTATAACATCAAAACTCAAGCTTTGGTTTACTTCTTACTTTTCCTTACTCAAATATTCTAATCTATACAAAATTCTTCATAATCAAAACTCTTTACAAAGTTCAGTACAGATGGCAATGAAAGTTCAGGCTCACTTTCTATTTAAACTGATACATGGTTTTGTACTGGAGATGCATAATGGGTTTCCCTTCTCCTGCCTAAAGACCTTTGATTACTTACTATTATTTGTCAAATTTATATGTGACATTTACCAACCTCTGTTTCAAGCAAAGATGTAATAGAATTTCAGATTTTTTTGTTGTTGTTTTTGAAGCCTCAAAAGTCTTACAAATGCCACTAAATTCAATTGGTTTTCTGTGTACTTCAATAAACAATTGATTTTCTATACACTTATCTCAAGAACTATGCAGTCATGGCTCATCTGAATTTAATTTGAGTTAAAATTAGGGTCTATGATAATTTCATACTGATTTTTTTTCCAAGACTTTGATAGTATGGTAGTAAGCAATGCTATAAAACCACTTCCTTATTTTAGACTATCCAGTTCCTCTAACACCATCTGCAGATCAAGTATCTGCAGTACAGCAGATCAAGTGTCTGCACTACAGCTTTGCTAGAAATATTCTCTAAGCATCTAAATATGCTGTAAGCATCCAAAGGTAATATTTTCCTTTGTTGCTGTAAATTGCTCTGCTCTAGGTCCTAATCCCAGGTGCTTGTTTGCTTAGTGTATTATGGTTGTGAGGATTTGATAAGGCTAGAGCACCAACAGCAAAGAAAACAATGAAGTGAGAACATGTCAAAGCCTCTAAAGAATTAGCAGAGATTTGGAGAATTGCTTTTGGCATGTAGCAAATCAGAGTGGCTGATCAATGTTGATTTCTCAAGCATTAACACAAAAAGAAAGGTTCCACAAGGAAATCTGATTCCCTCATACTCTAAATCTTTCCCAAAGCAGGAAGAATATCCTTCAACAAAGCCTGTGTTGGAGAAAATGCTGGTTTGCTGTTGCCACTAAGAATGAAACTGAGCCTGACTAAAGACACTCCTCTTGAGACAATCCTCTTGAGACTAAAGGCAGAGGCAGAGAAATGTCCCAGTTGATCAGGGACATGAAAGGAACTAGTGCCAAGTGGAAAATCATGGAATGGTTGTTGATGGAAAGGGTCTTAAAGATCAGACCTTTGATAAGACATCCTTCATCAGGCCAGGACAGGATTGCAAACTGCAAGAGAAAATCATTTCTACTAAAAGTCTTGGGGTAGAGGAGAGATGTGCCTACCATCAGTTCTGACAACACCCATAAGATATTTGTTTATCAATTGAGATTCTGTGCACAGACTTGGGGTGACCATCAGCCAGGAGCAGCATGGCTTCATTTTACCCAGGGATGGTGAGCTCCAGGACAGTAATGCTGGCAGGAGTCCAGGGAACAAGATGGAGAAGGAGACTTTTGATTTCCCTCAATAAACAAAAGGCAGCTGCTTTTCATCCTAATGAATGGCTGTATCTCATCCTGCTTTTGCAGCAAGGGTTTGGTGGTCCCATTCTGTATCTCTGTCTTCATGGACTTGTGGTATCAGGCTCGCATCAGTGTTAAATACACTGCCAAAAATACACTTGTGTTATGCAGTACATTCCACCCTTTAAGAATGTTATTTTCTGATGCAGAACAAAAATGGGAATGCCCAGGATACTCAGAATTTTGGTTGTCCATACTCTGTGTGCAAGGGGGGCAAGGAACAGGTGCATAAATGACAGATTTAAAAACATATTTTATTTCAGAGTTATTACAGCTTTCTCCATCACCTGTGCCCCAGGTTTCATGGATGTTAAATTGTCTCCCTTTGCTGGAAAAGTGCGACTGGCACAACTATGACACAACCCAGCAGGACTGTCCCTGTGGACTCCCACAGCTCATGGCCTGTGGGACCAACAAACCCATCAGCAACAATTTTTGCAAACTTTAAGCATTTACAATTGAAATTTTCCTTCATATTTGTCCTTTTCTATATTATTAAAAAATAAAATCCACTCAATGGGGAACATTTAAACTAAAAAGCCAATAAAAGAAAAAAACTGTATTTTACAGAACAGGGTATTTATTTTCAAAGGGGTTAGAGCTGTGCTTTGACTGGATGAGTGTTGTGTAGTGCTGAATTACACTGAAATATCAGCCTCAGGCCTCTCTTTTCAGTCCAACAAGTAAAATCAGATTTTTAAAAACCATTCCCTGGCTCCTCTCTGTATCTGTTAAAGGTCACAGAAACTGCACAAGGGTTTCCTTAAATTAATATTTGTGACCTATTCAGATACCCTCAGGATGAGTCACTTCAGAAGAGCCTACTCCTTCCATCTTTAGATCAGACCTCTAAAACTGCAATGAATCACAAATCAGGACACATACTGAATTACAGGGGTAGGACAAGATGTCAAAGACCTACTTCTGCTGGGCTGTATCCTTGTTCAGGGCTGGTAGGGTGTATCCGGAAAGCACTTTGGCAGCAGGTCTATGCTTTCACTGGAACCAAACCCTGCCCTGCACACAATAAGGACATCCCTTCATGCAAATGCCTTCTCCACTTAGCCATTGACCCCCTCCTAGAAAACACCCTCTGTTCCCTGCTACAAGGAAGCCAAAGTAGTGTGTTATTCTTTAAGGGCTGCACTGTACTGCAGGAGTTTGAGGGGGAGAATAAAATTAATTTCCTAATTTTTGCATTTCCTAGTTTCTTCTACACTTTTCAACCTAAAGTGTGTTTCTAAAGGGAAAATGGATGTATTATTTGTGCAGCTATAAATTTTTGAGAAAAAAAATGTAGTTACTTTCCCCAAGAAAGAAAAACAAGCTGAGGCACTGAAAAAGGCTGTCCACAGAAGTTGTAGATGCCCCATCTGTTCAAAGCCAGATTGGATGGGCTTTGGGCAGCCTCGTCCAATGGAATGTCTCCCAGGGAAGCTGGAATAAGACAGCCTTTACGGTCCTTTCCAACCCATTGTGTGATTCTGTGATTCTGTAACCTGCTCCCAGAAATGGTGCTTTGAGTTGTATTTTGAAATGCTCATTTTGAGATGCAAACAAGGATATGGGATTGTGCCACTATGGAAACTAATTTGGCAGTTCGAAGTCCGACCATAAATAGACCTAGTATTGGAGACCTCTGTGGAAGGATGACAATGTGTTGAGGTTTAAGACAGTTTAAAAGGTGGACACTCTAAAATGGGTTACCTCCACTTAGTTTCAACCAATTCCTTTCCACCAACAAGGAGAAAATTAGTAAGAGCAGAAACAAGGGAAAAAACCAACAGTTTACTAACAAACAAAGCAGCAACAGGAAAAAAGTGGATAATTACTAGGTATGACCTCCTCAGGAACAAAGAGAAACCCAGAATGGTAGGGTAACTCCCACCCTTCCCAAGATGAAGGCTGCCACGGGCAACCTCATGTAGGGAGAAAAAGGGAAGTGGCTTCAGCCTTCCTCCCCCTCTTTACTGCTTATCCCTCAGAGCAGCAGCACCTCTGCTGAGAAAGACAGCCTGCTGTGTTCCAGCAGCTGGCACTCGGTCAGGGTCTGGAACTCATCCAGGGGCTTTGCCTTCCCATGGCCTGAGACAGCAGCACAGGGCAGGGCAGGGCAGGGCAGGGCTGGGCATAGCAGGGCAGGGCAGGGCAGGGCAGGGCAGGGCAGGGCTGGGCAGGGCAGGGCAGGGCAGGGCTGGGCAGGGCTGGGCAGGGCAGGGCAGGGCAGGGCTGGGCAGGGCAGGGCAGGGCTGGGCAGGGCAGGGCATAGCAGGGCAGGGCAGGGCTGGGCAGGGCTGGGCATAGCAGGGCAGGGCAGGGCTGGGCATAGCAGGGCAGGGCAGGGCAGGGCTGGGCAGGGCAAGGCAAGGCAAGGTAAGGAAAAGCACAGTCACAAGGTCTCCTTGGCCAGCCACGGAGTGAAGCCACCTGGCCCAGAGGAGCTGCAGCTGCAGGCAAACACTTGCAGAATTTCCCTTGAGGCAGTACAAGACAGAAAAAAATACTTAAAAATAAACAAAGTGGAGAGAGCTTGCCTTCCTTCCTTGTGCTTTGACCTTCTAAAGGGACCATGGCAAACCTCCCAGCCTTGCAATTCCATTTCCAGATGTACCCCTGGACATTAAAGTAACACATTTTTGGCACAGATGGATATGGAATACAGCAGCATTTGGGTTATCCTAGGACACTCCTTTTAATTTCTGCTAGCCCATTGGTGCAGAGGCAATTCAGAGTAGCATAAATGTATTTCACACTCATTTTATATCTCCATTTTAGTACCAGATATAAGCTTTCACTCTGTCATGCTAGAAAAAAAATTCAAGCCAGGAAAAAATAACTATACTTTCCTGTCTTATTCTTCATCACACACTAAAAATTTTGGTGATATTTGTTCTTTTCTATCTTGTCTGGATTTCATCTGAAGTAGTTATTTCTTCCTACTTATAAAACTCTGCAGTTTTTTCAGTAAAATCTGTATTTTTTCTTTTGGAAAGTAGGTCTTGTTGAGGAAACTTGAGTTATTCCTTTGGTGAGATTATAAATTTCCATTGATACAAGTAATTGGCTGTATTTAACATGTGTTTAACATATGTGGACTTTCATGGAGCATTTTGTGACAAAAATACTATGATTCAAAAAGAAAGACAAAGTGGAACTGTGCTATGTAAGAGAACATACTCCGGAGGCCACTTATACACTTTTCCTATACAACTCTGCTGTTGACATTTTTGGATAACACAAAAATAGATCAACTAGGAATGAGGCAATAATAAAGAATAACCAGTAATATTGTTAATATGGTCTGACTGAGAAACAAGAGATATTTCCGAACAAGAGATTCCGAACAAGAGGTATTTCATGACTGAGTGTCCCCTGAAAAGTTTGGGGAATACAGAAGGTAAATAATTAAATAACTTTTGTAATAATGCGGCATAAGAAATGCCAGGAGTATGCCCTTGGGCAAGAGAGGCACAGAGAAACAGGGAGCTTAAAAACACTCTTCGTATGGCACAGAATAGTGTACCAACCCCAGCATCCCCTTTCTGAAATTAAGAAAATTATGTGCTGTAAAGAAGAGCTAGGAATGCAATGGTGGGATAGGGAAAATTGCTGTGTGAGTGTCTATGCACAATTTATAGAAAAGAATGCATCCAAAGATATCTTCCTTTCTGTGTATAATCACCTGGAGAGCAAGGAAAAAATCATAGGGTACCAAAGGATCCCAGACCACTGCAGAGAGAGACAGGGAATCCAAGATGAGAAAGTGATGCCAACACATCCAAAACTGGCAAAGAAAGATGTGGGAGCATTTTAATTCTGTGGTTGATTTACTTTAGAACAAAATAGGTGAACCTGCAAGAGTCTCCTGATGTTTTTAAATTCAGGTTGACAGACTTCCTAGGCTTATGCTTTTAGGAAAGCCATGACCTCATTCTCCTCCATACAGGAGTCTAATATACACTGTTCCTACCATGACTTTTCCTAGGTGTGATGCTTCCCTTCATCATCTGCACTGGAGCTTGGTCCATCTTCTGTGCTGGGGTGTCTGCCTGCAGCAGAGGAAAGAAGAGCAAATTGGGAAAGCAGGACAAGAGGATCATTGTGGGAAAAAAGGCCAGTCCACTTCTACTTGCATGAAGAAGAAATAAGTCAACCCACACTCAGAAGAAACAAGAGGCTGAGCACTCACCAAGTGCCACAACAATGTTATGGGGCCCCCTCTTCCTTCCTTGTCCCTATGTTAGGTGCACTGGTTAGTGTTTTCCACATCTGAAAAGGGGGATCTCAGAACAAGTAAAAGTAGAAAATGTACAACGAAGGCACCAAAGTAATCATTGTATGATGCTAGAAACAAAGTCCTTAGCCCCCTTTTTTTTTTAAGATGAGAAAAAGGAAAATGACATTAAAGGAAAGGAAAATGACATTAAAGGAAAATGACATTAAAGGCAAGCTTCATTAAAAGCAACTGCACTTGTTTTTTAACTTCATTAAAAGCAACTGCACTTGCAAAAAGGAATTGCACTTCTAGACCTGCCATTTCAATGGCAACATTACACTACAGTTTTACATGAATGATTGCCATAAAACATTACACTACAGTTTTACATGAATGATTGCCATAAAACTAAGGCATAGTGTAGTTTGGTGTAATTCAGGATTCATCAGTGCTTTCTTGTTTTTTTTGCTGCTGAAGTTCCCCTTGGGAAATGCCAAGCTTTAACTGCGCTCCTGCCACCAGCACTGTGGTTGAGATGCGAGCCGGAACTGACAGAGGACTGCCACTACATCATTAATTTTTCACATTTTCCTGTTCTTGAGTTTCAGGATTTGAAATTGTTATGTACTTTCAGAACAGTACAGAGTGATCGGAGACAAATGCTCATGTTTATGTAATTTACTCTTGTTGAGTCAGATGAAACCTTCCAAATGGAAACTTGTGATGGCAGCTTTCCTCTTTTTTTGTAGCCCAACCTTAATCCAATACCATCTGGGGATAAATAAACTTTAAAGGGAGTAACTGCTCTTTCTCACAGCAGATGATATATTCTCCTATATTCTGTCATAAATAAAATATTAATGTGGATTGTTTCTTAATTCAAATTGTGTCTATTCTTTTACTGTCTCTTCCCTTGAAAAATAGATGGATACTTGCTGACTGTGGTGCATTTTGTTAATGTTCAGGCCTTCTGAGTACATTTCTACACTATGTAAATATTTATGTGTCAAGTAGAAGTGATCTTTTAAAAAACGGCCTTCAACATCTTGGCTATACTGGCATTCCTATTGAATGAAATATATATTTAATTTGCATTCTGCCTCTTAATAAGAATTTCTTTTGGTGTGGGAATATCTATTACAGTAACAAGAATTAGGTAATAAACTGTAAAAAAAGCCACTCTTCTGATAAATACAGATTCATTTTTTTCAGTCACACTGAGAAAAGAATAAATGAATTAAAAAATGAACAAGTCTACCAATCCACAGATGGTTACACGTGTATTACTTTATCTCATAGACATTTTTGTTGCTCAGGGAAAAGGTCCAACACAATACTATGCAATCAAAAGCCTTGGTGTGCACCTGTGAGGTTGTTCAACTCTTCATAAAATGCAATACAGGAGTTTAATATACACTGTTCCATGACTTTCAATTATAAAGGTCCTTGAAATATATAGATGACTTTCATCTCTAATTAAATTCTTTGATATAACCATCAGAGGTTTTAATTTCCTTATACTTTTTAATCTATATTCAAAGCTCGCACCTTCTGTACTATTCCCAGTCCATCTGCACTGGTGCTGGCATTCTCCTCAGACTCTGTTTTCTGTAACTGGAAAATCATGATCTCACTGTAAGCTGTGGAATGTCTCCTCTGGGAAACAACAAATTAGAGTAACATTTATGCAAATCCCAAGCATCCTTATTCTCTTCCTCATGTAGTCTGCCAAACTGCAATAATGCATTTAACCACTTTGCACACAATAATGATGTTATGTGAAGGGAAAATGAGATGTCAGAGGGCACAAAGGTGCATCAAGTCTTGAGACACTTCAAAGGCACTTGAGAGTCTTTGCAAAACTTTTCATATCTGTGGGTCCTCAGGCAGTGCTCTCAACCCTCCAGTTACACAGTAATGTGGATGGAGTTGCATTAACCCCCTGCTGAAACCTTCTTCTCTCCTCTCTTCAAACCTCCTATTTGTAAGAATTCCCTGTATAGAATATTCAGGATTCTTTCTCTTGTAACTGAATATCTGCTCCATTAATCCTCTTCTTTCTTACTTTGTGTGCTGCTTGTGAAGCCTTGAAGCTCTTGCCTTGTGTTTCCCAGGGGAGTGGTGAGCCCTGGTCCCCTGGTCCTTCAAATCAATGCCTCCTTTTGATTGCAATTCTGGCCTTTGCCTCTCTTATCTGCATTTAACTTGCATTTGCTTGATCTATGCACTCCAGAGGTGTACCTCAGTGTCCATGCATCACCAGGTGATGACAAAAAGCTGGTCTATTTAGGCTGTCAGCAAAGTGATTGAGGGCTTTTCATTATGGTAATTCACTCCGACTGCTTTAATGTGATGAACAGGGTGCCATGAAACAGCAGAACAAACCTCTTAATCAGCATCCATTTGAAACACTAAGAAAAAGCTAATGAAGATCTATGCCATAAAATAATGAAAACACTATTCATAAAATAATGAAAATATTATTCATAAAATAATGAAAAGGAAAGTGTGTTGTCCCACAAGCTAATTAACAAAGTGAGGCACTGAATGCCATCTGTAAGAAAGGTAGAGACCAATTAACTTTCCATACTTTAAAGAAAGGTACAAAAAAAAAAAGGTTCTATTTACCTTTATAATTGTGGTTAATTTGTGACTTGCCTAATATACAAAAGAAAAAAATCTTTATGCATTTGCACATCTACCCACTTCTCAGACAGCTGCATGGGACAGTGATGCTGCTGATGAAGAAAGGTGAGCATGCCTTACAGTGGCTGCACAACCTCATGAGCCCACAGTTTTGTGATTTGTTTATCATTTACTTAGTGTATGTTTGCTTCTATAGATTCAGAAATACTTTTGGGGTGAGATGTTACTCTGGTGAAGGTTTAGAGAAGAGGGAGCTCCAGGAAAGGATGCAACGAACAAAAGTATCTTGCATCCATATTCAGAACAATGAAAAACAGCTAAGCACTGAATAGCAGACCTAGTGCAAAAAATTTAAAATTGGACTATAACAATCCTTCACTAACAATATTTCAAAGGCAATAGTTCTACCCCTTAAAATTGTAAGTAATTGAGTAAAGGCTTATTTTAAGTAAAACTTAATCTAAGTTCTATTCAGCAGTAAAAATAGACTAGAACTTTAAAAGAGAATTCTCATCAAGAGAAAGGAAAATGAATACAGGTGAATGAGGCAATAACAGGCTAAAGTGGTCAGCATATTAAAGTTGGGGAAAGAGAAGGAGAAACAGGGAGACAGAGAGCAGTAAATGATAGAGATCAAGATGATGCAAAAGGGACAAGAAATGTCACCAATCTAAGAGGAAAGAAAAACCAGAAAAATGTCAGAAAAGAAACTGGAAACTGAATAGAAGTAAAAGCTGAGATTATCAAAAGCTAATGAGACCCTACTAATGTTGTGATCAGAAATAGAAATCTTGAAGAGAAGAGGCTTTGTAGACACTAAGATGTGTTGGCATTGAATATTTAAAATAAAATACAAGGTATTTATTTACTAAATACCAATATATTTTTCCAGTTAATATAAAATTTAAATAAATTCAATGTCCTTTAGGGATTATCTGTCTCCTTTCAAACTTCTGCTTTAGAAGTCTACCAGATTTATGTGCTCTTTTTATAGAACTGAAATAAAATTTAACTTCTGGAACAGACTGGATCTTCTGCATATAACTTGACAAATCAAAAACACTTTTAAAGCCCAGTTACCTCTTCAATTAATGTGCAGCTGTCAGGGACCCAGTCATCTTTGACTGCAGTCTGCAGTTGTGCTGTAAATGTACAAACTGATATTTATACTGAAATCCAGATGAATTTTAAACACATTGCAGGATTTCATGGTAATTGAGCCTTGCTCAGAAATTTGACCTTTCACAGAAGAGTGGATGCTTATCTCTTCCTTCTTGGAGTCAGTTAGGTTAGAATAGCTGTGTTCTACTGCCTAGAGTAATTTCAATAGACATATTAGATAGATCTTTTTTCACATATGAAAATTAACTGTAGTACTACTGGAGTATGCTCTTATTAAATATCCATGAGTATCTCTTCATTAATATTTCAAGTCTTTGCTGGGCCAAAGAGTGCAGTAAACTATCTGTGGCCTTACTCCTGCTATATATATATAGTTGTAAGCTCCATAGAAGAGGGATACTAATGGGAGAAAGTTTAAAAAGTAAAATAATTACATCATCATCATCATCATCATTATTATAATTATTATTATCATTATTATTAATAATAACAATGATAACAATAACAATAACAACAGCAACGAATAATAATAATAATAATAATAATAATAATAATAATAATAATAATAATAATAATATTGTCATAAGCAAGTGTGTCCCTCAAGATTGAGCCCAGCCACCTTCATCCTCCTCGGCATCTTGGCTGAGGTTGGCAGGATCTGCATCCCAAAGGGACCATTATGCTCATTTGATCTGAACCACAGAGGCCATGTAACCTCATAAGGTTACTGCTAGTGTGGTTCATAACAATAATTTTCAGTATTTGTAATGTAACTTTGTAAAAAGTCAATGATATCCACAGTTCTCCCTTTCTCCTCAAGGCAGACTTTACCAAATCTTTCCTAAGTCACCTAAACACAGTCTCAAATAACTAATTTTTATGTATAAATATCTTCTTTTTCCTTTTCCATTTGCAGAGAAATTGAGGTAGAATCAGATGCCAGCTTCCAGGGTTTGGTTTTGAGCCTTTGAACAAAAATGGCCATTGATTCTAGTTTATGCATAATTTATTCACCTTATTCCAGTGTCCTGGCTCTGGTCAGGACAGGGTTAATTTTTGCAGTAACCAGGAGGGGCCTGACTGGAACACAGAGGTTGTTTGATACTACTCATGTAACAAACAGCCCTGTAGATCTCTCCTTCCCCTGCTGAGGTGGGAAACTCCCCTGCATCACAAACACACGATCACAGCACCATTTTATTTTCTTTTGAGCAAAGATTAGTGCTTCAGGAAACAAACTTTTTGACCACAGGTGCTTGGTTTAAACTAAAAATAACAAACCCAATCCAACAATTTTTTTGTTCTTGAAAAATTAAATCTTAGAACTACTTAAATGACTAATAGTGATAAACTGACTTAACAACTGCTTCTGTAAGGGGACTGTTGAACGTAAAAGAGAGCTTTAGATGATGTATTAGGAATAAATTGTTTATTGTGGGGGTGGTGAAGTGCTAGCAGAGATTGCTTAGAGAAGCTGTGGATAACACTTCCCTGGAGCTGTTGAAACCAGGTTGGACAGGGCTTGGAGCAAGCTGGTCTGGGGGACGTGTCCCAGGACACAGTGGAGGTGTTGGAACAAGATGATCTCTAAGGCCCCTTCCAACCCAAACCATTCTATGATTCTATGATTTTGAAAAGATAGTACCTATAGCAAACTGAAATAACATATGAATTGGATAGATTTTGCTATTGTTAGGGTTTTTTCCCACTCCTACAGTTATTATCACTTCACTTGACTGATGCAGAGCTGTTATTACTCACTCTCTTATATAAAACACTTCAGTTCAAACATCCTTTTGAAAAGTGATATTAAATATTAGAAGGACTGGAAGCAAGCAGGCTTTTCATCCTAACTGAGGCCCAAACAAATTGTGATTATTGCTTGCTAGCAAGCATATGTTTGAAATTAACACAATGACATTAAAATTTTTGTGATACTTGCCTGTCTTCAGGTTCTGCCTGCTTTAATGCCTTTGTGTGGGCTTTCACACGTCTCTCCAACTGCTGCCTCAAAGGCAACTCTGCATTCTCTTTTTGTTTTACTTCCAAGCATTTTTGTCCTTACAAACATAATTTTCAAACTACATTCACTGATGCCCAACAACACAGTCCATGTTAAATGGGATGGTGTAGTTTCTTCAAACAGAGTTAAATCAAATGTGAAATTCACGCTTTTCACCCCTCAGGTATTTTCCTAAAGTAGACACACTGCAGAAATTGTATTTTGGCATGTAGGTGCAACCTTCAAGATAAGGACCGATGAAAAAATTAAATTTAGGAGTCACTAGGAACTATTGAGGACATTTGGAATAATTTAAACAATTTACTCAAGTGACTCAAGACTACTCCGTAGTCTAACAGAGACATAGTCATAATTTTAGGTTGACAAGTATTCTAAATGACTTCAGGGATCAGCTACCCTTTCACCAGATGTGTACAGAAGCACCAGTGACATGGTCTCAGGAAAACCAAGCCTAGCACAGGCATTGGCTTGGTAAAGGAGAGACTGGTAAGACTCTCCAGGATGACATCCCACTACACTGGGGTGGCCGCCAGGCATGCCAGGGACAGGAATGAGCAGCAACACTCCTTCACCCTGATCCCAGGAGGTACCAAATCATGCACACAAACCCTGAGATCCAACACAAAACCAGGTGCCTTAGGACACAGCCAGCAAAATGGCAAGTTATAATCAGAGTATACAGACATTAATTTTGGAAGGCAAATCTGCAAGATAAGGTTGAACCCTTTGCTCAAGCAGGGCCAACAGTAAAGTCAGGCCCTGATCCTTATCTGAGGGGTTTTTGTTCCCAAAGACAGAGATCTCACACAGAGCGCCGGACATCCTGGGAAGGGAAGTAATCCTGGATTATGGCACTACTTTACATCTGTGTAACCCCAATGTACTCAGTCATGGTGTTTCCCTGTACCGAGGTGAGCACTGGTGCCATCACAGAGAACCATCCAGTATCATTCATTGACAAGGAATGATAGAATGATGATCTCTTCTTCCTTAGAAAAGGAAGAGATTGTCTGTTCCAGGTTTTAAACTTAAACAAACCCTCACCATAGTATTACTTTGGTCAGTAATAATACGGCATGTTTCTGTTCCACAGCAGCAGTTAGTCCTTGGCACAGAAACAAGCCTTTCAATGAATTCCTTCACAGCTTTTAAAGTTTCTCTTCCTTTGCTTTGTGCAATTAATTCCACTTCAGAATTCAAAAGCAATTAGAATACGATCACTGTATCTTAGCATCAGGGTGAAGGCCGCAGATCAAAATCAGATTTAGAAATTGCTTAGAACTATTATGCTCCTAGACTTTAATCTCCATTTATTCTGCCTGATGATAATCTTTTGTACTCAAGGCAACCAACACTCAGTGCAGCCAGGAAGATATTAAAAATGTTTCTGACTTCTCCGTTGGTATCTCAAAGGTATCATTTGAATTTCCTTCCTCCACTAACAGATTTTGTGATTATTTTGCAGAAAGCACACCAATAAATGTGGTTACCCTCCGCTGAGACGGACTGCTGTGACAAAAAAATACAGCAATACCAGGAGTTAAATCTTTCAAAGCCCCGCTTAAATAAGTTGAATAAGGAATGCATTATTGTCTGTACAAATACATGTACATAGAGGCGTGTATGGTACTCCTTTGCATGTCATTTCAGTGGAAGCACAGCTCAGGCCCTGGGAGCTGAAGGAAAACTCAGCAGGGGTGCTAGAGAAATGCAGGTGATGAGCTTCAGCCTGCACCAGGAGGGCAGTTCTGCTCAGCAGATCCTGCTCTGGCAGCTGTCTTCAGTAATGCTCCTTTGCACATCAGTCTGAGAGGGGATGCCATCCCAAGGGATGATGGATCTTGCAGGCTGTCTGCGGGTGATGAAGCCATCCTGGGAGCGCAGGGCAGCAGCTCAGTTATTCATGGAAATGACTCACTCCATCAGCCACCTGTGCCCCGCAGCAGTGTTTGTAAACTCAGAGCCCTGTTCCAACACAACAATTCTGCCAGGCTGGCAAACACCTTCCCTGGGAGGCAGAGCCACAGGACTCCCTTGTGTTGCAAGGGCTAAAGAAGGTCAGAGGAATTTGACCATATTGACAAGACTTGGAGTTGACCAGAGGATGCGGTGCAACTTGAAGACCAAGGGGTGGGCAACTGGGCAGCTCAGGTTTGAGCATACCAGCAAGGGGGAATTGCCTCCAAGAGTTGTACTGGCTCAGAAGTGGGAGGGCACAGCTCACTGTCCCTCAGACAGACAGCTCTTTCAGGGTTCAGCCTCATTATTCGTGCCAGCAGCTGGGCTGGGTTTACACCACTGCATTGCACTTCTTTGGTAGGAAAGCTTGAGATGGGCTCATGAAAGCAACTTGAAAAGAATTATTTATGTTCAGAGTCTCACACGGCACAGTATGAGATGAAATCATTGGATTTAAATGATTGAATATAAATAAATAAATAAATATTTTAAAACACATTTGTCCTGGCACAGACAGGAAAAGGAATTTCCTGGTTTACTTGGTTCATTGTGGAAAAGACAATTGACACTTTCTCTGGGGTCCCAGACCTCTCCTTGCAATTTATGGAGTGCTGCCCCACATGGGATAAGAAAGCTAGACCAACTGAAAATGTGGATAGCAGAAGACTGGTTAATGTGTGCAGGAACCTGTATTATGTATTTAAAGGAAAGAGCAGAAAAAAGAGCAGAAGAAAAGCTGGGATTTCCATCACTAAAACCAGAAAAAAACTGATAAATCACAGAAGTATGAAAAGTTGTATCAGATGAAAAGTGATTTAAAAAACTGCATGCAAGAACTGCCAAATTTAAAAGACAGATCTGGAAAGAGCTTGAGGAAGTGCAAAATGAACAGAGATCATATGAGAATAGGATTTCATTCAATTTATTTTAAAAATATATTTTTACAGTAACCTGCTGCTGGAGAAACCACTTTCAAACAAGGACAAAAAGATATTGAAGTGACTCTGTCTCTCTCAAAAACCTCTCACACAGCCGTCTCTCAGTTTAGACCACCTGTCTTTGCAAAGAGCCACCATGACTTTTGCACAAGTTTCAAGGTAATGGTTTTTCATTTAAAGGCAATGTCACAATCTGTTTTCCAGCTTTTTTAGAGCACCTATTTCTTTTTAGAAAGATCCCTAATCTTCATATGGAGGCAGCAGTGACTCTCTCTCATATAGATCCTGCTGCTGTGATCATATTTAAGGATTTTGTGTTATTTCAATACTTTACTCCCCATTCTCCACCAACAGTAGCTGGAAAAAGAGGCAACTGAATGAGTTGCAGCTCTTCAATATAGAGCATGCACTGTATAAATGAAGAGGGAAGCAGTCAGATGGTATTGCTGTTACATGGTGGCTGCTTCTTATGGGGACAGTCACAGTGATGTATCTTGCAAAGCATAAGGAGCTTCACCAGATGATTCTGGCTGTTCACAGCAATTACAAAGACTTTCTCCTGAGTCACTGAGTACCTGGTCTGCACCAGGAAGATTTCACCCACTGTAATCTGTTCTGTGTGACTCAAACCAAATCCATTGTAATACTCTCACATTTGCAGCTGATGGTGGAAACACAGTGGATGTAGTAAGTTATATATATATAAAAAATCACTCAGCCCTCTCTCCAAAGGAACAGAAATCTGAAAATCACTGCATGAGTATTTCACATCTTACATGTTCTCAACTGAAACCCGAGCATCTGGTTTCTCATCTTTCAGGATGTTTGTGATCAAGTACTCCAGCTCTTTACTTCCTCTCCAATCCCTTCATCATCTGCAACACACCAGTAAGCCCTGCCCCAGGGCTGTAGTAAACTAAGCTGTTATTTAAGGTCTTTGTGTAGCTTGACAAGACAAGGCTTAGCTGTCTACGAGACCTTCTGAGTGAGCACAAGATAGCTCTCAAAGAAAGTCATGGCTAAGAAATTTCAGAATAAAAGATCTTGGTACTGAGAGAGTTCTTTACTTCAAGGAAGTTGAAAATAAACCTGTGGAAAATGAGGACAGAAGAGCTCTGTTTATACCAAACTTTGGCCATGCTTGTGCTCAAACTCAAGACCAGGGACTGCTTCCCCTTGACAGTCCTCTGGCAGGGCTGACCCTGCAACAGGGGAGAAGGAGGCTGCTGAAGAGATGCAGAGCAGCTTGAAGGGGACAGAGGCAGCCTCTTGACTTGTCTCAGCAGCTTCAGCACAGATTGGCATTCTGGAAATCAGAGATGTGTCTGGAATCTGTAAAATTCCAAGCACTATGAAGCAGTTCGTTTTGACTGCAGCAGTGACAAAATGAATCCATATTAAAGAATTGTTCTAAAAAGAAAAAGATGTCATTGGCAGCCATGTTACAATAAGCACTTCAAGAAAAAAATAGAAGGCTGCTCAGTTCTTAGTTCCTAAGCAGTTAACACCTATGTGAGATGCAGTACAGACACAAAGAGCTACTGCACTGTAATTTGAAAGTTACTGCAATCAGTGAGGTAATAGCAGCTTACAATTCTACAATTCTTCAGTCTTTTTTGACAGTAGTTGACTGTACAGTGGTGCAAAAAATATGTATCAGGTGCTCTGTATCTCTGTTTTGGAAAAAACTGTGTCTGCACACTCCTATCTCTCCCTTTTTATACACTTAGCACAAACAGCTGGGGAAGCTGAGCTCCCATTCTCCTAGAAGTGCACAACAGAACAGTGTCCATCTCAGATGAGGAGTAAGTCTATTTACACTTCCTACAACTTTGGTAAATCCACAGCACCAACTCTGCTATCTGGTAGGCAAACTGCAGAGCCACAGTATCAGCATCTGATGGAAAACTCAAGAGTTTTGGTTGTGGTCTTGAAAAAAAAAAAACCAACAAGAAACTCCTGATGCTCAATGAAAAAAATAGCATTAAAAGCAAACAATTCCCCCGTTTTTTAAAAGACAGACAGTGTCTTCTTTCTGCCACGTCACATGCCTGAGGTCAATCACAGCTGTAATTATGCTTGGTATTGTCCAATGTATTGGAAGACAGCTCCCAGTAACAAGAAGCTTGCAACCAAGCTGCTATTTTTTTTTCATAAGATACAATAAAATAATGGGATAGATTGGATATAATGTGATTTGTATTAAACAGGGGTCAGAAATCTTTGCAGAGACAAAGAATCAACTTTTAATGTGTTGAAAGCAACCACTATTTAATGAATTGTTCCTATTCTTTTACAGGACTTCAGTAAATGAAGTCCTGTTCATGAATCTCTCTCTGCTCAAATACAGAACACAAAACGAAACTTAAAAAAAATCAGAAAGGCATGAAAAAAACACTATCCAAGTGACCTCCCAGAAGAGTGACCACCAAGAGCAAGCCTTGTCAAGTCTTAGAGGTGCTCTCTCTAGTGAGAACCAGCACGGGGTTAAAAAAGCAACCTCTAGTATGTGAAGCCATGAAATGATCTACCTTCAATTCATTAGATCTCATTCCATTCTGCCTTCAGCATAAACCAACATAATAACTTATAGTTGGCAATGTTTATTTTTTCCCCGCTTTACAGCAAGAGCAGCCAAAGAGCACTGACTTCCTAGGCAGTGAAATCCATAAGCAATTCTCAATTACCCAAATCAGTGATGCATATGTGCCTTTGTATTTTGCTGTGCTCTACATTACATAAAATACATGGCTGTCTCAAGTGGCAGGAATTTACAAGCTTTGCCAGTGTTACAGCAGACTTGCTACAATGTGCAATTTTGTAGCAGCCATACATTGCTTAAAAATCAGGAGAGCAAGACTTTTACCTCATGTTGTTGAATTTTACAAAAGCTTAAATTTAAACTCATCTTCCCTGAGCACTTTTCTCTGAGTACTTCACAACTCACAGAGATTTGTGGAGTTTTTTTTCCTACAGTGCATGTAATACAACTTCAGGCTGTATTATCTTATTCAAGAGCTCATCACTGTTTACAGTAAAAGCAATTTCATGGTATTTTGAGCAGAAAAGCACTCTACTACAACATTTTTTTCCTAATACAGAACGCTCACAGTTGACAATTACTCAGCTGGCATCTCTCTGGGCTGTTGTCACCTGTTGGCTCTCCTAGATGCTAGAAGGCATTCAGGGCTCAGTACCAGCAAAGTCTAGGCTAACGCTCGCACAGAAGGATTAAGAGGGGCAGGCAGTTGCTTACTGTGCTGCCAGGAGGCTGGTGATGACAGCTTTTCCA
The DNA here is from genome assembly GCF_023055355.1 of Agelaius tricolor. NCBI lineage: Eukaryota > Metazoa > Chordata > Aves > Passeriformes > Icteridae > Agelaius > Agelaius tricolor. Next base: position 8,289,221 of record NW_027269287.1, read on the forward strand.
CCACTAGAGTGGGTGGCACACATACCAAGACCATATGCCAAGGATACAAACCATAGGCTGCAAGAATTTCTCCAGGTTTTTAATAGCAGCAAGCTAAAAAAAGTTACAGCTACTCTTGAGAGTCATGTCTGGCTTTTGCAGCATTTCCATTTAAGATTTGTAGTTGCTGATAGTTCAAGGCTATTTGACAGCAGCTCTGTGAAGTATAATCAATCTAAATTTAAAGAAAATAATTTTAAGGAAAAGTGAGAGAATAAAAGTGTGGAAGATAAGGAGAGATTCTTGCTATTTAAAGGTTTCATCTTACCTCCACAGACTAGAAGCCCCAGCCCACTGAGCTGAGTTTTCCTGTTAAAATGAGAGTGGCACACTCTCCAGAGATTAGCATGTGTCACTTGCACTCCAACTCAGCATCCTCTTTTCTGTAAGCCCAGAACAACAGGTTCCAAAAGCAAGTGCATGTTCAATGCTGTCCCACTGCATACTTTTGAAGTGCCCTTTCCTGCCTATAACATGGGATTGTATAAGCCATTGTAAAACTCTGCTGGACAGAAATTTTAAGAAGATTTAAACAAAAAAACTGACCACTATCATGACTCCTGTCAACAGAGTGAACATCCTCATGGTAACTTCCACAGGTCAGAGTCATTGCTTTATTTATTTTATATTTTCATGTACATAAAAGTAAAACAACAACATATCTGAAGAACGGCTATCATAGTTCATCCAATTAAGCAATCAGCTGCTGAGTTACCAAGAGATGACAGAAGCTGTCTGCTACCCAGCTCTTAAGATTCTGTGCCAAGAAAACCTGGCAGTAGAGTTAATAACTGTACTTCTGTGTGCGTCCAAATGATGCCTCAGTTTTAGCTTTTATATTTTTCAGATTCTCTGCTGCTTTAGTGTGTAGTTCTGAGCTTCATATTAAGGGATGGTAAGCTCTTGTCTACCTACTCCTCACAGAGTAGGTAGACAAAACAATTCCTTTCCTGGCCTGGGACCAAGGACAACCACCCAAATCTCAGGCCCAAGAGCATAAATGTGGACTGAGGAGAGAAAAACAAGGATGTGGCTTCATAATCTAAAGCTGTAACTGGACAATTAACTCCAATATGCGAATGGATGAGAACTTATAAAAGTGAGAGACCTCGTGACCAGTCATCCATTTTGTGACCATTCTGGGTTCATCTTGGGTTGTAGCCCTGGCTGGGCTCTTGTACTGCCCAAAGTGTATCCACTGAGGCCTTCCAATAAATACCTACTTTATTCTTTAACTCCATCTAGTCTCTGTTCTAGGTCAGCCTTCATAAGGCATCAGTTCTGGTGACCCAGATGGGACAGAAGGCATCTGGAAGACCCCTGGACCAAAGGAACACCCAGCTCCTGCCCCCTACTCCTGCCAGCACTCCCGGGAGGGGGCCCCAGCTGCTGTCCAGGAGGTATCAGAGCCCAAGAACCCTCAGACCTGACAGAGATGCAAAGTAGATAAAGGGGAATTCTGTTTGCTACATAAGTTAGGGGGGAAATACTCTATTGTGAATAGCAACAAAGTTTAAGTGGGGGAAGCAAACAAAAGCAAATTTCAGGATTTTCTTTTCAAAATAAATGTGATTTTATGTGTGTAACTCAACATGAAAATAACCTACTTTTGTTCAAGAAAAAGCAAAACTAAAGACAAGGCTGCAGTTGATGAAACAGAAAAAAATAAATCAGACACAATAAACAAAACAGCCCAAATTCTATCGCTTCTGGGAGCTAATTCAACTGGATGAACATAAGAGTGTTTGCTTGAGATAGTCCATTCTAGGCACTTGATGATAATTTCTCATTGAGTTCCAGAGCTCTAACATCTCCATTAGCTTTGGCATTTTCTATAAGCACCTGCAGAGAAAAATAAAGAACGACTTGAGAATTTAAGATTTTTCTGTTATTTTCTTAATGGCAATCTGAAATGTACTTTTTTAATTCCTGTTAGACAGTTTTGCTAAAAGATCATCTAACTAGATGATCATTATCTAGATCATAATCCCCAAATAGGAAATACTCAACATTACACATCAACTTGCTTAAAAGATCCAAACTCTGCGCTACAGTGACTGTAATCACTTCCAATGCTCTGTAAAAGCATCACTGATTACTTTGACAAGTAGTTACCTGCTGGCAATTAAACAAGCAGACCTATTTTCCTGCTGACACACACTTGTCCCTTGCTTTGTATAAATCTTACCTTTATATAAATCTCCATTTGCGAAACTCAAGTGTTCTCTGCAGCTGCTTTAAAAAACTGCCACATCCTTTTCCCTCCCCCAGTTAAATTCACACTTCCCTGATTTATTTTCCACACATCATATTTGGATCTTTTCTGTTAGGGACCTTAAAAAGAGGTTCCACAGTAACCTAATGTTCATAAGTTTCTGGCACATCTCTTGTAACCCAATGACATTATACATACTGAAAAGGAAAACCATTAAGCAGAACCAAGCAAATCTCCAGCCATTATTATCATCTCATCAGCAGGGACTATAAAGGACTTTGCAGAAGCAAGTGCAATGAGATCATACCAGGATCTTGTGAACTTATTAAATCTAGCTTTTTTAATCTATGTCTAAGCATGTCTGTGTATGGATTTTTGTCTACACCTTTTTATATGTACCTCCAGATCTACTTGGTATTGGATTCAGCATTTCACCAGGGAACAGCTGATAATATGGGCAAAAGACTTCATCACCACTCTTCATTGAGTCATTCAGAGTATACTCAGATTTTGAGGAGAAAAGTAGCTCTCATTATAAGCCAAAATGAATGACACCCCACTTGCACTACATCAAAGAGCTGCATGGATTTGTGAGTTTAATCAAATACATTAGTGAAGTACTGTCAACAGAAACTAATGCAGCATCTACTATGTACTGAAAATAATGTACCATTACACACAAGCCTTTAAGAGAGCACAGAGATTCTGCTGCTCAGATCTTTTGGGCCAGGGACATGACATGTTCCAGCCAGGCTAGAGGGTATTAACATTATTATTGCTAAAATTTTAATTAAATGGTCCTCATGTCTACTGAAGAATCACCATTAAAACTGTTCCAAGTTTGGACTGGGGACTTTGCTATTTATTTTTCATTACTGCATGGAGGAATGGAAGACATTCAAACAAACTGGTGTTGATTTCACAAACTGAAGTACATTTGCACCTCAAGAGCAACACCTTCCTAGCCTCCTTCTACCCCACTTCCCAGCTGCAAGTATAATATCAAAAGTAAATAGACAGAAGTTCTGTATAAGGTGGACTGTCTTACATCTATTAATTCACAATCATCTTTGGCATACAGATGTTGCAGGAGGTACCAGCGTGCCACTGACACTATGGTTTCTGGATTGGCTGGCTGGTAAACAATTCTCTCCAACATTCGCCGAGTTTCCCTGGAAACATAATCAAAACATAATCCAAATCAAATTCTACTGAACAGGCCCCATGTAACATAACAAAGCAAGCAACAATGGCCAGAAGTAATATACGGGAAAGCCCTTATTGCACTTCCTGCAAACAGTGACAAGATGTGAAAGTGCAGAAGAGAAGGTAATTGGAATAGAGACGAAGTGTCTATTTTAGACACAAAGTCTAAAATTCTGTTTCGCTGATACTATCTTCCAACAACAACAAAAACACCTAACAAAGGGATTTTCAAATTCACAGTGCCATTAGAAATCTGGTAAAAACTGGCAACTACATGTAGGGATGTCATATTAATTCATTGATGCTCCATCAGCTTTTTTTTTCATAAATAATGGAAGATTTGGTTGCTCCCCACATCATTAACTCTTTCTCCCCTCTCCCTTTTATTTGCCACACTATTTCAAGAATTAATTTCCGCTTTCAAGTTTGTTTAAGTTCTTGAGCTAGATCTGTAGATAATGACCACTTGTATTTTTAGACACAGTATTCCACTGACAACTTAACAGATCATGCATACCTTGCTCCCATTTTGTGATTATATTGTAGCAGGGCTTGAAGCAGAGCTGCCAAAGGGGAAGGAGAAAGTTTCAAAGCTTCAGTCGTTGCCTCCTGTACCAAGGATGGCCAGTGCTCATTTGAGACATTAGCCTATTATAAAAGTTGAGAAAAAAATAAAGAAAGAGAGTAATAAAAAAAGAAATTTTAAAAAATAAAAAGAAGAAATATCAGGGGGAAAATTACTTTATTGTAGTATATTTACATCTCTCTAGAAAGCAGGTTTTATTCAAGCTGTTCTGAGAAGTATTTGGCACATTAGAAAGACACTTGTTTAAAAAATCCCCCAGACTAACAGTGGTTAGAAGTGCCTAGAAAAGTCATATTAACTTATTTAGGATCAGCCTTGCCAGTATTCCCCCCTGCTAATTTGTGCACATAGTCTTTTTGTTTTTTCATGTAAGTTTTACTAGTGCTTCAGAAACCCTTGCAAATCTTCATACCACATATAAAACTATTCAAGAATGTAAAATTTGTCCCCAGAACTGACAATTTTTTACCAGAAGTCAAAACCAACTCCTAGACTGCAATCACCTAACAGAGCAACTATTGAGCAAAGCTATATAACTTAAGAATATAAGCAAAGCAAAGAAAGAAAAACTGGCTTTGGAAAAACCTTATTATCCCCATTGTGTCTGGATAGCATTCAAATTACTGTACTTGAAAGGGTGACCAGATCTTTACTTGGAAGATAACTGGGAGACAAGCAATTTTCAAATACAGAGCTTTCTTGGACCTAAGCAAGTTTTTCACCAGGCTTTTATACATTTCATTAAACCAGTGCAGAAATGCCAAAAAAAATCCACCTACAGCTTCTCTGCTCACTTAAAAAGTTGAGATGAGATAATCAAATTCATACTAATCACATCTTTTAACAAAATCTTGTTTATTCTTAGGCAATTCAGGCCAGCCCTTGAAGAAATAGTATTAATCAATTTAGGCAGTATCTTGAGACCTCTGAAAGCATTTAGGAGCAAAAAGAAAGCAGACCAGTAAAAACTGAGAGAATTACAGCAGGAAAAATATTGTCACTTGACAAATTCTGACTTTGGAGGACAACTCTCTTCTCCAAAACGGAGAACAGTTTTGCAGCTTTATCCTCAGTAAATCCGACTGTCTTTTCTTACACAAGATCTCAGGATATATGGGGGCTGCTTTGCCTGATTTTGATTACTGCTGGGTCATTCAATAATTAGTGAAAAAGCATTCGCCAAGATCACAGCAGTATCTACATTTTACAGTAGAATTTAAATTCTGGTAGTGCACTTCAAGTTTCTAGAGTGACACTGCTTGAAGATAATAAACACTTGCCAAGATCCTGAGATATGTTTACCTTGCCCCCCCAATGCAAGGAATAGAGTACTTTTCTTTATTCCACAAGATACAATTCCCTTAGATTGTTCTTAGGTTTCAGTGCAAGGCATCATATCTGGAAATGACCATACAGCATAAAAATATTTGAAACATGACTGACTGACTTCTCCAGGCACCAATGAAGAAAAAACATCTGTTGAGGCAGTTGTCTGAACAAGACAGACATTTGAGGGGTAGGCCAATTTGGATGATCAAACTAAAACTGTTATAGACAAGCCTCACTGAGCAAGTGAGCCTCTTAGGCACAAAGTGGCTCTATGTGATTATTATGTTGCAACCTGTCTTACAGAGACATGTTCTACGAATACTCCACTGCCCCTTGATTCTATTCTCTAGCTGTCTTTCATAAAACGTAACAGGGGCATAATTTAATGACTACAGAAGCCTTCTATCCCACCAACTTCTGTGAAATCATGCAGTAATGTTATGCTGGTTATCCTACCATGCAGATTTCCAGTGCGAGCATAGCTAGCCTGAGCAGACTGGATAACTTCCCGTTCCAGCTGCCCTGCTGTGATGCCAACTGCAGACTCTTTCTGTAACACATCTCTGCTCCAGTCATCATTCTCTGAGACTGATATATTTTCGCCAGCCACTGAAAATAAACATCCAACAAAATCAGTTATGGAGCCACCAAAACACACATCCATTAGGTAATACCATTTAGTCCAATTTATAAGAGTATCACAGCATAGTATTAGCTGTGCTAATATTATGCACCCAGTCCTCATTCCAACAACACACTGTGCATTGCCCTGCAGAAAAATTAGTCTGCTGCAGAGCTGGCAGTACACCTTACTACAGTAAATTATTTTGAGAGTTCCCGAGCCTACTCACAGACTTTTTTTGATAGCTTGTCTCAGCTGCTGCCTGCTCTGCCAGCACAAGATGTCCTGGATTTCCTCATGAAGAGAAGGAAAAGGATTCTAGCTTCTCTGTCTTTAATTCTGTAGTCATCACACATTTTTTGAAGCAGATGCAGCCATATTTGCAAATCCTTGTCATGTACATGATATGCATGAAGATGTGCAAGCCATATTTAGAAATATTCTTTGCTGGATCACCAAGTAAACAAAGTAATTCCCTTGCTTTTGAGCAAAGGCCTCTAGACTTTTCCTAGCTAAATACTGCAGGGTGTTAGAGGAGGCAAAAATTATCAATGCTTTCTGGTACATAGAAGTTACTCCCAATTACAAAGAGCAACACATTGGAAAGTACTAATTAGCACTAGTGAGACCGTGCATTCTTGACATCAAGCTGCAGGCCTGCTTTTTAGAGTAAAACATTCATCCATGTGAAGGGAAAAAAGCTTCCCTTAGCCTCAGCTCTTTGCAGCTGAAGATGTCTAGCACTCTAGAAGTTAAGAAGAGAACCCCTGCAAAGGCACAAAGGCAGCTTTGCCAGGTCTACTTTTCTCTATTTTCCTGACAAGTCACAGCACAAAAAGTAGAACAGCCATCAGAGCAGAAGTTCAGTAGCATCCTTAAATCCCACATAACAATTTAGACAAAAGCCAAAAACTTAATCAGAAAGAAAAGTTAATGGCCCCTCTAATGTAGTAAAACTGTAAGGCATCACAATGGATAAATCAAACTCACAGGAAGTCTAGAGACAGAAAACATAAAAACATACATTAATCCACTAGAAGCAAATGTAGCAGCCAAGTTTTTCAGAATGCTATCTAAGCCCTGAGAAATACTTCCTTGAAGACTAAAAAGATCTTCCTCACAGGTATCTTATCTGTGGCCTGGATTAAGAAGACTAAAACAAATCATCCCCTTCCACTCCCCACATTACATGCACTCATTTCACTTATTTTCCCTGCTTGTAAGGAAGCTGACTTGGCTATGCAAGGGACGCTTAAAAAATGTACACAAACTCTAATTTAATTTTAAAAATGTTATTAAAGAAGAGGATACAATAGTTTCTTGCATGTTCCCTATTTTGCAAATTCAACCTGAATGAGTTCTATATTCTGAAAGATGAAGTTTCACAAATCACAGAAAAATGCGCCAAAAAAGCATTTTCCCCAGAAATAATGCTCCTGGTGTTTCTGTAGAGAAGAGCATCTGCAGCCTTCTAAGAAGCAAGATCATAATCTGTAAAGCAGCCTTGCACTGATCTTCTAAGTTCTACCCTTCACTGATCATCTAAAAATGATTACTCATCATGCCATGGAAGGGAATTAGTAAACAATGTTACTGGGAGTGATTCTCTGCAGTCAAATTACTCAAAAGAACAGTGACACCTGAAGTCAAGACATTATGGAGAAAGAGACTTATTCATTCAGGTTTTCATACCCTTAAGTAAGAAATTGTGTATTACTACAACAGGAAACCCTTTACCTCCATTTATTTTGATGAAGTATTTCATTGGCTTCTGCTCACATGGCAAATCACAGATCCCTAAAGACATTTATCTCAAACTTTTAATTCTCCTGCCTCCATGTCTGCTTGGTCTTACTAGCAGTTCTTAATATTTCAACTTTTATAGAAGTTAACATATTTCAACTTTGGAACAAATAGAATTTAAGCTGTTTTTTCTGTCACTGACTGTCAGCAGATGAATAGAATCAAGCAGTGAAATGAACGCTCACTCTCTTACAGCAGGGGTGAGAGTGGCACACCAGTCAGGGAAAAGATTGATACTTACTTGCCAGGCTGCAGCTGAGGATGAACTGGACATGACTGTCTTGCGAAGTTCCTCCAGGATGTTGTCTGGAAGTTCTTTGTGAGACTGCAACAGCTGCTTACACTGAACTTGTCTCAAAAGCAAAAATAGAGCTGGGTGCTCAGGGCAGCTTTTTAAACCCTAAAACCAAACCAATCAGAATTATCATTTTCCAGGACCAAGGACACTTAGATTTTCTATTCTGCTCTTTATAGAAAACAACATTGAAAGCCTTCTCAGGGTGCTTGAAACACAGCATTTTTCTCCTCCACTGCACAAAGGAGTATTTCAGGACTGACCCATAAAAACAGGTAATATTTTTACTGTCCTCAAAATACATTTGAAGTCTAAGCTCAATTTTACATTTTACATTTACATTTTATATTTCCTACTCTTACTGGTTTCTGAAAGACAGCTCACTTGGTTTGATAATTATTAAAAATTTTGGTCCTATTAATATAGGCAAAAACCTGTCTTGAGGCTATAAAGGACCTTGATTATGCTTCAAGAAATTTTAGTTCTCCCAAATAAGACACTTTATTTTCACTGGAACAGAAGGAGTTTACCAAACATTTCCTATTCAGTAACAGCAGGCATCCATAGAGAATTTCTTTGAACCAATACAAAAAAGAAAAGACAGAAAACTAGCTATCTGTTGCTTTACTCTGCTCAGGTGAAACGTGAAGCTTTCGCAAACCTCACTGCATGTTATTTTCTGTGCTGAAATCTCAATATTCAAAGAATTATAACTCAAACCAGATTTGTGTTAACAAACAATATTTATATTTTTCACACATTTTTAAACAAAGTATGTTGCCTGTGAATCCTTCACAACTGATTGACTGCAGTGTCTGACTCTCCACTCCCAGTTATACTGCTTTCTGAGGATTCTGGGGTCTAAAACTACCACTGAAGGTTTGTGGTACTAGGGAATGCTATCCTTTTTTCTACACTAATTGCAGACCCTGACTGTCCTCTCCCCAGGCTATTTAATCAAACAAAAATCAGCATAATACAAGCAAAATCCACCACAACCTTCCCCCCTACCAATCTGGGGGAAGGACAGATCCTGTATGTCTCAAAATCTCTGATGATTGTTAATATAAGGCAGGTCAGTAGACAAGTTGGCCAGAAAAGGAAAACACCTCACCAAGCAAACAAAGAAAGTACAAAGAAAGTACTTCCTCCTGAAAACCAGCCTGCTCAATCCCCTTGTGCGGTTTAGGTTTTTTGTTGTTTGTTGTTGGTGGTTTTCTTTAACTCCCATCCACTTTAATGAAATATACCAAAACCAAGGATCACATTTGCATGCAATTAGTAATTTTCCTTAATGAAAATCAGGGATGTGTGCTTTTTTGCTGAACTTTTGCCAAGTCTTCTGCTTATGAACACCCTCCTGAATGCTGTTAACAGCCCAGCTCCCTTCCATAGCTATGTTGCAGCATGACCTCTCTTTTTTAATAATTAAACATGTAGCATCCACTTGGAGCTCTGAAACAAAGTACCAATACAACCCAGAAGAAACGGATGTCTCCTATCCTGACTGCTTGCCCTGAATTTTGGTAATGTTTTGCTTAATTCTAGGCAGGAAGAACAGACTTCAGCTTTATCATGACACATACACTACTTGTTTCAACTATTAACACAGTTCTGGTGTTGCAAACAGTATATTGGGGAGGGGAGGTTATGCCAACCATCAGTTCAGTTGGTCAGAGCATGCTGCTAATACTGCCAGAGTTGAAGGTTTGATCCTCATACAGGCCATTCACTTCAGAGCTGGACTTGATGGTCTGATCTTTGTGAGTCCCTTTCAACTCAGAATATTCAGTGATTCTGTGAACTATTATATTTTGTATCTCTGATGGAACAGACAGTTGCTAATTCAAACATTACCTTACTGTAAAATGCGCAAAAATAATGGCTTCTGTCAATTCTACTACAATCTGCCAGTGTGACCCCATCATACCTTGTTACAAAGAGCTTCAGCTTCTGACAGTTTACCAGTCTCCCCTAGACTGGTAATAGCTTGACACAGACACCAGTCTTCAAGAGTACGGACATAATTATGTGGAAGATTACTTTCTCCAGCTGTAAAGACAGACAACACACTTAAACAGATTAGTATTTATACTGTAGTACAATACCATGGTCACAAGCTCTAGATCTGGTAAGGGAGAGTTTTTATGAGTTTTAATGTGACATGGCTCCCTTCATCAGTGGGGACACTGAAAGATGGTAAAATCAAAAGCATGAGGGGAAATAAGCATACACCATTTGAGTTAATGGTTTGAGATCAATCAAACATGGAATTTTAATTCCAGTTTTCAAAACACTATGGGCATTGAACAAGAATGAGCACCTATTAGAAGAGTTAAAGAACTCAAAATTACTTTAGCCTTTTCCTGTAAACTACTGCTGCTGCAATGTAATACACCCACATTCATGGGTGTAGGCATCAGAGTTCAGAAATACTACTTTACAAAACCATTTGAAGCTTTGGAGGGGAAAACAAGCTGCCATTAAGTATCTAAACCTATCTGTATATTAGAATTTAATGTTTTTTTTGTGTAAAATACAATTACAGCTATTGAGTAATTACCAGTATTGAGTACTACTCAGCCTATTTGCAAGTTCAGAACAGCACTGCAAGCTTAGATAATTTCAATTTTATTTTGCTTTTTTTAAACAGGAAACTCATATAGCTTACTTTTGGCTGAAACTGTAGACATAAGTGTCATCTCTAGGCCTGTTCGTTTTGGTTCAGTGTTGTTTAGACAGACAACAGTGTTTTCAGCATGACAGGCTGCCATTAGCACTGCCCAAGCAACAGGATTATCTAGAAAAGAATGGTAAAAGGGAACTCATGTCCATTCTAAATATGCTGGTAGTTCACTTAGAATGGGATTTATCAGATAAAGCATAAAAGCATACCTATCAATGGAACCATACACTGTAAATAAGATACCAAAAATAAGAGAAGTAATTGAGTTTAAACCAAGGAAGGTGATAACTACTTGCTTCTAACTAGTAAGATTCATCAGATTATAAAAGGAAGATGCCGTTCCTAAAGCCAGCTAATGTATTTTTCACAGATAGCTTCAGTGTGCTAACCTGAAGCTGCCAATTTATTTTTGACTATATAATTAATCTTGGCTTTCACTGAAGAGGTGTAACAAAACACAAAGTGGCAGACTCAGTCTGTTCTGCCCACCAGCATGAAAGTTATAGCAATAGGTGCCTACTTCGACTGCCAGTTAATTCCTATGTCAACTTCACTTTTAAATAGCCCTGTGAAGAACACCTACTACTGTAAGAGCAATCTCTGTCCTGAATTGGACAGAGTTCAGTTAAAGATTTTATTTATTTAAATTTTCATCCATAAAATAATTAATTTTGCCAGCAAAAATGAAACAAAGCTTGAAGATCTAACAAAGTAAAACGTAAAGTATACTGCTTTTAAACAGCATACACTCATATTTCCTGTAGGAAAGCAATTGACATTTTGAACTTGCAAGCCAGCCCTATGCATCAGAAAAAAATGACTCTAGAAGAAGCAATGTATAAGTATTTCACTATCAAGTACAAATTAGCAACTGAAAACTGCACCAGGCTTGCAATTCATATGCTATAGGAAGAAGACTATTTAGTAATACAACCATACAGTTCTCTGTAGTTCAAAAACCACACACTTTAACAGAACTTTTCTAATAAAAAATCTCAAGGGAGATAAATAATTCTCTTCTGTCTGGTGCTGCATACTGAGGGAACATATGTTTTTCAATCTGTCTAGTACACTAAATAATACTTATGTCTTTTCCTGTTGAGCAATTAAGAAATTACTCATGGTTTAGAACAAGCCTTAAAACTCAGCAATATTTTTCTTATTGTCTGGCTTAATTCCCATTCCACTAAATCTGGAAGAAAAGTGACAATTTCCACTCTAAGCAACTTCCCCAAAAGATACATGGATAACCCTAAACAACAAATCAACCCAACAAAAGCAGATTTTACTTTAATCCAGTAATTTTTGCTTCTGATGGATAAAAAGACAAACAACCACTACTGTGTTTGAGAACAGAAGTAACCTGGACAGACATGGATGGCCTTCTGAATATTTTTCAGAGGATTGTTTTTCTTATCTTCTAACATGTGGCATCCTGCTACCAACTGATTAACTGCAATGTTCAGCAGGACTTCCTATAAAAAGAACACAAGAGTTACTTAACCAGGTAAGTGATCAGACAGAATTAATTTTAGGACTGTTTACAGAATTACAAAATCTGCATTTTAAGACAGTCAAACCTTTCCACAGTTTACATCAAGTGTATGTGCAACACTTCCTGCCACAGCTCCTCCCTGCAAGATTAAAAAAACAAAAAATTGATTTAATTACATGGCTAATTAATTTTATGCAAAATATAATGCCAAAATAATTTTATCTTTGTTATTCACAAGTACAAAATTTGCACAATGAGGCAATGTCCTTGTTTATGGCATGATCTTTTTATGAAAAAATTAGCAAGAGACATTTTAGATTAGAGTTTATCTATATGACTGGTTTCTAATTTCAGCCCCATATTGAAAAGGGTTTCTTTTCAGGTGCTATTTCTGTTTATATAATTAGCATAAATTAAGACAAGGAATATTTATTAGGCGTAAGAAGGAAAACTAATAATAAGCAGAAAGTGGCAAGGAAACACTGCCTAATGTGAAAAGTGAAGATAACTACATTAACCAAATTAAAGATAGGTAAATCTTAATAGAAATATTTATTTACATAAATACACCTATATAAAACTAAACAGAAGAAATTATACATGATTATACATAGTATAGCCTTTTATTGTTAGCATAATTCTAGCAGATCTTTCCTCTAAGTTTACATCAAGAATGGTTACCTCATGGAAGATCCAAATAATGGTATATAAATTCAGTATGTAGCTATGCACTGCTTTGAATGTAAGCTGTACATTTTCCTATTAACTGGGGAAAGTCCACACACTGAATGGTGGGGTTTTTTCAGTTAAGAAACAACACAGACTACTTGGAATGTAAACAGCACATGTGTATTACACTTACTTACTTTTGGCTTTTTTGATGCATACAGTGGAACTATTCGAGACAGAAGAGACCAAAGGGCAGGATTATCAGGGTAACTAGGGAAAGAAAAGGGTATTAAACTGTCTGGTTTAGATATGCACCTGGTCTTCCAGGACTCAGTAGGCACTTGCTATAAATACAAATACAGTTTTTTCTATTAAGAATACAATGCAATGTATTAAAAGATAGACATGGGTAAAAACAAACAACACAACATTGAAATTATCCTGCTAGCTAAAGAAATAAAATGTACAGCATGCATATAAATATTCATAGGAAGAAAACAAACTTTAGGCCTACAGGTCTTGTCTTCATAGCATGAAGAACGAGAAATTTTAGTTGTAGTTGGAAAAAAACAATTGCATGAAAATAGTTTCTGAAAATCCTTGGAGAGACTATAATGTGTGCCTTCCTGAAAGGCTCAGAATGCTAAGGCTAATCAAATCAAATTTAAACACAGACACTTAGCTAATGGAAGAAACAGCTTCAAAGGCTGCTAAATATTAAATAAAAACCCAAGGGACTTTTCTAGGCTGAAAGTTATGCCACACAGGATGAAAAATGCTTTCACAGAAGAGTAAACTAACCTACCTATCAAAAAAGCCCCCCAAACAAAATCAGAAAACACTGAATGAGCTATGAAACTTCTGCTATCTGATTCCATAAATAAGAAAGCAAACTTGTCAGTGAAAGGTACAACCTTAGGTGAGGACTTCATCTTTGAAAATGAATTTTTATTAAAAAATTTTTTTAGAATAAGAATTCAAAGAAACAGGTTTGCTTACTCTTCAATGTAATCAAAGCAATACATTTACACAGCAATTTAAAGCAAGACAAACTATATACCTGTGTATTGCTTTGGAGACTTCCCTCTGGATTGCTACATTTCTACCTTGTAATGCATAAACAGCAGATGCAATGAGACACCTCTCATAAATCCCATCATTCCCTTTTTCATGCTTCAGTAATTCTTTTAGGGCTGCTGTTGCAAGTGTTGCATCCTGCTTTACCAATCCCAGTGTGCACAAAGCCTTCAGACTTTCCGTACTAGGTTCCTTTAATGAGCTGTTGAATCAAAGAGAGGGAAAGAGACAACCATTTTGGAGCACAAACTAAGTTTCCTGATAACATGACAGTTCTTGTTACTTCTGAGTCCTCTTGCTCCTATGTATCATGAAAGGTATACAGAATTAACACTCTCTGTGGGATCCTGGATCAGGCTAAATCTATATCCTTGAAGGCCAGGTTACAGGCACCTAATCAAGCTCTTAATGATTACTTTCGCCCTCAAAAAAAGACAAGAATGTAAGCTTCTGATTCTATGTTTTGTTTTCAGTCCCTAGCAAGAAATAAAAAAGCGGTTAATCGAACTTGAACAGCCAGCAAAAGGACCCTTTGACAAGAAGGAAATGGTATTCTATCATACTAGTTATCCAGACATACTCACTGTTAAGAATCTCTGTGCTAAGCTGGTTATGAGAAATGAAAAAAGGTGCTTCATGTTCAGGGTCCTACTTGGGCACTTCAAGTCATCTAGCACAAATTCCAGTCAAGAGAAACATCTATCTAATGCACCAGAATGCATAATTTTTGTTCCTATTAGTAAAATCCACCAAAATCTGTTTGTAGCACTGTTTCCAATTCAGGTCTAGACGTATTCATTGTGATGTTGCTTTCCTAAGCCATTCACTACCTTTTTTTTTCAAGCACAAACATATGATGTCATTAGAAAATTCTCATTGTTCATGTTTTTGACAAAAGTAGAAGCCTGCAGTGATTTATAAGATGTAGGAAATAGTTTCCTAGCCAACTAACCATGGATAGGAAAGGCAATGGATCTTCTCTGTGTTAGTAACTTCAGGAATCTGCTGATGGGTCCTGCACTGCCACTACTAGAGTTCTCTACTGACAGAGAGTTGTCCCTGGGAGGTGAGATGGTAACTTAATTTCTAGCTACTAGGAGGCTAACAATGATGCACAGGTGATTTAGCCTCCACAGATTTGAAAAATAACAGGCATTCACCACTTAATTGCACAACTAGTAGAGATCTGTTTCTTTTCATGGGAAAGCTACAGGGTTGTCCTGGTCTACATTGCTGGGAACACAATTTCTGAGATTTTTGACTACTTAAACTATTTTCACTGGTCATTCAGAGTTCTTACAGCTAATGAGCAAAAACAATGAGCAAAAATAGTGTTTACAACAACTACAAAGTACTGTAATCTTAAAAGATAAAGTTTTTAAAACTTAAGGATGTTGGACATCCAAACTGCTCAGCCCTTCCACTCAATACTGCTTTAAGAAAGTGGAAGAGACAGACCTAAAGCAAACCACATGTATCACATGAATAAGTACACTGCATCCATTTCCACTTCTATGCTGCAATACACCAAGAAAATATCCACCTGAGTTCCCACAAAAACAATAAAATATCACATTCTGATTATTCCCTCTACTCACCATTTAAACAGCAGTGTCTTTGCAGCATCCACTTTGTTCAGTTTATATTCTATTATTGCCAAGGCAGTCAGGATATGTGCTTTATCTTTTTCAGACTCAGCAACAGACAAGGCTTTTTCATAGGCTGGTAAAAATTCAATTGAGGGAGAAGAAAAAACACAAACTTTGTACAGCCTTTAGGATAGCATGATATTACAACAGAGAGACTACTTTAGGTTCAGGTTCACTGTATTTTCCCAACTCAAATCATAAGCAGAAGATAAAAATAAGTTGACTAAGACTTTGGAAGTAACTATGTTTGGAAATACCAGATTTACTGTTTAGAGCCTGGGAGTTGTTTAACACATAGCAAGTAGAAACACAAATGAAAAGCAGCATTGGGATTTTCAGAAAACCCTGCTAGAACTTGGTAAAAATGAACCCTGTGATAGTTCATTTACAAAACAGTAGTTCAGATGGGCACACTCATTCCAAATACAAAATAAAATAATTTAAAACACTGGGCTGACTGTTCCTTTGTGAGCACTTAACACTTCTACACTGATTGTTGCATATACCTTTTCATGAAGTTCCACATCTCAGAAGTGTGCAACATGATAGTATAATTATATTTACCACTAAAGCTAAAGGGCTTTCAACACCACATTAATCTCCTTTGAGAGAATCGTAGAATAATTAGGGCTGGAAAGGACCTCTAGAGATCAACACCTCTACCACAGTAGGGCCACCTACAGAAGGTGACACAGGACCTTGCAGGTGGGTTTTGAATGTCTCCAGAGGGGAGAAACTCCACAACCTCACTGTGTAGCCTGTTTCAGAGCCATCCTCAGCATAAAAAGTTCTTCCTCATGTTGAGGTGGAATCTGTATTTTAGATGATGTCCATCATGCCTTGCCCTGTTGATGGGCACAACTGCCAAGTGGCTAGCACCAGCCCCTTGACACCTGCTTTTGAGACACTTATATTGATGACATCACCTCTGTCTTTTCTTCTCTAGACTACAACTGATTCTTCCAGAAAAACAATTTAATTTGAGAACAAGGGAGGCTCAGAGAAAACCAGCTTAATGGACAAGAATCCCACACTTGAAGAAATTTCTTTTTCCTTACTACATTTGAGCAATACTAGGACTAATAGATTTTCACAGAATTATAGAATAGGCTGAATTGGAAGGGACCAGCAACATCATGAAGTACAACTGTGCAGGACACTTGAAGAATCACATCGTGTGCCTAGACCATTGTCCAAAAGCTTCTTGATCTGAAGACAACATTGGTACTGTGATGACTTCTCTTGGGAGCCTGTTCCAGTACTCAACCACTCTCTGAGTGAAAAATCTTTTCTGGGTATTCAACCTGGTATTCAAAAAACCTCCCCTGACTCAGCTTCAGGCCACTTCCTAGAGTCCTGCCAATGGTCGTGAGAGCAAAGAGATCAGTACTTGCCCTTTCACTTCCTCATGAGGATGAAGACCATAACGAGGTCTCCTCTCAGTCTCCTCCAGGCCAAACAAATCAAGAGACCTCAGGTGCTCCTCATAAGACTTGCTCTCTAGACCCTTCACCATCTTCATAGCCCTCCTCTGGATGCTCTTGAACAGCCTAATGTCTTTATTTTATTGTGGTGCCCAAAACTGCACATGGTACTCAAGGTATTAAAATAGTTGTGGCATTTATACTTACACAATAGAACCAAAAGAGCAAAATACTGAATGTCAGCTAGGTTGGTTAGACAACAAATTTTGATAAGATTAACCGCAAAAGAAGTGTTCCATAATGCTCTGAATTTTACCTTTGATACTTTCTTCTAAGAGTCCTTTCTTGAAGTAAGCTAACGCTAGCCCCACAATGCCATCAAACTCTGTTAGGGGTATTGATGTGTAAACTTCAATGGCCTCATCACACCGCCCAAGAGCACTGCAAAAAAAAACCCCAGTCACTGGTAGGAAGGATGCAGCAACAGCTGTTTTAATTCAGACAAACTGTCCTTGAGGACCAGTACCCTCTATTCCATAGCAGTTTTAAACAGACACCTAGAAAAGAGCAATATTAGGACAAGAATGTGCAGTAATCCCCACCCTTTGCCTGGTATAGCAGTTACTCTCTCCAACTATCTGCTGCATGAAGAACAGCTGATAGGGAGAAGTCCTCTGTATCTGTATGACAGCTGTATATAAGGGAAATGACTTAATGATCATCACAGTGCAGGGGGAGAAAACATCAAAGGAGAAACATGCAAAAAGCAAATCAAGCATTTTTTTGGAAAAAAGCAAATCATGCACACAGACAGGAAAATGCACACACAGAAAGATTACAGCATTCTTGTTCTAAGACCACTATGAAAAGAATAATAGAGGATTGTATTTATTAGAACTACGGATCAGTTTCTAGAGATTTGATCTTGTGTAAGTTGCACACATGAACTAACAGACACACAGCTTGGATCTGAGACTTCAAGAGTCTAAAGAGTTGGTTCTAAAACCTTCCCTGAAGTTAATGAATTATCACTTCGTCACAGGTTACAAGTTTCAGTGTCACATACAATAACATATGAGGTTTCCTCAGAGAGCTAACAAATATTTAATTAGTAGACCTTGGGCTATCTCATATCAAAGAGAAATTTGAAAGTCTACCTATTTAAGTCCTGCATTCCCTCAGAACCAGAAGGCATCATGAAAGGAACTTAGAATTGTGAGTAGGACTACAGTATAGAGATTCATCAGCAGAAAGACCACACACAGGTACACAACACCCCAACCTCACATGCTTCAGGTCGTGAAAGTCAATATAAATTCAAAAGCTAGATAGAAGGGCTTTTGAACAAACCTCAAAGCAGCAATTTTATTCAGACAAAGCCTATTACACAGCTCAAGATTGTAAAAAAAAATGAAAAAAATCCCACAGCTTATTGTGGAGACAATATAACAGACTACACTAAGACATGTTAGTACCAAGCAAAGGATAAGGGAATCACTGATATGCTACAGCCTGTGAAGACATACAGCAATTCCTTACAATATGATTTTTTTTTTATTACACTACCCATTTCTGGAGCAAATACAAAGTGCAGTCAAACCTGTCTCCAATTAGAAATAATGTTTAATAGATGATTTTTAGCAACCATTTTTCACCTTAAGTCTCACCATATTTTGTACTGCTCTACTATTCACTACCTCCAAAGCTGAAGCTAGGGGCTCAGAAAGTCAACAGACACTTACCATAGTGACCTGCCATAGTTTTGCATTGCTGTATTGTATTTCTCAGTATCCTCTGAGTTTTTCAGCAGTGAAGCTGCCCTAAAATTAACCACAATGAATGTTACTTATCGTGTGACTACAAGATGCATATTTTGAGAAGTTTTCAGAGCAAAATGGACAACTGTTTTATACAAAAGCTTTTTATGCTAATTAAACATAAACAGAGCCTATTTTACTGTTTTAATGCATCAACAAACATGTCACCAATACTGTTTCATTTGCCACCTTCCTCTCTTTGAAAAGAGGAGAGAGGAAAAAAAAAAACCCAAAACAAACCCAAAGGCCAACCACCTCCATTAATTAGAGTGGGATAGAGAATAAAGCTAAAACCAAGCTTGCTTTCTCCTTCAATTTCATTTAAATCACACACAGTGAATTAGTTAATGTAATGGTAAGACATACAAGTCTTAGGACATCTTTACTTTTCTGTATTCTGCCTTTCCAAATTTGGTATAGGAACATCCACACACCCACCCTACAATATACTTAGTTCAAATATACTGTTGAACAGAGAAAGTAAAGTTTATCTAAGGAAAAGAAAAACCCTTAGGTTTTTCAGCTGGTTCATGGAAAAGGAGCTTCTCTAAGCTTTCCAAGGGTGTACAGTTTACCTCTCATAGGCATAGGCTGCCTGCTGTTTTAGATCCAGATACTCATTCAAAAACCCAAACATTGTGAAAGCAGAAGCATCATCTGGATTTCTTTCTAGAAAATCAGAAGTGACAATGTAGGAAAACAATATCAGTAAGCTGTGAAAAAGCATTACAAAAACATTGCTACATTGATGCTACAGTACATGCACTGAACACTTTGCCAAATGCTTCTGTCAGCTGCTCATGAGAATAATTTTGACCGGCTTGCAGGCAAATATAGAAGAGACAGATGACCCAAAACATGACATCATGGTGGCTGAAAAATGTTTAAAATATTATGATGTAACATTAATACATAATGCACTCAATATATTTTAAGTTTTTCAGCAGGCAGATTTTTTTTTTAATGAAACAGGAAAGTATTCATCTTGCATTGACTCTAGTAAAATACCAGTAGAATCTTACGTTTTATTCTTAATACATTCTGAAACAATTCTATACAATGTGCTGTAGGACATCCCTGCTCGAGCAGGGAAGTAAGACCAGATGACCATTACGGTCCCTTCCACGATTAGTAATTTTTAACTAACTGCTAAGGCACAAATTTGTCAGCTGTCAACTCATCTCAGACTAGTACTTTTCTCCCCAGAAGAGGAAGGGAGGTTCTCCAGAGTCCCCTTAAGAACAAGGCACAAAGAAATAACAGTTTCACATTCACATCTGTGAGCTATATTTTCTAGCTCTCAAAAGTCAGCAACAGATTACTCAGGTGATTTCTTTACAGGAATACTTGCAGACTAATGAAAATCTGCATTTCCTCTACCTGCTTTCCAGGCTAGACATATCCAATGGGGAGGCTGGTTTGGAATCATGCACAAAACCAGAGTCCATCACCTGCTGAAGGTTAACAAAATCATATGCTTGAGAATATTGAGTTACACAGCACACAGGAACAATCCTCTGTGCCAAGCTTCACATCACAGAGGCCGAGGACCTGGCACTTATCTTCACCTGCACATACAGACACATGCAAAGGGAGTCTGAGAGCAAACATCCTATGAGAAGCATGACAAGGCTCTGGTCCCTTGGTCCCTTCGTTGGTATTTGAAACAACTAGAAGGAGTAAGCAGACAGAACCCATCCATTTCATCGCTGTGTGGTCTGCTTACCCTGTTTCAGTTAGTTTAAGCTAAAAAGCCTCTCACCACCTCAGCCAGACCTCTCTTGTTTAGAACTAGTGCAGGTGTATTTATTCCTTCTGAATGCATGGTAGGTGTGACAGGTTAGAGAAGTATTTAAATTACCTACCTGTATATTTGCTCAAGACCACTTGGGCTGCTGGTATAGCATTCATTTGAACAATGTTGTACAGATACACTTCAGTGTTTCTGTTGGCTTTATCCTGCAGCGTTGAACATACCCAGTGGGCATAGCCTTTTGCTCCCTCAGTCTCAAGAAACAAACAGACACCCCCCAAAACAGAAATCATTAAACCTGCTCAAGATACAGCAAAATAATTGCAGATTATAATAATACAAATTCTTTGTTTTAGGACAGAGTTTTGGCTAAAAATCTGCGTCACTGTTAAGCAGAAGAATATACCAAATTGAATACCTCCACACATACTTTTAACTTGCCATCTGAGCAAAGCAAATTCTTACATTCTCATATAATGTGCTGCATGACTGTACACACAATAGGCCAAAAAAAAAGCTATGAAAGAGTAAGTCCTCCACTTTTTTTTGGAACACAGGGTCCTGGCAGTATCCTTGCTCTCTCCAGAAATATTTTATGCCTTTGATCTATGTCCAATTCTGTGGAACATGGAGAATGTTTATTCATGACTTAAAGAGCTGATTTCTTGAACGCTTGGGACTAAAAAATTTTATAAAGTAACTGCCTGCTATACAATACCAGCATAAGTCAGCAACAACATGGAAGCCATACAATCTCATCTGAAACATTACTGTAACAGTTTCACTACTCAAGACATGCCTATTTAAAAAAAAATAATCTCCTAAGTAGAGAGACTGGATGTACAAAAACTTCAGAACAATACAACTGTTACACTTACATGCATACTGAGTTCAGTTGTGTGCCTGAAGAGATCCATGGTATCATAGCTGCCTACAGTCTCTGCAATAAGAGCCTAGAGAGAAGCAAGAGCTGCTATGGTCATGTACTTAAAAATTATGACATTGACAAAAACCTTAGCTCATATTATGTCAGGCATATCTTAAGCATTCAACATGAACACACTTTTTCCTCATAGCCTACAAGCAAGATCGGTTTTAAAAACAAAACGAACTCAGGAGAAACACAAGCAGTCTCCACTGTATCAGTAATTTAAACTCTTTGGCTGCTACTCTTATCTTCAGAACAAAGACTTGCATGTATTAGAACAATTTATAACAACATCTGACAAGAGCTGAATTTCAACATGTGATGGTGCTAGTTCTTTTCTAGAATCCAGTTTTCAACTAAATATTATTAGCAGGTGAGCAGCATGGCATTATGAAATTCACCTATAACGATCATAAAAGTCACAAGTATCTCAACTATTCACAGATGGCCTAGATATCAGAAAGAGCATGTGAGCTATCAGTGCCAGGGGAGGAAGGGACCTCCCAGAAAATAAGAAGTGCTTTGTCCCAGGTACATTAGAGCTTACTTATTCTGACAGTGGCATTAGAAAGGGGGAACTGAGATGAGAGCTGGGTGGTGCCATTTAATGAACTAGTGGTACAGCTGAAGCTGAAATAACTATCACCTTATAAAGACAGTGCTTTGTGGATAGTTGTCTATAAAAAGCCTCAGAGCAGAGTGATTGTTTGGTTAATAGCTTGTTAGAGAACTCACAATATCAGCCAGAAAAACATGATATGAGTGTGTCTGATGAACACAGTAGCTTCCATTGTATTACCACTATGGAAACAAAGGAACTAGAAGCACTCTTAAAACACAATTTTTAGGAGCATGAATTAGTGCCAGTTACTAGGCTGAAGTTAAGGTTCTTCAACAACTGTTTTTTGTGTGCAGTTTCATGATTTTTCATCATACCTGTCCAATCCAACACAAGAGGTAAGAAGGTTCCAGAGACTGGGCTACCTTGAAGGCTTCATGAGCTTGCTGTAGAACCAAATAAAACACTGCTGTTGAACTGCCTGGTATGGTAACAGAGCACTTCTGAGTACACACAGGTATTAACATGCAGTAGTATTAGAACAGACTTAATGGACTCTAGGTCACTACTAAAAACATCTTCTGTTCCACAGAGAACAACGCATTGCCCAGAGAAATAAACTAGTTTAGTCTTAAAGAAAACAAACAAAAAAAATTAGAAAACTTCAGAATATCAAAGTTTCCCTCCCTTCTAAATATGCTTCCTTCCCAGCTAGAGAATTCAGAAACTAAATGAACCCTTGGAACAATTTAAAAATCTGACTCTTGGAGGATCCAGTTTTGAAAATTCATTTTTTTTATAATACAAATGTATTTTCAAAAGTATAAAACTGATTATCACCCACAAGTCATTTCCCTATGACCTACACGTGCTTAAGAGTTCCTCCCTCAATTTGGGACAAAGGGAACCAAGTCTTAGCATTAGCAGTCTTAGCAGTAAGCAGTCTGTACTATCAAGTTATTTTTCTTAAAAATAATTCTGACCATCACATTTCCAATCAAACAAAATTTCTGTTATTTCAACGAGCAAATAGGACAGGATGTACTTTAACTGCATGACAGCTCCAGACTTCACTGAATATGTACTCAAATTTTTCTCCAGAGAAACTCTGAAGATTAGAGTGTTACAGCAAATCATACATTTGCTGATGAGCAGAAAGTAGGTATCTACGGGAACTCAAACACTGGGAGTTCAGTCCGTGACCTACAACTAGAAGTTCTTGGCCAAACCTGGCATGCCCTGGTTTGACTAACCACTTCTCTGTCCTTCCATTAAGTTTTCATTCCAGCTGTTGGAAAGCAGTTTTGCCAATTCAGCAGAAGTTCACAATTCACCTAATCTTAGCCCCCCCAGAACAAATTTTTAATTTATCTGCATTTCTCAAGTGCCAATCTAATTTCTTTTGAAGGATGTATATTTTTTGAATTTCAAAGGGACATTTGAAACTGACACTCCCATTCCCATATATACAACCTTAAAAAAAAAAGAAAGGAAAATTATACTTGAGGCTGGGAAATAGATTACCTCAATGTTTCCAGTTGCCAGATACAAAACCCCCAAGTTGGTCCAGGCAACAACATTCTAAACAAAACAAATAAAGTTAAAACCAATATATTATTACACTCCTCAGAAATAGCAGTGCATCAGGGGAAATGTCTTAAATGCCCACTTGAAACAGATGGCAGCTGCCTACAGCACTTACAATTTGCTCAGCTTGAACAGATTTGATGAACGAATGTTGTGCAAGAGCATAATTCCCAATAGCTGGGGGGAGAAAAAAAAATGGAGACCTAGATGTAACTGAATTTCAAAACACCATTAGTCAAGCCTCCTTCTAATTTAGGATGTTAGAGATCTAGGGCTGTCACTGAAGACTTACCACTACAAGAAGCAACTACACCAAGTGCATTCCAAAAAAGATGATTTTTGCTGTCAAGTCTCACAGCTTTTTTGAGACACTGGAAGAAAATGAAATGTGGATTATAATGATGAGGAGAGCAAAAATTATGACTTTATGCACTTACTTATTCAGAGATGTAGGTTTTATTGTGTACAGAGAGAATATGCAGAGAAGCATGAACAGCAGTTTAAAGAATGTACTAGGAAATACAGGCAATACCTGCAAAGACTTCTCTAACAGTTCACTGATCTCATTCATGTCCGTGCCCACTGCTGTGAGGTGCTCCGCTTGGCGATAATAATTTATTCCAAGATCACACCATATGCTCGGCAAAGACATCAGTTTTAAAGCTCTGCCATAACACCTACAGAAACATGAATCACGGAATCATTATTCCGAGTCTCTGTACAAAGAGCAGAAAGCTGAAAAAGCTTCAAAAGAGTGCTTAGAAACCCAAACGAAGTAAACATGCATAAATACAAACAAAACCAGACAAGAACTTAAAGCAAAAAAACCCAATTAATATATTTTCATTCAGACACTTACTGTGTGTCTGAATCTGGTCTAAGGGCAATCTGTAGTGCTCACCACTAATGAAGCCACAGGTATGGTTATGTAGGTGTGCATTAAATCAAGGCTCTGTCAGTTACATTATGCATGCTTTTACTTAAACATCAATCATTTTTACAGTTCCTCAGGCTTCCCCTAGGATGTACTGGACTTTACAGATCATGGTTGAGATTCACCAAGCAGATGCATTTCCTGCCTCACAGATCCAGCTGAAAAAATTTTAGAGGGAGTCACAGAACAGTGAATTTGTCACAAGAAATTTTTTACAAGAAAGAGGCACAGACAGAAAGCTGTCAGAAAGTATTATCTTGGACTTCCATTGTCCTGGGAGAATTAGTCAGCAAATACCACAACCATTGCATTTAAACAGATGTGATTTGTGGAACAGCAGGGAGAATGTAGTCATGCACCTGGAGACAGAAAGGAGAAGAGCAGGTGCTGACAGTACTGTGGCAATACAGGAAACATACCCTGAAATAAGTAGTGTAATCTGGAAGAATCATGAGAATCCATTTAACCAATATGCAGGTATCAACAGATCAGCATGTCTTCCATTTTCTACAAATTAAATAGTCTAGAATATTTGAGACTCTACGGAGTCTTAAACAGCAGAGAAGCTCTTAACAATAAAAGAGTATTACCTTCCTCCCAGTATGAGAAGCTCATTTTTCGTCAGCACCTGTTTGGTTGCATTTTTACTCAGAAGAGATCCTAGTACTTGAACATTCACTTTGGCTGGTGAAATAACATGCACACTAGTACAGGTATCTCCTAACAGTTTCCAGAGGCAAGATACATCAGGACGGTGCTTTACTGCCCTACAATTATAAAGAAAACACATGTAACACCTACTCAGATACTTCAACATCCTTTTCTGAAAAAAAGTGCCACTTTGAAGAGCAGCACAACCTCAAATGCAATTAATCAGTAAGGTGTTTGATTTAATCCAGTTTCTTCCTATTCAAGCTACAAGTCTAAAAGATCAAAATTTGAAAAGAAAGAAAAATAAAAAGCAACCAAACAAAAACACCCCAACATGTCAGCTGACTACATGCACTCTTGCATTTGTCATATTAAAAGACATTACTCATCTGCTGAAACTTGATAGACTTTCTCCTCTAACAGCAGTTATTCCAAGATTTTGTTTAGCACATCTTGTATGAAATTCAAAACAAAAAGACTGAGAGAAGGAAGGAATTATTTTCCTCTTATCCGTTATTTTTTGTAGGAATACACTCCTCCCAGATCTATATATCAGCAGGACTACACAAGAGAACTCTGGGTCATTTCACACATTTTCAAATGACTCTCTATCTTTGAAAAGAAAAACATAAAACTCTCTAATTACCATTCATTTAAGCAGCCTATGTTTAGAATCTGTTACTCAAACCATTTTTAATAAACACATTCTTACTTCTAGATTAGAAGTTCTAGTTCATTTGATTCAGTCTAACTGAAAAATTTTCAAACTCTTATTTTAAATAAATTTAAAAATTTAACTCTTCTTTTTCTGCCTGTCAACCCACAATCCCAGCAGAAATTAAGTAAGTGAATATTTAGTACCAACCTTGTAAAATATGCAAGGGCCTGCTCTATGTAATCCACAGCCTTCCTATCCAAATAGTTATCAAGGGCTGATCTTGCCAGCATGAGATAACACTCACCGAGTCCTGAAAGTAAGAGAAAATATTCTCTGTGAAAATAAATGCTTTTATGATATGCTTAAAAGTACAGTGGGGAAGGAGCCTGGAAGCCAAGTCAGCATTTCTGCCTTGTGCAAAAGTCTATACCCTGCATACACAAAATCAAAACACCCACAATGCTCCCAACAAAGACTTTGCTTTTAATCTATCTTGTGAAGTGTGAACTGTGGAATCATTTGGCTATTAAAATAAGCCTAATTCATTATTTAAAAAACAGCATTTAAACTTTGCATTTATCTTCAAATATTAATTAAATCCGTCCTGAGAAATCTGCATTGTTACACCTTTGACAAATACACCAATTTGCAGTTTACATGCGTGAAAAATCAATCCTGAGAAACAAAAGGAATAAAGAATGTCAGGGTAGGCAAAAGGGAAAGTCTTCAATGAAGAAAACCTGAAGCCAGCATTATTTAATTCTATTTATATATGAATTTACTTCATATGGTGTATTGAGTCTGGCTGAGATGGAGTTAACTTGTCCTGTAGGAACCCTCATAGTGCTGTGCTATGTACTGGTAGCTGGAAAGGTGCTGATAAGAAACCAGTGTTTTGGCTGCTGTTGAACAGTGTTTGGAACAGCATCAAGGCAGTCTTTACAAAATTCGCTCCTTCAGCATTAGGCTAGGGGTAGTCAGAATCCTGAGAGGAGACACAGCCAGGACAGCTGACCTAAACTGATCACAGGGATATTCCATACCACATCACATCTGTTCAGCCATAAAGGCTGAGATAAACGTGGAAGAGACTGGGGGGGGTGGCACTTGTTATCACATTTGTTTTCTGAAACAATGACTAGGCAGACTGAAGTCCTACTTCATGAGAAATAGCTGGACATCACCTGTTCATAGGAAGTCGAGAATAAATTTTGTTTTCATTTGCTTCTTCATGTGGCCTTTGCATTTGGTTTATTAAACTACATTTATCTTGACCCATGAATTTCTTCCGTCTTATTTTGTCTTTTGTTCACATCCTGCTGAGAAGGGGAGGGACAGAGCAGCTTGGTGGGCAGCTGATGCCCAGACAAGGTCAAACCACCACAACTGGAAATAGTTCCCACTATTAAAAAGGAACTGCATCATAGGTAAAAATTTCTAACATTTTGAAAATAGTAACTGCTTGGTTTACACATTTGATAGCACTAGCAGTGATTCTGTCCAGCCGTAAGTCATTGGATATGAGTACCATTCATTCTCAGATTATTTTGACAGTTCTGAAGCTACCCTCCCCTCATGCTAGTGTAATCCTTCACCTATACCAAAACAGAGTTTTGCAAGAGTCTTTATCTTGGCTCCCCAGAAGCCCCAAGATCATGAGCTTATCAGATGTCAAGATCAAAAAACAAAATTGATTTTATTCCCCAAAATTACATGAAAGACACACTAGAACAGAGGCAGAATAAGTATTCAGTAGCACAAAATCAAAACACATTAAAAAGATGCAGTGAAGTAACACCAGTAAAGTTATTCACTCAACTACCAGAGACTATGTTTCCAACAGCTCAACTCAGAAACTGTTCAAATGGATCAGAACAGTTGAAAATAAACAATGATGGGACAGTCAAAGAACTTCAGACAGTTTTAAGAAGGTCCACAAAATTTACAACATTGGACCAAACATCATAAGAAGTCTCTAAGGAAGCGAAGGCTGTTTGGAGACTTAAAAGGATTTACAGCTAACAAACCAGAGATTACAATGTGAGCCTTTATGAAAGAAGACTTAGGAGCTATAAGAAAACAGTATGAAGGCAACTATGGGGAGGAATCTTGATACCATGTACTTAAGTACTCAAAGCATTTTAATACTAGTAACACTGTCAACTGTTACCTACAGACACTGAAAAAACCATATGCATGTGCACAGGTCTATACAGCACCTTTGCAAACTGCTGCTACAGTCAGCTCTTCCCTTCCTGCCCAACAACTAGTAAAACTGCCTAAATGCAATATACTCCAACTCCATTATGGAGCTTTTACCATGTCACTTTAGTCTTGAAAAAAACTAGTGGAGTTATAGAGGAGGAGGTAGAAAAGTCAACCACACTGTAACTTTTTCAGATTAATGACCCACTATTGCAATAATAACCCAACATTTCTGAATTAACTCTTCCAAGAATCAGTTTAGATTCATCCATAAACCAGAAGGCCTTACATACAATGAAAAAAAGAATTACAAATTCAAACTAGCATCAAGCAGCACCTGCTTCAGATTGGTATATGGGGTGAGAATGAATGAAAACTAAGTGGCAGGGAGAACGCAAACAGAGCAATTATTCATTTTATATCAAAATTTTATACACTTCCTGCATTATATAACTTCAGAATCACAGTTCCATAATGAAGAAGAACTTCCAATTGCCCCATTTCTCTCTACTTCTACCTATATCCTGAAGGTCTTTACCCCTGCCACCTGTAATGCTTGTGAGATCTCTTGGGATTCTCTGCTATTTTTCACCACTTGAAAAAGTTCAGAGGGGTCTGAATCACTAGACTAACAAAAGAAGCGAGGAATGCATGGTCAGGAGCAAAAGGAAATCAGCCCATCTCTTGGAAATGGCAGTCTGATTTCATTGCCTGTTGAGCCAGTATTTTACTGCTTAGGTAAAACTGCAGCCCTGTTAGTGGGCTTCCTCTGTGTATCTTGAATTCTCCTACTCATATGGCCTGGTAGCCACATAGAATTAACTACCTTTCACACTTACTTGAAAGAGAAATAATTACTCACATTTATCATAATTTAAGAGTTTTTCAGGAATTTGTAATACTACAAATTAACTTTCACGTGAGGGACCTCATGGCCCTACATACCCAAAATACAACTCTATCCTTCCATACAAGAAAACCTCAACACACCACAAGAAAACCTCAATACATCAAAAATTCCAAAAGACTGAAACATTACAGTGTGTAAAGGGAGGAAAAGTGAACACTTTCAAATTCAGACATACTACCTTTCAGTGCAGGCACATAGTTTTCTGTCTTCTTTAATATCTGTTGATAGGTAGCTATAGCATTTTCGTATTTGCCTAGAATCTGCTCAAGTGCTGCAGCTCTGTAAATGCTGTACACAAGCTCTGGGTTCAGCTCACTTGCTTTCCTGAAGGATTTCAGAGCTGTTGAGTAGCTACCTCTGTTGAAGTAAGCCTCCCCTAGAGACTCCCAGCAGTTGGAATCCTTTGGATCAGCCCTGAGAGCTGCCTGCAAACTGAAGATATCAAGACATACATTTATTTAAATGAAACATGATATAATTCAACATAAATTATTTCCTTTCATTGTATACGCTCAGGACACTAATTTTGCATTATATACTCTCCAGGACATAAATTCATGATTACATAGAACTTTTAAACAAAGTATAGTAGGTTTTTCATCTTCAGAGAACATTACACAATTTTAGGAATTGTATCTCACCCTGGCTATTCAGTGCTATAGCAGCTTGTCTGTGCCTGTCACAAGACTTGTTAGTACAAAACAAGACTAGATTCTGTGAATTCTAGAACTGAAGAGAAACTCTCTCAGACCCATTTCCCTTTGTTAAGTACAAGATATAATCACCTAACTTATTTTGAAAACTTGCTATGAGCAAAGACTATTTTATTGGGATTTGTAGAAAAGGACTTAAACCAACCACCAGTTGTCTTACTCAGCCACTGCTTGTGACGGCTGACCAGTTCTCAAGTAGTAAAGTCCACGATGAAGCCAGGCCCATTTTGCTGTACCAGGTCTTGCTTTTTCAGTTACCTCATTCAGGATTGACAGAGCAGTGTCCTAACAAAGCAATAAATGCCAAGTTAGTAAACAAAAAACATTTAAAAATATTCTTATAACTTTCTAAAGGAGCAAGGTGGAGGATGGAAAAAAGAAGTTACACAAGCTAAATAAAACCCCCAACTTTCCCCTTGTGTCCCCTACTGAAAAAAATGCCATATCACACATGATGACCCTAATGTAATGTTTGCTTCTCCCACCCTTCTCCCAAGATAAATTTAATTTGGAATTGGAACATAAAACTGAAGCAAGCCCAACTATAAAACCTGCTAAGCAATGACAGAACTTTTTTTTTTCCTGATCCTAAATATAGAGGAAACCTGAAGTGATTCCTCAAACAGGAGGATTAATAGAAGAACAACAAATCAGCAGTAATCTGACATTCTGAATATACAATACCATGTCTCCAAGTTCCACACTTAAATTGACAGCTGCTGTTCCAGATTCCTCATCTGTCTCATCCAGTTCAAAAGCCTTTTTATAGCAACCACGAGCTCTGCTTTTGTCTCCAGCAATGTCTCTGTAGTAGTTACCTAGATAACAAAAGGCACTTCCCAAGTAGCTGTCCAATTTTGCAGCCTATAAGGAAATACCAACACACTATCAGACAGCATTCTAAAGGATTATACTCATAGACAGGTTCAGCGACAGTTACTTGTTCAGCCTCTGCTTATCATATTTTTAAGTCTCTTCTGTGATATATTTGAGCAGTCAAACTTTATTTTAAAATTGCACAGATTACCTGAGCTTTAAATATCTGGAAAATCTGCTACAAATCCCATGACACAAAACATTTTGTACTCAAAGTACTAAAATAGTTGTGCTAGAAGAAAGTAAATCTTTATTTCATGTTCTGCTCTGTTTCAATCATTGTTCATACTCTTACCATATAACACCAGAATTAACTCCAGCCATGTCTAAAGTTTCAGTTCCTTCTTAGATGCATTTGGCAGATTTGCTTATAGTTAAGAAACTGACAGCCTCCAAGCAGCAGAAAACAGCTTTGTCAATAATAATAAAGATTGCATAAAATGGTTTAGAACCAAAAGAACTATTCAAATACATTTTCCACTATACTCAGCTGTTTATTAAAGTGCAAGCAGCAGGTAATGATTTGAGTTCTTGATACCTATCATGAAGTTACATGATGAGTTTACAGTGCCTAAAGTTTTATTTTGTATACTTCCAAGTTACTAATACAGATGTCAAACTAAAGCTTTTGGATTCATGTTATTATCTATGTTCAGCAAAAAAGCCACAATTACTAAAACCCCAAAGATCAGGAAAAGCATATAAATTATGGGGCTTTACCAACTTACATCCTTGGACAGACAATGAAACCCTAACACCTAACACCTTTTTTTCAACTTTTTTTCTCAACTTTTTTTCCTTCATGTTTTTTCAATTTGAATTCTACCCTCCCCCTTTCAAAAGGTCTTCAAAGACATATGCTGCCTGTCTTGAGGCCTCCACTTTACCGAAGGAGAGAAGGTTGAGGGAATCACCACTTAGTTTTGTCAATTCAAAGGCCTAAAGAATTAGTTGAAAAGAGGAAAACAAAAGCAGAGAGATTCAAGGTAACTGCACAGCTCCCTGCAATGCCTTTTTGCACAGCAGAACCTAGTTTGCAGGCTCTGGAGGCTCATACATTGCACAAAGGAGAATATTCAAGTTTCTCATTCCAGTGAGTATATTTTTCATATTTGGCTTCTGATGTAGGAAAACACTAATTCTACATCAACAGTTAAAGCAGTCTTTACCTTCAAGAACTGAGTGAGTGCTTTCCCTTTGTTTTTTCTTGTCTCATCACCCATGAACCAGTATGTAAGCCCCAGGTACTGATGATACTCTGCAGTTCCAGCTTTTCTTTCAATAGCATTTAGAAAACTAAATAAAATGAAAACAGGGTAGGTCAGAAAAATTCCCAAAAGCTGCAGAACACTTTATTTTACTATCCCATAACACTTCCCTGTTAGAGGAAAGAAAACAAAAGTCTACCTTTTTTCTGCCTGCTCATAGTTCTTTTGGGAATAATGGATGAAACCCTCTAGAGCATGGGCCTCAGCCAGATCAGGGTGGGACAGGAGAAGCTCTTGTGAAACCTGCAAAAGAATGTCATTTTTCTCTAGGTTACTTCCTCTACGAAACCAAGAATTGTACTTAGCTCACAGGAATGACAAAAAGCACTAACCTTTGAAGCCTGATCCATTAAACCCTTGTTTAGATAAGCCTGACCCCTGAGAGCTGAAATCACTGGATCACTGCTTCCATCTACAATCTAGAACACCAAGTAATAAACACAATTAATTTATTATCTCCCCACATTAAGAAGTCAAAGTTGTCAAAAGCACACAGACTGCATGAAGATAAAGACAAGAAAGCATTTAGAAGCTTTCTCTATTACCCCTGAGAAAATTTAGAACAATTCTGATGAAGAGCAAGTAGAAGATTGTAAGGGCAAAGGTGCAGAAATATGAAGAACAACAAAGAATGAAACTGCGTGACAAAAACAAGGGGAAGCAACTTCTGCCAAAGCTTAACCATTCAATCTTAAAGTGTTTTTCTTCATGACTAATTACAAGTGAATGATGGACATGGGAGATTATAACATGAATTCAAATTAAGATGGGTAACAGCACAGAACTAGCAAGAAACCAGCAACAGTGAGCAAGACCAGACAAAGTCAAAAGTGACAGCTTCCAAAATTAGAATTGCAAATGAAAAAGAGCTACAGCAAAGCCTGGAAAACCAGGAATGGAAGACGTGTCTGAATTACATGACAGCTAGTAGGAAGGTCTAAACCACAAAGTTGAAAGGAGGCCAGGGTAGAAATACTTACCTTAAGTACAGAAAGATAAGGGCACCTCGTAGTATTAAAAAAAACCCCAAACATTTTAGTCAATAAAAATACCTGCTCAAGTGCTTTAATGGCTTTTTCTGCAGCATCAGCATCAGCTATTTTAATCAAAGTCTCTGCTTTCAACTGAAAGACAAGGTTCTTCCACCGAAGATTAGGACCCTCAGGAGTTCCAAGAGCCTCAAGAGCTGTTGACAAGAAGAACCTTTCATCAAGTTAAATGAGAAAAGAAGAAGTACACAGAGCAGCATTCTTCCAAATATTTTTAAAACCTTGTTAACTACATTTTTTCTGCCTAATAGATCACCATTCAGACTGCTCTTCCCCATAAATAAGAAATTGTCCCGTAAAATTTCTATTCATTCAAGTTTAACAATTAAGTCAATTCTAGGAGGTCATCTCAGATGTATGTATATTGATTGCTTTCTAGCTGTTGGCTTTAAAACTTAAGTGCTATAATTTTGCTCATTAGAGTTCCAAAGAAAAAAATTATCTTTCAACAGACAAGTTGTTCTGCATTTCAGTGTTCAAATGAAAGAATGAAAACAGGGATTTACCTTGATGCCTGTAAAAAGTTACAAAGTAACCCTTCATACAGTTCTGATTACTTTTTGAATACACAGTATAATCTCACATCAGAGATGGAAGGCATCTCTTGTTGAGCATCACCATTCTCCAAAGGCAAGAACTTCCTGTGTAACTCAATTAATTGTATTTATTTTCATGTACAATGAGCTGTTGTCTCATTTGATACAGACACTAAGACAGGACAAGTAAAAAGCAATGTTTCCCCAAAATTGTCTCTGACTTTCTACATGTTTTGGACTCAAGGGAAATTTCTGCATCAACAGCATCTTTTAGCAAGGAACTTAACTTCTTGCATTGAAAACAAAACTTGTTTTGTTTGCTCTGAGCTTGACATTTTAGTTGCATTTGGCACTAGCCAGACCTCACATACGAAAACAAAACACTCAATCTTTATTTATATTCCACATCATTTGCATCTTCACAGAGTTCAAAATTATCTCTTCTCCAGGCTAGAAAAGGACTTGACAGATTATTTATTTGTTCTCATATGCTGCGTTTTTTAGCTCATGTGACCAACCTCACTTCTAGTCTATTAACTTCTACTCTTATTTTCTTTTTGAGATGGGGTAGATAGTTACCAAAACTACACGCAGATTTTATTATGCTGTTGAAGTTCTTAAAGCTACTGTGTGTTGATGGTATGTTTCACTAACCATTTTCTTCTCTGAAATTGCTAATATTTGACTTGCCGGTAAAGCACACCAGGGGAAAGAAACAGTCCTATTTTTTCACACTGAATGAGGACCTTCTGCACTTTTCTTCAGTGAGAGTGTAGGGTAGCTTTGTGAGAACGCTTCTTACCACAACTCTATCATTCTGCATTTAAAATAATGAATAAAATTCTATAGTCTTAACACTCAGTTATGCACTCTGGTAATCACCTCAAAGTTTTGCAGTCTACTTTACATAGCAGCAAACTATAACCCTGTTGCTCAGCATTCATAAACAGCACAGGTATCAGGGAAAATGGCAAGGATACCTCCTTCCAGCCTGAAAACAGACATAATTACTATACTGTGCTCTACCTTTTAACTTAAAAGAAAAAACCCAAAGTTACAGCTTTGCTTCTTAACCCAAGGCTACTAACAGTCAAGTAAGGGATCTTACCAATTACCACCTGGAAACCTCCTTTATTTATGAGCTCATAAGCTCCTTGAAGGAGTTCTAAATTAGCAATTTTCAAAAGGCCATGCTGTCTACCCCAAAACATTTTTCTACATAAATTCTTTAATTCTATTGTTTCAGTTTACACTATTTCAACCACTAAATATACCAGACCTGTCAGTGTTTTCCCTGAACTTTCCTTTTTAAAATCAGAGCCATGCCACCTACTTCCAAGTATTTGGGTGCCAAGACAGTTTCAGCAAGCAATTATGGAAACCCCTTAAAACTTCAGCATTTTCATCTCAGTCAATTCCTAAGTTGGTATCTCATAGTTCCTTAATGCTATGTTTCCTTGTCTTGTTTTACACACGCTGCTATTAACACTGTAATCATAGACAAATTGTTAGATCAATCTGCTGAAAAGAAGGGTCACGGTACAAAGTCACCCTGAGATCTTCCACACTTAACACAGATGGGAAAAGAATTTCCTCATTTTAATTCTTTCTCCAATAAATTTCTTTTTTACCTACTTTGCTCAGCTTTCATTTTTCCTCGACCCAAGTTCATAGGTCTTTTGAATTCCCTCACCATTAACTATTTTTGCTCGATTTCCCATGATTGTTTGGCCAGGTCTGTTTGGCTTCTTTTATTTCTTCCAGTCTTTCTTAAAAACTTTTCACTGCACTTCTCCCTGCCACAAAAGAAGTCCACTTCAGCTGCCCCTTCATTTATAACCACCAGAGAGTAGCCCTGTTCAGCTGAGATATGCATCACTAGATGGCAATAATTGCCCTGGCTGCCAGCTAGCACAGATGAAGTTTTACACTCAGTGAGTTTCTTCAGATGCAGCTGTAGTATGCATCCTTTCTGCATTTTACCTTAATTTGATTAAAAATTTGTTTTTCACGTTAAAACATGATTATCTGCCAGGCTAAATATTTGTGACACCTACCTGTGGTTTCAGGCAATCTGTCACTTGCCAACATTGGTCAACCACCAGCAGAAGCAGTACAGCAGAACATGTAAACCTCCTAAATATTAACCATCAGACAGCTTTCTGGATCCACTGAGCCAAGTATTTTCTCTGTTCCTGAGACTAAGCACCATAAGATGCTTTTCAGCTCTTATAAACCAAGAGAGACAGCACAAGCTTGAGACTGCAAGAAGCAAGGGACTGTGACTACTGCTAACTCAGATCTACCATACCAAGGCCACATTGGCTGGACTACATAAAGCAGTGCAGCACTGGAACTGCTCTTTAAAGTAGCAGGCAGTTACCTTGATTGCAGGACAGGACAGCGTTCCTGTGTTCATGGATTTTCATCTGTGCCTCTGCTAGATAATACCATGCTGCTGGACACTGGTTAGTCTTCTGCAAACCTAGTAAGAGTTTAAAAAAGACACTTTAAAAAATTGCTTAGAGTTGCAAAAACACTGTAGCAAGTAGATACATATTATTTCCATATAATGCCATCAAAAACATATTATCAGTCAGATAGTTAAGACTTGCCATAATTTTTTCTGAGTCTTATTTTAGACTATTTTGGACACAGAAGCCTCCATGCAACAAGGCAAAAAGCAGAAAGCATTTAAGTGAGGCTTAATTTTGCATATAACATTATATATACTGAAACTTACTGATGAATCTGCCTTAATTAAGACTCACTAATAAAACTGAATTTCTGTCTTCTGATGTCTAACTACTAAGCAATGCGTGGCCCCAACACCTAAGATACAAACACATGGCTTGTTGGAAGAGACATGATTTTCAAACTCTCTACATTTATGCATTATACCAAGAGCTTTCTCTTTGCATTCTCTTTGCTGTAAGCAAAGTCTATGTGTAAAAGTAAAAACAGAAAAACAACTTAATATTAATTAAAATAGAATACTATATTTTTCAAAACATACAATGGCCATTTAAGCCAGAAGAACTTTTTTTCCAAGGAATAGCTTTTCCCCTTCATGTGCTCTTAGGCATATGAAACTTTTATTTCATATTTTAGGCAAGATGTTGTTTCACTGTAAATATTCCAAAATTCAATTTCAGAAACAATCTTATTCTAAATCTAGAAGAATGGATGCAGGACATCACAGCATAGTCTGACTGACTCATGAATGCTTACATCCCAATTATTTACCCAGTTTCCACTGTTAGCTGCCACAGCAGCAAAGTGAGGGTGGGCAGTCACATTTGCCCACTAGTATACTTTATGAGTATTTTAGCAAGAGTTTTGCCATTTCAATACAAGCAAGTTAATTTACAGATGAGTAAGCCAAGTCTTCAGCAAATATAGTTACTGTAGAACAACAAAAAAGAAAAAAACTCTTAAAATATTTCTCTCTAAACACTCAGTGTAAGTCTTTACCCAACTGAAAATAAAGTAACTTCAGAGAAAAGTCATCTTTGTTCAGGCAGAGAAATGCAGTGACTCTACTAGAGAGGTTGCATTACATTTTACTTCATAAATTTCACATTCCCTCATTTACTGCTATTGCTCCAGTTAGTGTTTCATATAGTTATTTTCCCAGTAGGATTAAACAGTAGGATTAAAAATGGTTTACCTTAAAACACTACAGAGCTTACTATAATACAAATTAAAGGCTTTAGAGATGTTATACTTAAAGCTATATTTAAAACATTTCAACACAATCAGACGAAGTGTTCAGCATTCTTTTAAAATCTAACTGGTCTTAGAATTTGCAAACTATTATGCAAGTATAAGATTCCCTAAATTTTCAACATAATCTAGTGTTCAGGTTACAGACTACTCACATCTCATATTACACATTTACCTTCAGTAAGACTCTTAACAGCCTCCTTGTATTTATTTTCTTTGAGGCATTTTACACCAAAACCAATGATGCCTGGACCACTGCTTGCATCCATCTCCAAAAGTTTAGAAAAACAGTGCAGGGCCTTTTCTGACAAAGTACCTGGTTTCAGAAAAAGACACGTTTTGTAGAGTTTTAGATTAAAAAAAAAATAACTGCAACAGCTTACCTTATCTATGTAAATGATCATTATCCTTTTGAGTTCAAAGTGATTTTCCAAAGGCTCTACACACTTACTATCCTCTATCCCATAAAAGAACTAAAACCCAAGAAGTAACCTAAATACTCAGTACTGTGACCACAAAATAAACGGACAGTCTGAAACCTGAATAATCACTTTTGCTAAATTACTCCAGGTATACTTCCTTTATTAATAAATAATTAATATAATAATATTAAATAGTGTTAAATAATAATATACTTTTCATGTAAGTTCACCTGAAAGTCCACATGCCATAATCTGTCACAAATAAATCAATATAATTTCCTTCCAGAAGAGAAATTGTGTACCTGCTAATTTGCTGTGATAAACTTGTTGAAATTACCTTGCTGTGAAACCATGTAATTTAATGTTTTAGCTTAATTTTAACTGATGCCACTAACTTTTGATGCCTGCATTTAGCTGTGATTGTAGACTCGGCAATATTGACAGGAACTTTGTGACTTGTTGCAACAACCTTCAAACTATTATTTTCCTTAAGAAATTATTGATTTATGTGGCATAACAGTTGATTTCATCTGCATTTGCTGAAGGTGACTTTACAATGCATCTAAATTAACACGCCTATGAGAAGTGCAGGATTAAAACAAACGACGCAGACCTAAACAAACAGCCTTTCTAAAACACAAGCAGCATCCTTCCCCTCCAAGAAGCTTGTAGGACGATGAGATATTGCCAGAGTGCTAGTATACAAGAACTGCACTAACCTTTTCCTTTGAAAATTAGTTTCTGCCCATTTCTCCAAAATGTAAAGCATTTTCAAATACTTTACAAATTGAGAGTCTGGGCCTCATTTGTCTTCATGCTTCCAAAACAAAGTGAAAAATTCTCACTTGCTGTATTTTGCTATCATATTCCATTTCTTCAAAACAGGAAAACCCCTTTTTCTACCTAAGCTGAAAGTTATTTCTAGAGGGTTTTTTTTCTGACTTGGTTTCCTTGCTTTAAAAAGAAACAAAATAAATTTCTGATGCCTTAAACAACAAAATGAAAAGCTAAATTCTATTAATTACCTCTGAAAATTATGAGAAAGTGTCCAACACTATGCAATGTTGTTCAGTAAATGGCTAAAAATAGTAATGCATAGTTTCAGATCCCTGCACTTCTGAACACACCAGGTTTTGTCTTTTTCCCCTCAAAGGGTCTTCTCTTCTACTCAGAATACATATCTAAAGAGATCTGTTATTCCCTACTCACAAGGCACACTCTCTAACATAGTTTCACAAATGTTTATCTGGGGGTTTTTTGTTGGGTTTATTTTTTGTTTGTTTGTTTGTTTGTTTTGGGGTTTTTCGTGGGGTTTTTTTGTGATGGAAGAGAATCTGTGTCAAGAATAACCTCAGCATAGTTCATCATGAACCTCAGAGCACTAGCTAACACTCTTTCACTTTTTCTTAAAAGGTCAAGAAGCTAATCTTCATTTATCCAGAGAGGCTGCTTTCAAGTGAGGTATTTTTCTTTGAAACTTCAAAGAGCTGGACTTCCCTTACAGCAGGTTTTTGTCACTTACAGTCACTACTCAGTTACAGGGCAAGGAAATGACAAGTCATAGGACCAAACACTATTTCCAGAAACATAACACAGAAATAAAGAAAGTACTTGTACACTCTTTGTGAAAGGTAAAAACTTGCAAACAGTTTGTCACAAAATCAACTATTTAAAACATTTAAGCCCCAGAAATGCCTAAATCCATCCTACTTACCTGACTGAACAAAGTGCAAGCAAAGTACTTCCAAAGGGTAAGTCATAGTAGGATACAAAGCCATCATATCATCACAAGCCTTTTCCAACCTACCGACTTCATGAGGAAACTAGAAAGGAAAAAAGAGTAAACAGTTATTTATGTGAGTTCTCAGATGTGAAATAACAGATCTATTTTCTTACTAGAAAGATGCTTTAACATAACCTTACTTTTGACAAGCACTGTATGAAGTCTTTGTAAAGATTTTGGTGGTCTTCACCAGGAACAGTGTCAGCAGAGTGCAGCGCATGTTCAAATGCAGTCAAAAGCTGAAATAACAAAAAATCAGGAGTGCAAAAAAAATATTCTAGGGAAATGTTATCTTCATAGAATAGAATATTTCAGCTGGAAGGAACATACAACAATCATCTAGTCCATGTGCCTCAGCACTTCAGATCTGACCAAAA
The DNA here is from genome assembly GCF_023055355.1 of Agelaius tricolor. Classification (NCBI taxonomy): domain Eukaryota; kingdom Metazoa; phylum Chordata; class Aves; order Passeriformes; family Icteridae; genus Agelaius; species Agelaius tricolor. The sequence goes on from NW_027269287.1 coordinate 8,329,068, forward strand.
GCTAAAACATATTATTAAGGGCAATGACCAAATGCCACTTGAATGCTGATAGATTTGGGACATCAACTCAATTTCTAGGAAGGCTGCTTCAATGCTTGACCACCCTTTTGGTAAAGAAATGATGCCACATGTCAAGTCCTGTGAACCCATTCCACACATTCCCTCACTAGATGCCAGAAAGAATAGCTCAGCACCTCCTTCTCCACTTCCTCTGCTCAGGAAGCTGCAGACAATAGAGGGCACCCCTCAGTCTCCTCCAAACTAGGAAAACCCAAAGTTATCTGCTCCTTAGAGGAGATAACATGCTTTCTAGCCCTTCCATATTAAAGTGGGTAGTTACATGTGATTACCTAGATCCTACTTTAAAAGTTTACACTAGTGCTATGAACAGAGAAAGACATGAAGCAAGTTTCTTATCATGAAGCAGCACTCAGTATCTAAAGCATCCAAATTGTCTAGTACAAGATGAAGCAATAATATGATGCCACAAAATATAAGATGGTACAAGGAAAGTAAAATTTTTAAGAACATAGATTGTTCTTCAAACCTAATCCCAATTCAAAGAAGGAAATTAGGTAACTATCTTGTAAAGTTAGCTGTCAGCCTCCCTCTCCACTCTGGTCTAGAAATCTAGAAGTCTAGTCTAATCTTTTTTACTTGATGCTTTGGGGAACACAGGCACCAGAGTGCAGGCTTTACACACAACCATGCTAAACATAAAGTTGTACCAGCTTGTCACTAGAGAAATACTGAAGTGTGTTGCCTTCAGGTCCACAGCCTTCCAGATTCAAGTGCTTTACTTGAAACTGCAGTAAGCTGTAGATTTGCATGTGAAACTTATTCCTGAGGTTTATGCTATTTAAAAAATATTTTGAAGTTATTTTTCCTTTCCAAAAAAGCAGTGCTGCCTGCAGCACCTCTTTTCTAGACCACCTTGAAGTCAAAGCCTTTGCTTTTTTAAAAGTAGAGATACAGATTCAATTTTCTGCTATCTGAAATAACTTCAATTTGTATTTTCTCCTTTCTGAAACACTGCTATCAAGTAGACTGGAGGTGATACATTTCCACCTTTCATGTTGAAGGAGGTTCATCTTCCAAGAACAGATAAATCAGATAAAACAAAATTAACTTTGCCCACAGAGAACACGGGACTCATGATCATTCTGTTTGGTTTCAATCAGCTTTGACAGTTTCCTAAGAAGTTAAAGCTTAATACCTAGAGGTGAAAAGAAAATTTGAATATTTGAAAATATTTCTAATATTTCTATCTGGGAAAAAGAATAGGTACAAAGAAATGGAAAAAACCTCACAAATCCATCTCTTCCTACTTGGATGAAAGCAGGGGGAAGTTTGTTGTTTTGAAGAACATCTGTATTGGTTATGTGCGGCAAAGCTTTGCTAGAGGGAGGCTAAGTGGGGTGGGTTCTGTGAGAAGCTGCTAGAAACCTTCCCCATGTCCAACAGAGTTGATGCAGCTGGCTTCAAGACAGACATGCTTGGCTGAGGTCAAGAGCATCAGGAATGCTGGGAGTCCCTCTGGAATAAGAGATTCAAGAAGGGGAAGAAACCAGTGCAACAGCAATTACAGGCAGAGAGAGGACTGAGAATATGTGAGAGTAAGAAAAGGACCCCTGCTGGAGCAGTCTGCTAGTGAAGGACTACACCCTGTAGAACAAACCATGCTAGAACAATTTGTGAAGAACTTAGGTGACTCATAACACCTAAGGCTCATCTCAGGCTGCTGCACAGTTGCTGTTTCTGTCAAAAGGTAAAACTGCCCAACTTCTCCTCAGAAGTTTAGTACCTCTGAACATTGAGACAGTCAACTCAGACAAACAGGCTGCAATTACTAGGTGCACCGGACATATATTTGTACCTAGCTGAACAAGGAGTGAGAAACATTACCAACTGCCCAGTCTTATTATCCTGGTTCCTTGTACTGTCTTTCAGTAACTGGATCATCTTCTTCCAAAGCTGATGAAGCTCTGCCTTTTCTGCACCTTCCTCCTGTTTCATCCTTATTAGCTTCTGCCAAGTTTCAGCCACCTGTCAACAGGAACAAATGACCCATGCTGATTACTCTTTGAAGAGCTGAAAGTCCAATATAAGTAGTCAACTTGTCACCAAAATTCACTGAAAACTGGGTAAATAAACTCCTTAATACCAATGTAGCTTTAAGAAAATCAGCATTATTTAATTTACTGGGTAAGGGATGCACGGGGGACTGCTCCACCTGATGTCCATTCCGATCCTCTGCAAGTGCGTTGCTTATACACAGTCACAATAATACATATTATAATTCCTTATTACCATAAATCCCTCCCCTGGTTCAGTCTTTTATAGTCTTGTTTAGGCAGCGGCTGCACTCCTAAGCCAGATGACCTCCCCTTATCTTCCTTTTGTCCTTGCTCAGAAAGCAGATCCTGCACACCCTGTTTCTTTGCCAAAAGTGCACAAACACAGTAGAACTCCTCATTCTTGGGTTACCCCTTTGGTATCAAACTCTATCACTCTAGGGTAGACAACACAGTAACATTTACAGTAACCCAGATTTACCAGCTTTCTGATTAAATAAATAGCAAGTCCCAAAGCATTGTGTGGAACCTCTCTACATTCCAAAGTACAGTAAGTAAGCTAGAGAACATCAAGAGTATATGAATTCTGACTCTGGTTCCTGGAGGAAACCAACAGTAAAAGTAAACCTAAACATCTAGGGCACTACAAACAGAAACGGAACAAAAGCAGCAGTCCACACTGAAATTCCAGTATGGAAAAGTCAACAGAAATGGAAAAAAAAAAGACCCTGAAGCCTAACTTCAGGTTCTTGTTCCATATAGAGCAAGTATGCCTTCATACGCTAAACTATCAGCATTAAATTTAGTTTAAGAAGCTGGTATACAATGAGGCTTTGGAGCTAATTGATAGCCTTCAGCCCCATGCTCCGTGCTATGTAAAATTTTCCATGTTCCATTGCTGAAGGAGAGGTGGGAAGATGACATAGAATACAATCATGCACCACCATGTAAGAAAACAGCCTTTTGAAAGAGCAAAGAACATACCTCCAAAATAGACATTCTGTAGCAATCAAGTTCAGGTTGTGTACATATCCCACCTTACCCTCTAGAATGAAGCTTCAGTAACAGCCTAGGAAGGGATCACCCCACCAGTGAAAGGGTCATCGGACACCCAGCACTGGCCAAGCCAGGCAAAGGACAACTGACTCACACATACTGCATTTGATACCACTTTTGACTTCTAGAAATACAACAGAAGGATGATATTCTGCCCTTTCATTCTCAATACTAATAGTCTTTGCCAGTTCTGCCAGTTTAATGGACTGCATCTAAGTCTCACCCAGTGGAAAAGACAAAATACAGTTAAAATCAGTTCCTCCTGGTTGTGATCCACAAGGAGATCTTAAGTGGTCTGTGGCCCATAAGAATGGGGATTCCTTGATGAAAAGTAGTTAGATCAAATGGAAAATAATTGTTAGAAGTAAGAAAGTGCTTGACCTACCTCTAAATATTTCTTTTCTTGATGGTATAGTTCCACAAGCTTGTTACATACATCACACCATTTCTGCTTGTCACCACTAGAAAGGAAGAAAATCCCCCCAAAACAAGCTAAGTTTTTCATATAACAGTGTAATGCTTTTCAAATTCTGACAAATAATTTTCAGTAAGTTCAGTTGTCAAACTAATATTTAGACTACATACTAAAAATTGCCCTATAAGTTTTACTCATTGCTGCTCTGGACAAAAAAAAATTACTTTTAGGGACTTTTGGATCAGTTTTCAAAGTAACCAAGCACTCCAGTCAGCTACAGTGACAGTTGAGCTAGATTTGTTTAGAACTGTGCCTCTACAAATTGTATGACACATATTCTGTGATCTTAAAGCAGTGAAAAATAAGCCTTCTTATTAATGCAGGCAATCACCTATCAGAGATAAATGCTTCAAGTTTAGACAGGAATCGGATAACATGGAATTCCCTAAACAACTAGCCTCAAGTACAGACAGGTAAGCTAAGAGAGTTTTTGCTCTACCAAAAGGAACAGAAAAAAGAAAACGTACCTAGGCAGAAAAAACCTTAGCAAAAGGGCCGAACTACTGATGTGAGAAGGCTTCAAAAACCCAAAGTCTATACTCTGTACCACCAATGGCATTCACTGAATTAGAGATCTTAAGACTGAATTTATAGCATTCAATATTCTTTACCTTTCATAAAGTTCCAAGAGTTTTTGGTACACATCTGCTAAGTCTCCTTTGACATCTGTTTGGTTCGGTTTCTCATACAAATTTGCTAATCCCTTAAGAAAAAAACCAACAAAAAAAAGTAAAGCAAGCACGATTTTATGACAATGCTTATGTTTTATGAGAATGCTACCTATTCTGTACACAAAAAATATTCCATTGCCTTCAATGGGGTCAAGTGTTAAGGCAATAATCACTGTGCAGAGTTCTGCACAGCCCACTCAATCTACTTATTTTAAGTGAAAAGCTTTCTTCACTTTCTTTACTAATAACAATTTTTTGAAACTTGTATCTATTACTTGATCTGGTCTGCACAAAAGACCATATAAAACTTCACTAGGCCTTATAACCATATTATATATATATATATATATATATATGAAATATGCAAAATATATAATAACATATATACACACCCAAGTATTGTATCAAGAAAGCCAGAACCTAATTGCAAAAGTGAGGAAATGTTAACATACACTGAATTCAGGCCCCAACAGTTATACTTTCAAATAGCATTTATACTGAAAATACTAAGAACTTTATTATCTTAGAAAAACATTGACTGTTGATATCAGCAACAGATATATAATATGAAACCTTATGTTTCATGAATTAATACATAACAAAATTGTAGGTTGTAAATCTACATTGCAATAGGTTTTAATGTGCACACCACACAGCTATTTTTAATGTAAACTTTTTGATTTCAAGTAACAACAACATTCATTAACAATCCACTTGATGCTGAAAGCTGGAAAAATACATTAGCAGATAAAATATTTTCTATCTGTAAGAGAAGAACTGTCAGGTGTTTATTGAGCTACAAGCACAGAAATTTTTGGACAAATTTACTGTATTTGTTTCAATTAGCGTTCTCCCTTGTATGTCTCACAGCTGTGTAGTCTATATAAGAAATACAAAGAAGAAAGAAATACATGATTTTACATTGGACACACAACTAACAGGAACCCCATCTACTCCAAAGCTTCTTTGGAACTTAAGGACCTCAAGAAAACAAGATACAAGTCTTAACTCTGCTTTATTCCTATATTTAAGTCCATAGTAATACTTTTGAGGGAAACAAAAATTGGATATTCACATACCTGCCATGCCAGTAACTGGTTTGGTTCAAGTTCAATAGCCTTCTTGTATGCTCCTTTGGCCTGATCAGGCTGCTCTAACTCAGCAGCTGCCAGGCCAATGAATACCCAAGCATTGTAGTTATTTTTTTCTTGCTTCAAGACTGCCTAAACCACACAATTTTAAGTAAAAAAATGATTAAAGAAATTATTAAAGAATAATCTGATTAAAGAAATGTAACTTACACATCCATGTACTGAGTTTTATCACTACAGTTTGGTGAATTATTTTATATCACAATATTAGGAGTTAAGTAATTTTAAGGAAGACGCTGAGATTAGTAACTTCAGTTTCTTATACTAGAGGATGCTTCACACCTGATGTCTTGAGCTAGTGCTGCAGCTCAGCAATTAAAGCACTCCTAGGAGGTCTGGATTAGAAATGGATTTTTATTCCTATCATTCCAGACTTAATACTCTTATCGCCACATGTAAAAAATTCAAAAGGAAAGGGAATAAAAGTTTACATGAGGGAAACTAACACAATCAATTAAGTTAATTCTGAAAATCCATCTCAACTATCACATCAATACAGTACTCTACACTCTGCACTCTTAATTATACAGCTGTAGAGGTACGGGAAAAAGAACAAAATGTGCAAAAAGCCCCAAACTTGCCTTCCAAGTATAAAATTAATTACCTTGCAATGTTTTAAGGCCTCCTTGTACTGTTTATTTCTTATTGCATCTCTAGCACTCTTTAATGCTGCCTTCACCTCCTTATTTGACATCGTGGCTGCTAAATACAAAGGACATATCATCAGTTCTTGTATAAACAGATATTCTGACACATACAAAATGTTTATACCTTTATTGCACAGGGGTTATTTTAAACAGAGAAATTTAGTGCAGTATGCCAAAATGCATACAGCACCAGAAACTGATTAAAAAGATGGCATAGTTGAAACTACCCACATTTACTCCAATGCAGGATTCAGTCATTATTCCGAGGAGTTACATGATACAAAGTAGGTATCCAAGAATGAAACTTTTTGTACAGGTTAAGATAAATTTAAGGAAGAGGTGTTTTGAGAGCCTGTAGCTAGGCTTAGGAGAAAACACCCTGCACATAGCAGATACTCTTTAAAAAGAAACTAAGCAGTGAACCGTGTTTAAGAACCCTATGGCCCGGGAAATGTGTTCCAGAGGCTGCTAAGAATCAGGGTTTTCTCTGTGAGCGTTCTACAGCAGCACCGTGGCTGTCACACCCCGGTGCGGCCCGTCCTTCACACACAATTACAGCAGATTCTCCCTCTGACTACTGCCATGAATCAAAAAAGAAAAAGCATTTAAGAACACAGCAAAGAGACATTCACGCTTTTTAACACAATCTTGCAATGTTTTGGTGTATGTTGTACACCAAAATGAACTTTAGAAACACCACAGTCAAAGCTGCCGAGACAGGATGAGACTGAGAAACAACAGTACTGCTGCCGGGACTCAAAAAGATGAAAAACGCAACCAGCTGAAGAACAAAAAAACTTTTTAGGAGCTGAAAAGCAAAAATAAAGGAATGGTTGGACATAGGACGACATCGAATTTCAAAGATTCCCTCAGAACCTATAAAGAAATCTGTCGGACTTGAATCGCTCAGCAGCTCCTGGAGATAAATTTGCTACCTACGAGGGTGCTTCGGCCGTCACAAACGCACCCCTCCGCGGGCACTGTCCAGCCTGAGCTGCACAGTCACCTACAAGCAAAACACCCTGCGGCGCAAACCTGGGCACCGGGGAGGCCATCCAGCCCGGCCTGCGGGTGGGGTCCGGGGCCGCGAACCGCCAGGGGAGGCAATCCACGCTTGCAGCCCTCCACCCAGGGAAAGCCGCGGCGGACCAAGCCCGGCCCCCAGGGCGCGCCGCCGCCCGCCGCCCTCCGCCCGCCGCTGCCGCACCTGCAGCCGCCGCCGCGTCCGCCACCTCAGCCGCCACCAGGGCGCATGCGCACTGCGACGCGGGGCAGTGACACGCCGCGGCAGCCGCCATTTTCTCTTGGGGCACCGTGGGACATGTAGTTCTCGTTTCCCGGGGCACGCTGGGAATTGCAGGCCGCCGCACTGGGCACCGTGGGACTTGTAGGCCGCAGTGAACGGGTAGCGTGCGGTGGGGTCAACTCTTTCTCTGTGGCCAGAGCCTCGGAATCTGCTTTCGGAGCTGCTGCTCCTCGGTTAGAGAGCTGGGGACTACGGTGGCGGGGCGATGCGAGACTGCGGGCCACTGCGAGACGGCGGGCCGCTGGGGCTAGCCGGCGTGGCGCTGCTCCTCATGGCCGCCGGGGCCGGAGCAAGGCCGCGGCCCGCCGTCCCCGGGGACCAGCCCCGATCTAACGTGGTGTTGGTGGCCTGCGACTCCTTGGTGAGTGATCGGGGCGTGGAAGGACACCCTGACAGGTAAGGGCGGGGCAGGAGGGAATCCTCGGCGGTGGCCTGGACGGAACTAGGGAGGATGAGACACCGCGGCCGTATGGATGCATTACCTAGGCCAGAGACAGGGCATGCGCAAGCGCGAGTTCACTGCGCGGGGCGCCCGCGGCTCGGCAGGCGCTGCAGTAGCAGCAGCAGCGGCAGTAGCAGCAGTGGCAGCAGCGGCGGCAGGGGCTGCAGCAGCAGCAGCAGCAGCACTAGGCCTGCCGTGCGACGAGACAGCCGCACCCCGACTGTTCACCCCAGTATTCCGACACAAACGCGGCCGCTTCCCAGAAGGGTGCGCCTTGGTCGCATCAGGGGCTTCCCAGCAGCCGAAAACCTCTGCGCAGGTGGCTCCCACGGTCTGGGGTCATAGAGCTTGTCGCCCGGGAGGGGGACATGCCAGCAGGACTCCGTGGCAGGGCAGCTGCCCCTGGAGCAGGGCTAGTGTGTATACAGTCAATGTTCTTCGGTTCGCTTGAAAAGCCTAATGGTAAGCAAGGTCACTAAACCATGTTACCCTTCCCATTTTAAGTCCTATGGCTGTTAAGTCTCCACAACAAATGGGATAGCGAATTTCTAGAATCACAGATGAAATTGCTGACTTACTGAGCTCCAAATACTGGTTTATTGAGGCTCTTATAAGGTATAACAACACAGTAAACTTGTCAGACGTGTATCTCTAGCAGTAGGTACGTAGCAACTTCATCACAGTGATTTATTAATATATTTGGTTTACCCTTCAGACAAAGAATTTTCCCACTCACAAATACTAATCTTTTCATGTATCTTCACAGTTTTCTCACTGTGCCCACCAGCACACTAAAAATGCTCTGGTGTGTTTTACTCTGGGGAGCCTTGGTTTCTCTAACTCACCTGAACTCACCTTGTTGTAGAATCAAACATAAGCTCCGTGGTGTTAATAACAAAAATGTACAAGAGAGGTGAGCAATTCACATTTGAATGCTCACCGCTATACTATGCAGAGCTCAAGAGTACCTGTTGGCTGCCACACTGCTCTGACCTGGAAAGGACCCCTTTCCCTGTTCCTGGAAAATAACATGTGGTATACAATAACCTCCATGTCTTAGCCTTGTCCCCGCCTGGCTACTGCAAAAATGTACCCTATCCTGGTTGCAACCAGGACAACTTTCTAAAGAGCACTTTCAGTCCGAAGTTATGTTCAAGTTCATAATGTGTATTACAGCTTTATTTCCAGTTTGTCCTACTGCGTGCTTGATCAAGATGCTATTTGTAGTAGTATACAAGATTAGGTGATTGCTCATTTAGCATGTTCTGATATGAGCTGAGTTCAGAGGCTGGGATGCTGCAGTTAGCTCTACTGGTGCCAAATGAAGTGACTCTCTACAATGCTGGGTTATCCAAGAGTATTTCTGCCAGAAACCAAATTCTGGGAATTACATTTTTCTGCAGTTAAAACTGCAGATGCACTGCCGCCTATCTGTTCACTGAACAGCCAGTCAGACTGAGGCTGTGTTGGCACATCTTATTCAACTAAGGAAGGGAATAAAAGTGACAGATGAAACACAGTGATGTGAAATATGCATGAAACCTGGTTTCATGTGATGATAATCTTTTACTGTAAAATTACCTATTCAAAATGTTTAATCTTTTTTAAGTTACTGATTGAAAAATCTGTCTGAACAAATAGGTTATTAAAATGAAATAAGCATTATGAAAGCATCAAAATTAGCATTATGGAAGTATCAAAAGGGAACCATTGTGGGTGGGATTTCTGTGGGAGAATAGGCTTTCTTTAGCTTTCTGATCCCTTTTCTAGTCCATAGTTTCAAATAAGTTCACAGAGAAGTGGTATGGATAAGCCTTTAGAAAGGATGAGGAATCAATGATGGTTTCAAAGAAGTATGTGCTAGTGCACACATCTACATTGGGATCCAGCCTTACTCCTTTTTATTGTTCACCGCACCTATTCCCATTGAATGTGTCATGGTACAACCCCACCCCTGAAGAAGTGGAGCTTGGAATATGTATAGTGATGCAGTGGAATTAATTTTACTATAAAGAAGCCCAGTTATTATTTCCATTGCACTTTTTCAAAAATGATCCTTTTTATATTGTTCTGCTTAGGGCTTTTCAACACTGTTTTCCAAACCTGCCTAGAATTGGCAGCATTTGAGCAACACCAGTCCACGCTAACAAATATATGAATTTATGCAGCCGATAGTTTGCATTAATGCTGTTTATGTGTTGCTTTTGTCTCATTGCAGGATGGACGCTTGACATTTTTTCCAGGAAATCAGACTGTAGATTTACCTTCCATAAATTTTATGAAAAGACATGGCACTGTCTTTCTCAATGCCTACACTAATTCTCCAATTTGTTGTCCTTCCCGTGCAGGTAAACCCTGCAAAGGTTTTGCAAACAAGCAAAACACCAGATAAATGCTTGCATATGTCAATTTAAATATGTGGTAATGATGGGAAATTTGAAATTATTTAATGGGAAGGGATTTGTTTTGTTTTTCAATAAGGTTCTTTTTTTTTTATCTTGTGTTTGAATTCTTATGATATTCTTCTCTTTCATTTCTTTATCTCTTCTGTTTCTTATGTTTCTTCCTTTATTCTTTTGTTTCTCATTTTTTCAATTAAGTGTAAGCTCCCAAATCTTTTTACAGACTCCACTGAAGCTTCAGATTTTAAAAAATCTTCAGGATTTGTAGAGAAAGCATTGATTTGTTCTGCTGCTGTGCTGAAACTACACACAGAACTACTCTCTCTTCCTAGTACTAAGTTAATAAATATCCTTCCTGTATTCAGCAAAGAGTGGTAAATAATAATAGCTGAATAAAGTGGTAGCAGTTTCCCCTGTCTTCTAGATACTTGATGCATCTTTCAGTAGCTTTAATTGAATACTTCCATGTTTTCCTTTACTTAATGTGATTCTTGTTCTGTGTTCAATTTCACACTTGCAGAATTTGCTAGGAAGATAGAAGGAAACTATATTCCTTAATCAAAGATTACATCTTAAAACATTTCTACCTTTTTCAATTGTTGCAAAGACCCTGCTTAATCTGTATAAAATCTAAATCCTCTATGATCTAGCTATAGAAAAGTCCCCCTTCCTCTCAAAGCATACACTGAAAGAAGCAGCAGACAAAGTCATATATAGTGTTACATTTTTAATATTCTCTTTATTGATTACCTAGTCCCCATTTCTTTTTCTCATGGTCACATTTTAAGTGGGTGACGTTACATGAACAAGCAGTCAGCCTTCCTTTCCTTTTCTTGATGCTTGAGTCTTTCAGCCATTTTTTATTGCTAAGAACAATACTTAATGTTATTTAATTTTAAGAAGTTTGTGCAAATGGCAGATTAGTACTCCTGTGAGAAAGAAAGTGAATAGGGAATTAAACAATTCATCACTTGCGTGTAGTGTTATAGGTAGCTGTGACTACTGAGCTCATATGTGGGGCTCTGAACCAGCAGGACATCTTTTGCATAGCCAGGAGCTTGGATACCTGCAGGGAACTGAGAGTACATCTATTGTGGAGGTGTCAGGGATGATACCAGAAGAAATATAGCGGGAAAGAGGGCTTTGGGGTGGGGAAAGGACTGGTATTGCCATATGGGGTTGATGCACTTTGCTTACAGGATATTTCTATTGCTTGTGAAATGACTTAGTTCTGTTTTGGAACTATCTTTAAATTAGCACTGGAAAGAGTGAATGATTCTTTATAAGCTGCAAAGAAATAGGAATTCACTTTTAAAATCTTCCCTCATAGTTCCTTTGCAACTCTGGCCTTGGTTTCCTTTCTTCTTTAATATTCTCACTTTGTTTTTGCAAGTGGTAGTGAAGTAGATTACCTAAAAAGAATAAAATTGAGGGCATGTTGTATTTATGAGAATACTGTATTGTAATTCTCTCCACAAATATACTTAACTTTAAACTCGCATTAAATTTAACCGTAATAAGGGTAACTAACATTCTGAAACACATGTAAATACAGCATTGTTTAATCAGGATCTGTACTACCATGCCATTTCCTTTCAGAAATCAAGAAGAATATTTTCTGATCTAATTAGAACTTGATTTAATGATTGCGTAGCACCTGGAAACATAGGACCTTCTTCTGCAATTCTGGAGATTATTTGAGTAAATTTTGATACTTGTATTGATTACAAAATAAGATTTGGAAGAGTAATACTTTGTATTCCTTGTTCTATTGTATCACAGTTTGGACTTTTAACCTCTGTAATAATGAGAAGATTAATCCTTTCCCAGCCTTATAGGTGGGGAGTACTAATCACTCATCATTTTTTTCCCCAGCTATGTGGAGTGGTCTTTTCACTCATCTAACAGAATCTTGGAATAACTTCAAAGGTCTAGATCCAGATTATGTAACATGGATGGATCTCATGGAGAAGCATGGCTACCATACGCAGAAGTTTGGGAAATTGGACTTTACTTCTGGACATCATTCAGTAAGGTAATCAGGTAGATTCTTCTGCTGTAAAATGGGCAGCAGTGAACAAATCATGTAGTGTGCTGTCACGTGGTTTCAGTCTCTAGGTGAAATGATAGTAGCTTTAACTTAAAAGAAATTGTGTTGGGTGCCTAGCAGAGATCTGTCCTGCAACTTCATGGAGAAGCAAGCCTATCTCTTGCAGCTGTACTTTGTCTTTTACCTGTAGTTGAAAGGTAATACAGAAACTGGTTTGCCCAACATGAATGGTTATTTTCTAACGCTGGTATTATTGCTCCTTAAGCGAAATTCATAAACTGTTTTTGCCTTGCCTTAAGACTTCCTGGTAATACCAACAGTGTAGGAAAAGCAGAACAAAACCCTGTACCTATAAAAATTAAATATTAAGCCTACTGTCACAAAATGTCAGAGGTTTTGAGGGGTATTTTGAAGGCCATAAGTGTTCAAAGACTTGTGCTGTTGTGGTGGCCCCAGATGGACACACCAGGGCCACCATGATAGAACAAACTGTTCTGTGACTCCACCACCTCCAGTGAGCAGAAAGGAGAAAAAACAATGACTCAATGGTGAAGATAAGGACTGAGAGAGATCACTCAGGTACACAACAACACAGACTTAACTCAGGAAAATTAATTTCTTTTATTGCTAATTAGAAGCCAGAGTAAGGCAATGAGAAGTAAACCCAAATCTTAAAACACTTTTCCACCACCCTTCTACCCAGGCTTAACTTCCAAGTTCTCTACCATGTCTACCCACAGGGGTTTGGGAGTGAGGACTGTGGTCAGTTCATGACACATTGTCTCTGCCACTCACTCCTCGTCAGGGGAGAACTCCTTACCTTCTTCTGCTTCAGTGTGGGGTCCCTCCCCCACTGATTTCTCCAAAGTGAGTCCTTCCCATGGGCTTATGTTCTTTACAAAGTGCTCCAGCATGGGTTCCTTCCATGGGATGCGCTCCTTCAGGAACAAACGGCTCCAGTGTGGGTCTCCCCAGGGGGTGACATGTCCTGCCAGTATACCTGCTCCAGCCTGGATTCCTTTCCCTGCAGGTCCACAGGTCCTGCTGGAAGTCCAGTGCAGGCTTTCCACAGGATCACAGCCTTCTTTGGATATCCATTTGGTTTGGTGTGGGGTACGTCATAGGCTGCAAGTAGATATCAGTTCCATGGACTGCTGGGGTACAGCCTTCCTCCATGGCCTGCTGGGGAATCTTTATTCTGTGTTGTTTTTATGAATATGCTCTATCTCACTGACTAATAATGATGTCTGTTGTTAAAATAATAATAAAGAGAAACTTTTTCTTTAATGACAAACAGGTTAGAGTTATTTAATGCTTCCTTTTTAGTTATGAGGGGATTTGGTTCTTTAAACTTGATCCTAATCTCAGTCTGACTGGATAATTAGACTGGCCTATGGCCTACATAGTATTTTTTTCTGTATAAATCAGTATTATGACATTAGGTACAATTAGACACACCCACACACTCCTTTATCATAATTTCATTTTAATGGCTATGAAACATGCTTTCTCTGTAAACCAGATTCCCTATATTGTTCTAAGTAATTTATTTAAGCCTGTGTAGGTTGAAAGTGTGAGCCTAAACAAGAAATTAAAACAATAAAAAAATTGTTACAGATAGCTTTTCTAGAAGTTACAGTACATTGGTAAAATTCCTTTGGGGATAAAACTAGTTAGATGCTCTTTAAACAGTAATAATGTTGTGTTTTGATAAAAGCATGTGATCAAACTTGAGCAGTTTTATACTTTCCTTTGTAATTTCTTGGTTATATTGAAATTGCCATGAACAAGGTGAAGATTAGTCAAGGTCTTAGGTAGTCTGCCTCTTACCAATGTCCACCATCATTCACTCTGGCAAAGAAACAAGGACATTTTCAGCTCAGATTTTTTTTATTGTTTTAGAGAGACAACAATTGCCATGACATTAGAAAATCTGTTCAAAAATATTTTGTCATTGAAATGTTGACATTTTCCCCTTCTTCTTGCTTTCTTTACACTCTTTTCTATTCTTGTTTGATAGGATTTGTACAAGAGAAATAATTCTTACAGATTTTTGTCTAAAGTGTGTTTAATTAATAGTACAAGCCACATCCATAATGTTGTTTCTAAAGGCAGCCTCACCAGTAAAGTAATTTCCCACTATACTCTTTCACATAAAAATCTCTGGCCCAGTTTACATATAAATAGTGTGTGAATCTGTGCCAAAACGTGGAGAGAGGTCCACAAGATGGAATGGTATTTCTAAGTATTATTTTGTAGATGTGAGAAGAGCCATTGTGACATAAATGGGTAATAAATAAGAAAGAAAATTCAGAAGCAGACATAAAAAGGCTGAAGGTCTGACTATAAAATAGATGCACAATCATAATTGCTCAATTGAATAACAACACTCCTTTTTTGCAGGTATTGCAAATAGATTGCAACTGAAAGTATAGGGGAAGTTCTTCAGGAATTCATAATGCTTTTTGCTTGGAGGAAAAGTGAAGAAAACATTTTCTGTTGAGTGTGTGACTTGTGTATGTATTTTCAGTAACCGTGTGGAAGCTTGGACTAGGGATGTTAACTTCCTGCTCCGACAAGAAGGAAGACCCATGGTGAAACTTACAGGCCATAGGAAGCAGTTTAGAGTAATGGAAAAAGATTGGCAGAATACTGATAAAGCAGTAAATTGGATAAAGGAAGAAGCTGTTAACTTTACTCAACCATTTATTCTTTACTTGGGACTGAATTTACCACACCCATATCCATCACCCTATGCAGGAGAAAATTTTGGATCCTCTACATTTTTAACATCTCCCTATTGGCTTGAAAAGGTATGTGAGTATAAAATTTAAATACTAATTTATTAATAACTGTATTTTAATACAATATTTTTTCCTGGTTTTCCAAGATAGACCCAGTTTTGATATTTCACTACACAGTAAGAAAATACTTGAATGAGATATTAGATTTCTGATTAAAGGCTAAGAAAATAGAAGTGACAAATTTGTCTCTGTTGTGGGAAAAGGTTTGTTAGCAGTAGTCATTGAATCAATAAGTATAGCGTTCAATAGCTAGAAACACATTAAGAAAAATGAGATTGTTGCTCTTCTTAACTGTAAATTAATTTTGGTAATGGTCTGAAGCTCATTGTTATGAACATTCTGTATTTTGCTTGTTAGAAATGATGCTATATGTAATAATTTGGTCTGAGTTTTACAGTGAAAGATTGACTTTTTCTGCAGTATAGACCTAGAACATAAAGCAGCATAAGACACAACAGAAGTCTTCCTTTTCTGTTAACTTCTTCTGTGCTACTGTAGGTTTTCAAGCACAAGAAAGTGTCTGTATGTGTAAAACTAAGATATAGCACTCCATTCCAAAGAAGAGATACTTTTTTCAGTCTTGTTTCCAGTTGACATTAACTGCCATAAAATAGAAATTTACTCCAATAGATTTAATTGCAGAAAGGCATTAATATTCTCTGCAGCTGCAGAATTAGAATTAGGTTGATAAGACTATATACTTCAAAAAACCCATCTGTATGCAATTTATGTAACTTGTGGCCTTTTCCATGACAGAACTGCTAAACCTCTTTATCTAGATGTACCAAAAATACAAATACTTAGAAAAAAAGGATTTACAAATGAAGGTTGAGAGATGTGAATTTTTTTCATGATAGTGAGGGTTGTGGCTTCTTCTGGGAATGGTAAGAAGTTTGTGGGGAGAGGAAGAACTTGGGAAAAAAGCCCTTTCAATTGCAAAAAGCAAGATCTGGCTTAGTTATTAAGGAAAACTTGCTGGGTGCTGATTGCTAGGTTAGATGTATCTTGGGAAGCATAGGTGCTTTTTTTGAGTCACAAACAGTTATAACATCTTTTACAAATTTTTGTCATCTTTTATCCAGTCAGAGTACCTTAACTGCACAGTTTGCTGGGCTCCTTCCCACCACTGTGTATACATACTGCCTTGTGTGGGCCACATATTACCATTTACTGACCATTGGCCAGTTCTTCTTCTGCAATGTAGCTCTTTTTTGGGCATGGAAGAAACAGTCTTTTAAAATCACAGAGGCAATCTCATTAAGAAGTTTGATCACATAGGTGAAGAACTGAATTAAATGTCCTGATTATTTGGGCTGTAATACAGAACAGAGTATCAACACGTTATGTCTGTGAAACGTTGTGTTATCAACCAGATGGTCCCCTGTGTTTCGCACACAAGTTGTCATTTTTCAGGGCATGTGGCTTCTTTCCTAGTTGTGAATTATGTGTCTTGGTTTAAGACAATTCAAAGAGGTAGACATTCTGAAATGAGTTCTCCCCTTAGTTTCAACCAATCCCTTTCCACCAATAAGGAACCAATATCAATAGATACAAGTGAAAAAATAAGTTTACTAACAAGTGAAACAGCAACATGCAAAAATTAGCAGTGAATAATCACTAGATACAAACTTGCTGAATCACAGGAGCTCCACAGGAACAAAGAGATCCCAAACTGGTGGGGTGCAGCCCCCTTCTAATCTGACAGCCCCCCACTGCTGACTGCCTGCAGGGGGCAAAGGGAAAGTGGTGTCTGGCTCTTTCCAAGGTGTCACCTGCCACCATGCACTCCAAGAAACAAAGGGAATGGATGGCAGCAAACCCTCCTGGGAAGGTTGGAGCTTACGAAGGTCTAGTGGCAGATGGGAAGTTGTGGCACATGTGGGGTCAGCACCGCTGTTTGCTGCTTCCTCTTGCACCAGCCGGATTCCACTGGTGTTGGTGCCTTCTGATCTGCTGGTATGCTGTAGAAGGGAGCAGGGGAAACTGGTCTCTGGACACTGATGTGGGGTGGCCCAACCCCCTGATCAAGCTTCACTGCCTATGGAGTTTGCAAAGATCACTGGGAATACAGTTTCTGTTCACTAAATGCAGTTCTTCCGAGTTGCTACAGTTGGAATCCCAGAAACTCACCCATATCAGCCCCTCTGAAGTCGAGTCTCCTCCTTCAGCAGCAGAAGAAGTCATCTTGGGTTTCTTGACCTTTTAAAGGGACTGGCATTTCCCGGCTGCCCTGCAGTTCTGGTTCCAGCCACGCTTCAGGTCTTAAAGGCACCGTAACAATCTTATGGCACAGATAGATATGGAATACAGTAACATTTTGGATTACCCAGGACATTACCATAGACAGACAAAGGGATTGTGTCTTTGTGAATATTTAAAACTAGACTGAAGTTCTGTAGAAAAGAATCATGGATGGAAAGGGACACTTTTTACTCTCTTATCTTAAGCAGCTAATAAGTACCATTTGCAAAGTCCAAAATGTAACGCCAAAATGTAGCCAAGGACCTTGAGCAGTAAGAAAATGACTAAAGCATTATTATTTTATCTTAATGATTTTTTTCTAGCAGTGTGTTTTCTGTAGATCCTAAGGAAACTTATATTTTGTTGTGTCTATTTGACTGTTACAAAGCCAGGTTTTAGTTCTGTGGGCAGTAGAACTCTTGCAGATTTATCAACTTGTTTAGCTGGCTGGCTTTTCCTCCAAGTAACAAGTGAAAGTACAAGAGGAAATTACCTCAAGTTCCCTTTTATTTAAGGGAATATTTACAAGTATTACAGCCAAGGCTAAATGTGTATGTCAAATTTCAAGACTCTAAAGCTAGTACTGAAGCAGACAATATCTGTGACTACACATAGTTTGAATATACAAATAGATTGGCTTTTTGGTTTCATACTGATGTTACGTTTCTTTATAACTAAATGGATTGACATATGTAGAAACATGTCGAAAGTATTAGAAAATTGGATTAATGTAGTGAGTTCTTTTTATTAAGATGCCAAGACTTGTCATCACTGTCCTGGAGGCTTTCCCAGACTACATGGTTTTCCATGTTGTTCTCTAGTCCCACATAACACACAATCTTTTAGATCCATAGGTTTATAATTATTCTACAGTTACAAAGACACTCTGCCAATATTCTGTACCTACTCTAGAAGAGTGTTCTGTGATATCTCTCTTCAAAAATATACAGCAGTTGGTGAAGCACATATTTGTGCCTCCTAGCCTTAGTTTCTAGTTGATTTTCATAGGTTTTTAAAAAACAATTTACCTGTGGAACTGTGGGGAAGTATGGAGGAGGTAGCTGCATGGTGTAACAAGTAAGCAGCTACTGTTTCCTGGGCCATAAATTGAGAACTGTGAATTTATGCTATACTTTTTAAAATTAAATCTGTGTTAAAAAACTTGTTTAATTCAGTTGCTAAAGTAATGTTAATTTCCTCTTTATTTTTTAGGTAAATTATGAAGCTATTAAAATACCCAAGTGGATTTCTCTTTCAGAGATGCATCCTGTAGACTATTACTCATCATACACCAAGAATTGCACAGGAGAGTTTACAAAGGAAGAAGTGAGAAATATTAGAGCATTTTATTATGCTATGTGTGCAGAGACAGATGCCATGCTGGGTAGGTAATGTCTTATTACACAGTGGGTTTTCTAGTTCTGTTTTTTTTAAAGAAAGTGCTGATAGGGCTGATCTTTGGAGGGGAAAAAAATAGAAAACAAAATACCACAATTCACATCTGGGAGTAAGTTGTGGAAGTTGCTCATTCAGTCTATATGATAAATGAGAGGATACCCTTTTAGGTGAGTTGGGAGCACTCTGAAAAGTAATCACAGCCAGCAGTTAGAAGCTCTGTAGAAAACCAGTCAC
The DNA here is from genome assembly GCF_023055355.1 of Agelaius tricolor. Taxonomy (NCBI): domain Eukaryota; kingdom Metazoa; phylum Chordata; class Aves; order Passeriformes; family Icteridae; genus Agelaius; species Agelaius tricolor. Next base: position 8,348,020 of record NW_027269287.1, read on the forward strand.
TGCAGCAAAATATGGCATGACCCATTGCAAATGATTCGGTTTAAAACCGAATGGGAAAATTACCCCATGCAAGCTGCCCCTCCTCCTCCATCCCCTTCCCAGCACAGGAAATACTAGGAGAGACCAGAAATAGGAACAACAATTTTACCAAAAACTCGCAATAAAGACAATATAGATAAAAGACAACACAAAAGGAGAGTGCTCCACCCAGAGGAAGTGTTCACCGACAAAAAAGCAAAAACACCCCCCAAAGAGAGTACCTAGTGTGGTTTTCCCAGACAAAGGCAAGATGGCACCTGTCATCTCCATCCCCTCCACACTGGACCATGCAGCTCAGAAAAATGAAAGCAATGAGGCAAAATAGTTTCTGCAATTTAATATCCTTTCTCCAGCCTGGAAGAAACAATGGAAAACAGGGACAAAAGCCTGGAGAGCTAATTAATCCAAATAAAGGGTTCTGTAAGTGCTGGCCTTGACAGTGGCAGCAGTGGCGGAAGCACTAGCAGCCGTGGTGGCAGTGGCGTCTTCCTGCTGCTCTGGGAATAGTTACAGCTTGTCAGAGTTTCAGAAACAGTTACGGCCTCCCTTGATTTCAGCAACAGTTAAGGGAGCAGTTCACATGTTTCCAGCACGGAGGTAAGACTAATCAACTTCAACACACCTAAGTGTCTCCTGCTGAAAACCAGGCCCCCTCCATGACATAGGTGGTATGTTATATTAAATAGTGCTGGAAATTCCACCCTTCTTTTCCTAGGTACCCAGGATACCCATGTACAAGAGGAACTAAATCTCTTTGATTAAGTGCTAACTGAAATAATGGAAACACTTTTACAGTCTGTGACAGACTGTAAAAGCTGAGCTGGATGAAAAGATAAATTTTAGGGCATAAGTTGTTTTCCTTAGAAGCTGATTTCAAATGTGTAGACTGGATAACAACTGTTACACTTTGACTGAAGAGTAAAGTTACATTTGGAATGTCCCTTAGAATTATTGAAAGTTGTGAAGAAATAATTAATTGTACATTTAGAATTCTTCAGAGTTTGCAGGAAGGTCTACAGACCTTCCTGCAATTTACAATGCAATTTGGTCTTAATTTACAGCATTTTATTTTTTTATTTGAAAAGTGACCATGAATGAATTTGTTTGCATCCTAATATGAAATTCATGATCAAATAAGCTAATCTTTTAGGTATATGATCTAAACCACGACACCATATTAGATTGGCAAAGTGAATTAAAAGACACAGATTTGCTCCTCCTCATTTTATGAATGAAACAATGGAAGCCTTATAGGTTTAGGAAATAAGGGATTGCAAAGTAACTGCACTGCAGTTGTAATTTTATAACATCTTTTAACTAGTATGTTTAGGCATGAGTCATCCTAAAGTTTTAATATTTAAGATGCCTAAGTGCTTTGCTTAACTACCAACTTCATTGATCTTGGCCCTGTCTTTGTTGCAGAAATGTACGTACAAAAATAGAGGAGTATAGTATTGTTATGTTTTCATTGCACAAATATATGTGCAACAAAAGAGGAGTTTCCTCCACTGGATTAGTAGGATTCCTTGAAATTTGCATGCTGCTTTGCAGGTACAGACCTTGGAAGAAATATTTTGAATGTATCCTTTTCAGTATCTTTTTGATGTTGCAGGGGAGATTATTTCAGCTCTGCAAGATACTGGGCTTCTTGGAAAAACAGTTGTTATATTCACTGCAGATCATGGAGAACTTGCTATGGAACACCGTCAGTTCTATAAAATGAGCATGTATGAGGGAAGTTCCCACGTTCCTCTTTTAGTTATGGGACCAGGTTTTAGAGAACAGCAGCAAATACCAAATGTAGTATCTCTTGTGGATATCTATCCTACTATGCTCGGTGAGTTAAGTAATTTCAGGTGACAATTTTTTTCCCTGTTACCATTAGATATATCACGTACTCGGATGGCTCTTCAGTACTGCCCCAACTCTTTGGTATGCTGCTTTTATATCTTAACTGACTTGTTAATTGACTTTAGTGCATTACTATTCTGCATTTGTATCATAATAGTCAGAATGATGTCTTGACTTTGAGGCACAACACAGTAACACAACAGGAGATAATTTATTGGTGGACCATATATATGGACTTAACAGAAAAAGTAAAAAATGGATGAAAAAATAAAGAAACTGATTGTCTTCCTTATTACTGTAACTGTCTTCCACATAATTACACTGATTGATTATATATAGGATTATTTGTTAGTAAAAAAAGGAATAAAGCCCATTTTGGATATGAATAATCCTTGCTAGCCTTCACACCCAACAGTTTAGTATAGAAATTATAGCATAAGTGCATCCAGAGATGAGATTAAACTTGAAAGGAGGAGAACAGGTTCATTAACTTAGCAAAGGAATGTCTTTTATGAAGGGTCATGTGGAAGAAGTGTGATGAAAGCTTTGTATAGGAAATGTAAAAATGATCCGGGCACATGTAAAAAGATGTGATAATGGATATCCATTCTTACCTTATGAGATATGAAAATACTCAGTATTGGACAGAGAATAAAATGAAAAGAACTAAACTTAAATTACGTAGATGGAAATCACTTTTAGGAGGGAATTTTTCAACAGTTATCTGTGATAAATCATGCAAAACACCATTCTAATTGGAATTAACCATCAGGTAAAGTTATCTTATGAGGCTTTATCTGTGATCTTTTAGGCTTCCAATCAGAAGAAATATTTTTTTCAAACCAATCTGGAAGGCTTGTGCCACATGTACACTGCAATTACTTGGAGAACATGAGTGAATAAAACTGTACATCTAGCAATAAATACCAGTGAAAAATCCACTTCTATATTGTTTTAGGTTGATTTTCTAAAAAGTAAACAGAAGTTATTTATCTGTTTATGTCTTCTCAAAACTTTTGAACCAGTTATCCAGGGAAAAATAGGATATAAAATCTGAGTCGCTTTCTCTTCCAAATTTTGACATCAAATTTTTATGTATATATATCTGTACTACATATGGATCTTATACAAGTTATGTTATCCTATGTAAAGAGCTGAAAAACTCTTATTTCTTTGTTTCTTTTTCCCAAGTGACATAATTGGTCAGATGGTTTAATATCCTTCTGTCTTTGCCTCCTGGGGGTTTTTCATTTGGGCTTTTTTTCCCCAGAACTTTGTGTGCATAATTCATTCCTTCTGTTCTGGCAGTTCCCCTTCTCTGTACTCTGAATGTCAGAAAGGCATGTATGATGAAAATGAAAACTTAAAGAGCCATCTCTATCATGTATTATGGTCTCTGTCTTGCATGCTGCTGCTGACTAGCGAGGAAACAGATTTCAAGTCTATTTTTGTGACAAATTTAATTGCTTTGCTTAGGATTATCACGCGGAAATAATCTCTCTTAAGGTGCCATCCAAATGGCACCTTTGGTCAAGACTGCCTCCTGCACTGGCTTTGAGAATAAGTGCAAATGTTTTGATTCCAGCAGAATCTGTAGGATACGAATGTACAGTCAGACCTGCAACAGCTCTTGCTTTTTGTAACAGGATGTAGCATAATCTCCAGGCAGCACTAGCATTGTTGGTCAGTGTGGAAATACCTTTGGCTCTCTATTGGAAAAGCAGGAGCTGCTGAATGGCTGGAACATTCTTCACACATAGAAAATCCAGTTACTGGATTACCAAGTAATAGCGTTACTGGTTTAAGATGACAGAAGAGCCCATATCCCTTTTTCGTTTGTTGGAATGTAGTGTGTATTTGTTCAAATTTTTTTTGCCCGTGCATGATCAAGAGCTGCTTGCTAGGTTTACACATTGTGGGTCTTCCTAGTACTTTGTCAGATGCTGGCTGGGCAGAGGACAAAAAGGAAGATGTGTGCTGATGAAGGAAAGAGTCACCTTTGAGCAGTTTATATGCACAGAGTATCACCACTCAACACAGAACAGACTAAATACTACCATGGTGCTCTGTGAAATGGAAAGTTTTGAATTTCGAATTACTATCATACATGGTTTTTAGGACATGCTTGGGATTCTCAGCTATGTTTTTCAGAATGTTTCTGAAAAACCTTTGCAGTCTTTTAACCTGATCTTTGGGAGCTAGAGAAACTTGTGTTATAAGTTGATGCTGCGGAGCTTATGGATATTACAGCGTCTCCTAATGGCCGTCTGGTAGGCTGTGGAGTCATCCAGAGTTTTTGGTACATGCACTATGATTATACCGCCTCAAATAACATCTTTATCTCCAGTCCTGCCAGAGAAGCAAGTGTCCCCACCAGTTACAGGTGATAATAGAGGCCACCTTTTATGAAGCATTTCATTATTCTCTAATGAAGAATTCTACAGATGAGCTTAGCACCATTATTGTTCAAGTAATAAACAGCTACAACATGTTGGATGTGGAGCTTTTAGGGCCCTTTCATGCTGTGTTACTCTTTTTCTTCTGCCTGATATAGTCAGAGCAAAAGAGAAATGTTTGCAACCGTGATTAAGGAATAAAACAGCACCAACTGTCAAGGAGACTATTGTGATCATTTTCACAAACTTCTGTTAAAGGTTAAGTTATACATAGGTGATATATTTGGTCAAGATGCTGGGCAGCTTGCCTTGGGAAATTCCTTAAGGTATTTTTTATTATGTATTTTGGGATAATAATTAGGAGAGCACATTTTATTATCAACATTCAGACCTTGGTTGCATTGTGTTAGAGTTTTTTAAAACTGAAAACTGCAGTAACATTTTGGTTTTGTGTATCTTTCCTTAGATATAGCAAGAGTTCCTGTCCCACAGAACCTCAGTGGATATTCTCTTATACCGCTGCTACGTGAAAAGGCTGAGAGCGAAGCGTCACCGAGAGGACCTCGGCCCTCATGGGTGCTGAGTGAGTTCCATGGGTGCAATGTGAATTCCTCTGTGTATATGCTGAGAACTGGCAAGTGGAAATACATCGCGTACTCGGATGGCTCTTCAGTACTGCCCCAACTCTTTGGTATGCTGCTTTTATATCTTGACTGATTCGTTAATTAACTTTAGTGCAAATTGAATCTTAACTGACTTTTGTTTGTTGCAGACCTTACTGCTGATCCAGATGAGCTTACAAATCTCGCCATAAAATTCCCAGTAACTGTACATTCTTTGGACAAAATACTTCGCTCTATAGTAAACTATCCAAAGGTTTCTTCTTCTGTTCATGAGTATAACAAGCAACAGTTTATCAGTTGGAAACAAAGTTTGGGTCAAAATTACTCAAGTGTTATTGCAAACCTTAGGTGGCATCAAGACTGGTTAAAGGACCAAAAAAAGTATGAGAATGCAATTGACAAGTGGCTTGGTAAGTAGATACAGACAACCTGGGGATTTCATATAAATGAGGATAAAAACATAATGCATTTGTAATATTATGCTGTATTTCAAATTATAGAATTATTTTCTTATATAACCTATTTTAAGTAAAGATAACTGAACTGTTACTGCTTTGTGTCAGAATGCCAAGTGTGGTGGTGCTCTCAGGAGTCCCAGGATGAGGGAAGAGATGAGAATCTTGACTCCATGTTTCAGAAGGCAGATTTATTATTTTATGATATATATTATATTAAAAAGAAAATTATATATTAAAACTACACTAAAAGAATAGAAGAAAGGATTTCATCAGAAGGCTTGAAAGGAAGGAAAGGAATGGAATGATAATAAAGTCTTGTGACTGACCAGAGAGTCCGAGACATCTGGACTGTGATTGGCCATTAATTAAAAGCAGCCACATGAGACCAATCAAAGATGATGCACCTGTTACATTCCACAGCAGCAGATTATTCTTGTTTTTCTTTTCCTCTGAGGCTTCTCAGCTTCTCAGGAGAAAAAATCTTGGCAAAAGGATTTTTCATAAAACATGTCTGTGACAGCCAAGAGCACTTTATATAACTAGCCAGCACTCTAACTTTAGCCAGCACTCTAAAACTAGAGTTTTAGATGTTATTATTCTGTAAGTGTAAGGAAGTGTATATAGAAAGGGTGGTGTGCAAATACTAATTGTGTGTAGGTAATATTTAGCTAATTGCAAAAGTACTGAGTATTAAGCATTCAAACTCAATAAGAACTTCCATTTATAAGGAAAAGCAAGGATTATAAAACTTAGTGAAGTAAAGTGCCAGTTATAGTGGAATTTCCTGTGTGAATTGTAAGTCTAGATTGAATAGACTTTCATCAAAAAGTTGGTAACCAGTACAGGTCTGAACATAGATGTGGTTCATGCAAGTACTTAACTATATATATGACTGACTCCCTATGTTTTCAAGGTCTGCCTGCTAATTTCTTTCTCCTCTCTGCTCATCATCATAAATTAAAAAGAAAAACCCTTCTTGCCAAGCCTATGAACAGAACAGTTCTCTGAAAAATGACAGTGTGATTTGTATAACATAAAATAAAAACTGTTTGAATGCAGTTAGATTCTGCAAGTAAATGCTTTAAGGCACATCAGCAAGTGGAGAATTGAAACCTAAAATGTACACAGTGGAGACACAATTGAAACTTGCAGGAAGAGTTAACAGAAAAATACTGTTTCCCATTTTTCGAGTGACCTGATAAAAAGAAAGTAGTTTTGGAAGAAGGTAAGATTTAGGTAGCAACTCTTCCACTTATGGGAATATGTAATTACAGCAGTGCTTAGGTTTGCTAATTCTTGGTCACCATCATTGCTGCTATATACCAGTTCAGAATGACATTATCCTTCATATATAAAATGTTTTCTGGAAGCTGTTATTAAATGCTCAGTAGTAGCAGTAAGCCAGTAAAAATAAACATAAAAATGAGACATATTTTCTGATGGCTCCACACTCATTTTGTGAGCAACTTCCCACACAGAGTTAAAAAATCTTGAAACCCTGTAGCACATGCCATTATAATTCTTATTAAAATGAGTTCAGGTACAGTTGAAATTACTTAAACAAAATAAATGGGCTGCATAATTAGAGGAAGTATTTATATCCATATGAAAATTTGTTCAAGAGAAAAAAGAATAGCAAAATTTTCTCACTTTACAGAGGTCTGGACAGAATGCAGTACATTGTCCAAAATGGAGTAAAATAAAATTATGGTGAACTGGATGTGTTTTGTGTGTGTGCTTTTTAATGAATGAATGTTTAAAATGTAGAGAAAATTGTATATTGTCAGTTCTGTGAACAGTGCTTTCCTTGAAAACATGAGCTTTTAAGACTCACTGATGTTAGGTTTACAAAAGTGTCATTTGTGATACTCTCTGAAATGGAGGAACAAATAGGTAAAAAATCTTGCAACCACATCTTGTGCCACAGACTGTCCAGAGAAGCCCAATACATGGGGACAGGCTTCTTGAAAATTCAGGAAACTCCAGGAATGGGCCAGCTCACAGAGCAGTGCTTGTTGTTGTTCAGGGGACCACGTAAAATCATTCTTCTGCTGGGTCATATGTCTTGCAGTCTGATTGTAACATGGAATAGGTATCCTCCAAAAACACAAAGTAGAAAGATGAAAGAGAAATTATTAAAACAGAAGGCTGCACTTGCTAGTGTGGTATTTAGAAAAGTTTTAGTATCTGTTAGTCTTGAGGAATAAGTAGAAAGATTTGTGTTTTCCAGGAGACCAGAACTTTATGAATGTTTGTGACAATGGGAGTCAGAGCTGGGAAATGGTGATGATAGGTAAAAAGGACTAGAAAAGATTAAAAAATAATTGGATGCCTTTATTTCAGGAAAAAGTGTAAGGAACTTAGATTAATAGAAGGGATAAAATAATTCAGAAAAACAGAATTTCCTTTGTGTACTATTGTGTTCTCTGTAATTTTTTTACTGCCTTACGTGGTTCTACCAGTTTTCCATGAAGTTTCTTTAGAAGCAATACTAGAATTATTTCCTTGTGCTTTTATTTTCTTGGTCTTCTTTTAGACTCTTAGCAGGGATTTCTAGTTGTAGACACTGTAAAGGAATACAGGTTCCTAAATTTGTGTCTTCTTGAGTACTATTTTTAAACTTAACAATTCCAAAAATATTGAATGTGATTTTCTTTTATAGGAGATGTTGGTGCTATAGGAGATGTTGATGATGGGCATCCATTAAAGGTGTTGATATTTGACTGGCTGGATTGGGATGGACAGACACCCTTCCCTAACAAATCTAAGTTAAAGCCCTCTTGAGGAGTCTTGCAAGTCTCTGACCAAAGATTCTTTTTCTCTGCTTTGTCAGATGGGTCCCATTGTCCCCAGGAAACCAGGGCATGGCAAAAGGGCTGAGTAACCTAACTCCTGACTATGGCACCATGGTTTCAATCATTTTTTGCCTCTCCAGGGTCATCTGGTCCTTTCATAATAATATGGTTTCATAACCTGTGAGCCCCCATAAAGAAAATGCACATTATCATTCTGGTTTCAGATTGCTTAGGCATAGCTAAGAATAAGCCTTTGAAATGTGAGGAAGTGTGTCAAAGCTTATCCTCACAGTTGTGTTATAAGCCATTAGCAACAAGAATAAAGCATATTGTTAATTTAAACAAGTTTAGAAAACCAGGATAGCAGTATCATCTTTCAAACTGATTTTTCACTCTTCTTTTCCTCTTCTGTTTTATTAGATTTTAAAGTGAAAGATAACATGTATCTTTCTGAAGTACCTTGCTGCCAAATGCTGTATTACAGTTTTTGATAAACATAGCTTTTGCTAAACATGGTTTCAGCTTTTGTGAAGTCACATTACCTTTAATTCCTCTCTCGTACTGAAGCTGCAACAATTAGAAGGTTAAAATTAAAATTGGAAGCAATAAACCTCTCTATAAAACATCTTTAATCTTACAGATCAAACTATCCTTAGGTCTTTAGGCTTATGTAATACTGAAAATTTCACTGAGGCTTTAAGCCATGGAAAGCTGGTGTTTTTACACAATTACTTGTAAACATTAAATCTATATATATACCCTTATTGTTTTTAGAAAAGCTCCTTACTGGAAACCTAGAGAAACTCTGAGATTTAATGAAATGTAGTGAGTAACAGCATATATAAGATGGCTAAAGAATTTATTCACAACAAACAGCCATTCTTTTCTTCAGAATTATAAATTTTTATTTATGTAATAATAATAATAAAAATTATCAGAAAAATGAAAATATCCCCTTTGCCATTATCTGAGCATCCTGAGCCATTTACAGTATAAACACCACCTGCTCATGCTGCACAATTGGTGTGTGTGTGCCATGCTTATAGACAATATTGCCCTTTGTTGTAAACCAAGAAATTCATCTGTAAAATGCAAGATTTTTTGACAAACACTGCAGTAAAGATTGATCAGAGGCTGATATATAAAATATTTTTCTTCTATTTCATACAAACTGTGAATAAGATATAGTTATGAGAAGTAGTTAGAATCCTAAGTCTTAAAATATTATGTCATAGATACATGAATTAACAGGAAATTATGCTGTAAAGATTATGAAGATTATGTTCAGGGAATACCAGGTGATTATGAAGAAAATCTAAGTAAATTCTTCCAAGTTGCCTCTTCTATTATGAATTGCTGAGTAACTCTAATCACAAATTAGTGAACTACTAGCATCCTCTCCCAGTGGCATTCATCAAGTAGATGCACCCATCTTGCTTATCACATTTCTAGTAGTGATTGGCAGGGTTCTTCAAAAAGGTCTGAAGAAAAGTTTGTGTTAGTTACACAAATACATATTGGGAAAAGATTATTCTCCACACAAATGCATAGAAACTTGGTCTCTTAACCAGATTATATCTGGAGTGCTACTTAAAAGCCTAGAAAAGATTTATTTAGAAAAAAGGAATTTCTAGAAATATTTCTAGAAATTATTCTTGTTTCACAATAATTATTAGCAAAAAAATTGGAGGTCAGGATGCTATCAAGTAACAGAGCATATTAACTAAATAGCTATAATTTCATAGGAAAAACAGTAGACTAGGACTAATTTACTGTTAGTAAACTAATAAAAAGTTATCTAAATGAGTAACTTTCATCATCATATTCTAGCTCATCTTCCTCATCATCCTCCAAAAGTCCGTATTTAAATTTGTGATAAATTGTGCCATCCTTGCCCATGTATACAATGTCATCTTCGTCGTCATCATCTTCATAATCTCTGTCTCTATATTCAATCACTTGATCCTCATGGTAGCTGGGATTCTTGTGATAGTTGCTCACAGAGGAAGGAAAGGTTTTGGAGTGATTTGTCAGCTTCTCATATCGTCCTTTATTGACAGGCTGGGTTTTGGTTCGTGCCTTTTTCCAGATGAATACAATGGCTCCAATGACAAGCAGAAGCAAAATGCAAGTGATAACAAATAAAATAGTTTTACTTTTTTGCCCAGGTGGTAGAGTTGTCCGTAATACGCAGTCATCTACAACAGCAAATAAAAACAAAAGAATAACCAAAAAAAAGGGTGAAATGAGCTTGCATTTATGTGTGTGTGTGTCTTAAAAGTCTGGTACAGTGTGTCTGGTGCAGTGATAGCAGTCAACAAAACACCTAGCTTTTCTGGTATCACAATGATATTTTTGTTGTTCTTATGCAGCAAGTATGTCGATAAGGTTGTTGGGATATCTGTTCTTCATTATTGTATTTAAAATAATGAGAAAGAAGCTGAAAAGCTAGCAGGTGCACAAATGCAATGAGATTCAGATGTCTCTTCATTGAAGTAAGCTAATTCATAAACCAGTTGGTTTATGAAATGCCAGGCCATTTAACATAGTAGTTGAGAGTGTGAGAAGTTGCCATCTCCAGCACCAGACATAATGGTTGTTATTTGAGTAAAACCTTCCCTATTTTTGATGAAGCACTAGGAATACACTGTTTATCGATAGCACATTTTTGCTCTAGTCCAGTTTTCAAGCAGCATAATGTCAGCACAATCAACCATAAAACACTTAGCAGTATTCCTGCTTTTCACTGTGGTCCTACCTTGTGTTTCACTGCAGTCACAGCACTCTGGGGTTTCTGCTGGGTCTGTGTTGCTGCAGCAGGGCAGGCAGCGGCTTTCCTCCAGGAAGAGCTGCATGCTGGCTGGACAGACTGTGCAGTTGAGAGGACCAGGTCCCTTGCACTCAATGCATGAGCTGTCACATCTCTCACACTTGGGTTTGCTCTCCTTCAAACACAGAACACAAGCAATGCACCTCTAATTTTGTGTGATTTGTACCTGACCTGGCAGTTCTGTCCTGTCATTGACCATCGTGGTTGTCATCTCTAGGCACCTTGGGTGTCAGTGTGAAGATACAATACCAAATTCAAAATTTCCTGTTTTCTGATTTCTCAGTGATCTGCTTGTGGGATGTAAAGTGTTGTAAAAGCTTAGAGATCTCACCTAGCTAGGCAGGATGTTAAAATTTACTCATTCTTTTAAGCTTTTTGAGCCAGAAAAGTAAGTGATGTGGAAGAAGCAATACGAAATATTCTGGGGAAAAGCTGAGAGTATGAATTTTCTCTTTACCCAGGGAAGAAGCAGAAGTAAGGATTAAAGGTGGTTGGAAATTTTTTAGCAAAACTGATTACTCTTAGATTATGTGGCTTTTTTTTCCTATGGAAACAGCTTAGATTCAAATACTCTTCCTGAAGTCCAGGCTTCTGGGAACCTTTGTTTACAGAGACTACCAGCGGTCACTGTGATCACAGCTGCCTTGCAGAATGCTCTTAAGTCAGGGGTTTCAGTATTTGCAATGCTCACAGTTCCTGGCCATGTTCACTGTGAACATCTGGAGACTCCAATAAACTTTCACCACCTTTGCAGTTAGGATTGCAAGGCTGTTTATCCTGGATGGAAGAACCTGTGCAAGATTGCAGGATCATAGCTGTTCTTAATTTCTTAGAGTCAAAGCTCTTGCAAAGACCTGCACACCTGTGTGGTCCCCAGCCTCAAATAAGGCTGTTTTCTCAGATCAATGCTATGAAGTAGGACTGTCAAGAAGATATTATAGGACAGAGACTCCATCCCAGGCATGCCTTGCTGCTATATTCTTGAATAAATATCTTTAGAAGGCAATTGGTGTGGAAATCTGGAAGGTGGAATGCCCAGGCTTATGGTGCAGATCCAAACCTTATCCTATTCAATTAAATATACAGCTGTGTTAATTTCAGCCTGTCCTTCTACGAGAGCTTTCTGCCAGAAAAGCTGTCAATCAAAAATGCAGAAGGATTTCTTACAGAAAAGGCATCAGAAATCCAAGAGGAAATCTGTTATATTGGAAGAAAAAAACACTGTATCATTAATGGAACTGATTTGTTCATGTGGTTTTGATATCTTTGTTGACTATAAGGAAACCCCAGAAAGAGAAACAAGGCTTCCCCTGCTAAAAGAGGAAAAAAGTAAACATACTTAAAGAAAGGCACCATTAAAAACTCACAGAAGAGCCATGTGCTGTTTGTATTTTTTACAAAAATCCTTGAAGTAGCTACCTTTTGTCCTGGAGTCTCCTGGACTTTGTATTCACCTACGAAACAGTCTGAGTTGCACATTCCATTTAACAAACTGTAGCTCCATACACAAGATGTGCAGCTGAATGCTCCCTTCCCTAGAAAGGCAAACAAAACAACAATATTACAACAGGAAATGTCAGCTAACTTCCTTTAAAAATTATATTGACCACTGCTTGAAGCAAAAGGATGTTTGTCAGCGGCAACAATCATTAGTGAGGACTTCCACATGAAGAGGCTGGTATTAGAAAAAGCTTGTGCCTAGTCTTGGGGTTTTGTGTGCAAACAAAATTTATTTCTTATGTGTTTTGATAATCATGAAAAGATAATTTCACAATCAGTTGTACAGAGAACCTCTCACATATTCAGGAAAATAAATTAGATCAGAGCACTGAAGTAAAATGTGGAGAACCTTCTCCAAATTCTGTCCTTCACAAAATCCATACTTACTTGCCCTGTTAACTATTTTCAGACAACCATGAATTAAGTGATGTTTATATTTGAATAGAAGAATAACTTATTTAGTTGCATAAGAAATAAACCATTTTTCACTAGTTACAGCCAGAGGACCATATGCACCTTGTGTGTCAGAGACTCTTTTTAAAGACAGATGCTGCATGCAGTATTTCTGTGAAACACTGAGGGGATGAGTTTGTCTTAAGTGTCAAGATGCATCCATCCATTTCCCTGCACACAGACATTTTCTGCCATTTTCTGAAAGGAAGAAAGTGAAAATGCAAGGAACTGACATTAGCAGACATTAAACTGCTGAAGTAAGTAACCTTCTGTAACACAGAGAACTTCCTAAATTACTGTGCAATGCATGATTTTCCTTACTGCTCTTGACAGAGACACCATGCTCTTTGCTGATATATCAGCAATGCAGATGCATTTCAGATTGGCTTGTGTTTTATAATTCTGTCTTTTTAATGATGATAAAAATTCTGTCCCGTAGTATTTATGCCAAATAATGTGAAAAACAAAGGAGGTGGTCTGTAAATTAAAATGCCTATCTTTTTTTGTTGTAAATCAAAGCAAACATATTTCTGCTAATTTTCATAATATTGTTACACAATTAGGTTGTAAACATTCTTGAATGTGGCTTCATTCTGAGTGCTTCATATATAATTTTGTTGCAATTAGCTATCTGTACTATCCAGTATATCCACTATCCAAAATAGTTCGTGTGTTACAATGCATGGTCTTCTAAGCTGCAGCATGGAACCCATTAGCTATAATCTTGTGTTGTTCAGGTAAAAAAGGACATCAAATGGGTCCAAGAGGATTAATGCTTTTTGTTTCAGAAGTGGTTTAATTAGGAAAATTGAGAAACTAAAACCACTGTCTCACAGAGCAAAATAGACAGTCTTTGAAAATTAACTTTGTGAAATACATAACTATATTAAAAGCATCAAACATCACTGTGCTTTTGATATCAGTTTTCCTTTCAATCTAGAGATGTGCTTTATGGGTCTTTACTCTTCCCATTGTAGGCTGTAAAGATGTGCAGTGGGAATTAAGTTCCTTGGCTTTCACGGAGTGAAAGAGTAACAGACAGTAGGGCAGCTCAAGGAGTGAGATATTTTTCAGTCATTCTTGATATTCATGTGAAAAATGGGGTCCATCTCTGTAAGCCCAATTTTTTATGATGAGCATTTTTATGAGAGGCCTGGCTGATGGTAAATTCATTACTGTTCTCCATTTTTGTCCATTCACTGACTTAGCAACATGTGACTTGGTCCTAGCCCTCCCTGTTAAGTGGCTGTCTCTCTGTTGGTGCTCTCTGCTGGAAGCAGTTCTGAAGAAAGCTTGACAGGAATTCATATACTTGGTTTCACCTCAATTATCAATGCAGTAGAAATAAATCAGTGGAGCATGAGTGTAACGAGTCACCAAGAGACAGGAAAAGCTCAGCAGCCCCTGGGAGAGGTCTACATCACCTACTGTGGGTTATGGACACCCAGAGTCATGGACAGATTGGTAGCACTGTATGTGGTTAGTGTCTTTGTGAAGTGTTCCCAGATCATGGAGCTGAGATTCCAGGTGTTTTGATGACCTCTTTTTTTGCTCAAAGCAGAACATATACTTTTACCGTCACAAGTTAAACAGGAAGAGTGGCATCTCTCACAGACGTTGTTGTCCTTGTTTTCGTAGTAGTACTGAGGACAAGAGCTAACACATTCGTTCTTGGAGTGCAGCAGGTAGAAATACGTATTACAGGAAAGACAGTCTGTGGCTCGAGGCCCCATACACTCCTTACAACTCTTGTGGCATCTCTCACATGATCCAGTGGAATTTTGTGCGAAATACCTGAGATAGATCAGATAAGCGTAGCTTTGCATAAAGGCCAGCTGTGATAGGAAAACCATTTGTTTAATCCTTAGCTTTTTATCGTGATTACATCCATGTATAAAAATCATACTAAAATGAACACAGGTGTTTGTAAACTCAGTGGAAATAGAATTAATTTCATTCCCTTTGGCCATTGGAATTCAGCGACAAAGCACAACTCTGTATAGTTTTTACAGCAAAAATTTCTAAAATCTGAGTTGAATTGAGATATAGAGTATTGAAGTAGGGAAGGTGTGTGTGATTTTGCTGAGATATGGTCCTTAGAGTTTTCCAGTTTAATGGGAGGGACAGCCAGTGTGATCCATTGAACTCTAGTTTTAATTTAAATGGACCTGAAAGAGAAATCATAGGTTAAAACATTCTAAATTTGAATTTTTCAAAACTGAATTTCCCAAAACACTGAATTCACATTTTGAACTTAAATGGATTAATTATAAAGCTTCTGTCTAGAATTATGAGTGCTCAGTTCAAAGATGTTTTAATGGTTTTTGTTATCACCCGCTGTAAGCATTAACGCAAAAAAAAAAAATAAACTTATCCAAACTTCTCCTCCTTAAGTGGAGGCCAGAGTTGTGCTTGGAGGCTCTTCTGCCTGTACTTGGAGGCTCTTCTGCCTGTGCTCAGGCTGACTGACCTATAACTTAGTATACTTGTTCTGGTTCACACTGTTCTGTACAGAAATAGCCAAGAGCATATTCTGAGCATGTCCACACCACATCTAAGCAGTTCCCATCTGGGCACCAATTCTGGAGTTTTCTACAGGGAAGTGAGGTTTTCCACCATTAGATTACTGTGATAATACAAGAAATTTTCTCCTGAAAACAAAACTCAGTTCTATTTCAGACTGACATGGAATGCTGCAGTGATCTAATTTCTCAAAGCTCTCTCTGTGATGCAGCTCTTAGCACAAGATCTTGGGCCTTACCCTGCTGGACAATGGGTTACACATCCTTTTCCTTGTCTGTACCAACCCAGTTTGCAGGAAAGGCACTGTGAGCTGTGTTTTCCAGTGCAAGTGTCACAGGTGCTGTGGCACGCAGAACATTGCCTCTCGGTGCTGTCAGCGTAATATCCATTTGGGCATGTTTCAACACAGGTTCTGTCTGCAGAGACAACAGTGCAAAGTAGCACATCATATTCAGTATTTACTACTATAAAATATCTCATGCAGCTGTACTAGAGGAAACTCTATCAGCCCGAGGTGCTGATAGATAATGTACTGTTGGGGAACAGTAATTACTTTTTGATTCTTGTAAATTCATTAGTCCTCATTTCTGTGTTTTATGCATATTAGCAAACTCTTCAAGACAGGCAAGTTTTTATCTTTGTGAAAAATAAAGTAGCATAATAATGAACAGCAGATGTGATTTCCTTCATATAATCAAAAGGAGTAAGGCAGGTTTTTATCTGCATTGCTGTTTTCCATAGATTTCACTTTAAGCATCAATCTAATTTCATTCTGTGTAGATGATGAATCTGATGGTAAATTTGAGATTTAATGATATTTGTTTACTGATCTTTACCCTTGTCTGTGACTTCTACATTATGTTATCGAATTAAATGTCTTTAATGCTGCAAAGCCAGATAAGTCCCACTTTTTTCAGTCGTAGTAGGAATCCTGAATGAGAAGTTAGTAGTTTTGGAATTAGCTGCAAGTGCATAAACCTAATAAAGTAGTAGATTACAAGCTGCTTGTGCTTGTTACATATTTGTCTTGATAATTTTGCTGCTTGGGTTGCAATTGGGCAAAGGAACTTTCAGGTTCAGGGTTTTTTCATTTTATTCGCAGTTCCAATATCTTTATCTGCATTTGTCCATCAACTTTACCATTTGTAATGGTGCAAAACAGCTGAGTGTGTTGATAAAAAAGGTAAGTCTGATGCAAGGTCTCAGAAATACAGGAATGTAAAATAATGCTTTAGAATTAGACTAAAAAAGCTTAGATTCACTTTTAATTTACACTAGTTTTTAGCTCTTTCCTGCATGAAGAATTATTTAATATTTTTTTCTCCCAATGATTTTCTAAAATTTTTGTTTGCTTTTAGAAGAATATGTAGAGAAGAAATGTTTTATTATGGGGATTTTATAATTTTTTTCCTGTTTGTTTCTGAGACTGTATAGTCTTAAACCTACTCTCTGCTCCCAAGTTAGGAAAGAAATTTTGCACCTTAGCCACCCATTAGATGCTGTCTTAGTGATCCCTTTTAAGAGTTGTTTAAGTATTCCTTTGCTCATCAGATTGCTGCAGGGATTAAAGAGGCCAACATGAAAATGTGCACATTTTATAGATACATTAACAGCAGCAACAACAACAACAAACCTAAGCATAGCTCTCTTTTAAAGTCTTTGTAGGAAACAATAGAATAGTACATACCAACTAAGTGAAACATCCACGTTTTGTTCAGTGGTGGTGTTTGTTGCTATTTAGAAATCCTGCATTAGTCCTGTGAGCCCTGGCAAGCCCTTCCTCACAAAGTTTCCACATAGCCCTGCTGAAGAAATTATCTCTGCACAATTTAACGACTTGTCCTGTCCTCCTTACAGTATTTAGATTGGTTGATGCAGCCCAAATTCTTTGCAAATATGACAAAAACTTGTCTATTCCATGCTTTCTGTGTAGAATGAAATCTAGAGGCAGTAGAGAGATACTTACTGAGAAGATACTGGTTATTTACACAGCTAAGACACTGGTGTTCAGTAGGTCCTGAGCAGTGGAAGCATTTCTTGTGGCAAGATTTGCAGGTCTGAGTCTCCTCAAGGTAGTACTCAGTGGGAGGACAGTATCCAGATAACATACAGTGCCCATCATGGTTCAATATCCACCCATTTCTGCAAGTTAGGCAGGTGGTGGAAGAAGAACAAGTCTGGCATGTCCTGTTGCATGCTGAAAAGGACAAACAGTAGGAATTTCACCTTTTCTGAATTTGTCTCAGAGTGTTATTACAGCTTTAATTTTTGAAGGAACAGCTGTAATCTCAGGATGAAAGCCTGTGGGAAGTAATTTTCAATCTTATGCAAGGAGTTCCTTAGGTTTGCTTTTGCATCAACACAGCTTTTCACTGCAACAGTGAATAGCGTCTCCAGCAATTCTCAGCGATTCTGTAGCCATTCTCAGCATTTTACCACAATGGTTGCCTTGAATAATAAACATAAGTATCCTGACTACCTCCCTCTCCGCTTTCTTCAAATTTTGCTATTCTACAATAAGCCAGATTCTTTTTCTGCCTTAGCTGTCCTCTTCAACTCCTAGACACTGGTAACAACATTAGCTGTCACATGCAGGCCCTTAGGGGATGACCCTTAAATAGACCCACTTGTATCTCAGTACTCTTCTGGGGAAAACAACATTTGCCAACCTTGGCAGTCTTTGGTGGCTTCTTCATAGTAACTCCCCTCAGGGCACTCTTTAAAACACATGCCATTGTAGAGGACAAATATGTTGAAAGTGCATGCTGTGCAGTCATCAGAATCTGGCCCGTTGCAGTCCTTGCAGTCGGCATGGCAGGGAAAGCAGTGCTTGTCTTCAGGGTAGAAGTGTGAAGGGCATTCCCGTACACACTTCCCGTCGTGCAGAAAAAACTCATCCATACACTCTGCAGGGGACAGCAGAACATCGGTAAGCAAGTGGGCAGCAAATGCTGACCTAAGTGCAAGAGAAGGTAGGTCCTAGGAAACATTACATTCTGGATTGTATGTCATGACAGAAGTCATCAGAACACCTTGAGAAGGTAGGACTTCCTTTTTCAAATCTTTCTCCTCCAAAAGACCTATATTGGCCCAACCCTCAAATGGTATCTTCTGCGTTACAGCAAGAAACTCTGAAAAAAGTCATTTGCTTAGCTTTGGTGATATTAACCAAACCATTTCACACTAATATGTAGATGGCCTTTTTCTGACATTTTTCCGCATTATGAACTTCCTGCAAAATCACGAATGTACATATATGAAGTTTTGTTTAGTTTATTATTGAAATATGGGTTTACCTAGAGTGTATTGACCTAAAGGGTTGTCTTTGCCTAGAGCTGTGAATAAGTTGCTTTTTTATTGCGAGTATTGGGTTTAACATGTTTGTTTATGGTTTGGTTTGTTGATTGTTGGTTTTTTATTTCATCCATGTTTATGTTTCTAGAATAGCTTGCTCAATATTAACCATCCTTAATATTTTGGGGGGGGGTGGGGTGAGGGGGAATTTTGGAGGGGGGGTTGCAGTTAGCCTCATCTGAGTACCAAAGACTTTTCTAATACCTTTCTTTCCAGGGGTTTCTTTCTCTAACAGGAGTGGTCATTTGCAAAAATGGTTAAGAGGTGTGAAGTTCAACTATGCTAGGAAAGAAACATTCTGTATTTCACATTGGTGCACATATCCAAGTTTTTAACATTAGATCAAAAATAAAATCAAACTAGCAGGAGTCTCTGAAGAACCACAGGACCAGGCAAAGCAATGTGAAATCTTTACAGATCATTACTGTACATTTAGTCTCATCATAATCTATTCTAGAGATTAACAATGATACGCACATCACTTTTTTTTTTTTTTTTTTGCGCATTACTGAATTCGCATTTGGTTTTCTGCCAGTCTCTATTCAGACAGATCCAGGTGGATTTTATTCTACACAACAGCAGTTCTTTGTAATACCTGTGTGTAGTAAACCCCATAGATTTAGGAAAAGCACCATGGAGAATATGAACAATAGGAATGCTGAAACAGCAAAAGAAAATTCCTGTTTCCCTGTCCTCCACCCCTAACCTATCTCTGTAACCCTCTAAGGCAATGTCATGTTAACCCCTTACCATTGGTCAAGCTTGGATCCTTTCCAACCCTATAAAAGAAGCATACTGTACCCCATTAGGGGAGAAAGAAGAAGAGCAGAGACCCTTCACGGACCTCCCCAAATAAAGCCATCTCCGTGGAACAGCCTGCGCCTTCTCCTTCTCCTCTCTCTCCGTCTGCTGCAGCCTCAAGCCCGGGGCACCACTACCTAGCAAGCAAAACTGAAACCCTAAGAGCTTACAATCGCTATAGAGCTGATAATCACCATGCTTGCTAGATGGTAGCCCCGCGGCGTTGGCATGAGCGAGCCAGCCTCGGGCACCCAGTCCCTACTCAGGGACTGAGCTCCTGAGCCCTATTGCTCTGCTTTATGATAACGCCAATGAGAGATTATTACCTGTGCATATTTCATTGTGAATACATTCCTGACACATTTCAGGGCAATGTTTGCAGATTCCTTCAGAGGCAAAATGCTTCTCTGAACAAGCAGATTTACATTCCCAGTGCTCCAGAAGCAAAGGACTTTTACAGGACAGGCAGTGGGTGGCACTTCCCATGCATGTCTTACAGGATCCACTGCATTCCTTGCAAGTCTCAGAATCATTAAAATATCCCCTATGGAATGAAAAAAACATAAAGCAAACTGTTGGTCACCCCAGGCTATGAGAATTACAACTCTAAATGAGACTCTCACAGCACATACACTTCACTAGATTGAACAGGTTTCTAACACAATTTTTTTTCCCATCTTCCACTTAACTTCCCCTGTGTCTGAAAGCAGAAAATATATATGTTTAGTGCTATGTGAAGGCTTTCCTTTCTTCTTGTACCTGCTGTCTAAGTGATGTTGAAATTTATGTCTTTATTTCCCTCTTACATGGGATAGAAAGATATATAACATTTGGGAAAACATGCAGTCTCTAGTCTTGTGCAGCTGACCTGCAATACTGATATCAAGGAAAGAAAGAGAAGGGTAACCTCGGTGGCTTTAGAGAGGAGAAAGAGAAGAGACAACTCTGGAAATTTGAAAGGTAGGAAAAATGAGGGCAGGGATTGAAAATAACAAAAAGCAGGATATTGACATGACACCTTGCCTTAGTGACAGCAGGCTAGAGACGGCAAAGAGGGAGTACATTTTGCTGGTATCTGTGGTGTGAGAGCAAATATGGAGAGCCACTGCTGGGAGTACTAGTCATAAATACAGAAAAAAATTTGTGTCCCTGCTTCAGGTAAAGATGCGTAGAAGAGATGTTGAATTCAATCTGTCTACACTCTCAGAATCAAATTGTTGCAAGGTTAAAAGATGGGTAAGTCGACATTTTGAGATGGTTGCTAATCCACAGAGCCATTGATGAAAACTAAATAAGAAGTTGAGACAGAAAGTATTTCCACAATATATACTTTATATTAACAAATTTGTTACTCTTCAGAGAAGGATGCTTCTCCTTCTGTTCTTTGACATGATTTTTCCAAAGAAAGTCTGGGGAGATGCATTAGAAGCAAGGTTAGAGAAAAGATAGGAGGAGCCATGCCTGCCACCTATTCCCATATTTTTTATCCTCCAACTTTTTTTTAAGGTCCTGTAACTACCTCTCACAGTCCTGTCCTCTTTTCTTGTTCCAATGTTGAGTACCTGGTTAGCCCAGTCTTTCAAAATTCCTCTGTCAGAAATAAATTGTGCAGTAAGTAAAATCTTTTTGTCCCTTTTTTATCCCTTAAAAACATGTCCCCAAACCCAAGCCAACTCCCTTAATAAATAGTCTCATTTTTGCTCTAGTGGAGAGTAGTTGTGTCTCAAGAACTTTACCTCAGAGTCTGAAACTGGAGTTTAAACCCTGTGAATTTTGCTCATTGCTGGGAAGCTATTATTTACAGTCTTGAATCAGGGAAAAAAAAGGGGGATAAACTGAAATGACTACTGGTATATAAAGTTTTAATTTTGTTATGCTGACTCTAGGTGGGATAACTGGGAAACTAGTACTGACAAGAGACATATTGATGTCAAAACACAATTAATGGTTGTATGCCTTGGTTTCTAATATTAAAAATTGCTTCTGAACTAGAGTTGGCTTCATTGCAATTATCTTGCATTCACTGTGACTTTTCATGAAGAAAACCTGTTCCACTGGCCCTCATTGACTTATTCAACAAAATTACCAGGAAGGCAGTGGAGGAGACTGCAGGAAAAGTGGGAGCTTCACAATTTTTTGAAGAAAAAGGGTTAACCAAGCAAGACTTTTTTTTTTCTGCATAGCATTAGTTTTATATATATATATATATATATATATATAAGATGAATGCTGATTAAAAAAAAAAAAGAAAAAAGAGTACCTGAACTTCTCATGTGCCTGATCTAATATCCATCGCAGTCAAGTGGGAATATTTTTAAATTTTACACATTAAAAATATATAAAAATAAATATGCACCAAAGAGAGAAACACATCATTAAGCACTGTATTTACATATCAGGACTCTAATATGTTCACTGTCTGAGTTTGTATCTCTGCTCTGTAATACTTGGAGAAAGGAACAAACTGGAGGATGTCTACAACTTTTATTATCATTTGCCATGAAGTACCATGTTCCTATTAAAGTCTTTGAGAGCTGTTCCATCTTTCATAGGATTTAATGTCTTACCTTCACTTTTGATTTTTTTACTTTTTCTCTAATCAAAAGAAAATACTGTTTATTCAGGCAGTCTGAAAATGACATTTACCTTAATTTCTGGTAGCATGTGTTACATAAAGTTCTTCCTTGAAAGTTTAATAATGGATCTGAACTTTAAAGAGAACACAGAGAAAAAATCAGGGATAATATAAGAGGGGTTACTTACTCAGGGCACTCCTGTAAACACCTGCCTTTGTAGAGGAAGAGCAGCTGGTTCTGTTCATCCTGACACTTCTGACAGTGCCACTGGTCAGAGCACACCTCACAGTCATGCCCGCACTTCTCACACTTTCCACTTACAATGTTGCCAAAATATTTTGGAGGGCACAGAGAAACACAGGTATCAGGGATAAGAAATTTTCCTGGCAGAAGAGCAACCCAGGGGGGTAAAGACATCAATTAGACATACATTTAAAAGATTTCTGCCTTGGATGGCTACAAAAAAAGCTTTCAACTTCTCAAAATTCAACTTTGATTCTTAAAAGCTTGAATAAAACATGCTTTCTTAAGATATTTCCCAAAATATTTTGCTCAGACCTCACTGACATTGACAGAAGGAATCATCAGGATTATCTAGGATGTCTCACTGAAGAAATCCCTATTCAGTAATTCCTGCATGATATCTGACAAATTTTAATTGAAAGGAAAGAAAGGAATACCAACAATATTTTGACCCATATTGCTAAGGGCATGCCCTGTTGCCTGAATTCAATTGTTCATTGGCTGATTGCCTCTTAAGCTGTTAAGGGACTTTGTAGTGACCACTGACAAAAACTTTCTCTGGAAGCATGTAGGATATGAAATACTATAGTCACTTGCAAACTTATCCAAGGAAGCTGAAATGTTACCTTCTGGACATGAAGTACACACATCAGCAGATTTCTCACAGGTCATACACGAAGAGTCACAGGACAGCAATTTTGTATTTCCATCTGGGATGAAAGGGAAAAAAGTTCTTTTTTTTTACCATCTGGTTTTCTTAATTTCTCCTCCCTTTAGAAGGGACACTTTGTATGGATTTTCCTAAAGTGTTTTGAAAATGCACCTTTGTGAATTTTTGGAGTTCACAAAGTTGAAAAACTTAATAATTGACTCCTCTCTTCTAAATGATAAGTTACGGGTTGTATTAAAGGAAAATATGAATGTTTTACTCATGTTCACTATGGCATTGTTCTGGACTGCTCATCACAAATGAGAATAATAATAGTAATATTGTTAATAATTATCCCAATAATCTTAATTTCAATGTAGTGCTCCAAACCCAAATATGGATATGTTATACTAATAGATTGCAAATAGAAAGATCTAGAAAGTATGTACATTTGGGGACTTGGTTTAATGATGTACTTCTTGGACATTTTGAACGAAATTGTTGTAGACCACCATTACCCTGTAACCTGAAAGTTCTGAGTCAGAAGGAGACAGAAGCACAGAATATGTTGCTTTGGAAGGGACCATCAGAATCATCAATATCCAACTCCTGGCCCTGTGCAGGACACCCCATCTGCTGAGAGTGTTTTTCAAATGTTTCTTGAACTTTGTCAGACTTGGTGCTGTGTCCATTTCCCTGGAGAGCATGTTCCAATACTCAGTCGCCCTCTGGGTAAAAAATATTTCCTGGTGTCCAGTGTAAACCCACCCTGACTAAGCTTCATGCCTTTTTCTTGTGTCCTGTCACTGGTCACAAGACAGAAGAGTTCCATACCTGCTGCTCCACTTTTCCTTGTGAGAATATGAAAACCACAATGAAGTCTCCTCTACTTTAAGCTGAGCAAACCCAGATGAACTCAGTCTCTTCCTGTAAAGCTTTCCTTCCAGACCCTTCACCATCCTCATGGCCCACCTTTGCATGTTCTCTAATAGTTATTGTCTTTTTCATATTGTGGTGCCCAAATCTGCACACAGTCCTCAAACTGAGTCTGCATCAGTGTGGGGAAGAGCGGGACAATCCCCTTCTTGACCAGTTGTCAGTGCTGTGCTTAAAGCATCCCAGCACACACTTGGCCCTCCTGGCTGCCAGGGCTCACTGTTCACTCACATTCAGCTTGCCATCGATCAGAGCACCCAGGTCCCTTTCCACAGCACTTCTCTTCAGCCTCTTGTTCTTTAGTCTGTTTAAGAAGCTGGGGTTGCACTGTCCCACGGTGCTGAATCCAGCACTTGCCCAAATTAAAATTCATACAGTTGGTGATTGCCTATCTCTCTTACTTATCAACGTTTGAAAATAACGCCCATTAAATAGTTCTCCCCAAACTTACTTCTGCCTGCTGTTTCCCTCCAAAAGGGGGCCCAATGAGTGTCAAGTGGAGTTCTTATGACTGTGGAAAAGCAAATTTTGATTACTCTTTGCAGAACCATCAGCTAAAAAATGACAAGGACATTGGAGCATCATACCTAACAGAAAAAACTCTGCCGTGCAATGTGACCATATACCCAGCATACAGCTCTGTATTTTGATACCAGCAAATTACAACAATGGCTAAATGTAGGTCTAATGAAAAAATAATTATGGACAAACAGACAACACACAGAAGCTTCGTGATTTTGCTGAAAATAGAAAATAAAGACAAAACCAAAAGTTACTTGCAGGTTGAGCTGTGCATCTCATTTAGCATACCCAGCTCATCCTGCCAGTTAAATATGTATGATTTTTGTAAGTTGATTGATGACAGTAATGATTAACCAAATGCAGCATATCACAAAATTCTTTTGTTCTGCCTGTTATGGTAAGATTGTTTAGAATACTGAAATTTTGAATGAAAACCATGGAAGCAAATGCTTCAAGTATAAAGACAAGGGAAGAGAGCACAAAACTTAAATAAAGCCCTTTTCCATAAGGAGAAATGATGGGCATTATACTAAGCAGATGAAAAGTGTACCACAGTGTGTGTACATATGGTACCCATATACAAAGTGTGTATATGTGTACCATACCACAGGGGAAGAAGAAAGAATAATAATAAAGATACGAATGAGAGAAGTTAGGTCCATATTCAGCGAGACTGGGATTGGTCTATAACAGAATGTAACAACCACATCTAACACTACCATTAGCTGAGAAGCCTCAAAAACTCATTAAAGTAAAAAAAGAGTCTTAATGTAACGATTGCAGCCAATCACAACCCGGGTGTTTAACAGTAGGTCATTCAGTAAGGACCTGGTTAGTCACTCTTTACCAGGACTACTTGTGAGTACTGCTTCTACAGGATAATGAAAGCCTGTTGTGTTGTTACTCTTCCTTGCAACTGGCGCAATATAAAATTTCTCCAGATACAGCTGTATCTTTGAAAGCAAAAAAAAGAACTTTACACCAATCAGTAACAAAAGTATGCATGACTAGAGTCAAGCTACACCTAAACACAGAGGAATAGTACAAAAGTAGGTTGAGAATGGGGGAAAAGGTAGGGAAGAGTCCATCATAACTGCTGGGATCAGCCAAGGGGCTGAACCTGTCTTCTCCCCCACAGTGATGCCTGTTGGGCAAGAATCCTGTTCTCTGCTGGCAGAACATTTTAGTGGGGATTACAGCTTGTCTGTGGACTACTTTGAATACATTTTTTTCAGTCAGGCACTATCACCAACAGCCTTTGAACCTTAAGCTGTCACAATTTTGCACGAATAGTGTTACTCCATAAACTGTTGGTGTGTGTTCTTCATGGGCACTAGCAGTGGCTGGCAGTGGGTAACACAGTCCAAAAGAGGAAGATCTGCTGAGAGGTCTTCCTTACACTGCTGGTTTCCCTGACTGAGTCAGTGGAACCACCCTCCCACCCAGCAGGACTGGTCAATGAAGGTCCCCCAGTGGGACACTGGCAGAGTGCACAAGGGTCTCGCCTTCCTGGGATGCTGACAGACAAATCAAACACTAAGGGTCCTGCAAATCTTCCCACAGTAAGAGTGACTCATGCTGACATAATTTCTACAGCTCTTTTTCCCGTGCTGAATATCTATTTTTAAGCATTTTTACTTCTCTTATGCAAATAATCCTCAAATAGATAATTGCTTACTTTTTTGAGATTAGCTGTCAAAGAGTTTTTTGGAGACACTACTCCTTAGCTTCATGTTTTTCATTACTCATCAGAATTTAACAAAATATTAAGAAGTGTCATTAATGTTGACTGTAAGAATACAAGAAATACTCCAGAAAAGTTGGCTGTTATAAGGTTTTCTATTATCCTAACTTTATTTTTACAGAGCTTCTCTCTTTTGTTGTTTTTGAGTGAAGATCAGGTGAAGTTAAGCAGATAAGTTGTTAACTACTGCTGAAGAATATTTAAGGGAGCTCATTCTTTCTAAATGTTTTAAGCCTTACAATGCAAAATAAAGATTTCTTTTTTTTTTGTGAACTAGTTTGTATTTCTTTTTATTTCTCTTTCCCTTTTGCACTATGTCCTCTTTTTTGTAATAGTTACTAGTTGCCACCAGAGGGGAATGTACACAAGCAATTAGGCTTCTGCAGACAGCAGAAACAACATTTAACTTCCAGTCAAATATAAGAATTAGAATTTCCCAATTTAAATATTGACAGAAGAAATTTGTAAAAATTATTTAAAAAAATTCTGCATAGGTAAAATGAGTCTTTCTTGACTGGTTTTCATTTGGCAAAAAAACCTGAAATAAAGCACACATTTAGAATAATATGAACTTCTTAAATGTAAATTTCCTTCACTTTAAATGTAAGATCCTTCCAAAGAATAACCTCATACAGCTGAAGAGCTGGTTGTGCAACATGTACTTCCTCAGTCTTTGGACTGATTGCAAATGGAAAGGTTGAAAATTACTGGGTTGAAGCTGTTGGGTTATATTTTCCTTTCCTGAGGAAAGAAAAGACCTGAGCGTTCAACAAAATGAATGATCTTTGGAGACCTACTGAGTTGTTTTTATCCTTAAAGTTATATTATTTTTAAAAAAATTCAACATCCATTTTTCTTATTTTCAAAAGCAAAAGGCCTTTATTGAAACTTGGGTCAGAATCTGAGTCAAGACCATCTTTATTCTTGTGTTTTTCACAGAATGAGTAACATCTTTGGCCCAGCTAAGTCTCTGTTATTCTTTTATAGAATCTGAAAAACTGAATCTCATTATTTCTTGAGCTAAATTTTACTGCAGCTTTGAAGCTGCCACAGTGCTCTTGTCCATTCAT
Source organism: Agelaius tricolor (assembly GCF_023055355.1). Taxonomy (NCBI): domain Eukaryota; kingdom Metazoa; phylum Chordata; class Aves; order Passeriformes; family Icteridae; genus Agelaius; species Agelaius tricolor. The sequence goes on from NW_027269287.1 coordinate 8,375,383, forward strand.
TCTATTAAAGGGATTATAAAACTGGAAGTGTGCAGAAAGACTGTGAAATATTTTTTCCTTATTCTCTTTTCTCATTTGGGGTCATGCATCATGAGTGAGACAATGGTAGATTTTCTTGAAACACCACTGTAAGATGTGACCCCAAAATTAATTAAGGAAAAAAGGAATGAAATTTTATTTCAAATTAACACAATGACACAATGTCCCCATATTTCCTTTTTTTTTTTTTTTTTTTTGCTTCAGTCATGTTTCTTTGAACTCTCAACACTTTTTTTCAATCTGCTATCAGAGAAAAATTAAATAAATCCTCAAAAATATTTAGGGTGAAAACCATGAAAACAAGTATGGTCCTTTTCACATGGTCACCACTTCTTCAGGACAATGTGAAGTTTATTTAAAAAAAAAAAAAAGCTGAAACCCTCTACAAAGCCAAGGCATAAGAGCAGAGATATGGCCATATATAAAGAAGTATGCCTTGACATACAAAAGCATTTGAATAATCCCTCCTTAATTTCATTCAGAACCACAATGGTGTTATAAGAATTCTTTCTAGTTTCTCATTTCCTTTGTGATGTCCACCTTACTCTCTCTGCCTGTTCTTTTAGAAAATGGATCATTAGGCCAGGTAGTGCAATCAGGAAGTGTTCAAACCAGCAAAAGATGTTTTATTTCCTTCTATTTAAATCTTATGTATTCTTGCTTTTCTATGAGTAAAGAGGGGATTTTAAACCTTGTATTTTTAGTTGCTATCAAAATAGATCTCTGTGTACATTTGCAATATTTGTAACTCCTAGATATTATTTTCTGAAAGGATTTGTATATTTACAATATATTTTGTTACTGGACCGTAGTACAATTACTCTAGTGAGGGATGCAGAAGAGAATGAAGTACTGTTTCTTACTGGTATGGTATCCCTTTTAGAAGGTGACCTGTCTAGCTTTTATGCTGTGTAGTAATACATGGTTTGAATGTGATCCAGTTGAAATGTGGCTTAGTTTGTTAGATTTTATTCTTTGCATGGCACTGTTCTTGCAAAACTAATACAACCATAAATAAAAAAACTGAAACAGTTTACATGTCTCCATTAAGTAATAGCAATTATATAAATATAGTAAAATATATTGAAAATTATAAACATCCATAATAAAATGCTCGACTTCTCCCATTGTGAAGACTCACATGAACTGTAAATTTAAAGAAATTATAGGAGTGCTGGGAAGTAAATGACACTCTTTAATAACCATTAGTTATCAATTTAGTTGTCTTGTAATAACTACATTATTTTACAAATAAATACCAGAATTTATTGGTATAAATAAAACATACAAACAAATAACCAGAATATGAAGTTGTCATGCATAAGAGCATATTTGATAATGGATCATTTTTGCTTGCTTCTAGCAACTTGAAATTTCACATTTGGATGATGATTAAAAGGGCCTTCTACCTCTTCCCATGAAGTTGTAATTCTGCATTTTAAATGGCAAAACATTCTCATGTTTTAAAGACCGTAACCCGTTCCCTCCTACTTCTGATTTCTCTCCTGTATTCTGCACAGCCCATTGCTTTTTTTTTCCTTCCCATATTCTGAAACCTTTATATGTATATATGCAGAGCTGCATTAAGGTCCTTTTATAACCTTAATTATTGTTTTCTCACAACCAGTACATTTTTACTGATTTTATTTTGCTTTTTATTTAGGAAAGGAAAATACAATTGATTAGTGGTGCCTGTGAGAGGTTGCTCCTATTATTGGGGATGGTACATAACAGTAAACTGCTGCTATTTATCTGCATGTAAAGAAACACACATTCCATCATTAGAAATTGATCTCATTCTATACCTATTTTTTCCCATTTTTAATTTTCATTACAATGTAGCATATTAAACCAAGGAATGACTGTTTTTAAGGGTGCAGGCTTTTAGTGACATGGCAAAACAAGACCCTGTCATAATTTGCAAAATATCTAATCCAGTTAAAAGGGGCCATGTACTCCCTTGGTAAATTAAGTTTACACCAGTGTGTTTCCTGGCTTCCAAAGTGATCATCTGGTACATGAGAGAAAATATAGATATTTCATTCTAGAAACCTAGAGCTCAGTTGTTGGGTTTTTTCCCTTTCTCCTTTTCTTGGCTTGCACTGTCTTTTTAAAAGCCTGAGTAACAGATATAATGATGTTGCATTATTTCAGACCTGAATATGACCTTTCAGGGATTCAGCAGAATATACCAGCAAAGTAAATAGAAATTTAAATAGATTTTTTAATAGAGTGTTTTAGATGCTGAAGTGTTTGCTCATAAAAATCTGTGGGATGGTCTATAATTTATCCTTGCATAAAAAAAATGGAAGTGAAACCTTGAACATGATAGAAAATAGAAGTGTATTCCACGTTCACAATGGTTTTAATTCTAACCTAAATGGACTAGTCTCTCAATTTGCAAAGAAAGTCAGACCCTGAGTTGTTTTCTCCATGGAAGGTTGTGATGTACTGCCCTTTAAACTATGTTAGCCTTGTAACCAGCAAAACGTTTCCCAAGAGTCACATTGTTCCCATGGTATGTCAACATACTCACTAAACCCACAGTGGAACCCACTGAATTCATGTGGGTGGAAGAGCCAAAGAGAAATTGTTTCATTGTTTGTAGTACAATTCAAGATCTAATATCTCAACTCTGAATTAGTAAATTTCAAAAGAAAAAGAGTAAATGGAAGAGTAACATCGTAAAAGCTGATGTAAACTATTAGATGAGGAAGTTTTGTCTTGAGTTGTCTTCCTGCAAGCCTGGAGCAGGCCATGTACTGGGGATGCATTTGGTGTTCTCCTTCCTTCACTCCCGTGGCAGGTTGTTTATTTAATCCCAGCCTCCCCAGACCCAGCTCAATTCCCCAAATTAGTAGGACTAGAAATCATCTGGCCTGTATGTTTAAATCAGATTTTTTAATTCAGGCCATTGAAGATCAGAGGCAGCTCTACCATGGTGCTGCAGTAAGGTAAATATGTTGAGGATACTGAGGAAGATGCACTGTAAGAAGCTTATATTGACGAACAGAGAAGATGCAAGTCAAAACCCAAATATCAGCCACAACCTTGCTCATGTAGGGCTGGTGAAAATCATGAAACTATTCTAATAACCCCTACAGCTTGGACAAGCTACTTGAATCATGCCTGTCATGCTGCATGACAAGCTACCCTTAGAAAATGAGTTTGAAAACAGATGAGGTGGAGGTCCTTGTATTTTGGTGAGAAAAAGTAACTGTGGATAAAATCAAAGAGTACATAAAAAACCTAAAAAACCACCATACCAAAAAAAAGGTAAAGTGGGATAAAAGATTCCCAGATACATTTGTCCGGAGTGGATGGTGAAAGACTTGGAAGGATGCTTTGGTTTTGCCCTCAAGTATGAAAGAAAAATTATTTTCTCCGTGTATCTGTATATATTAGGTATATCTTTGAAATACACAATGGAAAAGAAGGAGGACTTACAGATATGCTTAAAATAAGCTGGAGAGGGACCATTTGTTCTTCACCCAGGGATGTTTTCTGTACAGGTATGAGAGCCAGAATACTCACTGATAATAAATTTCAAGGAGCAGAGATAGGTTTTATCCATTCTTGTACTAATCCTACAGAATTGTGTGGGCAATGATAGTGACTGCATTCCCTAAATGTTATCGCTTTTCAGGAAGATTTAGATAAGAAGAAAAGGATGAGAAAGAAAAGGATTGTGACAAATTGTGAAATACAGAATGGTTTTGTTGTTTAGTTTGCTTTCTTTTTTCACTTTAAAAATGATCGATGTATATTAAAATGTTATAAGGGTGTGAAATGCACTGCAGTCTCTAACCAGGAGCAACCTTAGCAGTGTAATGCACTGCTAGAGCTAAATGTATTTTCTCTCTTCCTTCCTGCATCCTATGTTTTTTGTTAAAGACCTTTGGCATGCAACAAGAATTTCCAGTATAGACAGTACAGTTGGAAGTCTGGATTCAGCTGACATCTGCTCCTTGAATGAAATCATCAAAATAAATGAGTGAGTGATATTCGAAACAAAAATCAACAATTCAGGTTGCATTGTTTTTAAACAATGACAATTATTTTTATGTGAACTGTATGAGACTACAGTCTCTGAATAGGAAGCTTCAGAAAATGTCAATAAATGTAGTTACTAAAGGATGTAACCTCAATAAACACAGTGACAACTTCATTATGTTTTGACTCAAAGATTATTTCTGTGTGGAAGCCTGGGGAAAAAGGCTCAGGACATCCCCAGCTTCACATCACTTTCCCAGAAGTTACATGGTACAGCAGCTGCCACACTGAAGGAATCCTTGCAGGGCTGTCCAAGAGGAGCTGTACAGCCACCAGCCATGTTCCCTGGGGTCCCATCACCAGCTGCAGCAGGAATCCTGTGTCTTTGGAGCAGTCATTGACATCCAAGCCAGAACAGCTCTGAGTGAGACATATCTTTCAGTCCGAAATGTCCCTGAGACAGATGTATTTTTGCTACTGGAAGGAAAAGTGAATGATATGCAAGACTGAGAGAAAGAAGTTTCACAGGACAGGAATGTTCATTTATGTAGAACTGCATCAGATGTCTGCTCAAATGAAAAAAGTTGACAAGAAGTCACCATGTTCAACAGTGTGAGAAAGAGATAATCAATAAATAGACCAGACTATGGATGTGGTCTTTTCATGGCACTGATGTACATGTAGTCTTAAGTTGAAAAAACCCCCAAACTTGCTTCTGTGGATTAAATGCAAGAAAATGCAAGTAGGAGACCAACTTTCTATTAATATTCTTATTTTTATGTCTCTCTGATATTTTTTTGAACTGAAGAAAGGTTATTCCTAAAATCTATAATACGTAATTTCTCCATAGGCAAATAATTGAAACAGACAAAACTTTTTCTGAAAGTATTAATTATGGTATTTTAGTTTCTAATACAAGATCATATTGATCTAAGGGTTGTCATCCTTGGATGTGTTTGATTCAAGTGAAAACATAGGAACCAGAAGAACATGCTTACTTGAGTCAAGAATACAGCTAGTAATCTGGTCTTTTGCTCCATTCAGCAAACAACCATGTCAGATATGTTCCATGTGTTCTTAAAGACTCTTAGTGTTGTAAATCCTTAAACTTTATAATAGATTCTTCTACTGTTCCATTATACAATTTGAAAGTCCCCTTTTTTCCAGTGGCACAGTTTTATTTTGTAACATTAAGATTCAATTTTTCTTTATATATTGACATAATGGGAATAACAAATAGTCTAAATACGACCTCTTCATTTAAAACTTTTTAAATAAGAAATTTGTGACAGTACTAGGTTGCATTTGAAGATAGATAGGAAGGAAAATAATTTTTAAAATTATTACAGTGGTCCTCTGAACATCTCTAAATAAAGGCATTTTTGTTCCAAATACCTTTTGGATTTTTGGGAGCTTTTTTGGAACAGAGAATTGCTTCCCTCATCCTATGGATGAGACCACCAAGAAAAAAGTAATTACTTTGTCAAAGCTGTGGAACGGCCAGTGTAGGACCAGAATGTCAGAATGTAGCCCTACAGCTCATATTTGGTCTCTCAGAAAGCATTGCAGATCTATATAGAGAAAGGAAAAAAGAGAGAGGATAGATTTTTTTTTTCACATTACACACACAAATAATCGCACACAATATTATTTTCTATTTCTTCCAACTTATATTGACTTCTCTGGAGGGAAAAAACAGCCACAAAGCTAAAACCTATTCTACAATGCACCCAGAGTTTTTTAACTCCCAATACCTGAATCTCTTACACATCTTTTATATTTTAATTTTTTTCTTAATTATATTTTTAATATTTATTCAGATAAGACACCTACATTGTATGGACATGTTCTACTATTTGCAGGAGAATGAATTTCAGTTTGTGGAACTAATGGGTTTGGTCAGTATACTCTTAAAATGACAAAAGTCCAGTTTCAAGCAATCTGCAAGTTCTTGCTGTACTCTTTCTAAATTTTAAATTAGTAGTCTTCAGAGAAACAAAGAAGATTACAAGACCTGTTTCAACTTACCCCTCCAGAACTTCCCACCTGGCAGAGAATTTCTTGGGTTCAGGCACTGCCCATGAGACAGCTGGAAACTGTTTTTGCACCCAGTACAATCCTTGTAACTGTGCCCAGCACAGGTTGCACAGCTCCTGTGGCAAGGCTCACATTCTCTAGAGATGCCATCAGCAAAGAAGCCATCTCCACACTCACTCACACAGGTGCCATCTGCAACAGAAACAGAGCCTGGAAACAGAATGACCCCTGTCCATCCCTCTGTCTCCAGCAGAAATGGTTTAAGAAAAACCAGTATGTAAGAACATATGAAAATTTTTGCAGCTATACAAACTCTCTTTTTTTTACTATGAAATCTAAATTCAGTTCAGTTGCATATGAGAAACTCCACAAACTTCAAACCAATCTGCATTTATATTTACCTCTAACTCGGCTCTAATCAATGTACTAAACATTAGTACATACAAATCTAATGGAAGTCTATGCCTGGGTAAAAGTTTTATGGTTGACTCTTAACAATTACACTGTCTCAATAAAAAATTAAAGACTAGATGCCCCTAAGATTTTTAGATATATGCAAATTTATAGGATTCCAGTTTCCACTGAATATGAAGTTAAACTCAGGTTTAAAGCTGATTCAGATTAAGGGTTTGCATACCTCATCAAAACCTCTGGAAGTTGTAGCACTTATGGCTTTTTGAGTTTTGTCTAATTTCAATTTAAAGAAATCATAGACCCACAGCTCACCCTGGTTTTGATCACAGAGTTTTCCACAGAGCAAGGTGCCACTACTGGGCACTTTCAACAGCTAGGGCAAGAAAATACTATAACCTCAGGAATTCCTGTGATTCAGTTTTGGCACCATGTCTGAATCAGACCTGCCTGATTTATGGCTTCTTTAAAAAGCTGGGAGATTCCTACTCTTGTGTGATTCTGGTGTGGAATTAAATGATTTTAACTGAGCTTTTTTTAGAGTGTTTAAAAGTCAAAGTAAAACTGGACTTGCAAATAGTAGGGAAACATTAAATGTCTATCTGTAGTTAAAAACCCCTCCTTTCACAAAGTCTGAAACAAATACATTTTTTTTAATACACCTGAAAGAGCTGAAATTTAAGTATATAGACCCTTTGAACCAAATTACGCTACTGGGTAACATACCCACCTTACATTAAGGCAAATGCCTGCTTTTGCAAAGAGCCTCCATTGTCTCCCATAGAACAGATTTATGAATTTGAGAGTTTGCACTGAGAACATTTTTTAAAAGAAATAGTCTAAAATATTCTTGTGTATTATGCCATTATTAGCACTTTGCTTACCTGAGAGATAGAAGCCTTCCTTACACAAGTCACACCCATCCTTGTCACAGCTATCACAGTTGCTAGGACAATCTCTACACTGCCAACAACTTTCATCTCCGTAGGTATTTTCTGGACAGTATTTATAGCAATGCTGCTTATACCTGTAAGATAAATTGAACAACATTAGTAAGTTTCTTTTGAAGGTCATTGAGTTTGCTTTCTGTGTGTTTCTAGGGACGGTAATGATAAAGCATGATTAGCATAATGAGCATAAATTATTCTTATAATGAGGATTTAAAACATAATTGTGGTTATGTTGTTTATTCAGCTAGCAAAGTCGTGTTTCCTAATCTCAGGATTCTTAAATATGATTAATTTTATTTTATTCTTCAAAGGTAGGCAGAAACTTGAATACATGCTTCATTAAAAAATATTACATCATGATTTTAAAGAGCTGATTGCTTGTAAAAACATAATCCACTGCCTTTGTTTATAAAGTCAACATAGTCAACATTTTCTTTTCAAGTTTTTCAGAGATCTATAAATACTGTCTTTGAAAAGCAGAAATGTTCTTTTCTCTCCATATAAGTTTTAAATCAAATTTTATTCATTTGCATAAACTCCATACATTTACAATTCTTATGAACTTCACATACCAGAACTAGACACAACATACTAAAAGCAAATTTGTTCCAAGTCCATATGCACTGTTTAACTTTTTGACACTTTTTGTTCCATATTCTGATACGTGAAGGTCCCACCAGTCCATAAGTTTTAACAGGTCTCAATACTGAATGACTAGCTAGTCTTCTGACATTTCCCAAGTTTTTTTCTCATTTACTGTTTCTCACACAAACAATTTAAAGCGTGAGACAGCATACACAGCACAGATCTATGTAGTAAAGTGCATATTTTTGCTTCAGAAAATGTGTACTCATGAAGAACAATATATATACAGCTATACTTACATGTAATAGTTTTGAATGCATGTTATACAGATTCTTGGATCATCTGAAATTTAAGATATAAAATTATGTAAATAATTTTCAGAGTAAAAACCAGAATGCTAAAAAGAACATGTTAACAGCAATTTTATGTTAATATTTCTAACACTAAAATAATTACAGTCATAAAAAGAACACAGTTGTCTCTGAATCTCTGTTCACATTTATTTTGAGATGGAATCTTCCACAGATCCTGGACTGTATTTTCATAGCAACTTGTGGCTTTTTAGTCCTCAGCATAATCCAGGTACCAGGTATCTGGAAGGAGCAAAGTCCCTAGGAAGTGATGATCTGAAAAGCAGAACCTTCACAGGGGCTCAGGTTGGGTCAAATGAAACTGTTAAAAAGAGACCACAACTTATCTGAAACAATAATTTCATCCTATTTCTTTATTTGTTGCAAAGGTAAGTTAAAAACTTTTGGCACCTCTGAAAGCATAATAATCAGTTTAAATTTTATAATCCTGAGCTAGACAAGACTGTTTCTATATTTGAAGAGGGGGCAATGGTGGAAGAGATAGTGGTAGTGCAAACCTTTTGGGTAAACCTTCCCACCAGAAAACTAATTTTTGTATTAAAAAAATGTGTTGAACGAACAGGAAAATGTTACACTATTTTAAAACTCATAAAATTATGGATTTGACTCCCAAAATTAGGAACATTTTTTATAAAATTTCTTCTATTATCTTCTACTCACTATTTCTTTCACCTTTAACAAAATATCCCAGAAGCAGCAGAATGGGAGGAAATGGAACAACCTGGGTGAATGTATTCTGTAGTATAAAGAGAATTACAGAATCACAGAATATTCTGAGTTGAAAGGGAGCCAGAATTGAGTCCAACTACTGGCCCTGCAAAGCACCATCCCCAAGACACACACCATGTGCCCGAGAGTATTGTACAAGCACTTCCTGAACCCTGTCAGGCTTGGTGCTTTGATCTCTTCCCTGGGGAGCCTGTTCCAGTGCCCAGCCACCTCTGGGTGAGGAATCTTTTCCCAATATCAAACCTAAACCTTCCCTGACACAATTTCAGCCCATTATCTTGGGCTGTCACTGGTTACTGGTCACCACAGAGAAGAGGTCAATATCTGACCCTCCTCTTCTTCTCATGAAGAAGCTGTAGATTGTAGCCATGTCTCCCCTCAGTCTCCTCTTCTTTAGCCTGAATAAAACAAGTGACTTCAGCTGCTCCTCATAAAGCCTCCCCTCCAGATTCTTCACCATCCTTGTGGCCCTCCTTTAGATGCTCTCTAATAGCTTAATGTCTTTTTAATATTGTGGTGCCCAAACTGCACACAGTCCTTAAGGGGGGCTGCACCAGTGCAGAACTTTCCTTTGCTGAACTTCACATGGTTGGTCATTGCCCAGTCATTGAGGTCTCTCTGCAGGACCTCCCTTTGATGAATTCAACAGCTCCTCCCAGTTTTGTATCATCTACAAACTTGCTTAGGATCGCTTCTGGTCCTGCATCCAGCTCCTTCATGACAATGTTGGAGAGCACAGGGTCGAGAATGGAGCCCTGTGGAGCCCCACTGGTGACAGGTCACCTGTCTCACCCTTAGTGCCTGATCCGTGAGCCAGTTGTTCATCCACCCCATGATGTGTTTCTCCAGCTGCATGCTGGAAGTTTTGTCCAGAAGAATTTTGTTAGAGACTATGTGTAGTAAACCCCACAGATTTAGGAAAAGCACCATGGAGGATATGAACAATAGGAATGCTGAAACAGCAAAAGAAAATTCCTGTTTTCCTGTCCTCCACCCCTAACCTATCTCTGTAACCCTCTAAGGCAATGTCATGTTAACCCCTTACCCATTGGTCAAGCTTGGATCCTTTCCAACCCTATAAAAGAAGCATACTGTACCCCATTAGGGGAGAAAGAAGAAGAGCAGAGACCCTTCACGGACCTCCCCAAATAAAGCCATCTCCGTGGAACAGCCTGCGCCTTCTCCTTCTCCTCTCTCTCCGTCTGCTGCAGCCTCAAGCCCGGGGCACCACTACCAAGCAAGCAAAGCTGAAACCCTAAGAGCTTGCAATCACTATAGAGCTGATAATCACCATGCTTGCTAGATGGTAGCCCCGCGGCATTGGCATGAGCGAGCCAGCTTCAGGCACCCGGTCCCTACTCAGGGACTGAGCTCCTGAGCCCTATTGCTCTGCTTTATGATAACGCCAATGAGAGGTTATTAACTATGCTCTTCATTTCTGGGATAATTGAAGAGAGTGCCACCTCCCCTTCTGAATCAAGGAATCATGGAATCAATTAGTTTGAAAAAGACCTCTAAGATCAGCAAGTCCAACTTTTGACCAAGCATCCTGTCAACACTAGATGCCATGTCCAGTCCTTCCACAAACACTTCTAGGAATAAAGATTCTACCACCTCCCTGTCCATTAGGTGTGATGAAATTCTTCCTATTATCGAGTCTAAACCTCCCCATGTGTAGACAAAAGCCACATCTTCTCATCCTGTTGCTAGCTGGCTGAGAGCAGAGGCTGACCTACAGCTGGCTACAGTGCCCTTTCACGCAGTTGTAGAGAGTTCAGAAGTTCCCCCTGAGTATCCTTTTCTCCAGGCTAAACAATTCCAGCTCTCTCAGCTCCATGGGGTTGTTGTGGCCAAAGCATAGGGTCTAGCACTTGATCTTTCCAGTGTCCTGAAATCTCTTTCATTAATCTTGAGCTTCTTGTTGAAATATCACTCGTACTCCTGTGAAAGCAATAGTAAGCAGTATTTTGAAGGCTCTATTAAGTCCTTCATTTTTTTGGTGAGGTTCCTGATTTCGGCCCCAAGGAGGCAGGAAACCTCCCTGAAAAGAAGTTCTGGTCTGCATATGGTTTAGATTATATTTGTTTTAATGTATATTTTCTTCAGTAATTCCAGCAGAAAAATTCAGCAGTTAACATTTCTTGACTGTTTTGATTCATGAAGCTTCTGAACTGCAAATTGTTGAAGGAGTAAAAAATACATATGGTAGAGATAATTCATGCTATATATGTATAAAATATTGTAGAATCCAAAGTATGTCTTTGACCACCCTGGCTGGGAGCAGAGTCTTATGTTTATTCAAGTAGTTTCCCGACAACGTTAAGATAATATCAAGTCTGTTAACTATGGATGAAACCTTCCCAGACCATGAGTGCTGACTTCCTTGGAATGCCTAAGCCCCTCACGAGGACCTGCACCTGGGAAGATTGCATCTACCACACTCAAGCACCAGCACCACTCTGCTACATGCGAATACAGGCTCTGCCGAAGTGCTCAGACATCCGTCTGGACACCTGGATTTACCTTTGTCTATTTCTGCACATGTATGGCCCCAGTTCTGCGTGTGGAGAGACACAAAGGATCCTTCGGTCATCTCTGCCTCAGGCAGAATAAACTGTATATAAGCTAGCAGCGTGAAGCAGTCGGGGTGAACCACTGGGGAGACGCTGACATTTTGTCGGTCGGATCTCGGTTCACCCAGTGCCAGCACCTGAGGTTGACGCTGCCTTGGCTGGGGGGTTTTTCGAAATTCTATTTTTCTTAATGATCTAATAAATCATTGTTAAATTTTCTTATAAATTTGGCTGCCGATTTGATAATTTATAACAACATGCTTTGTTTGTATATGTAATTTTAGAAGTATGTTTGGTCAGTGGCTTCTGAGCTAGGTGAATTTCTGGTCTGATCTGAGTAGTTTTCTTCCATGCTCTTATTTCTATGGAGAACTTAAAACTAAAATCTGGAATATTCTGTACTTGCAGAACTCAAGGTTCGGTCTCATATCTTGAGCTTTTCCAGTGATTTTTCCCAAGCCCAGATTTTACACAGGAAATAGTTTTTCCTTTCTCAGAAAAAGAAAAAAATCAAAGAAAGAAAGTTTTATCAATACATGCACCTTGTATCTTCAATGTGGAAGGAAGTTCTCTTTTACCTACACTCTAGGGAAGACAGCATGCTCCAATGTAATGTTCTGCTTACCCTGAAATGTCAGGACTGAAAACCAGAGAACAGTTCCAAAACTTGTTGGGCATTTGTTTCTGCACAGATTGCATATTATCACCAGAGAAGCTTGTAGAAAAAAGTATTACTATCTGAAAATCTTAAACCCCTTCTGCAAGACTAACCTTTTGTGGAAGATTTACTCTGAGATCCTTATAACAATTTTGTCTTGAAAGCCAAAGTCTATTCATCATTAGGGATGGATTGAAGAAATGAAGTTTTCCTTTCTCTTTCTTAGGTTGCTAGGGGAACCAGAGGAGTTTTCACTCTTTTATCATGCAATGATAAATCTGTATCTGTAAGTCTGAGTCCGTGGACAGTGCTGCTCTTTCAGCTGCCTCACACTTCCTTAAATCTTCTCCAAATACTTTTCTTCTCACTCCCACAGCTTTATAAACTCTATATTCCTCCATTCCACTCTATATAATGGATCTTGTTGATCATTTGTGTATTATTTATTCTCACTTTCAGCCTTTATAGCTTTATGTTTTTCACATAGACCTTGTAACCTCAACCAAATTAAATAGTTAGGTTCTCAAATAGACCTTTAAGAGTGTCTCAGAATTTACCTTGCTAGATCAAAGAGGCTAAATGCCACACTTGGGCCTAAATGCCTCTTTGGCAGGTCTTTCTTCTCAGGGACATGGCTCCTTGGGTTTCCTCAATTTCTTTTGTAAGATATCTTTGAAAGAGAAAAGTGTTATAACTTTGCTGAACACTTTTCACTCTGCACCCAACTGAGGAGTACTTTACTCTCAGTGTTAGCCTTTGATACCAGTCCTAGTGCAAAGGTTGCAAAGCCATGTTATGGTGCTCACTGTAGAAATTTGGATGGATCAAAAGTTGGTATATATTGTATTTTGCTGCATGGAGATGAGATATTCTGTAGGAACCCATAAGAACTATTCATAACACAAGATGTTTTACTTTCACAGGTTGGGTGAGGTGAGTGGAAGAGAACCCAGAAGTGATTCAGAACTGGCTCAGGAAGGTGTGGCTCCTTGGGAGCATGCTGTCAGGAAGATTGGCAGTGCAAATTGAGAGGATGCCTGACTCACTTCTGAGAGGAAGACCTTCCTTCACTGGCTCCTATGAGTTATCTGCGAGAGGTCCGTGTGCTGCAAATATTTACCTGCTCAGTGAGCTAGGTGTGTCTATTTACTCAGCATTATTAGTCACTGGTGTGGCAATTTCTGCTTGTGAAATGTACATATGCAAGCCAGTAGATAAGGCGTATCAGAGAAGTTTGTCACTTATCATCTTCAAAGGTAGCCAAATTTGGTGTCTGTTCATTATGTAAGTGCAAAAGGGCATATGTAAGTTATATGATTAGAGAGAGAGCTAAAGTTGTTTGAGAAAACACTTTAGTCCACATATATTTTAAACATAAGAACTAGGAGCCAAGATTTTGATGTTCTTGCATTTTATTGATTCTGAAGTTCTCTTTGAATAATTACTATAAGTGGCTCAGAATCTACGGCTTAACCTTATTTTTTCTCTTGTTCTGAGTGTTGGCTTACAGCCAGAAGCTTTCTAAAAAGGAAAGTTTGGCTTTGAAGAAGTGCCTGAAATTCATTATGGTTTTAAAAATCTTGAGAAAATATGAATGCTATCCTGCAGTTATCTAGATATGTAAGTGAACTTACATTGAGAGGTGGAAGGTAAATGCTACAATGGCATAGAGAACATCCTCTTCCTTAATATTTTTTGCAGCAGAATTTTGTCTTTCAAAAGCTGCTTTTGTTGAGGAAACTGGACTTAATTTTGTAGACTTCATGATGTTTACTGGCACCCACCAGAAAAAAAGACATTAAAATTTAATCAAAACCTGATGGCCAAAGGTGATGAAGAGCTGCAGTTCCCATCTTTCTGCATCAGAGGGAGCAGCCATTCATTGCTGCTCTGAAAAGTAAACTCAGCATGTCCAAAACCGGGTTATAAGAGCTGAGGTACCAAAGACATAAGATATCATAAAGATAATCTTGGCTGTGTGGACTTGTGATGTATCCAGCACACTTTCTTAGACACTTGGTCTGTCCAATATTTGCTTGCACTGAAATAGGGATCTATTTGAAGTTCTTAAGAATTTAAACATAGGTACTGAGGTCACCCTTAAGCCTTGGCTTATGCCTGTACTAGAGTCTGCCTTTCAGGTCTCACTGGGGATTTGCGCACAAGGATGACAATTGTGCTCCTGTGGCAGAGCCAAGTGCACCCCAGAGCCTGTGGGCAGGACAAAGAGAGGAGGTGAACCCTGATGTGCACAGCCATTTTTTGGACACTGTGTACACAAAACTGTATATTTTCTGGAGGTTTCTAAGGCAAAGCTCCTATCAGCATATCCAGGACTTAGTGTCTGGAGGCAGAATGGTACCTGTGAGCATTAAAGATTCTTTACATTCTAAAATATTAGTGGCCTCTGAATTAATGAAGTGAACCAGAAAGAAGATAATTAACTGAATTTAAAAGAAGGCATAATTTGTATTTTAACTACCTAGACTTACCTGTCATTGATTAAGTCTCTCCCTCAGAGTTCCTATCTCTGCTCTTAGACTTTCAGTGTTGATACAATGAAGATATATTGCCACACTGGTGCCTTAAAACAAAACCCACTCCAAACTTGGAGGAAACCAAACAGATTTGACTACATTCCTTGAGGATTCCAGGAGGTCTTACAAACAAACATTATCTACTTTAGTATCCTCACACCTGGTGAAGAATAACCTGCAGTGTCACTTACTGTATGGGTTTTACTTTCTTCTCTGAAATGCCTGATATGGGATGCAAGGTACGAAACCATTACAAAAGTATGATACCTCTGTCTTAATCTGGATGTAGTGTCACTACTGATCAAAGAGAGAGACTACCCATGCAGACTTGCTCTATTCTGCTGGCATATGGCATTATGCCAGAAGGAAGCAAATCTTATTAATTTTCCTGTCTGCGCAAAGCAGGACAACATTGCCAGAGACTGCAGCTGGTGGTTTCATCTATCATTTGTGCCTTGTGAAAATGATTTTTTGAGCAAAACTCTTTCAAGCTAGTAGGAAAACAGGCAGTTCAGTTACCTTAATATGATTATATATTCCTCCTAAAATCTAGAGTTCTGTCTACAAGAAAAAAGAAAAATATAATAATCTTTGTAATTTGTAGACAGTAAGAGAATACTTTGCATTTTGCTAGTTTAGAATGTTTAGAATTTAAATGGGATAAAGCTTCTGTAGGTGACCCTGTACTCAGTATAAACTGAAGAAGTTAATTATTTTTACTTCTTAGAGTTTATATTGAAGGATCTTAAAGCATTTAGAAGAAGCAGGCGCTGAATGATTTTCTAGGAGAGAATGATCTTCAGTCAGCTAAGGATCCATAAATATGCACAAAATATATTTCAGTTGTGTATATGAACAACTACTCTTCAGTATGTGAGCTATGTAAATTTTTATTCCAATTGGTATGATTACTACCTTTTTTCCCCACTCAGTTTTACCTGAAATTTTCATAGCATTGAACTTTTCCCACACCTTCTCTACAGTTCCTAGAATAAATTATTCAGTTATGTTAAAGGGAAGATAAGACAAAGAGACTGCAAGACCATGAAGCATCCACTTAACTTTAAAATGGAGTCTGTAGAAAGACTATGAAACTGTGAAACTAAATGTAGCACATTCCTTATTTTCTCACCTTGAAATTGTAGAATTTTAAGTTATTTTTATGGCAGTGTAATTTCTCTAGAGCTTGCGAAATAATAAACTTCTTGTAGGAGACAGGCATGAAAAATTTTGCTTTTCACGTTTTTTATGAACGTTTCTAAATACATCAGCTTTCTGGTTAGACTTGAGAAAGTCATTACTGTACTTAACTATGAATGAAGTTGTTGATATGCCTGAAAACTCACTGAATGTTAAGAGTAAAAATACAAGCAAATATTTGCCATACAATGTAGGTAGATATAGGTATCTACCATAGCTACCTGACTTACTTTAAGTTAAAGCTGACAGGTTCTTCTTTATTTCAAGAACACATTATAGTTTGGAAAATCTTCTTGGGACTGTGCTTTTAGGCCACTACTGTTCTTCTTTTCCACGTAGAACAGCAAACCAATCTCTGATTCTCAGTAATATATGCATCATGAGCACCAAAGGCTTTCCTTAATAGAATGCCTGTAAATAAACTCTGGCATCTTAATACTTCTGACTTTACAGAGCAGTGAAAATTAATTCAGTCTTTGTTTTTCCTGCAGCCATTCTATTGATTGCTGAAGCTCTTAAAAGCCCTCTTTTAAATCAGAACTTTGAGTGCAAGAAGTTGAAAGTATGTAATGTTATGGATGATTAATATTTAGGAGATCAGTGACCCTCCCAAGAAAAAGTCAAAAGAGTACAGCCCCTTTTTCTGTATGCCAGCTGACCATGAACAGCCTTTCAGTCTCCTTATGCACACCTATTAAGTTCATAATAAAGAAAATCTTCCTCTGAATAATTTAAAATTATTATATTTTTTAAAAAGTTGCTATTCATACATATTAAATATCTACCCAATTCAAAACACTGATTGCCACTACACCGTTTCAGAAGAAAAACAAGTAATTTGAAGTCACAATTACTGTAAAAATCACAGAAAATATTAGCATGGGGAAATGACATCTGATAGCACCAATAAAGATAGGTATTGAAACATAAACTCTCCCTTAACTTCTCCTCCCCTCTGCCAAGCAGGCAGCTGCCATGAATCTGGATAACACACCATACAAAAGGAGAACACTGTAGTTGCCTTCATGTTAAAACCATCTCTTCATTCAACAATTTGGACAGGGGCAGTTGTAGTCACAGAGGAAGTCCTTAGGCTTGGCTGAATTCACAGGGAATGGCTGGTCACCGCATCACAGGAAATGTTTTATGGTATCACATACTAGATCAGACAACCGGCAGAAAGAAGGAATTACGTGATGAAAATCCTTATGGTAAGTTAGGTATGGCAGTTAGTGCAGCCAGAAGAAGAGCTGCACAGACAGTTGTGGTTTAGAGTTTGTTGCAGACAATGGCATGCCAATACTGTGCTGTTCTAAGTTTTTCAGAACTGGTAACTCAAATCCAGAAAATGTCCCAAGTATGGATGGTCGCTCTGAATGTGAGGGATACAGTTTTTATGGAAAGGACATATTTTTACATCTAAGGTTTTCACTTCTGGAACACGACGAAGCAGAATCTGTGCTTGCCTGGAGGAGAGTTCCACACCCTTTTAACAGACCTCCAGGGACAATAAGCGTTCACCCATGATTGCACCCACTGCACTTGCTGACTTCTGACAAACAGTCTCACTTTCTCTGGATATTTGAGTAGGAGGAGAACCCCCTGAAACTGTAGGGCAGCTGCAACAGCCACATGGCAAGCATTTAGTGTTGTGGAAGCTGAGATTCCATCTGAATCCCAAACCACTCTTTGTATTTAACTCCGCTGGTTGCATTTTCAACTCAGCGTATTTCCTTTCTTTTCTGTTTCACAGGAACACCAAATGAGCTGCACATGGATGAATTAGCCTGCACCATCCTGGAAATGTATACAAGGAATTTTTAGGGCAGCAGCATTGTTATTGCAATACCTTGCTCTTGAATGAAATTAAAAGATTGTCCTTATGTCTATATCCTTGAAGAAAAAGGACAGGGTGGCAATCTGTTTTGAGGCATAGAAAATTCTGGGTCTGATAATAGTTTAATAGCTTTAGAAAGTCAGTAAGTCTTTCAGTCTGAGTGTGGCATTCAAACAGGAAAAAATAGAAGTTCTGCAAATTTTAATAGCTAAATTATTAGAAAATAGCTAAATTATTAGAAAATTATTCTTCTTTATGCTGAATATAAATTTTAGAAATTTATTTCAAAAATAAATATAGTATGGAATATAATTTACTTGTTGAGAAGCCACCTGCACCAGTAACTAGCTGCTCAGCAGCATGCACTTAAGCTGATGACAAGAGTAAGGGAAACTAAATTTTCACTACTTTAGAATAACAATAAGGTTGATGAAGGGATTATTTACCCTGTCTGCAGTTCTGGCATCCATCTGAACATGGTGTGCAGTCTTCAGAGTCAGGATCTTCCACTTCACCTGTGTTTTGCAAATCATCAGTTTAATTCTAGATAATGCAACATTTGGAAGCACTCAGCAAGGTTCCTGGAAATAAACTTGATCCAAATCAGAAAAGGAGAAAGACTCATGGAAATTTGTTTTCTCATTTGTTTTTGCATAACCCACTCAATTTGAGGAAAACACTCTTACTTTACAATAACATGATACTAGAAGAGGATCAGAGCTGGTACTTGAGGACCTCAGGGTCAGGTGTGTGTTTCAAAACATTTTTTAATATGCTTAAGGAGATTTCTGTAATAATTTCAATAGAGTATTTGCTATCTCCTACTGAAGGACACTTACCTTTTCTACAGCTATGCTTCTCACACACATTTTGAGCAAGGTAGTAGCCTCTGAAACATCTTTTGCAGTGACTGGAGTTCAGGCACACCTCACAGTGGCCAGGGCAAGGCACACAGGTGTGCTCCAAGTGGAAGTGACCTGGAGGACAGTTGTCTCTGCACTCCCCATGATACAAAAAACGTTCCACCCCTCTTTTGTCTGTGGCAAAAAAATGGGAAAAAGCTGTCAGCCACAGAGGGCATTTGTGGCATGAGAAGGAGCTTTATGAAGTTGTAGTGCTGCAGTAGAGACATTGACTGCTAGATTTTACAGTTTTACACCAAATGAGTTGTATAAAAGTTTCAGGACCTCAAACTTTTCACATTCCTGGGGATTTATGGCATTTAAAATGTCATGCTAGAGACCAATTACTCTTTACATCAATCAATCAATCTAATTAAAAAAAAAATCAAGATTTTTCCATCACTGAGTTCTCTTGCAGAGGATAAGCAAATATTTGCAGTACATTGCAAATGTACAATAAATGTACAATTATTTTTTTGTAAAGCAAAATGGCCCACTTCACCTTTGGAAAGAGTCAATCTGCGTCCCTAGAAGATTAAACTGTAATACTTAGTTTAGTGGAATAACCTAGATTTGAATTTAAATAGCAGATGTGCAGCTACTAGCTATTAAAGCACAAACATTCTCTAATGCATGAGAACTGGGAGATCCCCTGCTCCAAATCCTGCTGAGTCAAGCCCGTGAAAACACAGATAACTTCATGTGCCATGTGCTGCAGCATGGGGAGATTTCTAATCAGTTACCCCACATTAGAAAGTACACATACAGCTGTGCTAAGTGTATTTCATTGCCTTAACTTCAGAGCAAGAATTTGCTGACCAGAATTTATTTTTGAAAATGCAGAGAAAGCATCTATACTAGGCAATAATGCTGCACCATAGCACAAGTTTAATTTTATTTATTTATTTATTTATTTTTCTTTTCATGCACAAATCTTTAATTTTCCTGCCTCCTTAGGGTGTGAGTCTCATCAGCATCTCAGTTTTTGATTCACAGAAAACCAGAAAGATATCTTGCAGTCCTCCATAAGAGAGTGACTTGGGGAACAATTATGCAAACTTGGTCTCACATTGGACCTGAAGTTCCATTTGAAAACTTCATCTACTGAGCCAGACTTCCCAAAGTAAGAAAGTCAGTCTCATCATCAGTATGACTAATTAATGCAGCCATATGAGTGTTTGCTTGTAGTTTAGATACTTATTCCTAAATGAAGTCCATGCCATTATTGATTAGGACTAAAATGAAGTAGTAACTGAAATGAAAAGGCTGTGAATCCATTGTGAACCCTCAGAACACAGCTCAGAAAAAATTACTCTCTATTATAAATTACATCTTAAATACTCATTTCCAAGGACAGTTCAGACTAGTTGCGCATACTTGGAGGTAATGGCCTCAGATTTTTGCTGATCAGGTATTGGAGAGACAATAGGAAATAATTTTTAAAACAGAATTTCAAAAGGAGAAGAGTGGCTTTTTGGAATTTCCACAAAATTAGCTACATTAGCATTCCTCTCAACCTAAGATCTATAAAAATGTGTGTTGGTGATAAACTTCTCTTTGCAAACCCTGTTTGTTCAGCTCTAGGGACATAGCAACATCCAGTGGAACCCACCACACTTATTTTTTAGCCTCTCCCAGAGAGATGCTTAGGAAAGCAGCCTGGCTCCCTGCCTGCTTGAGCAAACTGGCTCCATTTCAGTATAGCACATCCTGTGCAGTGGGTGGGGGAAGCATGTATGAAGCTTTCTTTTCCAGAGGCAAGCTATGTAGGTTTTTGTTCCATTTTTTTTCTTGTTTCAGTTTCTGTTAACACAGTTCCTATTGAAAAAACACCAAGGGAAATGAATTAACTTGAAAGGACAATATACAGTTGTGTTTTCTTGTACTTTAAAAAAAATTGAGTTCCAATTCCCTTCCGAGTCACAAGAAGATTGTGATACAGATTGGTAGTAAAAGCACTACTCGTTTTATTGGATCTAACAACTGGCCCTTGAGTGCTGAAGGAAAAGGGAATTTAGAGGCCAAGAGAGGGGAAAAGCTGGCAAAATGAAATCTTACTTACCTGTTCCACAAGTGGTGCATTTGTTAGGTTCACTTCCAGTGCAATCCAGGCAGGTGTGATGGCACAGGTGACAGTGATGTTTGAATTCAAACTTTCCCCTGGGGCATTGCATAACACAGTGGCCATCATCAAAGACTCTTTTAAAGAAGACAGAGGCATAATTACAAATCTAGCTACTGTTTGTTCTTTAAATCTAAAGGAAACTAAAAAGAAACTCAATAAATTCTTCCCTCACTCTATTTACAAATCCTTGAACTTCAAGACTTTGTTTTCCTGATTTTATTCATAGTATTTACTACATGAAAAATGTTTTAAACATGAATCTTAGACTTCAAAGACCACATTTTGGTCCTTTACCTAGATGTCCTTATTTCACAGTCTCTGACAGTGGTCCCATGTGTCTTCTAAAAGAAAAGCAATACTTGGTCTTTGTCAAGGAATAACCCATCTGTTTTACTTTTAAGACTTTTAAGCCTTTAAAAAGTACTGTGGCTTCAGTACTGCGACCTTGTACATGAAGTCAAATATCTATCTGAATATTGGCCTTCAGGAGCTGTGTTTTTAGACTTACATGTTGTTGTGACTTAGGAATGGTATTTAGCAATTTAGTTTTCCCACTGAAACACTCCAAACCATGCTCAGCAGCCTGTTCCCCCTCCCCCTCCTCTGCTAGGGATGGAGAGGAGAATTGGATGGACAAAAGGTAAAGAACACTGGCTGAGATAAGACTGATTTACTGGAAACGGCAGAGAAATAAGAAAATGAACAGTAACAGGAAAAGTATAAATTACAAAGCTCACAACAGCTGAGCAATTCTCATGCCAGTGCTCACAACTATACTGCAGGGAACCCCTGACAATACCTGACTGGCCATGCCCTGGAAAGGGGGTCCCAAGAAATTTCCCCTGGAAAGGGATGCCTTCCCCCACCACTGGAACTAAGAGTGCAGCAGTTTAGAAAAACTTCCAAGTCCTAGCCCTGCCTCTCCTGACTACTGCAGAAATTAACTCTATCCTGGCTGGAACCAGGACATGATTCATCTCTGTATCATCTGTGTCTTGCCCATCTGACACCTTCCAGTTATACACACACACACACACACACACAAACAGATATATGTATGCACACAGAAGCACAGGCATAATTTCCATAGTCAACGACTGTCCCTCCAATATGTCTGTGAAATTCATCTAGTCCAAGACTGTGGGTTCTACCCATCCCAGACCTTCCAGGACAGGAGGGCTGGTGTGCTGTCAGCTGGTTGCTACATCAGGAACTCACAATTAGTGTATCTGGAACTGGCTATGCTCATTGTCCATCGTAGCTAGGGAATACTCTGTGCGTATGTAGTGTCATTCAGCAACAAATATTATACAATTCAACATTACAGACTGTTCTTACACAAAAAATCAAATCCCCTTGAATAATGCATTGTGTTTCCCTGGCCCTCTATCCTCCAAGTTCACCAGGTTCCACAGACGGGTTCACTTTTGCTTGAGGCAGGACTAATTCAACCTGTCTTCCATAACATTCCTCATAAGCACCACAGAGACTTTATCCCCTTCTAGAGTACATGGGGTTGTGTTTGGGCAGGGTGAGCTCTACTGGCAGAGCCTCAGGTGTTAATTAACCACGTGGCCTTTGCTTTTTACCTGTGCTGCCTTGGTCTTTTTCCACAGGTCCAACCACCTCCACAGACAGTTTGCTATCATTCATTGAGTCAAGTGTAAAGGCAAAGAGAGTGCTGGCCATTTCTCTCATTCAATGATATCTACAGCCAACTGAATTGCTTTCAGCTCTGCAATTTGACATGATCTACCTCAATATCTTCTGTGACTTGTGTAGAAGACTTGTATAGTTCTGTGTAGAACTTTCTACAGTAACTTTCCACTTTCAATGTATCCCTACACTATGGCAGGAACCATCAGTAGAGAGAGTATATTACTTTTCATTTTCTTTCAGCCACTTATATTATGGGGCATCTTCAGCCTCTCACTTTCTCCTCCTCCTCCTCCTCTGATGATGAAATCTTCACCTTTGGGCCAGTTCACGATGGCTTCCAAGATCCCTGGGCAATTGTGGTTTCCTGTTTGAGATCACTGTGCGATTGGTGCAATCCACTTATTCCATGTAGCATGGTGGAGGAGGTGTGGAAGGGACTTCCTCTTTGAAATCCAGCCATTTGCTGATAGTCAGAGTGCTGAGAGGGGCTGTGCTTCTAAAACAGCCTGAACCCCTTTATAAGCTGTCAGCATGTCCTTTTCGGTTAGGGTGTATCAGGCTTCAGACCTGCTGTGTGCCCAGCTCCAGAACCCTGGTGTTTGTCCTCTACTCTCCCATGAAGCTGTTTGCCAGAGGCTCCAGGAAGGACCATTCTCCCTGGCTGCAGTGTGGAGCACATTTTTTGTCTTGTCCTGACTGGCCCAGGGGCTACTGCATTAACAATGTCCTGTTTAATTTGCTCAAAAGTTGTAGCTGCGCAAGACCCCTCTAAAAATCATTCTTCTTTCCTGCCACGTGATAGAGAGGATGTGCAATCTGACTGTAATCTGCAATATGCATACTCCAAAACCCCACAGCACTTAGGGAAAGCTCATGGGGTTTTCTAGCTGCTTGGTGTGGACATACCTGCTATTTTGTTGACCACATCCATTTTAAACTGACAATGTGCCTCTTGTAATCTTGCTCCTAAAAACTGAATTTCTTGGGACTTCCCTTTGCATCAGTTTGTTTTATGGTAAAACCTTTGGGATGATCTGTATTATTTTCTCTTGGTTCTCTAATTTTCTCTGCTGTGTTTCTCCAAACAATGATGTTATCAATGTATTGAAAGTGTTGTTGAAATATCCTCTCTTGAGGCAATCTCTGCTAAGGGTTCATGGGCCAGTCACAGTAGGGTGTGTTTGCTATTCATTCCCAGTCAGGGTCACTTCAGTTTCCAGTACAATCATGTGTTGGGATCCTCCTGTCACCCCAGAAATAGAGATGGATTCTGCCCCTACATATCTTGATGGCATCAGAGTACACAGTGCACTAATGTCAGCTAAAACCTTACACTCCTGTGGGTCTCTATGCCAGGTCATGGGATCCACACAGTCCAATAGGTCTGACTGTCCTTTTTCTCCCCCTGGCTGGAGACAGGGCCCTCCAGGCCTGGTCATAGTACTCATTGCTTGCTTCTTGTAAATATCAACTGGAGAACCTCAAGAGGATTGGAAGTAACATCAGCTCTTTTGTTCTTGTCTGAGTGCTTGTCCAGTGGAAACTGGAGTGGCATTTATCCTTGAAGAATTTCCTGTGATGGTTGCTCTTCCTCTCAGCTCAGGTAGCCATGTTGCCAGGGCAGAGGTGGGTTTTCCATCCCACTTCCTCATGTCTTCTCTGTAGTCACACAGGAAAAAACACAGGTGTTTTTTGTTGTGCTCACTGTCTCTTCCACCCAGTGGGGCACTTGCTCCTGGTAGCAGAGGCTCTGGTCTGTATTGGTGGGGCATGGGACTCTCTAACTTTCTTGAGACTTCCAAATTGGTCTTGGACAATCTTTCCACAAGGATTTCCTGATTCCTCTTCATTCATCACAAAACAAACTGAATTGGTCTTGGATTTCTGCTTCTGTGTAGTATAGGGGCAGCTGCTACCTGCATGCATTGTTCCCCTGTTTCAGCTGGAATTTGAGTGGCCGCGGTGCTAGTTGGTCTGATTGCCTCCTCCTTTCCCTGAGGGCACTGTCTGGTGTTGACCTTGTCCAGTAAAGAATAGCCAGGGTCCAGCACACTGCAATAAGTTGCTCATCTATGGAGTTGCCCTAGCATTTTCTTTGCAAATATTCTGTCAGTTTATTAGGGTCCTGTAGTTCTTCAAGGGTGAACTTCCAAACCATTGTAAGAGGGAATTTTCCCCCAAACAGTGCCATTTTCTCCCATATTCTATGCCACTCAAATCTACCCATACTCGGGGCAAATCCTTGAATGACCTTCCTAGAAATTGCTTTCTTGACCCTAAACATAGTCTAGACCACACCAAGGAGACATACCAGACACAGCAATAAGAACATGTATTCCTTAACATCCAAAGGAAATAAAAAATTCTGAAGGAGAAAAGGGAGGTGAAAACACAGGGAAAATAATCCTGTCCTGTTCTCCCACAGGCTGGGTATGATTATTCATGTGTTCCCAAAAGTAGACAAGGGTAGAAGATTCCCTGGGATAAGGGTAGAAGAGCAGCTTTGGATGCACATCCAAGATAGCCCTCACTTCCCCTGATGTTATTATGTCATAGGCTGCTATCACACAGTACAGAAAGAGAGCAATCCTGATCCTCCTCCCTGCTCTGAAACAGAACATTGTGAGGAGCATCTTGAGCATATGTGGAGGCACAGACAGGGTCAGGAACCACATCCACAAATTAGACAAATGCTCAGGTCTCTTTTTATATCAGACCTTCATGCCCCACTCTGGATGCCAAACAAGGTTGCTGTGGTTTAGCAATGAGATTTCCCAATGAGATTTAGCAATGGGATTTAGTGCTCCCACCAAAACACTCCAAACCACATGCTTCTTACTCGCTCTCCCATCCCTGTCCCCCGAGGTGGGATGGAGAGGAGAACTGGAGGCATGAAAGGTAAAGAACGTCGGTTGAAATAAGAACAATTTACTGGAAACAGCAGTGAAAAATGAAAATGAAGACTAGCAGCAAGAATATGGATTGTGGGGATAGTGGGGTGCTCTGCAGTAGAATTCATGTGCCTGCACTCCCTCTATGTTGTGGAACCCCTGACAAAACCTGACCATGCCATTCTCGGGGCCTGTAAAGGGACCCCTTCTCCCTCCCCTGGAAATAACATCAGGTAGCATTGAATAACCTCCAGCTCTAGCCATGCCCCTCCTGTCGACTGCAAAAATTAACTCCATCCTGGCTGGAACCAGGACATACATCTATCCATAAGTATGGTTGCTAAATGACTTCCTTTTGCTGGATAATTAAACATTTGCTAAAGAATCCTTCTTTATGATGAAAATTTATGGTCCATTTTTCACATTTTCTTGATGTCTAATGTTTTAATCTGCTTGGGAGAAAATAGAAATGCATCAATTCATGCATCATTCAAAGACTACTGAAGGAACATAAACAAGTTGGCTAGATTTCAACAGTGTTTTCCCTCCTAAGAAAACAAGAAAGGAATTGCTGTAATCCTCTACAGATAACCACTTCGCTGTCTGAGGACATGGGACTTAGTTTCTAGAGAAGTTGAGTGCCATTTAGGCCATTAGTACAGACTTTGATTGCACCTAGACAACAAAAGGCTTTCCATTATACTAAGATAGGGCAGGTTTTCTTGGAGTCAACCAATGGCATTAGAGAATATCTGCAATATATCTTCATAAGTTTCATTTGCTATGATCATTTTCAGATTTATTCTGAAAGAAAAGGAGAAACGTGACAGAGGTACTGGAGGTAGCGGCACTATGCTTATATGGCATGCAAATATTAGTTCAGCTCTAATGACAGCCATCCTTAGAAGCAGCTCTCACAGTGGTAAACTACATTTTCTTCCTCTTTGTTATGTTGCCCCTAATAGGAAACACCTGGTCAGATCTTGTCACTAACCCTGGCTCAAACTATAAACAGATGGACAAGGAATTTTGTGATAATCAGTTTGTCTGGGTAAAAAACAACAGTTTCTTATTTTTTCTTTCAAAAAAACAAAAATAACAAAACAAACCCAGGTAGCAGCATTTTCATTTATCACACATTCTGACAGAAATTTTATTATTAAAATAAATTGACATCTATGCTGAATTTTCATAAGGAGCTCTTGCCTCTGGCAAGGTTTCTCTGTAACATTATTTCTTTCACTATAGACTGTTCCATTTAATATGTCTTTTTCTAGCAGCTTTCATAATGTACAGAAGGGTCTCAGAAAGCTTTTTGAAACCTTAGATACCTTAGAGAATTTATCATAGTGGTTAGAGCAACATCCTTCCAAAAAGTCTCTGAGACCTCATTACTGCAAACACCTCTTTGCTTTGTAAATATCTGCATGTGAGGCTCACAATATAGGTTGCAACAGGCAATCTAATTTAAATGCCATTGTGAATAGGAGAAATCCACTCCACAGTCCAAAATTCTGTCCAGATTTTCTCTGGTCTCATTTCTGATGTCACAGAATTTGATAATGCTTTCTCACTTACAAATTTTTTTGGACTCCATTGCTCCTAGTTTGTCTTTCATTGGCATAGTCATATAATAGAAATTTTTAGGGCAAACTGCAGAATTCCTTAGGGATTTTCTTTCCTTGCGTTAGATGATCTGATCCTGTTTTCATACCAGTGGAAATATCAGCTGGCTACAAAACAATCCAATGCAACAGAACCAGAGTTATTTGTGTGAGAACACAGCTATGGATAGGACGTGTAAAAAACCAGTGGTCTTCTGGAATAGGTGTGATGTGACCTAAATGTAAAGCTCTGATTTGTGAAGCCCTGTGGAAAAGCTTCTTTGTTGTTGTCTGCAATCCTCATGTCAGGTTAGAAGTATTGGCCTAACCCACAACACCTCATTTAGGGAATGATTTTTAGTTGCTATGAATGTCTCCCAGAATTAGCCTCAGCATCCCTACTCATGCCTTGAGCAAGTCCTCATAGCTGTGTAGATGCCCTAAGTTTTGTCATTAAAATTGCCAGTTGTGATTCCAAGAATTATGACTTAAAAAGGATGAAGATGAAAGAAAGTCTATTTTACATATAGAAAATAATTTTTTCTTTATCTGTGGGAATGATGCCGCTAAACATTAATTGCTTGTGTAGCCAGCTATTTTGTTTACATAAAAATTGTTTTCTCAAGTCCTGTGGATTTTTTGCCCTAGACACTTCTTGCTTCCTTATTCTCTGCTAAAAAGAATACAGCCCCTTCTCCAGACGATAATGTGAGATCTTTGTACTGCACTGGTGATGGGAGACAATTACCTCGTGAGTGGGCAGCTGATGCAGTTGTCTGACTCAGGTCCAATGCATTTCTGACAGGATGTGTCACACAACTGGCATTCTTGGGAATCATCAAGATATTCGCCTGGTAGGAAAAATGGTTTATTTCAGATCAACCTTCTCACAATTAAAAAAAAAAACAAAACAAAAAACAAAAGGAAGAGAAAAAAGAACCAATCTTTCCAGGCTGGAAAACATAGTGATGAAGAGGAATTGGATTTATTTTAAATTACTGAAATGAGCACATTTCCCTGTGGCATCAGGAAAACAAGTACTGGCTCCCTTGGGGAACCAGGATAATCACACCTGTTTGTTTGTTTGTTTGTTTATTCTTTTCCACATGAATTTGAGAAAGAGTTGGTTTTGGTAATTTATTTTGCATCAGTTGAAGTAATGAGACTCTTAAGATTCATGAGTTAAGTCAAAATTAGTGCTGCTGAAGGGTATTATTATGTAATGTCTTTTGAGCTTGCTTTCAAGCTGCAGGTTAAAGAGTTTGCTGTCATGGGTGTGGATATATTACATGAGGAGATGGACTTCAGCAAGCTTCCATCAACCAGATACCTGTTGGTGCTTCCCAAACCTCCGGCTGTAGCATAGTTTGTCTCAGTCCTGGGCTGCTGATGGTAGAATCCCTACCTAAAGGACCTAGGCTTTAATTTTGGCTGGATTGAAACTTGGTGCAAAAGTGCACAATTTTGATTTGAAAAAGATTTTATATTATATGGATTTCTACCTCAAAATTGAGATAAAGATATAAACATTTCCAGATCATGAATACACGAGCACTACCATGCTGCTGAAGTGCAAATTTTGGCTCTTTACTTACTGATTATTAATTAAAACAGTGGTACACACTGGTAAACTGCATGCCTAATAACTCTTAGGGCAGAGATTTGGTAAGAAGTATGAATACTTTATCTCTGTGCAGCATCATGTGGGGACAGTAAATTGATTTATCACGCAGTTTTATAAAGCTCAGCATTGGATCTTTTATGTCAGTTTCTTTTGGGAAAATTTATTATAGCCGAGTGTATATATTTAAGGAATTGGCTGTTCCTTCATTCTTGAGTAATGGAAGAGACTGGACAAAAAGTCCTATATAATACATAAAACCTGCAGTTTCTATGGATACTTCAATATCAAGCAACTCTTTCCACTTGCATTGCTGCTGGAAAATCCAGATCTGGCAAATATAGTGAACTTTAGGAATCAAAACACAAATATGGAATGATTCGGGTTTGGCTCTCACTTGCAGTCAGTTCCTTACATTTGAAGAGCAAAGGCACCAAAAGCAAATACTTATACCAACTTAAAACAATGTAGGGAGGAAAAATTTTCTGAAATACTGCAAATTATGTTCTCTGTCTGTTGTGTTTTTAACAGTTGTGTTTTTACATATTAAACAGCAATAAAAAAAATTTATAACAGTTGAAACCTCTGGTATGAGATATGAGCTAGGATAGTACTTTATACCTAAGGGGATTGGAACAGCAAAATTATAAAGGCAAACTGACTGCCCTGGGTGAAACCTGGGATACCCAAAATGTAGGCAGAGATGTAATTGTTTTGTAATGGTTTGTGTGTTCTAAAGAGAGGAAAAAAGTAAAAGACAAAGCAAAAGCCAGTGATAGAACCACATAAACCAGGAAGACAATGCTTCTCAGAGGCTGGTCTGGGATCAGTGCTAGCTGGGAAGTTCAGACTGGGAGAAAGTGAAGAGTCTTTTGATGAGATCAGGGAAACAGGAGTCTTTGCAAACACGTTCAGACATTTTTATAGCTTTCCTTATCTAAAGAGCAATTTGTATACATCTATCTCTGTATCTCTATATATCTATGTTTCTATTTCCATGCATTTATGTAATCTCTTGCATGCCCATAAAGGCCAAAACTTGAATTGTGTAAACTGTCTAGTTCCATAGAACTGGTGCAGCAATTCTGAACTGCAACACTGCATCTTTTATGAGTAATTACTTTATAGTGGAATAAAACTAAAAACATTAGAAAAGCTGTCAGACAAATAATTCAGCAGGATTCTAAATTTTTCTAGATGTTGCCCAGATAACATTGTTGTATTAATGCATATCTATCAATACCAAATGTTTATAATTCTCACCTTCTAGAAAAAAATGATGTGGCCTTCAGGCCGTTGACAAATTTGGTTAATGTAAACCTCTCAAGGCTTTTTGATATGTAGCCAGAGGATGTAACATGGAATCCCACATTCTCAAATGTTTTATGGGGTTTTAATATATAATTCTGTCATGGTCTAGGAATAGTACTTCCCAATTCTCTGACCTCACTGAGATTTACCTAAGCCAGATACCGAAACTACTTGCTTGCCTTCCTTCCCCTACTCATTCCCCTCCCCCTTTCCCCTCCAGGGATGGAGTTGAAAATTAGAGGCACAAAAATGTGAAAATCACAGGCTGAGATATGAACAATTTACTGGAAGCAGCAGTGATAATAAAACAGTAACAGCCATGATGTTAATAACAAAAGGTTGAAATTATTACATAGAAAATAAAACAATAATGGACTGTTTTGCCCTCCACCCTTTCTCTTGCCTATGGAAGGCGAGAGCAAGTCCCTTTGCTTGCCCCTCAAAAGTGATGTGAGATGGTATCCAATAATATAAGAGTCTGGCCATGCCTTCTTCCCAGATAGTATAGAAAATTAACTTTTTCCTGCCTGAAACTAAGACAAATTTTATATATATAATATATATATAATATATATTATTCCTATCTATCTGTTTATCTATCTATCTATCTATAGACACACACACATATATATTTGGACAATAATACAACCAAGAAAAAAAATGCAGTATCTGAAAATATTTTCCTTTGCAGGTTTGATGCTTGAGTTTTTTTATTCTATTGGATTTACATCACTGGGAAATCTGTCAGAGGCTTTATTACATTATTGTTTCTCTGATGATGTTTTGTGTTATGTATTAGAAAACTTTTCTATTTCTCCTTTACTTTATTTTCCCTCACTACCTGAATGCTAATCCTGGGTGCCTATCCACTGTACCTAAGCTACTAATTCATACACCTCAGCTATGCATTCACATATAGCAGAAGTAGTTTAGTTTTTAAAGGGTTTAGTTCTTTCTATGTTATGCCTTTCATTGGAAGTGGTGTAATACATTTCAGCTGTGCTTGGAATAGTGCCAGGAAGACCAGTTCTGTGGCTCTGAACTGAAGCATTTTAATGAATATTATTACAAGAATGTGCACCAGAAAATACTTACATATTTGGCCATCTGAATTGCAAATCACATCTAGAACTGTAGATCTGACTCACTAACAAAATAGGTTTTGGTTGATATTCAAAGAGTTAACGCTGGAATTCAAGAAAGACTTTTAAATTATTCCACAGGGCAGTTCAACCATCTGCCAGAATTCCTTGTGAGCAATTCACCTAGATAAATATAGGCTGCCAAAGCCTCAATCCTTTTATTATTTTCTGTATTAAAATATGCATCTGTCTAACATACTTAATAAATACTCTCAACAATGTGTCTTCACGTAACTTTCAATCAGGCAATGATCATCAGTTACTTTGGATCATCTCATATTTATCATTCATTATTGTGTTAATTCTGCTACCTTGTTACCTTGTTTAAAAACATTTGTCACAGTGTTTGGAAAAAAAAAGGAATTTGAGATATTGTAGAAATAATGATATGTTAACAGACTTGATTCCTCATAATAGGAAGATTTTAATGTATAATTTTTGTGTCCATAGTTAGAAATGTTGAGTTCCGTATTTGGGCTACATCAGGTTTCAGGTTGTGCCTTTAACGGTATACAAAATCCCTATACTTAATGCTCAGCTCCTATCAGTTCATATGATGCATTTTAAAGTGAGGTAAGAACTATTCCTCCCATTAAGGAGGTAGAAATCTGAGTTGCAATAATATAATCAAATTAGTTTGCAATAGCAAACTAGAACCTGTCTTTCCTGAGTCCCAGTCTGGAACACTTGTCATAGTTGCCTAGTCGTTCTATTTTTTTGCATAAGCAGCATCGTGCGTACCTTTAGCTTGTCACTATTTCTCTCTTGCTTTCCAACACCTGTGGCAGCACATGGTGTTTCCGGAGATCGATTAGATCAGGGTGTGAATATCCTTGTCACTTATGCTGGGAGGTTCCATGTGCTGGCTGCCGTAAGTCCTTTTCTCTTGTAGTCCCTCCGTGAGACTTAGTCACTGCAAGTCATGTGTTACTTCTCCACTTTGTTTGATCAAAACATCACTTTATCTAGTTTTAAAATGTTCTTTATTGTCTATAGCATTGCTGCAAGGGCTTTTCCTTAAAATCAATGGAAAAAATACCTTATTTCCTCCATTTAACTTGTTTACTTTCATGAAAATCTGGATATAGATTTCATACTGGGGTTCTTTGTATGTAATCTTATGGGTTATAAAGGTTTGACAAAGCAGATAAAAAGTGCTCAGAATTGCTTTTCATCCATCAGGTGTGAGAACTGAAATAAGTTGGTCTTACAGAGCTCTCTGCTTTTTCTCATGTTTGGCTGTGATACATTTTTTTTGTCTGGCTTGCTCCTTGAATTTTTTGAAGAAATATTTACTCATAAAGCTTAAGTAGATAACTAAAACTAACTTGCATATAAAAATACATGTAAATTCACTCTAAAGAGTCTTTTTAAAGTTACTCCATTGCTTAGCCCAAGCTCTCAGTGTTTGAGAGATTATAGCTCCCAGAAAGAAATCTTGCCATAATGTCCATGATGTAACATTTTCAAAATGAAGACATTTCCTTTGCCCTCAGATTTGGCAATTGTACAAAATTTGCATCTGGTTTCCAATTATTTGTCTAGCTTCAGTTTTCAGTCTCCTGCTAATTACACAATGTCCAAATTTCTGTCTCTCTATTCAGATGTGCAGAAGGGACAAAACTTCTGGGTATTATGATTTGAGGTGATGAGAAGGATTCAGGATTGGAAGTCTTCTTTTCAGAAGTGTTCTAGGCAGTGACAAATGAGAAGGCTGAAAATAGGATAGTGATTCCTAAGTCACTAAATCTCCCTCTTGTGCCAAGGGGCAAAGCAGAACCTTGAAAAGGATTGAACATCTCTTCCCTGAATGGCTGTGTGCTGAGTGTGATATAATGATTTTAGTATGAAAGGCCCCCTTGTTGCAAGATTAGGTGAAATCACACAGAGAGACTCAGGTTAGCTGTAATCATGACAGTCAGGAGTGAAGAAATTGCCTTTATCAGATTCTGCTGTCTTACACAGTCCTCTATGCAGAATAAAACCATTCACATTAGCCAAAGCTGCCTTATTTATTTCTAACACAAAGGGATTTTCCCTTCCCTTTACAATGTGTACTTCTCACCCCCATTTCTATGTAGTATTAATACAATTGTTGTCAGAAACCCACTGAAGAGCCAGAGCCCTCAGCAGTACCCAGTGGGCATAAAACAAACCCCAGAAAGACTTTTTTTTCTAAAGAAATCACCTTTCACCTTTAAATCTCCATTTCTACTAAATTTTTAGGTATTTTAAGAATTTGCTTTAAAACTGCATTTGTTCTAATTATGTGGATGCCTGGAAGCATAAGCTGGCTAGGTTCATGGTTTCTCCCTGTGCCTGTGTAAACACCTATGTCAGAGCCTGACAATGTGTTCTGCTGCTCACCTATAGCCTGAAATCTGACAGCCAGTCCCAAAAGAAAGGGAGAAGGGAAATGAAACAATCTCAGTGAATCTATATCAATAAATCTTTGGTTTGTACCCTTATCACTTGTTGAAGGAGGGAGAAATACTACAGCACTCTCAAAAGTTTAGATTCACAATGGAAAAAATATGCTCGGCCTGTCCATTTCTTGAGCTTCACAGCTGGAAATTTTCCTGTTTTATGTTTTCAATCTTCCCATTTTTCATAATAATCAGTAGCTGACAATCTTCTAAAGGGCAGTGGAACAGAAACACCTGAACCTAACTGAAAATTATTGTACAGTGCTGATTGTACTGCTTTGGAAAGCTAGGTAGTTGCACGTGAAATACAAAACACAAATGTAGTATGCTTTGAGTAAAGCTGACATTATTTGCACATGGAGTACATTAAAGATAGAATCTTTCAGTGCTGGAGGAAAACACACATCAGAAGCAACCAAGGTAACAACATTGTGTCTCTCTCCTCTGTTATAAAGCAAGGAGTATGTACTTTGTGTACAGGGAGCCTTCCCTGACCACTGCAGGATTTCTGTAGTCTGATTTGAATAGACACAAACCTGAAGTGAGAAGACCTGGATGTTTTGGTGCAGTATTTCAGTGGTGTCATCCATCTTAAGCTAAGAAACTCCTGCACAGGCTGTTATTACTGGACATCCTAAACTTAAAGAGGAAATGAGCAGAGATCTGTTGATAATTGGGCAGATTTTAGCAGGACAACTATTGTCCCAAGATGTAACAACTAGTACAATAGATGCATACTATTAATCAAATACAATTTCTGTTTAATTTGCAGAGATGAAGACATATTAAAGCCTGAAAGAAACCTACCATAAAGATTCAAGTATGTTATTGGAAGTAAGGAGCAGATCAAATTAAATCTTTTAATTAGGGTATAAAAGTCTAAACTCTATTCTCATCTGTAGTTGTTCAGCCTCCTCAATACACTTACACTGGTGATCTTCCCCTGCTTGAAATCTTCCCTGGTTCCTGGTCTCTGCTATAACCACCTCTGGATAATTTTTTAATGATTACAGATTACATTCCCTTTAACAATCACACATTCCATGTTGATGACACAGCTCTTCTAATTCAGATACACCTGTAAAGAGAGTTAGTGGCACTGTTCAGCAGCAGGAACTAATTTTGAATCATCCTTTCAGCCTTGAAAGTGTTCAGAGAGGCTCTGCTAAAGGCAGACACAGCAAGACCAACATTTACACAACTTCATTTTTGTATGGCCTTGCTCTTGTAGTATGAAAAGGGGCTACTTTATTTGGGAGTGAATATTTGAGTTATTTTTGTATTTTTATCCATTTTTATCCATCTGTGGCATTGCACAGAATGGTCCATTAGCAAAGTCATAAGCACAACCACTGACAGCAACCTGATCCATGGGGATGGAGCTAGACTTTCCTTCCAACCCACATCTCAAAGAATATCTGTAGGCATCAGGAGGAGGGCAGTGGGCAGGCCAAGGACAATTGTAAATGCCAAAGTTATGCTGTATTATCTGAATTATAATTAAATCACATTAGTCATGCTGCAGTAAACACTCAGTGTTACTGTTGAATTTGCATGATAGAGCCATTAATTCTCCTTGGATAAACAAGTACTCACTGCTCGTCAGTGTTCTGGCTTCTCACTGCCAGATTGATTGGAAAAATGGGTACTTAATCACCTCATTGCTCTCTACTGTATTTTCTGATGGTTGAGTGTTTTTTTGCTTTGAAAAGTTTTGCTGGTTTCCCAGAAGACCTTCAACAAATCCACCCCCCAAACACTCAGAAAAACCAATAGATGATTGTATGAGGGTTATTCTTCTAAGCTTCCCTGGTCATCTTTGGCAGCAAATATAGGACCTGGTCATGTATTTGCTGCCAAAACCCAACAAAGACCAGCCTTTGGTGCAGCACAAAGAGTCCGCACTTGTTGCTTACTGCAATTATTTTTTAAAAATACTCAGAGCTTCCTTCCCATAATATGTTTTCCTTTGACTACAACTCCCATTCTAGAAGTGAAAATTGTCTCTGTTCTTATGCACAAACACTGCTTCTCAATCCAGAAAGGAAGTTCTTCAGTATAATTTCAATTTGCAGTTTGTTCTTAAGGACACTACACTCACAACTCTTTAATTCTTGCTAATGGGGAGGATTTAAGCCCCAATAGATCATCATGACAAGTGGTAGTAAATAATAAGATAATAATCTATTTCAATAAAACCCAGAAATCTCACAAATTAGTTTAAGTAAGGCATGTAATTAAAATTACATTAAACAGAAATGGTTTTTTCCCTAGTAAAGAAAATGCTCATCAAAAATATATTTTCAACACTTTTTTTTTCACTTATTGAATTCCCTATTCTGGAAAAGGTCATGCAAGTTGTTGTGCATCAGTTTCTTTTTGATGAAAACTTGACTAGGATTTTTATTTGTATGCTGTAAAACTTTTTTAATGCTTGCTTAAAGTATCTTGCACAAAAATCTAATGGCAAAACTTTTCTTGGTTCATTCTGTACCATTGACAGCACAATGACATATCTTATATAAATATAAGACATGGTAATGAATCATAGACAAATATTATTCAGCAAGTTGCACTGCAAATTAAAAGCTTTGACTCATACAAGCAATCTCTTACATGTCTTTACAGGAATCTTGAATTTATAAAAGGCCTTCTTACAACCATTCAGTTCATTAAATATATTCATTAAAAAGTAACAGATGGCTATGAAGAGAATTAACTTGGTCATCAACAGTTGTAACTTGCATTTAATGAGGGGTGAAATTGCTGTAGGTATCTCTAGTGCTTCTGCACATAGGTTCACTCACACCTCCGTCAAACCTCTTGGGATCGACAATGTGGCACAAGAAGCAGGCTATTACACAATAGGTTCAGTGGCAAGGAATTGGACATGGCATTGGAAAGCTGCAATCACAGCAGAGACTGGGGTAGTCTGTAAGGTCTAACAGGGAAATCTTTACTAGAAAATAGTGTGCTTCACAGAGGGGAAGTTTGCAAAGCCTTCCCAGGAAGAAGCAGGGAGTGCCAATGGATCCAGGTTTGTGTGGGTAGGCAGGGGCTAGGCCAAACTCCCAGGAGCTGCTGGTCAAAAGCATAAAATTGCCATTGACCTCTTCTGGCATCTGATCCTACAGTACTGGTGTGTGGCTGAGGTGAAGAGCTGCAGCTGAAAAGGGAGTAAGGCTGGAAATCCATTGCAGAAAAGGAAACATAACATGACGCTCCCACACAACAGGCTTCTGCAGGATGTTCTGCAGGTCTGGGGCATGGTAAACTTTTTAAGCATGTATGACTACTTTTTTATGTTGCTTTTTGACCATAGCTGTCTTTATTTAAAAACTTTGTGACTTGTAGTGAAGAAAAGGTCTAGAAGTGTGTCCA
This sequence comes from Agelaius tricolor, assembly GCF_023055355.1. Taxonomy (NCBI): domain Eukaryota; kingdom Metazoa; phylum Chordata; class Aves; order Passeriformes; family Icteridae; genus Agelaius; species Agelaius tricolor. Next base: position 8,412,365 of record NW_027269287.1, read on the forward strand.
ATTTGCATTTAAATCAAGGGTTCTCCTAGACTAGTATTTCCCTGAACTGGGAAATACCATGTTCTAACTATAGTGGCATCTTCAATTTGTCATTTTTTTCTGACTTGTGATATAAATAAAATAAATTGATAAAAAATTAAATAAAATGAAATTGATGAGCAGATTTGAAATGATGCCATACATAGTCTTTCCTGACATAGAGAAAATTATTATTTTGTTCATACTTAGTATCTTCTGATCTTTCTGGAATGGTCTGTATCCTTTCTGTGCGCCATCAACAGTGTGAAATACTGATCACACCAAACTACTCATCATTGAATCAGAGAAGGAGGAGCAATCACCTAAGAAAACTCTGCAGCTGGGAACAAACTAACTTCTTTCAATTGCAATCCTGTCACTGCAGTGATCCTCTAGTACAAGTACTAGATATAGGCTGCTTACAAATTTTGCATGTCTCTGACAACAGCTATTAAGGCAAAACAAAGAAGGATGACCAAAGAGTCTGAGCTGACACCAGAAAATTCCAGTTTTCAGCCTAAACCACAGATTTATCCTTACTTGTCTGCCCATTTGGAAGATGAAGGTGAGGTGGGAGCTGAAACAAGGAGTTCTTCATACAACACTTTATTAAGGTAGGCAACCTTTTTTCCAGGTGTGGTCTCACCAAACTACTGCTAAGAATGCGCCATCCCACATATGTATGCTTCTGGGGACTGACAGGGAAACTGTGGGAATGATGACTAACTCCTTGTTTTGAAACCAGGTCAAAACAGGTCAGTGACAATGAGATGCCTAAGGCCAAAAAGTGGTGGGTTTTTTTCCAGGAAATTCTTTACATGTCTCAAATGTGCTTAACATGCCATGTGAACATATGACCCCTTGGATAAAATGCCCTTTTGCTATGCACTCAGGCTGTGGGACTAAGTGGTAAATGGACACGAGCAGCAGCTCGTGCCAGTGAAGGAGCTCACCCTGCAGGGCTGGCACAGGAGGCTGCATGGGGCCCTGTGGTCAGGTGCTGTTGAAGGGATAGGGACACTCTGGCTGTGACCTAAGCTGCCCTGCAGGCGAGCACGAGAACAGACATTGACACCATGCTGTGCAAGTGGCCTCTCTGTCTGATTGCAGAGATGAGACCTTCCTTCTCAACTGCCTGAGCCATTAGATAGTTACAAATTCTGATTTTAATTCTGAACACACAACAGATTAGACCCATCACAAACTCTTACAGATCAGAGGAAGTCAACATTGTTACCCATTGGGGTTCAGATATGGCTCTAGTGTTACTACACAAAAAGTGATTTCCACTTAAACCAGGTATTTCTGAAATCATAAATTCCATCACTTAAACTAAAAGAAGTCTGTAACTAAATCCCCAGATATTTAAGTGCTCTATACGACAGAGCTACCTACATCCTTCAACAAAGATGTTTAGCGTATGGAGCAACATGTTTTTTCAGACCAAAAGAACAGGAATTTAGGTTAATTTAATAGAAAAAATAAAATATGGAATAACATTGATTTTGGCCAATATCAATTACAACAGAACTACCCTATTTTACAAATAACAACTGAACATTTTACACATGTACAGTATTTTTTCAGTAAAGATGGATTTCATTATAACAATGTCAGTTTTTTTTAAAAGAAAACAAAGTTATTAATTTCTTCTCTATAATAGTGTTAGAGACATTTGTAAGTATCCAAACAGATTCTTTACAATCCATTACATAATTAAATCTCAATAGTGAATATATATTTATATATAACATATATAATATTAACTTAAACTTTGAAAGCATTATGTTCTATTTAAACACGCTATACTGAGAAATGAGGCAGTAACAGACTAGTAGTTAAACTAGCACAAATTTTAATGTTTATCAGGAAATTTGTAATGGGCACCAAAGGAGCTTGACTGCACTCTCTCATACTGAAATAGTTTATCTGCTCTCTGCCAAGAGGACATTACCTCTAAAGGTATGAATTAGTTTGTAAAACATCCACAGTCATTTTTGATCCCCTTTATTTTCCAGGATTTACATGCTTAAACAGCTGAAATCCATTTTCTGTTTGTGTGTTCTGGAAAGCTAACTGAGAAAGACACTTTGCATGTTTTAAGTATTATCCCCAGTAAACAGTATCTTTGAAGTTTAATTTGCTGTTTTATGTGAAACGACTGTCTTTTGAACAGTATGCTGAGTGAAGCTGAAGAAGACAAATTAAACAGAAATTTGTAGTGGCAGCCATGTGCCTGGGTAGAAAAAGAGTGAGGCTGGGGCCACTTCTACTATCACTCAGGACCATTTTACAGTGAGGTAACTCCATTGGCCTTAGCAGGACTATTCCTGCTGAAATTTCTACTGTGAGCAGTTAAAAGCAGATTCAGGCCTATCATGGCACCAAGAGAACCACTGATTTATTGCCCTATATGCAATTTTTCCTGGAGGTGTATTTGGCACAATTATAAATCCAGTCCTGTAAACACATCCTGTTGTACATAGTCACACTGGCATTTACATATGGGCACTATGAAACAGTTCCACATATCTGTATGATAATATCCCCTTTTTAAATGAACATTACAAGACAACAATAATTTATGAATACTTCTTACATGTTAGCAATGTTTTCTGACTTCTGAGCATATACATTACTCTCACTTATGCAAATCAAGAGAAGTAGTATATTCTAAATTTGTCCACTACAGGAACAATGGGTTTCTTATGTTTATTTGAAATAGCTTTGACAATTTAAAAAAATAAAATAAAAATCCTAGCATATCTGTTAATAAGCCACCTGTCTAAAAATGAAATCTATATGACCAAAACCACATTTTGGGCAAACATATATACATACTGCATGTGATACAAAAAAAAGCATACAGCAGAGGAAGTAAGAAAGAAATGTGTGCAGAAATGTTCACTTTCCATTTTTTAAAATAGTGTTAGAAAAGGGGCAGAACTTGGTCCTGCACTAATGATGTTTCTGATCCCCTCAGGAACTCAAGTTCCCCCTGTCAATACATACAGCACAAAAAAAGACTAATGCAATTTTTTTTGTATTGTTTAGTTTTAATCCATGTAAACTTGTGTTGTATTCTTGAAATACTATTTAAACATCTTGAAGTGGAAAGAAGCAGGAAAGATGGGAAGAAAAAGAACCTTCAAAAAACAGGAATAATCCTAAGGTTGACAGGAAATCAAATCAAGAGTTAAATGTTAATTTTGGCATCAAATGCTTTGGTCACACAATACTGACTCTGTGATCCTGGATGCTCAGCTCTAGACACCCAGTTATGAAAGGTAGGCGTGTTGTAGTTTTTCCATTTAAGTTCCAACAAACAGTTTGCCATCTCCCCAGACAAAGAGGGGGGAGAGGGAGAAAGGTGGCTTGCTTTCTTTTTATTTCTTTTTTTTTCCTTTTTCAGTAATATGAATTAATCTGTAAGTCAACAGGAGGAGGAGGAGGATGCTGGGAGGTGTCAGTTCACCCCTTTTGTTTACATGTTCTGCAGCACAATTGCTGAAGCACTTTCCTCTGGCAGAGATTGTTCTTTTTCACCAGCATACAGAATCCTCCCTCGGCCCAGGACTCTTCCGTGGCTTCCAGAGGGTAGCAGCAAGAGAAGGAGAGGAGGTTGAAGGTTTGGAGAGCACGGCGTGTACAATGGAGGAAGGTTTAATTGGTCAGACATGCAGATTTGGTTGAAAAGACCATTCGGGAGCAGGAAGTAGGAAATTTGGTCCATCAAAAGGAATTTCAGTCAACAGCATTTTTTTTTTCAGGAAGAGATATTGTGGTCCAACAGGGAATGATTGGTATCCATTTATGAAAAGGAAAAAAAGATTAGAAAGAGAATAATTAGAATACAGTGATGTTTACAGCAAAGGAATTTGTTCTCAATCTCTATGAATTAAAAGAATAAAACAATCAAACCACAGAAAAAGAGTAAAACATTCTCAACAGAAATGCAAATCCTATAGAGCGAGTTGATTTTAAGGCATTGAAATCTCTGCTTTTGTATACTAACAGAAAAAAAAAACCCAAACCCTCCTGGATTTTCCTTGTTGCCCATGACTGCTGAGAACATGTGCTGTGTGGTGTGACCCTGCATGGTGCACTGCAAGTGCCTGAAGGCCTGCACATCCATGTGCTGCCCTTCCATGAGAGCTGCATTTGGAAGAATGGTGGTGACAGTACTGAGATGGGGTGTCCTCACCCTTGGGAACTACAGGGATGTGATTGAGGCTGCATGTGTACAAATGAAGATGGATTTATGTAGCTGTACAGAGACAAAGCTGGTATCTCAAATGTTTGCATTGCAGAAATCAATTGCAATACCATATTACTATTACACTTCTTAATTTGTCTATGTATATCTGTCCTCTTCTGGACTTGCTTAAGACAATAACTCTTCCAATGTCCAGACATGAAAAGGGCTCACTACTAGTTTACCACTATCTGCAATGTAACTTTACAATGAACAGGATAATTTTCAATGTTTGGGAACCTATATTCCAACAGGAAGCGCAAAGGTCCACAGGAACAAGACTCACACCTGTGCTCTTTCTTTTTTCTTTTTGAAGTCTTCTTTAACTCTTAGTAAATCCAGTGGAAATAAGCTGGACCCAAGAGTCACTGTTAGCTTTTACTACATCTGATGTCAGGTATCTTCCCAGACTTTGTTCTGATATGATTTTCCTGTTGGATTGCTCTTGTTAGGCTCTATTTACAAGTAATTCACATGGTAACATGTTTAGGGAAGTACAATGTTATCTAAATGTTTCTGTAATTGTGACATTTAAAAGGAATTATTATTAGTGAATAATTAAGACAATCATACGTAATAAGAAGGCTATCTTGGCTGCCACAGAGAATTTGGAGGAAGTTCAAATTTCCACCCTAAATTGTATGTTTCCTATTTCAGAATCCCTTTTTTCTCACTACCCTTTCACACAAGTCAAGCAATCCTGCGGGTGCTTTAAATCATTTTTACTTACCAGCATTTTCAGAGTTTAAAGTGCTGAGATAGATAAATGTAATTCTATTAATAGTACTCTAGGGTTCCTCATATAAAAATCTGTTGAAAGCAAAAGCTTTTGAAAAAAAGGCAAAGTACATTGTTGGCAAAGGGAAAAATTATTTTAGGAAAATTCAGGTAAAGCGGGTGGGACTAATCTTGCTAACACATGCAAATGTAAATTTCTCCTTTTCATACACCTGAAAATTTTAAAAAGTAATGTAGACCATACTTAAGAAGAAAAGCAGGCCAAACCAACTCCATACATGTAAAAAAAGAAGCTGGAAGTGATAAAATAGATCTTTTCAGAGACTTGCACTCACCATCCTTGCATACTGTTCCAATGACACAGACACCAGTGTCTAGGTTATAGCCACTTGGACAGCTTGTACAGTTTCTGTCTCCTTGGCCACTGCAATCCAAACAGCTGGCATCGCATCTGAAAGACAACGGCAGGAGTTGGCCTTCTGGCCTCACCAAATACAACGCTTCCTAGGACACCTCTTCTGTATTGCAAAGCACTTGTTTGCTCTTTCTAGAGGTACAAGGTACTATAATATTACTACTACTAATTTTGATTATAAATAATGAAATACCCCTGCAACTCAGTCCTGTTTCTTTCCATCAACAAATTTCTACTCCAGAGTTTTTACTAGGCAGCTGTATTATTCTAGTGCGTTGCAACAATGCATAAATAATCAGCAAAAGTATCAAGCTGATGGTGCAAACATGTGCATGTAAAAGGCATGAACTAAGGCCACAGGAGAGACATGACTGACATGATGCCCAGTCCCTTCACCACCCATCTTGCTCCATTGTCTTTTCATTACATATTCATTGTCTTTTTATGTAGAGCACACTGAAACACACAGGGATTCCCTTCCTGCCCTGAGCTTAGATCTGAGTCAACAACAAATGATTCCAAAGGGCAACAAATGATATTTGTTTAACAAAGTATGGAATAGAGAAAATGCTCCTTCCTTGCACAGCACAACTTTGCCCAAGATTTATTCAGCCATTTTTGCACTTGAGTCAGGTAAGCTACTCTGGACAGTAGTTTGGAATCCACCAGCACTATGTTTGTGAATATGCAGTGGAAGAACTGAAATGGTCTTTATAAATAGGAACTAACTTGCAATAAAAAAAACTGTAGTTTGATTGGTTTTGTTTGCTATTAAGAAATGCAGATCCTCTGTCAGATTTGTAAATCTTATGCTTCTATGCAAATCTGCTTACAGGCTCACTAAGGCTCACTTTAAAAGTGAAGGCCACACACACATATACCAGAAAAAACACTTTTATAGGACCTGTATGAATATAAATAATAAAATAATAATAATGGTAATAATAACAACAACAATAATAATATATTTTTCTTATTTACTTAGCATTTAGTATTTTTTTAAGTTTTGATGTCAACAGTGTTTTATCTTCTAATAAGTATGGCCATTTCCAACACAGTAATAGCTAATATACTGCCAAATATCAGATATATCAGCCACTGACGATACCTTTTGCAGCTTTTGTATCCACTTTCAGCAGAGTGATCAAGGTAATAACCACTGCTACAGGACAGCACACATCTTCCATCTTCCATAAAGTAACCCTGTGTGCAGTTTATACAGGCATCTATTCCAGCACCTTAGTTGGAAGAGAAATGTTTAGAAGGCAGGTACATTGTTAAAATAAACAATTACATCATTTCAGTGTATTTTTTTCTAAAATAAATGGCTGCAGTTCTAAAGCTCCCACAAAATCTACCAGTCATTATTCCATCCCTGGAAGAAAATGGAAGGTATTACTGGAAATCAGAGTAAGTTCTACTAAAATTAAAAAAAGAAAAAAAAGAAAAAAAAGAAAAAGAAAAAAAAAGGAAAAAGAAAGAGGAATTTATGAACTCTTTCAATTAAAAACCTAGATTTCTATGCTAGTTGAAAGAAGTTTGCCATATTTGAAATGTAACTAAAACCTACTAACAGAATGAAGGATTCACATGTAAACAATGATGCTATACTTTAAGTGTGGTACATAGTGGAATAAAATCAGAGGTAAAATCATACAGGAATGAAAACTATGCAGACAAATGTCAGTGGGTACCTGCACATGTTGCACAGGAACGGTGGCACGGCTCACATTCTCTGCCATTATGGTATTTTCCTTCTTCACAGCGGATAGCACATCTGGTGCCATGCAAACTATCATAAAAAGGCCAAAAAGGACAGAGCAGATAACGGCAACAGAGGACAAGAAGATCGTGCACAAGCCAGTAATTCTCTTTTAATTAAAGAACAACCCATATATTACGCTTCATCAGCTTCCTTCAATGGTCATATTTCATAAATTTAGAGACACCAATCACTTAAAGAGGGAATGCAAAGCAGTTTTCCCCATGGTGAAATAAAGAAGCTGTTTACAAACTTTCTAAATACTACCAAGTAATACGGGACAGAAAAAAATAAACAATGACAAGCAGCACTAAAAATTTAGGCATGTAAAATGCAATTATCGAGGAATTTGGCACAGGGTCAGCATTAAAAAAAAATGCTAAGGGACTTGTTAACTGAATGCTGTGTGGCTTGTGAGATTTGTTGAGATTACAGATGGAGGTATTCTGCCTGCAGGCACTTTTGAGAGAGCACAAAATATGAGTAACAAATCACATTTTTATGTATTCCTTGAAGTAGTTGTTTATTGCTTTCATGTTATATGGTGTCTATAGCAGTTTGTTGGGATTTGGGTTTTTTTTGTTTGTTTGAAAATAATTTTTTTAAACTAGGATGTCTCTGCCATATTTGCCATCTTCTGCAGAATCTCAGGATTCATCCAATTTAACATTTTCTCTAAAAATGTTCATCAGCTCCGGGGTTTCCCACTCTGAGTGCTAACCATGTTTTTACAGACTGGATCCAGCAACAGCCAGGTAAGTTCAGCACCAGTGACAATTTTCAAGAGTGTATTCAGTCCCAGTTTAGAAAATAAACTAGGAATACAACAAAACTTCATCATAACCCCTGCTTTTCTCTTGTCTTTCCTCAGCAACAAACCTCAAAGCGCTTTACAAAAAACATAGCATTATCATGTTTTTACAGATGGGAAAATAATTTGCCCAGGTTTATTTAATGGGCCAGTAACGGAGTAGATCTGGAATTCAGGTCTCTCAAGACCCACTCAAGGAAGGCCCTGCTCATTGATACCTCTGCCAAGAAAATGCAGAAAGTATGGAACAACTATGGAATGTGAAATACATGTCCTGAAAGGCTATTAATCTGAAATAAACACACATTTTTTTAAAAATGTTACCAAAAATGACCCTCTATTTGCTAAAATTGCCCAAGAAAACATGAAGGTTAGGTTTTAAATTTTTTAGTAATTCAATTTCAATAAAGGAATTCAGCTATTGAGGTTCTAGAAGCAAAAACTTTTACTAAAAGATGAAAAACCACTTTAATGCAACAGGAAACCTCAGTGTTGAAACATTAACACAATACTTGTATTCAAAAGAATTCCTACAGATACTGAATACTGACTTGATATTTTTGTGGCACTAAACCAGCATACAGTCTGCTGTGAATATTATATGATTTTTGACCTTTGCTACTTGGACCAGAATGTCATTCTTTATAAAGAAGCTTGAAATGTATACTGCTGCTTTGTATGTTTATCTATCATTTTAAAGAATAATTAAGTTCTCCTCTGAATGAAAAAAATCTCACCTGCTGTTTAAAATACGTGATCACTGTACTGTAATAGAATTGAGCCTCAGTACTTGAGGTAAGTGAATGGCTGGATATGTGAAGAAATACAATAAAGATAAGAAAATAATTTCTAACTACCAAATTAATAAATCAGAAAGATTAATACAGTTCATTAGCTCTACTTCTGAAACAATCCTTCACTGACATAATGTAGGTCAAAAATTGAAGAAGCCAGCCTTCCACATGACTGTGGCTTTTATGTTACCTGATATGAAAAGCCTTCTAAAAATCTGTTGTCAGCCAAATAGACACACAGGATCACTATTACAGACTAAACAGCATTGGAACAGATGAAATGAGGGCCATGCAAAGTTAAATAGCTATCTGATGTTCTTCATTGTGTATCTCCAGCCTTGTCTACCTTGTCAGATACTATGTTTAGCGGCATAGATAATTTCCTTACCTTAGGCCATGTTTGCACTCTGTGCAGATTTGGAATTCAACACAGGTCTTACAGTTTTCACTACATTTACGACAAACAATCTTATCTACAAGAGAAAAAAGAAAACAACCCAGAAAACCTTGGTCAGTTTTGTTTGATAAAATTGTATGAATATATTATTACATGACTTACTACTTTTTAGTTTGACATCAACATCAAGCTAGACTAAAGCAGCAAAATTCTCCCTATCATTAGCTTTTTCCATCAAATATCAAATGATTTACAATATTTCCATAAATCTGAAGTTATAGTTGCACCCCAAGAAAAAAATATGTTTTGAGGCCATTAAAAATTTTTCATAAACACTTAAAATTTACATTCACAATTTATAATATGGACTTAAGTCACCTTCTCATATTGTAGTAATATGCACTAATAATTGCCATGTGTTCTGGAGACTGTCCTGCAATCTTACACCTTCCATGCCAGCAGTCTGTCCTGTCTTCCTGATTTGGTGCTAAAGACACATCAGCATAAACAGATCTGATCTTAACAAAGTAAATACATAAATTACTTAACAACTGTTTTTTTATCTCTGGAGATCCCTTCTTTAAAAAACCCCTTCTCTCTCTTCAGCCCTGCTGTCTTTTGACATGCAGTGAGTGACACATACCATTTTGAGAAGAAAAGCTCAATTTCCCCATTTAATCCTACATTTTCATCTATCCATCTTAATTTGTACGGGAAGGAGTTCTCTTTACTGTAGTTTCACACAGTGAAAATGCTGGAATTAAGGTAGGACCTGTTTTTACTAATTCTCAAAAAAAGCACACAGCTTCATGCTGGAGAAAGCAGAATGTTAGGTACCTAGATGAACAAAGCTCCTGAGAACATATTTATCTCCTAAGGGGAGTCTAAAGATAACAGATGTCACTGCAGTTTTAAGCCCATTTGAATATATGTATTTTTGTTAGCCAAAGCTGGAAAGTAAACACGGACAGTCTACTTGCCAATCACAGGAGGAAGCTGAAGGCAGGTACCTATCATGGCAGAGGTTTGCTGCTCTCGGGCAGTGACATCACTCTGGAGGTGCTTAGGTCTGTCCGAAACAGTATTTGCAGCCATGTGACATCTGAAGAGCCTATTTTTGGCAGAGCTCTGGTTCACTGGCCTTGGCCAGTGTCTCAGCTCTCTCTTCTGGTGCCATATAATCTAGCTGAATGGGGAATCATGTCAGAATGGGTGCTGTCTGTCCCTTCCCCAAGTAGTGACAACCTTTGCTGTCCTTCAGCTGACTTGCTCTTGAACTGCCCTGGTTCTGCCACTGTTACTCCCAGGTACCCCCAGCTGAAAAGATATCCTGCAATAAGCATGGTTTTTAAAATAAAGGAAGATTATTCAGGACATTCTTGATCACGCTTGGCAACAATTTAATAAAAGGAAAAGGATAAGAGATCAACATACACTTTTCCTGCTCATAAGCATTCCAGCAACCTCCCCAGATGAAATTCTGTAGCCCACAATACAAAACCAACAAGAAATACTAACTCTTGTCCAGGTAAAACCCATCAGGGCAGTTGGTAATACAGCTATTGGTTACTTCATTCAGGTAGTAGCCAGATTTACAGGTCATGCACTGGTCACTATGGCCTCCAACACAGGTTTCACAATTGGGTGAGCATTTTTTACATCGTTTCTTGTCTGCATTGTAGTGACCAGGTGGGCAGGTCGAAACACAGATCCTGCAGACAGCAGGGAAGAGAAGGCAGAGTTGTTAATGAAATAGCCTGCCACCACATTCCTGGACCATGACTGCAAAGCAGAAGTATTTCTCAGCATTGTTCCTTTTCTAATGATCATGTACTTACTAAGATATAACCCTTCAAAGCACTGCATCAAGCTGATTCTCTTGCATTTATGTCCCTACGCATGCTATCTCACCAGCATATGTCAGACAGTCTACAGTATAATTTTGACCATCTACATTTCTTCCTATCTTGTTCACCTAATCACTACATCAGCTGTAGTAGCTATGAGAGTCTATGAACACATAGATATACAGAGAAAGTTTCTTAGGGAAAAAAAAAAAAAAGAGGTGGGGATATAATCAGAGAAGGGTTTTCCAAAGCTGTATTTTAAATACTGATTAGCTAGGATTTGGGGTTTTTTTAACTCCAAAGAAAATTTTTCAAAATCAGGGGATAATTAATTATCCATGACTGTAATGAAGAGAAGAGGAAAGAAAGTTAAGAGATATATATAAGAAATCAATGAAGTTTTTTTCTCTTGCTCTTACCTTGTGTTGTTTTTAGATTTGTAATAATAGTGCAGACAGTCAGTACAATGATCTGGTCCTGGCCCATCACACCCTACTTTACTGCATTCTGCATTGCAGGGACCTGTAATAAAAACAGAATACAGAGGGACAAAGGGATTAAAACTTCTCTTTTAAGGGACACCTTAAAACACAGGATTTTATTGCAGAATGCAATTACTCTGTTTCCCTCTGTTGAGGACTACACCTAGCACAGGTAGCTTGGTTTGCTACTTGCACTGTGAGCTCAAGATTGAACTCTGGGGGGCAGAAGCTCCAAGCAAGGGGCTGTGCAGACCCTATGCATAAAAAACGACATACCATTCAGGTGACCAGACATGTAGAGACACAGCAAGAGCCAAAAACCCTGAGACTTTCATGTTTCTAAAGGTACAAAAGCCCAAGGTTTCCCTTGCGCAGGGTCTCTCATCAGAGGCACTCAGCTCAAGCTGTTATTTTTTTATTTAGTTATTGCACCAAGATTAAGTTATTCTAAGGATTGGGAAGTCTGAGACTCTGCTATGGGAAAACTGGGATTGAGCTAGTGAGGAAGCCTGGCTTGATTATGTGAGTGTGGGGTGTATGTCCGTGAAGGGGCGTTGGTCCTAGCTCAGGTGTTGAGAGTATGACATCCAGAGTGGCTCCTGGATGGTTGGACAAGGAGGTTTCCTGAATACCTGCATGATTTGACTTCAAAAACTCAGAAAAAAAAGCCAAGCTTTTCAAACAAGTATGACATCCTCATTGCATGTGGAAATGTATAAAGACCTCTATAATTCATAATTAGGAATGATTAGCAAAATAACTTCTAAAAAGAAGGACAACATAAACGATGAATATCATGATCAGTGGCTACTCTGGCTCCTGAGTGAGTATCAGCTGGTCCAAGTGGCTACCATGAGCCAATGGAACAGACACAGGGCCCTGATGCTCTGTGCTCCTACATGCTATGAAAGCCTCAGCTAGTACTTGCTGATTCCCAGGTCCTTTGTATCACCTGCACTCATATTAGGTTTGATTATGCTTTGGATCTGTTCCAACTTATTATTTTCTATTATTTAGTTCTTACAGTTTTCAAATAGATCCTTCCTTCTATGGGAAGAGAGAACCATCAAGTCTTGCCTTTATGCAGATGAACAATGACTGTGGGCGAAGTTACAACTTTCAGGATCCCTGATCTCTCCTGAATGAAATGTGTTGAGTTTGTTTCATATAAAAGCTTAAGAAGTTTTAAGCTAGTGACCTTTACAGTAGAGATAGTAGTGTTTCATTACCTACCAAAACATGGAGTTCCGCAGCTGTCCATCTAAAATAGACACAACTGACATGCTATGAAAGGAGAATGGAATAACAGAAAATACTGAATTGAACTTTCTCCTCCTTTTTGTTGGCTAGAGATATACTTCAGATTCATCACATGGTACTGCTAATGCTGGATTACATGTAAGAAACTGACTTATTTTGCAGTGCTAAAAATCTAACTCTACTAAAGTCTAATGACAAGGTTGAAAAACTTCTGTAGGGATCAGTGAGAAACAACACACAGTAGAAGATAATATTCTTCTAATATATATATGCATAAGTATATATGTAGCTTTATATCCTTATATGCAAAACAGTACATTCTTCATAGCATGTTAAGAGTAGCTTAAAAATACATAACTCTATGCATACAAACTCAAATGCCCAACTTTCAATTATGAAACAAGTACTTCTCATCTTCAGTGAAGAATCCAATTCACTGAACATTTTACATGTGCCGATTCTCAGGTCATCCTTAAAGCCATTAAGGGTTCAGTAAATGCACAAACAGAGTAAATGAATATACACACCTGAATAGTCATCTGTTGCATAATCTTCTGTAGGGTCTTCAACTGGACTGGAGCGCACTCTTTCCACTTTGGAAAAATCATTTCTTGGTGAGTAAGGCTGGATGGATGTTCCATACAGTACTAAGGACCACTCTTTCAATTTGCCTGGAAGTTAAGTATTATAAAACTGTTTTCAGAACTACTTCTCTTCTCTGTGTCTTACAAAAGTATGTAACTTTTAAGCATGTTATTATGAGGAGGTATGGAAGACATTGCTTTTCAAGTAAGTGCAATAGTTGTTTTAATATAAGCTGAGAAAGCATATTTTCTTCTTCATATCTTCACACTGTATTTTCATTGCACTCCAATCTCTTGTAAATCTAGCTAAGGTTTGCACTATGGGCTGAACTCAATATAAACAATAAACAAAACATCTGGGCATACAGTTATTTGGAATATGTATATGGTACTGCATAAGGTGGTTTTGCTCTGGATTTCACTATCCCCTCAGAACACTATTTATTGTCCAGTAATTATTATTTGAGATCTTTTAGCTAAGTAGCTGTATTCAGAATTTTGACTTAAGGAAGGGATTTCATTGACTTTTAGGACACAATTTGATGAACAAGAAACACCTTCTCTTAAAATTTCCATGGAAGAACATCACTGTCCCCCTAAAATCAGCATAATTTCTAATTTATTTGTGCCAATTATTTGGCAGATATATTACTCCACTGTCTGCAATCATCACTAATATTTTATCCTTGTAATATTTGAATGAAGACAGAAAAAAACATCAGGCCACCTGAAGCATTATCTGACTTTCTGGTAAGTTTTTTTGGGAAGAATAAAAATATAAAGGTGTATCAAGTCATCAGTTCATGCTATCCGAACATAAAGGGTGAACTTTCAGTCCCCAGCTTTCTCTCTATACTACTAGGTGAAAAAATCTGGAGAAAGAGCAAAAGCACTCAGGCCTGAAATAATGCCTAAAGAAAAGATGCATAAAAACCACATCCCTGCTTGAAAAGGTGCAACCAAAGTTTGGTATCAGCCCATCATCTTGGTTATGTTAATCTGTCCTGGAAGAGTTAGTTGTAAATGTCAAATTTTCATTAGAACAATGAGAAATCAGAGAAGCAGGGAGAATTTGAATGATCCTGTTTTGGAGGATGTTTTGTGGTTAAAATTCTTCACAAGGAGAACTTATTATTTAATAAGAAATGTAATCCAGGTATGACACTTCTCAAGAAAATAATGTAGTATATTTCAGGTAAAATTAAATTCAAGCAATCTTCCTCTTCTTTCATTTTAATGATATTCAGTAACTTGAAATATTATTCATTTGGACTTTTCAATCTATACAATCAAATTAATTTGACCCTTTCAAGTGATTTTCTGTATTTTTCCCAGTGTCATCTGGTAGCCTCCACTGACATGAAAAAGACAAGTATCTCTGTGCTTGTACATGCATACTTCTAGCAGTAAACAACAATAACCAAATACACTACCTGACAGATCATAAGCTAATTATTTTAAATAGGGCTTTATTTATATACTAGGGCTGAGGATGGAAATCTCTGTTATCTCTATGTCTCCTGCCAATCCAATTTAATCTTTTTGAGACAAAAATTTCTACACTTCATATGAAACCTTCTCTGTTGTATACTCAGTTTTTGAGTAGAAACTGCAAACCAGAGACTATATCATGTGGCAGCTGTGTCACACAGTAGCTTTCAACTTTTCACATCTGAATTATTACTTTCTTTAAAGAGACATTTGATCTTGATTTAAAAAATTGAATCTACCACACATGCTGTTATACTGTTGGCTAATTACCTTGGTGGTGAAACTGGATACACTTAGTTTTCAATTTCTTTTCCTACCCACAGACATGTAACTCCTAAAGACCCATTGGATTAAAAAGATCCAAATAATGCATTTTCTTCCTCTAAAGATATGTGGGAATCAAGTTACATCTCGATGTTCCTTAGACTGATCCAACTATGTCCTTAATGGCACTTTTCTTCTTAAAATGAAGTCACACAGGGAGATAATTTTCAACCAGCTATGCAGTCATCTCTACAGCCCTTTCAAAGAAACTTCTTCTTCATACCCAGTCCCTGCCTTTTTTTGTGTTCTAAACCACTTCCAGAGTGTACAAATCATAATACATTGGATGCAATTAAAAAAATTTGTTTTGCTAAGTTATTCAGATATTTTTATCCCCATTTATTATGAGCCAAGACTCACTCAAATAGAAAAACACAAATTTTTCTATTTCTCCCAGAACACTGGTAAAAGTATTTGCAAGAACCTACTACAAATAACCACAGGTAAAGATGCTCCTAAGGCACAGCACACTGCGTTCAGATTTTACACATACAGAAGATCTTGTACTAACATCACTGCAGGAAGGATTATTACTCTGAATGCATATATAATGCAAAAGGACAGCAAGGGGAATAATGTAGGGTCTCTCGGGAGATTGGTTGCCTTTTAAGAATGGTTCAGTAAATAAGGAGGGGAAAAATTCATGTGACTTGCCAGCAAATAAATTAGGACTGCCTCAAGGTGGGTTTAATTTGCACAATGAAAATATTTCAATAACTAAATATATATGCATACACACACACTTTTATAATGAATAAACAAAGTATGCCCATTTAAGCCAAAATCTTTCTTTCCCCACTTTTGGCTGATTCCATCAGGTAATCTGGCTAGAATAATCCTTTCCCTGCTTGTATTTAGAATGTGTAACAAAAGTCCCATGTTGTATCTATAGAAGAAAGGGTATATTGCAATGTTTGAGAGCAAACATAAACTCTTCAGAATTAAATGTAGAAATCACATGCATTACTATTATGAACTGGACTCTTAATTTCTTTTCAGGTAATAGATATGGCATTACCTTGCTAATGCAGGGATATGATGACACATTGGGTCATTTTAATTTGACTACAGAAAAATGGTGACTCTTAATTATAAGACCTTTCAAGAGCTGAGTAAACACATGCACAGAACACAAACAAGAAACAGGCATGATGATGATATCAGTGTGATAAACTGCAGGCTATGGTGATAAACTGGAGAGGCACCATGAACTGGAGAGGCACCAGGCATAAATTACGTTTAAGCACCTTTTGTTTACTTCATGTTCTCTTCAGTGCAGAGACTAATCCCGATATGCCCAAACAGCTGAATTTATCCACCACTAATATATGGCAGGCACTTCCAAATCTTTTTGAACAGAAGAGTTACTGGACAGCTTTCATCAGAGGGCAACCACTGCTCTAGAAAGATGGGGGATACATTACTAGACAGTATACAATGAACCAGGATCCAAATTCACAACCACACTGCATCTTGTGAAAACCAAATGCACATAAAAACCAAACTAGTCTCAAGCAGTGTTTCACATTGTGGTTAAAAAAAGTAGAGGATAAGCTCTCCAGCAGGATTTTTTCAGTAAATCAGCTTCCTCCACACCCCTAGGTTTTACAGACACACTTTCTCCCAATCCCCTAGCCTTCCTGTGCCTTTTCCAGAGTTGCATCTTTAGGCTTTAGTTCTGACGGAGGAAAGGAAATCGGTTCCATTAGATTAGATACTGTAGCACTGAGAGAGAATAGATAATGTATTGAAATCAATAAACCTATAAACTATATATGTAGTTGTAGGGTGTAGGAGTGTGCAGGAACAGACCTTGAAGTGTAAAGCTGGAAATGTAGCAGGCCACTTTGAGATCATCCTAGTGGTGAAAAAGCCTGTACAATATAGCTGGAGGATTGTCCAGAATAAAAGTTTGCAAAATGGCTCCATGCTACCTCTTTTTTAGTGCAAGGTGTGTGTCAGGGAAGAGGGAAATTGCTGAAATGTGTTGCTCTGTGGTTGTCCTTCATGCCTGATTGGAGGAACCAATGGGTTCCAGTACATACAAAGGTGAAGAGCTACTCTAACTTGTCCTTCACACCAAAGATGTTCCTGGATGTGTCAGGAATGACAAGTGTAAAATGGAGTTGAAAATACTTGATTTTTGTCTCTTTTCAGTAATTTGATTAAAATTAAATGACTTATTTGCTGCTTAATACTTCCCTGTCTATCAAATTCTAAAGCATTGAAAATTAAAAAAAACCCCAAACACAAATCCTCCTCCTGAATCTCTGACTAGTTTTGCTTGTACTCTGTGGCTGCTTTTCCAAGCACATTTAGTGAGTACTCCTTTTTAGTGTACTGGAAACCTTGCATTTCATTTAGTGGTGCATTTAACATTGTTTGGTTAAGATCAAACCATAGCTGGAAAGCTATGGTGAGAAGCCACCAGTGGTGATAAAGTGAAATTTAAAACACTGGCAATATTGGTGTTTCCTTTCAGAGCTCTAGGGGAAGATAATCAAGATTCTCAAAATGCTGCACTTAAAGTTAACCACATGACTATACAGCTAACATTTAAATAACACTGGCCATGGTATAAAAAGTTACCAGAGTCTAGAAGATGTTTTCTGCTCAGAAATTTTGAAAATCATACTTTATCTTGGTTCTCACTAGAAGACCATATTGACCACATATGGTGTAAAAACTTTTCAAATTTGGCTTATGATGGCTGGTTTACTATCTTAAAAAACTAAACTCAGGTTATGTAGACTAGTGAGTCAGGCAATAGGACAATATATTTGATGGCTGGACAAAGAACCTTTTTTTAAAAGTTGAGACTGGCTATTGGAACATAACACAGCCAAAATAGAGTAGAAATAAAGAATCAAAAATTCTCATTCAATTTTATCAACAGTGATTGAGTGAGACTGATCTGTAAGTTAATTTTTTTTTAAAACAGATCATCTAAAAAAACCACAGAAATAAGTTCAGAATAAAAGTGGACCATGTATCTTAAAAGGTAAATAACAGTAACATAAAAATGAAGAGTGCGTTGATAACTTAAATTTAGAATAATGCTCTTTCCAGCTATGGCTTCGTACTAAAATGTTTATACAGAGGTTCCAGCTGTAAATAAAAGGTGGAAAACAGTAAGCACTTTTCAGAATTCACACAGCTCACATAAATGTTAGAGTCCTACCTGGAGTCTTGAAATTTCTCAGCTGAGATGGAGTGTCACAGATTTCCAAGATCCAATCACCTGCTGCTTTTTCACTCCAGCAGTGAGTAGTCATAAACTCCCAGTTTTTAAATCCTTCCATGGAATGATCAAATAGCCTAAAACAAATGATGACATTATTTCAAGGCAATCATTCTTTTTTCCTGGGGAGCTATGCCTCCAAGTGTGCAAACTCTTGAATAATAACTCTTAATTAATCAGCCAGTTTGTTCATCTGTACCTTCACATAACATTATTCATGATGGTTCTCTCACATGTATTACAAGCACATTCAACAGGTCTTTGTTCCTTGATGGAATAGAGTCTTTACATGCCATCATGTTTTTATAATGAAAAAGAGAATGGCAAGGAAATTCATTGCAATAACACCTTAATTGCTAATGCTCTTTAATATGATTTGTGGGTCTTGGAAAACCTGCATACAATACAGAATTCCATTGCTTTAACAGCATGGTGTAATTATAAATAACTTGTAAACTGGAAAATCTCAGTAACATTTATTTTTGGCTTTGGATTGGAATAGTTAAAAGGGGTTTAAACCCAATAAAAACAGTAAGTTTAAGACAATAGTGATTCAATACATTACTTCTTGTGAAGAAGTAATATGCAACTGAGACATTGGTCTCAATCCTCAAACAACCAAGGTATCACCCTCTTCAAACACTTCACAGAATTCAGTTTGGGTAAAACTGAGAGACTAATGGAATCTGATAGTTTAATCAAACAAATACCATTACCATAATTAAATTACTTAGATTGTGGCTGAAGACATTAGATCTTAGGCCTGGATTATGATAATTTCTAGTATAGGGGGACCAATTTCAGATACTGCAATGTGATTGTGATCCCCTGTGAGACAGGGAAGGAGGACCCTTCCTGGCAGGAGATTAGACACAAGCAAATTTGCACTTTTATTTAGTGTTCACAGTGTGTTGCTTGGTACCCCAAAACTATTGATGAGAAGAGCACTCTCAGTAGGACTGTTGCCTCCAACAAAATCACGTGGCTCAACTTAAAAAATATATATATAACTATACATTCACATATATGTATTTTTATATATATTTTTGTGTGTATATATTTGTGTTTATATATTTTTATTTATAGATATTTTTGTGTATATATACACACAGAGATATGTATACATGTCAATTTATACATGCAGGTATATACATACATATGTGTGTAATCTCTATCACTATTTAAATTTGATCTTTGTGTATGAAAGCTCCACTGTTAATAGCTGCAATTAAATATTTTTAAAAGACAAGAATCTCTACAGTAGAAAATCCAATGGATTGAGAATGCTTTTCCATAAAACAGAGAAAAGCCTAGCATTAGACAACATAAATATTATATTTTAATTCATGTGAATCTGTTCTTTTCTAAGCTAGTTTCAAGCTTTATTCTCAAAAGGTTGTGAAATTCAGCAAACAGGAAAACAGGATGCTTGTGTAGGTACATTCCTGGTGAAAACTGTCACACTGGATAGAAATAAAATGCCATAGTTCTTGCTGGAAGCTTTGGTCAGTCAGAGGCATGGGGTCAGGTACTGTGTCCAACACTTTTTGCAACAGAAACTGTATGGACCTACAGGATTATAGGGCTCATCCAAAACCTGATTTTCATAGTCTCATTTCAAACATAAAATCACAGAATCATAGAGTATCCTGAGTTGGGAAGGATCATCAAAATCCAACTCCTGGCTCTACACAGGACAGCCCCAAGGATTACACCGTATCTCTGAGAGCCTGCTCCAGTGCACAACCACCCCTGGATGAAGAATCTTTTCCTAATACACAGCCTAACTCCCCTGACACAGTATCAGGCCACCCCCTCAGATCCTGTCACTGGTCACCACAGAGGAGATTGGTATCTGCCCCTTGGCTCCCCTCAGAAAGAAGATGCAGACTGTGATGAGGTCCCCCCTTAGTGTCCTCCAGGCTGAGTATGTCAAGTGACCTCAGCCACTCTATGTATGGCTTTCCCTTCTGACCCTTCACCATTTTTTCAGCCTCCTTTGGAACTCTCTAACAGCTTTATAACCTTCTTACATTCTGGTGCCCAAAACTGCCCCCAGCACTCGAGGTGAGGCTGCCCCAGGGCAGAGCAGAGCAGAGCAGAGCAGGACAATCCCCTCCCTTGCCTGGTTGGCAATGCTGGGCCTGATGCACCCCAGGACACGCTTGGCCCTCCTGGCTGCCAGGGCACTGCTGGCTCATGTTCAGCTTGTCATTCAGTTTGGGCTACCTTTTCCCATTATAAATGAATACCTATAATAGTAGTCTAATTTATTAGCACTTATAAAATGAAATTAAAATATATATTGGGATTCATTTTCACTGATAATTGTGTGAGATTTTCTTCTGCTACAGTTCTGTAATTCGGTGTACGTGCCTGTAAGTGTATATGTAGAAATATTTTGGCTGCAGAATGGGCCTATTTCATGTCACTGTTAAATCAGTTGTGTGAATACAGCAAATCTCACAAAGGTATGGCACATACCATTTACTGAAATGGTAGAAATTATTACACAGTCATTATCCAGAATTTGCATGCAAGTACGCTGTTCAATTTAAGTTATGTAGGCTATTTCCAACTGTTATTTGAATTGAGGTACCGTTGTTTTCTGATAGTTTATGTATTACTTTCTAAACACCTTATCAATGCAACAAGACACCAGTATTTCTCTTTGCCATTATAGCAACTAAATTATATAGTATTATGCAAGTACTGTGCAATTACAAATTTGTATTCACTGAGGTCTTGTTCATATACATTAGAAACACAAGTTCCTCTTTATTTTTACTGCATTTAGTCTGATATTTTCCATATTACTTTTTGGATAACTAGGTGTGTCTTGTTTTGAAATTTTAAAGTGTTGTTGGATATCCATTTTAATAATTCTTTTAAGTAATTTTGGGTAGAAGAGAAAAAAAGTCCACGTGTCTTGTTTTTAAAAACACGGTTACCTACAATATACTGTGACTGGAACTGTGAGCTTTCATCCATGGAAATGGGGAAAATTGGGTAATATTATTTCTGAGAAAATTTACTGGTTTTTTTAAAGAACACCTCTTTGAGAAAGATTTGAATTTTATAAAAGAAGGTCTAAATGGAATCTTTGAATGTATGAACTGTGTTTCCACAAAAGATTCTAAAAATAAGTCAAAAAGCTACAGACAGGTCAAAAGAATAGTAAAAAACAAAGTAGAAACATACTGACTCTGAGTCTGTGTACGTATTTTGGACGTGCAAAATTGTCCAAGTACTTTTGCTTTGCTTTGTTTATACACTAAACTGTCAAATCAAAGAACCTATGAGACAATGCAGGGATTTCACTTTCAGTGAAATAAATGAATGAAATGATCAAATGTTCAGATGTACATTCCTCATTCAGAAATAAATGCATAGGATCTTTTAAGGAACATGCAGTCAGTCCAGAATTTAATTTTGTAATTTGTCAAAATTCCTATCAAAAATGCACTTATGACACAGATGATCTTGGATTGATAAAATTTAGTAATTTAGTACATGGTCTGATGAACTGCTAATTGACTATTACAGATTATTATAGACTAAAATACTTAAACAAGATAACTAGAATAATCTGATGGTTTTTTATGACCATGATCATATACCTGTACTTGTGAATGTAACATGCTTTTAAAGACCAAAGTGATTAACAACATTTGAATTTTCAAAACTTATTTGCTAACATAACCACAACAGAATGCCAATTCTGTTACTCAATTACTCAGGGGACCTTTCTTAGAAACAGAACACTCAACATGGAGTGAATGTTACTGCATGATTGACTATATAATTATAAGCTGCTGCCTACAATGAACAACAGCATTAAATTTTAAAAAAAACTTGCTCTTCTCTTTCTAAGGAGTTTTATGCCATACTCATACCATATGTACGTCTAGATAAGAATATATGTTATACAGTGTAGAATAAAACGACTATTTTTCTTAAAACAAATTCAAGAGTCTTGATCTCTTCCACTGCCACCACTTCAGCCTAAAAATTGCATAACCTTTCTCTTCAATAACATAATTTAAGCAGAAATATTAATCTGTAATCAAACTTTAGACCCAGTGGAAAGCACTTAGCCACTTTCTAATAGCATTAAAAAACCCAAAAAACAAATGTCTCAGCTTTTCAGCAAAGAATCTTTATATTCCTAAATGCTTGGAATAATTTGTTTCAATTTTTAATTTCATGTGAGGAAAGGCAGTGAAGGTAGTGGATTTGTTTAGCAACACCAGCATCACCCATTATGAACACTAAGAAGTAAACACATAAAAGGAGCATTTTTTTCAGTTATCAAGATTGTTTGTTTCAGCTGCGAAGGTGCAGCTGCAGCTGACTGACAGCAATGGTTGCACACTGAACTCAATGCATTAAGAGCCTGGAAACTCTGCACTAGCTAGTGGCTGCAGCTGCAGTAGAATAGCTGGAAAGAGGTAAGAATTTTCTTCTCCTACAGCAGCTGTCTTTGTTATGATGTGCTCCAGCACACAAACTGGCAGCCTCATGGGCAAGTGGTCCTTGCCCAGAAGTCTGCACAGCCACCAGACTTCAAGTGCGCTTACAGTTTGAAGAGACTATGTAGTGCCTTCCCAAGCTGCGCACCTGAAAGTGCTTTGGTCAACTATTCTCTTTAAAGCAGCTCTTCTCCACGGGGTTGAATCATCAGCTCCCTGTGAGATGTAGCCCCTGAGAAACTGCAGACAGCTCAAACTGACATAACCAAAGCTTTGGTCAGACCCTACTGCCCATCTGCACTGAAGTATTCGTAAAAAAGAAATGGTCAGAGATTTCAGGCATTTCAGAAGTTTTCTTACCTACATGTGGGAGATCACTTAAAATTTATGTATTTGGAGCTAAAGAAAACATATTTAAAGTATTTGCATACAAACTTTTTTTTTTTCATTTCCATATTACATCTGGTTATCACAGTTAGTTTTATGAAACAATGGCTATCTCTGAACTATCATGATAAAGTTGTTTGGAGTAACATGAACAATAGCGTACAATCCTGCCAACCTGAAATAGTGGTTGGCATCTTTAGAGGCAGAGTGCTTGTCCCCAGGAGCTACACATATCCACATTAAATGATCCACCATTACTTTCAAACATGTCAGGCTGAGGAGCTCCACAAACTCCACTGGTCAGCCAGCTGCTTGGTAGTGGGGTATCTATTCATAAAACCCACAAAGGAAAAAGAAAAAATATATAGCTAACATGAATGAAACAAAACATAGCAAGTATGAGTTGGGAGAAATGGTTTTCCAAGAACTGTTTCACCCTGTAGACACAGTACAAGCACAGGGTTATTAGCTCATTGTGGACTTAGATTACTACCACATCAGAGACCTTTTCAGTGACACTCAGCATGAAGTTGGCCCCTATGTTTCATCATATTAGGATTAAAATGTTAGTTTTCTTTAATATAAGAGCATAACATGCAAGCTGGAAAAAAGATACATACTTATAAAGAAAATTTTCCCCTATTTCAGATCACCGAGGCATTTTATGAAGCAAACAATTGAGTAAGATTAGATAAGAATAACTTGGATTTGGTCTAAGAGTTCTGCAGAGGAGGATATTATTAAAATTTACTGATTGTCTAAGGTTTCATGATAGGAAAAAGATGGTCATGAAGATACATTCTTTTGTTACTGAAGAGAAGTATTATTAATACCAGGTCCATATAAGCTTATGAAGCTAGTGGCCTGGAAAGTTGCCACCATGTGGCTGAAATATTTCAGTTACGCAGTTCAAATGGCAACAGCTGCTTTAAATTTAAAGGGCAAGAATTAAATAAGCCATGACTTCAGTGGGAGACAAATGGGCCCTAAGTTTGTTTCTCCTACTCCCTTTGTATCTAGCTTCTCCTCCATAGCCTGCCTGTAGTGAATGTTTGTTAGAACTGACCTTGGTACGTCTCAAAAAACACTCAGAAACTCACTGCCAAATCCACTGGCCAATTGTTTTTGGAAAGAGGATACTGTTCCCCTTTGGACTTAACTCTAGCCTCATCCTCACACCAGCCAATACACTTCCAGCCTGTATTTTCCTCTGGTGCAGTGCATCCAATGTAATCATGTTTAGTACTTTCCAAACAACAAAGCAGATGTTCCCTGTAATGCAGATTTTGAAGAATGCACATAAGGCTTAAACCAGTGACAGTGTTATCCACCAAATGCCTGCAAAGGAATCCACATCATCTCAGACTAACAAGTTTTCTTACTGAAGTCATTTTAAGGGGTGCCAACATTAAGGATAAAATATGCAGAAAAAAGGCCAAATATTGCCTTGAGGGACCTACTTGTCAATGCACCAGAAATTACGCACAATTACTTTTCTTCCAGAATTGGTGGAGAAGTGCACATGTAAAATATACCTTTTGCACTTAAAAACATTTTACCAAGCAAACTGCTTCAAATTAAACCAAAATGAGTAACTGTAAAGCAATGGGACTTCCCCTGGTTTCAGTAAAAACAGCTGGTATTGCTGCTATTAATCCAGTACATGTACACTAAAAAGTCTTGTATATCTGAGAAAAACATCTCAGTCAGGTAGTAGCAATGTACAACAGCCTCTGGAGCCTTTGCCTATAGCAGAAAAACCAGACTATTTGCTGCCAATGTATCTCTGCATGCATGCCTATAAACTGAATGCATTTATTCACTGACATTCAGTATTATTGATACATTAAAAATCAAATGCCTCATAACTAATTTTTCATACTAGAAAATAACATCCCATTTCAAGTTTTAGTTCATAACATTATGCTAAAACATATACATTGGCAACACACAGCATACTCCTAGTGTCAAGAAATTATTACCTCTAAGCTGTATGACTTCTTACAGCAAGGACAAATGAAGTAAGCCTTGAAACACCATTTCAGAAACTACTGTGTTCATATCCCTCACTTTACCCTAAGAAAGGCCTCATGAAGGCTCTAGGTATTTGAGACCTAGAATTTGCAAGATACGTTTATCCCTAATATTAGAAGCCTGGAGTTGTTTAGTAACCCATCAGCCCAATGTGATGGCAAGTCCAAATATTTCTGAAGTTTCCGTGGGAAGGGAATTTCTGGTGAGATTCTATGAGCTCTGTCATGAATAATTTGTTTCCTGGGAAGTAACAAAATGTGAAAAGGCCTTTCAGGTTTCTTTGTTTTCTGTTTAGTCTTCTGATATTATCATATAAGAAAGAGCTGAACATCCTCTTATTATATTACATATATTTGCATACCCTTTCTCTTCTGCACATACAGAAAAGAATTATTTTTAAGGTGCAGGGGTTACAAAGACACTGATTGAATTAAATTTTGTACCTATCCCACACACCAATCATCACCAGAGGTGAACTGTGAATCCTGGAATGTATTTCCCACTTGCTGTGAGTCAGCTGCAGCACATGAGAGCCTAGAGCCAAAAGTTAGCTGTGTTACGACCACTGGGTTTACACAAGATTGTTTTGTTTGGATACCTAGTTGGATGGCTTTCATGTTTTTTCATTTTGAACTGAGGAGGAACTACTGCATGAAAATGGAAGGGAAAACTAAAGAAGGATTTCTTCAAACACAAAAACAAAACCCTGTTTCATAACTAATAAGAGAAACCTGTCTCACACTCGTTAGCAGAAGACAAATTCTTTATTCAGTGCAGTAGTGCAGCAGGAAGACATGGATATGTGTGCCTATGTGCTTTATTAGCAACCTATGACAGCACTCACAATGAAACACAGGAGATATTCTAGAGACCCCAAACTTCCAGGACAACTTCCTCTCCATTTGGTGAATTAGTGCCTACAGCTTGAAGAATATTTTCAGTTTACCTTTTCTTTTAATTTAACATAATCTCTAATGAAAATGTGTATTCACAGTTCAATCAGAACCAAGTCCATTTGACCTCCACCTGTCTCCAAAACAGGCTCTTGGTTTAAAGAGGAAATATAAGTCCTTCTATCATTGAGATAGAGGAGGACATGCAAGTCTCCAGAGCTAGATAATGAGCTTTTCTGGCTGAGGAAGCATGGATGAAAAGCAGTCTGGAAAGCAGGCCACTCTCAATCTGTTAAAAGCCCTGAAGAGTAGGACTAGGGATATTAATTTTGTGAAGATTTAAGCATGATGGCAGAAGAGTTCTCACAACACAGGTTTGATAGATGGCCTTTTTTGCAGTTTCTGATACATAACATCAGTAAACATAAACTTTTCTTTGGGAGCCATCCTCTATGTCTAGCAGAATGGCAGTCATACACATCAAGTGATCAAGGAACAAGAATTACCTATGGTCCCATGAGGAAGAAGATTTCTAGCTAGTTGGAGAAGTATACAAGCATTTCTTACTGTAAATGTAACTTATTTGCATATTTGTAACTGGTGTAAAATTTGGAAAGTTTTCTGATGTTTCTTAATGCTTAACCATGTCTGGTAGGAGGTGGATGACCATGGATTTAGTGAGATTTACATGGGAAAGACTGCCAATATTTTCTTTGAAGAAAATTTCTGCTAGTAGATCAGAAAAATAGAATCATCACTGAGAAGTCTTCCAGTTTGCTAATGATTCCCTCCACTTATCATTTGTTCAATGATACATTGGACAAAGAGATACTTGTCTGAGTTCAATAAGAAGAATACAAAAGACAATTTGACACACTATGACAGTTTCTCCAAAAACATAACGTAGAAGTGACAGGATGAGGAAGAAGATTGATCTTTCTTAGTAGGTGTTGTAAAAATGGCTGGACATTTGAAAACAAGTATCCATCATTGAATTGATGTCTAACTTTCAAAAATTTTTGAAGGTGATGACTAACTTTTAAAAGCTTTAATATGCAATTTACAAATGAACCCTTTAATTTCAAGTGCTAGTGCTACTTTTCAGCGTTGTCCTACTATGAGCCTTTCATAGATTAAGTATGTTTACTTTGAAAAAAAGGATTTGGAAACAGGTAACATCAGGGGTTTAAAAAATATTGTAAATACACACTATTCTATCTGATTTTCATTGGTATTAAAAAAAAAACGATAAGAAAAGAGAAAAACGAAAAATAAGTAGCAATATGTAGAAACACTTTGATTCAGCTTCCTTATGAACACTCAATCTGTTTTCTTCACATTTTCCAGCCATCTAATAAATGGTGAGCCACACAAGAACTATTGAAATTGACTAATCTTTGTCTTGGAGTTCAACAGTTTTAACACTACTCTTCTGAGTACTGAGACTGTACTCTACTCATCTCTGAGTTCATTTGTACTTCACTCTGCCCATCTCTCCAAGAAAGTGTAATTAGCCTATGTCTTCTAGTATCCCCGCTGTAATGACTTGACTGCTCTTTGCTGATATGGACATGTCTATGGAGGCTCTACATGCTGACTGTACTGTGAAATTCGGTTGTCATACTATACCTGTTGGCCAAGAGCTGTGACCTAGTTCCAGAAGGAGAAGTTAGGTAAATTGCCAAGTCTCCACGTCGAGGGTGAGTAATAGTGATACGTACAACAACATGCTCCAAGTAGATCACATGGTGGTTAGGATTATCTGAACAGCCAGTGGCTTTGTAAATTGAACGGACAATGCTGTCAGGTCGTATTGTTCTATAACAGAAGCACAGCAAACAACATTAGCATTTCTTGCTTTTTGTGTAAAATACACAAACCCATCTTTTTTGCTTAGTAGAGAATGATGGTGTTGGATAACTGTACAGTCAGTAGCCTATAATCACTAGTTTTGACATGTGCTTCCTAGCTGAAAATACCACTATAGTGTAATTATTTCACTGCAGATAATGGCTAATGGCAACTGCCTGGGTTTCTGTTAAGCACATACACAAGGTAAAATAGGAATAAGCCTTTGCGACAGAGCATTGTGGTAGATTAGTGGCCAGCTGAGAAATGCTGAGATTGTCATGGGATCACAGCTGGTTTCTAAACCCCAGGAAATGCCTGGCATAGCTAATCCTAGCTTATGTAACAGCAAGTACTACATGTTAACGGTACCAAAAGGCATCTGACTCAGCTGGTTTAAATTGGCATGACATCCTTGCAGACTATATCAGTTACAGATCAAGCCTGTCAAATATACTTAGTAAACAATATTCTCAGTGCTTTGGAAGTCTGCCTTATGCTTGATGCTGCCTCTATGTCCATTGAGTACACATAACAGAGTTTTGCTCTTAAGCCTGGTTCTACAGAGACCCTATCTTAGCAAGTGAAAAGCAGTTCAGTTTTGGCCTCTGAACTAGAGACCCTCCTAAGACCATCGGAGAGACACATTATCATACCGTTTCAAAAGCATATTTGCTTTTTACATCCTGGACTGTTAAATCTGTCTCTTCTTGCAAAGGTGACTGAAATGCATTCAACCAAATATTCTTTGATGTATCATCTACATAAAAATCCATCATTACCCAGTCTGGACTGTTTTACACCTTCACCTTCTGCGATGTTCTTTAAACTAGGGCCTTTTCTCATGCACTATATCTGTAAATGTGACAGATTCTCTAGTATGGCTTTAAAAATGATACATTATACACAATGCAAGCGAGGGGTAAATAATAGCCAATTTTTTTCCATAAATTTATGCCAGCAAAAGTTTTGGTAGCGGGTATTACTTGATTTGCCGATCTGTGTTCTCCACACACACATGCTGTGGAGGCACTGTTGTCCACTTTTCTGCTTCTGTCACCATTGCTTCAGCATCCATTAGTCCAAATCCATAAAGGTGGCTCACTGCAAGGTACAAACAGAATGAATACAGTTATAGCATAAACCCTTGGGTTTCATCATCGACTAACTCCAGAGTGTCACATCCTAACAGGAGTTACTTCTTTTCTCTTCTTCCTTACTTTCACTCAAAGCTCCAAAATCTCATTGCCAAGAACAATAAAGACAATATCTAATTTGTTCAACAAATCTGCCACTGCTTTTATTAAGTGGCATGAGGCACTACCTACACTACCTACTATGAGAACTACAGAATGCCAGTGACTAAAATTGCCTCTGGCTGCCCTTTGTCCATGTGCCTCAATTTAGCTCAGCCCTTTTGTATGACAAGGGGATATATGAGCATAATGAATGAGAGGAAGGTTACTTCTATTACTCAAATGCCAAACACATGCATGTGTATTCAGGGAAGCTAACTGAGACAAATTTGAGAATGAACAGACCACTTTGTAACTGCTGTATCCTCTGAACTTCCCTGAGTGTAGTAAGTAGCACTAGTGGATGCTCTTCTCTTCCTGTATACGGTATGCTTGTCATTGGCCAACCAACTAGGTAGATCCTCCCTCTCCCTAAAGCTGTCTGCTTGATGAGGGTGAAAAGCATTTACTGAATCAGCTGTGTGTTTTTGATTGCTATTCCAATTGAAACAGAGACTTGCAAAAGGGTTTTGTTGAATTAGAAGAGCTTCTAGCCACAATGTTCCATTGTGACAAATTGGTGCTCTTGATAAAATTCTGACAGCAGAAGGTGAAACAAAAAAGCTTCCACAGGAGGAGTTTAGATTGCAAATATTAGTAAATCAGTTTTTCTTGCTACCACAGAAACCCACAGAAAATTGTAAGTGCAAATTTAACCAGCAATGCAACAAAGCATGGTATAAATCCTTCCAAATGCATGTTGTAGAGGGTTTGTGAAAGCAATCTCTATATTGCCAAACCAAAATTCAAAGGACTTTATCTAAAAAAAACCCCAGGCTTCTCAAATAAATACAGTCCAAAGCTTAAGGATTACATCTTCCAAATATCTAGTACTGTCCAAAACTGCCAGCTGAAAAGGATTCTTCAATGCACCTCACCTTTTCTTGACAAGAAATAAGGGCAGAAAAGCATGTAGCATGGCCACCACCAGTCAGTGACCTTCAGATGGAAACTTATGTGACTTTTAAGCTATTTACCCGTATAATATTTTTCCCTAGTATGCACATTAAAAATGTCAATAAAATCTATGGAGTGAACTTTCTATCCTCCCCACCCTAACAAATACTTGGAAGACAGACTTTAGGAGGAAGACAGACTCTAGGAGAAAAACTTACCACTCAAGGTTTTGTGGTTGTGGTATTTGTCCATGACTCAGTGTTTAAAATGCCTTGCATGAGAGCAGCAGTGTAGTGATAAGTTCTGCAGCTGATGTGATTTTTTCAGTTGAAAAAGAAATACTTTTTTTCCTTGAAAGGCCTTCCCATTGAACTAAAAATTTCCTGACAGAGAGGGTTACTTTTAAATCCTCCCATGTAGACTGACATTTGGCTGTCCAAAACAATTCCAATTCAAAGCCCTTGATCCAATGGGTTGGTTAGCAGCTGAAGGTACGAGCAGAGGTCCATAATTTTCAAAGACCAAATTACAGCAATTTAGGACAAAATCACATAGTTAAACAAAGTAGTTGTGTCTTAGAGAAGAAAAGAGATTTTTTTCTCTGCTATCTTCAAATTGTGCTTCTTCATATGTGTACATCCTTGTATTCCCATGAGTTATATGCTAAGATGCCTGTCCTAAAGGTTAACAATAGCCTGGTGGTCTACATGGAATTATAAATGTCTTCTAAGAAATGCCTGGAACTGCCTCTGATTTGTATGCAAAAGATATTGAATTGACATTGTTAACCCAGATTAATCAAAGGCACTGCCTGAAAGGTTATGATGACTGCAGAGAGCAAAGTGTAAAATGCCTCCAGACCTTGCACCTACCTACTTATGTGCTCTGCATTATCACTGCTGTGCATTGCTACTGGGCTCAGCCTTTGCTAGGAATCATTACACATGTCAGAGGGGGTATTGGACTGTTTTGTACAAAGGTACTTGTCCTTCACAAATGAAATATGAATATAATATGAATATAATATGATATATGATACAATGTAAGCTGGTAGCTGAGGAGTAGACTGTTGCTTTTATTAAGCTGAAGGGTTGAAAATGTGATCTCCTTGTGTGACCAAGGTGTCCATCAGTAGAGCTATCTTGAATTCTCTCTCCAGTCAAGCAGCAGTACTAATTGATAATTTTTATTTTTGCAAAATCACAGGCCCACACAGAGCCTAACAGGTGCAGGGCATGTTTCAGAGAAAAACTTCCCTCCCACAACATGAAGTAAATACTAAGTTTTAGCTGATCTCTTTAATCTTTCTTAAAGATGTTTTCATCTTAAAGATGAAACAACATTTGTCATGGGTAAAGTCCATTTATTTACCCCTAGTGCAGTTCCTTCATTAGTACACTGCGAAAACAAGGCCTTCTGAGCTGCTGGAGAGATTTCCCCAGCTTTTTCATAATCTCCTTGTTTTTGTCTGAAATTGCTGTTGAAAATTCAGTAACTTTCTCATTTACATACAAAGCAACCCTCAAATCTAAAGTTAGGATGCATATCCCATTTGACTTGACTATGAGAAATATGAATAGCTGGTGTCATAAATCATAACAGAGAATCATGCAGACTTCAGAAAAATTTGGCCCAGACACTAAAAACACAACATTTCCAGTGTAGTTAAACTTGATTCGTTAGGTTGCAGTTTCATTGCCTGTCATCAAGATGTCTCATCAGTAACTTAAACACTAAGCCTTCCTTGCTATTTTACTCATGTGAGAAAAGGCTTGCATAAAATTTTCTCCCTACTATATTTTTGGCATTTTATATATCATGTCCTATGTACTGTGAAAGCAGCATTTGAAATGTAAACATTTTGTATACACATACCAAATGCTAAATCGGGAGAGAAATAGTAATAATTTCAGTGTGACAAATAAGGAATATGCAGCTTCCTCAACTAGATTAATCTGTTTTATATGTCAACTGTAATGATCTGTGTATTTATGCCACAATAGGATCTTGATCCAAAATGAGATTGACAGAATAGGAGACTAAAATGTCCATTAATACTATGGTTTCTTAAATATTGCTTAGCAGGTCTAGAATATGTGAGCCTCTTGAGTTACTCTCAGCCCATAAGTACTTTCAACTGATCTACACCAATCTTTTACATTTGACATTTTAATTGCAAATAGAATGAACTAATTCTATAATGCTTTAACAATTTCATATTGCTTTTCTGTCATTTGCTTAGAATATTGAAATATTTCAACAAGGATAAACAACTGCATAACAAGAATTAGACAAAAAGGGGAGAAATGTCATGATGACACAGCTTAAACGGTTTTGTTTTGTCATGTCCTCTCTAAGACAACACTGATCTTGAATAATAATTCATCTTGTTTCAGCCATATTCCTATTTCATGTCAACTTGGCACCAGTAACCTGTGACAACTGAGTGTGATTTCGTAAACACATAACTGCTTTACAAGCAGTAACACAAGTGTGCAAGAAGATGCTTTTTCATTCTTGCTTTTAAAACCAACTTACTCATGGTTTTCAAATTAAGCAAATTATTTGTATTTCTGTATTTTACAGAGAACAATCCCTCAATTTCTGCATCTAAAACCAAATGAAACAGCAAATGAAGTATTTCCTCCTCAAAGAAGTCCCTGAAATCCAGGCATTTTTATAGACTCAGTATAGATGTGGGAAGACTGAGTTCTTACACCTATCACCACCCTAGAGAAGGTTGTGAAAAACATACAGTTGCCCGATAGATTTGTTTAAAAAGTGGCAGCTACAAAGATGCACAATGAGAATCTGAAGGGCCTCTACAGCCTAGGATCATAGAAGCCCAGAATGATTTGGGTTGCAAGGGACATTTAAAGCTCATCTAGTCTGACCTCTCCACTATGAGCAGGGACACCTTCCACTACACCAGGCTGCTGAAAGCCCTGTCCAATCTGGCCTTGAGGCATTTCCAGGGATAAGGCACCCACAGTGTCTCTGGGCAACCTGTTAACAGTGCCTCACCATTCAAATTATAGAATCACAGAATCACAGAATAATAAGGGGTTGGAAAGGACCATAAAGATCAACTGCTCCCAACACCCTCTGCTATGGGCAAGGAAATTTACCCCTCAAGTTGCTCAAGGCCTTATCCAACCTGGTTTTGAACACTGACAGGGCTGGGCATCCACAGCCTCCCTGGGCAACCTGTTCCAGTGTCTCACCATGCTCACAGTAAAGAATTTTTTCCTAATATCTAATCTAAATTTCCCTTCTTTCAATATTCTCCCATTATACCTTATCCTATCACTACAGATTCTGATGAAGAGTCCCTCTCCAGCTTCCCTGAAGGCCCCCTTCAGATGCTGCAAGGTTGTTCTGAGATTCTACACAACCTTCCTTTCTCCAGGCTGAACAGACTCAACTTTCTCACCCTATCTTCACAGAGAAGATGCTCCAGTCCTTGTATGAATTTATCAGCCCTCCTCTGGACTTGCTCCAACAAGTTCCATGTCCTTCTTATGTTGTGGACTCTATACAGCACTCCAGGCAGAATCTCACCAGAGCAGAATAGAGGGCAGAATGACCTCCTCCGACCTGCTGGCCACACTCCTTTAAATGCAGCCAAGGATTGGATTGGCTTTCTGGGCTGCAAGTCCACACTGCTGGCCTGTGTTGAGTTTTTCATCAACAGTTACTCTCAAATCTTCCACAGGGCTGCTCTCAATCACTTCTCTGCCCAACCTGTGGGTGTGTCTTGCATTGCCACAATTCAGGTGTAAAGACCTTGCACTCTGCTTTGTTGAACTCCATGAGGTTCACACAAACCCACCTCTCAAGCCCTTCAAGGTCCCTCTGGATGGCATCCCTTCTCTCCAGTGTGTTGATTGTACCACACTGCTTCATGTTGTCAGCAAATATGATGAGGGTGCACTTGATTGCACTGTCCATGTCACCAACAAAGATGTTGAACAGTATCTGCCACAGTGCTGACTGTGGAGGGACACTGCTTGTCACTGGTTTCCATGTGGACAATGGACACAATTCTGTGTGTGTGGCCGTTTTTAGCTAGTTTTTCACCCAAGTGGCTTATCCATCAAATCCATGTCTCTTCACTTTGAATACAAGGATGTTCAGTGGTACAATGTCAAACACTTTGCACAAGTCCAGGTAGATGATGTCAGTTGCTCTGCTCTGCCCCTATCCATCCATCCTGTAGGCCTATCACAGAAGGTCAGCAAATTTGTCAGGCATGATCTTCCCCTTGTAAAGCCATGTTGACTGTTACCAAGCACCATGTATAAAAATGTCCTTCATTATGTCCAGTCTAAATCTACCCTTGTTCAAACTAGAACTATTGCCCCATGTCTTGTAACAAAAGACCTTCATAAAAAATTTCTTTCTATCTTTCTTCTAGAAACCTTTTATATATTGAAAGGCCACTACAAGGTCTCAATGGAGCCTTCTCTTCAGGCTGAACAACCCCCATCCCTCCTTGTCTTTTTCCTAGGAGAGGTGCCCAAGGGCTTTGAATATTTTGAATATAGTCAGAAAGGTGTTAACAGAATACTTTAAAAAGTGGTTTTTTTGAGATTCCAGTTATGTCTATGTCTATGTCTGTTTCTGATTTTTGCATTAGTACAAATAATTTCTCCAGTAAAATACTAACCATGGCTTTACCTGATAATAGATTTGACAAAAAAAGAAGAGACTTCTGGATTTTACATTTTTCTTTTTGCCAAAAAGCTCCTATTAATTGATAAAACAAAATACAGACTGCCCAGAAAAGCTAGCAGGATAGCTAGTAGAAACCAAACCTCCAGTAACCAGTCTACCTTTTTGAGTAGCTTGTGTGCAACTCTGACACTGCTATGAGGCTTTCCGGTCATTAAAAAATAGCCTTAGAACATACCATCTTAAAACACTGAGAAATTAAATCCAAGATTCTATTTTCCTTCACATCCTTACTTATTTTATCTATTTCAGGAATTTGAAACTCAAGTGGTTATTAAAGAGACATTGGTTGACATAAGGCACTAGAAGCAAAGTACCCTTTTGGGCTCCCAGAGTCAGGCTCTACTGGTAGTGACAGCACATGCCACCCAAATAGTTCCCACCTCTCATGAGCATAAGCAGCTCCCAGGCAGAAGCCATTTGTCTTGGGATTCACCTGGTCTGTGGTCAGCAGTGAGTATCCATGAGTACCAAGCACAGCCATGCCAACAGTTCCTGATTTACTTCTCAAAGCTTGTTTAGGAATGAGTAAACCAAGTTAATGAAGTCTTCAGAACAGATGGTGTTCACATACAGACTGTGCCCTGCATATGGGCATATCTTACCCAGAGTCAGAGAAAACACCAGTGAGCTTTGCTGAAAACCTCGGCAGAGTGACCAGGGAGACTGGCTTACTTCTCTGCCTTTGAAGCAGCAGAGTTGTGATGGAAACAGAAAACCTGACTACTGCTGACTGGTGATTGGTATGAAAATTCTGCAGCAGGATTCTAAGACTTCTCTGCAGCAGCATTTGGCTGTAAGTCATAAAGCCTTTACTGAAGACATTAATTCACTTGAAATAAGACAGCTTATGTGAATGGAATAAATCTGAAGGTTATATGGGTTTAGAAGGGAGAAAAAAATGTTTGCTGAAATAAAGTTGGCTAAGGAGCATCTGCAGTAATAGAAGCTATAGTTTTTTAACTAGTGGTATTCTTTTTAAACAGAATTTTTTTTTCAATTTTTAT
This sequence comes from Agelaius tricolor, assembly GCF_023055355.1. Classification (NCBI taxonomy): domain Eukaryota; kingdom Metazoa; phylum Chordata; class Aves; order Passeriformes; family Icteridae; genus Agelaius; species Agelaius tricolor. The sequence goes on from NW_027269287.1 coordinate 8,448,351, forward strand.
TTTTAGTATGAGGATTTTTAGGACTGGAAAACATAGCAGTTTGCAACTTTTTTTAAAGTAAAAATGTCTTTTGTGACTACATTGTGCAACACCTTGCAAAAAAATGTACCCATCTCCTCTATTAGGAGCAAATTCACCCTAGGAGATATATTTAAGATTCCTTGATATCTCAGAGGTGGACAAATACAATGTCATTCTATCAAACAATAAAAACGTCTTTTGGTGGGAGTGTCTGCGCTAGTCTTCATCTCAGAACAGATAATGACAGGTGAGTCAAAGGCACTGTAACTGGAAATCCTGACAGATTGTTAGCAGGAGACACAAAGAGAGCATTTCTGTCCTGTCAGATTATCAGACACATGGCATCCCTCTTGTTCCATTCCACACTGAGGCTCTATGTGTCCTGAAGTACTGGAACTCCAGCAGGATATTTACACTAATTCCTGACTGAGCATTCTGCTCCCTCATATTTCATCAGAAAAAGGATATACAAACATGCAGTAAATCACAGAAAAAGTTCATTGCAAATTGTTTAATGATAATGATGCTGAATAGAATAACTAGATAAATTATTAATTAACTAAGCCAACTTCACAGTATCCCTGTGGAGCTATGTAGTGGATGCTGATCAGTAACCTGAAGTAAAAGGAAGTTAAACAGTAAGCCAGCTACGGCAATAGCTGGCCAGTAATGTCAGAGTGGTGGGTGAGGTTCTTCATCCCCTGACTTAAAAGCAAATCCTCAAAAGCTGATTTTTCTGGAGGGAAAAAAGGATACTGTTATAAATAACTTCAGGCATCTAACTGAGCTGAGTTGTCCTACGTAGACCCTTATCTTTCCCTATTATTACATGAAATTCTACATCCTGAAGGGATACATTAAAATACTACATTGTAGATAGTGTGATCTGTTTCCTAACTGGCCTGAATCCTAGTTCCATTAAAGTGGACACACTCTGATAAAACTACTGCCAGTTTTGTAACTACTGAAAGGCACTATAGCAATGCAACAGCAGTGAAGAAGAGCTTTGGTGTTCATAAAGGCAAGTGCTTGTTGTTTTTTTAAAAAGACAGACCTACCCTGCTCAAAAGATATTCACTATTGCTATGGATGGATACAAGCAGGACAGATATTTGCTTAGAACATTCTTACAAGCATACCACATTGAGAATTAGTACATAAAGAGGTCATGTAACTTCCAAGTTACAACATTCTTTTAAAAATCAGTGTTCAATGTCTGCAGTTAAAATTTTCTGCTTTGGAGAATTGTATCAGTTTATCAGTAATTTTTAAAATTTATTGATCCTGGTTTTTCTTTCTTAATACTGCAAAATAGAAATTTGCATTTCACAGTAAGTGGCAGACTCTTATGGTTATGGGTCCACAGGGGAAGACTTTCAAACCTCCACTTCCTCCCTGTGCCCCAGTTCTTTACAGGGTTTTCATAAATGTCTGAGTTGGGCTTGTTAAAAGGAAACAATGTCAAAGGTTATCACTTTCATGGTGTGCATCCTGTTAAAGCTGTCAGTCCACTTGGCAATGTTTGGAATACTAGAGACCTGCAGAGAAATTGTGTATACCTTTATACCTAAGACAAACAGGCAGGAAGTTATCTCAGTTGTTGAGCTGAGGCACTAATTTAAATTCTTTGTCTGCTAGGCTGATCATGCTTTGGTGACAATTCTGAGTGCAATTATAGTAGAACATTAAAGCCTAATTTTGCCTTTTGCCTGCTGTTACTCCTGCTTTAGAGCCATTTAATGTGCATTTTAGAACATGTGTAAGTTTGACTTACAATATATGACCCCAGGAAAGCAATCAATTTTAAGACAAAATCATGATGGATGTCCATCCATTTTCCATTATGTATCCCAACACAGGCTTGAAGCTTCTGCTTGAACTCTGTTTTTACATTTTTACAGCTTCATTCCTTACTTTTCAGAGGGAACAGAAAACAGTGTTGCAGATCCAAAAAGTAAATGAAAAGCATTGATAATGAAGAATTTGAGGCTGGGAAAAGTAATAATGCCTGCCTGGCTTCTCTGAATGATTCCCTCTCCTACTTTGTACATCCTCATTTCTGGAACTATATTGAGAAATTTCTGACCTTATATGTCTTTCAACTGGAAACAACATTGTCTGTAACCTCGGTTTTGTCAGGAAGAAAAAAAAAATTAATAACTACAATCTAGGCAGCATAATTCAAGATATTTTCCAGCTCCCTTCCCCAAATCCCAAAGAGGTATTTCAGTTCTTACTCAAGGCTAGCAGAACTCAGTTACCTGGCAATTTGCTTGGGTTTAACATACCTGGAAAAATCCTAATGCAATTTTAATACTAAGTTAAATAAAATTTTATTTATAGCCAGAAATTGAACTGCTGTATGCAATAAGTAAACAAGAATCACCTGGAAAGATCACAGTGACCATCCAGTGAAAAGACAGTAATTTTAGACTTGCTGCTAAAACATACATGTTTTTACTCCACCTTTCCTCAGCTATCTTAATTTCCAAATCCAACCTCACATATTTTCTCTAGCTGCAGCAAGGATTTCGTATGAAGCACTTATAAAAGGTTATGATATTGATCTATGACTCATGTGGTATTTAAATGTGGATGAGATTCTTGAGGACATGGATCTTTCCAATCATATATGTTCTATCAGTGCTGGGGGAGACACTTTCAGCCACTGTTAGACAAGCTAGTAATTGTAGCTTTGTTACTTCTATCCTTTCCCGGTGCTAAACTAAATACTGCCCTGACTTCAAACAATTTTCAATCAGGAGCTATGATGCAAAAAGTTCAGATTAATCTAATCAGTTCAGCTAACTGAAGAAGGCTAATGCCTACCTATGTGAGGACAATATCTCTCTCAGACTTTACATCCACCAATCTGTTAAGGACAATCAGGTATATAAAGTTAGATTGCCTTTTTCAAGAATATGTTTGCTGTCAGCCTACTTAGAATCACAGAATCATTTGGGCTAGAAAAAACCCTTATGATCAAGTCCAACCACTAACCTTACACTGCCAAGTCAACTGCTAAACGATGTCCCCAACTGCCAGATCTATACATCTTTTAAACACTTCCTGGGATGGTGATTCCACCACTTGCCTGGGAAGTCTGTTCCAATGCTTGACAACCCTTTCATAGAAGAAATTTTCCCTAATATCCAATCTAAACCCCCCTGTCACAATTCTTCTTGTTCTTGGCTTCTTACATGTGAGAAAAAACAAGAGCTCCCTCAACAGCTTCTCATCAGACTCAATAGCTCTGTTGCCTTTTTCTGGACATGCTCCTGCCCTCAATGTCTTGTTGTGAGGGCTCCAAAGCCTAATACAGGACTTGACGTGCAGCCTCACCACAGCCAAGTACAGGAGAATAGTGAATGCTCCGGTCCTGCTGGCTACACTATTCCTGATCCAAACCAGGATGTCACTGGCCTTCCTGGCCACCTGCGCAACTACTGGTTCATGTTCCAACTCTGCTAATGTTGATCAGCACCCCAGGCTCTTTTATGTCAGGCAGCTTCCCAGGCACTGTTCTCCTGGCCTGAAGTGCTGCACATGGTTATTGTGATCCAAGTGCAGAACCCAGAATGCCACCTTGTTGCATTTCACAAACTGGCCCATTAATCCAGCCTGACCAGATTCCTCTGCAGAGCCTTCCTTCCTCTCCAGCTGATCAGCATTTCCATCCAACTTGGTACCATCTGCAAACTGAATGAGGGTGCACTTGATTTCCTTGTCCAGGTTATTGATAAAGATATTAAACAAAACTGGCCCCAGTACTCAGTCCTGGGGAATACCAGTAGCTGCAGCTGAATTTAACTCAATCCCCACCACTCTCTGGGCTCTCAGTCATTTTTTCATCCAGTGAATTGTACATCCATCTGAACCATGAGCAGCCAGTTTCTCCAGAAGAATACTGTAGGAAACAGTGCCAAAGGTTGCTCGGTACGTGTCACATGATGGCACTTGAGATAATCTGGCCCATGACCTTCCCTGGCACAGAGGTCAGACTGACAGGTCTGTAGAGCCCAGATCCTTTTTCTAGACCCTTCAACTGGGACCTCTCTGGTTAACCAGGACGGCTGGTAAATGACTGAGAGTGGTGAGCTCTTGCAGCAGCTCCCTCAGTGCCTTTGTGTGGATCCCATACAGAACTGACCATATATGATTGTATGTATCCAAGTGGTGTGGCAGGTCACTGACCATTTCCATTTGGATTATGGGGGTTTAATTCTTTTTCCCATTCCCATCTTCCAGTTTGGGTACGCAGAGAACAATGGGTCTTATTATAGGAGAGGTATTAAAAGGTAAAAAGGTATTTACTACTTCATTCGTTTCCTCATCCTTTGTTAGTGTCTTTCCTCTTACAACCAATAAAGGATGGAGACTACCCTTAACTCTCCCTTTGTTTGTAGGAACAATGTATTTATACATTGTATTCATAGAAATACAATGTATTTGTACAATACAATGTATTTTTAGAAACATTTTCTAAATGCCTTTTACTGCAGGAGCCAAATTGTAGTCTAGTTGGGCTTTGGCCCTTCCAGTTTTCTCACTGCATAAACTCATGACATCCTTGTGCTTCTCTTGAGTATCAGCCAGGCTGGTCAACCTTTAATATTTCAAGGACAAAAATCCACTAGTCTAGCTAGCACAGGTAGCAGGTATTCCTCTCTCCTACACAGACCAATGCAACTTCATGTGTTTGGTGTCTTATTGACAACTAAAGAAAGCTGGCATATTACAATAGCTAAACTCAAAGCTTCGTTTCACTTGCTCCACCCACTGTGTGTATGAGCATTAGGGGTGGATAGGAGTTGATATTGGCTGCCAGTACCATGTGAAAATACCAGGAAGTATCTGTAAGAGTAGAAATCTTTTTATAGGTGAACAGCTTTGATTGTTTGACATAACCATTTATGAGTTATGAGCGCGCCGTTTTCCAAAAGTCTTATGCCAGCTTCTGACAATGTATTAAAAATATAATTTAAAATTTATTTACATTTTAAAGTTATTGAAAACATGCAGTACAGTGTTTATGAATAGTTTGTCTTCTCGGAAATGCACATGTTGTAAAGATATCTTCCTCATTTCTGAATTCCTGCCTGGCCTACTGGTTACCACAAGATGAATCTGTCCAGTCTAGGTCCCCTAAATAGAAGTCTATATATACTTATCTCATTCTCACTCCCAGATTAATGCTCATGCTCTGCTCACAACTAATATAATCACCAGTTTTATGAAATATTAAGCAATTATATTAAAAGGCTCAAAAACATTAAGTGACTAATCCTTTTCAGTGGTCACTCTTCAATGGAAACAGCAGATACTTCAGCTAACCTAAAGGGATGTGACATAACTCTGTTTTTACTCTCTGGAAATTGAGGCAATTTGGTTTCTCTAGTAAAAGTATCTCCTCTAGGGAGTAGGAATGCCCCAAAACTGAAAAAACTGGGTAGAATTTAATTTCATTTTATCTTATTTTTCAGTAGAATTTTATTTCAGCATACTGAAGTGTTATTTTCTGTGCTTCAGAGCCAGGAAGAGTGAAGTACATTCTCCAAAAATTTCCCTGCAAATCAGTAGTACTCCCTATGAATGGTCTATTTCTCCAGACAGAATTTCACAGTATGTGGACCTTCACTTGCAGACAAAGAACTGATTATATGATTTGATCATTGTTCTTAAAACTGCAGTGTTGCATTCTCTATCTTTCAACTCAGAGACAAGTCAGCATTAATGCAGTTTCCTTTTTATGAATGCACTTGCATGCTCTGTTGTTGACTAAACAGCTGACAGAACAAGGATTTGCATCCAATCTGCCATAGCAGAAACAGATCAACAGTTTTGATATCTTCACAAAAACAGATGTTCTCACGTATTTTTTCATAAAATCAGCTAATTAACTGCTTTAATTATTAAAAATCCCTCTATTGACAAATTATATGTACAATTGACTAAACAGAGAATAGCCTGAGAATTCAAGTCTTTCTTTTTAGACTACAAAATAACAAGTTCCTGAGAAAAGATGCATGCTGTCTAACAAGAAAACAATAAAAAAAACCCCTACCAAGAAAAAATTCTTGCTCATTCTTGAGTTAATTCTATTGACATGAATTTAATGAGCACTGTTTACTTGCCAGAAAATTAAACAAATAACAAGCACTGCTTTAGCAAATCACTAGCTGTCCTAAGTGTTTTTCATGAATTAATCCTTCTTTGTATAAATGTAAGGAGTAAAAAAAGGAGATCTTGAAACCAGCAATGACATCTGTGAGCTCTTTCTGTGTGTTCTGCAATGGCAAAACACTGCCAGGGACTATGGCAAGGGAGAGGGTTGCCATGCAGACCAGCAAAACAGCCCTCTGAAATGGCATGCTGACCCACTTTCAACTACCAGCTCTTGCTGACCCTTTGTTGAGTGAAAGGTTTTTTCAGGTTTTTGCTGTTTTCCAACCTTTCAGTTCTTATTTTTAAAGTGGCAGACCTGTTTTTCTCTTTATTCTTGTTTTCCTCTTTCTCCACCAGTATGCACTGAAGAAAGGTAGATTGTTTCTTGTGACTGTCTGCTGTAGATAATTTAAAAAAACTTTCAACCCCTCTTAAGAACATGCTGTGGAAGAACCATGGATCTTGTTATCAACAAGATTATGATACAATTCCTTAAGGAACTCAGTCTGATCAGAGTAGTTCATCTATGAAAAACCATACTTTAATTGTTACTCTTGGCGATAGTGAAGGATAATAGTGTAATATTATACTAAATATTGCCACGTGCAATAAAAAAAACTCTTTCAGTCTTGCCAGCAGTGGTGTGCAAATCCCCTTTTGAATTCAGGTTCAGATGTTGTGATTTAAACTAAATCTTTTGCTTCTCCTTCTTCCAAAACCAACAGGAGTTTAAAAAGAGATGTATTTTTATTGGAACCATGTCTTCAATCTAAGTTGCCAAAATAATTTAGCTAAAACTAATGCTTTTATTTGGGTTAAGGTTGATTTCTGAGCTGTGCAGAGGTCAAGCATTTAGCTCATCTTCCTCTTTTTCAATTTCACCATAGAGTCTACAGCAGAGTTCAGCCAGTTCAAGTTGTTTTTCCTGAATCCAAGTTACCAAGTTGAGCTTATCTATGTTTGTGACTTTCCACAAGTGGAGACAAAACCTTTTTTCATCCCTTTTCCTTCCTATATATGTATTACAGTGCATAGAAAAATGGTTCCAAGGATTCAGAACAAGCAGTGGTTCAACAGTGATTCAACAGTGCAAGTCCTGCTGCCAGTGCTGCTGCTGGTGTGACCTTAGTGTGACCTGTCTTTTGATAATGAGTGACAGCTGCTGTGAAATGACTCACAGGGTGTTTGCCTCTCTTGGGCAACAAGTGGAAAAACATTAAAAATATAGAATTTTGGAAGCAAGGTATGAAAAAAATTAGCTCTGTTTTATGTTACTTGAAAAGTAGTCTTTGGCCCTCATATAGCTTCAATAAACTGATGATAGTGTAACCATCTCCTGATAAAACTTCTAAATCCTGGGAGATGTTTTGCAATTAAAAATACTGTAATGTTATTGCAATTAAGGAAGTATCTATTTATGTTTTTTGTGTGGCATACAATTGTAAATGGGATAAAACCAGGCCCTTGAACATCAGAACCTTCACATGATTAGGAGGCCTGATCAAATATCTATTTCTAAACACATTCTCTGTAGTTAGAGACTGGTTTGGATCAAAAAATAAAAAGGGGGTTTTTTTTGTTTGGTTTCTATGCCATTGCAACAATGGCATAGGTCAGAATTATATATTAAAGATGTTCTACAGTAGCAGTGCCTTGATCCAAAATAGATTAAATATCGGCTTCAGTTTTAAAGTGAAACCAGGGCAAAGATTTGATAACTCTTGTATATTACATTTTTCTCTCAGGAGATCCAAGCACAAACAGATCAACTCTCATCTTATAAGAGGTATGTCAGTACTGGGTGGAATTCTTATGAAAAGAGAACGAGAAATAAGCCATTCCAGGGTTTTGTTTAGGATGCAATACAAAGTGAAAGCAGAAAGGATGTAGTGAATGGGAATCAGAAGAGAAACTGTGCTGAAATAAAATGTACAGATTCAACGTTCCATTTTAACCCATCCTGAAAGTATATATCCTATTTAAGGGCACAAGTGTTTACTTCTGCTTGCATTACAAAAGTGAAAAAATGTTTTAGGATGAGGCTTTTATCAAATTTTAGAGACAGCACAAAATTTTAGAAATCTACCTGACAGGTCACTGAAAAATGATTACATGTCCCAGGAATAGTCATGACAGCTCAAAATTCAATTTTATCCAAAATCCAACAGAATTCTCACATATAAATAATGTAGGATTTATCATATAAAAATAAAATTTGAAAATACTGTTTCATAATTCTAAATTGAAACTGACAATAATTCTGAGTGAGAACATGGCTGGAACCCAGAACTGCTACATTTTCAACTCTATACTACTTTATCAGAATACTAGATATAAAAAGAAAAATTCAACACCAAAAATTTGCTTAGTTTTCTGGCAGCAGTGTATATGATATGGAACTGAAAGGAACTAAGAAGATCGGGCCAATGCATTTCGTACCCAACAGTTTTGTGCATTAGTCATTCTAAAAGGTTTTCCTTGTATGAGAGAAGATAGGCCCCTTCAGATCAAGGCTGAAAGGTCTCCAAATTATGCACAGCATAGTGTCAAACAAAATTATCAAATATTAGATTCTTGTGATAGCAAAGAAGAAAGAAAGCTCTCACCCTTATAACCAGCTGCATTGGTTTTCCAGTCATTAGCATTCAGATGTCCTGCACGTGAAGTCCTGACAATAATGTGCTGTACGTCTCTCCAGGTCAGAAATGGACTATGAAATAGGGATAAAACAAAGTCACAGATCAGACATTTTACCAGGATGTAGGGATACAAGGTCATGTAATCCAAAAAGTATCCAAAGCAAAACAACTTTCATTTATCATCTCTACTTTCCTTTGCTCCATTCAAAATACATGTTCCAATTTTACAGAAAAACTGTATGATATTATTTATACAACTGGGAGGTTTGCCATAAACAGACTGTAAATATATATGATAATATTCTGTTATATGAAACTTAAGGGAAGATGAATGAGTACATTTCATACAGAGGCAATTTTTATGACCATCAACTACTGTATCCTAATGAGTGCAAAGGAGAAGAAATCAAACTTTTGGCTTGCTGAAAATCGTTACTAAATCTCACTAACTGCTGCTCAAACTGGAAATTCCTCTAGACTTTCAGTTCCTATTGAAGCTATTCCAGGTGCCTCTGTTGTTATTAATTTGTCTACTATCCCGGTCTTGGAATTCACTGAGAGTCTATGAGTATTTTTCAAGAATTCCAAACAGTTGGATGGCTGGTGAGTTGCAAAGCAAGGGCCTGATTACACAGATAAGTATTCCTTTAAGGGATTCCTAATAACTGGTCCACCTGAAAGGTGAAAAAGATGCCATTTCTATCCTCACTGTGACATTAATACACATTTATCTTCTAGGACTAGGGCAAATCTTCAGGGACTGCAGTTTTCCTGTTTCCTCTATATCTACAACAGGGAGAATTTATTTTCTTAGAAGGCGATCTAAAGGTGCCAACATTCAGCTATCTTTTCTTTCTCCTTCCAATTTTTCAGCTTTTCTATTACCTGCAAGAAGATGAATAGTATTCTCTTTAAAAATGCAGTGTAGTAGAGGGAATGATAAACTGAGCCATTAAACAATGAAGAGGAAAAAAGCATTGTGGCACAGAACACCAGGCACTAAGTAGCATTCTCAGAGCATCATTATCTGTCCCTATTGCACACACTGCCACAATTCCCCTCAGCTGAAAAGAGACCAGAACGAAATTTATAAGACCCAAAACTGGCTGCCTACACTGCCCAGGACTATGCAGTCATTCAAAATCAGGGAAACCTTGGTTCTTAAACCAGATTCTTAACATATTTAACATATTTAAATATTCTGTTGTATTTAACGAGAACAGATGCCTTCTCTCCCTGAGCATTTTTTAAAAACAGTACTATGCCTATAGGTAGGTCTTTTATTTATGGTGCAGTTTCTCACAGGCTTCTGGAGTAGAATGACAGTAATTGTTTATCCAGTTGGGCTAGTAAAAATTACTGACATAAAGATTAAAAAAAGTCATGGCAAAAGTAAGGCACATTAAGGGTTTGTACCCTTAATGCTTCTACATGTCCTGTACAACATCATTTTAATCAGGTTCTAGCTCTATTTCACAACATTCAGTTTATATTCATGCCACATATCCACAATTTCCGCAATGCATCCTGATCTCCTCATGAGGCAGCACTGAAAGGCTTTGCCATAGAATCTGCAGCCACAGAATCACACAATGGTTTGGGCTGGAAGGGACCTTTAAAGGGCATTTAGCCCAAGCACCCAGCAATCAGCAGGGACATGTTCAACTAGACCAGGTTGCTCAGAACCCTGTCCGAACTCACTTTGAATGTTTCCAGGCATGGGACCACTTCTGTGGCAATGTGTTTCAATGTTTTACCACTCTTATTGTAAAGGGGAAAAAAAAATCAATCTTTTGCATTATCTTTATATTGGTTTTTAGGATAAAATCCAGACAAGCTGTGATAGGGCATGATGTATTCCTTTGGATGAACAGTGGGGTAGGCAGCTATACATCCACCAGCAATGGTGTTCTAGTGTACCTGTGTCAAATCTGCAGTGCACACAGAGATAAAAAATCTTAAGTGCCAAAAACCTAACAAACAATGGCCTGATATGCAAGCTGATAATGATGAAATTGGGAGGAGAAAACCCCTGAGAGAAAGGCATCTGAATTACATATTTTATTGTGTCATCTCCAAAGGAACAATAAAATAAGACTGTCCAAAAGACAATGCTCACCGTCTGCTTAATAACAACATGGAAAGAACAGCAACGAAACCTTAGGTTAATAGCCACCCTTAGAATCAGCTTGACTGTGAAGATGGAGAAGGCTAACATTGTCTTAGGTTAATAAAGGAAGCTATGGTTAGTATTAGCTATTGTACACAGGCCATTGATTTGACCTGTCTTCCATTTTTCAAAAGACTCACTACAGGGACACTGCAATTCAGTCAAACTGCTCCTCTTCCACCTTCCTCCTTTTACTCCCACAAGGAACTGACAGGAAAAAGCAGCTGGGATCCCTACTCTCAAGGTGAACAGCCAGAAGCACCTCAAGAGTAACTTGAGAGACTAGCCTATAAAAGCTGATGCTGGAAAACACTTGGAGAGCCAAGAAACTGCAGGGGATAGAGCTTAAAAGTCTCAACTGATAAAATGCCAACTGAGATTTCTGAAAAGCTTATACAAATTAAAGGCATTGTGCTGGCACCAGAACAATAGCTATCTACTAGTTTTACTTCTAGCTGTTGCTCCAAAGCACAGACACAGAAAAACTCAATGAAGAAGTTAAAAATCATCACAATCAAACATCACTTGTTTTTAACCTTGTTTGAGTTTAAGAAATGTCTGAATTGAATTTTCTTAAAACCTTTTAAATGCAAGTTAAATGGAAACTTTCAGCCTAAATGGCTATTCTTTGGCAAATTTTTATGTAACTGAACACAGGAACAGGAACTAAAGTACACCCAAATCAACGTCAATATAGTAACTGAAATTCCATAAGTGGCATAGGTGGTTAAACCTCAAGATCTAAAGTAAGCATTTATTAATGGTAATGTTTTTCAAATACTTCAATATTATGAGCAAACTACTCAAAAAATGCAAAGATTCAGAAGGAGATTTTTAACTCACACACTAGCATTGCCTTCCATAACAGGCAGTCAATCAATGGAGCAAAGAGCTAGCTAAAACACTTAAATGATAACCTCTCCTCCTGCACTCGAATTCTAACCATAGAGGACGCTTGACAGCACTTCCTCAATTTACCTCAGCTGTCTCATCACTTTTAACCTCTGACTATATTTATGACAAAGCCCTCATAACTTTGATAACACAGAAATATGTTCTCTGTATCCAAAGTTTTACCTTGCTAGATGGTACACTGCTTTTCTCCTTTCTGTAAGAAAATCAATCAATCTGGGAAGTATGCAAATATCTGTTCAGTTGCCAGAAATCCAAAGTATCTAACTCTGACACTGCTGATCCCTTACAATGTGAACTCCATTTTCCTTTTATCTCAGTGATCACACTTGGTGGTACTGTCTTCTAGAGGAATGTGGTACATTATCACTTCTCTGTCTAGTATCCGAATTCACTAACATTCTTTTTTTCTTCCCAGCACTACATTGTTCTAGCCTTGGTTCATGCAAAAATGGCAAATGCAGGAATGACATTGATCTTTTGGAGCAAGTCCAGAAGAGGGCCCTGAAAATTATTAGAGGGATGAAGCACCTCTCCTTTGAGGAGAAGATACATTCTTTCAGATAGTGGGTTTAGATTACATGTTTGCTGGCAGGCATGCTGCCACAGCATGCCTAGAGAAGTGGAGGGTGCCCCTCCACTTGGAAGCATTCCAAGGCCAGGCTGGATGGGGCTCTGAGCAACCCAGTCTAGTGAAAAGTGTTTCTGCTGATGGCAGGAGCTTGGAATGAGATGATCCTTAAGGTCCCTTCCAAATGAAATAATTCTAAGATTCCATATCACTCAAGTGAAGAGAATCATGGAGGAAAACAGACTCTCTCCAAGGCTATATGACTGAGTATACCACACAGTAGAAAGGTAGCAGACTAATACTTCCATTTCAGTTGCTGCTTCTTACTAATGTTTATTGTACACCACATGCTGGAAAATATGCATTGGCTTACAGACAGGAACACACAGTTCAATTGGGGATGTAAATGTATTCTTCTGTCAGCAACATAAGGGTTTTTATTTAAATTTAGCTTCTTAAAAGGAACATGGCACAATGGTCTCTGGAACAAATACAGGGCCATTGTCTCTCCTGACCCTGATTTCCTCAAATCCCAAATCCAACCTGTTTATCAATGAGAAAGGTATCTCTGCTACCAACAACAGATGGTACTATGCAATGAAAATATTTTATTTTTAGTAAGAAAATTGCTGTCTCTGTGCACTAAATTGATTATACTTATTTTCTCATTTACAATTAAAAGAATTTGACATTATGTAATGATTAAGTGCAACACACACGCATTTATTCACAGGATCTGATCAAGGTACTAGATATACTAGGAAACGTCTACTGGGTACATGTGAAAAGCAATTTACCCCTAAATACCATAAGAAAACTGCAGAACATGAAAATTAAGATATGTCTGTGTGATAGTTGTTGTGAATTTGCAACCATGCACTGCAACCTCAGGGATTCCAAACAAGCAGTCCGAAACTCAGTTACAATTATTTGATACCTGAGGAAAAATATGCCACTTTGATACTCAAATACTAAATAAAAATAATAAAAATGTGATCACATTATGCATAACAACATCCTCAAATAATTTGTTACCAGGATTTCAGAAGTGATCCCTGTTGGAAGAAATGGCTAAGTGGAGGGTTCAAATCAGTAGGCAGGTAACAGAACCTCCATGAGCGATTTGCCAATCCTACCATAGGGGCTTGTCAAAGAAAGTGTGAGCAAGACATATGTCTTGCTTTTTCTTTGTTTGGTTGAACGTACCTTTGTGTGTGAGCTGAAGCAACCTCTTGGCTGTTCTAACTTACACCCAGGACATATTAGTGCTCTGCTCAACTCGTGATGACTCCCAGGAACAGAACTCACCCACTGGGCGAGTTCTATGACTTCCACAGACTCAAAACCCACCCATGGTATAAACTGCCGTGTTTTCCAGCACAAAGTGGAATGAAATGATACCTTATTACAAACATAGTCAGAGAAGTATTTAGGACTAAGTGCTCCAATTTTTAAGCAGCTTGCTGTACAAAGAATGTAGTTAACCTTGCACAACGCTTTTCCAACTTGTCTTTTAAAATATCCCACATAAACATTGCCATTAGCATAGCCATAACATGAGAACTGTTTTTCTCCCTAGTTTCTTTCTGCTTTTTAACTACTTTTTTTTTCTGTTTTATTTAGTGGCTGTGGTTAGCAGCAGTGGCAGATTTTAAGTACACATACGAGAGAAAAGTTAATGAATGAAACTCAAATGAATAAAACCCATATTTATGGTATTATTAATATAATTCCTTAGAATCTACTAAAATACAAAGGCTAAGATCTAGAAACAGAACCTTCCATTTAATGAAATGGAACAGATTCTAAAAGGAGGCAAAGTCAACACATTTTCACTCTGAAACCCTTTTTAGTACCATGCAATGGAGTACTACAAATACAAAAGAGTTACTAGGATATTTAGTCACTGGCACATTTTGTCTCCATCACCACACATAAAGCTTTACCACAGTTTTGTCTTTATGTCTATTATAGCTACTATTAGTTTTGGAAAAAAATGCTAGTCCATATACACTAATATGGATTTCCCCCTGGTAGAGTCACTGAAGGTCACAGGGAAAAAAAAGGTAAGCTTCTCAGTCTGTCTTAAAATGTCACAACCTGCTTTGTTGCAGGTCTTGTAAAATATAACTTTTCTGAATCTTTCAACTACAACAAAACAGAATTAATCAATTACCAATTTCAGTTCATTAAGCGAGAATAGTGAGAAAAACTTACAGCAAGTTGGAATGTACACAGAGTCTTATCTGCATTTGCAGATTGTTTGAAATGACCTTAAGGATTTTAAAACTGGGGTTAAGAGGAGATTTAAAAGTTAAAAACTTCCCACAATAACACTATATTAACTTCTCTAAATACCTTTGTCTCTGATAACTGTGTTAAGAACACACAATTATAATGCCACACATGCTGCACTACTTAAGATTATGTCAGGTCTTCATTTACAAACTCTTATGCTTATAACTCAATGACAAAAAGTATTCTATGCCAAATATTGGGTCAAGCTGTCTTCAAAGAAAGCAACATGAAAGATGAAAACATAATTCTAGTGTTACAAACTACACACAATTTGAATCTACTATTGTGCGCAAATTTCTTACTTCCTTCAAAGAAAATGGCTGACCCCACAGGAAACTAGTTTTCTTCAGAATTTAATAGAATCAGTCTCCTAGAACTTAAAAAGATTGAGCAGGATTTGGGGTGAAGCATTCCATCTTAGACTGGCAGGTTTTATCCAACAGAGTACAAAGTAATGCAAAAGGTTCTAACATACAGATTTACCTGAAGATCACCCACATTTCTGCTGTTCCATGTAGCACATTGTGGATACATATTAGGCATAAAGAGCCAAATCATGCAACTGAGAAAATGCTTTTAAGACTGGAAAGTTTTTGAGCTAAAGATACAAGGACTATGGAGCTACACTATTAATGATTTTTAGAGCTGACAAACTTGATCTGTGTTAAAAAACAGACTTGTGTCAGCATGCAGAAATTGCAATTTTATTTTTCATACTACATTTACTTATGTTCAGGTTAACCAAACACCTCCCAAACCTCTTTCAGTGTTCAAGAAGAGACATTGCTAAGAAGAGCCTGGTGAATGGAGGAGATGACCTACAGTACCCTGCAGGGTACAGTAGACCTAGGCAGCCTTCTGAGTGAACTGTAAGACATTGAGAGGATGCTATACATAATTTAATGGAAACCACCTGTGCCCAACAGTGTTACATGTTACTTCAACACTGAGTACTCTGTCAGTATCTGCACAGTGTCAGCTTTCCTTCATGTGGAGTAAGCATGGAGATCTTTCCTCCCCTTAGGAGGTCACAGTGTATTGGGACAAGAAAGGTTCCAAAGCACTGTGTGAAGTCTGCATAAAGATGCCGGATGAACGAGGAATATCTTCCTGTATGCTTAATTTCTGTTTCAGAATATATCTCAGATCTTACTTTGCTTCCAGTGCCAGGGCAATGATGCCTGCAGCCATAGGTGCAGAGGCTGAGGTTCCAGTATGGCTATCTGTGCAACGCTGCCTCAGGTCTGTAGTGATCTGGAAGAAATTGAATGTGTGAAATTAGAACACAACTTCAGAAATCAAAGCATGTTTCAAATATTGGGTGCGTATATACTTGAATGAGTCACATGTATGTGAAGGGTATTTTGTTCTTTAATTGCAAGCAAAGATCCATGATGTTAGATGTTCTGAACTTGAAGTCACTCGTGAATTTAGACAGTATTCTCTATATTGCTCCATGGCATGATCAACAAAGACACTTTTAAACCAGAAAAACATGCAGAGGGGTTTGAAACTGCACAACTGCAATTCTGTCCTTCTATATGGATTTACAGAGGACTTTCCCTCCAAGAATCTCAAAGTGCTTTACAAACAGGAAAGAACTAAATCTTATATACAGCCTGCTTATGCACATTTTAGAGACTAGAGGTATGGAGGGTTTTATTAGGTTGTCTGAAGTCACACTGGAATTATGTGACACAAGAGAATTCAGTTTTGCTCATGCTAAAATGTTTTATCTTTCATTTACTCCTTATGCAATAAATCACATTAAATTAAGCAGTAATTCATTGGAAAATCCTGATGTGATCACAAATTTGGCCCAGTCATCACCAGCCTATTAGATGTTTTCAGTTTTAAATTGTTATATCTTATGTATAGATACTTACATGCTGCACATATGTAATTTTGTATGTAATCTAAGTGGATGTACAAACTGTAATGTGCAATACCAACTACACATACAGCCTTCTACTGAGTGTTAGGATGTTTCTATCCAATAATGATTTTAGACAGATGATTTTTGTAAGAATGTAAAACACACACAAAAGTGTGTTTATTCTAAACCTTGTTTCTTTCAAGGCAATGTCAGTCTAAAGTGATTCTACTCTGTGCTTGTCTTCCTGAAGAAGTGGTTCTTTGCAGGAGCAATGCAGCAGAGATAGGATGTCACTTCTACCTAGCAGAAGCTCAGGCAAAACCCATGCAGACTGGAGAACAATTGTTTGAAAACAGCAGTGTACAGCAGGGAAACCTCCATGAAGGTGCATAACCTGTGATGTCCAAACTTAATCTGAGAATTTCAGTCACTGCCTCCTCTGAGGGGCAGAGAAGTTGCTTACATAACATTTTATCTAAGAACATGGAATTATTGTGTTCTAATTCACCAGTATTGTACTTAATTTCCAACACAGATTTGCACAAAGATGGGAGAAGGAGAAGATCAGATGATCAAAAAAATCACAAAAAAGCACAGAGCACAGCTTTGAAACCTCAAGATACATGAAATGTGATCTAAAAAACCAGCTGCATCTCATCTGGGCAGAATATAAGCAAATGTGTGCAGGAAGGAGGAAGGATAGGTTTCACGCTTGATGTTAGCTATATTCAGTATATTACATGATTTGTATAAGGCTGATGAAAATTCACACAACATGAAAGCATATGCAAGTTAACACAGAAGATTTTTAACAGAAAAGGAGCTAACAGCACCAAAAGATGTTGAAAACCATTAGGGAGCAAGTGAAACAATATGGAAGCTTCTAAAAATTGAAAAAGACACGTGAAAGCATTTATAATGTTGGATCCTTAAACAAATAAACTTACCAGGGGCAGGGTTTCTTGATTAATGAAGTCTAAACAGAACTTTTTGCCCCCTTTTATATAATATTCTTCATTAGTGCACACCTTGTTAAATAATTTCTTCTATCTGTCATTGGCTAGAAGTTGAAACCCCATAAATAAAATGTTCATGTAATTTCCATCTCTCTTGCCCTCTCACCTCTTGACTGTCTATTCATTTAGATGATGAAAATTATCGGTGTTGGGAAAAGCATGGAAATTGCATAAGTGTTATGACAATGAACTGTGACAAAGAGAGGAAACTGCAGCAGGAACAGCCCTGACACTGCATTGCCTATATGTGCAAATTCAAGTAGGGATTTTCCAGGTGGAATTAAGAAGTCTGAATACTAGATGATGACATGCACCCAGAGATATATAAGATGCAGATGTCCCATTTGGAAAATACTGGTCAGAGCTGTGGCAAGGACCAGAAGGAAGGCCAGGAAACAGAGAGAGTGAAAAGGGATTAATACATGCTCATGTCTTTTATATCCTGGTACTTTATGCCCTGCATAAAAGTGGCACTGCAAAGAGCACGAACGGCAACAAAACATCCAGGAGTTCGGGCAGAAAAAAAAGTGCTATCACAGGAGTTTTTCCCTACGGGATAGCTTCTGCCAATACAGTGAAACTCACCTGAATTGTGCTATCCTTGTTTCTCATCCTCTGGAAGACCATCCTTCCAGACAAATTTTACTGTCCTGTCACTACAGATATCAAGCACAAGCCGGGACGTCTCCTTAATTGGCAACATTGTCCCTCTTCTTCTAAATGGATACTATGGTAGCAATTTGAACCCTTGTCTTGCTTTCAGCAGACATTTCAGCTGAAAATGTGTTGAGAAAGCTTTGTATGTGTGAATGCCATTTGAGCTAATTCAAAGGAAAGCTCTTGACAGGAGCCAAGATGTTTAGGTAAAGATTACCTCCAAGATCCAAGGCGTGTTTTTCAGCACTATGGATTCACTGTCAGAGAGCTGTTGCAATTACCCCAAGAAAAAAGAGGCATGATCACCAAAAGGTGAGAAAATTTCAAGAAGAAAAATGATGTCCAAATTCCTGAGCAACATAAAAACATCGTCAATCACAATAAAAGGATGTAGTGTTTGATAGCACCATGAAGCTGCCATTAGTGTATATTAGCAGTCATTCTGATTGTTAAGGTGGGGAGAAGGAGAAATTTTTAAATCTTTTGTTGAGTATAACACAGCTGTTGATCTGCGAAAATGCTGATTCAACTTCCCAAGAAAAGTCCATGTAGTATTTCTAGAGCTAAGAGTTACAACAACTTCTAAATAAGTTGAATCAATGATAAGACAATGATAAAGTTTCTGGTATTTGCCTAGTTTAATCAACATGAAATTAGCCACAGATACCTTGATGAAAAGCAAAGAGAAATAATAAAAATCATTGCAATGCACTGTAATACCTCCCACAGGCATTGGTGCAAAGTTTTCAGAAAAACCAGGCATTTATTAAAGGAAAAAATCTAGACACACTGTAACAGTTTCATAGAAGCAACTTGCTTTCTGAAGGAGATGCCAATTTTGTACAGTTATTATTAAGGCTGAATCATCAATCTTCTCATAGTTTTACCAACTGGGAAATTAATGAATAAAGTAAAAAATGGGATTTCTCTTAGCAGAGAACAAGCTCACATACCCTCTCTCAAGCCTCTGCAAAGCGATTGAATAATTTTTTACCTTCTGCTACAGTTCTTCAAGACACCTTGATTTCTGTGAATGTGTCCCTAGAAGTGAAAAGATTTTAACAAAAATCTATTCTACATTCTACACAGCCTATGCGTCTGTATGTACCCTGAAGAGAAGATGTCACACTGTGTCCTGTGATTATCTGGTGCATATCTTGATAACCTGACTGAGTTTCTGAAGAAGAGCAGGCTTTTGTGTTTTAAGAACTGGCAGGAGACAGGATGGGCTTTCTTTTGTTGTTTCAGTTTTAAGTTCTGCTGAGAGTAGAAGTTTATCAACAAGAAGAGACAGAACATCAGCAGATGAATTACTATTTATCAAAAAACAACAAAACAGGTGAAACATGAAGTAGATACATTGTTTACAGGAGATAAATAATTTAATAGGCTTATAAATCATATCTATGAGGAACTTTCTGATATCATAATCTTAGTGTGTTATGAAACCATTTGAAAAACAAATTCAAAGGAAATTCATTTGCGCAATATGTTTGATAAGAACCATATAGATAACTCTATTACATGGTGCTTAACCTGTCCTAGCCACATGGTCTGGCAGGGGGAAGCTATCTTTAAGCATTGTCCTATGGCATTCAAAGTAGCAAAGAGAATAATATGAAAAAATACCTTGATAACTGCATATGATTAGTGAATACTTCTGTACTCACTGAGTATGAGAGGTAACATCTCTAAAGAACTATAATTTTATAGTCTTTACCTACTGTCCATTTGTCTCTTATGCCTGTAACTATGCCAGCACTTTGCAGCTGCATTTGAAAACACCTAAAAGTAATTCTAGTCCTTTTCCATAAGAGTCTATGTAAAAGGCATACATCTATTGGCATCTTTGGAACATTTGCATGCTTTTAATATATCCAGAGGGTGGAAACTTGGTTCATAAGAGGCTAACTATCACTGCAATAAAACTCAGTACAGTACAAAGTCAAGTGCACTTTGTGTACTTTCCTCAACAGCAAGGAACTCTTCCAAGAAGGTGTGTCTACCTGTAACTGTTAGCTTAAAATATTTTAAGCTGTCATTGTATATGACAAGAAAACCCCTCCAAGACTAGAAAAACTTCTAAAATTATGTTACATATTTTTAACAAGCAATTATAAAAAGTGGATAGTAATGAAAAGAGAAAAAAAAGTGTTTTGTGTAGTTATAAAAGTGTTTGTGATTCTATTACTCCATATTGAAATCGAATCATTTTTATAACAATTTTTAGTCTACAAAGTGAGTTTCTAATACTTGGTTACTGTTTTTTCATTTACCTTATAATACATTCTGCATATACTTAATGGACAGAAAAATAGAGAGGAAAAGAAAAAAAAAAAGATATTCAGCTAAAGAATTGCAAGGAAAACCAGGAAGGACTTGTGAAACATGACATCATACAACTGTAACCCATTCACTGTTCCTAAGTCTTGGGTAAGTATTTCTGTACCACAACACTGTAGAATCTCACATGATACTGAAATCTGTGCTGTGTTACGTGAAAAAAAAAAGAAAAAAAAGAAAAAAAAGAAAAAAAAAGAAAAATAGAAAAAAAAAAAGAAAAAAAAAAAAGAAAGACAAAAAGTTCATTCATTTGATGTTGGTTGTAAATCCTATGCCAGGTCACTTCTTCCTGGTTTACTCCTGTGGTATTTGAATGTAGGAGTCTCACTCCAACAAACAAAATCATCTTATGATCTGATCAAGTATGGTTACTCTTCAAATTTTGGCATAGAGCTCAACCCTGCATTGTTTGTCAACTGCATATAAATTTATAAGCATAATAGAATTTGGATAATTTAAATTTAATAATAATCTTTCTATTCACTCAGTATTGTTAATTTTCCCGTTAAAATTGCTGCAAGCTCTCAGTTTCTTGTGGAAAGATCTGAAGACAACCTCTGACTCAAAAGGAGCACCAGTTTAAACAAAAGTGTGAGATATGATGCAGGGAAAAGGATGCATGGTACATCAGTGAAAATATAGTTTCTAGACTCTTCTAGCACTTAAGAGCAGTTTAAAAAGCTTAGTATTTGAAATATTCAGTTCTGTCTTGAGTTCACTTTTCATTTCAAGTAAGACTTCCTTTCCAGGTAAATGATATGTGATAGGACTTTAGGAGAACTGAATTTGAGACAAGAATAGCGATACAATCATGAATGCTCTTAAAACAGACTATAAGCAAGAGAGTCACACAGGTAATAGCAATATTCCTGTCTCCATGCGAGGGTGTGTATGCTTAAAGGACTTCTTAACAGTCAGTTTGAAAAGCTGGTGTCACAATTTCATGGAATTTCTCACTGGGTTGTAGCATAATAGAATCACATACTTATCCCTTATGTGGACAACTGGTTTACACACAACACAAACAGAAGCTATTTATCTCCACTATGCTGTATCACTTCATCATTGAAAGTATCTGGAGAGGCCACAGCCTTGCATGGCTTTAAATACCAAGTACCACTAGTAAAACATGGAAGAGTTGTGTGTTTCAAAAGTCAAGTGATAATACAGTGCAGGAAAAAGAATCTTGGTAGGAATTTTTATAGTCTGATTGTTAAGCATTTGGGATCAGTGACTCTTGCAACTGCAACTGGAAGGTTGCTTTGCACAAGAGTAGTCAAGGATAAATTACGTTCGGGTAAACAAATGGTCAACAGACCTGGGTTAATTCTTATGGCTACTCAGACTTTTGCCATTTACTGTGAAAAATGATGCACACAGTAGGACTAAACTAAAACTGGCATATGGAACTGAATTGCTGATCTGAATAGCAAAAACAATCCATCTGTCTAGTAAAAACAAACAGTGCTTATAGAACTCATGGAATTAAATTAAAAATTATTTTTACTTATCTCTGATATTTAATGTGAGATCTCCAAGGGAGACTCCAGTTAAGAAAATTTTTAGAGTAATATTTTTAATTCTTTTCAATAATGTTTATGTAAATTATCTTCCTTAATTTTCTAATTATGGGGTAATTTGTGTGCATTCTATGTATTTAATTATCATCTCCTTTTTAAGGTATACTTTTCAAAAATCTTATAATAAGAGATTATCCTGCCTGTATTAGCACACTGCAAAGTTCCAGAAGTGGTGGGCACTATACTTCAGTAAACGAAAAAATTATATGCTTGTGTTTCATGAGAAGTCTTTACCAACAAAGGTGAGATTGCCTCACCTCCAGGTGTTTTTCATTCTAGTGCAAGACGTAAGAGAGTGAAATGTCAGAAATTAGCAATGTACTCTTACTGAAATAGTAATTCTGTGAAAGCAGAAAGTGTGCATTAATTGAAAAGAATGAATGACAATCATCAAGAAAATTACATCTATTAAGAAATCAAAGGAATGCACAAAGCTTAAATTAGCAATGTAGGAAAGTACAAATAAGGACTGAGAAATACAGAGATATTTTACTTGATATTATTTGATATAATGAAAAAAATGAAAAAAAAATTGATATTAAAAACATGAGCAAGGATATAAAGAAACAGCAATTAATTACTTTTGAGGATAAAAGATGCAGAGAGTCAATAAGGAAAGATAAGATTAAATGGTGAACCCTAAAAAATAATACTTGTTTTATTTTCAAATACATCAGAAGCAAAATAATCCCCAAAACAATACTGTCTTAATTGTCCAGAGATAATAGTTTATAGTAAACAGCTATTTCATGGAATGTTTCTTTTTGGAAAAAAAAAAGTCTAAATTAAATTTTCAGAGCATAGAAAGATGATAAATCATCTTCCTATTTATCTCTATTTTAAATGACAAATTAATATTAGAAAGAAGTGCCAAAGGATCTTACAAGAGCTGGAAAGGGAACTACTGTGTTTTTTTAGCATATGTTTGAACACTGCACAAATTCCAGAAGACTGACAGAAAACCTGCATAGTGTCATTATTTTAAAAAGGGTAAGCACTATTGTCCTACTAATGTCATCTATTTGCCACCTTTTTATCTAGTGTAAAACAGCTGATACAGGATTTAAACTAATTGCTAATAGATTAATTAGCTAGTAGTATACTCAATGGTGGATAACATAAGATGTTGGAAAAGAAATGTGCCAAAGTACTGTAGTATTTTTTTCTGGCCATCAATTTGGCTGAAAGTAATATACTCAGGATTTTACAGGACACATCATGTAATATTGCATACTTTTTCTTTAAAAGTATTTAAATTTAAGAGATTTAAAATGTACATGATGTATAATACATTCATTTAAACTGGGATAATTATATGGTCCAAAAATGTAAGCATGAATAAAAAATTAGAAGCAGAGAATTTATAAACACTCTTATAGCATATAGAAGATAGCATATAGAAGAAATGATTGCTGTTTCTAATCGAGTCTTCAACAATTTGGTTCTTGGCCACAGTATGACCTAAAGATTTTACCAAAGACACAGAAGAAAACACCAGCTCCTTCAGATGAGTATTGGAGAAATGTGGAAAATGACTAAGTGCTGATGAGGGCTGGTCTGAAGGTGAGTACTAAACCAGCCAGTTGTTAACAGTGGGATAAGGAGACCCTAACTACCTTTACATATTTCCTTGAACCACCAGCTTTGGAAAAGAAAAGCAGCAGCTCTGAAAGTGGGCTGGGCATCACACAGTGATAGACACATCACACGACAGTGAAGCTAACAAGTCTCAGTCAGGGTCAATATATAAACAGAAGAAAACTGACCCAGCACACACAGGCACCCATTTTCTGGCACTTTTGTCACTGAACACTGCTGCTGCCTGCCTGGTGTGTCTAGTTTGGATTCTAGAAGCTCATAATGTGAAAAAGGGTTTATAAGAAAACATGACTTAGACAGAATGATACAAGAAGCTTACCTTCCATTATCAAAAGGGATTAACTGTCTGGGCTACATTGGCAGAGAGAAGACAGACAACTGGAGTGGTCTTCATATTAGCAGTAAAATCTGTGACATCAAATGCTTAAAAATCAAAGCTAAAGGGGCCCAGAGTGCAAACAAGAGAGATCTTTTAATGGCAATGAATAATTAAAAGCATTTACACTAAATTTCAGTTAATTTTTTGCCACAGAAAACTTTGAAAGCAATATTGACTTTACTTATAAAAATTGTTGTTGACTTGACAGCAACTGCTGGATTCAAAGGACTCAGGGAAGTCCTACAGACTTGACTAAGAGGTCAGGCTGGAGGACCACAATCACATCTGCTCAGCTTGTTAGTCTCACTTAAACATGAAGAAGTTAGTGAACGTCTTTTAAAGGACAGTGAAGAGAATTTAACCACAGAAGTGAGGACTCTTAGTAGATACAGTAATTTTAAGATTTATTATGATTTATCAGGGATAACAAGAAACATGTCAGGAAGAGAGAGAAGACTTCAGTGAAGAGCAGCAACTAATAACAGAAAAACCATTGGAATGAAGAAGGATCTCAGAACAAGTTTAAAACAAAAATTAGACCATCTGAAAATAACAAAGAATCCAAGAACGGATGGCAAGCATCCCAGAATCCTGAAAGACGAGGCAGACAGTATTTTAAAAAAAAAAAAAAACGTAGAGCCAAATATTTGTAACTCTTTATTGACACCAAGGGAAGAATCTGCTAAGGACCAGAAAGAAAGGTTAGATGAGTCTAACCTTAAGAAAACATAAAGAAGAAAAAAAAAACCTCCAAATCCTTCAATTTTCTGATCCAGAAGTAAAAAATTTCTGTAAGTTAAGCTCTAGAATGAATAAGCAGGGAAGAGGACAATATTAGCAAACCTCATCAACCTGAGAATAAAGGATGAAAAGGTTAAAAGGAGTAGAATGTTGAATACTGGAAAGTACTGGGAATGCATTCCTTTTGCAAAGGCACATAGGATGTACAAATACTAATGATATCAACCGATTATCCAACCAAATTAAAACTATTTTCATTCTCCAGCAAAGATGAGAACATTAGGGAAAATGGATGCTGTCTGCTTAGGAATGAGAAGAGGAACAATACAGAAAAGATGAGCACTGAGCTGAATTTTCCTTCCAATATATTTCCAGAATAGAAAGCAATATGAGTAATAAGTGACCGTCACTGAATGTAAAAGAGGAATGGTGCTGTGTCAAAACAAATCTGAGAAAATAGGTATCTAGGTAAACTGCTAATATGTGTGTAAAATGTAAAAACTATTGATAACTAGATTTAAAACAAAGGGAATATATTTGTGTGAATGGTTTCCCTTTCTCTCCATCCCCCAAAGTCACTATGCAAAATACACAAACACATATTCATGAAAAAACAAATAAAACCCATACTATTTTCCTGTCATAGGATTCTCCACTGCTGTACGTTGTAGCAAGTGTGGATGCACATTCTTCCAGATACCACGGCTTTTTTCCACTTTCAGCTGTGCTGCTTATGGAGATAGTGTAGATGCTGTTGGTGTAGCCATCACAAGAGCAGTGGTCTCGACTTCTTCCACCATTTCCAGAAGCCCAAACAAAGACTGAACCTAAGCCTCTTCGTCCCTGTTTGGAAACATTACAATACATTTGATTAATAATTCTTCTCAACTGCTTAATAGCCAGGTCTTTTTCCCTGAAAAGACATCTCATGAGAAGAAGAAAATAAAAAAAAACAACTACCCTGGGAAGAATTTGAAATGAGAACAGGATTTAGCAGATTTCAGAATCAGACATTAGAAAAATTAAGAAAATGAGTGGTATGAGCACAGCTTTAGAAACAACTTTTATACAGTGTTTGTTGGTCTGCATCTATATTATCCAGATGTACCAAGAAAGTCATGCTGAAAACTCAGATGAAGTAGTAAAATATCATACTGGGTGAGCTTTCTGGGTTGCAAGCACACATTGTTGACTTATGTTAGCCTCTCATTCACCAGCACCCTCAAGTCCCTCTTCAGTCCTTAGCAAGACTGCTTTTGATCTGTTTATCCCACAGCTTGTATGGATATTGAGGGTTGCTCTGATGCAGGTGCATCACCTTGTACCTGGTCCTATTAAACCTCGTAAGACTTCCACTGGCCCATTTCTTGAGCTTGTCCAAGTAACTCTGGGTGGCATTTCATCTTTCAAGAGTATCAACACCCTCAGTTTGGTGTCATCTGCAAATTTGTTGAGAATGCACTAGATTCCTTTATCCATGTCATTAATGAAGACAGTAAATAACACCAGATAATAATACCAATGTCCTTGGTGAGGTTGTGCTGGCTATCCCAAATCATGTCCCTGACCTCTCCATGTGTCTTAGCAGAGCATCTAGGAGAATTTGCTTCATGATCTTCCCAGGCAGAGAGGTGAGGCTGACCACTTGGTGGTTGTCAGGGCTCTCATTTCTACCCTTTTTAAGGATGAGGACAATGTTTCCCTTTTTCCAGTCACCTGGGCCTTCACCAGACTGCCAAGAGACTTCTCAATTATCATGGAGATAATTTGTGAGTTTAATAAAAGTATACTATCTGGAAAGACTTTCCAGCAAAGTAAGTTAAATAGCAAATTCTTTTGACTAATGTCTACATGAAGTTATGTCTCTAAAATTCAAATTTTCATTTAGAAACATTTCAAGTAGAGAGAAAAATCCCAAGGTACCAAGTTTAATGTACTATGAAATCCACATTCGCCAGACACAATCTGTCTAAATATTACAATTGTTTTGGGTTTTTTTTGTTTTTATTTTTTGTTTGTTAGTTTTCAAGACAACCTTTATGAAGTGTTACAGCACCCTTTTCCACCTTTCTTCTTCACACACAGGTCTTGAAAGCAGTATATTATGGCTAAACCCCATGGGAAATTTGGTATAACCACCAATACAACCAAGACAAAAGATATGAGAATTCAGGGTAATCAAACCATAGCTTCTACTTATAAAAGAAGAAAAAAATTTAAAAAATTGTAAAAGAACTTCTCAAAAATATGCATGAAGAAAAATGTCCTACTAGTAGCAGCCTATCTGTCATTTTTCTGCTGTTACCATCACATGGTTCTGCATGCAAACAGCAGAATAACATAATTTGTCCCATGCAATACAAACCTGTTCACTGCAGGGTATGACTGTATTATTAGTCTGTTTGCACAGACAATGTTTATTCTCCATGCAATCTATTCTCTGTGTAATCTATTTCATTAGATGTGTATTTATGCTGCTGTGCTAATAATGAACAAGCTGCAGGAAAAGGTATTTAAATTATTTTTGGCCAAAATTTTGAAAAAATGGTGAAAACATGCCAATGCATTTTAGAAATTCTGTATTTATAATTTAAACATGATAAAAATCAATTTAGATTTTTAATTGTAAGGGCAAGGCCTTAAACTAATAGCCATTTGCACCTGGATTTACGTTTTCATGCTAAGGTTTTTTTTTTGGTAAACAGATTATGGCTAATATATCTTTAAAACTAATGACTCCTGCAAATTTGTAAAGGATCAATGTCTCTGTTATTGCAATAGAAAGTAAATACCAGATGCACTGACCAACAGAAAAGAGTATTTTCTATATACAAAGTGAGAATTGCCATTCCTCTAATGCATTGCAATAGTGCATCTATACATGAGCCCAGCAGTTGGCAGAAAACAACAGCATTACCTTCAGATCAGAAAACATGCTAAAAGATGTTTTCTGTTATCTAAAAGATAAAGTCTGGATCTGGTGCTGTGTAATATAGATGGTTGAGGGGCTACAGAAGTAGTGGTAGGTGGACAGTTGGACTGGCTGATCTTGAAGGCCTCTTCCAACCTTGATGATTCCATAATCCTATGATTCTATGAACTTGACTAAAATGAATTAATTTGTCAATTCAGCAGTCCCAAACATGCTTAGGAAAATACAAACTTGTTAGTAACTATGCCCACCAAGTAAGCAGAGCAAGAGTGTCAGCTGTTCTACTGTATGTGAATGTGTGGTGGTTTGACAGGAAATACGTTTTCTGGGATGTTGTGGTTAGGCCAATGGATGTTCAGATTTTAATATTGGCACCTAATGTGGCCATTGGGACATTGGATCTGCCTCTGAGAACACAGGGTTAAAAGCAGGGCTCTCCCCTGGCAGGCTCTCTTGGGTTCCGGTCAGGGAAAGGCTCAGAGCTCCCCTGCCCGGCTGCGGGCTGGGCGGGGCAGGGGCAGCCATGGGGCCGGGTGAGGTAGGCCTGGGCCCCGGACAGAAGGGAGGGGAAGGCCCCTGCAGGATGGAAGGGTGGAGGAGCACTGAGAGGCATCAGGCAGCCACCCCCTCTCTCCAGGAGAGACAGAGAGAGAGGCTGTGCCTGTGCTTGGCCGGCTGAGAAGGAGAAGGGGGGGTGAGAGAAGGTGCCCCACAGGGCAGCCGTGGGAGTTCTGGACAGACAGAGCCTCAGATTTTTAACCCTTTTCTTGGATGATGGAAACCTTACAAATGCTAATCCTCCTGGAGCTGAATGAGAAGAGAGATAGAGATGAGATAAGAGGAAATGGGCCACGAGAGAAATAGAGAAGAACTCGGGTGGAAGAGATGATGGAGTAGCTTATGCTGGACTCTTTTTGTGTAGCCATGGACAGAGCCATGTTTCCTTGTGATACAGGGACTGCATTCTAGGGGGAGGCAATGCCTCAGGACCAAGAGGGTTTGGTGTGGGTACCTCTCGGCCCCAGGGGGTGAAAAATATGGGGGGGGCAGATGTCCCAAAGTTGAGACTGTGCCTTTACAGAACAGAAAGGAGAATTTGTCTAATGTTACATTGTGGGAGGAAGAATAGTAAAAGTGTTGGTCAAGCAGCTGCTGAGCAGGCTGGAGACCAGGAAGAATACCCCTCGGCTCCAGGGGGTGAAAAATATGGGGGGGACAGATGTCCCGAAGTTGAGACTATGCCTTTTTGGAGTGGGACGAAGCATCCTTAAAAGTCGACCCTAGAAGCAGCTCTGGTCCGTGTTCAGCGGTGAGAGCACTGCACATGAAAGGAAGAGGTCACCATTGGCACAAGAAGGATTCCTTCTCCTCTTGATGAACTGAGGATTGAGTATTCTGAAGTGTGGTGCCAGACTGAGAGTCGATGATTTGGGGGATTTATTGTATTGGGAATTTAGTGGGGAGGAGGAGGAGTTGTATTTATGAAGTTTTCATTTTCCTTGTGTGTTTTTTTTTTCTCTCCCTTTTCCTTGTAGTTTAGTTAATAAATTCTTTTTTTCCTAAGTGGGAGCCTGCTTTGCTTATTCCTGGTCACATCTCACAGCAGAAACCAGGGAGAGGGTATTCTCATGGAGGCACTGGCATTGTGCCAGTGTCAAACCATGACAGAATGTTATTCCCAGCTGGTATCATCTAAATAAACACAGTTAAATAATATTTGGACTATGTTACAAAATTAGGGCAAACACACATGCAAGGCACTATGTAGCTTTTATTATTTTTTTTTTATCTAAATCTATCATTTGTCATCTGCCAGGTGCCCAAGGGTATCAGACAAAAAGTCAAGCCATAAGATGCCAAGAAGCTATGTGTCATTTATTAGCCAAAAGCAAAGGTGCATGTACCAATCATATGGACTTGAGCAAAACTAAGAGTTGGTAACTCTCCTATAGAAGAGGCGTAGATCAGTGTTGAATGGATGTCCAGCAAAGTATGCTCAATATTTGTCTCATGATTTTAAAATTTCATTCCCTCCCCTCTAGACACAAAGTTGTTTCTGCTCTTCCATTTGCAATGACAGCTAGGGACTGCCTCCTATAAACTCTGCATGGCGTCCATAATTCCACACTTGTGCTTGTCAGTGCACCAAATCAGACCACTATGAAAAGTTCTCCTTTTTTTTCTCATCTACTTTCTTAAATTGCATAAAATGTCATATCATTTAAAAGAAAAAAATCAACTGTCTCATTATGCAAAGTAAAACTGTTTCACTGATGCCTGTGACTTGCTATGGACCCAACCACAGTCCAATTTGCTAGTACATTTTCTAGACAAAGCCAGAGTGCTCAACAGACAGCTTAAATGAAATGGACTCAGGTCTTTTTTAAAGAGGCCCGAAGGCAGAAATTGCACTTGTAAAAGCATGAAAGAAGAATCTTGGGGCATTCTGTCTTTTTTCTGCTAATGCCTCCTTTTCTTTGGTCAGCAAATTGCTAGCAGGTAAATGATATAAAAGCCCCTTTTTGTTTTTTCCAGTTCACCAGCATGGACAGGTTAAGTCTGCCAAGAATCAGAGCCAGTATGAACATGCTCATAATGACATCTGCAGAGTTTCCTTATACTATTACAGAAACATCCCCTGCTCCAAGTATGTGTGTTTGTGTATGCACCACATCTTTATGAGTGAATGAACTAGCAGTATTGGCAGGGACCTTTTTAAGGTAGAGGTTTTCACACACTCAAATAAAGACAGCCAGCAGTCCCACACACTTTTAAGATGCTTACAGCACTCTTTAAAAATAATAAAGATGCAGTAAGATGTAGTAAGAGCTAGCAGAGTAAATTTTAATCCCACTATTTTATAAATTTTAGACTTTACATTCATTCACTACTTTACAAGTCAAGTTGCCTTAATTCAGCCTGTGAATCCTGATAATTTCCAGCCCAGGAATCAAGTGCCCCAATAACCCTCTCTGCCTGTGGAGTGAGTTATGACTTGATAGGTATGATCAAATTTACCAAGGAACAAGGAAGAAAATGTGAAGGAGGAGGAAAAGCAGAGGACAGAACAGCTGAACTGGACTAATTAAGAGCTACAGAGGTGGCAGCCAGGGAGAGATAATTTGGCACCAATATGCTGGAAATTGCACACTAGAGCAGAAAACAAACCATGAAAATATAAAATGGAGAGTGAAGGAGGGACATTCTATCCACACCTAGAGCCTAAACATTTAATTTCCTCTATTCTCCCCAATACTGTTCTAAAATTACTTCATGTTTCCAAGAACAAAAAACTACTGCCAGAAAGTGAAATTGATCCTGAAGTGGAAGCTGGAAAAAGTAGCCCATGGTATGACCTCTTCCTTAAACACTAATTCCTAAAGAGGAAATGTTCATAACTGAATGTGCAGAACAGAGGCCAGCATTCTGGAGACCTAAAAATCCTACTATGCAGGCATGGCTTTTAGCTGCAGCATAGTACAATCACTGTAGTGCCAAGCACCAAGGATCCCAGCATCCTGAGAAATGCACCTGTGAGATATATCCCCTTTCTTCCAGTTTCTGCTGATTTCTGCACTCTCTAGCATCTGGACAAGTGCCGCCCTGTGCAGAGACACAGCATTGCCAAGCAGTTCACTGTCAGCATTTTGCTTTTGACCAGTAGCAGCCCCTAGCTCCTGCTGAGTTTCTACCAGTCCATTTAACCTCTTATCTGGGAATGAAAAACAGTCAGGCACAACATTCCTAAAAGACTCTTTTGTAGACTGCATAGCACTGAATTTTAAAGTAGGCATCTCTCCAGAAACAGATAATGGTAAGTTGAGAGTGCAAGCCAGCAATTCTAAATTGCTACCAGAAGACAGCCAAACAGATTTTTTTTTTTAAACAGTCTTCTTAGATATGAAAAATAAATTCACAAACAAAAGGAAACATTTCTCAAGCCATTAATTCTGCTGAGGTATCCACACTTTCAGAAAAATAATGTTTGTGCCTCAATTTATTAAAAATGCGCACCCACGGTATCTATGAGGAAATGAGTAATGAGCCAAACAGGTATGCATAAATAAAGATGAATGTTTGGGGGGATGAACAAAAATAGACACCTGTATTTTTAAATTAGAAGTTACATTCTTACTCTTAGGAAAACTAGGAAGTAAAGAAAATCTTTCCTGTTTCTGAAACACAGCAATCTATATACACATAACATATATGCAATGCAAAAATATATGACTACCTATATAAAACAGTGATTACCTTATATTGTTGGAAAGGGAAGTGATTGTTAAGAAAGGTTACTGGCTACTTCTGAAGTAGCTCCTTAATTAAGAAAACAAAAGACAAATTATTAACCATGCTAAAAAAAGAGGAAAAAAATGTATTTTGTTATCTTTTAGGATATGATACCTTTGAAACATTGAAGCTATAAAACATTCTAATGTGCATATAATATTGAATAACCACAAGCATGTATGTATTTACACACTAATTATCAGGACATATCAGTGGAACAATTCAATATGTAGGCTTCATGTGGTGTATTTTTTACTTTACTCTTCACCAGAAAAGCAGTTTAAATAGCTCCAAGATATTCCCCACAGAGCTATAATTAGTGCCTGAAGTGCAACCAAATGAACTGTTGGCTGAAACCTGAAATATGAACATGTGGAATATTGGAATGAATTTCTCATTTACCTAAACAAAACAGAGCCTGCTCAAGGACTGCAAGTTCTGGTTGAGGCTCTCTCTCTACAGTATCATTACTATTGCTACCAGGATAAAACAAATTGTATATGGCAAACACAATATGATAACACAAGAGCTTGCTTTGCCAAAATTTCTGTTGTACAAAGAGTCTCTAGTTAATCAGAGGTGAAATTGTCCCTGCATGCAAAGCCAAAATAAACAAGCAGCACACAGTAAAGCTATCAGTGTGAGAATTGGGTATGCGACTGATGTTATACACAAACACCCATTATATGGGATGCGTTCAGGCAATTCTCATTGCCTTTATACTACTATCTGATTAATCACTCTAAAAAGGAGCCCAGGGCCACTAGATCCACACAGCTGTTTTTCATGACTTACATCAGACTCTTCCTTGTGGAAAACTTCAGGTTCAGAGATGTCTATTGAACTCTGGGATTTAACAAAAAGAACTTCCTATTTTCTGCAAATTTCTGTTTATCTCTTCTAGATAAACACGAAAATATGGCTGCTTCACTTCTACTTTTGCAGACTGAGGACTTAAGGAACAACTTTGTGCAGTTTGTCTCCCACAGCGTTCCTTTAAGAAACAACGTACAGTCTGTGTGGAAAGTCATTGCCCTTGCAGTTTTGTGCCTTAAACTGTTAAATTCTTTGCACAGAAAACTTTTGACACCAAAATTCCAGTGATTTCCATTCCAGAAATCTCTTTTTTTCCCATGTGACACATAGAAACTACTGTTCAAATATATGAGTGAAATGTATATATGATTTGTTCACACACGGAAACCAGATTCATTCAAAAAAGCACAGTCTGAAATCTATATACTTCAATGTATGGAAAGAGATTAATCTGCCAAAGCTGCTTTTCAGTATTGTTTTTTCAAATTAAGATTTACTCCACAAAAAGAATGGAGTGGGTTTTGGTTTTGGTTTTTTTTAATGTTCAATATATCACCTGTTTCAGGGTGTGCATGCAAAACCAGAGGCATTTTGGCAAGTCCAAAACCAGCAATGCTATTCTGGCTTGTTTCAACAGTTTCCATGCATGTGTGAGATGGGATGAGGTAACCAAACAGTTTTGATTTCCAGTACACTTTTTGACATTGTAAGGAAAATGGACATTTTGGTTATATTTTCCTGTAACTCTCATTACAAATTTTCCCATCTTTCAGGATTCTTTTATTTCAATGAATGCAATGTAAGAACATTTCTGATACATTAATTATTTTTCTGCATAATTTTGTACTAGATGCTGATTATCTGTGAAAAAGCTCATCTTTTCACAGAAGGCAAAGGAGTGAGATTTTAAGGTTAGCTTTGTGTGGGGCGGAAATGGTTGAAAACTGGAGATTGGTGAGGACAGAGAGTAAAGTAAGTTCTTTTCAGAATTGTTTTTGCTCAGAGACCAACTTTGTACCTAGGAGATGTTAGAAAATACTCCATGTGAGAGAATTCACGTATTTGTGTTTGGTTTGGGTTGTTTTCTGTCTGCTGAAGAAGAAATTAAATTTTCACAGAGTAGATAACAGAATGTTGTTAAAGACCTAAAAGCATTCTTCCTGTAGGCTGGGGACTTCTTTGTAAGGGGGGAAGGGAGATAAGAAGTTTTCAGATTGTAAAACACAGCCTGGTGAAGACTTATGCATGCTCCAGGCTCTTTGATATGTAATGCAGGGGTCAGGCCCTGCTAAAATGAGCTTAGCAATGTGTGTATATTCCTTTGTTTCTTTGTAATCCTGCAGCCAGTGAGGCGATGGAATAAATCTATTCTCTGCACTTCAGATATGGGTTGTGGTTGTCTTGGTGTTAGCTGCATACATTTGATTCACACACTTTGTTCACATACTTCCCAAACAAAATAAAGTTTACTGTATGAAAGTTCATTCAGGTGTCACTGAGCCTAAATATTATTTCATTTACTGGAAGGCAATATTCCAAATTCTACTTTGTTTGAATGCAAGAAGTTGATAACTGTGTGCAAACAGCAGAGCATAGGATTACTATTATTAGCTTATTAATGTGTTATCACCAAACCTCATTTTTGCTGGGCAACCCCCATCTGTAGAAAACTACATCATATCAAATTTAAACCACATCTGCAAAGTTATTAAGGCATCTGAGATACATCAGCAAAATGCAAGGTAGTCAGACCTAGAAATTAGGCATATTGGTAAGAAATAAAGAAAGGTGAATAAATTTTGCAAAGCGGTGGCTTAGGAAGCTTAGGGCTATGGAAGATAATCAGCTGGGAATGAGCTACCCTAAAATAGTCTGTCCATTGAATTAGTAAGTAAGGTCTATATGAACCCATCCAGGGAATATAGAAGCAATACTATGCATGCATGGAAAATGCTTAAATTTGTATGCCCCATTCTGGTATCCACATTGGAAATAATAATGCCAGAAAACAGAAAGAATGAAGTCTGATTTGTAAATTCTGACAAACAGAAAGAAACTCAATATACAAAACATTACTCCTAAGATAGCAGAACAGATTTTTAAGGTCAGTAAGTGATGCCTGCATTACTTTACAAAAGCTCAAAATGCAACAAACACTTCAGAATTTCAGATAAATCTGTGAAGTTTTTGTCTGGTAACTTATTTTATGTAGATAAATGTATTAGAACTGGATTATGAGGCTTCTGAAAAGATGTGATGAGCCCTGCAAGAAATCAGTAATGAAACAAAAGAAAATGAACATTATTGTAACATCAAGGTGGGACTGGAAATTATTGTACAGGAAATAATATAGGCTTTACTAGAAAAACATAGAGGTCAAGGAAATTATGGGTAGAGTATTTCAAGGATGAGGTCAGGAAACAAAGTTATTAGGTATTTTGACCTAAAAGAGAAAGAGCACCTTAGTGAGTCTTAGTAATCACCATCACCTGCATTCAAAAAAAGAATTCAGGCTGGAAGATGTGGAGAAGCACTACTCTATTGAGCAAGGAGATGGACAGAGTAGTTTTTAAGTGACCAGTGAGTGTAGCATGTCTATCATATCTAAATGAAGTTGGAAAGGAGACTAATCAAAAAATGTATCAGAAACAAAAATGGAGGGAGGGAAGTTATTTAAGATGAGCCACAATTTATATCCAGGAACAAATGGGCAGAAAACTGCACATGAGGAAACCCTATTGTAACTTAAAAGAAAATCTATAACCAATAATTAACTTTGGCCATGAAATGTTCTACCAACAGAATCAAAGGGGAAAAGAATTGGATTTGTTATTCAACATAAAATGCTCAATGTATTTAAATGGCACAATCCCTGTGGTGGTAGAAAGCTGTACTGGATGACCTATGCTGTCATTTCCTCTCTTATGTCCTATGGTCCAATTCAATTTATCCAAGAGATCCCTTGCTCAAAATCTGTAATAATTAGATATCGAGTTTTCTAACACCATAAGATGCACCAAAAAAGAGGCAGTTTACAGTGGAAATGAAAGTCAGAGACTTAGATGAGTAATAAGATATATTATTTTCAATAGTGAAGATTGCTACTGCCTTGCAAAGACATGGACATGAGATTTCAGTTAAGACTGGCTCTTCTCAAAAGACTTACAGAAACCAGAAAATAGTAGATGGATCAGGAAAACGGATATAGATGAAGCAACAACTGGATGAAATTTCGCTGATTGGGCTTATGACAAAAGGCAGGTACAGATGAAAGATGTTAGAACTATGAAGATCAAGCCAATGGTGCTATGTCTTGTGACATCAGCAGGAAGAAATAGAATGATAAAAAATGGAGGGATTTTTCAAGTTCTGTTATGTAATCAGCATCCACTTCTAGTACAGAGCCAATCAAAGTTTAACTTAGTATGTTGAAGCATATGTCTATCTTATCTATATATCTATCTTATCTATATATCTATCTTATCTATATTTAGATAAGATATAGATACATAGATATAGACATATGCTTCATGTTTCTCATCACATGTTCATGTTCACTTTATATCATATATGCAACCAGGATACATAGTATATATGCAAATTATATAATAGATAAATGCCAAGACCTAACACTAGATTATATCAGCATACTGGAAGTCATATCTTCTAAGACCATCCCTCCGTACAGCACTAACTCCTCTGATTGATTTCAACAAGTATTTTTTGCCTACTTATTGGAAATGTGCAGGAGGTCTCGTTCAGGCAAAACATATCCATATAAGATCACAGACATGCATAAACACTGATATGTGTTATTTAGACTTAAACAACAGGTGTACAAGGTGAAAAAACACAATACACAGTTTAAAAAATAACTTAAAAAATCTGCTGGGTATCACTTGAAATGTATTAAAACCCAGCCATTTTGACACATTTGACTAGAAGTCTTCCTGCTGTAATTTCTGCCTTAGATTTCTGAAATGCAGTTCTCTGGCAAAGTAAAAGGGAATAATTCCTCTTTGTGTAGGCAACACATCCTACTCAGAATAATGCAGAGACATGATGACAGGACAAATAAATGTAATAGAAACATCTTTGGTAGAACACTGGGAGCAAACCTTTGCCTAGACACTTGCAAATGATGAACAATCTCTTCAATTTTTGGAGCAGAAACATACAGTAATGATGATGATGATAATAGTAACTGTTAAATCCTTCTTCTTGATTTCTCCTTTTCTTCCTTTTTCTCCCTCACTCTTCCATGTGGGTAGGATACTTTAAGTGATTTAAGTGCTTGCACCCAACAAGCACTTGGAACAAACACTCTGCAGCCAAAGCTGTTGAAGCAAGAGAGATGAGAAGGGGCATGATGATGAGAAGGAAGGCATGAAGCTGAGTTTGCACAAGAGGTTCAGCCACACAGCATCTGATCATTAATGTCCATCAAATATTTTGGCTTGAGTCCAGCTCACTAAACAGAGTGGTGTCACAGCAATAAGATGAAAGCGCTTGTGCCCAAAGTTTCCATGTAGATTTCCCTTCCTCTCCACCCTCTCTAGGTTACATTAAGGATGACCTGACCAGTTGCTGATTTATATAAACTTCCTTATGTGTTTCAAGGATGTGTACTACAGAAACAACATAAAACCTGCAATTGGTGAGACATTGGAGAGTGAGATAACCAGCTCTTTGTAATCCTTCAACATAAAATATCAACAGTGGTCACATACCCAGAAACTTGATTATTTGGTCTTTGCCAAAAAACAATGAGAGAACAAGTCTCAATATCTGAAATGCTTTCCTCTCCAAATGATGTTGACACCATTGCAGAATACCAGACTTATTTGTATGAATACAAATGAACCAGACTGAACACTGCATGACGGAGCCATGAATCAGCAAACTCAACTCCATCAAGTGCTTATAGCATTGTGCTTATTGACTGTGAGACACCAACAGGCATCTCAAAAATGTACTTAGATTTCATATTTATGAATCAAGGAAGGCTTTTGTGTTCTCCATTTTGTCCCAGATTCAGCAGAGTCTAATGACATGATTTGGCCACGATCACATTATGCAATGCTAAGCTTGAGTACGGGGTGAAATGTGACATTAGGTACCTAATCTTTCCTTGAATATGTTACTTTTTGATATACCACCATTTGTTTGGCTTTTTTTCAGGCAAATTCTGCATAATTACAATGGAGTTTTTCTTGATATTATTAGGTCTACAAGTTCTAATGCATTAGTATTTAAAACACAGACATCTAGAATTTTCCACACAACTATGCTATTTTCAAGAAAAGGACCTTTTCAACTGAAAGCATGATATAATGGGAGTTCTCTATTTGCACAAAAATTGTTTGAGAGTAAAATATCCAAGGCTTCTCTTTGAACTCAAGTAATCTAATTTAAAAAAATTAGATTAAATACCCTTAAAGATGACATAAAATCATAGTACTTGTGACAGGTTTAAAAACTGGTTTCCTTTTTTATTACTTTGATCCTGGGCAGAATTTTTAGATATATTTAACTTACATGTTCATTTCATGAATTCATTTATTCCTTAGTAGCCTTTCTTTAAACAGATTTGTCTGTTTCAATTCAAGATATGTGTTGTCTCTCTGTAATTCTGCACAAAAACTATGCAGTCATCTTTATTATTTTATGCAGGATTTGAAAGGTGTAACCATATTAGTTCAGCAGATTTAAAAATAATAATAGTTGTGAAACACATAGCACAAGCTGTTAATTGGAATAATATGTGCTTAAGATATATCAGGTGCTTTTTTCATGGAACCAAGTCTCTCAGGAAACTCAACAATGGATGGTTCTTGCATCCATTTCATTTTTATGCAATAATTATAATAAATTTAAAAGAATAATTGAGCTTGATTATGCTCTAATCAAAGTTATTATTCAGCACTACCTTTGATTTTCCTAATAAAGCCAGCCAGGCATAATTTCCTTTTCAGACGTTTTTAAAAAATCTTGGCATTTCCTTTTGCTGTTCCATTTTAAATTCTAATGTACAATTGTGTGGATACTTGCATAATAAATTAAGAATAATCAATCTTTGTGTAGGTCTGAAAGAAGGTTTTGCCAGGTTTTCCTGTACTGATCTGTTCTGGGTAACCCAAAATGTTATTGTATTCCATATCTATCTGTGCCCAAAGTTGCTACTGTCTCTTTGAGACCCGCTGGCCAGAAAAGGAACAGTGAGGTCAGGCTGTCTGTTAGTCCTTTTTGAAAGTTGGGGGCATTCAGGAAAAAGTGCTCTTTCTCTTTTGTTCTTGCTGGGTGAGCTGAGATAGCACAAGGCAGACGGCAGCCACATCACCAAGCCAAGAAAAATAGAACAGCCCCCGCTCCATATGGTTGTCCCAGACTGCCAGCAGTGCCTGGTCAAAGCAGGAGGGCATGGAATCCAAGTTGTCCAAGCCCCTGCCGCTATTTTTGCTAAAGAGAAGGCAAAGTTCCTCCATGCGTTCCAGCTGTTGACCCAGAGATTCTAGGTTTTCTTTCTGTTTTGTTCTTTTTCCTGTTGGTTGATATCTGGGGGGAAGAGGGAGATTTTTACTTGCTCAGGTTCGATTGCTGTGCTGTTCTTGTCCTATCTTCTCTCCCTCCACCCCAGGCCGTCTGCAGAGGGAACCACCCTGGGGGTAACAGTTTGCCATTTTCCTCTTATCTCTCCACACATGGTCATACATGGAGAGTGCCATCTCAGGGGAGATTTCTCTGCTATTTTTGCTCTTCTTTGTTTCTGGGGAGTCCATGAGGAATCCATGATATTCTGCAACATTATAACTACTGATTATCACAGTTATTTTTTGCCTGTTCCTATTTCATTTTTTAATGACTGTTTTAAACTGTTATTATTTCACTTATATCTTCTTGCATTCATCTCTCCTTATTGGTGAATGGGAAGTGTCAAAACTAAAAGGGAAGGTAACTGATTCTGGAGTGCCCACCAGCTTTAATTGTCTAAAACCAAGATATGATGTTACTTCAATTTACGCCACAGATGCAATCCTAGATGTTACACTGTTGCTGTTCAGTTCAATATTTCTGAAAAAGGAGAGTAAGGATCTGTATACAACACAATAAGCATTTCGGTCTGCCTATTATTATTGCACAATTATTATGACTCCTTAGGGAAATCTATGTTTGACTGAGTATGTAAACACGACCTTGAATAATCAGCCCATTTCTGGCATATTTGGTCAAAGAAAATTCATCTTTTCTTCTTCCATTTGCCTCATCTTTTAAAATGACACAGCTTATGACAGTATAAGGAAATACAGAGAAAGTATCTTTAACTGAATACAGAAAGACATTACTTATTAAAAAGAAAGAGAACAGTTCATCTTGAAGTAATTCTTGGTCTGGAAACAGCCTAACAGGGAAGGTGGTAATTCCTAAAACATGCATTTACAATCTTTCAGTCTATATTATATTTTAAAGAATGAAAATTAGAGGTTAACTTTAAATGTTTTGTATTTTGTAGCAGTACATTTTTATGTAAGTTTTTAAAAGTACTTCTATTTCTTGAGTAGAAATGAAGCTTTCATAGTCAGAGACAGATAAAATATCCAAATATATGGAAATATTTAGATCTATTCAAGACCTCATGGGCAGCTTCAGGCAGAACAAAGTTTGATAAAATGACATAAAAGTTACATTGAAAAACATAATAATTTGACTTGTATCAAATATGACTTCTATTATTTCTCAAAAAAATATACCAACCTTTTTCTGCATTGTTATCAGAAAAAGCCTACCTCAGAAAATTAAGCTATGTTTTCACTATAAACTGGTGCTTATTTCACGTACAGAACAATGTGCTGGTAAAATGAAATTCATCTGGGTTCTGTAAGGTATCTTCTCATATTACTGTTCTAATAATAACAGTGGGACAATAATGCTTGTAGGCAAGATCTACACTCTTGGCAAGTTATTCCACATATTTATACCCAGTTTGAGAAGTTGAGATTTCAATGAGGAAATGGCTGAATCCTTCTGGTACAAAATTCAGGCTGAACTTTTCACAGTTGTGTTCCCTACATGAAATATGACATTTAAACAAACACATATATATGCTTAAACAAAAAACTTCCTGGAGCAAGATCCCCTGCATTCTTGCAGTTCCATTAGTGCCCCCCTCATCACAGTACTGTAAATTCTCTGAGACCAGACATAAACGGTAAAAGAACCATGGGTATCGACCTTTTTCTGCCCCCTAACTCCCTATTAAAATCATCAAACTTACATTAAGAAATCATGCAAAACAAAGCAAAATAGAAATGAAGAAAGAAGGAAACATAGTCAAAGGTTTTGCTTTAAAATTTCTTTGCACCTCAGATTTGATGAGTTGGCACTGATGTGCAAAGTAGCATTTCTCAGTCAATTTATTTCTAATTACATCACTCCCTCAGAGCAGTTTTAAAAGGCACTAAGGATTATGCATTCCAGATGAAAATGAACAGAGCTCATACTTCAGATGAGAGTGATCATCAGGTCACTACAAAAGAAAAATATGTTTTCAGTTTTATGCAAAGGAA
The DNA here is from genome assembly GCF_023055355.1 of Agelaius tricolor. Lineage (NCBI taxonomy): Eukaryota > Metazoa > Chordata > Aves > Passeriformes > Icteridae > Agelaius > Agelaius tricolor. The sequence goes on from NW_027269287.1 coordinate 8,489,920, forward strand.
GTTTTCTTCTTTCCTTCCAAGTCCTTTGCCTTTCCCCATGCTGAGCACTTGCATGCAGTGGGCACAGGTACCCTTAGAGGCGCACGTGAAAGCAAATCCAGGCATGTGTGATGCCAACCTACCATTCTGATGCCGTTCTCAAAGGCCTGACGTGCTAGAGAAGCAGGTCCATCCACTGTCTTACCGTCGTCATCGGGCCCCCAGCTGGCACTGTAGATGTGGATGTGCTGGGGATTAAGGCTTAGGGACTTTGCTTCTACCATATCTGTCACATCTCCATCCAACATCCGTACACCTTCAGAATGGAAAATACAATTAACTGTACAGACAAACTCAAAATGTTTCTTTGTTTTTTCCCCCCACAGAGAAAATTGTTGTGTATGACACTGAACTGAATAACTACAAGAATTCCTACTGTTATTAAAGAAAAAACCACCAACAACAAAATCTGTTTGGGTATCTGTTTTCCCAATGTCTCTAGATGGAAAAATAAAAAGATACAAATATTTTCACCCTTCTTCAAGTTTTAAAAATTATAAGTAATTTATCCACTATACAGTACTATACAGCCTTCAAACTTCAACATCAAAGTTTTACGCTAAATAAAATTTTTAAAAATACTTGCATTTTGAAATGCTTTTATGTCTCTTAAAGATAAGAATTTTATACTGCAGTGAAACTGCATTACCTTCCTTGAGTCATTCACAGTTTCAATCATGTTAACAGATGTAATAAAAGGATCCCTACAGACAAGTAACCTTGGCATCATTCCTTCATTGTATGAGGCTGCAATGAAAAAACTGGGGAGAACCCTCTTGTGTACAGAATGATTACCACACACTGTAGCATGGCAATTACAAGAGGTTATGAACAAATATGTAATGTTGTTCAACCTGAAATTACAATATGGTGAACACCCTGCTCTTCAGAAGAAGCTTTTTTGAGGTATAATCTGGAATTTTTATGTTAAAAGAATCCATTCATGTGGGTGTGGACAAGTCAATGTGCCAACACTTCACACTGTTTTAAGTTTACTAGGCTGAATATAGCATGCTAAAATCTGAAAACTGAGAAAATACAGAAGTTGGGTTTTTTCCTAACTGTAAGACTTTGTGGTTAAATCTGAGAAAACTACCAATGCCAGTTTTAACTTAAACAAGTAAAAAGATCTACACACAGCTAATGAGGCATGTGATCAAAGGGACACTAAATATTAAATAAAAATTTAATAAAATTCTATGATAGAGGGATGATCACTCTCACAATTTACAAGTTAGATGCTCTTTCTGATTTAAAAGGCTACTCCTATTTTTAAGCCAAATTTACATATTTTTAATTACAGACACACTGCATTTTGCTTATGAGCTCAGATTAAAGAAGTTTGTGTGTTTACCAAGACTTTAACTTTTAATTGACAAGAGGCATAAGGACTGCTTTGTTGAAAAAATACTAATACTTTTTTTTCCCCTTATTCTATTTGACTTAGAACTGAAAAGTGATTGTATTTCTCAGTTCCCTCAAAAGTTGCCTATGTTTTGTGAGATAATAAACTTCTACAAACTGTGATCTCACGATGAACTTTGCTTTATGAAAAAGAATCATTAAACTAACTCTGGGATTCTAGGATTTTATTTTCTTCTCACCACAGAAAATGAATGACAGGTGAAAGTTGTGTGCTCAATTCCTTTAAAGTATATTAAAGTATCTCTCTCGTTCTGAATAAAGACAATAAAGGTACACTGGTTTTGAAAGAAGGAAAATAAAGCTTTCCTTTATGACTTTGTTAGCCAGTCTAAATATTATATTAAACCAATGAATAATAACTCAAATGCTGCGACTGGCACCTAAAGTAAATCACATGATTTTTAATTTTTTTTTTTTTGTAATGGTGAAATGGTCTACTTTTAAAGCAACACAGACAAGATTGGGACTTAGGTGCTGCTCTCTCTAGCCAGCAATGGACAGACATGCTGCAAAGCAGTTGGCCAAGACCAGCTGTGAGGTTCAACCAGGCCAAGTGCCAAGTCCTGCCCTTTGGTTACAGCACCCCCATGCACCATCACAGGCTGGGGACAGAGTGGCTGGAAAGTGGCCCAGGCAAAAGGACTGGGGGTGCTGGTTGACAGCCAGCTAAACATGAGCCAGAGTGTGGCCAGGTGGCCAAGAAGGCCAAGGGCATCCTGGCCTGTGTCAAGAGTAGTGGCCAGCAGGACCAGGGAAGTGATTGTCCCCCTGTGCTTGACCCTGGTGATGGTGCTTCTGGAGTTCTATGTCCAATCTGGGCCCCTCACGTGAAGAAAGACAATGAGGTGCTGGAATGTGTCCAGAAAAGGGCAGCAGAGCTGATGGGGGGGCTAGAGGCTAAGTCCCGTGAGGAGCTGCTGAGGGTGGGGGTATTTAGCCTGGAGAAAAGGAGGCTCAGGGGAGGCCTTATTGCTCTCCACTACTGCCTGAAAGGAGGTCATAGTAAGGTGGGGGTGGGCTTCTTCTCTGAGGCAACCAGCAACAGGATGAGAGGACATAGTCCTAAACTGCACCAGGGGAGCTTCATGGTGGACATCAGAAAGAATTTCTGCACTGAAGTAAAGCAGGGAAGTGGTAGAGTCACCATCCCTGGAGGTGTTCAAGAAACAACAGGACATGGCACTTAGTGCTGTGATCTAGTTTACAAAGTGGTGGTGATCAGTCAAATTTGGACTTGATGACCGTGGTCTTATCCATCAGAAATCACTCTGTAATTCTGTGCAAGATGACTCTGAACAACAGACATCTCACTGGATATTTGCAGTGAAAATAATGCTCCTTCCTTCCTCCCTGCCTTTCTATTCCTGCCCCCCAGAGTCTGCCGTGGTTAAGTCTGCTGATCACATATCCTCCAAACTGCATTTGGCATGTGGTGATAGTACAAGAAAAGCTATCTAAAACGCAATTAGCAGACTGCGTTTGCAGATTGTTCCAAGACTTCAGAGCCCTATAAACTTTTTCTAACATTTGCAGTAATTGCAAAATGTAAGTGGCTTTTTACTCAGAACAAATTTTCAATGAATCATAGGAAACATCCAAAACTGAGCTGAAAGAAGTTTTCTTTTAAAATGCTTGTTTTTATTCAACATCTGACTTAAACTTAAAGAAACAGCTGAACTAATCCTTGTCAACTGAAGACAATATACATCTGTTGTGCCATAATTCAGTGTAACTGTTTTCCCATCAGGACTTGAGCCCAGCCAAGTAACTAAGCACCCAAATCCCCACAGATGTTTTACAACTTCCACAATCAGTTTGCAATAATAACAGCAAACTAGCCAAACCTTCCTATAAAAAGTCTCACAAGCTCTGTATGTGGTAATTTGTTTTGCGTGATTATTTCAGAGTTTAAATCTAAAAAAGAAGATCCATCCCTTTGGTGAACTGGTTTGTCTTTTAGAGAGCGGGATCTGTAGCTTTGCTGCACAGAAACCTGTATAATTTTTTATAAGAAACTTGTCATAACCTGTAAAAAAACTAAAGACTCAGATTGCAATTTTACTAAAATTTTCTTTTCTACAAGTTACAGCTCCACTTACGCCATTTTAAAAGAAGGCTCAGACTTTCCCAGAAACTTGGTCATCAGATGTTCTTAAATATTTGGAAACGAGACAAGGAGTACAAACACATTTAGAAGAAAATTAGCATTATTAATGGATATCTTGTTAACAACTCAGCATCAGAAACATCATTAACTGGATTTGTTCAACTGCCAGTATTTTATGGCATATTGATGGGACAGATTTTTTTTTCCCTTCTGCTTGATACATTAGTATCCCTTATGTGTTCAGAAATGCTTTCTGGTTTGAAGTAAAAGATACTTATCTTGGTGGAGCAAATCCAACATCATTGTCAGCAGGTGCTCCTCTATATAAGAATGTAATTGCTTTACCTCAACTCTAGCTTCTTCTCCAAAAATACCCCAAGAGGGCCTTTAAATCCCTGGGAAACAAGTGAGCTGACACAACCACAGTATATTCACACGAGTAGTTATGGCTGCTCTGAAGGAAAGGAATGCGGCATACCAAGTAGAGGTCAGCAGCAGCAAAGCTCTCGAACCTATTCACTTAGTGGAAGAGGAAGCTTAACCTATCTTCCCTGGAACTTCCTCTTAACTCTGATTTTCTGCAGATTATTTGTTGAGCTTCCCAAAGTCTTATTTCCAAATGCTGATCCTTTTAAAAGGTGGCAAGTGAGGTTTTATATACTGTCACTAATTTCCAGCTTTCTTTTAGGAATAAATAATAAAAAGGCACAAGTATCTAGTCTTTACTGTTTCTGTTACCTGTATACTGCATCCATCTGAATCAGTTTTTACACTGTATTTAGAAAAGAATGTGAGTCAGCTAATATGCCTGGAGGATATTTATTATTATTGCACGCTCCTAATGCTTAATAATTAATAAACTATGAAGAAGTCACTGTTACTTCTGGAGAATTTTTCAAAGCCATGTCAAAGTTGTTGCAGGTTTGTGACTATTCTACTCAAAAATGAAACTTCTCCAGAAGACATCTCTTATTTCCATCAGTACATCAACTCTCTTCTGACTTTGGTTTGACAACTCAACAGATCTGATATCATAACTGCTGGTTCACAGTTAAATGCCATGTTCACATGAGACAACCTGTTCATCTGTCACAAACTTCCTCACTTGAGCAGTTCTGATTTTCTAAACCACTCTGACAGGGTAGTTTTATGCAGGAAGGCTCTTCACCTCAAGGGAATTTTTTTTTCTGCATCACTGTAACCCTATCCTGGATCTGGCACTATCTACCCTAATTTTGTTTATCCAGCAGGAAAACAGAAAGGTGACATGAGGATGATGTTGTGTGCTTTGGGTAATTTGAAATGTATCTGTGCTCACATGAGATTTGGATCAAACTTGTACTGATCCAGCAGAGAATAGATGCAGTACTTTTAATAATGGAAAGATTGTCTCAATTCTGCCCGCTCGTATATTTGAACTGTCCTCTGGTGTACAAATAGGTAAACATGTTTCTGTTTTCACAGATGGGCTCTATTTTAGGCTCTATTTCAAAAGGCAACAATTAATGAGTTTGAGCTATGAGACTTTCAGCTGAAAGCCAATATACCAATCCCACAACTTTATAAAAAGTTCAGAATAAACTTCACTAGAAGTATTACAATCTGTTACAGGCAGGCTACATCCCAGGAGACATGCAGATGACATCTTGATAATCACTGTCAAAACTATGCTAAAGACATTAATTCAACAGCCAATGACAAAGAATTCACAGAAAATACTTGAAACTTCTTGGCTGAATGAACAAAAATATGTGATCAAACATTGATTTTCTGGCAATAATCTTATCACCCATAGGGATCAAAAGAAAATTCTCACCAACCACAGACAAAAAAAAATGCATTATGTTTTGAGAGTGTTTCATTTGGGATCAATATGTAAGGCAATATAACTGATGTGTACCTTTACTTATGGTTTGTCAAAGTTCATGGCTTAGGAGCTCTGAATCTGTGAGAAAACCCCAGTGTCCTAATTCTGGGGTCATGTTTTCATCAAAAGTTTGACTTTCTATTTTTTGATGTGTACTGGGAGGCAGTGTTCCAGAGAGCACTGCAGAAGGGCCACCACAGACAAACTCCTTCAGTACTGATATTGAACAACCACTCTAAACTGAGCTTTACAGCTAACACAGTGAGGCTTGCTCATACAAATCTCCTTCTCTTGTTGAGAAATGTCTGAATGTACCATTTAGCACAAATGGCTCTTTGGTTACATTTTTTTTTCTGTGGGAGATTGTTTCACATACCTCCAATCTTGGCATTAAAGGCGATTCCTACTGTGCAGTGTGAGTTGTTTGCCGTGGCTGCCACTTCTCCAGCACAACGGGTTCCATGCCTGCAGTCAGACAAACATTTTTCCAAGTAAGCACAAACCATTGGGATTAAAGGCTTTGATTTTGCTTATACTCAGGTGCTAAATGAACAACTACCCATCATGTTTCGCACTATTTAACCCCTCACAGTAATTTATACCCATGTTACAATATTCCTCTGAACATGTTTTAATATTATCACCATCACTTTAAACTCTTCGTGCCTACTGGAAACACAGTTTGTAATAAAGACATACAGCAATGATAAGTAATTCACAGCAACAGTAAGGAGTCTTAGATATTGGTTCTCAATTTTGAACAAAATCTTACATTTAAACAAAATGTTTGTCCAGCATTCTCTAACAACCACTCCTATTGTTGGTATGCGTATGCTCATCCAACCTCTACCACGCACAATATGCCATGAGGAAGATGAGGTTGCACCAACTGCTGTTTAGAGGTGAGGCTAAGACTGTATGCCAGGTATGCTCAAAGCTTAGGCACATCTTGGTCCTGCCTTGGGCCAACCCTGCAAGCCTACTTGCCTCTCTGAGAGCAGTAAAAATGTCAGAAGTACCCGTCACATCAGAGGTATGCTCTGTGCCAGGAAGCAGAGCTAAGCTGCAAGTGTTCAATGTCAAGAAGATGCTGAAGGAAAACAAGAAATGCTCAGTGGCTGCTCACCCCCTTCCTCACTGTGTAAAGCCACAGTGGGATGCTTTGCCTAGCCCTGCTCCATGCACTCTACAAGGTGACGGTGGCCATCCATATGGTACCCATGGTAGGAAAGCTGTCCTTATGATTTGCAGGTTTTGCCTTTAACATGGATTTCACAGGGTGTTTTCTACTAATAAGTCATAATGTAATCCTTGAGCAGTTAAGCAGCTCCACTGCAGAAATGTGACACAAGCAAGATGCAGCAGGCAGGGAACTTCAGAGAAGTGTTATGAAGAGGAGATATAGAGTTCCGGCCCACACAGCAAAAGAGTTGGGAACTTGATAGGACATAGACAGAAAGATAATATAAGGGTCGAGTAGCCAAAAAGAAAGAAATTTAAGTCAAAGGGAGAAATAAAAACTACACAGCAAGCACTTCAGAAGAGGCTGAGATCAGTTGTGTACACAGATACTCTTCTCCTGGTGGTGGTTGACAGACTTGCTTGCACACACATTTGGAGAACACACGTGCTTTTTAATTAAAGTTGATGCTCACATTACGGACAAGAATCACTGCTGCTTTCCTTTGGTACAGCTTGTTTGCGTAGAGTTATTCCTTATTTCTTTATTATTAATTTTTTGCCCTTATCCTTTTAAGACACTTATATGGGAGACACTAAGATGACTTATTTGGAATGGATTAATGTAAAGCAAGAACAACAAATAGGACTAGGAAAAAAGAGACAAAATAAAAAAATAAGCAATATAAATGATCAACGCTAAACTGCTAAAATGTCAAAGACTATAATTCAGTTTATTTGACAAGTAATATATACATAACCTATGAGAAAAGCGCAATTTATTCATGAAATCAAACTGAAAAGTTGGAAACTGATTAATTCTAAAGGTGGCTCAAGATTTCACAATAATATTATCACAGCTAATTTCCTATTGATCTGTCACAATTCAGTATTTGGTTGCCAAACTTGACCAGAGAATTTTTCAAGACTAAATTTGAAGTTTATTCGTCATATGAAGACTAATTTTAAAGCCTAATTCAGCTTAATTTGAAAAAAAGTCTGTTTCCTTTAACCGGCAAATAAATGTCTTACCCATTTATAGAATTAATTTGAAAAGCCTGAAGTAAATAATTCAAAAATCACAGAGGAAAACAAGTTTTGAAAAGATCCCTCTTAATTTTAAAGTATTTGCAAATAGTCTTCTAGCTCTGTGTTTGAAGTAATGCCTTTTAAAAATGTCTTAATATTTAAATGAAAAGCTCTGTCTTAAGAAGTTTTACAAGACATTATATCCCTTCTTTTTATTATGGTTTTGTTAGGTGTCACATGCAAGTTTTCAGGTGGTATCACTCAAACATCAAAGCACATGCAATTATACTTTAGAAATGTAGAAATACCTGCAGACATCAGCTTAGTGCAAATAATTCATTAATAAATCATTACCTGCCTGGTAAAAGGCATGTGGCTAAACTGTAACTTCCCAGAAAGAGACTGACTGCATTGCCAAGAAATCCCTCATAGGTACCAAGTTTGAGAGGGATGGCAGGAATGTCTTTTGGTAGACAAAGTGAAGGGATAAAAGCCACACATGGAGAAGAATGGAACAAATAGGTGGAATTTCTCCTTGGCTCCAGATGGAATATATGGATACCTCCTACTTTGGTAGCTACATCCATCAGACCCTGTCAAAAAGATTACATTTCCACTGTATCATCAAACAAGCTGGTTACCCCATGGCCAAGTAATGTGCGCAACATCAGTTCTGCTCTCTTTCTCTACTGAAAGACCTTTCTCCCATCACATCTTCCCAAACTTGGTACCTATGAGGGATTTCTTGGCAATGCAGTCTCTGTCTGGGAAGCTGCAGTTTAGCCATATGCCATATACCTTTCACCAGGCAGGGAATGATTTATTAATAAATTATATGCACTAAGCTGATGTCTGCAGGTATTTTTACATTTCTAGAGTACAGTTGTATGTGCTTTGATGTGCCCTCTTGGGATGCCCTTTTTCTCAGAGAGGGAAACTTCCTACGCATAAAGACAATGCATTAGTAGTAAGAAATAAAAATCCAACTTAGTCATTATTATAAATTAGAGCAGAATCCCAGGGATGTAACCTGTAACGTGAACTAAACTATGTGGTTGGTGGAGATTGATAGTTATAGGAATAAAGGAATTTTTAATGTTATAACAACTTCAATCCTATCGAAAGAGAAAGAATGGAAATTTGGGTATCTATTGGTATTTGCAGGAAAATTCCTGAGCTGGAATTTATTTTTGCAAAACTCTTCTTCACTTAAACATTCAAATGTTTTTAAAGTTGTCTCCTAAAATGCAATATAATCCTCAACAGGAAGTGTGGTATCTGAAAGGTTGCAATGTAATAAAGGCTGGAGAAAAAACATGTTTTAACAGCAATCATCAGAAATGCACTTTATTGCATCCCAGACTAATGTCTTATATAGCACTGAAAAAATATTATTTTAGAGCTGTTCACCTATAAATGTTCTCTAATAATCTGGAGGGTGGAAAACACTTTCCAAATTGACACGAGGTTGAGATTATTTTCTAGGTACATCTGAGTAAGGACATATAAAGGAAGTGTCACACATTAAAAGCATAGGCAAGCAAAATATCAATATTTTGCCTTTAGAACATAATCTGCTACAGCTGAAAAACAGCAATAATAAAACTACTTCCCAAAGGAGAGATATTTGGACATTAACAGTGGAGAAAGATGACAGAGTAAATATGAAAAACAAGTTACACAAATCTTCACTGTGAGATATCAAGAAAAATGCCAAAGACCTGGGTGTCATCACAGGCAGGATACTGTTTCTCAGCACCACGGTGTTGTAATGTGGTTGCAGCACAGGACTGGAAGATCTCCAGTCAATGTCCCCAGGGCTAATGACTTTTTGCATGATTATGGGAAGTTGCTTTTAGAACAACTTGAAAATATCTCATCTATTTCCCACAAAATCAAAGATGACAGCATTAAAACAAACACATGGAACACTTCACACGTCAGACACACAAATTTTAAACTTAACAGCATGGGTAGCAGCAATGCTGACTTGCCACTCTCTCCGCATTTGTTCACTATTAGCAGTTAATTTGTCACAAGTGTGAAGTTCTGATGCAAGCCTAGGAAAGGAATATGCCTCTACACTTTCATTAGCCTTTTATAGTGTTATTTTTGTGAGTGGGAAAATTAACTGAACGTATAAAACAAATATGCCTTTTTTCTTTATTTTCAAAACAAGCAATGAATAGATGGTCTGATGGAGCCAATGAAGTAAGATGTAGAATAAAAAATATCAAACAGAATCAGTAAATAATTTATATTTAGCCAAGTATAGAGTCTAATGTATGAAAAATCTAAAAAAAATTACTGATGTCTTAATATACTTTAATCCAAGACAAAATTTTTATCCAGCCACTTTTCAGGAAGGAAAAAAAACACTGGTGAGAAGAAATACAACAGTTCATTCACCAGGACAGCAAAACTTTCAGCTGAGCTTTTTTTCTCATACTGAATTTCATACTAACTGTACAGTAACCTTCTCAAGGTGGGCAATCCAACTCTTGCTCTTAAGTCACTAAAGCAAATCACAAGTAAAACTTGCACAGATCAGCTCCTGTGCTCTGGAATTAAACCTGTTCAACAGTAACATCAAGGCTAGTATTACCTTGGAAGAGTATATGACTACCTAGATATACCTAACGAAAAGCACTACTTTGTCTCCTTTTGAAACTGAAGCATATGAGGCTTCTTAGACTTCAAGATTCCCCTGCCACATAAGCAAAAAGTTCTTTTTATAACCAAATGACAGTTCTTTTTATAACCTCTCAACCAGGTTAGTTGAGAGGCTGTAGAAAGGGTGGAAAATCCTAGAACGGATAGAATATCCTAGAAAGGATATTACAAGCAATTCTGGCAGTCTCTTTTTGTACAGCTTAAAGAATAGAGAAGAAAAGGAGGCTCAGGGGAAACCTTATCACTCTCTACAACTCCCTGAAAGGAGGATGTAGCAGATCGGGTTGGTTTCTTCTCCCAGGCAACAGCAAGAAGACACAGTCTTAAGATGCAGCAGGAAGGGTTTAGGCTGGACATTAGGAAAAATTTCTTCACAGAATGAGTGATGGGGCATTGGAATGGGCTGCCCAGGGAGGTGGTGGAGTCACTGCCCCTGGAGGTGTTTAAGAAAAGACTGAATGTGGCACTCAGTGCCACCATGACGAGTTGGTGATGGATCATAGATCTTTTAACCTAGTTAATCCTGTGATTCTGTAGCACAAACACTTTGTAAGAACCGAATACCTGTCTACACTTTTCTCATTCTTAATCTCTGAGATTAGATAGCTTTATCACTTTGCTCATGACATGCAAAAAAAAAGACAAAAAAAAGCCCAAGTTCAAATCTTGGCTAGCAAAATGGTAAAGGGAACAACTATGTTATGCAACTTAATGAGGGAAAAAGGACAAAATCAGGAACGTGTTTTTATACAAGGAAAATAATGGAAGTACTTTTTAAAAATAGTTAATTTAGCTAATTCCTTATACGTGGGATTACTGCTTCAACACAAAATTTAAATTCTCTGTTCCTAATTCTCTGAGTCTACAACAGTCTCAGTGGCTAGAACACAATCCCAGAATTGAAGATGTTACAGTATCCTAATAACATTACTTGCTTAACTTTGAATAACAGCAGGATGACACTGTACTCTTGCCCAATGAAGGTATACTTGAAACTTCCCAAGACATCTGCTAAAAATAACAAACAGAATAAACCACTTTCCCAGTACATCTCCTCCTTCTTTGGGGTACCAGCCCTCTCTCACATATTAATACTGCCAGAAGATGACGACAGTAAAGTAACCTATATTGGGTCATTCAGGACTTCAGGTATCTCTGGCTGAAATCCACAGTATCTCCACAAAAAAGAAATATCTTGCTTCTCTGGGGAGAAGAAGGCATAAAGGTGGGTATATGGCTGCCTCTCTAAGAGTTTTTTTGAAAGACTTGACAAAAACTCTCATGTAAGTAAAGAAAGATATAAAAGTAAGTGTATTAAATTAGAAAAAATCTTTGCAGGCAGCTTCTTATACTATTTTAACAATATTTTACTTCACTATAATTTACCCTTGTTCATCTCAAAAATGAAATACAAAAAATGAAAATGAAATATGAAAAATCAATATACCTGACATATGTATATTCAGGATGAGATTTGAAAAACGATGCCTCACAGTAATTCTTCACAAAAAAATATGGATAATGAGCATAGTTTCAGGTTTTGTCTTTTGAGTCTAAAATTAATCCTAATTCGGGAACAAGGCCTCAGACTGCAAACCAAGTTACTGACACTCCCAATATTAATTTACACAAATCAGAAACTCTTAGTATGCTTTATGAATGGTTCCTATTAATTTAATCTTCTGGTTTATATCTTCTTTCACTAATGTACTGTTATCAGTGTTTCTGAATATGGCTATCCAAAGTCAATGATCTATTAAAATTTTCAATAGTCTTTGAAAGTTTTAGAGTATGAACTGGAACACGACAGAATTATTATTTTGGCTATGCCATGTATTTGCTATTCCAAGGAAAGTCCACCCATATTTACCCAAGATATCCTTAGAAAACAAAGTCTTGGACACAATGAATAAAGCTTGTTAGAAAGTTGCTGCTGAAAATTCCAAAGTTACCACCTACAGTGAACACTCTTATACTTGGAAAAGGTTACTATATACTGGCTGCACTATGATATCTGTGCAGTAAGAAAGCTTTGGTTGAGATGGATACAGGTGAAGCAGTTCATCATCTGTTTTTTGAAAAAGTGATTAACTATACCACACAAATTTGATTTTGCACTTGCATTAATTTCATCACTTTTACTATAATATCTAAAGTATTTAAAAAGTAATACTTTTTGGATGTAATAAGAGACTTCCATTCTCATTCTACTGAAGAGATACCAAAAGCTTGAACTGCAAATCTGAGACTAAAGGAAACACCTCTATTACAATAGCCACATCTTAATAAAAACTTTCAAAACAAATATTTAAGTTCTACACAATTTTCTTTGTTCTGTAAGCAAATCACCATATAACTTCTGTAAACAAAGCCAAGAGTAAAACTTTGGACTGCAGTTTCTTAGCAACCCTACGCAAAGTAGATAGCAACATTTAAGCGAGTGAGAGGCAGAAATATTTCAATGAGAAGCAAGAATGTTTTCTTCCACATTATTCTTGCCTATGGTAGATGTTTGCTTTGTGAATTAGAAGACTTGATACTGCAACCTAATTGAACATGAAGAAATGAAGTGATGAGATTTACTTGGTTTAAGATTTTCATCTATTTGTTCCTATAGCTGCCAAGTCGATTTCTAAGGTTTCAGGGGTCCTTGGCCTGCTTTGGAGATAGATAGTTTCCTATGTATTTGAAGTGTCTTATATATCAGTGGACACCACAATTTCCTCTGACAAATTTCCTCTGCTGCTGTTACATGTAATACCTGAAATTATATGAGTCAAAGGATTCAAAGGAGTAAAGTTGGTTTTCTACTTTTCTTTTTTTTTTTTTTCTTCCACCTCCATTGCCCTGACAGTTATATGATGCTTTACAAAAACAAATGGACCAGCACAGCAACTGTGGGATCAGCAACTCTGCAACAGCTCCATGTTTGAATATTTCCCTGGACTGTAGGACCCTTATACCAGAATGTGTCTACTACATATGCAAAATGTAGCTTATACTACCAAAGATCCCTTGGTCAACTTAACACTGAAACTGAGCTTGCAGGAATAATGCTTGAGATATCTGTTGCCATAAAGAAGCCTTCCAAAGTTATTAGTTGCTAAACTCCTGAGGGCTAGTACATTTTTAAAAGGCTGAGATATTGACCCTGGCAGACAGCTGGGTCCCACCCAGTCACTTGTTTCCTCCTTCCTATTGGGATTGGTGGGAGAATTGAAAGAGCAGATGAGAGAAAAACTTATCATTTTAGATAAAAATAGTTCAATAAATAAAGGCAAAGAAAAGAAGTAAAACACAATTAAGTGAGCCATAGGCAGTTACTCAGCATGTCCCACAAGCAGACTGTCTCCCATCAACACTTACTTTGGCAATAACCTCCCCAGCTTTAGTTCAGAGCACACTATTACATGCCACAGGTTATCTCTGACCAGCTGGAATCTGTTGTCCCAGCTGTGCCACTTTTGAGCCTCTTGTCCCTGATCAGGCTCCTTGAACGAGATGGCAGTGTGAGTAACTGAGAACACCTTGGTGCTCTGCAAGCACAGCTCAGCAGTAGCTAAAATATGCATTATCAACACTGTTCTGGTCACAAATACAAAACATAGAACCATGACATAAACCAATGTCTATGTTCTTTCACAGAATCACAGAACAATTTAAGTTGGAAAAGACTTTCAGGACAAGTGAAGTCAACCTTTGACTGATCACCACTATGTAAACTAGATCATGGCATTCTGTGCCACACCCAGCTTTTTCTTGAATGCCTCTGGGGAAACTGACTCCACCACCCCTCTAGGCAGTCTGTTCCAATGTTTAACAACCCCTTCAGTGCAGAAATTCTTTCTGATGTCCACCATGAAGCTCCCCTGGTGCAGTTTAGGACTATGTCCTCTCATCCTGTTGCTGGTTGCCTCAGAGAAGAAGCCCACCCCCACCTTACTATGACCTCCTTTCAGGCAGTAGTGGAGAGCAATAAGGCCTCCCCTGAGCCTCCTTTTCTCCAGGCTAAATACCCCCACCCTCAGCAGCTCCTCACGGGACTTAGCCTCTAGCCCCCCCATCAGCTCTGCTGCCCTTTTCTGGACACATTCCAGCACCTCATTGTCTTTCTTCACGTGAGGGGCCCAGATTGGACATAGAACTCCAGAAGCACCATCACCAGGGTCAAGCACAGGGGGACAATCACTTCCCTGGTCCTGCTGGCCACTACTCTTGACACAGGCCAGGATGCCCTTGGCCTTCTTGGCCACCTGGCCACACTCTGGCTCATGTTTAGCTGGCTGTCAACCAGCACCCCCAGTCCTTTTGCCTGGGCCACTTTCCAGCCACTCTGTCCTCAGCCTGTGATGGTGCATGGGGGTGCTGTAACCAAAGGGCAGGACTTGGCACTTGGCCTGGTTGAACCTCACAGCTGGCCTCACATTATCAATACATCTTGTCCAGAATCCTCCACAGAGCCTGCCTGCCCTTCAGCAGATCAACATGCACCCAACCTGGCACCACCCACAAATGTACCACTTTACAATCCATTACCTCTCCCAATTCATCAATAACGATATTGAACAGGCTATGATATGAAGATATTGAACAGGATTGAGCCTAACACAGAGCCTAAGAGCACCACTAGTGACTAGATATCAACTAGATGCAGCATCATTCACCACCACATTCTGGGCCTGGACAGCCAGTCAGGTTTTCAACTCAGGGAAGAGGGCACCTGCCCAAGCTGTGAGCTATCAGCTTTTACAGAAGAATAACATGGGAGACAGTATTAAAGGTTTTGTTGCAGTCCAGGCAGACAACATCCACAGCCTTTCCATCATCCTTTCAGCAATTCAGTCAGTCATAAAAGGAGATCAGGTTAGTCAAGCAGGACTCATCTGACTCATCTTTCCTAAACCCCTGCTGCCTAGGCCTGATCCCTTGGTTGTCCTCTATGTGCTGTGTGATTACACTCAAGATGATCTGTTTATGATCTGTGCTGGGTACCAAGGTCAGGCTGAAAGGCCTGTGGTTCCTCGGAACTTCCGTATGGCCCTTCTTGGGGATGGGTGTCACAGTGGACAACTTCCACTCATCTATGATTTTCCTGGTAAGCCAGGACTGATGACAAATAATGGAGAGCAGCTTAGAGAGCTCTTTCAACAGCTTCCTCAGTATGTTTGGATGAATCCCACTCTGTCCCATAGACTTGTGAGTTTCCAAGTGGCACAGTCAGTCTCTCATGAATTTGTTCCAGATTGAAGTGGGTCTACTCTGCTTTTTGTCCCTGTCCACCAGTTTAGAGGGTTTACTGTTAAAGACTGAGGCAAAGAAAGCATTAAGTTACCTCAACCTCTTCCTCATCGTTGGTGATATTTCCTGCCAGGTCCAATAATGAATGGAGATTTTCCTTGGCCTTCTTTCTGTTGATAATGTATTTATTACAACATTTTCTATTATCTTTTACAGCAGCAGCCAGATTGACCTCTAGTTGAGATTCCACCTTTCTAGTTTTCATTCTTCATGACCTAACATCACTATATTCTTCCTGAGTTGTCTGCCCCTTCTTCCAAGGGCCATAAAATCAAAATTTTTAATCTGAGTTCCTGCAAAAGCTCCCTGTAACACCAATTTTCTTCCCTGATGGCTCACCTAATAGGGTGGTCTGCTCCTCTGTCTTTAAGATTTCCATCTTAAACTATGTCCAGTCTTTCTGGATCTCTTTATTATGAAGAACTGATCACCTTAAATTCATGGCCATGAGCCTGCTCTGTTACATTCTGTACTTAGATATCTTATGAAGATTCTGATACATTCTGTATTTAGATATCTTATCTTCCATTCTGTATGTCTGTTTCACAAGATTTGTATGATGGTATATTATCAGTCACTGATAATATATTCTGATTCATGTTTTTCATCCACACTGACACCAATTTGTATCATCTGAGGATATCTCAGGTGCTTGAGCAACCTCATTTTACTTAAAATCTCCACACTTCTGTGTAACGGAAGTCCCAATGACACAGAAAAAAATACTTAAAAAATATTTTTCATCAGTTCTACTGAAATCAGACCTAAGCAGAAATGAAAAATATCTTATGAATACAAGAATGCAAATCTGGAGTTTCATGCTTAGATATCCTTGGCAGGAAAAGAAGTCCTGGAAGCCTCTGGAGATCCCACGAACAGTTCAGGGGAACTGTCTTGGGAAAAATTTTCTTTCATGCAAGGAAGTTACTGACACATGCAAGGACACCAAAGTCACAACAAAAAAAGGAGGAACAATACAGTGATGTGCACACAGGTCATGGATGGATCTTCTTCTAGTCTGCATACTCCATTTTTCACAGTGGATGACTGCTGTGAAAAAATTTTAAAGAAATTAAGATCATGTACCTCTGGATCTGCAACATACTCCAACTCAGAGACATACTTCCTACCCATCTTAAATTCTGAGTGCAATTTTAACTGCGCTGTGCAAGATATGTACTGTGCTTAATCCTAAATTTCAGTTGATGTTGTTCTGCATTAAACGGACCTTCCATTTCTCCTTAAAGATGCATTTCAAAGATGAATGAGGAAATTGCTGAAATAAATGCAAGTCCTACTTTTATCTGTGCTGATAATTGCTTTTTAATGAAACTTATGTAATCGATTCAGCATGACTAAAGTTTCCTTTTACTTGGAAACAGGGTTTCAGCATTGGAAGTCTAATTCTCACACTCACTTCAGTGCAGAACAAGTTAGCAGCTGTTCGTCTGATATTCATGGAGTCTTAAGAAGAGAAGTGCAGGACATAAGTTTGGGTTGAGAGGAGAAGTAAAATATACCTTCTCACTACACTGTCTTTGCCATTCCTTGACAAACCTAGCCAACAGCCTCACCATCACACATTTTGGCTAAGTAAGCAAGCCATAGTCTCCTCCTCAGTTTTCTAACACCAGATATTTGATGGTTGCTTTGAGTCTGTATAGCAGTACAAGTAATTTTCAAACCAGGTTATACTCATCAGTGCAATCAACATCTGTGATATGCATTCCTTTACTTCTATTTCTGAATTTCTCTATATTGATTATTTTCCTTTAGGAAAAGGAAAAAAGACAATTCGCCTTCAAGAGAGAAATCTGACCTGGATAAAATGTCTGAGGTAATAATCTTACCATATCTTTAAGAAAAATAACAGAATCACAGAAATATAAATCAAGGCTATAAAAATAAACCTGCCAGCAGCAATAACCTTATAAATGCACATATTTAAATTTGTAAAGAAAAGCAGCATCTGAAAATTTCTTATAAAAAACCCCTAGTAATGCCATTAAGACATTCATTTCTATCATAACTTTGCCAAAGTTCAACCATTAATAATATATTTATAAAATGCTTCCATTTAAAAGCTTTTGATACTGGATTCAGAATTGCTTTATCAAACCTATAATTAGAGGTCAGCCTTGATGCCACAAACATTAGAAGGGTAATCAATGCTATACTACTGCCAGCTGAAAAATCTCAATGAACAACATTTTGCACTACCTTTGACTGTGCTGACTAACTGTGAAATCATCTGGCAAAATCAATGACCATGGATCAACATGGATCCACTCTTTAACCTTCTCCCATACCTATATTTTCTGAAAAGTGGAAAGCACAGAAAAAATGTGTTTGTGCTCTCAAATTCTATTCAGCTGTATGCATATACATGCATGCAACTTGAAAGCGGTCTGTCATTTTACCACATCAAGACTAGCCTACTGTAGCTGCAAATTCTCCCCTGCTAAGTTCAAAACCTCAAAATACAGACACATACTTTAAAAAAATAACTACTCTGGGAAAAAGAATATCTGAAAAAAACCTTTCACATCTAACTCTTGATAGAAAAGAATTCGGAAAAGTTTGTATCCCTCCTATTGTTGACTTTGAATTGTAAAGGAATATCTGACTCATTGCGATCAGTAATTTACATAAAAGCGCTAGAAGCAGTTGCATAATGCTTCAGAACTTAATTTTATTTGTGAGCTCATTGTCTGGTACTTCAGTAATTAGAAACAGAAAGAAGGCTTTCCTTAAGTGTTGAGATTAAATGTTTTGAGACCATGAGAGTCTTATACATCATAAAAAGGAAGAGCACTGTTCCTCAAACACCAGTCAAGCAGTAAACAATACTGCTCAGTGACTGATACCAGGGTATAGAAAAAATACTATTTTTTCATACTTCAACTGAAATTTTAGTGGAATTTGTGTTTTCTTTATTCTTCTGTTTCACTCCTCTCACTTTCAATGACTACTCAAAAATTTTCTTTCTATGGCTCTCAAAAATTATAAATTATACTACTTATGGTTGTCAGACAACACTATGTAACACAGTGTGATAACACAGTGAGCAGATTAGAAGAGTTTAACAAAAGGACAATTTTTGGCAGTCTGATAAAACCTTCATGATAAGATTTTCCACTACTGAAGCTGGAACCTGGGTCAAAAGGCTACTTAACCAAGGCTGGTAGTCAAATGAATTTTTTGTGCCTTGTGAATATGAAATGCTGTCATCAAGGACTGATCATGAACACCAGTGGTACCATGGTAGGTACCAGAGGGGTACCTACCATGGGTAGGTGAATTGACTTAAGAGAGAGTGCCCCTCCTCTAGCCTGGCTAATTGTCCTCAGCTTCCAGCAAGTCTTTCAGAAAACTTCAAATGGACAAACATTTTCTTCTGAAATAGCAAAGCATGAGAACTTCAAGACATCAACTGTTACTTTGTCTGTTCTGTTTTATTGCACACCTCATCTTGTCCCATAGGTTAAACACCTGTTTTGCATTAAAAGAAAAACATTATCAAATGCAATATATAGTAACGATTTGTGCTCCATGTTTTTACAACAATTTCCTTTCAAGAAAATAAAGTTTTCTGCCTAAAGATTCTACCCACATACTTTCAGTTCAACCCTGAGAGAGAAGAAATGAAGCATGTATGATGATTACCCCTGAGGTATAGCAATCTGAAGGATAAGCAAGTTGTATAACATCACCCAAAGACTCTAAGTAACAGTTAAAACAGAAAGTGAAGAAAAAATTGCTCCAAATGAACCTGTAAAATTATTATACTTCATCACAGTACAATTCTGCCAGCTGCAAATTTTATCTTCCTTATCTTTACAATTTTACCCTGGAACATTTAACTATGGCAAGCAAGCAACAACTACTGGCAAGATCTATTGTGTCATGCAGTAAGATATTCTCCATGCACCATCATGCCCCATAGCACTTGGTTGGGTCATGACTTGGTTCTGGCCAGGAGAGGGTTAATTTTTGCAGCAGCCAGGAGGGATGAGGCCACCAGTTATTTGATACCACCTTGAGCCATGAAGGGGAGAGGAGTGTTGTTCAAAGAGGTGTTGTTTGTGGGACTGCTGGTTCATAGGACTGCGAGGTCTGGTGCTGGTTTCCGCAGTGAGCAATCACATGTGGATTGCTCACCTATCTTGCACACTCTCTTATTGGCCTTCTGATATCTTTGCTGTTCCCAGTAAACTGTTGTTATCTCAGCCAATGATCTTCACCTCCTGTGTCTCCAATTCTCCTCTCCAGCCCCACTGTAAGGGAGCAGGAAGAAGTGAAAGGAGCGACACAAGGTCTTTAGTATTTATTGAGAACAGTAAACTGTGGAATACCATTTCTAAACCATGACAGGTCACTAGATTGTAACTTGGAGATTAGCTGACAAATCACTAACAATGCTCCTTGCAAAAAGTGGCATCTCAGTCTGTAAGCTGAAACACACTGAACTTCACTACAAACATCTGCTAAAATTGCAGTACAATAAGATGTGGCCATAACAGCAATGAGTTTAGAATCAGAATACAACCAAAACACAATAAATCAGGATTGCAGTCACTGACTGCAGCTTTTATACCAATGACCTCTGACTGCTTGGTTCAGATCCTGGTTTTCACAAATGAACATGTCACCAGTTAGAGAAAACAATCCAAAATCTGCAGTTTCCTAAGAATCCTAACTGAAGTCCATGAAATTTGCAGTGACACTGAGATACACTAGACACCTGACATTTAGTCATTGGTACTGGAATCAACAATACCAGACTCAGTGTAAGCATTTAATTCTGTTGATCTGAAACACATATACACATTAAGTGAATTCTCTAGCCTAATTATCTTCCCCTTAAGGAGTATTTCTGTGCTATCAGAGACGCTTTTCTGGCATTAAACAGACTGCACTCAGCCAGTTGACAACACCACTTCATGCTTTTGGTTTTTCAGCCTCTAGTGGCAGGAGAACGTCATGTTGAAAAGTCAGGGTATGAAGAATACCAAACACAAATGAGATTCCCTCTGAAAAAAAAGCCTTTACCTAAGAGCTGATACCTTACTCCAACTGAAAGCACAAGATACAGCAGTGCTTCTCCTTATAGTTTATCTTCCCTTCTGCTTTGTCTGCAGGACACAATACAGCAAATTTAAAATCAATAGCAACAGGTGCATACCAGCACTCAAACTACATAGAAAGATACTCCCAGTTGTTAGCATTCCTTTCTGTCACGCTGCTGCTGTGGAACCTTTTGAAATGATCTTTCAAGCCACCAGTGAGAGACTTGAGGCTCTCTGTGTTTGCTGTGCTCACTTCAGGTATCTGCACTGAAGAATGTCACAGTAGGCAAAATAAAGCTTTCAATTTTCTTCTATTGACTATCCAGGCAGAAATAGAAGATGATCTGCCTGTCAAGTATCTTGTATCCAATATGATTAAATGACTCTGGAGGTACTACAGGCCTTCACCCTAAGCAGAGAGTATAAACCAGCAGTCTGTCACTCTGTGAGGAAAATTAAGATTTTGGTGTCTTATTGGGCATTTATGTTAATGTGACTGGCAAATGGAAGTAATAATGAATCATAATGGATGCCATGGTAAAACAATGCCAGTGCGTTGGATCAAACAGGACACTCGCCAACTCACCAATTTTTTGTTTGTGAGAAATGCTGTGAAGTTCCCCATATTGCAAAGTTTAGACATAAGAGATTCTGTTTCTAATAACTTTTGAATGACAAGAATTGTTGTCTCTCAAAAATCTTACACTCATTAAAAAGCAGTTTAGGAGGTTATTGAAATAAATTATTTATGTAGTGGGATGCATCATTGAAAAATGTTGAAGAGGCATCCAAAGTGTGACTCAGTATCTCCAAAACAGAAATAACAGCTCACTTTTACTTTTTCTTATGTAAGTTTAATAAGAACTGCATTAAAGTCAACTGGTATTATTTAAAGGAGTTTCTTTAGAAGTCCCTCTGTTTTATAAAAGTACTCATCACCATAGTAAAACCTAAGCTTTGAAATATGATCCCTAAGAAATTTCTTATGAAACAGAAGAAGCAATTTTTGTTTGGTCAAAATCAAAAAATACTATGAACATTTCTGTTTTATTCCTGAGGCTATACAATAAGAACAGTACTATTTCAGTGATCCCATTTGCATTCTGTTGTGGACCTGAGACTGATAATGCCTAGTTTTATAAACATAGATGATAACAAATAGCAGTGGAATAACAGAAAAAAGAATAAAGCAGTAAACCAAAACAAGATGCCTTGCATAGCACAAATTACTTCATCCACAGCTGACTGCCTCTGAGCAAAAGGAAACTCTAGTGTAAGTCTGTACCGTTTAGAAGCTTTGTGATTTGCTGGCAATTTGTAGAAACCAAAGGAAACTTTTGGCAGTATGCCTACATACCATAGTAGTTAAAGAAACTATCATCCCACCCATTTTGACTATAAGCCTTGAAATACTAGTCTAATGTTTCTTCCTACCCTCCTGTTCTCCTTAGCTAGTAGAAGATTTAACATAAAACTTCCAAAATGTAATTTTAGAAAGTGCCACTCCGGTACTCACACTAAAGTAATCTACAGTTCATTTTTTCTTGCCCCTTTTCACTCACCAATAAGTCTCAGCAACAGAAAGTCGTCACTCTAATTAAAAGTGAAAAGCTAGCACACAGATCCAATACTCTGATGTTTCACAGCTGCATGCAGAGCCGCCCAGACACCTGTTTATTTTTATAGCAATTCCTTTTGCTCTTTATCATTCCATCCCTTAAAGTTGGATTATAAAATGAGGCAGAATAAACTACATCATCATGAAAATGACAGCGCATTTGTACATCCCACCTTCATTGAAAAACACAAATCCTTACAAAGCAATTTTGTTTGTCCAGCTGCTACCGCAGGAAGTAGGAATCAACCAAACTGATCTACACATTATGAATTCTTTGTAACGCATGGCTTTCAGAATGTACTCTCCTTGTGTTTAGCTCGACTTCTGACACAACTTGAGTATCTAGTGCCAAATGGCCATGTATGCTGGACAATCTGAATTCCTGCCCCAATTTCTGAAGGTATTTTAGATACAAAAAATATAGACAGGCTATTAGTAATGCTTTTCAGTAACCATGCAGTAGTTTAACTCTTTGTTTAGTCTAGGGACAACTAGGAAAAAAAGGCAAGAGCAGCAAACACTGAAGGTAGTTAGCTGCTGATTACCACGCTTTGTGTGTCTGCCAACTGGAAACATAGAGCCTCTAAGTCCTTAGAAGAGCTTAGGCTGCCAAATAATCCTGCACTGAAAACATGCTTCATGTATCCTTGGTGTCCAAAAGCTGACTCTACACTGACACTCCTCCTGATAACACTGACAAAGCTCAGTACAGCACAGCTTCTGCCTTCCTATCACCCACATTTCACTGCAGAATCCTGGAAGCTGGGCAGTGAAAGTACCTAAGAGGGAGGCAGGGTATGAAAACTAAAACCCTCTAGGCTCTAGGACATAAAAGAAGCAGTCCAAATTTATATCCTGTATAAAACTTTAACTACTAATAAAACAGAAAGCAGACTCCGTTTTCTGGACATGCTTTGTAAGAAAGTAACTTCAGTTCTTCTCAGCCAAAGAAAAAGATTCAACTTCACAGGTAAAGGTATGTGGCTTCTTGCTGCACCCAGAAGTCCTTGAAAGTCCACTGAAATTTCAAAGTCTCCAAGTGTACCCTTGTTATACCCCAAGTGCAAGAAGAGGTACATCTTCTCCCAGATGAGGCAGGATGTATCCCTGAAGTGTGTGTAGGTATAGGTGTGTGCTGGACAGCAGAAGAGAGGGATGTGCTGTGATGCAAACACAGCAGCTCAGCTGAAGAGTATTTGCAGAGGGCAAGTAACAAGGCCCTGTACTTCAGCCTGTCCTATTATGATGTAACAGCTTTTCCTGCCTTTATGAAGAAGGTTTTGACAAGGAGAGGATTCTCCCATCTAAGTGTGATCCAACGTTGCTCCAACTTGTTTCTGCAGTTTAATCAACGTTAAGTTTTGTAGCTGACTCCCAGCTTTCACCTGCTGCATTCTTCTGGACAAAATTTGTTTGCAGGAAAGAAACAACACAACCCCCAAAGCATTTTAGTTGTGTAAAGGACAAGGTTTCAACCTTTGTAGTTTCTTTTCTGTGGGCAGAAAGCATTAAATGCTTTTCACAATTAAAAAAAAAACCCAAAAAAAACAAGAACCCAAACCTCAAGAAAACAAAATGTATAGTTAACATATTGACAACAAGCGTATTCTCCTTCCTTCAAAAGATGCAATTCCACAGAAAGGTGTTTCTTTCTGCCAAGTACCTAGCTAATAAAATGTTACCAACAAATAACTGCCCTCAAATATCCACTGAGCAGAAAGGTGGCCCACTTCCTGAGGTGAAGTGTCCTCCCTGATTTTCTCCAAGCCTTAACTATGACACATCTAAAGAGCAAGATGGAATGAGAAATATCAGAAAGCAGAACTCTGAAGGGGAAATATGTCATTCATTGAGATATCTCCAACTAGTCATCTGACACAGATATAACCTGCCAGAATTCCCACTTCTGTGTTTTTATCTAACTCCAAATGAAAAATCTCCATCACTTTATCTCCATCACATTGTTGCAGGGGGAAAAAAACCAACAATCTCCACTAATTTGCCTACTTCAATTAAAAAATTCTACAAAGTTCAAGAGACTCAGAAACTAGGACAGTTGTAACACATAATAACAGGCTAATAATTCAATGAAATTATATTTAAGAAAAGCAAGTCATCCCATACATTCTGCCTCCTAATGGGATTGAAAATGGTTCGTTTCACATGCCCAGAACTCTCAGAAGAATTTTTATGTGTTTTCAGATAGGTTCAAATGATTTCAAAGAGTCATATGTGTGCATGGAAAAGACAAAAACATGTATTTCACAAAGATTTTAATGCATATCATTCTGTTTAATGAGGAATAAAGTTTTGTAGAGTTTCATAGGCTAATTGGTACTTTTTGTCTGGTGGCTTAGATTGGAAATGTGAAGGGTGTCATAGTGCCTTACTTGTTCTCGTTGCTGGCATCATATCGAGGCATAGGGTCAAAATCATTTCCATTTACATCAAAACTGGCTTGCGAATCCTGTATCCAACAGAAGAAAAAAACCAGTTGCTAATTAATTAGCCATCTACTCCTGTGACCTATACATTCATTAGCAGGTTCCTACAAAAGAGTAAATAAGCTAACTTAATATTCCTGTGGTTTTATGGTGACTGTCTTTTAAGGCAGCATTATATACAGGAATTATATATTTTATTTTAATTTTGGAAAACACATAAGGATAAAAAATGCTCTGAAAAAGTACAGGTCCAGCACTAGGGAGGAAATAGAAAATGGTGTTTCATTTAATGAGAAGACTACTTCTCTTCTACAAACCTTTAGGAAGTTAGGAGAGTTCATTCTCAAAACTGAGATTTTGCTGAATGTTTTAAGATTCAAAAATTTATCTTCATGACTGTGACTGAAATTTCAGACATTGTTTCAAGAAATAAGAATAATATAATTTTCTTAAGAATATTGTTATAAAATTACATCTTGGAAAGCAACACAAACTGCTTCCCCATTTCCTTGAGAGTACAACTGTTTCAAATATCTGCAAGATATCTGTCTTTTTGTTCCATATTTGTCATGGGTCTTACAGCTAAAAAGAGTTCATAGAATGAACAGCTGCTGGTTTGTATGGCTCTCATTAATTGATGCAGTGACATGCAGTGTGCTGACATGGAAAGCAGCAATTCTTAAACTATTGTTTGTTCAAAACCAGTTACACATTAGCCTCAAATATTCCTATTTGCAGCCCCATCACCTATAATCTGAGATATAGAACATATTTATGATCAAATATATGGAATTTCCCAAATTCCAAGCTGGCACCAGGAAAGGGAGAGAGGAGCAGTAAGGATAGAAATTGTTGCTTTCAATTCAGTGGTAGGGCAGTACTGATACAATCTGGGTCATTCACTGAGGAGGTAAAATTTTATCTGCTTTATTTAAATAATATAAGATATTAAAATGAAAGATGTGTCATGTGATAGGATCAAACATACATTGACAAATTAGGCAATTGCCCCCCAGTTGTTTTCACATCCTCCAAGCTGAGTTCCACATGTACCATAGGGAAGGATACATATGTAGATATGGCTAATTTAAAATAAGTGGCTTTAAGCTGTGGACACCATTGTGGTTTCTAATGGGTCGTTAAAGATGTTTTTGTCACAATCTCTTAATGCTCTATCAAGAAGTAAAGTTGCTGGCAAGAAGCCTTTGTTTAGGGCTCTTTAACAAGATCTACATTTGTAATGGGAATTAGGATACGTGCATGCCTTGCACTGGTCATCTTCACCACTCCAGCTCAATCCAAATATATTTGCTTCTTTTATTACTCTGCGTAGAAGTACACCTTGAACACTCTATTTTACACAAATAATAAGGTCCTCACAGTTACATGCCTTCAACTAATGCCTACTTCCAAAAGATAGGACAAATCACTCCAGCAAAATGTGGACCTCATGCTCTGAACAGCTTCAAACTCTGACACCAACACAGGAACTAACCCACTAGAGAAGAAGATTCTCCTTATGTTATCAGCTTCCAAGACAGATTAAATCAGTCATCTAAACATGGTGAACCACAAGCAAACAGAAATCTTGTTAGGCAAATTGAGACACAGAACATAGAAAACAATGGATGCAGCTCTATCACAAATTGTGAGGGGACTCAGTAGAGTTAAGAGAGTTATTAGAAAGAATATTCTTTCAGAATATTCTATACCTGTTCTTAACTGAGTGAATCATGAAAGGTCATATATCTTCCTTTCATATTGTTTCTAGCAGTATAATAAACAGCTTTAAAAATTAATGCATTGAAGGATTACTGTAAAATTACTGTCTTTGAGAAAAGCTTCTCTCTCACTGACTAATGTATTGGCCAAATATGGAATTCATCTGTGTGTGTTAACTGAAAAGCAGTGTATTCCATTTCTAAGTTCTGAAAGTGTGAAGATATTAAAAAAAAATTGCAGAAGAGACAAAAAATATCCAGTAATCGGTTCCAGTTCTTCAGAAATTCAGGACTCAGCTACAAGAAGCATCCAGATATTAAATACATTCAGATGAAACACAGTCTTAACTAAAACAATGCATATTATCAAAACCTGTTTTCCTTCCACCCATTGGTGTTAACATTTGAGGAAACACTTGTATGATTCTTCCCCCTTCCCTCCTCTTTTCTCCATCTTTCTAGAAGCAGCAAATTATTTTTCAGTAATAACAAAGCAGGAAATCTGGGCTTCTGTGGACACTCACATAATTTTGCATCAAGTCTGGGTGGTTTCTTTCAATGCCGTCATCCAGGATGGTGACCACAACATTCTTTCCAGTGTAACCTCTCTTCCAAGCACCTACTATATTCATATCTGATTGGCAATGGTGGGTGTTGTCACTGCAGTGCTGGGGAAAGAAGAGGAGACAAAGATGTTGTATATTGGAGGTTATTGAGCAGTGAGGGATTGAGATACTATCCTACTGACATTAACGTTACTATTTAAAATTGCACATGAACATATTGAGTTGAATAGGAACTATACAACATCAACACCTTTATTTAGACAGAAAACAATTTTAAAAAATGCAAATTGTACAAAAACTGCTAGTCCCACTTATTTCTCTTTCTGATTACTCTTCATGCTAAGCAATAAAAAAGGAGGCATTCAGCTGTACTGAATTTGAAATATTTGAATTTTTTTTTTCAAAAAACTAAACCATATGTGGATAAAAGTAGCCTGTACTGAAATGCTAATGGAAAAAAAGAACCACCTTGCTTTTTAGAGCTTATACGCTGTGTACAATTTCCTGACAGAATGTTTGGAAACCAATCAAGATTCATTTCTATCTACAAAAGAAGGCTTTTGGCAGGTTTTGTGCAGTATCAGCAGGAGATGAGCCGCAGTTAAGAACCTGTAATGAAAACACCACCCTGAAAAACTTGCATCTTAGGGGGTTGGATGAATTGTAGTTAGTGCTGATTGACAGCAGCCTGGGGTACAGCTTTTAGAGCAACCAAGTCCAGTATCATGGAGGAAGAAAGTTTAGCGTACATTAAAGCTAAAAGCCTCTTCCTAGACACAAATGCACCCAGTTCATGTGAAGAAATCTGGCTCGCCATGGCAATGAGACATGACCCTCAGTATTTGTAATGCCCCATTAGCCACTCTCTAATCCATACACAGAGCCCTCCCCTGTGAAATTAGTTCAATGAGCCTCTCTCATGAGTACTGCTTTCCTGCAGCTCCGCCAGGCTCAGACAGAGAAATAGGCAAAAACAGAAAAAAGAGGGGGTACAGGAAAGAATAAAAGTAAAGGGTGGGAGGAAGAAAAAAGAAATTAAAGAAGAAATTTGTATCATAACAAATGATGGCTGTAGAGCCATCAGTGGCTGTAGAGCATGCACCACCTCATTCCCTGTGTCTCCACCTCATGTCCCCACTTCAGCCTCATGTTTGGTCACTCTGCTGCTTCTAAGGAGTAAATACATTTGGAGGGGTGTACTCCACCTTGACTAAGTCTTCTCCAGTCAGCGAACTTTCTCAGTCTCCATTGGCAAACCTGTGTGCAGACTGATTCTATTAAATCATATTTTTCCTCCTCCTTCTTTTTCTCCACTTTACCACCCAAATCAGAGGATTTAAGAATGGTCATTTGTTATTACTAGAGCAAGGTTATATTATTATAGATAATATAAAGTCTCTCTCAGGGTTTTTCCATTATGCCCACAAATATCTGTCTCTCTCTGTCTATCCATCCCCACACAAAGGACTTCAGGGACCAGTTCCAAGGAATGTGTAGCTTTTGTTCTCTGTATTGTTTGGAAATGCTCATACTGCTGGCTTTATGAAATTAATTACAGTGTAAACTTGCTGTCTGAGTGTAATAGTTGTACACACAAGGATTTCTAATGTACAAACAAGATGGTTAAACAAATTTAATGTTTCCAGGTACATCTGTCTTTTTCAAAATGTTACTAAATTAAGTATCAGAAAATACCTGCCAAAATTTTTAATATCATCCCCCACATTTTCTGATGTGAAGACAAAGAGACAGGAAGATGGAACCACTAGCCTTTGGCCACAGGGTGAGCTACAACAGCCAATCAGGATTCCTGGCTCTGGCCTCCAGTCAGACTTACTGGACCATTACACTGTGCCTTTATCCCCATTTCTGGAATGCCAAATGACCCTCAACTGCTTTGCCTAATGTCTTGTCCTCTCTTCCTAAGGGATGAGCTTGTTATTTTGCTTTCATGCCAGCCAAACCACACAGGCTGAGCAAGCATATGGGTATTTTAATCCCCATTCCTTTGGATCTCTTTGGATCTCTGCCAGAAGATCACCAGTACTTCCCTTAATGAGTCCATTGCCCTCACTTGTCTTACTTGAATCTTTTCTTTTGTGGTGGTAACTGAAGGGGCCTTTGCTACATGCATGGAGACAGCCATGAAAGACATGTCTTGCCTTACTGTGTGCTCTGATGGTTCTCTCAAGAGACACATGGGGTCAAATTGATTAAGGAAGGGTAAAGCAGTTGTAACTGTGAGCCCACTTCTAACTTTAGCACACAGCGTATGTTAACATAGGACTGTTAATACAAAATGTAAAGGCAATAAAGAAGCATCCAAATGGGAGTCATTCAAAGCAGATGAAGAGTTCAGTTATTATCATTACAAAAAAAACAACTTCTCTTGTCCTATTTAGAAGAGCATCTGGATTTTTTCACCTCTACTCCCTACTGTTTTTTTCTTCTATTCAATTATTTATTTATGCATTTTTTAATCTCTGCCCTGTTTCTAGCCTTATTTTTCTCTTTCATTACTGTCTTTTACCACTGAAACACCAGTTTTGTTTAATTCAACATCTGATCCAAGATTTCTGTATTTTAATCAAAAATTAGACTTTCCCTCATATTTGTGTCTGTATTTCTCCAGATAAATCAGAATGGGCATTTTCCTCTTGGAGCAGTCTGATTGGTCTTTAATCAAGAACACTTTGAATCTGAGAGTGGAATTACTCCTTAAGTACTATCTTTTATGGTATATGGTACAGATATGGCACTCCACATACCACAGCATCTAATATGCCAGCTATTACTTGGCTTCACTTGCACTCTTTTCTGTCCCCTTGGACTGATTTTGGCTGAGATAGAGTAAATTCTCTTCACAGTGACTAGTATAGGGCTGTTTAGGATTTGTGACGAACAGAGCTGGGATAAAACAGGGATGTTTTCGTTATTGCTTAGAAGTGGTTGCCAGAGCCAAAGCCTTTTTTTCTCTTCACATCACTCTCTCAGTGAGGAGGCTGGGGGTGGACAAGAAGGTGGGAGGGGACACAGCTGGGGACACAGGTGACCTCAACTGACCATATCATAGGATGTCATGCTCACTACTTAGAGCTGGGGAGGGGGAGAAGGAAGGGGAAAATGTTCCAAGTTATGGCATTTGCCTTCCCAAGTCATTTTTACACAATGGAGCCCTGCTTCCTGGAGATGGTTGAAAACCTGGGAAACGGTGAATGAATTCCCTCGTTTGTTTTGCTATTGTGTGCAGCTTTTGCTTTTCCTATTAAACTCTTTTTATCTCAATGCATATATCTTCTTGCTTTTATCCTTCTCATTCTCTCCTGATCCCACTGTTGGGGGAGTGAATAAGCAGCTGTGTGGTGCTTAGCTGCTGGATTGGGTAAAAATTCCTCTTTCCTTCAAAAAACACTTCCTGCAAGGAAATTTCCTTAAATTTTCTTTAAGCACCTACTGCTTCTCTACCACCAATCCAAATTACATTGTCAAGTTGTTAGGACTGGTTTTAATTAATTTGGAAGTAGTTTTTCAATTTACAGTGTTACCCAAATAAAGAACTATTAAACATCTGTCATGAAAATAAATGTTACATGATCCAGAGTGACTCAATTTTGTATCAAATGAGCAATTACTGAATTTTATGGTTTACTTTCAATCTATTTTCCATATTCTTTCTTGTTAAAATTTTATTTGAATTAGAATTTTGTTAGGATAAAAACAATTTTTTGCCATGATCCTGTACAAATACAGTGGTTGCAAGCTTTTACTAGATCTGTCAATCTTTGAACTGTTGTTTTCTGAATTTTAAAGGAAACAGTATAAAATAGACTATTCTACTGTATTTTCTACCTCTTGAAATCAGCACTACTTCAACATGCATTGCTTTCATCCATAGCCTGGAGAATACCACCAAAAGGAATAAACAAACTCTTGCCCCATTACTTAGAGTAATTTTACTAAGATTTTAAAGATTTTACTAAGAATTTAAAAGGGCATTCAAAGCATGATGTTTTTCTTTGGAATGTTTAATTTCAAAATGCTAATGATACAATGGATGGTATTTCATAAAAACTATGTACAAGGTGGAAAAACCTCTGAAGTACACATAGAAGAAGGAGGAATATTGTATGAAAAATTTCAAATATTGAACTTTTCCCATACTTGAAATTCAATACTTATGAGCATAAAAACACAAAATATATCTTGTTCTAGATATATCTTTGATATCTTTGGACAGACATTTTGGAAGCCTGCCTTTTCACAATTAACAAACAGACATAACTTTAGAAAGATTTTCTGAAGTTTGCATGTTGCAGTCAGTATAAGACATGGGGATGGATTCTCACGCTTTGTCTTAGGTTGGAAATGGGGGGGTGTATTCTATTCCTATCTGATGGGGCAGTTAACTTCTGTTAATTAGGCGGTTTTCTTTTTCTCTTCCACAAGCCATTCTCCCTCAGGGGAGATATCTTCTGTTCATGGGCCATTAAGTGTCCCTCCATGACTGATAAAATTACATCATCTTATTGGGAGAAACTCTGCCCAGGGGGAGGAGCCAAGCATTCCTAACTGGATATAATCAGAGATCTGGAATACCACAGTCAACCTTTTCCATTGGATTCCCAGAGAAGCAGCTGTCTTCTCCAGTGGATCTTCAGAGGAAAACTATACCCTTCTACAGGATCACTGCTTCAACAGAACCAGATCTGCTACGCCAGGAGGACTGCAGCCACCACTTAATTGGATTTCTACCAACACCCTGACCAACAGGGTGTCAGCTTGTATTCTGGCTCTGTCAATGTTGTTTAGTAATGCTACATTGTTTATTTTATTTTTCTTTCCTTCCCTAATAAAGAACTGTTATTCCTCCTCCCATACCTTTGCATGAGAGCCTCCTTAATTTCAAAATTATAACAATTTGGAGGAGGGGGTTTGCATTTTCTGTTTCAGGGGAGGCTCCTGCCTTCCTTAACAGACATCTGTCTTTTCAAACCAAGACACGCTTATTTTGTGAAATGTCTGTAAAAACTACCTTATGGTCATTATCTTAATGTGTCTGCTGCACTAATTTTTGCATTTGGAGTCTTGGTCTATCCATTTAGGGATCAGAAACAAAACTGAACAATTAAACTGAAGAATCAAGAGCATATCAATGATTAAAATATTTTGGAATTACAAAGATTAAAATCAAATTACAACTGTAAAATTCTGTTCTGTATTGCTTAGCAATGCCTATTAGTCTACAAAACCAGAGTAGAAACAGAAGTTTCCAATTCTGTGACATACAGTTCCTCAGAAAAGGCATACTGTGCCCTCTGTAAGTCTTCATGACTTCACTGCACTGGTTTCTTGCAGTTTTTGAGTTACAAGGAATTCTTTGGCAAGATCCAGTCCTTATCTACGGGGATATAAAGAAACACAACATGATAATCAGAGTGACCAATTGTGAGTTTGACAAGCCCTAGATCTCATTTAGTGTTAGCGTACCTATACTTCTGACCATGGGAAAGCTCTGAAATACTAGATCCCAGTTAGGGATTAGAAAAGATAGATTCTGGGTATTGAGAAGAACAACAACAGCAACAATAAGAGAGTCTGGTTTCCTTAGAGTCATAGTGAAATGGTCTTTGACACATACAGAAACAAAAATACTACAGTCATGCTCTCTGCATCAGAGGGTTTGTCAGCTACTAACTTGCAAGCATGGAGAAGACAGAAGCTGCACAAGTTGGCTCCTAGACGAAGGACAGTCAAGGACCTATGGCTTGACCTTGAGCAACACAAGCAGAGAAAATGGAGCACACAGGGCTGATTCTGACATTCTGTGCAGTTAAAGAAATTACTATCTCCCTCCTCTGTGCAGGGAATGTAATTTGGGGCATTTGGCATTCCTAGCCTGGGTCCAGGCAAATGCACAGGCAGCAAAGGTCATATGCTTTTTAATAGAGGGGACATCCTAATGCTACATTCAACTTTCTGAGGTATGGATTTGTGCAGTGTTTTAAGTTAAAACTTGCCAATTATTCTCTCTTTTCCTGGAAAAAAATATTATTATGCTTTTCAGGTGATCCAATTTTAAAGGGGAATCAAAGAAGAAGCAAGGTAATAATCAAGACAGTTGGAAATCTAGGGTCCTTATTAAAATGGGCATAAGATATGTGATCTACTGAAATGACTTTTTGGCTTCTCCAAAAAGCCAAGAGTATGCACTTGAAAGCTACATTTTCTAAACAGACTATTAAAATAATGTTTCTTTTAAAAAAGTATTTCTCACTTTTTAAAATTATTTTATCACAAAAAAAAGATGATCAATGAAGAGGTTATAGAAGAAGGAATACTTGCAGATCTTTATTTTTCTCAGGCATAATCTGACACAGTGCATGACAAAAAGCACATGATAACTCTATATGAAAGGTATTTCCTTCTGAGTTACATCTTTAAATAATTTCTGATTGTTGCTGCACTCTTTATGTTTAAGATCTAGCAGGAACAGGCAGATAATATAGAGCCTGATTAATCTCAAATACAAGATTCTTTTGCATGAAGTATCATCCAACTTCTGGAGTCATGCTGAATTGCTACTTTTTAAAATCTGTACCTGTAGCAAGAGAAATATTTCAAGACTGCATGATATTAAATATTTAATTCCAATTTATTGCTTATGCAGCTTCAGAGGGTTTAGTTAATTTACTTTAGAGATGAATTTGGTTCTTAAACTTCACTGATTCATTAACAAAGAATAGACTTAGAGGCCAACAAAACAATCACAGACATGCATTATTTTTTGCCTCTTTAATGAAGAAGAACAGAAAATCAATATGAAAGGGCTTCTTACTTCATAAGAGTATTTCATGACTACAGAGAGAAAAGAATAACTTACAAACCTACATATATGGGTTTTCACAGTGAAAAATATATTTTTAAATGTTTGGGGGTTTTTTTTGGTGCTGATCAAACTGCTATTCTTAACAAAACAGAATAATTCATAACATGTTAAATTTGTGTTCAAGAAAAGTCCATCAGTTTTTCATCATTGGCACTTTTTAAAATCAATATTCGTGGTTTTTTTCTGTAAACTGTGTGCTGGCTTAAAGAAGAACTAATTTAGGGAAGCCCTTTATGTCCATTTCACACAGGCTGATGACAGTGCACTCTTTTTAGGGGTGGGAAGCTCCCCTGCTTCTAGGACTTCAGACAGCAAAGTTTCTCTCCCAGCTGCAACTGCCTCTAACATCACCTCCTCTGACATAAGCCATAACCTGTGTCTCCAACAGGATATCTGCCTCTAGTCCCATTTCTTTCCCATGTGGTGGCAACAGGAGAGATTCCTTCCAGGCTGAGAAAGAAAAGCAGCTAAAAATGCTTTGTGGTTATTGTGCATGTACTGCCTCCTCCACTAAGAGGCAAATATGAAAAGTTTCTTTTAAAAACTTTTTAAAACCACTTTGAAAGGTTCACTACAGTATAATAATGATAACAACAACAGTGATGATAATAAACAGCATATTAGACCTGGTGCACCTTGTATGTCCTTGTATCACTGCTCATGTGTCAAAGATCATATGCTGGGAGGTATGTGTCAGTGTATGGACTCTCCCTGAGAAGCACTGGGAGAAATATAAGAACAGCATGCAGAACATTTTGGGCAGAGAGAGAGAGAAAAAAAATAAACAATTGCCTGTGGTTACTGCCAAAAAATGCCAGAAGGAAAGAAGCATGCACTGAAAGGTATGTATGTGGCCATCTTCTCTCAACATCACTGCACAATGACTTACTGCTGCTGCTCCTGTTGATACCATCAATACCATATAAATAGTCTACTTAGCATGCAAATGCATTTTTCCTTGTCCAAAGTCTTGAAAGTATGGAACTTCTTTTACTAATTAGAGAGAGTATGTGGGAAGAACAGCCTTAGCAGTGCACCACCAAGCCTGGGGATTCAGTATTCATGAAGGACAAATGACTCCTCAGAGAGACAATACTTTCCATTTTACGTGGCCTTTGACTCACTTTTTATTTGACCCCTTCTAAATCACAAAAAAGAAAGAAAAATAAGGCAATGTTACAGAAAGTCCAAAGATATTTTTTTAGTAAGAACAAATTTCTCTCTCTCTCTCTCTCTCTCTCTTCAAGCTAGACTGGATATTTTCATTATTTCTAAGAAAACAATTAGAGAGATGGCAAAGATTGCTTTAAAATATTTTTCGTAAGTTTCTAGAGATTCTTGCCACACTACTAAGGACACACTTCACAATTTACTTTTTAAGATGTTTTCTAGTAAAAGACCATTAGTTCTACATCTATTTGTTAAGGAGCTTGGAAAAGGAAGGTGGTTTTATTTAGACCTTGAGTAAACATATGTTACAGAATTGTAATAACTGCATGGAAAGAAGGCCCTGAGCAGACGGCTTCAATTAAGCACTAACTTTCCAAGAGACTGACTGATGAGTGGGAGGAGCCTGGGGCTTACACAAATCCACTTCCTTCTCTTTCCCTCTTTTTTCATTTTACAGTGAAAAAGGAAGAGTGGTGCTTAAGAAGAATATACTATTTTGGGATGCTGGGAGTGGACAGGAACTAATATGGGATAGACCAGGAAACTTTTTTTGTTAAGAATGTTATGAACTTGTAGGACTAAGAGGACTTGCAAGGAAAAAGATGAAGAGATGTTGACTCTGAATAGTTGTATGCAACTTTTAAGGACTCTTGTAATGCTGCAGCCCTTTTTTCTCTATTTTATGTTGTGGTCTGATTGTGCCTCTGATCCATGAGGCAATACCCTCCTGACATCTGGTCTCAATGGGATGTCCTGGGGGAGGAGAAGGAGGGACAGAGGGACAATGAGAGGGAGGGATGTGAGACAACAGGACACATTCAGGAGGCTGAAGGAAAGATACATGTCCTATTCTTTCTGAAGGAACAAAAGCAGGTAGGAAATACAGGGCACTTTTAGGTCAGAATATGAAGAGAACCCCATATTCCACTACTAGAAATGGAGAATGCATGTGGTGTTCCTCAGGCTGAAACTGTTTCACAGTGCATTCAGTACAAGAATAAACATCTATGCTACTTAATATCTAGCATACTTTTCTCTAAGAGCCACAGCCGTCAGGTTATTGTAGCCTTGGTCCATTATTTGTTCAGGTATATCAGAGGAGACTATAACTTGCCAGAGGACAAACTTTAGGATCATGAAAACACTCCCTTGAGACACAAGTGCAGACATCACTTCATGCCCTTCTTAGACAGCCTTATAAAAGTGTTTCATCTAACACTGGAAATGCATGCTGTGAAAATTCATTAATAGTAGAGATGAAGACTAAGATGAATGGCTGCTAATTTAGCTTGCCTACAGGGAAGTAAATTCTGTAGGCATCAATAGGCTTTTCACCATTTGAGTGTGCTAGGGTTGATGAATGCAAGGCCCTCTGTGTAGTATAAGTGAAACCTGGGAAGATAAGGCCAAACCACTAGAGAGGGTGCATAGTTATAATTTGCAGTTGACATCATCAGGTCTAAATGAGAGAACTAGCCCAGAGAAGGGAGGCCTGGGAAGGAAAAGGAGGCTTGGGAAGTAAAAGGAAAGATTACTCAAGAACATCAACAAAAACCCAACTAAGAAACACCAAAAAGTTTTGCATATGATAAAGAAGTATCACACCATTATTCTTTATATTGTCTCAGGAAATTTGACTCAGATGATCAAATTTTGCAATGTTGAGCAAGGTTAGTCCAGAGATTTATGACATAACTGTGCAAGAAAGACTGTGCAAAATAGACAAGGAATGCAAAAATGTTGTCAGAATTGCAAAGAATCTTACAGAAATCTCAGCACAGTGTCAGGATTCTAGCTATCTCAGAAAATACAAATATTGGGAAAGGTTCTGGAGAAGTCCAGTGTATTTGAAAACACTATTTTTACTGAGAACTGGACACAAACTGATGTCTATTGAGCTTTAAGGATCTTGGGGAGCTGCTGCTAATCTAAATCCGAACTTAAGCATTAAAGACACATAGATACCATTGATCTCAGCAGTGCTATGAAAGAACTTCTCCCAGCTGCAAACAAAGTAATTGAATATATGGAACTAATCTGAGAACACAGTTTTGAACTAATATTACAGGAATGTATTCCTTTAGACAGAGAAAATATACAACCTCAGTGTATGCACCTTTTATGCATATCAAATGTAATTTGTCTAACAACAAGTGGAGGAAAATACTATTGGCTTATACTACACATAACGCAGTCTTTGCACTGAAATGATATCCATTCATGATAACCTTCAGAATTTGCAGGTATCTTTGCAAATCCAGGAAGTCTGCAGAGAAAACACTCAAAGAAAGAACTAAAGAAAGCTATGATTAGAGCATTGTCAGAAGGAAAAAATATATACAATCATAAATAAACTAAAGGTGTGAGTTTAATTTTATGATTGGTGACAATTTCTCTGTGTCCATCACTTTTTCTTGTACTACAGCTATTAAATATTCTCTGTATTTTTTATAACACTTTCTGCATTCTCCTTTTCTCTCCTACCATCATTATCTTTTATGATTCCTGTCAGTTACCTTTTTTACCTTACTCTACTTACAAATCCGAGCTGTAAAAGGATCATCTTTTCCCTCTTTGTTTCTCCTACAAAGAGTCTGCTGTTTAACTTCAAAGATGATTTTAAAATGAATGAGCAAAAATATGTTACAAAATTAGAAAGGTTCTTCCAAGTAAAAGGGGGGATTATCAGGGAAATACAATGTACCTCAAGTAAACTACATTTTTTCCATGTTCTACCATGAAAACAACCATGCTACAAAAATGTTTTTGCTCCCTTAAAAACTGTAGTGAGGTGTTTGGGTCCACTAGAAACATGGCATGAATCTGTAAGCACTTAACATATCCACTCATAAAGAAGCCAGCAGAAGATTTGGAATATCAGTTTGTACTTTGAATCCATTATGACTCCTTAACATACAGTTTGTTCAAGGAAACATTACTTAGCATTACAATTACATTGCAATTACTAAGTCTCAAATCTTAAGAGGCTCCACTGTTAACTTGTAATTCAGGAAAGTGTTGAAACAGTGTTCTTATATAGAACACTCAAATCTGATGACAGAAAAGTTAGTGGGGCAGAAAGTACAGAGAGCAACAGAGACAGTGATGTGGATCACTTATCAAGGTGAACCTATTTAAGCAGAGGTTTATATATATAATATAAAACTATACTATAAACTATGTTTATAATATAGTTTTATATAAAATCATGCAAAAAATTATGCCTATAGAATTTAGAGTGCAAGGCTTAAAATGTGAATTTTCAGAAAACCAGTAATAGTTAAAAGGATTTAAAATCTAAGGTAGACAGTTATCTGCAGCTTCAAAAAGATGCTCTATGAAGCTACATATTATTCTCTGATAGGTAAAGCAATGGAATAGCAAAAAGTGGGTAAAGACATTTTTCTTAATGACGGCAATGAGGCTATTTTTGGAACGATGCATGCATGTGCCCAGTATTGAAGTTTTACAGAGTATGTTACTGGAGAATGAACACTGAATTGTTGCTTGTTTTCTTGATGCTTCTTGTCTGAAATAAGTAGTGTAAACACAACTTACAGTGATTCTTAACAAGTTAAAGAACCTATTTTAATCTGAGAGGGTAAAGACATGACTTGACTGCAGCATGCAAATAACTCAACACAATTATATTTTTGAAGGGGCAATATTTATTTAATCTAGTAAAGAATGGCCTAACAAGGTTAGTACAGACCAAGATAAACATGCAACTAAGATGTGTAAGATTTTTAATCATCAAGAAAAGGCTTAATCAAACCAAAGGAGAATTAACAAAGGAGTTGAGAATCTGATGCTGATTTCTATGAGACTAATGTAGCTGAATGTCAGGAACTCCACTGAAGCCTCAGTAAGAAGTATGATATGGGAGAACTAAGCTTTTTTTCTGCTATTTAACTACCTTCAAATAATTTGAGAGGAATCTTCAGTTTATGCAGTTGGGTGTGGGCTTAAATATAAGCATATCATGAATAATTCCACTCTAAATACACAAAGAAATATTAATTACTGTGACTAAATCTCAATCAGATATGCTAAGTAAGAATGTCAAAAGTCAAATAGAAGATTTTAAAGGTCATCTAGTCAAACTGTTCTGCAGTGAGCAGGAATCCATTCATTGTGTCTTTGGAGAGGCAGCAGGCCTCACAGATGAGTAGCTGTGGGAATCTAAGCACAGAATTGACATGAGACATCCAAATAAGCTGATTTGTACTTTTTCCCCTTTTGACATCTTACAGGAATGAGGGCTACAGCTGAGCCCCGAGATGTGTGGCTAAGGTCATGATGGCCTGCTGATGGAGTGTTGGGTTATCAGGTGGACAATGACCCTTAATGCTGCCATCAGCCAGTGGGGAGAGTGACTGATGCTAAATCATCACCTGTTCTGCTCCACCTTTGCACAAGACCCATAGTCTGTAATCTCTGAGCTACTCTGGACATCTCCTTTACATATAAAGTGGCTGCCCATCACCACCATTTACGATGTAAATTACAAAATATACAATCTCGCCTTCACTATTACCGAAAGTATAAACTGGCATTTGAAATCCTGTAGGGCAGAGGATGAGAATACAATCAACTTTGCAGATAAGTAAATGGGCTTGCTCATCTCCCAAGAGCAGAAGCACCTCTTTGGGTGAGTTCTGCACCTCCAACTGAGTTGGAATATACTCAGGAATATTTATACATAGGACTGTATACATAGTACATGTACAAAATACAGTTTGCAGGTCTAGTGAATTCATCACCAGCAATCTAAAAGAATCTATAATTTGTTGCTCCAATAAACTGCACTGTTGGTGACTCTATGTTTGTGAAAGTTCCTATTGACGTCTAGCAGACTTACAGCACTGCAATGATTAATTTCACTGTTAGTGAATCTGCTCATGTAAGTTCTTATTGAACTCAATCAGAATTATGCTGTTAAATTGATTTTAATCAGAAATGAGGCCCACCACACCCAGCCTCTCTGATTTCTGAAAACTAGTTGGAAAGCAATGGTGTTCATTTTATGCCAAAGTTAATGCAACACATCTCCATTTAAGAGCGGGTGACAACATTTTTGAAAAGTTGAATAAAATTTTGAAAAAATAATCTTAATTTCCTCTGGAGCAAAATTTTAGAAGTTTTAGTTGATAAGCATCACTGCATAGATATTGATTGTTTTAAAACAGAAAAATACGGGTTTGTGTGGTTGCTTTGCTATTGATAAGAGTTTTCAAAGAAAAAAGATTTCTTGAAAAATCAAGAAAAAGTTTTCATTTTATAACCTTGATTGTTGTGTAATATAAATATAAAACAACAATAAAAATAGATAAAATAAAAATAATAACAAATACTATTATTTTCTATTAATTCAGCTGAAGAACCATTTCAGTCTTGTTACATCCTCATCCGTACCTCTAGAGATGGACGATTTGACATACAACAACTCACAAAACCAACTAATGTAATGAAAGGCTTATTAAAACACAAAATTTGGGCCAATTAGCAGCCAATTAATGTTGGCTTGGAGGACACTGGGAAAAATCAACAGAACTTAGAAGTATACATTAAGTTTAGGAATATGTTTAAATCTGTCCTTGATCTGCAGTGCATTCAGGTGGATG
This sequence comes from Agelaius tricolor, assembly GCF_023055355.1. Taxonomy (NCBI): domain Eukaryota; kingdom Metazoa; phylum Chordata; class Aves; order Passeriformes; family Icteridae; genus Agelaius; species Agelaius tricolor. The sequence goes on from NW_027269287.1 coordinate 8,530,635, forward strand.
TCTATTGCCAGTGAGGTGTATGGGATCCGATCCTGTACCTGTACACTTTGTTGCACACATTCTGAGTAACAATATCATATGGGTGTAAGAATCCCTGTCTGGGCAGGCTGTTTGGCTAGTCTGGCTAGCTATGGACCCCAGCCCACACGATCTCACATGGGCAAAGGCAAAAGACTAGAAGTGCTGTTCTCCACATGGGGACAAATGTCCTCTGTTTATTGACTTGTGAGGAGACACCTCAGACTCAGGCGATGCCCAGGTAGAAGACAGAGTGTTGCCTCATGGTGGGAGACATTTATCCCAGGGGAATGGGGGGCAGAGGAAGAGTACCACAGCTGATGGGATACCAGTGAGGAGGGGCAAGGGGAGGGACAGACCAGGGGAGAGACCCCCAGAGGGTACTGGGGAGAGGGGTGGGTGAGAGAAAAAAACACGTGATAAGAGGGGGGAAAAACAAACCATGTGATATAACATAAACTATTCAGTGCAATAGAAAGACTACTCAGTGCAAATCTCCAATCACCCAGCGCAAAACAACTAAATAAACTATTTAGTGCAATACAACATACAGGCAGCACTTTATTCTTAAATATCTCTTTTTATTCTTATGAACAGCCAAAACAGCTGTTCTTTTCCTTCTATTTAGCCACTTTTCCCCTGTTTAGTCACTTTAAGCTTTCATCCTTTGACTTATGGATGCCAGGATTTAACATGGATACTATTATTCTAAGTATTATATTCTTAGTATTCTAAGTGAGAACTTTTCAATACACAATAAGTACTTTCCTTCTTGTCTCTCTCAACGTAACACATGAATCAAATGAACAAGTGCATGCAGCGTGATTAGAATCTCCTTGCCACCAAAAGGACAAATGGGGAAAATTCACCTCATATGTCATTGCATGCATTCCTTCTAATTGAATTTTCCAGTATGAATCCATTTCCTAGTAGTATCCCTACTGACAGATGCCTACAAGAAAAGTAACTTAGAATAACTGATAAATTAGAATTTTTAAATTATTATTATTTTTAAAATCTAAACACATCTACTGACATGTAAATTGTCCCTGTCCTTCCCCACAGAACACAACTGCATAAGGAGACCTCTGCTGCTTGGTGCCTGCCTGGAGGCAACGTGAGTCATAACCTCTGTTTCCTTCACGTTCACACATGTATATAGAACTTCTGCATGCCAGGAGATTAGAAGAGATGCATGGCTCAGGCATAGTTTGATTTTTCCTGTTAGACCATGGGACAAATCTAGTGTGTGAATCATTCAAATATTGAAAACACTGAAGATATTTTCTAGGCCTTGGTATAGTAACAAACCAAACTTAAAAAGTGCATTTGGCCACCCATGTAAATTAATTCAGAAGAATAAATGCTGAATGAGTCTCAGAATGTGTCTGTGGTTACAGTTTACATAATGCACAATGTGGTCTTTGGGTACCACTGTGTTTGAAGTCCCAAACAAGATCAAAGCTGCTTCACACAGTGAGATCAATACTTGCAATTTTTGAATACTGGTGGAGCAGCAGAAGCCAGAAAGTGAAAGCAGACCACATCTCATGCCAGTATGAGTGGCTTTAAAAGGCAGGAACCTTTCAGAATTTAGTTTGCTCTCACTGGTCAGTATCAATGACAATGGGTCAATGTTATGGTGTGTTTGGGCAAACATTTTTAAAGGACAGGTGCAAAGTAGAAAAATGCTTTCAATTTCAGAATACTTTTATCCTCTTATATAGTATGCCATCACCAGTCTGGAGTGGTAGCAGATGGAAATTGCAGGAGGGAATTATGTAAAAAGGACAATCACCTAAGAGTAGCAAATAGATCTAATAATTAAATAAAAACTAACAAGATAGCTACCTAAACTGAGGGTCAAGATCCCCAAGAAGCTGGACCAATCCAACTCCTCAGTGTTGTTAGTGAAAATTTTGATCTATCCTCGTTTAGTTTCTTTTGAGGTTTTTGTTGGTGTTTTTTCTTTAGTTGGTTGGTTTTTTTTTGTTTGCTTGTTTCTTATTTTGTTTTTTCTCTGTCATTCATAAGAGATGATGCAAAGGGTGGGGACAGGATTGAGGAGCTAGGGGCAAAGATACTGTAGGTGGTAGGATGCGAACACAGAGCCTCAAGCTTGTGTGCTGTCTTGGGAAATTTCATCATCAAAAAAGAGTCTTGATTCTTCAACACCAATTCAGTGGCCTACAAGAACTGGGATTTTTCTTTTCAGAATCATGTTATCTCTAAGCAGACTCCTTACCAAGATGTAAGGGCTGTAACACTTTCTAAGTAGGCTACATTAATTTCTTAATCTGCATTTCAATTCATGTGTAGATGAGGTCCTAGTTAATAACGGTTATATGGATTTTAGTGCTTCAGCAGCTGGTATCATCTAAAGCTCATCCAAGCATGGCATGTGAATGCTTGCATTTAACAATCCTCAACAGCTTATTTTCAGCCAGACCAGGAGACTTATAATGAGAAAAATGATTCAAACTTCAACCAGGCTATGGAAGAGGTTTTTGTAACTTCAGAAATGCTTTTTCTTTGCTTAACTTATGTTATTTTTTTTCTAAATGGGATTTCTGGCTCCAAATACAATTGTATGACTAGGAGCTGGTATTCATAAAACCCAAACCAGGAGTTTTTTACTCCCAAACAGTAGTTCACTGTTTATTACTAAACTGCCTTGTCCAAAAGACACAGGAAAGGGAAAACCCTGTGATACACTTCATATTTAGTCTATCATATATCTGCCGGTCATTAAGCCACTGTGTTTATACTACACGGGTTTAATATAGTTTCAAACTGTTTTGAAAACTGAAAAAAACTGACCTTTTTTGTTAGAAATTCACATAAAAATCAATGAAGACAGGAAAGATGCTTAGATGGCATGCTACTCATGATTTGGTGAACTCTATCACTATTGAAAGGGTAAGACAAAAGCAGTATTAATACCTTAAACGATTCACACTTTAATCTCTTGGGGATATCTGAGGCTCTTCATTCCTGCACATTTCCTCTTCCTGACCACATTCTTTTCTGCTGTTAGCTGGAAATGAGTTCATTTTGAAACAGCCAGTTCTGCAGGATTTATAATCTCAGCAAAAAAGCAAACACAGATACTGCCTATATTGCTCTACACACTAGAATTGGAGTATTTTTCAAAGAACTCTACCTGCCTCTCCTTGAGGAGACTTGAGGTCTTGCTCTGTCAGAGTGTCCTGTTCAAAATGCTTACTTAATTTATTCGGGTTAATTTTCATCAAAACTTATTAGAAGTCATGCAGATATGCAAACAGCTGCTGGACTGCTTTCCAAAATGGCGCTGATAGAATTTGTGTACTGCTAGTCTCTCCTGCTATCTGCTCCTTGTTGGTTGGGAAGAAAATCCTATCCACTGGGCTTGAGTAGCAGAAGTAATGCACAGCAGGTATTTCACTACATCAGAATTATCTAAAAGTAATGCCAAGGGAGACCTACATTTAATGAAGTAGTGCAGAATGCATTTTATTGGAGTGTCTGTCCTCAGTGCATTTGCTTCCTCTGTTGTTGGGGGGAGGGGGGGCAGTTTCCATCTGTTTTGTGGGTTTTTTTAAAACATGGACAAAAAAGGAGCATGAATTAATGTTGAAAAAGGCTCAGCAAGAACTAAGGTGCTCTGCAAACTGGTAATTTTAGTCACAACGTTTGCTCACGTGATATACAGGAAGACACAATTGAACATAGATGCCTCATTCCATGGGGTCTATATGGAATCTGTCTTCAGTTAAAATGGGCATACTGATTTTTAACGACCAGTACAAGACGTAACATTCTAGGGCCAAATATTGTTCTCCAGTTTCTTCTTTGTCACAGATCAAACTCTCCTCAAAGAATCATGGAATATCTCAGGTTGGAAGGAAGCCACAAGAATTATTAAATTCAACTTCCTGCCCCTCACAATAGTACCTAAATCATATGACCAAAAGCATTATCCAGACTCTCCTTGATCCTATGTACTGAACAGTTAGGAAATTGACTTACACTTGCATAATACTTAATTTTTGTCTCCTGTCTGGGAAGTAATATAGTAAGTGTTTGTGTCAGAAATTCCTAGAAGTCTCATAGGTTTATGAGTATGCTTCTGATAAGGGCAAAATTACCATGTCACACCATTTCTTATCAATCAGACCACAAGACAGGTAAGCCTCAGAATTAATTCTGCACTGTGGTTGTGTATTTTGGTAATTTTGGAATTCGTGATGCTTGTTTTTTAGGTGAAATAATGTATAAAATATTAGTTAAGTAGATACACCTTTCCAGAAGTATCTTCAATTTTAGTATGTGGACAACACCAAAACAAGATATAAAGTTTGAAACAAATCAGTATTTTTTCTATTAATTAAATTACCTCTCCTTTTTTTTAGTAAATTAATAGAATATTCAGTACTGTGTGGCATAAGAAATTGTTTTGCTATTTGGCATTACTTAATTTTGATTTTTAAAAATCTGAAAAGCAGATAGTTAACTAAGCAGCTGCTCCTGAAAACTGCTCTTAGAAAGCAATAATTCCTTCTCCTTTGTAAAGAGGAAAAATGTACTTCCAGGAAATTACGCATCTCTGTTTGTATCAATGGTTTTCCTGCTGAAGTGCAATGTAAGATAAAAACTGAAATATAGCAGAATGTGTCCCAGTATGACATTCAAAAGCTAAAATCAGATATTTATCAAATATTGTTAGAAATTCAGCAAAGATTTTGAGACATTATAATTTCTTTACTAACTGCAAAAACTACTCAGAAAAAGGCAGTGCAGAAAAACAGTATTACACACAAGTGATATTTCACGAAGAACATTATACAAACAAGTACCTACAGTTTCTTAATGTAACTCAGTTGCTGCTTATAAAAAAAAAATCATGTTAAATAAATTCCATAAAGATAAGAGTGGATGCTCTGCCTATGAAGATACAATCATAGTAGTAAGTAGGCAGAAGAATGTGTGCTTTTGCTATATGATTTATTACCAAATCTTTGACACACAGGAAATGCTACCCCAAAGCAAGCAAGGAAAGAATTTTGGTATTGCTTCTTCTTGCTTCAGCAAAAATGCTGGCACAACCCCCAGAAGGTGCTGGCTTCCATTTTGTGTTTTCTGGGCATTTCCAGGTGTGCTTATCTAGGAGAACTGAATATCCCAAAGGAACAAACCAAGAAGCCTATCTAGTCTGTTCTGCCTTCAAACTATTTGCTATCCTTGCTAAACTATCTGCATTAATAATCTCTTTTCAGCAGGCATGGATAAATCCACTTCTACAGGCTTTTTTGACTACCTAAAGTGTTTCGAAAAGGAAATTAATTTAGGTCAAATTGTGAATTACTTGACTTCATTTTATTGTTCTGCCTTGTCCACACAGAACAACAAAATATGTGTTTCCACAGGCAGATTTGCAAAGTAATGTGTGGCAGGCAGAGGGTTCTTTCGAGCGGCACTTCTGCTGAAGTTAAGTCACAGATCATCTTCTGAATTTACAGAACACCAAAAGCTTGATCTTCTCATGCAATAAAACCCAAAAATATGAAAGTGCATGCAACAACCAAACCAAGTTACAAAATATGCAAAACACTTTCAAGCATGCCATGCCAACTTGGAAAGAAAAAATATTTGGCTTCCACTGCACAGATGAAAGGAGAGAACAGTTCTTGGGAGGGCAATAAAAAGAGTGAGGTTTTTCCTTAGTTCTCAAATAAACTTTTAGGAGGTCATAAAGGAGAGTGACAAGTATTCATTTGCTGTGGTGTTAGCATATGGCAGGTAAAATTCAAGGAAAACTCAAGGAAATTCTTCCTTGAGTTTTGCCTCCCTGTACCTGGGCCAGCACTCAGATCTACTGTGACCTCTCCTTCTCCCTTCACTTCTTTCCAGTCCATCTTGTCAGGCTTCTGTCACTCCTTCCTTTGTCCCTCTCTCTCCTTTCACAGTCCCATCCACCATAGGTGTCCTCATTAATGGCAAGGCCAGGGAAGTAAAATCTTTTTCTCTGCTCTGCCATTTGCTTGAGTTGGGAGGAGAGGCACAAGGTAAGCCAACCCCCTACAGATCTCATACAGCGGCATAAGGGAGGCAAGTCACCTGTCTAACTCGTCACCTCCACCTTATTTCATGGCTACAGAACCTTCGGAAACTCACATTACTCACTACCGATAAAGGTTTATTAGTCCTGTTCTGGCTGCCATCCAGAGTAAACTATACTGTGTCAGAGCAGAAGGGTCTGTCCCTCCCTGTGAATGAACAGCTCACCTGGGAACTCACAAGTATAACTGGAGAGCACTATGTAGTATACTGGAGGAATTTTCTGAAGAAATGAGGTAACTGGCTTCACCAGACACTTCATTGAAGCTCAAAGCAATGTATGCTTCACAATCCCCACTGAAAGTGGAAAAGTATGCAATTTTCCCTAGGTTTTGGTTTCAGCATTAGAGCTCAAGGCAGCAAGCCCTACATGCAAGTAATTCAGTACACACCAGCTTGTGTGGCTTGCTCTCAATAGCGGTATAAATTACATTTCACCTGTTTACATCAGAAATCTTACAGTGCAAATATACCAATAAATGTGATGATTGATGACCAATAAATACTGACTGATGAGGCTTGTCAGCAAATCTTTTACCTTCAACAACTTTCTAAAAACCCTATTGTTGCACAATTATAGATGTAGAGTGCATATCACTCTACTTCTGTAATTGTGCAACAATAGCTGTTTGCTTCAATAAATTACTTTATTATTATTCACCAAGTAACTGGTAAATGTTTATTTCCACTATGGCTCAGTCACATGGTTTTACTGTGCCTTGCTGCTATAATCCTCTTCCACCCTGAACACCCTAAAACACATCACACTTGTTGATCTGCTTGTCCTTTCACTCCAGTTCTGTGAAAACCCCACAGAACTAGGTCTCATAACTTGTTGGAGAAATGGCACAGCCAGGCACTGTATGTTTTCTTAGGTTTACCCACTTCTATTAGAGTATGTTTTCAGAAGTTTAAAAAACAAATTAGCATTTTCATTATGCTTAACCAAAATGTTTTTCTTATTTTTAAAAAACATAAAAAGCCCATCCAGTGGAGACCATCATCACAGCAGAAGTAAATTACAACTGTAGAAATCTGTGCCTCTATGCCTGTGTGATTCCAGTTTCAGCCTACCACTACGAAGCTGTTCTTGAAGTCAGGAATAAAAAGAAATGGTCAACAACAGTACTCTGACTGAAGTCTACCCAAGTTAGTTATACTAACCACAATTTTGCATGTATTTCTATTTCTTAAATATATTTACTTCCTCTCTTTTTAAAATATATATTAATATATTTACTTTCTATAGTTTCCTATGCAGATTAGATAAAGAAATTCATTTAAACAACTGGCAGGTACAGTGAAATTGATTATGCACAAAGTCACCTCAGTCATTCTATTTATTGTTAGCTCCAAGGTAAAAAAAATACAGAACAACTGACTCCAACCTCTTTGAGCCAAAAATCACCAAACTGACTGTATATAGTTTATCCACTTATTGGCTAAAAGGTTATTTTGTCAACTCCAGTGGAAGCGAAGAAATTTATTAGATTTAACATGATGGTACAAAGGTAGCTGAGCTCTGGGAATGGCAAAAATTTTGAAGAGGATGTTAACTAGGGATTTTTTTATTCCCTTTGATATCAGTTCATTCTGAGCAAACTGGACCTGATTCTATAGGGAACTTTGAGTAACAGTTGGATTGGTAAAGTTTCATATGCTAATTAGTCTATAAAAATATTCTATTTTACTCTTAAGCACAGATGCCTGAAGATTCAGAAGTTATGCTAAAGATAGTTGGGTTTTGTTCAACTTTCCTTGCTTTGAGGGAGGGAAGTCAGAAGAAAATAACCTTTTCTTTCTCTTAAGTGCTGTGATGGCTCTAAAGAGAAAGAATGCCTGATTCTCTCTTGTAACTTCTTGCCATGGATATCACACAAAAAAAAATAAATTTATTATTTCTGGCCTAGAAAATGAAAATTACAAGAAGTGATACTTGTGAAGAAAAACCTTGGAAAGGAAAAACATTAATCAGGTATGGTTTGACAAAGTCTTTGAATAACAGAACTTCTGTCAACAAATCCGAACTGCACTTATGGCCTTGTTAGAAATTGTGGCAGTTCAATGGGCAAAGGTATCAGTCTTAGCCCACAACAAAGTTACTTATTAATCAAAATACAACCCTCTATATGATAATTTACTTATTACTTTCTCAAGAAATTACTCAAGAGTAATTTCTTGTTACTCTTACTACTTTCTCAACAACATGTCTGCAGCCAGTAACCTAAAAACCCCTTCCAGCATAGCAAAGACTGAAACCATTAACCAACCTTGAACTCAATTTTCCCTTTCATCTTATAAAGCTAAGAAAGATTAACAAAATCAGCTATGGTAACAATCATAAACACAGTTATATGAGGATATCTTTTATGTCTCAAGTCAGTCCTAAAGTCAAACCACTCACATATTTTTAGCTATTCACCCTGATGAAATAGCATGTTCAATAATACTTTACTCATCTCTTCCAACAAAATGTCATCAAACCACTATCGCTAATGATGTTGCAAATACACGGAGTTATCAGTGGATGTAAATGCAATCAGTCAGGAATGGTCTCTTCCCAGAGGGTTTGAAAGTGAGGATTTTTTTTCCACTGGGACACAAATGAGGAATTATGAAAGTTGTACAAAAAAAACCCAGTGAAGTCCATTTGATGCTCTAAAGTCTGTTCAGTGTTACACTGGCAATTCTGGCACAGCTGTGAGGTAGTGTGGCTAGACAACACAATTATTTTCTAAATAGGGACTGCTATCTTCCTGATAAAATTAGAGGCAACTGCTGTAATTATCTATTATCAGAGCACCTATCCTATGAAGAAAGACTGAGAGAATTAAGGTTGTTTTTCCTGGAGAAGATTCCAGGGAGACCTTACTGCAGCCTTTCAATATTTGTAGGGGGGGTCATTAAGAAAAATGAGGACAAACTTTTTAGCAGCACCTGTTGCTGTACGACAAGGGGCAATGGCTTTAAACCAAAAGAGGGTGGATTCAGGTTAGATATAAGGAAGAAACTGTTTACAAGAAGAGTAAAATGCTGAACTGGGTTACCCAGAGATCTGGTAGGTGCCCTATCACTGGAAACATTCAAGATCAGGTCAAATGTGGCTCTGAGCAACTTGATCTAGTTTAAGATGCTCCTGCTCATTGAAAGGTGGGTTTCCACTAGAAGGCCTTTAAAAGTCTCTTTTATCCCAAACCATTCTGTAATCCTAAGGCAAAAATGAGGATGTTTTTTAAAACATCGTAAGTAAAAGGTTCTCTCCAGGCTTTAACTGTGATTTTATTAGGACAAAAAAAGACCTTTTTTTTTTGAAAAACACAACTTCTGTCATACAGGAAATGAATGGTCAGTGCTGGTGGATTTCTTCTTCTGTTTCAGGGCAAAATACATTTATGTTGGGGACAGTGAATTATGTATTAAATACATGTGGGTTCTCACATGTTGTGGCTAAGTTCCTTCCATTCTCATTGCTTATTTATCCTTAAGTAAGTAAGATAACTTTCCATAGGAATAATTAATGAATAAATGCATCAGTAAATGCTTCCTACTGCATGGCTCACCACAAGTTCTTTCTAATACTTCTAAGGAGTTAACAGACTTTTATTAGCTACATAATAATCTCCAAATCTGCTTTTTCTGAACATACTCTTCCTCCCCTTTTCATAATATCAAAGCAGACAACTAAATATTAGCATAAAACAGAGTCAATGACCCTACATGTACTTACCATGTACCACATGCTTGGCCACTTGGGATCATTGAAATAAGTGGATTGGGTACCACCAGGTTTATAATCCCTCTTTATCCTTCTTTTAACCACCTGCTGTTGTATCCATTCCACCTGCCAACCAGGAAAACATACAGAGAATGTTATGGTTCTGTGGAGATTATCAAGAAATGTGCAAAAACTTGGGATTGTTCTCATTACCACACTCCAAGGCATATTTCGTATTAAAGAGTTCATTTTGGCAGTAGAAATTGTGCAGATCATCTTGAAATACTGTTCACTAAGGAATACATTCAATTTAGCAAGCGTTACAAATCTACCGAAACAATTGCTTAAATACCCTGCTAGAAGGACTTCATTGGGTATTACCTTTTAAATACTATATTTTTCCAATTTTTCTTTGCCAGATTGACTCTTCTCTTGAATTTTTAAAAACTCCTCCACAAAATCTAACAGCATATTACAATGAGGAATTAAGTGCATTTCTAAAAGAGTGAGTTTGTTTTTATTTCTATCTTTCTCTTCCAGAAAACAAAAACATTAAAAAATATATTCAAAAGTTTTGCTTTTAGACCAATATCTAAATCATTTTCACCACTCAGAGAGAAAAAAAAACCCCAGAATTAAACTTCATTTTAAGTAAAGTATTGAGATTGTCTCAGAGAGGCACTCTGGAATTTTATTTTACACTAAGCAGTCCCCTGTGAGAAATAGGATACTGGATACTGAGCAACAGCTTGATACTGAGCAACAGCTCTAATTAAAACAAACACAAAAATGAGCTTGAAACAGGAAAAGAAATTTAAGGGTTAAAAAATCCAGAAGTTATTTTTGTCTGTCTGACACCTCTTCAAAGATTCATGACACATCCAAAAGAAGGCAACATCACAAGTGACATCAGCCTTAGATCAGAGGGGACTCTGCAGCTATTTCTGTATTAGCTATTCTAAAAGGGAGCTAGTTTCAATAAATGTAAATAATATGAACTAACCACTGAAAAAGCCCATGGTATATTCACACACATTTAGCAGCTTATATATTTATGCTGAATTGTTTCAAGGGATATAGCTACAAAAATTAATTCACATCTCTCCAAGCAAGACAGTCGTCTTCTCCTAGCAGCCAACTTTGCACCTTTTATTTGTGATGTTTGAATATCTGTGTATGAACACAAACATACAAATATATCAAAGAAGTTACTTTCAGCTCACATGTTTGTTTGTCACTGGTCAGAGACAGTAATAATATTTTCCTTTAGCAGGCTAATCTCTCTACTATGCATTCACAACAGAATTTCAAATCCTTAGGTAGACATACCATAGTATTCTGGCCTCTACTTCTTGGTCAGAAAAAAAATGGAGAAAGACATGTCTGAATTTGTCCAGAGAGGATTCTTACAGCAGTCCTTATAGAGACTGGATGGTTTTCATGGTTTTCTTCATAAAGAAGAAATGAAATTTTCTCCTTCCCAAGAACTAACTTCAGGATCAGAAGTATTCTTCTAGAGGCTAAATTATGCAGTCTAAGAACACAGACTGTTGGGTAGAACTGACACTGAAACTCATTCCTCTGTTAAATCTTCTCAGAACAATCATTAGTCGCTTTCTGGTTCTATGAGAATGGAGAAATTTGACAGTGTTTCTCTCTTGCTTATTGTCCCCTCTTCCGGTACCATTTGAAATCCCCCACGACACTACAAGAGCTAACTGCTCCCTTCAGATCTGACTGGATCCAGGTGTCCTATGCAAGAGGTGACAGCTAATTGGTCTCAGGCTGTTTGATGTAACAAAGACTGGAGGCCTGTAGGGTACACAAAACATGTGCACCCTACATGTTTTGATTTGACTTTCTTTGGCAAAGGCCAAAGAAAGTCAAATCAAAAGACTTTGGTAGGCACTAAGTCTAATGGCTGCTTTAAGCTGCAATCAACAAGACTCTCTAACTAGCTCTCTCCTCCATGAAAAAGACTGATTTTTAACTGAATAATGAACCCTGTTCTCCTACCCTTTGCTGCTAATACATGCTTTCTTTTCCAGACCCTCACAACAGCAGCTTGTTGATCTTCAAAACTTCTCTTTTTTCAGGTAGCCCATGCCTCCCAACACATAAAAAAACAAAGAGACTGGCATTCCCACCTGCCTGGACTGCCGTAGACAATGGGATTCACTCCTTCTATTAATACCATTTAGCTGTCATTAAAAAAAAGGTTCAACAGGTCTGAAAAAGCAACCATTCCTTTCAGGGATTATGCAGATCCACTTTCCAAGTCTCATTATGAGATTTGGATCTCAGTGCTAGAAACACGTTCAGCTGACTGAGGTCTAAAGCTTCTACATTGCAAGAATATTTACTGTTATCTTGATTTGCCCTTTGCTGAAGGGATTAACCACATGAGTATGTTAACCATGCTGAGAAAGTTGTAAGTCAACAAATTTCAACATTTTACAGGCCAAAACCACACAGAGCACATCACGCCACACTTGGTAACTTCTATCTTGAGTCTGCAGGGAGGAATTTAATTTACCACCAACAGAATCTAAGGATCTGATAGTGCTGCAGAACTGTCCACAAAGACAAACCAATGAGACAGACTCAGCTGAAGGGGATTAAACCTTCTGCCACTGCTGCCTTTAGTTTAGATGCATGAACATTAATGAAGAACTCACCAACACTACTATTGCCTAGAGGAGCCATAAATCAGAGACCCAGGACATCTAATTTGGCATTAGGGACTCCCATGTGTCAAGGCTTCTATAGAAACTACAATGAGCAACTGTGAGAAGTTTTGGGAAAACACCCTTACTTTTTAACGGAGCCAAAGAAGTAAACATATTCCTGAAGCCTGCGCAACACACAAGACTTCAGCAACCTAATGCCATTCCTATATGGATAAAATGAAAGGAGTTTTCCCGACTAGACAAACTCTTAGCCAAACTCTCTACTCATTCACTGCGACATGTTGTCTCCATTGATTACTGCCTATTCAGTGACAAATATCTGCTGATCAATAAAAAGATTTAAATATAAAGGCAGCATAGTACTGGTGGAGACTGGTGTATGCATACATATGCATACATTGCTGCCTCAAAAAAAAAGCCCAAATAATTTCTTTTCTCCATTTATTTCAGACAATATTATGGAGAATAGTGTCAGTTATTTAGTCCAAGCAATCATAAACATTGCAGCACTGCATACTTCCAGTTTATATATACCTATATAAACAGTTTATATATACCTATATAAACTGGAATATACATCATTTGACACATAAAGAATATTCAGTATACATATATGCATGTGTTTGTACAATATTTTTTATCAACTGAGTTAATCTGCAAGCCTGCAATATAGTAGGTGGTTATATTTTAGTGAAATATAGGTAAATATTTTTTTATATCTTATCTACCAGCTTTTAACAAAAGACTCTCTCTTGAAGGGCATGCCCCTGTTACATGCTGGATGTTGCCCACAGTTCCTATTTCCTCAGCTCCCAGCAAAATTAGGGGAAACATATGAAACAGTAATTTTGCAGAAGGGCTCTGCAGCTTGTATGATCAGACTCAAACCCAGTAAAAGAAATATAACTTGTCTTCCCACAAGACTTAATGGTAATTTTATGTATGCATAGAATTGCTCTAAGTAAAATAGCTGTTTAATTTCATACAAATAAAGATATGGGCAAATGACACATTCGTCTAAGGAAGCATATGGGAAGATAGCGCAGGTAGCTCTTTAATGATGGAAGGCAAGTGTCTAGATGGAATAGACTACAGAATATTTCAGCCGTAATGGAGGTACAATGATCATCTAGTCCAACTGCCTGATCAATTCAGGGATGAACAGAAGTTAAAGCACAGTATTGAGGGCCTTGTCCAAATGTGTCCTAAACACTGACAGGCCTGGGGCATCAAGCACATCTCTAGGAAGACTGATCTCTTTGATCAACCTCTTGGTAAAAAATGCTTCCTGAAGTCCAGTGTGAACTTCCCCTGAACTATTCCCACATCCCCCATCATTGGATACCAGGAAGAAGAGAGCTGCATCTCCCTCTCTCCATCCCCTCCTCGGGAAGCTGTACAGGACAATGAGGTTGCTTCTCAGTCTCCTTTTCTTCAAACTAGACAAACCTAGTGTAAACCATTAGGACTCATTTTGTATAGTACAGGTAACCACATCAGTGAAAGGGGCAAGTCAAACTAACCACTCTCAGTCAGTGACCATGCACTGCTATGAGGGAGAAAGTACAGGATGTTAGACAGTGTAACCTGAAACATCCCACATGCCTGATCACAGTCCTAAATATAGCTCTGCCTGGAAGGTGTTTAGCAAATCCCTTATGTTGAGATCTGCTGATGAATTGTTTTTATTCTCAGGTTATATTGATACAACCTTTTAGAACTTAATTTAAACATCACTGGAAGACAACATACTCATCTGACAAGTCAATGCATACAATTTTGTTTACAGAAAATATCACTGCCACTTAAATGGAATAGTTTACATTGTACAATCATTGGTTATATTAATGAAAACAAGGTCAAGACTCAGAAGTTATATTAATATTGTAACACATATTACCTTTGAGTATTTTATGGGTATTCATCCACAAATTACTGTAGAATGCCTGGTATATTTTAGATTTGTTTGATCCTGTATGAAAGGAGCTCATTTACATAAAAAATAATATTTCTGGAGTAATTAATTATACAGATTCTCATTTCTTGCCAAAAGGTGAGTCTATGCAAACAATGAAGTTCATTTTAACATTTCCATAAAGTCACACTTACTGAGAGGTAACAAAAGACATTTTCCCATTGACCTCAGCCTCAAAAGTTCCATTTTCTAAGTGTCTAGAAATCAAAGCCAAGCCAGACTGGAGACCAAACTATTTTTAAAAATCACCCTTTTCAGTCTCCTCAATTCAGGACTCACAGTATTGTTTTGTGCACGATCCAGTTCTATTTCACAGACCTGCATGGAATACTGCTATGGCAATAAAACTGTCTGAGCTAATTCAAGCACTCTTTTTCTCTTTAAGTGACATTCATTTGAAATGAAATGTTATCTCTTAATGAAATGAATCAAAACTACTTTCTACCATTTTTAGCCTCATTGATTCAGTAGAATTCTTGGGGAAAAAAAAACCCATGTAGGTATGCTGCAGTAAGACCTTATCACCTAGAGCTCTAACTGTGAAAATAAAATATGATAAATGAAAAAAACCTTACATGGTGGGGGAAAAAACCCATCAATTTATCAAAGCAGCATGATTTTTAACATATAAAGTTGGTTGGGAAAGATAATTTTTTCAAACATACTATGAAGGGTCTGCTTATATAAACATTTCAGAATTATTAAAAATGTATCAACTCTAATATGTGAAAATGCCACAACTATACAGCAGAAGTTACGGGCAAGCTGAAGATGTACTCCTTCCCATTTTGAAGAAAAACATGATTGGGGTGAAAAAGTTTTCTAATTCTGAAGTAAGTTACAAATTTCATACCAGAATCTGTGACTTTTATGACAATATTCAATGTGAAGGTGTGGATCTAGAGTCTGTGAAAAAGAGATCCTTCAGGTGCCACTCCTAATTGAAACTGTAACTGTAACCCTTGTACTGCCTCCTTCACCTCCATCTGTCCTACACCTGTAAGAAGAAACTGTAAATTCCTCCTCAGATAACAAGGGAGGAGGTGCCACAGGAACACTACAGATTAAAGAGAAAAAGAGAGAGAACACCCACACAGAGCACATGGAAGGTAATACCCAGTAAACAGACCAAGAGGGGCTACCTCATCCCATGGAGAACAGGCACTGAAGGGCAATGCAGCACTGTCACTCGGAGTTTGTCTGCAGACAGACTGCTCTGGGCAAGCACCCCCCCTCCCAGTTAGACGGTCTCATGCTGCATCTGCTACACTGCACTCTTTACTTGCTTCAACACTCCTACATGTGAGTTCTGAAAGACCCTGCTACAAAAGGGCAGAATTGAGGATTGAGCACACTCTGAGACAAAATATGAGACTGTGCTCATGCTTCCTATGGTCCCAGAATAGGCCATAGGAAAAAAATTGCTCCAATAGTTACAGTCTTAGCAGGATGCCATCCAGAGGGACATTGGCAGACTTGTGAGGTGAGCAAGAACAAGTGTGAGGTCCTGCACCTGGGTCAGGGTAATCCTAAACCTCAATACAGGTTAAATGAGTGGATTGAGAGCAGCTTTGCATATAGGTGGATGAAAAACTGGAGATGAGCCAGCAACTCATACTCCCATCTCAAAAAACCAACTGTATGCTGGGCTATATCAGAAAGTACTTCTCTACTTTACCCTCTGGAGTGCTGCATCCACCTCTGGGGTCCCCAGCATAAGAGGAAGGCCACGAAGATGGTCAGATGGCTGGAAAACCTCTGCTATGAGGAAGAGCTGAGACAGCTGGGATTGTTTAGCCTAGAAAAGGTGTTTGGGGAGATCTTACGACAACCTTCCTGCTCTCGAGGGGGACCTATGGGAAGGATAGGAAGGTCTCATAATCAGGGAGTCAGTCTAGTGATAGGATGTGGAGTAATGGTTTAAACAGAAAGAGATTAGCTTTAGATGGGATATTAGGTAAGGTGAATGTTCTTTACTCAGAGGTGGCAAGGCACTGAACAGGTTGCCCAGAGAAGCTGTGGATGCCCCCATCCATGGAAGTGTTCAAAGCCATGTTGGATTGGACTCGTTGGATTGGACTCTGAGCAGCCTGGTCAAGTGGAAGGTGTTCCTGCCTATGGCAGGAAGATCATCAACTAGATGATCTTTAACATCCTTTCCAACCCAGATAATTCTATGATTCTATGTTTCTAACAAAACAAATAAGCATCTTAGTTGTCCTGTCATTAAGTTTTCTGTGCTACCAGCTCTACTTAAGTGTATCATTTGACAACATTCTGTTTTTGCATTTCACCTTGTAATGAAAACAAAAGGTCAATGATTTAGGGTAAAGTGAGGATGACATATTAATATCCAAGGGCCACACCTTGGTTAGTGAACAAGAGATGCAAGCCATTACTCAGGAGTGCAGGAAAGATGCACTCCTTTTTAACCATGTTTAGTCACAAAGTGAGACCCTCAAAAATTTGACTTCTCATCCTAAAAAGAATTTTGTGTCATTTTTTGATCACAAAAATTAAAACCCCAGCTATCTTCTTAACCTGTTATTTTTTGACTCACAATAGCAACAGCCCCTTTTCACCATAAAAATAGATGAAGATAATTGGTAAAGTAGATGTTGACATATGTCAAGACCATGGAAAATTACTGCAGATACCATTTCACAAATGTTGGGGTCTAAAGTTAGATAAAAAGTTATTGACTCCAGCAGTGCTATATGATGCATTCTTGCTGATAAAGAAAGTGTTTCTTCAGCAATGGTCAATGACAATCCACAATCAAAGCAGTTGTCAAAATTATGTTACAGATTCTAAAAAAAAACCAAGATAAAATTAGAAACAGATGTTTGAGGCTGAGCAGAAACCAAAAAAGCAGAGAAGAAAAGACAGCAGATAATCCTTGAAATTACCACTTAACTCCAAAGAAACACATCTGGCACAACAGCAGGCCAAGCTACTGCAGTGTCTCCCATGGACCAAAGCTGAAATTCAATGCACATTTTTCCACCTCACAGCCACAGAAAAGCCAGTCAGTCCTGGTATGACTTTCTATCTTGTTTGTATTGGCTTTGCTATGTATTTGTGATCAATTGTAGCAGTATAGCCATAGTTCCACATCCATGAGGTACAAGAATCCACAGCTATGGATTTTAATGGGACTGAAGTGTCCTTAAACCCATACATATCAGCCTAAAACTATGTGGAAAAAAGTCTTCCTCCTTTATGAATAAGACTGTAGAGGAATAAATTGTGAAGAAAAAAGGGAACAACCTGGCTAGTGATGAAGGAAGACAGGCTTTGTACCGAGGTAATTTAATAGCAGCCAGAGCTGCTGGGAAAGACAAAAGCATCACACTGAAACTCTGGAGAAGCTCAGCATATCTGCTGCTGACCAGGATCTCTGTACGACTGAAAAACCAGAGAAAAATCTGAGGCAAAAGGACTCACGTTTTCTCTCCTTGGGGAAGTCTTGACAGGTTTTCTACTTGCAGACACAGTTGTAGTAATTGATGATGAACATGGCTACAGCCACTGCCCAGCCTCCACCCTTCTAGTGTTGTACCATAGCTGACCATAAAGGAGCTCAAAATTACAGGATTGAAATCAAACAGCAATCTTGTGGGAGAGCTTAGGACAAATCTCAGGGAGTCTGGGCTCCTGGACAGCGGCTTCCAGCAGCACCAGCCCCAGATGTCATAAGCAAAGAACAAGCATCAAAGCAGTTGGGGATTTTTCCCTTCCTCAGATCTGAAGTGGCCTAACCAGCTTGGATGCTCTGATCTGTTTCTAAAATAACTCAGCCTTGGAATAGTGAGGAAAAGTCTTTAGAGCATGAGCTTAAAAGCAGCTTCTATATTTATACAAGGTAGTTTATATTTTTTAACCATAGGTCATACACTTCACCTCTGAACAACTCAAGACCTACACGCTCATGATTTTGAACACAATTTTAAGAGACCTCTAATTGATAGGTCTGTTTGGTACAGTACCTAAAGCTCTGCTTACACCATTGAATACAATGTTAGTATCTAGAAATACCTAGTCGTGGGATAATGTAATCATCTTTTCACCATTTCAATACAGTGGCAGGATTAGTATTAGTATCACTCTGAAAGTAAACTTTCATGTCACAATTCCCTAAAACTTCGTGTTCTTAATAAACCAAAAGGCTGATCCAGTGCCCACTAGAGGATACAACTTTGAGTTCTCTAAACTTCCTTAGCTTTGGAATCTAACATCTGGCATCCTAGACAGCTGAAATATCTTGGATTTCATGTCTGTATTACTGTAGCAATTATTCTATATAATAAAGAAAACTCTTGAAATTTCTGATGTGATATTTTTCTTTTCTTAGGTTAGTCCTTCAACTCATGTCATAAATCATTTAAATCCTTCAGATATCTGCATGTGCCTAATGGCCACCTAAGGGTGGCCTTAACTCATTTTGTGACATCTTAGGAAGACAAATCTCTACCACAGGGTTAAATTCAAATGTCAAAAATAGCAGTGTAATTCCAAAAGTGTTGATTCAGTCAAGAGTTTCCCATGGTTTCAACTGTCATTTAGAAAATCCACTGAGAATTAGCAAGACAGTAAAAGTATTCTATAATTAAGTGATATGTAATATCCATCAGTGGTATACTGGACTTAACAAAGTAAATACACCTCCTAAGTAGACTGTTCACAGACCAAAACCCCCTTAATAGAATGTAAGGAAGTATCACAAATAACTCAACCTATTTCCAGCACTTTCGTTTAATGTTGTTTTGTCACTTAAGTCTGACATGGAAAAATTCAGTCAGAGAGCATATACTAAATATCAAATTAAGCCATTTTCTGATCAGAGTACTTTAAACCACAGAAAAACTTGATCCCATTTGGGTTTATTTGATTGTGCCTGTCTTGCTATTTTCTATCCTAAATCATAGGAAAAGGATAAAGTATTTTCTTCCAAGCTGACCCTGTTTATAGCATATACTTAGAAGTAGTATTTAAAATTCAGAATTCAGCCAAAGTGCTTACACTAAGCTTCGGTTTTAGCGTTTTGTTGCATTTTACACTTAAGTACCAGTGGCATATTTTACAGCACCCCATTTCCCTAGTTCCTTGGCATTTCAGATGCCTTTGTAGTACAACTTGATTACTGCTCTTAATTAGAATCATAGAATCATAATGTTGGAAGACATTCTTGAAATAATCAAGTCCAACCATCTACCACTACCACTGCGTTCAACATTAAATCATGTCCTTCAGTGTCATATCCAGAAGGCTTATGACTCTGGGATATGGTGTATCCAGGGATGGTGACTCCACTTTCCTGGGCTGTCTGCTCCAATGCTTTACAAACCTTTCCATATTTTCTTTTTTTAAAATATGTAATCTAAACCTCCCTTGGCACAACTTGAAACCATCTCCTCTCATCCTGTTATTTGTTACCTAGGGGAAAAGCCCAACCCTCAGTTTCCTACAGCTTCCTTTCATGTAGTTATACAGAACAGTAAGATCTTTAGTCTGTTTTTCTGCCAGCTAAACAACCCCAGCTCCCTCAGCTGCTCCTCATACGGCCTATTCTCTAGAGCTTTCACCAGCTTAACTGTCCATCTTGGGACTTGCTCCAGCACCTCAGTGTCTCTACAAAAGTGAAGGACCCAGAACTGAACACAAGATTTGGGTATGGCCTCACCAGTTACTTCCCTGGTCTTGCTAGCCACACTGTTCTTGATATAAACCAAGGATGCCACTGGCCTTGGCCAGCAAGGACACACTGCTGACTAATGTTCAGCCACTGTCAAACAGCAACCCCAGATCCCTTCTCACCAGGCAGCTTTCCAACCACGCTTCCCCCAGCCTGTAGTGCTGCACTGGATTATTGTGACCCAAGAGCTGGACCCAGAACTTCACCATATTGAATCTCATACAATTGGCCTCAATCTATTGATTCAGCTGACCAGATCCCTCTGCAGAACCCTCCTACCCTCCAGCAGATCAACACTCCTACCCAGCTTGGTGTCATCTGTGAACTTGCTGAAGGTGTACTTGATCCCTTCACTCAGGCTGTCGAGGAAGGTACTAAATAGGACTGATCCCAACACTGAGCATTGGGGAACACCACTGTTTCATGGCCACTCTGTCTCTGATCTACCAGTTCAGGTCAATGGAGGAGAATTGTTAGCAGTTACCTTTGGAATAAGCTGCCTTTTTCTGCCCTGAAACTCAGTCCTACAGTTGAACTTCACTGATATTAAAAGATTGATTACTACCCCTCTTAAACATCATTATCAAAATGAACATCACCATTCAAAATTAACTGCCAAAAACTACCTGTGATAGACACATGCGGCCAGTCTCCAATGAGGCCATATCTCTCAATTTCTGCATATCAGATAACAGAAAGGCTGGAGTAATGTTTGATTAACAAACTGGCTGATTACTTTCATTTATTTTAAAGCTCCAGCTGAACCAGGGGTAATATCACCGTTGTAGCTTTAGGACGGTCGCTGTGCACATTCTGGCAATTGAAGTGTGTCCACAAACAGTCACTCCTAATTCACAACACTGGTCATATTATAAATTGAGAAAAAGAAAATAAAGATTGTTATATCCATAGGTATGATTTATGGGATAAATTGCATTTACTAGATCTTTTTGGTCTCCAGTCACATGACTTCCAGGGTTGCAATGTGGTGCCTACAGTCTTCACAAAATTTCTTTCACCTATGTTTACTTCATTTGATAGCAATCTCTATGGCTATTTCTACACTGTCTTTCATTAGGATAAAAGGACTTTAATGGTCTAATATAAATGTGATTTTTTTCATATGATTACAATATAGGAATACTCTCTATACTAATAAAACAACTTTTTTCTAACAAAGATAAACTTCAAATGTACAAACACGTACCTTCTGAAATATACAAACTTAAGTTTTGTTTGATAGAATCTCAGATGTGCTGCAGAAGATGTCTGCTTTCATGAGGGAAGACATTTCAGAAGCTGCAAAAACTGCAATGGTTTTCATAAATCTTCCTATTACTAGTACTATTTTATTTCTAATAATTCATTCAGTTCCTTTACCTGATGGACTTTAGTTCATAAACATATATTACCATCAGACAACAGCTTAAAAATCACTTGACTGCCTTTCCACTATTTGCCAGAACAGTGAGAAAGTTGAAAGAGATGATATCTCAGACTCCCACAACGTCAACTCTTATCAAAATACCTTCTTCAGACTACCTCTTCAAAGTGTAATTGGGCTCATAAAATGACAAGTTTACGAAACATCTGCACTGAGCAGGGCTGCAAAACTCTGCTGGTTTCCTTGATGTAAGGCAAGGAAAGTGTGTCAGTATAGCAAGGACCCAGGAAAGAAGCCCAAATATGATGAAGACAAAAACAGATCCACAAAAAAGTGGTATTCAGATGTCTTAGCTGAGGAGAGGGAAGTTTTTGAGGTCACAGTGTCCAAACAATATGCAGGTCACCAAACTGCTGTACAATATTATTCTTCAAACTCACAAATAGTTACAGGAATGTGAACTGTCTGAAAGAAGAAGTTAAATAACTGGCCATAAAGCAAAACAAGAACATTTTTAAAACTTCTGGATACTTTGTATTGCTGGCAGATTTTTAATTAAATTGAAAAAAACTTCTAAAACCTACACTCTGCATCAAATAGAAATCAATTCAGATGTCATATGACATCTAATAAAAGAGGTTTGACTGGATGATCAAAATATTTCCTTTTGATCTCACAGACTATGAGTCTATTGACATTTGCATTCTTAAGAACTAGTTTTTAGGAACAGCCTGGAAGTCAAAAAAACTTTGGAATCCAGAAATTCTGGTTTCATTATACAAAGTTGTTACTAAAAAACACAAAGTATATATATAAATACAAAGTGTGTGTGTGTGTGTGTGTGTGCGCGTGCGCGCGCATATATATGTACATATAAACACAAAGTTGTTATAACAGCTACAGATGAAACAGCGAATTGAGTCTCAATTTAGTACAGCTACTTAAAAATAAATTTTTAATCTGCATCATTTACAAAAGTAAAGTTAAACCACTATTCTGGCCTTTATAGATATTTATATATAACTTCAGTACTAATGAGAGTGCCAGCATTTACTCTCTAAATAAATAAATATTTTTTTTTTAAGGGGAAAAAAAGGTCAAACAATAATGTAGGTTAAAAACAGGTTACATAAGTGACAGTCAACACACCAATGGATACCGACTGCTTTAAGTGGATTACATGGATTTGGAATTGCTTGGATTCATACAATGTTTTGTGTGACACCAAGAGAAATACAATTCCACAGAATAAATTACATAGCACTTGGTGTGCATTTGCCACTTGCATAAATTTTTATTAAACTTTTATTATAACATGCAGCCTTGTCTGTGTTTTGAGTCAGAAGCAGGAAGGAGCAAAGTTGTCTGATGAAGGCTGCACACATTCAAGCAGCACAGCTGTGAACTGGACACAGCTGCCTGGCACCTCCTCTGAACCATTAAAACTGGTGAGGATCTGTTAAAGGTAAAGCAGATCAGCCAAGGATGATGAGTGGCTTTTCAGTGACATTGGCTTTTCAAAATAATCCTAAAAGAAAGGATTACAAAAAATTGGGTAGTGGGGAGATTCTTTTGCTTTGTTTTGGGGAGGATGTTTTTCCAGCTCCCTTTTCCTGCCTTCAATAATCTGTCAATAACCTGTCAATAATTGCGGATATGACAAATTATCTATGTGTCTCATGATTTCTTGCTGTCCACCATTTAGAATAGCTGGGTGAGATAACAACCACTGGAATTAAACATGATGGCCTTGCCTGTCAGAAGCAGAAAGACAGATGCATAAAAATCTTGATCCATTATGTCAGAAGTACACATTGCTGCCAGAATGTTTTCCAAGTGCAAGAGAGAGAGAAAAAAACCTTTAATTCATTTTTTTATGAATGTCCTGCAATACAGCCTGTATTATCAACATCAGAGGAACCTGGATCTCCTCGGGAAATGGTGTGTAGAAGCTGTTTTTTTACATTTCTGTACAGTCAGTTCTGAGATGTGCCTTTCCAAAATGTGGTTTTTTTCAGTTTCTCCCTCTCTCCCTGCTGATATTTTGGCATTTGGCCTCACAGGATCAGCTGCTTCCAGAATGCTGCATCTTTCCACAGTTCAAAACCAGGATCTCTTCAGTTCCTCCTCTTCTGACGCTTCTGACACCCAGCAATTTTACAGCCCAGTAGCCAAACCACCAATTTGCTGTCTTTCTTAACACTCTCAATGCAAACTGACTTTAACAACAGCTTAAGCACACTTAGTGAAACACAAGACCACTGCAGCTGTCAGAGCTGCTGTCTTCACTATCAAGCTCTTAGAACACAGATTAAAAATTAGAGGACTAACTCCCCTTGGTTTTTTTAAAAACATTTAGTTGTCCTATCATTTTTCACCTATAAATGCACTTTGCTGCTAAAAAACATAGGAGCAAGTACTGCATTACTGGAACTGTAAAGAAACTCAAGTATTAGCATCTACTAGCATCTAAGGACTGAGGATTGCAAATATCTTTTCTTTACAACCTTCTGCTTTTACATGTTTGTAACTGCTATGATGAAATTGTCTTCTTAAGGCTTTCAATTTCCCACACATATATTTACCTAAAGTGCTTTTGCCATCATTAAGGCTGAGCAAAATCCTTTAGTGCTTCCTGAATTGTGTGAGGAATGTAACACCCTTTTCCTTTTTAGGTTGCAAATGGATTTTCCTTGTGTTTCTTGTGCATGAGTTTGTTTTCAAATGGCATTTGCACTTATAAAATAACATTGCACAAGTCTGTGATCTGCCTTCACATGCACTGTAGGTCCCTCCATTAGTGGTCTCACTTTGAGTGAGGATGAGAGTTCCCAGCTTGCACAGGAGAACAAACCAGACAGATGTACCATTAAGCAAGAAAGCATTCTGACACAAGTAGTGCAGAGAAAATCTTATCCCAGAATGGATAGAAAAGCATCTAAACTGGAGCTGGAGCAAGGTGACTTTTAAGGTCCCTTCCAACCAAACCAAGTCACCCAATTGTAACAACTCAAAGACGTCTAATTAAGTTAGCTATTCTGCATGCTGCACATACCTTTTGCACTCTCAGCAAAAGCAGCTGCAACCTCTACTAGTCCCTGCTCAAATCAGCTGCTAGCTCTCACAGTGTGCTGCACCATACTGATGTGTATGCTGCTCAAATAACTTCTCCAAACTTTAACTCCATGATGCTAACATGTCCTCTGATGAAGCAACGGATGGACAAAGTTTTCTTTCCTCCTTGTTTTTGTTATTCTACTGATGTACAGTCACCTGTGCACTTACGATATCCTGGACTGTTTTAACACTTATAAAATATAAGGATGGAAGGAACCAAAAGAAGTATTGATAACTAATTATCTGTATCTTAAGTACTTTAATTTTGTAAAATAAGATATCAAATGCTAAATGCAGTTAGGTCTAGTAAGATGTTTTTCTGAATTTATCCATTGCTGGGATTAGCACTACAGTTCCAGCAGTCTGCACAAGAAAATTGTAACTATTATCATGTATGAACCCTACATTTAGTTCCTAAGATATGTAAATATGTTTTTGTTGAGGTTCCTCTAGTGACAGTGAAGGGAAACAGAGTGACAGTGAAGGGAAAAGTGAAAGACATTTTTCCCCACTTTGCCCCCAAATTCAAGAGGTATGTTACATTTAGAATCTTCATCTTACTATGTGAACGTAGCACTGCATTTCACCAACTTTCAGAAGTATTTGTTCCCTACACAGCTAAAGCATGCCCTGAAGGGAGTTTTCCCCCCAGTTATTCCTAAAGAATATTTCTATATATTTTTAAGGTTCCTAAACAAGTTTCTGTAACAAGATCTAGGCTATAGTTGGAAATAATGTCACTGATCCTAACCTCTGCTCAAAATGTTTGTAGGAAATAATTTTAAAAGCAGAATACACTCTACAAAAAAAAAAGCCAAGGAGTTCTATCGCCACAAGCCCCAAATTCACCAAGTGCAGAGAAGGCGAGGAACATGATTTCTCAAATGAAAAATCCCCCATGGTTTGAATAGTTTTAAGCTAAAATCCAGCTACAATTCAGCCAATGTTTTTGAATTGTCGAGACTTACCATGCTCAAGACATATGTTGGTCTGCAAAATTTAGAATAGACTATTTTTTCTTCTCTTAATAGCATGAGTCCCTTGCAAAGGCCCAGGTCATTGCATATATGTGGGCACTTTTGCTTTTGCCTCTCTAAAACCAGAAGGCTCCAAATATATCAGAGACAAATGAAATCTGTATCATTTCCAGTATTCCTGGTCCAGAAAGTTTTAGTTACTTCTGTGAAGAGATTGCTGAGTCCTTGCCTGCCACTTTAGAGTCACCCAAAATCTTTCTGATTGACCATGAAGGCCAGAGACCTTAATAGCAGCTCTACCACAATGCCTAAAGACTGCTGAGCAGTGGAATGGGATTACTGACAGCTGTCCAACACTGTTGGACAGCTGGTCCAACATTAGGAAGAAGAGTAACCTAAAATTTGGTGTTTTCTGCACAGGGAAGAGCGTTCTGTCTGTGGAGGACACAAAACCAGGGTAAGGATGAACCTTGGGTGACTGTAATCTAAAAATGAAAAGCCAATATCACATAAATATAAAGGGCTTTCCCTTTTTATTCTACTGGCCAAATCCATTGCTTCTATGAGAGGAAGTATCTGTTCTTTGGCCAACAAATTTTGTCACATAATAGTTATTTCTCTTTATTTACAATAGGTAGAAACATTTAATGAAGTTAATTGTAGCACTAGTGAGACAGGTTTATTTCTGAAGAACAAAAGCTTTTTTAATGTCTAATTAATAGCTGATTTGCTGTTTGTACTTAAAGAAAAAAAACAGTCATTGAAGCTTCCTAGTGGAATTACCTTTTAATGTTTTCTACTAGAAGCACCAAAATGGCCAGCAAGAATTCAGTGTAATAGTTTTAGAAAAGGAAAATATTCACTGTTGGGGAATATGGAAGTTTTTATTGAAATATATTACTGTATTCGGTTACCTACACTTAGATTTCCCTTTCCTCATGATTTCACATGATTTCATCATGATTTCATCAGTTGTTGGCATCTGTCTCAAAGGAGCTTTGATCCCTCAAAATATCTAATTTCAAGTACATTAAAAAGAAGTATTAGATTAGATTCCATTTCTTCACTTGTCATGTCATTTTACAAAACTCCTGAAAACAATGAAAATTTCATTGTTAACTTCTGGAAAAGAATTGCAGATTAGTTGAGGGGTTATAACTGGCTGACTTCCTAATTAATGCAGCAAATGAGGAATTAAATGCTCCTCTCCCACCCATCGGAAAAAGCGAAAACATTATTTTGCAGGATTCTATTCTTTAACTATTTTCATATAATTATTTCCTTAAGATGGTAAAGAGATGAGGAAGGAACCTGATAAAACTCAGGATGGCAAGGAAAAGGGTCAGGATTTTTACCAGGGTTCTTTTTGAGAAAGAAACAACATTCTGGTCCAGCACTAGGTTTCTGTGATGTTGCTTGATAAAAAGGGTGAGGCACTGAACATATTGTGTTTCTGCAGAACCCACCTGGAGTGCTGCATTCAACTCTGGGGTCCTCAGTACAGGAAGACTTGCTGGGAGTGAGCCCAGAGAAGGGCTGCAAAATGGTTCGTGAGCTGAGGTACCTCTTCTGTTTGGAAAGGCTCAGAGAGGTGAGGCTGTATATCCTCAGGAAAAGAAGGCTCCAGGGAGACCTTATTGAGGCTTTTCAGTATGTGTAGGGGACAAATAAGATGGGGACAAATTTTTTTTGGAGGTTTTGTTGCTACAGGATAAGGAGAAATGGTTTTAAACAGAAAGAGGGTTGATTCAGATTAAAAAAAAGGAAGAAATTGTTTGCAATGAGAGTGGTGAAACCCTGGACCAAGTTGTCTAGAGAGGATAGGCAGATGCCCCATCCCTTGAAACATTCGAGGACAGAGCTCTGAGCAACCTGATCTAGTTTAAGATGTCCCTGCTCATTGCAGGCAGGTTGGACTAGATGACTTCCAAAAAGTTTCTTCCAACTCAAACCATTGTAGAATTCTGTGATAAGGGAAAAACCTGCTACAAAATGCAGCTACTTTATTGCTATACTCACTGGGATTTATCTCCATCTTTATTCTAGATCTAGGTACATTCTGAACTGCTGAATAGTCATTACTGAGTGATGAATAAAAACAATTGTGATGCAGCCTCAGCATGCAAAACATATTCTTGATTCCTGCTGAAGCAACACTTATTTCCCAAGGATGAATATAGTTTAAACTAAAACTAACATGACATTCACCCCTATAAGTACAGGTTTCAATTACCATAAAGAAAACAAACAACCAACCAAATAATACAAAATTTACAGCACAATGAACAGCTAGAATAACTAGCAGGATCTACTAGAATTCTTATCAGTGAACAGCAACTTCATATTTCAAAAAGCCCCGAAAAAAAAATCTTAGTTGTAGGACTATTTGCTCATGTTTACATGAAACTAATTAATACTCCAGAAGCAGGTGACATCGAGAGATATTGCTATTTCCTCTGATTCATTGTGATTCAGTTTATGCTTTAACTCACCCCGTAAAAGGCTCTTTGAAAATAGCCAAACCTATTCTTGATTTTTACTAAGTTAAAGATCTAAGGATTGCTCATGTACAAGCTTTTTCAGGTAATTAATTACAGGGACCACAGTGGTAAATATTGGATTATTTAAGAACTTACTTAAACTTCATGTCAAACTCTGAACATGAAAAGAGCATGATGGTTCCTATTATTTTGCAACCAAGTAACATCTTACTGATTCTTGGTCCCTGTGTGTTTGTACATTTTATGGTTAACCATGCAGACATCAGTAACTTACCTGGTCCCACTGTTAAACTGTTGTGTTATCCTGTATGTCTAACAAAATCTTTTTGTTCACTAAGGTTTAACAACTAACTACCACCTTACCCATAATAACATTCTCAGCTAATTTCTCTAAGCTTTAAGTCCATGGTGATAGCTTTAAAAGCCCCAGGTTACTCATGGCTACTACAGCTCTGCTTCCCTTTGTGCTCTCATGAACACAACTGTTCTACCAGTAATAAGGACAGGCTTCTGGCATTACTTTCCTATCCTCTGAAAACAGCCTATATCATTTGTGTCTTCAAAGAAATGATGCTTGCCAGCATTTTACATGCTGGTACCATGAGTTCTGTTTATCTTGATTTGGCAAAGATAAGGCTTTCTGCTCCATCATACTCCTACACTCTGTGTGGGGTTAGATCAGGCTGCATAAAATATAAGTGTCTGGGAGTAATGTTTTCCCAGGTATTCTGATCCTGGCATACAGATGACAAAGGCATGACACTACTGCAAAATTGTGCTCAAGCAGAGTATCTTCCTTATGAAAAGGTAGCCTTATTTCTTATTTCAATAAGACTGTAAATCTTTCTGGTCTTATCTTATGTAGTCTTTATGTTTTTATGACCCATCAAACAGGATTCAAACCACAAATAAACCTACCCAAAATTCATTAAAATTAGAAAAATATGAGATGCCATCTTAGTAGAGATTGACAAAGATGCACTATGCTCCAAAGTTGGCTGATGTCACACTTAACAGGAAAACAAATTATTCATTGCATGGTTTTTAGCATTACTGTGGGCCAGATGTCTTTTTCAGATCTCTGTTGTGATGGGAGACTCTGGGGATCTCATGAGAAAAATAGAACAAACTTTAGTACATCTATTTGAGTATATTATCAATCTTTTATCTGCCCTCTATTACCTTAAGAACAGTCATCTTCTAGGATTATTTATGCCACCTATTTTGTGGGATTTTTTTTACCATATGAATCACAAATTTGATTATCACGGTTCTTGACTAAAAATTCTTTATTTTATGTATCAGTTCAAAATAAAAAGATAAATAAAATAAAAATTCCAGTTGTGCTGTCCATTTAATTTACATGTACCATTGTCATGCATAGACACTTCAACTCTTACATTTCATTGGAGTTGCAATCTCTTTACTAATAGAAAAGCTCCACCTGGTTTCCCTGATTGTTTTTATTGATGAAAAGTCTGGCCTTCAGGCTGCAGTTTCAATCTTCACTTAAAATGTTTCCCACTTTGTGATTCTTGATTTCACTACTGCAGCAAACCCAGAGGCATGCCTCAGTTCTTTCTTCTCAGCCCTAGAAATGCTGTAATAGTCTGATTTCAGCAGATTGTCTACCATCAATACACTCAACTATTTAATAGCCAATTAGAGCTTCCTGATACCTTTCAACTATGGACTCATTCTGTACATCTTCCCACTTATTTTTTGCTCCTACTCCTATTGTTTCATGCATAGTGGGATCACCAAAATAACTTTGCAGAGCAAACTATGAAGCTAAAAAAAGCTTTTGATTCATGGTGTGGTGCTCTCATTGACCCTTGCCAAAAGCCAACCACAAACAGCACATCGGCTGGAGAGACCAGAAACCTCTGTTAATAGATTTCATCCAGTTGGCTTTGGTCTCTCCTTTAAATCCACAGACTTCTTCCACTTCTGTGTTTTCCCATTAGGACATGCAAAACACCACATAACTATTCACTGGCTGAGAAAGATAATGCAAATAAAGCTATGTTTCAAATTTTCTCCATTACAATCTATGTTAAGGAAATTACAGCCTTTCTCACGCATCTTTTCCTAAAACTGTTTAATCTTTTTCTTTGCTAAATGACAACATGTAGCACTGCTAGGTAAATATGTGGATGACAATTGACAATACTGTGTTATACTGTATATCCTTTACCTTTTCATCTAAATACAGATGATATGAGGTTAATACAGGCTAACGCTGGGGAAAGTGTAAAAATGTGCAACCCACGTCTTCAGTTTATCACAGAATCACAAAAGGCTGATAAATACCTCAAAGTCCAACCTTTGATCAACCCCCATCTTGTCAACTAGGCCACAGCACTAAGTGCCACACCCAGTTATTATGTTCCTTGTTGCATCTATTCATATTGTTTATAACAGTGTCAAGAGGCTTTTCCAGAAGAAAAAAATCAAACAAAAGATTTTCAAAACAATTCATTAATTTAAATCCACAATAACAAGATTTTCTATTAGTTCTACATCTTTCATTGTGCATTCACACAATGAAATCAAACACTATCCATTAAAATAATTCAGAAATACCAAAATTCATCATTTTTTCCATTATATGGAGGCTATTTACATAACAAATGTATGCAATTCAATCAGAATTCCATCCTTAAAAAATTTGTAAAGGAATAAATTAGTGATCCATGTTTGAAGCAACACAGAACAGGCTAATTCCACGTGCATGTAAAAGGGAGAGCTTTTTCAGCAACCATTAAATTATTTGGAAAATAAATCAACCTCAGTGTTTCTTTGTTCCCAAATACCCATGCTGACTAATCTGCAGCAAATATTGGCATTAGATACCATTACACTCATAAACACAGTAGTGTGCAGTACTTGCAAATTCTCACAGCAATGCAATGTGCCTTATACACAATATTAAACCTTTTGTTTTAAAAGAACTAGCTTATATAGAATAATTAACTTGCCAGTCTGCTTTAATAATCATTAAATGTTATACACACTGAGGACAAAGTTGTCCTTATGCTACAAATACATGTCCATTTACTGACCTGTCTGCAGCCACATAAGAGTTCCCAAACCTAGGTTCAGTGAAGCAGTCACAAAGTGAATCATACAAACACTTCTTGCCAGATCTAGGTATAAGAACATCAGCTTCTCTTTGGGTACAGAATCATAAACAGGGTTGGGTACCTTGTACAACCCTCACTAGAACTTCTCAATATTGAAGTGATACGTAATGGTTTCGAAATTTAGAAAGTCTATACCAAAAGCAGCACATATTGGAGACAAGACCTAAACAGCATAATAAATAAATGATCATTTTGATTTTCTGCTGTATTCTGCCTCAGAGTCTCTCACTATTCTAGCCAAAGTATTCTGGACTGCCTGCCAGAGGTGCAGATGGGGTATCTGGAAGCTGGGTGTAACATCACAGTTTATAGTGGTACATGCATGCAAACTTCTGCATCGGTGTGTTAATTGCTCCACCTTCGTGCATATGGAAAGAGCATGGACTGATGCAGATGTGAACACCTACCCTTCCTTTTGCATTTTTACCTATTCTACATGCTTGCTGTTTGAGTGGTGGGTCTCAGTACTCATGGGAATGGAGATTTGGGTCCTGGCCACTTTTATACTAACCCTCAGTATACACTGCTCAGCAGAGCTGCTGGTGGTCTCAAAGGGTTAAGCAGTTCAGGCCTATCAAGAGAGGATTGAGCAGAGTTTTTTTTGTGTACATTCCTAGTATTGTCCCATCCTCAAGAGGAACTTCAGACCTAAACACAGTTTTCCAGATGGCCGAAGTATTCCTCTATGATGCTCAATTTGTACAGTGCTCAAACTCTTTCACCAGTAACTTTTACTTCTCATAAATGATTTGTTGAGTAAAACCTGACAAACCCTTCACAGAGAACATTCATCATCCAATAATTTAAAAAAGCTTGACTCTGTTATTACCACACCAGGGGCCTGGGGGCTTGTTGGCAAGACTTCATTGCATGAACAGCATAAAAAAGCTAATGGGATCCTCACCAAAATTTTTTTCTAAAAGAAAACCAGAGGCAATACAATTCTGCAGTCAGTGAATAAGCTACTAATCACTGAAATTAAAGAATTCAAACAAAAGTGTGTTGTGGGTAGGATACATGAAGATATTCTATTTAACTATAAACCAGTAATTAAATTGTGTTGACAGCTACCTATTATAGTGTATGCTACAAAAAATGGCACCATTTTTCATGCAGATCTTAAAATTATGATCAGTTAAACTACCAAAAGGACCACTGAAAAGAGTACTATTTTTAATCCGTTGTAGACCACGTCCAGGAGAAGACAAGAAAAAAAGCAAGAGAAACTTTCCTCTGAACAGTGTACCATCCCACATTGCCCATTTTTATTTTTAAAGCTGGTTGCTTCACAGAAGAAATCTGAAGACACAGATCTTACGTGTGTGGTTTTGCAGAGAAGCACAGCAATTAGTGCATTATCAAAATTCAAGTACTCATCTAGGAACAATCGTGCACTTTCTGTTCCAAGAATAGCATATACTTAATAGCATGGTATCTTCTTCACTTTGTTTTAATGAGAAGTAGAACCTTAGAAAACAGATAGGGTAATTCTTGTAATGCTATATGCCATTCAGGTGAATGTCCTCTGGTATAGTATTTCATATAAAAAATGCAAAGGCTTTTTCCTCAGACACATGCATGGATTTTCTTACCTTTGGTTCCATTGAAATGAAGCTGTGGGTACCTCTACTTGAGAGAACTGACCTTTTAATTGTTTTACTATGGTAGAAGTGGTAGTAGTCCTTCAATGTTCCAATCTGTAAGAGCACAAAAGAAAAAAAAGGAGTGGAAGACTTAATTTAATGAAACTGGTTTCCTGTTTTTCATTTTGGAAAGTCTATAAATTATGCAATTTCCTCTGAGCTGAAATGTTACTTGAACCCACTGATCATCTTTCAAAAGAAGGACATATGATATGAAGTAGATGAAGTATCCTTGAGGCAGTAACTGCATAACCAAAGATTATAACTGAGCTGCTTAGTCTGGCTATATCTACCTTTTTAATGTTTAATTTATATGCAGTACTTCAGGTAATTCTATATCAATCTATATCCAAACTTGTCCTCAAACAGCAAGTATAAAAATCATTAAAGTTTTTTTTTCCATTTAGTTTGCTTAAGGAAATGTACTGTAAAACACACTGGACTTGGTTACTTATATAATTAAACTATAAAAAGGACATTCACAGCATTGGACTATACAACAGGAATAGTTTTCCTGTTCTATCAAATGAGAGCAAAAAGTACAAGAAAGAAAGATGGAAATGGTAACTTCATAGGATAATATGCAAATTTCAAATGGTGCAATAAAAATGCTTCTTGCTCATCCCTTCAGTACACAATAGAAATATAAATGGTGAAATGACATGGCGTTCACAATTTGAAAAATAAGTCTTCTTTTCCAGAGTCATCAATATGTCTGCTTTCATTTTTCATTTTTAACTTGAAACTTCAGTTTCACTCACCTACAAATATACAGTCTCCTTGTCTTTGGGAGAATGCCCCTCCAGCTCATTTGGAATTTTACCTACTAGCACACTGCAAATCTTGTAAGATACCTCATAATTTAGTTTCAAGTTCCTCAATGATGAGCAAAAAAAGTTTTTTCTCATTTCAAGTTAAAACTCAAAGTGATCTCATGAAACAGGCTTGGCTTTCCAAATAGAGCTAAATGATATCACCAAAGAGGATGGAGCAACATTTGAAAACTTTCACCTTAAAAAACCCCTCAGATTTCTTAATTTGCATCCATAAGAATACACACGCAGGAAACTTGAGAGCTCAGCAGTAAAGACTTGAAGAGAACTGGAAGTAAGTCACTCACAAATTCCAAGAATATTTAGAATATTAGAAAACAAAAATCTTGGGAAAATTTGAAAGTAGACTACAAATAAAACACTGATATTGACAGAAAAAAGCAAAAATTTAAATTAATTCACTTAACAGGGAAAACTGGATCTACGATATCAATACCAGTCTGTGTGGGTAGTCCATCAATATCTTTATTTTGGAAGAGTAACTTATGTCTAGTGTAACAAAAATACCAAAACATTCTGTTAAAACAATTTAGTTTATCATAAATTAAATAGGAATAGGTTTGTCTAAGACTAATGAGTATATCAGTAGTAGAGTAATTTTCATGCTGCCTTCTCTCTGAAAGGCAATTCCAGCTGAACTGGCATACCTCCACAACACAAGTGAGCTCAGTTGTAGCGAACTGGGTTACATCTGGCTGGTGGCCAGTCAACAGTCCTATTCCTCAGGGCTCAGTCCTAGGACCAGCTCTGTTCAATATATTTAACAACAATCTGGATATAGGATTTAAATGCTCCATTAGCATGTTCGCTGATGATACCAAACTGGGAGCTGCTGTTGATCCTCTTGAGAGACTAAAGGCCTGGCAGATGCATCTGGATAGATCAGAGCTATGATTAATGGGATGAAATTTAAAGCTAAAATGCTGGATTCTGCACTGGGGATTAAGTAACCAGGACAAGCGTAAAATGGGAGTGAAGTGGCCGGAGCACAGCCCTGCAGACAGCAACCTGTGGGTGCCGACTGACATGAAGCTAAGTGTGAGTCAGCCATGTATGTGGGCAACCATGAAGCCAAACTGCATCCTGGAGTACCTCAAATACTGCATAACCAGCCAGAGAAAGGAGGTGGTTATCTCATCATACTCAGCTTTGGTAAGGCTCATTTAGAGTACTCACTGCAGGTCTGGATCCCACAATTTAAGAAGGATGTAAAAGTCCTTGAATGCATCCAGAGGAGGCCAACAAAGCTGGCAAATAGCATGGAAGGCATAGCTTGTGAAGTGAGGCTGAGCACTTTGGCTTGGAGAATAGAAGGCTGAGGTGTAACCTCATTGCTCTCTACAGCTTCCTGAGGAGGGGACAAGGAGATGAAGCTGTTGATCTCTTCCCACTAGGATTCAGGGATGTGTCAGAATGGTTCAGAATGGCATCAAAGGAGGTTCACACTGAACTTTCTTTACCAAGAGGATAGTCAAACAGGCTTTTTGGGGAGGCTGTGAATGCCCCAAGCCTCTCAGTATTTATGAGGCATTTGGACAATGCCCTTAATAATGTGCTGGAACTGTTGGTCAGCCCTGAATTTGTCAACTAGATGAGCACTGTAGATCCCTTCCAATTCTATTCTATCCTATTCTATTCTATTCTATTCTCTTCTACTCTGTTCTACTCCATTACTTTTGACTGCAGCAACTAAAGTTTATTCTGATTTTAAAAGCCTGTAGCACAGTCCAGTAGCATCATGGTACTGTTGCACTCTTTCTACATCTCTATTATTTATAACAATCACTGAAATTTGGTGCCAAGCTTAGTGCAAGTGCAAGTGATGGCATGCTTCCCTGAGACAGAGGGATGTAATCAGTTACTTTCTGGATGTTTCCTGGACTTATCATTAGTCTCAAATAAGATTGAAGTGCTAGTGCTAGCTAAGATTGAAGTGATGCTAGTCTTGCTTTGTAAGTCTTCAGAGACCTGTAAAGTGCATACTCACCCCACCAGTAACCTATAAAGGTAACTGAACTTTTATAGACCTTGCTGCCTTCAGAGTGCATTAGAAACCCACTACTTTGTGTGTGTGTCTACAAAGGCACACGTTACTGAACAGACTCAGCTCAGACAGGCAACTGGATTTTACAACTTCACAGAACTGTTTAAACAGAAAGGCCATATTACAACAAAAATAAGCATCCATCCTGTTTTGTGCTACAAGGTCTCAATATCATCCAGCCCTCAGTGTTTTGTCTTGCACTAGTTTAAGGTGTTTATTTATTTAGTTACTTACTGAAGATTAACTCTAGCTCACCACTCTGAGGGCATCCAAACCGTAAATTTAGGAGATTACCTAAATTTATTTAACTGTACTCCTGGAGGTTCTACAGTTTAGCCATTCATGGAACATACTGCAGGCATCTGCATGCTTCCATCCCAAGGGGGACAGCATGAGGCTTTGTAATCCTTGTTCAGATCTACTCCCTCTGAGAACTTGGGCTGAGAAGACAGAATTAAGTCCTTGGAATTATGTATGGTAATTGCAATGCAATGTCTTCCAAACACCATTGGTTTTCTGATAATAATAGTGATCATTTAGAATTGTGAGATCTACAGCTTTAGTTCGCAACTGACAAGGAATTAAAACAAGCCCAAATCTTTTAAGTGTAATTAAATTCATAATCACTAAGTGCCAGTGCCTTTCACAGCAAAGTAACACCAGCATTACTAAAAGCATTTTTGCCTTCTCTTACCTTAATGGGAATTTACTTAGACCTTCCAATTCCTTGGACCACTAGGAAGAAGAATTAAACCATGTAACTACAGCACAATAAAACTTATCATTGTGTATGTTCTTGTTAAATTGTTTTTTATACTTTTAACTCCCAGGTCCTAGAGGCATTCTCAGAGAAAAGCAGTCTGAAGACAGAAACATCAGAGCTAACTACTTTACTACTGCTACAGACTGCTGGCAGTTTCACTGATATATCCTTGAGAAATCCTAATACTCTCCTTTTTTTTTTACACAGAGGCATGATTTCTTTAAAAAATAAATAGGGAAATATTGCCTGGCCAAAGGAAAAAGAATGGACAGTGGGTGTAAAGAAGTCCTAATATCTTTAGAAGTAGTCTTTGTAGATAAACATTTTCAACAGACCTATACATACACTTTAGTTGTACTATGTTTATAGTACAACTAAACATACTTTTTTTATTTATTCATGTTATATGGTCACCAAACTGATCTATCTGACTAAACATACTTTTTTTATTTATTCATATTATATGGTCACCAAACTGATCTATCTGACTAAGCTCTGAAACTAAACTGACTGAAACTTCTATGTAGCTGAACAAGAGTAGGGAAGTCATTCCAGCTACTGGGCAAAAACCTAAGAGATGCTTCGTACCCAGTAAACAATTTTTTTTTTTTAAGAGGCAAATCTTCTAAACATCTAGGTGCAAAGTGCTCTTCTCCCAGAGGGCTGAGTAGTAAACAAAATGCTACTGATTTAGTGAATTGGATGACATACTGTAAGATTCCCTGTTTCTCCTGGACTTTAATGAATTTGCTCCTAAATGGATTTGGAAAGGAAGACAGATCAGGTACAGATATAATTCTGAACTCAGTAAGATACTAAAAGAGCCAAAGAAGCACACATCAGCTACCCCTGTGCAGAGAATATAAATCATTATAAATAGGCACAGGATCATATTTCACAGGGAGATGAAGGTATGACACTTCCCATTTTATAGAACTGCAAAAAATTTCCAAAGTTTTTAAGTCCTTGGCAGAAGAAAATATCAAAAAGAGAGATGAAGAAATTTTATGAAGTTTACCCTTATCATCTCATTTTAACAAAATCATTTCAACTCTATTTCAAACTTTTACACTTTTTTTTGATTGAAGCATTTTCATTTGTCTCCAAAATATAATTTCTGGTGTACTCTGTATAATGTGACAACATTTAAAACATTTTCATAGTGTCCCAGTTAAAGAGAAAAGGGGGTGGAGTTTTTAGCATTGTTTATTTGATACCACCCACATCATGCTTGGGGGGCAGAGCTTTGGCAGGAAAAAGCCAGGGCCAGAAACTGGGAATTTACCTCTCTTGCCTTGGTCACAAAAGCAGAGTGGACTATGCTCTTAAACCATGGTGAACTTGGTCTCTTCTGCTGCCCACCTGTTTTTTTCCCTCCTCCCATTTTTCCTCTGTAGCTCTACTATGGGAGTTGCAGCGTTGAGGTGGACAGCTCCAGGCAGCAGAGTTGGAGGTGGCAGTTCAAGCAAGTGCAGAGGACTGAGCTTAGCCAGCAGCTGCACAATTCCTTTTTCCAGATGAACTAGCTTCCAGGTTTTGTTTTGTCCCTGCTTTTCACTCTTTTTGGGCTGGGTGGAAGGGTGGGAGAGAACACTATGCTGTGGAAGCTCTCCTCACCATATTGCCTTTGTTTGGAGATCACGCCTAGTGGTATCTTTGAGAAGTGTTTTTCTTTGTTCCTGGTGGTGAATGTTCTTTTGTGGGTAATCCCCCTTCTTTTTGAATAGTTTTTACTATTGATACTGCTGTGGTTATTGTGATTTTAGTAAATTGTTATTTTCATCACATAATCTCTCCTTATTGTCCCTCCATTATCAGAAGGGGTGGGCGCAAGTGGCATATTTGGAGTTTAGTTCCCTGTTAGTAAAACCAGCACACAAAGAATAACAGATGACAGAATGGCCTGGAAGACACCAAACTGAGCGGTGCAGCTGACACAGCAGACAAATGTGCTACCATTAAGGGGGACCAAGATAAGCTTGAAAAGTGAGCCCGTAGGGATCTTATGAGGTCTAACAAGACTAGGCAAAAAATGCACTTCAAATGTAAATCTGAAATCTCACAAGGAGAGTTCATAGCCCTTAATTTTGACCCCTGTTGGCTCGTTGTCGTTATCATGTAACGGTGTTCAATGATACTGCAGAAAACTGCCACTCCCTTTCCTTCTTGAATCACTCCAGACAAGCAAGTCTTAAGCATCTTAAAACCAGTATTCTGGTTCAGCATTTAGAGGCAAAAAAGCTCTGCAGAAGCTGCTAGCTGTTCACTGATCCACCCAAATTAAAGCACCCATACCTGGTAAGGTCATGTTCATTCCAGACCTGTAACCTAAACTCAACTTATATTGCAAGAAATAGAACTGTGTAGTGGAGGTTTTGGGGGGACTAGGATAGGGTTTTTTCACTGTAAGATACTACAGTAGTGACCACACTTTCTCAGACTCCAGCTGTTTTCTCCAAAACCCCACTGCTGGGTCTGGCCCGACAGATCTCCAGCACACTGAGGCTGGAAGACCGATCACCATAAGGACAGCAGCAGAGCTGCTCAGAAATCTGAGCTGCAGACTGAGATGAGGGCTCTGTCTTTCCCAAACATAATATGAAATTTAAAGGTTTTTTTATTGGTTATCTAACAGAAATTCAACTGCCCATATTGTGGAGATACCTCTGTATGATAGAGGCAGGAACTTTGTTCTCAAGGTTCATATCTGCTCCTCCCATATGCCCTTTTCTTCAGGTTTGTTTTAAATGGACATGATGTCTGCAAAGTGTTGCTGCTCCTAAACAGTGAAACTCTGAACAAGTCGGGTTTGGTCTTACATACACCCCTTCTTCCTGAAGAATTTTTTGAGTCTCTTAGATGGAAAAAAGGCTATACTCTAAGCAGGACTTCTAGCCCAGTTTATTGAATCTTCAGTCTGGAGGACAAGACAGTTCAAATGGAAAAATTAAGATTCCCTTTTGAACCACCTGCATATGAAAAATAAAGAAAACTGTAAAAGAGTGAAGTTAAAAAAAACCACATGGCTATTTCAGCAGAAACATCACAATACCACAGAAGTAAATCACACTGCCTCTCTTCAACCTGGTGGGAACACAACACTTTACCATTTAACTACTGACATTTCTTCTCATTCAAATGAATGAGTTGGTTTCATTCAAGTTCAAATGGAGAGGAAAGCACATCACCTTACTGAATTAAAATACACCATTTTAGCCTTATTTTGTATTTTTCATTTATGTTTCAGTTAATTGAATGGAGAAATGTTGTCTGGGCACTTGCCTGGAACTAGTTTGGCTTTTCAAATAGCTAATGCCGAAAATTAGTAGCAGCCATTAAAATAAAGTAGCTCAGCCTTATGTTCTTCAAGATATTGTCACTGCTGTTGCTTACATGCTGCTGTATTTTGTTTTAAGAATAAAGTAACACATTAATTCTTTCAATTGAAAAATAAACTCCAGCCTTTTAATTTTCATATTTGTTAGTAGGATTAAAACACATCGATATTCTGAGGTAGGTTATAATTTTTGATATCATTCCAATTCAGTATCAAAGTTAGAATTTTTTACAGTTATGTTATTGTAACTGTAGTAACATAACAGTTATGCCCAAAAATTGTTACTGTAAGACTCCACAAGGCAGGTATGCTGTGTGTGTGCCTGGAAACGCTGTCATGGGCATTTTTTAAATCCTGTCTCTGAGGCAATTTCCGGTTCTTTGCTGTGTGGTATATGCTTTGTGGGCTGTTTGGTCTTTGCTCAGGCAAAGGTTTTGTCTTCCTTTTTTGGATTCTCTTTTAATTTTGGGGGGGGGGGTTTGCACATCTTGGAGAGGCTGCATTTGGTGGCTTTGAGCTGCCTTTGGTCAAGTCCCACAGGTGTCTGCTGGTCAAGCCAGCTCAAGTCGTTGGCTTCCCGCTCCAGAGGGAAAGATGCGGTTGTCTGGAGCATGCCTATGGAGGTGTGACATCACCTTCACCTTGTCCTCCAGCCAAGACGTGGCCACCTCCAGCTGGATATGTCTTGTGAAAGGGCATGTCCAGCACTGGGGCCTCTCTTTGTTCACTGGGGGTTGTGAGATTTATCAGTTTGCTGTCAAAAAGTTACTTTTTTTTCCTTGGCCTGTTGGCATTCTGTTACTAAACAGGTTTGGGGCATTTTTTTTCACTTCTATCTACTCATATCTTGTTCCTTACTGGTGGAAAGGGATTGGTTGGAATCAAGGGGTATGTTACTCATTTCAGAGTGCCCATTGTCTCAAACCAAGATAGTTGATCTATTTGATTTGGGATTACCTCTATAAAAATAGTTTTTCTCATCATTTTACTTTTCCAGGCTTTCTACTGCATTACAGAATATAACTTAAGCAAATTTATAGTCTCAATTCTAAAATATAATTTAATTTAAACTAAAAGCTACATTTAAATGTGGAATTCTAAATTCTTAGATAGATTTATTTTAAACTATTTTTAAAAATCAAAGTTCTATTTTTCCATATAGAGAATTGCTGTACAAAAAATGTATTATAAAATAGATTTAGCAACATAAACTGAATTATGTTTCCTCTGAGACTCCTAACTGATCCATAACTTTTAAAAGTTGAGGTGAATTGGAAAAAGCTTCCTACATCACACTTTCTGAATAAAGGTTACTTTGTACAGTTGTATTTTAAAACAAATATTGTCAAATGAAACTCTGCTTTTTGAAATTACAGTACTTTAGTGCTCTCTTGGTAACTTTATTTAGCACTTGGAATTACTTGGAAAAATAAAGAGAAAAAAACCTAACAACCAAATAGCAATATAAAGTGTTTTATATCATTTAAAAAACCCAGAAAGTTTCTAACACAAACAAGTTTTAGTACAAATCAGCAGGTAAGATTAATTTAGGTATTAGAAAGAATAAATTCAAACTGTATCATAGCCTTAATTCTAATACATGCTAGATCACACTAAAATTTATTAATTGCAGGAGGAAGAATCCTTCCAAACAGGACTGTAGCAACTTTTTTTAGATTATACGTTTGTGTAAATCCTATTGTTATTGAAATTATGAACTCTGCCTTACTGAGTTCTGAAAAGTGGGAGAGATTAACTGATTTTTTTAAAATAAATTAATGCTTTGATCACATTTAATTAAAATGGTGCTACTTCTAAAAGTGCAGGTAAAAAAGCAAAATTGAAGCCAAATCACAAAAAGAGAAATCCCAAAGACACCCATCAGGTAAATAAAGCCAAGGAAAAGCTGCCTGAATAAAGACACTGTGAAAATGATGTTTGAGTCCTACGTGGATGAGCAGCAAAGCCTTCCATGCTGCAGTTAACAGGAGCCCTCAGTAAATACATATTCTTTGCAAAAGTTATGACACAAGCAGAGCTTGAGCTTGACCCCTACTTTTCTCTGTTGTAGCTTCAGCTCTGAGAAAAACATGCATCAGTCTTTATGGGAGGACAATATCTGAGCTGTGCTGTGTATTGGTACCCTTTGAACACTTCCCTATAGATGAGGGCATACAGATATGCCCTCAGAGATGTTAAGAATGAATAAAAAGAGAGAAGCTGAAGATATATTGGGCACTGTGTTGATTGTTCAAGCATTAAACTGAAAAAAATGTCACTACAGTACTTGTAAAATTTCTTTGAAGGTTGGTAAGGGTTTCAGCCACCCCTTCTCTAGGACTGATAAACAGGTTGTGACTATTAGAATGATGTTCAAAAAATAGCTAAAAATTAATGAACATGGGTCCTTTATTATTGGACAGACAGTGGTAGAGGGGTTTTTATGAATTGTAGACTCCAACAGATATATGAGCCTAAAACATCTGGGGGAGATGGTGAAGAAAGCCATTTCCACATTTGTCATGTGAAATTTTAAAAGTCAAGTACAGTAATTACAGGCATTAATAACTGCAACTGTGAGCTTTGCCTCATGAGCACTGCAGGAACTGGGAAGCTCTCATCCCAGTCAAATAAAGTAATGCAATGTTACACAGCAAACCTGTGACCATGGGCTTGCAGTTCCAGACAACATTACATTTTTCATTAAAATGCTCAAAAGAAATAAATTATTTCCTTCATTCTCATTCATCTTTTCTATAATTTCTTTTCAACACAAAAACCAACGTAATATAAACTGGTAGTTTATGCCCCTTTTTGTGAACCCCAGTGAGTCACCACATTTTTACTTCTGCAAGTAAAAAGGAGTGAAACAAACTGTATTTTTATTATGCTGAACAAACAAAAGTAACCTCTGCAGTATTTAAAGCAACTTCAATGCAATCATCATGCATTTGAAAGTTCAAGTCATAACAAACATATTAACATATTTTTTATCTGCAAAAAAGCTGTTAGGCAATATGGTCATGTTTGTTTCAGTACCTCAGTCATCATTTTGATGAAGCCATCAAAAAGGAAACAAATACCTTTAACCTTTAATTTTGAGGAGTCAACTAAACTGCCACTGCCTTCTGAAATCTTTTTTTTCCCTTTCCTAACTCAATAATCTGTAATTTAAAATGCCTAAATTATATACTGCATTAACTGAAGTGAGCTTTGCCTCTATTTTATTGACTTCCAATCCTATTTTATATTGCATCACAAAACAAATGTAAAATGAGGATGCATACTCATGCAGTGACATGAATGTTTGTTGGAGTAACAAATAGAACTGCCATAGACCATACATTACTAGCTATGTTTGTTTCTTCACCTGTGCTGTCATACATGTAATTATAATAAAGCATAAGAATGAGGCTTGACAAAGTTCTGACCAGGCTACTTCATTCATGAGAACAGCATAAAGGTTAGTTAACAGGTTTTATTTTTTTAACTACTGCAAGAAAATTGTCACAACAAACAATGTGCATATTCATTTCCTTTTAAATCTTGATTCTGAAATATTTCACAGGCATCAACCCTGTCCTGAAACTTGTAAACATCTACCCAGTCCCATGGGATCCAGTACCTTCTCACTTACAAAACTGCAAGTCAAAACTAACTGTTGAAACTAATGAATTTCAGAGGTAGAAATCAAGAGCAGTCTAACCTAATGGAGTTACTTGCATGAGTAAAAGATTTAAGAACCAGGCAGTTCTTCCACAACAGTAGAAATACTGTTATATCTGCATCCAGTTATTTAAACATCAATATAAAACTCCTAAGCACATTAATAGCAAGGGAATTTATACCATTCAAAATGACTAATGTGGTGACTTACACTAGTCATACTGTTTACAGCGAACATTTATATTGCCAGCAATAAACCTTTTCATGCTGTACTTTGTCTTACAAACCTGAATTCAGCTCTTACTGGTCATAGGAAGTACAATGTTTTCATTGAACTGATTTTCTCATGAGACTTGATTTAAGCAATTTCCTCTTCTATTACTGATATAATTTACCAAAGAGTTATAAAGAAGTGACTCATGGGAATATCTAAGACTGAGTTAAGTTCATCTATGTAGGGTGTGTAGGCAGTAAATCCAGCTCTCTTATACAGTTAACCTAGATCAAACTTCCTCAGCTTTGTACTCCAGCAAAATCTGGTATCTTCCACTCTGTACAACATGTTTAACCAAATACAGAGAAGAATGCAACTGGTCCGGAACGCCAGGTTACTGACATAATCATCTATTTTACTTGGTTATTGCTTATACTTTAAAAAGTTTATACTTTTTTTTTGTGTAAAAGTTAGGTTTGTCAGTATTCTTTATTTATGTCTCCACATGTAAGCCCATTGACTTTGATAAGACAACTAGAGGAACACCTGTTCATGTAACAGTTTAATAGTAAGCAAACAAAAAATTCTCTTTAACAGCATCTAAAGATACACCAAAACAAAAAGCAAGCGAGTAAATGAGACCATAAAATATTTGTGCCATGTAGCATTCAAATATAGTACGAAATAAAACAGCTACATAATCATAAGTAACATTTAGTAAGGATTTGAGAAGTATTACAGAATACCGAGAA
This sequence comes from Agelaius tricolor, assembly GCF_023055355.1. Lineage (NCBI taxonomy): Eukaryota > Metazoa > Chordata > Aves > Passeriformes > Icteridae > Agelaius > Agelaius tricolor. The sequence continues at coordinate 8,575,204 of NW_027269287.1, forward strand.
ACTCTATTCTAGCAGAGCATATGTCTAGCACAGACTTGAAATATTCCATGTAAAGTTGCTATTTGCAATCACAATAATAAAATAAACAGACAAAAAAAGTGATACAAAAAATGATATTAATTCAGATATACATGTCTCTCCTGCTGTACCATTTTTAAAAATGCTAGAAGATTCAATTAAGCTTTCACTGGATTCACTGGAATCTTTTATTGTATTTAATGGTAACTACACTTAAACCTTTTTTAACCTAGACCCCAGCAAGGCCCATATTTTTGATTGAGTGTAGTTAATCTCATTAAGCTAAGAACTAACTTAAGCTTCCAAATTACTTCACACTACAGAGACAAGCCAAAGAGATCTGATACTCGATTCATTACAAAACATCTAAATTTACTAAAAATAATGATAAACAAGTTACAGCTCTCAGATTCTATTTCACACATATAAAGTACATTCCTTGGTGATCTTGTCATTTGGAAAGCTGAATCTTACAACCTCAGGGTTGAGAGAATGCCTGAAAGTGTTTTTTCTTGGAGAAAGGATAAAAGTTTCTACTCTACATTTATTTAATACATTGATATTGATACCAAACTACTGAAATAAGAGAAAGATAACTAAAATGACAACAATGCATTGGATAAAATGATGTATTTTTCTTTATAAATGGATTTTCATTTCTATTTTGAAACATTGTGTCAGAGTCCTACAAGACAAGAAACATCAGCATAACTATACAAATTTCAATCACCACTAGAACTACTCACTGCGCAGTAATGTTTGTCAGATTAATATTTCTATTTTCCATGCAAGAAATGGAAATTGCTCAAATTTCACACATTTCAAAAGAGCAGTCTGTTGCAATGGTAGAACCATTTATTGATGCCAACAGAGTCCAGAGCCCTTTTGGGTCAGAGAATAGTTAACTCTAGTAGAAAACAAAGCTCTGCAACTCTGTTAATTCGAGAAGATGGTTTTATGATTTGTCAGTTGGCAACCCTCATCATGCACTGATCTAAAATTGACTGTGGGTAGGGGTGTGTTGTTCACTGACAATGGAAATCTAAACTACTCCAAGCTGAAGAAAACATTCAGCCTGATCAGACAGGCAGAAAGGAGTAATGACAGGATGTGGTGATGGGCACATGTCAGAAGTGTCAAAGCAATTACAGATATTGTCATACATGTATCCTCCAGGGGTTAACTTTTATTTCAATTAGGTATGGCTAAAATCCTATTGATATTGTGCTTTCAATTCATGGAAAGCAAATTATTTTGTTTACAAAGGAGCAAGGAAGAAAACTGTACAGAATATCACAATTAATACTGCCATTCTAGCTAGGGCTGGAGCTCATGTTGTGTGGTGGTGACAGAATACATCTAGTCTGTCAACCTTACTGATTTAACTTGGGTACATGCAAAAATATTTTCAATGTTCTTACTAAGAGACTACCGAGTCTTTATTAAACTGCTACTTCATGAATACTTCATGGAGTATAATACTTTAAAAACAAAAGAAGTTAATCTGCTTTTACATACATCTACTCTGTATGTATCTGCATTAGTTTCACTCTACACCCCATTGGTAAAACTGCCAGTTGTGCAAGATGAGGCTTAGTTGCTCATGAAAAAACAGCTTATGCTGCAGCCCAATCCTGCAGGGAAGAGGTCTACTAATTTCCAAGAGGGGTAGGGGCACTTCCCCAGCTTAAAGCTGCTAATTTATGCTTGGATCATTGGAGCACAGCATATCCACAAAAGTATCCGATTTTTTTCAAAGTTTACTGTTTGATTGATTTGTTTGCCTCTGTTCAGCTCAGCTCAGTTACTCAAGATACAATAGTTGACATTCTGCAGTTCACAATGTTGAAAGATTATGGGTGGAATAACTGAATAAAAACACTCAGTAAATTAAACTTATTGAAAATCTCATTTTAAAAACAGTTTTCACTTTTCAGAACAGCTGCGTAACAAATGTGATGTCAACTTTTAAAAGGAGATGTGAGATGAGGCTACAAGTCACCACTAGAAAAATGAATAGAAACTAAGAAATAAGATAATTAAGGGACACCTGGGTAGAAAGTCACTGCTTTGGAAATAGTTAAACAGAAGAAAATTGTGCCCTACAAATTTATTGCTGTTCTTAAAAGAGACCAAACATATAGATAGAGATGGGTAAATAGATACACTCTAGTTGAACTTCCAAAAGTCTTTGACAATGTCTTTCGCCCACAGGTTTTAAGAATTTAAGAACCCATTGCAAAAGGTCTTCGCAGAAGTAAGCAATCAAAAGAACAATAAAAAAAAAACCTAAAAGCAAAGCTTAGGAGAAATTAGTTAATTTTTTATTAAATAGTAATTAGCTTCTTGCAATGAGTGGAGGTTCCAGATGGAGTTCTGTTGTGTTCAACTGCAGAATCTCTTCTGGAAGCTACACTATTTCATTACAAAAAATATGCATGGGAAAAAGAGTGAGCAATGAGGTGTAGAAATCAGCCATGACAGATGTAAAAACTGCAACAGCTGACTGTGCATGAACTCCAGAGAGACCCTGCAAAACTGAGTGACAACAATATCAAATGAAATCCAGTACAGACAAAAGTAGATTAACTTATGTACAAAACAAATGTCACACTAAAAAGAACTGTTCAGAGCTGCCCAGTACTGTACCATTAAAGAGTGACAATCTCAAGGTTATGGCAGACTAATCCACAGGAACTCAGCTCAGTAGAAGTCCCCACAGTAAATTACATACTAGACATTAGTTATCATATGAAGGATAAAGCAGAGTACATGGCATTATGAGAATAATGCAAGGTTTTCTCACATTAAATACTATGTAGCTCTAGTTCCCTCTGTTCAGAGGGAGATCTGAAAAAGTTTCCAAGTAGGAAAAGAAGAAAGGACAAAAATTTGGTAAAACAAAAGTTTTATGATGAATAACAAAAAGTAAACTAAGACCTTTCAGCCTAGATACAACATAATTTAGAGGAAAATATTCAAAGTCTAAAAAACCAAGTATGGTGTAAGAGTGGACAAAAATCATCTTTCACCACCTCTATCAGTAGCCATCTAACAAAGCTAGTAAGTAACAAGCAAAAGAGTAGTGTTAGCAAAGAGTTTGTTACAAGAGTAGCAAACTTTGAAAATCCTTGCCACAGAATATTGCAGATGCTAGAGGTTTCATTTTATTTCAAAGACTGAACAAGAATCTGGACAAAGCAAACATTGCAGATTTCCAAGGATGCAGAAACAACATCCAGTTCAGGCAGACTCCTTATCTGAAAACAGCTGAAGGCAGTGTTAGGGAGAAGCACTGGATTCTTGTTTTGTTCTTCCTTGAACAGGACAGTAACATAAAACCACTGCCCATGCCTATGGTAGTGGCATCTAGACAGATCTTCTATCGGCCTTCCATCCTTTTACGGCTATTTCAATAAGGGTGCTCAGGTGAACAAAATGTTATAGGATCTACTTCTCTATGCCCTAGATGTCATACTTTAAAGGTGCAACACAGCATGCATTTTCTTTCCTGTCTGTTTTTAAGACATGTGTTTGTTCCACAAAGAAAGGCTCCTTAAAAGGGAATATTCTCGGGGTTTGTCCAGAGGGGAAACTACTGACAGACAACACAGAGAATGGAAATTTTCAGTTCCCTTGAAATTGCAAAATATAGCTTAAAGACTAACTAGCAAATTAGATAAAAGAATGTAAAAGTAGGCATACAGGAGGCTAGACATAGCTTGAACCAGTGGATAAAAAGATAATAAGGAACCTACTAGGTTTTGTGGCAAAGTTACAAGAACCAACTGCACATGCCCTCAAGGTTTACAATATTGGGGGCACTCAGTGAATACAACCACCAGAGACCCCTTTATTTAACACTCGAGGACCATCAAACGACTTCTAGTAAGGGGTGGAGGCCTGTAAATTTGTTCTAGGAGAAGCAAGGCATATGTATTAGCTAGGAAGTACATTCTAATGAATATGTATGACCATGATGGAATAAAGACCTTGTTGTCAAGTTTCACAACACACACTGAAATGGAGGAAAAATCCTCTGAAGGTGTCCAGCACTGTAATAAAGAATGCCTGCATTCTAACACTTCAAATTGTATTAGAAAGTTTATTTTCAAGCTGATTTCAGTATCACTACATGCTACCACTGATTAAACTATATATTTCTAAAAGGACAACTAGTTATCTAATTCTAATTGACTTTTAGAGACACAGCACTATTCTGTAACACTACACTGCCTTCTAAGCACTCTTACACAAAACCTATTGGTTTTGTTCTAGTTTGAATAAAATATATAGCACACATTTCAGCTGTGACTTGCAGCATCTCTTAACTCCAATCTGACCCCAGAACACAAACCTAAGTGATGCCTGTTCCCTGCTGGCACAGAAACATCCTAAAAAGAAAAAAAAAAAACAAAAAGGAAAAAAAAAAGTAACTTGAGCAAAGATGGGCCTGATGGCTATCCCTTATTAAAAAGCATGCCATTCCCCTTGGGATCAGGTTTCTTCTCTTTGGAAGAGTCTGTGCATACAATTTTTTCTTTCTTTATTTGTTTAGAACTGTATATTTCCTCTTGCCTGATTAACATGCTTTTTATAATCTCACCTCCATTGTGCAACATCTTGTAATACACAGGAATGTCCACAACAAGCTGTTCTGGCAGGACTTCATTCTGTAGTTCTCATACTCTGCTGGACTTGCCAATATTTCATTCCAAACAGTTTTTCATTCTGGAAATATCAATCAAATTGAGCCCAGTATGTTGCCAAATAAACACTTACTGTCTTAAGGTATGTATCATTGGCAAGCGGGATTCTGTTTGATCATATCTTTTCCTGTGTTTGGCAGGTGACAAAGAGTACCACATGATATGGTTGACATGTATTTCCCCACTTGCTGATTTTCCAATTGATTATTTGGAGGAGAAGAAAAAGGTATACTGGTCAATCACAGACCACAGAACATAGCTGTAAAACAAGAAAATAGGACACTGGAAATGTCTTACCTGACAATAAGCATTATTTATGGCAAAAGAGTACAAAGGAGTGCGGTGGTTGTATACAAGCAAGACATAATTTCTGGTCAAGGCAAACACATCAACACAATCAAATCACAGCAACTATGATGACTGTAGGAGTGAGAGGTCTATCTTCTCTCTCCTAATAGGAAACCAGAAGCTACAGAAGCAAAATAAAGGCTGACCCTGAAAATGTCACAGAGACAGATGAAGCACAAGAGCAGATCTATAACACTGGCTGTGACTAAATTTAGTCTGTAAGTTGGGGGAAAAAGAAATCACTTTTACAACTGGGGTTAAAAATCTACTTATGAACACCTTAAGGTACATATCACTCATAATTCTGTCCAATCCAATATTCTTCAGATTTTTATATTTATTATATTATTTATGTTTATTTTGAGTAGATACTTTGCAAAATAAAAACTATATCTATCTTCAAGTACTACTTGAGTAATAGTACCAAATTCCTGAAGTAGGGCACAGAATTAAACTATGGAACAGTAGGTCAAAACTTCATAAGATTTATCTATTTATTACAGCAGGGCAGCAAACAATTACCAGCTAGAATTCCTCTTGAAATTGTTTTGGTCAATATTTCGACTAGTGACCTGAATACTGGCACAGAAAAGACGCCTACTAAGATACATAAAGACTCAGAGATTATATGCTAGTATGTTGAGGGGCAGGAACAGAATTCAAAACAAACTGGCACCATAACACATGGTCTGGAAATGCAGTACAACATTTAGCAAAGGCATAAGCAAAGTACTACACCTAATAAATAGCAACCTACTGAATAAATTCAGATTGGAGAACAATGGGCTAGCACTTTGGCAGAATCAACCTGCGAACCATAGCAGATCACAGGCTGAACTCTGTCAAGAATGTCATATGGCTACAGGATAGACAAATGCCATAATGGGTTACATAAATAGGAGTGCTTTCCTGAGGACAGCTGAAGGAATCCTTATGCTGTACTCAGCTGTAATGCTCTGGCAGCTCCTTGCTCAATATGAGGATCATCTTAGAAAGACTAGAGTCAAAGAGCATGACTGGTCAGTGAAAGGCCTCACTGACATAAAACAAAGGAAAGGACTGAACTTGGATGGAAAACATAAAAGTCTGGAAGAGGGAAATGCTACAACTTTTCTGATGTTGCTACTCTTTACATTCATAGAGAAACAAGAAACACCAGCTTTGAATTCCAGAAAGACTAATACAGTTTTGACTTCACCAGGGCAAAGAGTGTAAGAGACCACTAAAACCACTAGCTTCATTGATACTGTGGAACTTCCTTACTGAAGACCTTCAAAAACAGGTTACATATCTGCCAGGAAACATGTGGGCATAGCTGGTTTTCCTTAAAGGCACTACAGTGGACAAACCGATCTGCAGTGATTTCCCTCTTGCCCTTCACTTCTACAGCTTTAGCCATTGTCAGTCAGAGGTTGTCATACCAGACATGACTGCTGTCATACCAGAGGTATCATGCACCATGGATTTACATCAATACATTTTACAGATTTCTTCCAGTTCTTCCATTTAACTCATTTAAGTCTGGTCCACTCCTGCACTTTCATTGAGAAAGTTTGCACAAACATTGTCATTTGTAAATTGGGCTTGCAACTACTTGGTATTATTAAAAATATAATTTAGTTTGTGCTTGCCTAAGGGCTTTAAATAAAAAAATCATCGCATAATTTGTAGTTTGACCACTATACTGTTACACAAGATTATCATCTTCCCTCATTTTATAACAACACACAAATGCTACTAGATTGCATGCATGATCAGAAAGCATTCCTTTTCTTCACCCAGCTCCTAATGAAAAGCTCACATTTACTAGAACTACGATCTGCTCTCTCTCCCTCCTCCCTCCCACTTTAACTGCAGACACGAGAAAACTACCACTAAATATGAAGAAATAGCCATGGTATACCCTTTGTAGACTACCATATGTTCAGGTGTACTGGTTCTGTGGCATTATGAGCATTTGCAAAAAAATTTTTTCCAAACTTACATTTTCCAAATAGTTATCTCCTGGTGATTATTCTGTACCACCCCTTAATGCACTTTTTTCCTTCTATGTATAAGAGAAAATTCTGTTTTCCTTGGTATATTTTTACATATCTGTAGATATGTAAAAATATCTGCATATGCATACAACTTAGAGTACACCTAGCTTTAATTCTTTTAATACCATTGTCCTGATACTTGTATCCTTAGTACTCAGGACTTCATTAAACTTATTAAATTTTAGTAAGGCATACTCTGTTGCAATACTGTGAGCACACAGGCTCTTAAGAGGTATCATTCTTCTATTATCTATCTATATTATGAGATACTTGAACTTTACACAAAGGCCTATCATCTTGCTTTTTTGAGACATCCTTGTAAAGTGGTGGAGACTTTTGGTAGCAAACTCCTTCCTTTGCTGAAGACAACCACCTTAGTTTAGGCTTTTTATCTCAAATTAAGTTCCTTTTTTCCTTAACTGCTTCCTTGTCTTGCAATTTGAACTACTTAGTTTGCAAAATTTACTTCTGCCTTCCATCAGGAGTAGATTTGGAAAATGAAAAACAGCCATTCCTCCCATTCTTTCTATCAATTGACACAACATCTTCTCTGTGACATCAAAAGAATGTCAGGTTTGAAATGAACAGGTTTGAAATATTATTTACTAAACTTTTGTGTGATCTGCTGACTTCAAACAATACTCCCAGTTAAAACAAACAGACAAACAAACCCACCACAAAACACTTACTGGCAAGTGATATCAGCATTTACATTATTTAGAAAGCCAGATCTGTTTATCTTACTGTGATTCCTGAGACACAGCTCAAGCTGAGCACACTTACGTGCCTTTTGGCTAATAGTGTCTATTCCTTGTATGAAGAAAATTATAGGGATCGGGTGGACAGTCACTTGCAAAGAGCAGGGAATAGGCTACTCAATTCTGGAAGAGATCAAAAAGGTAAAATTCTTGGACGAATACTATCAGGAGAAAAAAGATGTGATGTAGGAAAGTGCTCACCCATCCTCAGCTCATACCTAGAATTAAGAAAGAAGAAAGGAAGAACAGGATCTGAAGTTTACTATTGCAGCATTTCTCTCCCTTGTTGCAACCACAGATATCTTTATCTCTTCCGTTCTTCCATCACCTTTGGGATACCAACTGTTTCTCTTTCCTGTGCTCCTCAACCTTAAAGGAAAATCCACTGCCTGAACAAGAAACTCCTGGCACCTGATGACAGCAAATAGCCACAATATTTAAACCAACTGTACAAAATGCTACACAGACAGTATGTTTAACCCTTGACAGCTGCCAACAGTGAAAGAAATGTTCCTGAATGTCAGTGACAGATACTTTGCCCTAAGGTAAGGTCTGCTTTGTGTAGCAACTGCAAAATAGAAAACAAGCCAGCAAAGAGGTGCTGGGGATGCACTATAGCCCAAATTGCTCCATCCAGCGTGGAACTTAGAACAACTCCCTGGCTGCTTTATGTTAGTCTATCTTATCACAGTCCCAGAGGGCTCGCAAGTCCAGACCACTGGACTTAGAAGACCTGTGCAAAAAGAACTATGCAACACTTCTTCATGCTAGAGAAACTACTAATTGCACTTCAAGGGTAAGTCAGAAAAACCTACATTGGAAAAGGGGGAAAGAAGTCAACTCTATGCATTTAAGTCCTGATATTACATGTTTGTATAATTTTAAAGTCCAGTAAAACACAGAAGACATATCTCTCATTGATAATACAGGAAATACAAGATAAACAAGAAGTATGTCAGAGCAATTTGTAGGAAACAGGAAACAGAACATGTAGCCTGGAAAAACATAGAGTTAAAGAGGATTCGTTCTCTTTTGTGCTGTGTTCCCTAAAAATTAATGGAAAATTCCTCTATTCAATGAATAGAGAAGCTAAAGCTTTGAGTTTTCATAGTAAGACACGAAGACTACAGAAGTCTGAGAGCAACAAAAGTTTACCAGAAACTGTGAGAGAAAGAGTTCTCAATTGCTCACCAGCAGGTCATCTCAAGGCCTCTTTTAACAGCCCCTTCTGCCATCTATTTCTGATTGACTTGTCCAGTCATTTAGCAAGCCATTGCAGGTTTGCTATGGCAATGAAAATTACTGAAGAGGTATTTCAAGACTCAACTGGATATTCTCCAAATCACACCAGCATCAAAAAACAGTAAGTTAAATTCCTCCCGTCACCAGGAATGCACTAAATAACAAAATCTGGGAGAAGGGATGTTAGCCAGTATTTACAATTCAGAGCCTTCCTGGGTCTACCATCTTGTCTCCACTGATCAACTTTATTCACCTTTCAATGCCATTTTTCCACAAACACAAAATTAACAGAATAGTCAGTGGAAACAAGCCCCCTAGAACCCCTCTTTCCCCCTGTTTCCTGCAGCTCTAATCATGCAATTTGCTGTTGTCAGAATGCTCCTGGTTTGCAACTTTCATTTTTGTACAGTTTCACTACTTCTTATCTTGAATATTTTAAATAGGTTATTTTTCTGGATAATTTGTAAATTGGTCCTTTGGACCAGCTGCAGTGGAATTTTGATTTAGCTTATTGCGCTTTCTTTTTAAAGATGAGCTCATAAATTTAATGCAACCAATACATTATGCCTATTGTGTAACTCTATGAGAAAATTCTGCTTAGTGGTGTCTCTTGTTTTCAGAGCATATTCACCTAAGAAAATATCCTTCAACACCTCACACAAAATAATTTTTTTAATTGCTATTGCAATTGTCACTCAGTAATAACCAGAAGATTATGCCCCATTCTTATCTTCTTTTTGCACTTCCTGTGTTGTATGAAATATTTTCCTGCTTTTCCAAATCTATGAAAAAAGCTCACTATGGGCAAGTCCACCTCGTCTATCCAAACTGTTCCTGATTCTCATTCTCCAAAAGTTAATAACTTACTCCATTTACCCATCTTTACCTAGACAACAGTCTAATCTTTTTTCATCTGTATACCTAATAAAATATTCTCCAGCTTTCAATTACTTATAGTCTCTATTTTCTCTCATTCTCATCTGTATATCTAATCTATATTATCCATAGTTGTATATTTCATATCTGTATATAGATACTTTCACTGACACATAAGAAACAACAGAGGCTTACTACATTCTTTCCTTAATTCAAGATGGGGCTTACATATGCAAAGTACAAAAAGGCAGGCTCTGAGCTGACCAGCCAGCCTGACAAAAGAAAAAATGGGGAAAGGCGCATCCTGCAGCTGACACTAATTAGCTGTTGCTAATTTTGGCACTATAAGGGCCCAGATAGGAATACAAACATCTTGAGCATAAAACGTGTTAGACTAAAAAGAAAACTGATGCAAAAAATTTTGATTCCTAAACTTTAGTTCCAAAGTAGTACTTCAACTTTGACATGCAATCTTCCTCCCAGATTTTAGTGCCTCCAGCTGGAAGTAGTACTGCCTGCCTGCTTAAGTGCTCCACGAGAGAAGTTGATACTCAGTTTTTCTAAGCAACTGCATCCTTACACATCATGTTTTGTGCTACCCCAGTGACATTCTCCAGCTTTTCTCATGTAAATTATTTATCTTAATTGACCACACAGCTGTCTAATTCAGGCTTGCAATGAGTGGGAACATTGAGATGTACTTTAAACTTTTGATTCAATGATGTAGTAAGTGGGAACCCTTTTTAAAACACAATAATAATCAGGTCTTACTTTGATTTGGTTGATATGAAACGCCTGGAGTGTAAACACAGCTGCGTTTTTGTAAATCTCATGTACAAAAGGAAGCCTTCTGTACCTGTAAATGTTCATTTCTAACCTTTCAATTCATGTAGAATAAACTACTGTCTACAAAGAATGTACTTGGATGTTTGCACCCAAGCATGCAACAGGACTGTTTATTTTGTAGGCACTCGCCTTGTAAACCCGACATATGCAACTTGGATTTTGAGAACAACTACGAGGAAAGCCTAGAACGCTGAGTATAAACTCCTTACGAAGCAGTGATGTTAGGACATCTCAAAGATAACTGTGCCTAATTGTAGAAGAGGGGCATTTTTCAGTGTGATGGGATCCACTAAGAACCAGGTGTTTGCTAACTTGCAGTTTCTGAACCTGATTGTATCCAAGAATTTTCTGACGGGTGATATCTGGACCGAGCCAAGCCCAGGTGTGGCCTCGGCCCCACCAGTGAGCTCTCCTTCCCCACGAAACGCCGCGGGCAGCCGCCCGCCTGGCAGCCGCTCCGGGACACCCTGCCACCGCCTCCTTCCGCACGCCCCGCCAGCGCGGGGGTCGGGACGCCCTCCGCGCCCAGCCGGCGGCCACGGCTGCCACGTCCTGGCTGCCGGCGAGACCGGCGCTCGCAGCAGGACGAGCTCGTCTTGTACCAGCACTTTTCAACTCGGAAAGGGAACACCGGAGGCTGTCCGCCGCGAAGCGCAAAGTTCAGCCGCAGCGAGGCGGCGCGCAGAGCCGCGGCGGGACGCCCCCCGGCGATGCCCTCCCCCTCCCGCCCTGCGGGCGGCTCCCTGGCCCGCGCCCCGTTTCACACCTGGCTTCGAAGGGGAAGGCCACGACCCCAAGCTCTCCGGCATACCTGTCCCCGCGCATCACCTCCCGGGGCCCGCGACGGGAAGCCGGGGCGGCTCCGCTGACCGCCCCGCGGCGGCGGCGGGGCCTGCGGCGGGGCCGTGCTCGGGCAGCGGCCGCGGGGCCGCCCGTCCCTTGCCCTCGTCGTTGTCCCTGCCCCGGCGGCGCAGGTCGGCCGCAGCGGCGGTGCCCGCTAGGAAGTAGTTGTGACTAGCGTTACCTGTCCTATATTGACGTATCCGTATTTGCTCGCTATCCTGTTGGCCTCCGGGAGCCCCCCGGTTATCCGCACAGCCCAGTGGTTGGTGTAGAGGCGCGTCCTGCAGGCGGGCAGCAGGAACCCCAGCACCAGGGTGAGCCGGCAGAGAAGGTCCCCGCCGCCTCCGCCTCCCCAGCAACAGCGGCGCTTCCAGCCCATCTTCTCCTCTGCACGCAACCCCCACAAAACTTCTCCTTCCTTCTTCCGAGGCCCTTGTCCTCCCCTCCGGGCCGCTCCGGCGGTACGTCCTCCGAAGTTAGCCCGAGGAAGAAACTAGGAAGAGCTTGGAGTAGTGCATTGAACCACCCGGGGGTTAAATGATGAGGGGCTGGGAATAGTGGTTCTGATCAGTGATTGCTGCTGTGCCCTCTTCCCGCCGCTCTGCCGGGATTAAGTAACTTGCTTGTGAGAGCTTCTCTCACTGTTCCTGAGCGCCAGCTTCCCCCTCTATCCCTAGCTACATGGGAAGTCGTCTCTCCGCGGGGAGGAGGGGTCCTTATCCCTCTCTCTACGTTTCCCTCCTCTCTGACTTCCTTCCCCCTGCCAGCGGTCTTCTGCCTCCTCTCCCGCGTCTGGCTTTTCTTCGCCTCTACTCGCTCCCTCTCTCCGGAATCCGGGAGCAGCGCGGCTGCGGCGGCAGGCGATGTGTGAGTGTTGGCAGCTCGGAGCCTCAGTGCACTCCGACTCGGCCACCTCCCTCTCCCCTCCCTCCTCCTTCTCCTCCGCCTCCTCTCCCCGCCCTCGCTCCCGCAGCGCCGAAGGCCAGGGGAAATGGCAGCCGAGTCGGCGCCGGGTTGCCTCGCTCTCCGCGCTCCTGGGCCCCGGGCTACTGCTGGTCTCGTCAGCCGCCGCCCCCGAGCGCTGTCTCTGCCCCCCCGCCGGGCCCGGAGGCCGCCGCCCCGCCGGCGGGGCTGCAGCAGGAGCGGCGAGGTGCGAGGCCTGCGGCAAGGCCTCGTGTTCGGCACCGGCGGCGGCCTCCCGGCCCTGCGCCCGCGGGACGCCCCGGGCGAGGAGGGGCCAAGGGAGAGCCCCAGCTGTGTGGGGCTCTACTCGCTCCCTCAGTGTGAGGGTAGACCGGGTCTGCCCTGGCCTGCCGTTCCCAGGAGAAACTGCTCGGCTACCAGGCAGGACAGGAACAGCCCCACAGCTGCCTCTCCGGCAGCCACTCTATGCCCGTTTGCTGGCTGCGCTTCACATACATCGTCCTTTAATGCAACCCGTCAGTCCGTGGTCGCCACCTTCAAACAAGGAAACTGGGTGGCTGCTGCTTTGGCAGAGGATTGGTGTTGCAGACCCAGTCAGAGAAGACAAAGCTCCCACTGCTCCCTCATCCATGTTCCTGTGCAGCATTGGCCCAGATCTCCTACCTGCTTCCATAAGCAGAGCACCTCTGAGCCTAGAAAAGATGCTGCTGGTCATCAGCAGCTGTCTCAAGTTGGTGCTTGGCTGGAGTGGGAGAAAACTCAGGTCCACTCCAGCCAGGCTTGTTGTTTAATGGTCTATGCATTTGAGCCACCATAATAACTTCGGACTACCTGTACACCTACTTAGTTTTGCTTGAATGTTAAAATAACTGGTCCGATGGACCTACTGTGAGGATCTGTTGCAAGTTTTGAAGGAATTTGGACATCAGAAGTACCATTGCAATACACTAACGTAAATTCGTGACTTTTCTCTGAGAAAAAGGTGTCAGCAAAGGTGAGTGACTTTGTCAGTCAGGCAGCTGTCACTCTTTTTTGCTGAAGTATGAGAAATTACATACTGTACAGAAGGTCATAGAATAACACGGAGTTCCATTTTTCCTCCACCAAAACGTGGAGGAAACACCTCTACCATTAAAGCAGCTGATTCTCTTGAAAAGTAGAAGTAGTAAAACACAGAAAGCTATGTTTTCTAATTCAGGTGATTCTCTGCTTTAGGTTCATTAATTTTAAATTAATTACCCTTACACATGGGTATTATACTGGTGATTAACATCTTTCCACATCTTTTGATAAGAGTAGAAAGGAGGAAAATGCATTCTTTTCTTCCCTGTTTGTTTGATGTTTCTAAGAACTTATTTGCCAGAGATTGCTTTTTCTCTGTTAGTTGTTTGGGTTTTTTTTTTTTGTCGTTTGCGTGATCATTTTCTCAGTATATTCCAATGTACTGTTAAGTTCTCTTTGTACTTTTAAGACCTCATGGCTTGCCTTCCCTAGGATTTCACAGATGGTGGCTTACTGTTGAGTAAATTGCTCTTCTATTGAAACTGCAGTCAACACTCTCATTGGAGTCAGCAGGCCCTTGTATGAATTGTAGCTGTTAGGACCAGACACACCTTGTTGCTAATATTCATAAATACACATTCCTTGAATATGACATTAAATATCCTGCAGCAATTAGCCCTCCTTATTCATTGGTTCAATGATAATTACACAAGTCAGCTCTTATCCTATATCTGGAGGGCTTAAATGATGCTTAATCATCAATATCCACCCTATAGAAGTAAATAGCAATCAATGCGTCACAAAACCTGAACATTATGCAACCCCAGTTTATTTTTCTGAAGATGGTAAATTAAAAATTTAATTTATGGTCTTTTCTCAGATAATTTTACTATTGCTTTTGCTATGGACAAAAGGTGTACGCTACAAAGAAAAAGCTGTACTGTCATGTACTTACTTCCAACTTGTCTCACTTGATGGTGTTTTATACACAGGCACCAAAGCCACTAGGAATCAGTTGATTTGATAAATACATCGTTGTCCCCAAGTATCTTATCATAAAGCTGCATATTATGGCACAGCATAACAAAAATGTTGTGGAAATTTTACTGTACATCAAAATCGCCTCTGGAGGAGGAGGGGTATAGTCCCCAGTGGCATTTTTTTCTGTGATTATAGTCCTCTTTGCTGAGGCCACGGTGTTAGATGGCAATTATAGGTAGTGTGAGAACATTTGGACATTGGTTGTGTTGTGAAACATTTGAATATGTTTCAATATGAACTCCAGACTGCAAAGTTTTGCTGAATTCTAATTATAGCAAAATCCCTAGGGACTTCACTCCTTACCCCCCCCTAAAAAAAAAAAAAAAAAGAAAGAAAAAAAGAGGTGAGAACTCCTGCTATGCCATATTCTGTTGCTTTCTGACAGAGCCAGGCAGTAAGTATAGCAGGGGATTGGAGAGGCTGAGGGGACTGGCAGCAGTGTGGAAGTTTTATTCAGTATACCTGCTGGATATGGACTGTATGTAGCTGGTAGCTGTGCTTGCTTTTGAACTCTGTGGGAGACCTGATAGCTTGTCTGTCTGTACACCACAGGAAAAGTTTTTATCTTCTCTTGGCAAGGGCACTAATTTGCTTCACTTCATCACTATTGTCACACTGGTGCCTCTTGTTAAGAGACACATACACCCCTCCAACCCTTTCTTTCCTCTTTTCTATGACAAAAGTCAGTATCTGTTTGACTGCTCAAAATGCAAATTTCCACAGGTCTCTCTCGTCCTTTACTTATTAATACTAATTTGTGAATCCCTCTTCTATTGTTAATCCCAAACAATAGTGATCCAGAATCTGACCTCAGTGGCTGTTCTCGCTTCTCTCCTATGTGCTCTAATTGCCTCTTGTTTTGCTGTTTTGCCTACCTAGTCCTGAAATTATTCTTTCCTTTCTAGTTCTTTCTCAGCCTGAAAATCCCTCTGGCTCACCAGCTCTGGCAGCCTTTTTACTGTGCTGTGCTTCATGTCAGCTTTCTAGCACTCCTGTATGTTTCACAGGTCAGTGCTTCAGAGATGTGTTAGGCACCCCAGAGTCATAATTAAGGAGGAAACCACATAGAATATATAAATTTAAGGAAAGTGGCAGCTCATTGTCTTCCAGGAAGAAGTCCTGCAAGCAGATGTGCTGGCCCCTGAAAACATTACAGAACACAGACTATTTTAAGAATAAACTGGGAATATATGTTCATCAGCCTTTGAGAGGAAGAGTCTGGACCATAGTAGATGGAAGAAAGGAAACTTCCAAGGAGTGGAGGTTGTGTCAAGGAGATGTTTAAAGGTTGCCTTAGAAAGATGGATAGTTTTGGAATCCAAAGGAGAATTCAGATTTCCTTAGTTTCAAGCATAAACTGTTTTTACTGGTTTTTATAAACAGTACAGCTGGGTCACTTGACACCAGCCACCGTACAATCCAATTCGCTGGTACACAGTTCTTTGATCTCCAGTTTTCCATGCTTCGGGCTTGCCTCTGATTTTATGTATTAACATCAAATGCTTTTGAATAGAACTAAGTTTTGGGGTTTTTTATTTAGTTTTTAATAAAGTTCTGGTTTTACATATAATCAAGTATATTATTAGGTTTTTTCCTCACAAATACCTGTCTCTTTATCCTTTGAAGCAGGGTATGTATTTTGAGTACTTCACTGTTCTCATGAAAAGCCACCTTTGTAGGTCCAAATTTTGAGTGAGTTTTCACCTGTACATTAGACACTTTTTTTACACTCAGCAGCCAATTAGTTGCTCACCCCCCTCACTGAGATACCTCTCACTGTTCCCAGTGCGTAGACTATAGGGTCTGTATACCTAACCCTGTGTGCAGTCCACAGCAAAGCATGACCTCTTATTTCTCTTCCCACTTCTTGTTAGTCACTATGGGAGTGAACATGATAATTGACAGCAGACTTCAATGAACTTTCTGGAAATGCCAAGGAGGAAAGCCTTTTGTCCTGAATGTAGAGGAGATAAGAGACAGGACAGGTAAAAGTACTCTACTGGCATAAAGAAGCTGGGGTGGCACAAAGCAATGAACAGAAGGAAGTTGGGATGGGTATTTGGCCTCTGTCAGGGTGTGCTCCAGGCCAAGCCTCAATTTTTCCCTGAGCTCAGTGATTCATGTAAGGAATCAAAGGGAGTGATCTTTTATTTCTTGTCTGTTGGCAGTAAAGCATTTATGTCAGGATCTAGGAATTGGTGTGTGTCTGAGCTTTTCCTAGTCACTGATAATTGGACTGATACTGCCTTATTCAGGTACTATGTGGGTTTCCTTTTAATTTTATGAATAAGGCTGCACTGCCTATTTTTCACCCTGTGAACAGAATGTCACTCTTACCTTTACATCTTTGATTGTGTTTATTGTAATTTTTTGAAAGAATGTCTCTCCCCTCATTATAGTTATAGCCATACTGGCAGGCATAATTTGAAACAATGCTAGTGTTAGTTACACCATCTGAAGAGACTTGTACTGCTGCCTGTGCCAGCATACTTATTTGCCATTTTCTCATTTGTGCAAATGCATCTCTTTGGGCTTTAATCTAAACTGTCATTATTATTTTTCCTATATATTTATTTTCTCCTTTTTTTTTATTTATATCATTTTATATCGTTATCTTTTTTATTTTTAAATTTCTGTTTCAGAGATCTGGTTGACAGTGCCAATAGCCATACTAACTTTACTGGTAACACAAAGTGTATAGCTAGAATGAATGGCGAAGGCATAGAGAGAAAAGGATAGTGGAAGCAGGAATCTCTTTCAGCTGTCTTCAGTGCCTGGCACAGCATCCTCTAACAGTGTACCCTGAGTCCTTTTCAGAAGAACTGCACATTTTCCCCCTCCAACTTCTCATTGGCTTGTAAAGTTTCAATCATAGAATCTCAAATATGTGGAAAAAAGTAAGTATAAAAATGACATTTTCAGTGTTTAGCTATGAATTTTAGCTATGGAAAATACCACAGGTCTCTTTGATATGATGTTGGGAAGTTTTGGGGATTTTTGGTTTTTTTCTGAAATTACTTATCTGAATGAATTGATTCATGTGGAAGATGAGGCTTTTGTTCACCCAAGTTCACTGGAGTTAACATTCCAGCTAACTTGTTCCTAAATTGTCCCCTGAGTCAGAATTGTTGTAGCTACCCTATTCTGACTCAGCTGTACTGTAAGTATCTGTAGGATATTCCTTTCCTGTCATAGTATCATAGAAGCCATCAAATACTATTGTTCTTTTCTTATACCAATATGTTGTTGGTAGCATACAGCTGAGATAATATTCTTGCTAAAAAGGGTGACCAGTGGCAATTGAGAATCCAACCCAATTTCAAAAACATAAAGAATAGTAGCTAAATGTCCTTACCTGAAGGAAAAAAAATTCATCTCACATGTTCTGTCATGGCCTGCTCTCATTTCATGAGCTCTGGTTGGGCTGGTTCCAGTTGTGCCCCAATCCTTCTCAGAGACTACTATAGACCCTTCACTAGTATAGCTAGTATTCTGCTTCTTTAGACATGCAATTATCTTCTGAGTCCTTGTTCCCTTATCTTTGTTCAGATGCTCCATGAAGCTCCTATTGTCATGATATGTTCATGAAGTAACTAACTTCATGATGATAGTGGGATTATATTTAGTCTTCTTTATCCTCTTCTGTGAGAGGAAGCAGAGGTCATGTCTTTAATCTGTAAGAAAACCTGAGGACATTTTCCACAGAAAAATGTGTAGAAGTAATAGTTTAAGAGCATCCCTTTTAACTTGGGACTCTCCAGTCCACCCAGTATAACTCCTTTGGATTATATGCCTGCATTTCTGCGCATGAAATTTGCTCAGTGTAATTTGTTGATCCTTGAATTCAAAAAGAGCTTGTTTACTACAACCAGTGTCTTAACAGAAGATGTGACCTGGAAGTGGTGAGTTTGTTAATGGGAAAGGAGGCTGGAAGAACATCAGCCTATCATTTAGGAAGTATGGCAGGTTTTTTATTCTCTGTGTCCCAGGCAAGGAGCAAGTTGGGAAAGGGTACATTAAGACATACAGCCTCTGTTTCTAGGTGATTGAATAATAATTCAGTTCTAATTCAGTCAAAATCTCTTCAGGGAGGTCAAGGCAAGACCTGTGGCATAGTCTTTTCTCATAAGATACCATTCAACAACTTACTTCCTCCTGAATAGTGAAGAATTTAAAGAGTTTACCAATCAGAAGAGTAGGGAAACCTCTGTGTGCTCTACCCTGTTGTGGCAGTAATTAAACCAATGCCAAGACTGCAAAAATGGAAGTTCTCTTTAATTTTCATTAGTTTTAAACAGAAATGGGAAAATATTTAGTTGTGTTTGATACATCCTGTCAGATTTTAAGTCTGAATAGAAATGGAGAGCAGAAACAGACACCAGAAAGAATGTCCCAGCTATGAAGACCGATACTGTGAGTGGCAGGTGTTTGTTTCCAATGGGGTGATGCTGATTGCATACCTCAGAAACTCATTTTACTATGTCTATTTACTAAGGAATTTACAATTCTGGTGCTTTTGTTAAAATTAATAGAGGAAATGCACATCTCTGCAGACGCCTCACTCTGCCTGCTAAAGACAGAGGTGTACTGGCAGTTTCTGTCAAGGCTTCTCTGTGTCCTTTGACTTAATGCAAAGGACAGAGTAATATATTGATGACAGAGCTTTCCTTTTCCAAATTTTCTTCTTCATGTACTGATACCCTATTCTTCAATTTTCTTTTTTTCCCCACATAACTGCAATTAATTTGCCTTTCCTTCTCTGCTTGTCTTTCTGCTGCTGGGAAGATTTTTCTCTTTTCTTTTTGTCCAGCTCATCATTTTTCCCCTTCATTGTCCCCCAAGACTTCTATTCTGTAGATGCTACTCACACAACATTATTCTCTGTGCTTACCTCTGTTTACCATGAAAAACAAGAGCCATTGTAGCTGAAAGTTTTCATGGATAGTATTGATCAAGATGGCAAGTAATATAGTATTGCTGAGAAATGCTTACTAAGGCATCATAATCTACCTGACAGAGAACAACCTAGTGCTCCATAAGTGGTAGTCCATGTTCAAAGTTCAGAGTCCAACCCTAATGGTTAATGGTAACTCTGGACCAGAAGTTGCAACACTGGTGAGTCTTCAGCACAGTGATTTGTCTGTGTAAACCAACACTGGAGGAAGTAAGGATTTGGATGTGTTTACTGCTCATTAATTCAGACAATTCATTTCTCCCAGAAAGTTCTGGTAATGCTATAATGTACATAAACCTCTTTTGTGTCCAGTTCTGCTCACCTGTGCATTCATTGTGTGAAATGTAGTGGATGGAGAATGATGGTAACTTGCAAGCGAAGTCTATAGCCACAAAGCTATATAGATTTGCCTAGATCATCTTAGGTTTAGGTAAATTCTTAGTTTCTTATCTACAGATAATTTTTAGATGGTCTTTTGATTCTGTTACATTGTGTTCTATTAGAAGAGTAAGAAAGAAGAGCACAGGAGAGAGAAAAGGTAAGGAATTAATTTTTTAAAAGTAATTAGAAAAAAAAAAGCTAGAGAAGTTTAGCCCCTGGTCAAACTTAAGACTGAAATGGATATTTTTTTGATAACTGATAAGAATACTGTGCAGCTTTACTATGAGGCTAATATATTATTTACAATCTCTTTGTGTTTTAATTTCCTTGCTGTTAAATGCTCACACATTTGCAAATGATGTGATATTCACAATAAAGTACATTTTCTATGTAACTGTTTTTTTAAAATAAAGTCTTTTTGGTTTGGATTTTATTGTGAGTGATGGAAAAGACAGTTTTTGCTGTCTTTCTCTGCTCTTAGGAAATTAAACTGGCACAGTTCATGAGGAGATTAGATTGCTCCCAGAAAATTTTCACACATTCTGGAAGAAATATAAAACTCTGGTTCTAAATTACATCAAGTTCTTCTGCACACATAAACACTTCACTCTTTCTTCCCTTCTGCATGATCCTTAGTTCTTCTTTGTCTCTTCTGTGTCTCTTCTGAGTTGATTCCTCAGCTGGATAATTCAGAGCCAGAAATTCGTGTTTTTAAATTTTGATTCAGCAACTGAGCAACTCAAAAGCAAACAGTGCAAATGAGAACATTTGCCAATATACTTGTTAAAAGTCTGATGCTTTTGTGACCCTTTGCATCTACATTGTTTTTCTTCATGCTGCAAAATGCAGATTATTCCATGAAACAAATATGGTGCAGAGACCTGTTTAGCGTACAGAATGCATAGTTTTGATCATTAGCAGTCCCAAAAGACACTGCAAAAATCTTCATTAGAAGAAAAGAGCATCTCTGGAGAGCCACCCTGAATGTGATGTTTTCCTGTTGGAAAGTGAATGGATTTTTGTCTGTTCTGGAGTTGCAGCTCTCAGCTTGAATATTCACTATGTAAGAAGCGTATGTATAGCATATAGTTCATCACCACTGCCAAAATACCAGTTCATTAAGTTCCCTCAGCCTTTCATGAGCGCTTCCTGAATGTAACCAAGTCATGCTCACAGATACACACACTATGAAAGTGACATTTAAGAGCTAATTTTGAAGCTATACCTAGGAAATGAGCTCTTTAATCATCAGTTTGTTTTCTGGGAATGTGCCTTGTACACAGTCTATGTCACTCTGAGAGACAACACCTTAAAATCTGTGCTAGCTCCCCCTGAAAGATAAAGACTGAGCCTTCTAACTAGAAGGGCTGTGTTTGTACCATCAGAGAGAGAGGGAATACACTCTGATTTATAGCAACAGTTAGGACTTGCCAGCACAAATAGATTTTGTTACACCCTGTGCCATTTAGATATTGTGCACATACAGATTTTGTTATACCCTGTGCCACTTTCTATTTTATCTGTCTATTCATCCATCTGTGAAGTAAACCAAATCAAAAAAGTATATAATCACTCCTGGCACTAAAATAATGAATAAGAAATTACAATTTCTGGTAGATATTTAGTAAAACGTAGAAGGAATTCAGTCTTGTTACTTGCACTGTGGCAGAGGAATATAGCAACAGCCAATGGACTGTGTCATGTGCTCACTTAGTCAATTTTATGATCTGAGTTGCTTGGTCAACTCCAATTCTGGACAGTTTTCTGATCAACACCACAGCTGTATATCGCTCTCTGTTGTCATCAGAAAAAAATAATCCACCTTTCCATGAATATAATAGTGAGGAGTATCTGGGTCACTGATTCAGGATGATGTGTTCCCAGCACACCTGCAGGAGGTCACTGATTCAGGTCATACCTACAATGCTGGCTGTCTCTGGAGTAGGTCCAAATGTATTAATTCCTGATTCAGAGTCTTTAGATGCACAGACACGTTTTGTTAACACTGCTGCAAGATGGTCTCAAGATGACAAAGGTGGTGCAAGCATTTCTGAATAATATTTTTACTGTTGCCTCAAGTACAGGAAGTGATGCTTGAATACTGCTGTAAGCATTAGGGAAACAATAATTCCTTCTCCAACAGAACATGCTTTGTTTAGCATCAGGAATACCACAGGTGAGGACATAACAGAAAACATAAACAGAGGAAACAATATAACAGAACCGGCAAGCTTTTCATCTCTTAATGTCATATGGAGATGCTGTGGGGATGAGAAGTTAACACATGGATGCCAGCTGTAGCAACTAAATGTCTCAAGGAAACTTGTTCTTAGTTAATGAAATCCATTCACGAGTGACCTAATAAAACTCAGAAGAGATTACCAGATTTATTCTTGGAAAGGAAAGAAAGTGAAACTCAGAGGCCAACAGACTCTAAACATGATGAAAATGCAACTGTTAATTCAGATTTTAATCTCCAGATGTTCAAATAAGTTTTTTGCTTTTTGGGGTTTTTGGAGATAACAAGTTGCATAATATGTTGGAAAATGACCTGTAAAAGTACATAAAACAAACTCAGACAAAATCAGAAAACAGTTATATTCAGAAACAGGTCTGGATGTTCTGTGAAAAACTGACATTATCTGAGAAGAATTCTGGCTTTACCATGAACTCATTTTTAGGAAAACTAGGCTGCTATGCTGCCCCTGGAGCAACCAGGAAATGGTGACTTACAGAAAGAGGTTACTATGTTGGGTCTAAACTAACTGCAGTATATAGTACCTCAATGCAACAATGCAGCTAAATCTAAGACATATTTGATGTGTGCTATTGCATTTCTCCTTGTCCTTTTCCTCCTGTGTGCATTAGGAGACCGTGGAAATAACAAGGGGTGACTTGAGGTTATCTTGTAACCTGCGAGCCACCTCTCATGCCCATCATACTTGCCTATGTGAAACTCTGTATTGCAAACATAACTGAAATTTTCCTTATGCTGCAGACCTTCTTGTTTGTTGTAACACTGGAAGCTCCACGTAGCTATTAATTTTGTTTGCCTGAATAAATAGAAGGTACAAATAGATTAAGAGCATCTTGTGCTTTAAACATGACAAGTCAAAAGCTTACCCTGCCCTTTTAAAATGTTTATGGTAAACTGATGTCCTTCATTGGCTGCCAAAGTAGCAAAAATGCTTAAATTATTTGAAATCTAACTAGAGGCAGTATCATTATTCTATGTATTTCACATGGGATTTTACTATTGATCATTTGATCAATAAAAAAAAAATTAAAACCTCAAGATTTTAACTCAAACTTTTAGGAAGTCCTTAATGTAATGAGTCTCATTAGTGTCAAACTGTTTGATCAGGGATCTGACTAAAAGCCATTTGACATTAGTGAGAGTAATTATATTAAAGGCCATTAAAATCAGTGCCATATACAAATGCAGGCCAAGTTAAGAAAGCCTATGTGTGTGTGTGTGTGTGTGTGTGTGTGTGTGTGTGTGTGTGTGTGTGTGTGTGTGTGTGTGTGTGTAATGTATTTGTCAGTAAATTCAGTCCTATTCATGCAGTTGTTCTGCATAGCTTACAAAATAGGAAGATATGGAGACATACAGAGGAGAGTTTACTGCTCACCTTTATACCCCAATGATTTTACTGAAAAACTCCTTAATTTTTTTCTCTGGCATTATCTTATACTAGTTCCAAATTCTCTCAAAAGACAGCTGCAGGTTCTCAAGTTGTTAAGATGTAAAACTGTCAATATTATGTATTTCTTACTACATTCTCAGCAGGAGATTGAGTAGTGAAATTTGAACCTTCTTGAATCTGTTTCTTCCAGCAAGACAATACAAAAGGGCTGACTGTGCTGGAGGTTCTGAGAATGTGAGTGCAGCAGCTCATTGTTAGAGCTGCATATATATAATATTCATTTCACTTTGGATGTGGTTGTATCCCCTGTGTGTAAGCTATTTAGGCAGCAGGACAGAGGAGATAAAACGCTGCATAACATGCACACCCATGTTAGGTATATTTTTGCACCTCAAGAGCTAACAAATAATAGAACCAATCCTGTTTAATCTCATAAATACCTTCACCTGATGTCTACAGAAAAAAATACACAAATGTAAAAGGCAAATTTTTCAAAGTTCTGCTCTTATTATATGGAATTGTTGTCTAAAATGTTTTGCAACTGATGCATAATGTTTGTTGCTAATTGAGCTCTGCCATGCAGCCAAGTGGTTCAAATGGATTGTAAAATCACATCAGATTTATGTTTAGGTGTATTTGAAAGTTTGGATGCAATTATAAAATGCAATTGATATGCCAACAATTATTTGTCATTTTACAGCACGATCTTTTTAAGTGTGGTCAATTTTCTGCCTCCATTTTTTAATGTGGCTAGAAAATGTGTCAGAGTTACTTATTTGTTTGTAAAGTTATCTGTATAATTTTGAAGCCTGGACATTATGCTAGTGCTTGCCTCACAGGCAGTATGAGATCTTTTCTTAAAGCAATTCTGAAAAAATGGGAAATAAGTAATGTTACGGTCTCTTAATTTTCTTCTTAATTAAGTATTTGAGGACAGCACCCAGGCTTGTAAGGTTTTTTTATGGTTTTGGTTTGGTTTGGTTTTTTGGTTTTGGGGTTTTTTTGGAGATACAGGAGCTGAATTGTGCTTGTGACTTTGCCATGCAGGATTGTAGTTTTTTAAAATTTGTTTACACTGCTCTTTGAAGATCAGGATCTCACATGCATAGAGGTATCTAGTGTGCCTCTGGATACACTTGTGACAGGTGCTCTGTAAGCTTATATTGTGCTGCATGGCTTAATTAGTGATCTGGGTTTTTTCTTTGTGAGGCAGGGCCTAGATAAACAGATACCTGAGATTAAGATCTTTTCCTTCTATAGCTTTTACAACGCAGACTGCTTTATATTTGCTTTTTTGTGTGTGTTTTTTCCCATCTGGTTCATGGTTTGGTTTAGTTATCCACTGCAAGTCGCTTTGCAGAGAGCAGACATTTATCAGTGTTTGCAGAGTGTGCCATCCCCTTCCTGCCTGGGAAGCAGAAAGAGAGCATGGGGTGGTGTTGTGATGATGACCTTTGGCAAGCTGAGATGCAAAGCACCCCGTAGGAATTTCCTCCAGCACAAAGGTATTTAACAAATTATCCAGTTCCATGGTGGGACCTAGTCAGTAGGTGGTCCACTTCAGTGTCTGTCTGTCTTTCCTTATCCTCCTCTAGGTTTAGAGAAGCTGCAGTAAGAGGAGGAAAAAAAAAAAAAAGAGAGAGAGGAAAAAAGGAAGCAAAACAAAAGCCAGCTATTAAACTGGAAAGACATGTGATCTGCATAATTGCTTTAATTGCAGCTAGTTCTGCAATGAATAGTCCTGATGTCAAATTCAAAAACGACTTAGGAGAAAAAAATATCTCTGAGTCCTTTACTATAACATGAAAGACATAAAGAAACTCTTATGATCATTACCATTCGGTCTAAAGAGGCAGTGATTGTTTAATTATTGAAGAAAGGGTTAAATTGGCAGGAATAAATAAACAAAATTAAACTATTCACCTCTCTGTCCTTTCTGAGTTACACAAATTGGTATACAGTCATGCAAGGAAGAGGTGGTGGTCAGAAGGGATTTTTATCATAATTGTAGAAAATGTTGTAGATGAAAAATATCTATCAAACAGACTACTCCAAAAGTTCTGCTATCTCAGAAATCCCAAAATAACAGAGAATGAAACCTGTCTTGGCTATTGTCAGAAGCAAGATTGTCATCCACAGGATTAATCTCCAAACCCTGGAGACAGGGTTTAGAGAAAGGAAAGATAGCCAGCCCTGACTCCAGTGTTTACTATGGCCTTGCATAGGAAACTCCATGTTTTTTTCCCAATTTCTTTAAATTGGGATAATAAAACACAATTACCTGTCTAATTTTGTGTTACAAAACTTAGTGTCTGGAGAATGCATTTGGGTGTAGAGGAGCAAAAGATTTATAAGCCTCTTTCAAAATCTCTTCTTGAGACATGAACAGTGATAAAACTTCTGTTTGTATTGAAGAAGCCCATCTTTACAGAGAGAAAACCTAATAGGGTTATCCAAATATAGTGTCTAGTAATAAAGAAAAGGCACCTGAGAGAAATGTTTATCACCTATGCAGCCATGGAGTATGGTTCCTGAAGATACTCTGGCTTGAAAAATTAGTAATTTTTTTTATCTTTCATTTCTACTTCTGTTTGGTAAATATAGCACAGAAATAATTCCATTTTCTTTTCTTCTCTTTGAAAAATTAGATGCTTTAATCTTTGTGGTTGGTTGACCCTGATCAGCAATTAAGCACCCACCAGCTGCTCATTCACTCCCCCTCATCAGAAGGGGGGAGTGGATTGGAAAAGCAAATGTGAGAAAAACCTCATAGATCAACATAAAGACAGTTTAATAAATAAAGGAGGGAGCGCGGGGGTGGTGGGGGGAAGTAGGGACAAAAAAAAAGGAAAACCTATGTGATTAAAAGGCTGTGGCTCACCACATCCCAAAAACAGGCTGATGCCCAGCCAATCTCTGAGTAATGAGTACTTTGGAAAGACTCATCCCCAAGTCTTTATTGCTAACTATGATGTTAGATGGCATGGAGATCCCTTTGGTCTGTTTGGGTCAGCTGCCCCAGCTGTGTGCCCTCACAGCCTCTTGCCAATCCCTGGGCCCTGCCCATAGCAGGCAGAGTGAGAAACAGAGAAATCCTCGATGCTGTGCAAGCGCTGCTATGTAGTAGCTAAATTATGGGTGAGTTGACAGCAGTGTTTTGGTCACAGAAAGCATGCTGACTGCTGTGAAGAAATTTAACTCCATCCCAGACAGTCCCAGCACACCGTTGCATTATTCAAAGTGCTTTTTAAATGGTATTTGGGTTCCTTCTAAAATTCTAGAGTCTTCTTCTCATTCTGTGTGTGTACATTGGACTGAGATGCCTCTAAGCTTAGTTCCAGGCACCTCATACTCCAACATAAAAGATTCATACCAGTGGATATTTATATCCAGTCTGAATCAAATCCTTAGATTCAGACACCCCAAAATTTAGGAAATTTAAGATTTACATTTGAGATTAATGTTTTAGGACCATCTTGTATATTGAAGATGGGTAAAATAAAAGAAGGCATGCTAAAATAAAGAGATACCCAAGATGCAGCAGGTGCCACCCTCTTTAAAAGATTGAAAACTTTCAACTAACTATTTTTCATCTCTTTATTTTGTGCATTTTTGTACTTCCTTGGGCTTTCTATAATAGAAAGCTAAAGAGACTGCTGTGGTGAAATATCCTGACTGTCAGGAGATGGGAATTAGTGTGGATTAATAAGAAACAGAAAGAAAGCCTATACTAATGGCATTTCCCATCCAGTCTTCCTGACTATACATCAAAATGCAATCATGTTCAAAATGTCAAGTGAATTTGCCTTGTTCCATGCCTGTCATCACATCCCTTTTTACATCCTTTAGCCCCTGCTCCCTATTAGCCTATAGGGTACATATTGGTGCCTGTCTAGTCCCTTTACACAGAAACAGTGTACTTTGAAAAGAATATCTTTTTTTTTTCATGATCAAGTGATCATGGATATCAGAGTTATGGAACAGGGTCGCCTTTGGTAGTGAATACTGATGTAGAGTCAGGTTACAATCAGACTGAATGTAGAATATGCTAGCTATTACAAGGTATTGTTTCCCTCAGTTAATATTTTATAGTGTGTGATATTAACCTTCCTTCCCCCCTGTTGTACTAACATGCACCCTTATGGTAGCCTGACCTGTGAAAATGAGAGCTTTATACTGGTGTTGGCTTTACTTATGACATCCTTCCTCAGTTCTCCTGGATAAATGAGCAGTTGCGGAAGACAGGCAGAGAGACCAGCTTCAGGAATGAGGTTGCAGTTATTTTGTGCCTCGCAGCCTCCATAAATTGCAGGCTTGAGAGGCTGAGCCAGAATAAAGCTTCATTCTATTTTACCTTTCTGTTTCTGCTGATGACATTTAATATCCTTTGTTTTGCTCAGTGTGGCTGCTTGTCTGGCCCCTTCTGATCGAGTGTTCCTCCATCTTCACTTGGAACTTTAAGTTGAATCTGAGCACCAAATAAAACAGATGTTATGCAAAAACTGCTGTCTCTGGGGAAAACTGAGACCTGGATGTACCGCAAAGAAAACAAATCTGGGAAAACAACTGAGTGGAGGGAACAAACTTTAGAAAGTGTTCAGACCTTAATTATTCTGTGAGCAAAGGGGGTAACCAAAGAAGATACCATTTTCTTTAGATTGAAAATGAAGGAAGCAGCAAAGAAGACAAAAGTTCCCATTATCTTCAGGAATGGATAAGTGTAATAATTCTGAATTAGAATTAAGGCAGAATTGAATATTGAGAATATTAATTCTAGCTGAAAAATTATATACCCCAGTAGAAGTTGAAAAAAATATATGGATGGTGTAGAGCATTCAGAAAGGAAGTAAAAAACCAGGAAATTTCACAATTTCTTCTTGTGAGGCAGACTCAAATTGATTTAGAAATTTTAGATTCTGAGTCCCCTGAGGAGGCCAAATTTAAAATATTCCAGAATGCTGGGTACTCCAGAGAAGACAGAGGAAATACCTGAAAATCACTAAAGATATTTCCCCATATCCTGCTGAAAATTTGTGGTTGGTAGTCAGTATTCCAGTAAAGTGGAGAAAATGAAAACTGTTATACAAAAAGAAATGTAAAGAAACACACGGGATTGCATGTAGTGCAGATTTAGAGCCCAGCAGAGCAGCATGGGCTGTGTGAGCTGGGACTTAGCAAGCATTTTCTTTAGTGCTTAAGTGTATGCATATGGAGCATACCAGACACTGAGAATAACAACAGAACCATTAATTTAGGGCATTTTCTCTAGGACTGCTAAGCAATATGGGAAATTATTGGGCTATTAATTTGACGGTGATTAGGATATCTGTTAAATTACTTTGGACATTGTTTCTGGCAACAAATGACCTAAAAAGTGTTTTGTTTACACTGAAGAGAAGCCAAACCTCTGAAAGCAAACAATTAAACTGTAGGTTTCCTCTGCTAAGCTTCTCCTCACTGCAGGCACAGGGAAATAAAATGTTTGGATAGGCAGGAATTTGCTGTGGTACTCCATGCTGAACCCTGGAGCTTGTCACTAGAAGACCCCAGAAAAACTGAAGACAGATTTGAGGACCTCATACAAAACACTCTGCCCATAACTGAAAAAAGACAAAACAAGCCTTGTTGTGTGATTCGTACTCCTAAGAATCCCCTGAAGCTTTAGGTGGAGGATTAAATGAGGATTTAGTTAGTTTTATTTGCTCTGGTTCAGGAATACCAGAGCTGTACACAACTAGATCACCTCCTAGTACAGATTTTGACTGGCCCAGGCCTGAGTGTATGACTGCATTTCTGTCAAATCAGCTAGAATACACAGTACAGTATTTATTCTGGCTTCATGGTCACTGCAGGAGGACAGGTGATATGTGATCTGCCAGAAAATCTGCCAGAACAATGTTATCCTTTAAATACTTTTGTTTTGAACAAATTTGGATCCACAGAGTGAGTCTGAACTAGCCAAACCATTTTTTCTTTTGCATCCACAATATTTTGGATCCAGCATATGTGCCCTAATCCATCCATTTTCATGAAAGCATGGCTGAGGAATCAGAAGGCTAAGAGGACATGTAGGGGAAAAAGTGGATGTCCTTCCCTTGTGTATAGATTTCATTTACCAAGAAATAAATATGTAGGAAATAGAATGTAATACATTACCACTAGGAAGGTGGGGCCCTCTTTCTTCCCTTTTGGAAGAGGAGACATATGATATTTGAGAGTTTGCCCAGACAGGCAATATATTTCACATGCTAAAATCCCCAATGCTCTGCCCAACCACATACATGCTCTCAGAAGTATTGCTAGCATTTTAGGGAAACTCTGAGGTTCCTAAATATATTTCAGGAAGCTGAAGTCAATGTAAGGGTAGGTTTTTAAGCTCAATTGATAAAATTAATAAATGCACATGCTTTCAGCATATTATACTGTTAGTTATACTCCAAATAACAAAAAACCACCAGAATTGTAATTGTGCTTTTGTTTTTTAGTTATTTAACCAGAAGTGAACCTTTTCTGGAGAAGCAGGGCAGGCTGTCCTAAAGCTGACAGTTGGTGTACTTGTGGCAAAAGTTTTCCCTGAAGCTTGTCAGACAAATCACGGTGTTACAGAATTGTTAGGGTTGAAAGGGGGTCTTAGGAGATCACCGAGTCCAGCTCCCCTGCCAGGGCAGGGTCATCTAAAGCACACAGGACTGTGTCTATGTGGGACAGACACAGGTCCTGAGAAGCAGACTCCACAACCTCCCTGGGCAGTCTGTTCTGGTGCTCTGCCACCTTCAATGTAAAGACCTTCTTCCTCATATTGAGATGGAACTTCTTTTATTTTAGTTTATGGGTGTCACTCCTTGTCCCATCACTGGGCACCACTGGAAAGAGTCTGGCACCATCCTTTCAGCACCAGCCTATGAGGTACTCGTATCTGTTTATGAGATTCCCCTATTCGTTTCCTAAAGACTAAGGAGGGCCAGCTCCCACTGTCTCTCCTCATAAGAGAGATACTTCATACCCCTCATTATCTTTGTGGCCTCCACTGGACCATCTCCATTAGCTCCTTTTCTTTCCTGTACTGAGAGGCCAGAGCTGGACACAATATTCCTCACCTGGAGCCGAGTAGAGGGGGAGGATCACGTCACTTGACCTGCTAGTCACATTCTTCTGATGCACCCCAAGATAAGGTTTGCTCTTCTGGCCATAAGGGTACTCTACCTGTTTATATCAACTTGTTATCCACAGAGACTCCCTGGTCCTTCTAGTAGATAAGACCTGCAATGGTGCTTGGGGCTCTTCCTCCCCAGGTGTAGGATCCTGCATGTGCATGAACGTCATTAGGTTTGTTAACCCTCATTAGGTTTCTGTCTGCCCATTCCTCCAGCCTGTCCTGCTGAATGTCAGCACAGCTTTCAAGTGCACCAGCCACTCCCCACAGTTTTGTGTCAACAGTAAACTTGCTGAGGGTGCATTTGATCCCTTCATCCAGGAAAGCAAGATGAGCAAGACTGGACCTGGTATTGATCCCTGGGGAACATCACTGACTACAGGCCTCACACTGGATTCCACTTTGCTGATCATGATCCTCTGAGCTCTGCCATTCAGACAGCTCTTGATCCACCTCACTGTCCATTCATCCAGCCCACAATTCCTAAGCTTATCTACAAGAATGTTATGGGATTCAGTGCCAAAATCCTTGCTGAAGTCAAGGTAGCCAACATCCACTGCTCTCCCCTTGTCAACCCATCCTGCCATGCTATCATAGAAGACTATCATATTTGTCAAGCATGATTTCCCCTCTTTGACCCTCTTTTCTTCTATATCTTGAGGAGTTCCAGTATTCCCTGTTCCATCACCAGAGACGGATATGAAGCTGACTGGCCAGTAGTTTCCCAGGTTCTCCTTATTGCCTTTTTTGAAGATGGAGGTAACCTTGTCCTTCCTACAGTTGTCAGGCGCCTCTCCCATTCTTTTTCAAAGATGATTGAGAGTGGCAGACCAACATCATCTTCCAGCTTACTCAGCACCCATTGGTGCATCCCAACAGGGCCTGTGGATTTGCTGTGTTTAATCTGTGTAGCCAGTCTCTAAGCTGACCTCTGTGACCAAGGGGAAGTCTTCCTTTCTGCAGCCTTCTTCTCTTACATCCAAAGTCTAGGATTCTTGAGAACTATCCTCAGCAGTAAAGACTGGGGCAAAGAAAACCCCCCATAATTTTTTCTTCTCTGTGTTTTCTCTTACCAGGATGCCCACCTGATTTATCAGTGGCTCTACATTTTCTTTTTGCTGCTAATACACTTCTAGAAGCCCTTCTTGTCCTTTGCCAGACTCAACTCCAGGTAGGCTTTGGCCTTCCTAAAGATGCTGTATGTTATAGCCACACATCAGCAAGATCCAGCAAAAGAAAAGGGAGAAATGTAAGTGAACAGTATAGTGCTGCCCTACTTGGGGGCATCCCATAGTTAAAGTGGATTTAGTATTACATGAAACGTGTCATATTTCATATCTCAATTCCAAGATTTCAGAAATAGAGTAAGCCAGCATGGACTGACAGTCTTGCAAGGACACCCCAAACCAGCCTGTGCTTTCTTCCTTGGTTTTTCTTTTGCTCTTCCTAAAGGTGTTAAAGCTGTACTTTCTTTCTCTCTTTCTCTCTTTTACTTTGCTGAGTTAATTTAATCTTGGATGGGTTTCCCAATCCATTTCACTGCAGGACCACACAAGAGCTTGTGTTGTCACGACCCATTTTTGGTGCATTATGATTGACTTATTCTGAAATAAACTGTGTAACTTAGCTGTGTAGTTTAACTAGTTAAAGCACCTATTTTATCTAGATACAGAGACAAAGGCATTCTGTTCAGTAGTCAGAGGAGGAGCATTGCTGAGGGATGTGGCTAGGACATGGAGGTTATTCTGTATTACCTTACACCACTGTGAGGAGCAGAGGGAAGGGGACTCTCACTTCTGAGAGAAGTGTTTTCTGTCCCCTCTAGAAAACAGAGTGGCAGGGCAGAAGGGAGAACTGTCAGGCATTGTTTGTTGTTGCAGGCTCAGTGGTGAGTTTGTTTTTTTTTGCATGTGAATCAAAAATCACATCTCTCTTTTGTACACTTTCTTTCTTGGTATTGTTGCTGTTAGTTTGTTTTATTGTCGTTTCCAGTAAATAGTTCCTATCTCAACACATGATCTTTAACTTTTGTACGTCCAATTCTTCTCTCCAGCCACCCGCAGTGGGGAGGGGGAGAAGAGAGGAGAGTGAGCAGCAGGATGGTTTTATTTGGAATACTAACTTGGGTGTACCGTTCCTAAACCATGACAAGAGGAAAATAAACTCTGAGTTGGTTGACACTTTTCGGTCACTAGTAATTAACATGCTCATTTTAAAATGGTCTTGGTTTGTCGCAGATATGTTGTTCTCAGATAAGCTAGTTCACAGATGGTGCTGTGTACCATACTGTAAACATGACTGACCACAACATGCAACTGTTACAGAGAGGAGTTTCTCTGCTAATGAGGTTGATGTAAGTCAATTTTTTATTGTGTATATTTTAAAATGTTACTTTCTTAGCTTTGAGAGAATGCTGTGGCAGTGTGGACTGTACTATTAAAGGCTAAAGTTGCCAGACAGAGGTTGTGGACTGGGGGCTGTAAAGTTCTCTTTGTTGTTGTGCACAGCTAATTAAAACCAAATAGAAATAAAACCAGATCTTTTGCAAGAACCTTAAGCCCTTGAATGATTGCTACAATGTCACCCACATTTTCCTAAAGAACTTGTAGTCGTAAGAGAAGGCAGGAAGCACTGGATGGGGACAAAGAGTAAGTAGGTTATTTTATCAAGATAAGACCAAGCTATGATACAAGACACTATAGAAAACTCAGGTACATTTGCTAAACTGCCTGAGCTCTAATCTTTACTATGTAGGCTGAATTTTCTGAAGAACTTCTGTTTTTTCAGCATGCTCTTGTTGTCTGGAGCTGGCTTTGTAGTGATGACAGTGATAAGCAGCTCTGGTGATACAGAACACACATAGCTACTTGGTCCACAGCTTTGTTTGGCAGGCCACTTCTGTTTACTGTTTCCTTTTGTTTTCTTTGAAAAGCACGATGCTGCACATGTGCAATCTTGCTGATTGCTCCACAGATTTTTCAGTGGTCCTGAATATCTATGAATGACCTCCTGTAGTGGTTACAGGAAAAAGGGTGCCAATATGGGTGTAACCAGACTGTGTATTCTACTCTGATCTACATAATTTCCCATGCACTGTTAATGATGGGTCATTCACAGCAGCTGCCCGGTGCACACCCGATCCCTCAGGCTACAAGCTGGATGTTAGATGAGAAGAGGCAAACCCTGTGAGGAAGAAGAGTCTTCACTGTGACTCCTCCCATGATAGCTCCCATAGGGAAAGCAGCAGCAGCAGCCATCCTGAGGGGCTCACCTCTGCTAATGGGCCATAATGAACAGAGTAGACACCAGCAGAATAGGCTGCTGAAACGACCATCAGACACTCCAAAAATACCCCACAACTCATAGGACCACATCACTCCACTGTGAACTCCCTCATGCTGGGCAGGTACCACCTGAGCTCTACTGCATATACTCTTGAGGTTTGGGGGTTTGGGACACCACCACCGCTCTGTGGACCCAAAGGAAGACCCAAACTTCCACAGAAGGACCAGGCTTTCCACAGAACCACCACTTTCAACAAGCCTGCAACCTTCACTTCAACAACTGCTTAAGCAGGTGGTTGACTGCTAACAGGGTGCCAGGTTGTACTCTGACTTGGTGTGTTTAAGCCAGTTTTTCTGTATCATTGCATTTATTGTAACCTTTCTATTAAGTTGTAACTCCAACCTGAAATCTCTCTCAAGGTGTTTGTGTGGGATTCATTTCTCCTGCTGGTTTACTTTTAAACTGGCACACTAAAAAGTACTATATTATTGGGAGACTTTTTTCATTTTGTGTAATAGGAAAGTTTATTTCTGTGGGGAGGAGAAATGGGAGAATTGAAAGCAAATCCATTGGCTTAGCTGAAATAATGGAGGATAAATGATGTCACCTTTCTTAAAATAAATCTGTGGTCTGAATGCCACTCTTTATCCGAATTTCAGGTATTTTCTCCCTAGGCACTCATGTATGACCATCTGTGAAGACAGAATGGATATGCTGGAAAAACCTTTTGTCCAATTTGATGTGACAGATCTTTTGTTCTCTTGTTCCTGGGAATTGGGAGACTTTAGAGAACAAATAACTGAGATGTGGCTTGGTGAGCTAATGTAGCTCCTAGAGGGTCAGAAATGTGGCAGAGTTGTTGCTAGTGCACCAACTGTACAACACTGGAAGAGAGAAGAGGGCTATGTGACACCAACCCTTTCCCCATCAGCATGCTTACAGGTTTCATTGTCACTTAGGGCTGCTGCTGTTTGTACTGTACCTATGCTGTCCTATGGATGCTCCCACTTCTTGGGTTTTTATTGCGGTACTGATTACTGATACATTTGGTCATCCAAAATACCTGCCTCAGACCTTGTAAAGAGAAACAGCAGACCAGTGGTGTCTTTAGTAAGATTTTTTGACTCTATATGGCCCCTCTGTGTCTATTCCTAAATCATGTTTTTTAAATATTGAGTGTTTAAGAAATAGGGTAAGTTCTTGGATTTTGTTCTTCATTCTCTAATTTTCTAGAAACTCTGTATAAGTCTCAAGATTGCCAGATGGATTTAATTTTTCAGCCTTCATTTTTCGTTAAAAAAAATGAGAGACTAGCTGACTTTGGTATTTTTTAGTGACTTCAGATGAGACACTTCCCCTGATCTTCTGTGGATCCAAGGGGTCTCTAAATCTTCATGCTGGCACCAGGAGAAGAACCTCTGATCAGTCTGGGACATGGGTAAGATCCCATTCAATAATAAGGGATTCTTTTGGGAATCCTGCCCATATAAGATGTGTCGGTCTTCCAGCACATAGTGGGAGTTACCCCCCCAGTGTGGGGGTTATTTGGTATTCTGAAATTTGGTATCTGACTTGTTTTTTTTCAACTGATAATTGTTTTGTATTTGTATTTGTTCCTGAACTGTAACATTATGGGTCTACTATTCGAAAGTGGGTAGTGGACAATCTAAAGGGGGCATTCTGACACGCTTGATTGCATTTTTGACATTGGAGAGAGAAATGTCGGTCACCTGGGGAAATGTCTACCAGGGAGAATTCAGTTTAGTATTGTAATCAATGGTGGCCATTGTGCAAACTATGCTCTGGGAAAAAAGTGGCCACAAAATGGAACCTTGAACATTGTTATAGTTAATATTGTTTTTAAGATGGGAACAGAAATGGGATGAGGTTATGGATGCTGATATATTCTTCACTTTGTGGAATCAGATGGAATGGCAGAAAAATTGTGGCTTGAATTCAACTCCCTCAGACTCTTTTGTGCTGGGTCTTGAAAGGGAGAGTCAAGGAAAACGGTTAAAATGTTGTTGTTCTATGTGCAGCATATAGCAAATTTGTTGTAAACATCTCCCCAGTAAGGAGGATGATTTCGATCTTATGGTCAGTCCTAATCACAGCTTAGAGAGGAGAACAAATAACCAGGCAACCAAGACTGATATCACAAGGGAGCTGGTGCACAAAGAGGCAGATTTAACACATATAGATGAGAAGATAGAGGAGATAGGGAGAATGTATCCAAGAGCAGAGGCTTTTAGTCTTGTTGCAGGGAGAACTAGAGCTAAACTCAGAGATATGACAATAGCTGACTCCGTTGGATGGTAGATGCTAAAAGTTTCATTTTCAATAGCAGACTTTTATGATTGGAAGTCAGTGGCTGGCATCACCTTCTAATACTCAAAAAACCCTCCAAAAATCCTCAGAAGGTTGCAAAAATCCTCAGAAGGTTGCAATCCTGAGAAGGATTTCCAAAGGAATGGTGCCCCTGGGGAAAGGAAGGGGGCACCTTGAATCTTTGCCTTGGGAGACTAGGTATTGATCAAATGTGCATACTGTAATAAAGATGGGCATTGGAAAAAGGATTGTCCACAGTTGGAGCATAAAAGCCTCCCTCTCATGGTCATCACCCATGATGACTGTGGGAGACCAGAGGATTCTTCCCTAGCAGAACCTCTGCTTACAGCTAAGCTGGGAAATGAGGAGGTAAATGAGGAAGTAGAATTTTTAGTGGATACAGGAGCTAGTTCCTCTGTGCTCAATACAATAAAAGGAAAGTTGAATAATGATTCTATAACAATCATTGGTGCAAAAGGGAATTGCAAATCTCAGCTGTTTTTCAAGCCCATTGATTTTGAATTAGGAAAAAAACCCTCACCCTTTTATCTACTCAATTCACCAAAGCATCTCTCTGGGAGAGATTTATTGGAAAAACTTAATGCTGAAATCAAATTTTTAAATGGCAAAATATAGGTTATTATTTCTCAACCTCATTATGTGGAAGCTTCTATTTTTGTACTAGTCTCTGAAATTGGATGTGATCTGTCTGCCAGTATCACTTGAGGATGCAGTGATTCCCATAGTCTGGGCTGGAGAGGTGACTGGGCAATCCAGAAGAGCAGAGCCTGGAAGAATGAAGTTGAAACTTGGAGCGGGACTGGTAAGGCAAAAGCAATCTTCTTTGAAAATAGAAAGTCATAAGGGGTTATTTTCTCTTGTGGAAAAATTTATAAAATATGGCCTATTGAAGAACTGTGAATTCAAAATTAATACCCCTATTTTCCAGTTAAGAAGGCAAACAGAGAGGATTACCAGGTACAGGATGCTAGGGCTATAAATCAGATAGTAGAAGATATACACCTGGCAATCCTTATACCTAGTAGAAGATATACACCCAAGTCCTTATACCTTGCTAACAAGCTTGAGTGAAAAATAAAAATAGTTTACAGCATTAGATTTGAAATAAGCCTTCTTTTTTGTCCCTTTGAATACTGAAAGTCAAAAGCTTTTTGCTTTTGAATGGGAAAATTCAAACACAGGGAGAAGGATCCAACTTGGACAGTACTACCACAGGAGTGGTATTTAAAAATAGCCCCACTATGTTTGGAAATCACTTAGCAAAAGTACTGGAGGAATGGAAAAATCAGAACCCTCCTGGAGTTTTGTTACAGTATGTAGATGACATTCTGATAGCCACTGAAACTAAACAGCAGTGTTGGGATCAGAGTGTGGCATTGTTGAATTTTCTGTGACTAAGTGGATCCAGAGTATTCAAAGACAAAGCACAAATAGTCCAGACCACATTAATCTACTTGGGAATCAAAATCTTCCAAGAACAAAGGAGGCTGGGACAGGAACAAAAGAAGCAATTGGCCAGCTTCCAGAGCCACAAATGGTATGAGAGTTGTGTGCATTTCTTGGGATGGTCTGATGGTGTCACCTGTGGATCAGCAGTTATAGGTTGCAAGTAAAGCCACTGTGTGAGCTCTTGAAGGCAGCTCAGGACAACCAAACTTACTTCATGGTTACCCAGCTGAGCTTGGTTAAAACATTTGTTTATAATACTCTCCATTAATAATTGTTTATGTTTTATCTTGCATCATTATTCGTTGTTATAGCTGTTGTAGTGCCTTATGCTTAAAAATTAAATACAGATATTAATGGTTCCCATAAGGAACATGGTCTCAAGAAAAGGGAGACTTGATAAGAACAGTGGAACAGAACAGCATTTTACCTTCATGAGGACAGTCGAACAGAACAGCACAGTCTTGGAGAAATAGATAAAGGATCTAACTTAGGCAAACTGGAGTTGTGCAAATTCATACAAACACAAGCAGGATGCCAGCTCAGCTCTGCAAAACTGACAAAGCAGAAGTTTTGGAAAACAATGATTTTGTACTTACTCACAAGCAGGGGTTGAGGAACATGTTATGTTAAAGACAGACGCCAAAGAACCCCATAAGGACTTCTGGTAAGTACAACCACATAAAATACAGTAATACATGTACATCAGGTAACCAGGGATAGCTGATGAGTATAGAATCACTGCTTATGATAAAAGATCTGCTTACCCGATGTATGGGGCACTTGACTAGAGGAAGGATCCTCTCAGTGACCAGTGTGTTGCAATAAAGTATGCTTTCTTTCTAATACTCAGAAGTGTTAGAAACTTTCTGTCTGGCCAATTTTGGTATCATTTCAAAAGCCTCTCAGAAACTGAGTTTGTGTTTCTCTTTAATAGCTATTGTTTATAAATTAACACCAAAAACAATGGGCTATTTGATGTTCATGCCCAATCACTAATTAGTCAGCAGTCTTTTGTAGAATGAGGATTGAGGTCAATAGTGGGGAGTAAGCCTCTATCATGGATTGGAGGGCCTCCCTGGAGTTTGCAAGCTAATTTGCAGCATCAAGCCTAAGTAGAGTGAGTTAAGATTATGTCAGAGCCTTCCACTGATTTTACTAGTTTCTTACAGTGGGGGACTGTCCAGCAAAATCATGCTACAGTTACAAACTGAAATGGTTTCCCAGAGGAAAAGAAAAGGCAAAATACTTACTGTATTGATAAACACTGAAAAACAACAATGCTCAAGAACCAGGCAGTTTTCATTCTCATCTTCTTTCAGGGATTTTGAAAGGAACAAGCAGCTAATGGTTAGTAAATGCAGACCCTTCATGCAGGAATAACCATGTATTTGGATGTATCTCAGTGCAGATGGAAGACATGTGGTACTGGAGTTGTGATACAAAAAGGCTTACCACAGGCTGCCTGTGACAGAGCATCAGATTGCTGCTTGTGTCCTTTATTTCTGCCACAGAATAAAAGAGAGAAGAAACAGTGCCTTTCACAGAACACTTACTATATCACTTTATGCAGATCATGTGACAAGCCACTGCTGAATTCCTAAAACACCCCAAGAATTCTCTGCTTAATGAAAAGGTTGTGTACTGATTGTGTGCTGGTTCCTTTCTGAGCCACAAAAAGAATGAGCTTTAATGCCTCTGTGATAACTTATTATTCTGTCTTATAAAGCTGAATAGTAGATTTCAATTATCTGTCATTAAAATGAACATTCGTAATTTCTTCTGCACTAAGATGTGGTGTGTTGTGTCAAATCTCTTGCACTTTTAGGTACCATGCAATTCCCTTTTAAGATGTGCTTGAGAACCCTACAGGTTTCATCAGATGTTTTCACATCATCCCTGTGGTAGCATCTCAAAGAGACCACATTATCCTTACAATGTATATGGGTGTGTACACTATTTTTTAGACAGCTTCTTCATTTAGTCCATAAATATTTTAAACCACCAACAAAACCTTATTTCAGATAACTTTGGGTTTTAACTCAAAGCCTGAAATGTGAACTCAGTTTATAGTCAAGACAGACTTTGATTACCAGAAGATTTTTTAAATGTTTTAGGAATTTTTTATCTTCCTTTTTTGAAACATTTCACAATGTTTCAACTACTGCAAGTTGCTTATGATATATCATGATATATCAATGCAGACAGGATCTGTTGTATCTAAATTCTTCATTCCTCTGTGCTCATCTGCCTCTGTTGTGCTCATCTGCCATTCTTTTGATTCTCCTTCCTATTCCTTCTGTAATCCTGGCTCTCCCTCTCTCCTCAGCACTCTAGTCATGCTGAAGGAACAGTGGCTTCTACAGTGAAGGTTCATGATACTATGTCACTCCATAGTATCCCACCTACCCTCCCTTGCAGCCTCTTGGTCTCATTGCCTGGACAGATCCACGCTCTAAGCCAGCCATTTTGATTTCTTCATACTGCAGTTTTTCATTAAATTACTTTCTTCTGACCCTCTTATCTATTCTACATCTATTTTGTTAGCACTCCTGCCTGATCGTCTCTCCTTCATTGTTCCTCTTGCCTTTTGTTTCCTTGGGATTCTTTTAAAAGAGACCATTCTTTGCATAATTTTAGCATTCCTTTTTTCTTTGATTTCAACCTACTTTAATGTTACTATACCTTGCTGAAGAAAGACAATGTAAACATCATGCAGTTTCCAATTCCACAAGAACATTTTCAGTTTTTTAAATCCATTTCTCTGTCCCTTGACCAATATCTTTATTTTACATCAAGTTTGTGTGTTCAATTCCCATATGGGCTGTTCACTTAAGAATTGGACCAAATTATCCTTGTGGGTCCCTTCCAACACAGAATATTCTGAGACTTTTCTTTTTTCTTAAACTAGCATGACCTTTGTCCCTTCAATTCTTTGCTATTTCTGAATTTCCTCTAAAACATCCTGCTCTATTCCTATCTCCTCTGCCAAGCATTTTCTGCTGAAGAAATTGTCAGGCTTTTTAAAGGATGGAAAAAAAGTCATTGCTTTCACTCAAGGACCTTTCCCTTTGCTCTACCTGGCAGTCTCCTCTCTTTTTCTTTTTTTGCCTTTGTCCTTCCTCTCACCTTAAAGCATTCCTTCTAAGTTCTTTCTTTTACATGTATTCCTCCTTGTTCTCTGGATTTCATTTTTTATAGTAATTTCTTCATCCTGAAAATAACCTCACTTTTATTTCCTCTTCTTTGTATTTTTTAACTTCTACTGCTTATAGAGCTCTCACTATCATGCCTTTATTTTATTTTAATTAACAGTTATCTTGCAGGTGAGACTGTCCATTGATAATCAGTATTTTTCCCTTGATTTGACTATATTGCATTGCATATGTAAAATGTCCTTCTGTTGTAAACAAAAAATTCTGCCACTATTTCAAAATACGCTCTTGCAGATGTTGCTCTTGCAGATGTTTGCTCTTGCAGATGTTCCTTTTCTGTGGAAATGAGCATTTAAATTCCGCTTGTTATTTAGGTGGATAACACTGATTCAAACTTTCTCCCATAGTAGCTGCAGAAAGAAAATATAATTTAAGAATGATACCCTGGTAGCATCACTTGAGTTATGCCCTAGATTCATGCAAATAAAAATATTAATGACATTTCTACCCAGGGAAGTCAGAATACATATGTGTCTAACACTGATGCATATGATACCTTTTCATTGTGAAAAAAGCACATAAATTTGTCTTTTGCATGCAAAGAAATTGAATTGGAAATGTCAGTGAGGCAAAGTCAGGATAAAAATGGAAATCCAAATGCTTCCAATGGAAAAGCATTGCATGTAAACTGGAAACCTGATTGTCTAAACCTTACATATAAGGGAGACCTATGAATGACTATGCATGTGAAGGGTTTGCAGGATTCAGTCCTGTGATTTGAACTTACTGTGAACAAGCCTTGCTCAGGCAGTGGAATTTGTATAGTGAGAAAGGAATGCAGGTTTCTGGCACAAGAAAGCATTCACTGAGGTGGTAAAGGTCACAGTGCAAATCATCCTAAGAATTTTGATGGATATTATAGTGAGAGATGGATTATTTAGGAAAAAAGGCTACATAGAAATAAAGATATATAAATAATGGAAAATTAGAAGAAAGACATGTACTAAGTGTTGAACATAAATGAATCAACAGTAAGTGAACCTAGCAGCTCATTTTTGAAAGTGAGAATGTGAATCCTCCTGAAGAAGAGAATTTGAGAGTACTAGTGTGGCTGTATCAAGGCCAGAGCATAAGTGACTACTCCATTTCTGTTTTTCTCTTCTTTCAGTTGTTAACTGCTTGCTGTTTTCTTCTGTAGTAAGCTTCTACTTTCGTGCCTCTTTAGAATTCCTCTAGAAACATTGAATACAGAGATCATTAGCTGTGTATCCTGGCCTTTTCACTTATATCAAAGAATACATGGGAATACTATCCAGAAGGATCAGATTCTTGAGATTTGCAAAGGCGAACCTCAATTTGCTCTTTTGCTTTTGATGTGGTAACACATTTTATCCGAATGCAGGAATACAAACATTTTGAATGTTGTGTGCAAATACATGCACATGCTTTCGAAGATATGTCTTTAATTCCATTCTTTCCAGGTTTATGAGCAGAAATAGATCTGAAAATATTTATAAACTATCATCTGAGCTTTTTTGTTTTAAATTTCAAATTGCATTTTTAGAAGAACTATTTGT
Organism: Agelaius tricolor; assembly: GCF_023055355.1. Classification (NCBI taxonomy): domain Eukaryota; kingdom Metazoa; phylum Chordata; class Aves; order Passeriformes; family Icteridae; genus Agelaius; species Agelaius tricolor. The sequence goes on from NW_027269287.1 coordinate 8,617,797, forward strand.
GCCAAAGTTGTGAAGTGGTTGTTGCAATTGGTCTGTTTGAAAGTAAGTTTAAAAGAGGGTTGGTTTGTCTATAGATCTTGTCACATTGTTTAATGGTAAGCAGGAGGGTTGGTAGCCACAGGTTTGTGGAGTAAAAAAACAGGTCCTGTGGTTTGTGTGGAGAAACAGGACCTCACAGGCCCCTGGGGAACAGGAAAGCACAGGCAGGTGCCTGGAAGAGGGCCCTGGAGACCAGAGCAGAATAAAAGCAGTGGCACAGTTGTAAGACTGATGTGCCCCACTGCCTTGGGTTTACAGGCAGCTGAGACTACTCTGGATCTAAACTGATGGCTATACATATATTATTCTCTCTTCTTTCTCTTTCTTCCTCTAACTTCCTCTTCTCAAAATGTGGGTAACTTAAAGTTGGATGGATTAATTAATGTTTGTGAAATCACAGCTTTGTGAAGTGCCTTACTTTGGTGTTTTAAATTTGCAAGTATCTTTTTCTACCTTAATGTTCTAAAGTTTGCAAGTAAAAATTTCTTATTCACCCTCCTGCAAAATTTGCTGTTTCCCCTGTGCATCACCAAAGTAAATCTAAATCTAAATCTAGATCTAACTTCCTCTTTAAAAGGTCACTGAGCAGGCTTGGGTAAAGGATGTAGTTACATCCTTTACCTTTCTAAGAGTTTAAAATCCAGCTGCAACTGATCCACATCTTTATCAAGCTTCACTCTTCCAAGAATGGCATTTTATCTTAGTAGCAATTGAAAGGGAAGTCAAGAGGGATCATGAGAATCTTCTAATGACTAATTTGCAGCATTCATATGATACAATCTGTCTGCTTTTTACTGTGTCCTTACCTCATCTGAGTTTGTATCTCCTGGGGTAAGAGAAGCCCTTTTTGTTGCAATGTTCTTGGTTTAAAAGTGGGGAGAATTTCTAACTACTTTTTTCTGTTTACAAACCAGTTGTACACAGGATACCTAACAGAGCCTTGCTATATATGTGGTTTGTATGGGCAAGTAAATTATCTTGTTTTCCTAAAGAATCAGTGGGTCAGATTCTTTTTAAGTACAATCTAGGAATTGTGAACACTCCTCAGGCATCAGAACTGAACAGAACATATTAAAAATCTGAGTAAAGGAAAACATTAAATCCCAGTGCCAAAAGCAAGAGGAGATCTCGTTTTGTACCTCTAAAAGCAGCAGTATTTCTTTGGTTTTTATATTATTCTAGTTGCTAAACATTTCTACCTCTATTTCCCTCTTTGAAAAGCACTGTTTGAACTTGGAAAAGTGAGACTTATCTATCCTTCACTCTCTGTTGCTTGGGCAGTGTAGATTTGAGGACAATATAAATAATTTCTAAGACAGATTGGATATTTTTTGATGAAGAGAAAAGGCTCATTTCCTCTTGAAGAACCTCTCTCACTCCTGGTCTGTGTATTTCACTAAACTGCCCTGGTGATGCAGTGAACTCCTGAACAAGTATCTGACCCAGAAAAGCAGCATGGATTGCAACTTGCTTTGATTTTCTGAAACATTATGTCATCATGAATTATGGGGCTTGGCTTCCTAACATCTGCAAAGCACTTGAAGACTACCAGATGGAAGGATAATAAAAATACTTTGCATTTATATTGTTCTGGATTAAAACTGTAGTTGGAACACATTTCTAATCGTGTTGATTAATATAACTGTATAAACTCACTGCAGTGTAAACTCACAACCATAATGCCTCTGGTGAAGTTATAGTGGAATGGCTGCTTCCCTGATGAAAGTGTTGGCAAAATCCTCTCATTCTCTCTTCTTTATCTTATCTGGTTTGAATAGAGTGTGCAATAGGAAGAGGTTATTTTGCCTTGTTTATTCCACAAAGATATTTAATATGGCAGCCTAGTTATGAAACAGAAGGCAAGAAGCAATTCCATCTTCCTGTTTGACTTTTCTATCCCAATGTATTGTTCTAACATATAACTCTGTCCATATCTTGCTTTTCTCTTCTGCTTGTAGCAATAAAAGCTGTGAACTGTAATCATTTTCCTCCAAAATAAAACTTTCCAATCACAGGAAAATGCCATTTTTTAACACTGAAAGAAAAAGTATGTATGTGATATGATTCCTACCCAGAATGGATCTTTTGAAGGTATAGGTGTACTGCATGGGGACAGTTTACTGCCTGTGTTGGATGGCAGATGCAGACGTGGACTTGAGTTACATAAAAGTATCGTTACTTAAATGTTCTAGAGGTAGGGAAATGCAAATTCCTCCAATTTCCCTCTGTATAAAGAGCTGGCCCAGAAATTTGGATACAAATGTTCCTTTGCAGTGTTAGAAATCTGTTCTCTGTCCTTTATCTTGGGGCCACCTGTGAGCCAGTGGTGTTAGGAATTAAACGACATGGATGTAAACAAAACAGAGTGCAGATCTCATGCATGGATGAAGGAAAACTCTATCATTACAGTCAGAAACAATCAATCGTTATAGCACTAGTATTTTGTATCAGTCCATTATCTTGTTTCATACATTCAACAATACTGTTACAGTCAGGGGAAGCAACTTAATAAGGATTTTTAATGTGATTCTCTAACAAAATAATACCTGTGCTATGGTATGCATCCCCTGGAAAAAAAATTTCATGCATTGGCCAGTGCTCTTCAAAGACAGTGGTGCTGCTGAATGTTTCAAGGGAATTACTAACTTTAAAAAGGACAGAGATCCAAATTAATGTCCTCAGGCAGTCAGTATGTTCATAGTATTTTAGCTATTCCTGGTCTGTCTTCTGCCCAATAGCTGTTTTGAGGACAAAAGGAACAGTGGATTGATAGAGGGTAGGAACTACTCTCTATAGCCCAATATAAGAACTGAAAGTAAATTTATATTTAAAATTAGTCCTTGGTGCCTAGAGAGGCTACCTAGAACAGAGGCTATACAGTGTTAAAGGAATAAAGCAGGTATTTATTAAAAAGGCCTTCAAAGATTACACCTTGGGCAGTACAAGAGTCTGGCCATGGCTCTCACCAAGATGGACAGTGAGTCACAAGTTTTTGCACTTTTATGAGTTTTGGTGCATTTACATATTGGGGTTAAGTGTCCAATTACAGCTTCAGGTTATGAAGTCCTATCCTCCCAGACTGCTTTCCTTAGTTTGCTGTTGTTTATAGTTTTGGGGCCTGAAGCTGTAATGGTGTCCTTGGTTCTCAGGCTGGAAAAGGATTCTTTTGTCTGACTAAACTGTGAGAAGAAATTGCTAACACTCTATATGAAGTTCAGAGTTATATACTAATGCAGTACAGAATCTGGAAAGTATGAAAGCTAAAACTTAGGGCATCATCCTCAATGAAAAGAGCGGATGAAGCAGTTTGATCCAGCAAAAGTAGCAGCATGGACATGGTGCCATTCTACACTACTTCAGCATAGATAATAGCACTTTGACGCAGAGTAAAGTGTAGTGATGCACAGTTATAAACTACAGCACAAGCTGTATGCAGAAAACCAAAGAAAAGAACAATTTGTGTCCACTTAGGTGGCTCATAACCTAAATTCAGGTTTTATAATCTTCTAGATTATAGAGAAATAGAGAATCTGTGAGAGCCCACTGCTGGCTGGAACATGAGATGGGGCATGACAGTTCCCCTTGGCTCAGAGGGCAACAGGGAAGGTGAGCATGCAGGACCACCTCAAGCTAAGCCTTTGGGAGGTTGAAGGGGATGCCAATGCCATCAGGCAGCAGTTTTGGTTAGTCATGTACACTTTTTCTTCTATGTTTGCTGCATCCTACATATTTCTTTCAGTCTTTCACTATTTTTCACAAACTCTTCCTTTGCAATTCCTCAGATTTCTCTATGTCCTTTGATTTTTCCTGGTTCTTCTCTTCTGTCACTCCTTTTTCCTCCCTTTTTCTTTGTTTTTAGCTCCTTTTAATGCAATCCACAGTTATTTTGTTCCATGGTGCTTTCATCTGTAAAAATTATATTAAACAAGATATAAGCTGATAATTCTGACTGAGCCTTTAACTAAGCTGTTCAGGCTACCATACATTGCTTCTGAGTGCTGCCTAGGCCATGAGCTGCTACAGTATCTTTTGCCTTCGATTTTTCTGTCGTGCTTTCTAGAAAACACCATGCTTCTGGAAAAAAAAAAGAAGAAATTGACATTTACTTCCATTTCACTTCAAAGACCCACATGGATTGTGTGATTTTCCAGTGGTTCCTGCTTTCTCATACCTGAAGAAGCCTTCCATGCTCCAAGAAGCCTCCCCAGGAGGAACAGCTAGCAAAAAAAGCAGAAACGGGCAAGGTAGGAGGTACCTGCTTATACATTCATTCCTCAATTAATCCATGTCTATGAATCATTCTTTAAGCACAGGTCAGAATGAACCAGCTGTATCTTTTTCAGCAAAGCAAAGCAAAGCAAAGCAAAGCAAAGCAAAGCAAAGCAAAGCAAAGCATGCCTTTTATTCTAGGAATTTTTTAAACTTCTGTTGCTCCTGGTCTCTCCTATTTTGTTCCCCAGTGTATATTTGTAGAAGGAAAAAAGATACCTTTTTCTTAACACTGAAACTGGTTTTTATAGACAGACCATTTATGTTTTTAATATGCATCCCCATTTATCAAGTGGTTCTATCCACTTCATGTGTTTTTATCCTATCCAGACTGTCCCAATAGCTTATTTGTTGTTTGGTTTTGTGGTTTTTTACCACCCCCTTTTCAGAGCTGAAAAACTCATTTATTCCAAGTGATAACCATTTCTTTGTTATAATTTGTTTCACTGAAACAAAATGGTGCCATGTCATTTCAAGCAGATTTTATATAGTTACCAGTGTAATTGGAGTTAAACATTCACTTAAAAGAAAGGGAAGAGACAAAGACCTCTGGGTTGTGGCATATTTTCCAATATCTCTGCATCTATTTAAATTGAGACTGGATTCAGTCTTTGAGTTTCACCTGTCTCCACCCATTGTGCAGTTATGTCCCCACATCTCATATCAGCATTTTTTTGTGAAATGCTCCTCAGCTTTTTATTCTCTGTTCCATTTGTAAGTTTTATAATGCAGAGGTGTTCTGCAGCATTTGTAAATCAACTTGTGGAACCAGAAAAGTGCCATTGAAGCACAGCAAGGTGTAGGCAATAGTGTGGAAGAAAGAAATGACAAGAAACAGTTCAGTGACTTAAGGATTCTAGTGTAACTTCTAGTCTCTTCAACTATATGCTTCTTCAGCTTGTATCACAATAAGACTGGGATCTGTAACTGTGGGCATTGTGAATGATACTGATTTTATTTGAGAAGTCAGATCATTCAGGTGCAGTTGCACACTCATGACAGTCTGTGCCATCTAAGCTGCAGAAGGCAGCTGTACTAGGGAATGCTGATCCATAAGCTTAGAGAAGCAGTTTGTCACTGGTTAAACAAACTACTCATAGGTTCCACCTTACCACTTGCACACTTTATTTAATAGCTCTGCATTCTTGAGGAGCAGATCCATGTCTCACCTAGGTCCTCCTCTGGTTCTCCTGGGTTTATCTTCAGTCAAGTATTCTATCAATATATTCTATTAATACTTCAACCCTCTGAAGTATTGTAGAATTACTTACCAAGGTGGAGAGACTACAAGCACCTCTCTCTGCACATGCTGAATTCCTCTGTTTAGGGCTAGACTGTATTAGTCATCATGGGGGAATGTATTGCTCCTGCATCAGTTTGAAGGAAAAGCAAGTCTCTGTCACTTACCCAAGTGTAAAAGTCACCATCACACCTAAGAACAAATTGAAGACAGTCAAGACAAAAAATGAGCTTTTTAAAGCAGGTGGTCTGAACTTGAAGCAAAAGACATAAGATACCTCCTAATCAACCCCTTGATACTGTGGTGCCATACCAAAGACACATTTAGTGCCATATTATGCAGTTGCTTACCAACTCACCCCCTGCCACTGAAGTAAAAAAAGTGAAAGCATAAGCCTACACATGTAAAGTTATGTCCCAGTCTAACAGAGAAGGCAAGCAAAATGCAAAGCAGTTAGAGACAGTAATTCCAAGTTACCAAATGCCTTGCAAGAATCTTTTCAGAGGTATTTATTGTACCCTTTGTGTTAAAGAGAGTCAAGTAATGTAAATTCCTGGGATAACAGTAACAGTTTCTTCTCTAACTGGTTTAACAGCTGTGCAATTATAACAGAGAAGCTGATAGTGATCCCTAAAACCTCCTATGACAAAAGACCCCTGGGACTTTTTCAAAGTTGTGCTGATTCCACTGTTTATAGCAGGTGTTTGAAAGGCAAGAAGCATACTAAGGGTGAAGAAATGTGGGGGTTTTCTCTTATGGGATCCAGTTAGAGAACAACTTGAGAACTCAACCACTAGGGTGACATTTATGTGATATTAGCATGCTACTTTATTGAAGAGAAGACAGGGAACTGCAAGGGTTATATTGCCATTGTCTTGTCCAGTACAGAAGAAGAAACTGAATTCCTTATTTTTTATCTTCCAGGAATCTTTACTTGGCTGCTGTGCAGTGTCCCAGCAGGAGAGGTCTTGCTGCAGGCTGAGACTGCGAGTGAGGTGCATGCACTGGGGACCTCTTCATATCCTGTGTCCAAAGCTTAATGAAGCTTAAGTTTTACAGCAATTCTTACAGTCTTCCCTTCTTCATCATTGGGCTACAAATCCTCTCCAATGCTAGGGATTTTCATTAACCTTTGGCATGAACTAGGGATATGAGAGCAAGCTAATAAGATGCAATAAATACTATGAGTACTTTGTGGGCATTATTATGTGCAGTTTATGAAATTTTGCTATTTGGGCATTTTTTATATATTTTACTTAGTGTTACAACAACTGAAATCAACTGTAAACGTGGTAATGCTCAGGGAATGGGATTTCCCTCTCGCTCCACATCAGCTGAATACAGGGTTATTCCATTTTAAAGAAGGATTCTAAGTTAATTGGGCTCCTTAACCTCTCCAAAGGTGGTATGGGGCTATTATAAGGGAACAAAGGGTCCTGATAAGATAGCTCAGAGAAAAAGGGAATGCCATCAGTATTAGTAGCCTCAGTGATAAGATTTGGCTTTTGAAATTTGATGATGTATGCATATTTGTTAAGCTCCAATTAAGAATTAAAAGGACAGACTGTATTTAGAAAGGAAAGAAAAAATAGGTGAGAGACGAAACCAAAGATGCCTTCATAAGCAAACATTGGCACAATTGTGTCAGTCATTATCACAGTCCTTGATGGCCTCATAATTTGGTACACCTGAGGCACAAGTTGGCTGTCCTCCAGGGTACAACTCATGAGCAGAGATGCTGCAGTTAACTTTGATTGATGCCAGTCTTTCATCACATCTGTGAGCAAAGATCTTCAATATTCAGTGGCAGCATTATCCTCAGCACTAAATAATTTCTTGGGAAGTCTTTTCAGAATGTCAGCCTAAGACTTCTGCTTTACTCGGTGTAAATTCTTCCCCTCATCTATCTTATGATCTTAATTTCTTGCCTTTGTGTTGTGATTTGGGAATGGTACTCCCTGATTTACTTCTCCCATTGAGATTTTCCAAACTAAACTTGCTTGTTCTCCCTGCCCTGGGGAGAAGAGGCTGGAGAGAAGAATTAGGAGCCCACAAGACTAAGATCGTGGGTTGAGACAAGAAAACAAACACTAACAGCAACAATATTAATAACAAAAGCATACAAAAAGAGAGAATAATGTGCATGCAAGAGTGCTTATTGCTGGGCCCGGCCTGACCTGACCACAGCCACATTTTTCCCACCCGGAAAGGAACGCCCTTCTTAGAAGAGAGAGATAATCCCTTTTCCCTGCCCCTGGCAGTGACATAAGGTGGTATCAAATAACAGAATGCCTTGCCCATGCCCTTTCCCGCTGATCTGGGCCAGAACCATGATATTTTGCAATCTCCCTTGATTTTTTTTTTTAATATGTTTTTGCTAAATTGCTCTTTAAAGCTAAAGACTAATAGTACTTACTGGAGTAGGTGTGAAAAAGCAGGCAGGCACTTGTGTTATCTATGTGTGTCATTTTGCTGATAAATCTCAGACAAGTTCCATGCCTCATATACTATCAGTCCCAGACTGAGCTCTTGGGAGTGCTTACATGACACAGAACAGAAGGAACTGAAGCTCTAAGAGACGCAGACTGACAAATGTACTGTGGTCAGGAGTGTTTCCCAAACCCAAAGTTTCAGTGTATTTGTAATCATCCTATATTATACTCCCCCTGTGTATAATATTTCAGATGTCAGGATTTTTCAATGAGTCTGCAGAAGTTTGTACCAATGGGTGGGCAGCAAAAATAGTTTGATCTCATGTAAATGGTTTTTAAATGAAGAAGAACAAAGTCTATCAAACTAGTTAGACATCTAAATCCCTTTCATGTCAATGAAAATTTGGCATCTGGACTAGATTGGACCAGCAGAAATCCTGTGCATTTCTGCTCCATGAATTGCACAAGTACTTTAAGAAAATATTGTTTGGAAAGAGAAATGTGAATTATGCTCACTATCTAAAAGATTTTGTATGTGTAATTTAATTACTATTTGAGATTATGTCAAAACTCATTTATGTTGAAGAATGCCCCTGAGTATAAAGAAAACAAATTTACATTGGAGTTCAACTAAGGAAAACTAACTTTCTTGTCTGAAACACATTTTAATTACAATATTAAGCCTTTTTTAAAACCCAAACATGATAAATTATGGGAATAAAAGAGTTGTGGCTGGATTTCTTTTTAAACAGCCTAACAAAACATACAGTTTAGCAAGGATGTGTAACTCAGGGACTAAATAAGTGGACTCGGACAACGTCTGTATAACTGTGTCTACAGCTTGGAGCCTGTACATCAGACAGAATAACAGGCATAAATTACATCGTTTCTTCACTGAGACTAGTGAGAGGAAGAATTGGTGCTTCTCCTTTCCCCTATGGCCCACTCAGCTCTGGGACTAGGATCTGGTTTAAATACTGCCTCCCTCTAGTGTTCATTTGCAGTTAAACTTGTAAAGTGCACGGTTGAAAGAATATCTTTCTTTCTTTCTTTCTTTCTTTCTTTCTTTCTTTCTTTCTTTCTTTCTTTCTTTCTTTCTTTCTTTCTTTCTTTCTTTCTTTCTTTCTTTCTTTCTTTCTTTCTTTCTTTCTTTCTTTCTTTCTTTCTTTCTTTCTTTCTTTCTTTCTTTCTTTCTTTCTTTCTTTCTTTCTTTCTTTCTTCCTTCCTTCCTTCCTTCCTTCCTTCCTTCCTTCCTTCCTTCCTTCCTTCCTTCCTTCCTTCCTTCCTTCCTTCCTCCCTTCCTCCCTCCCTCCCTCCCTCCCTCCCTCCCTTCCTTTCCCTTCCTTTCCCTTCCTTTCCCTTCATTCCTTTCCCTTCCTTTCCCCTCCTTTCCCTTCCTTCCCTTTCCCTTTTTCCTGGAAATACCTGAATGCATAGGAATATTCCTCTATAAGATCCATATATCTTATATATATCAATATATAGTATAATATATATATACTAATATATATCAATATAGAATATCCTCTATAAGATCTGTACATGTTCTTTGTCTCTGTTATAAACTGCCCATCCAAACCTCTACTAATACATTAGACTATTGTAATGCAGCATTTGGAGTTAGAGCACTGAGACAGCTGAACTGAGTTACTGTGATGCAAAAGGTATCATTTGCTGAGGATGTTTCTTCTTCTGGAATATAGTATTTAATGGGAACATGCATTTTTCCTGGAGAATGTACTTGCATTGGAGTGAAAGTCATTTCACAAACTAGTTTTAGATCATCACTCTGTGGTCATAGTAAATCAGCCCCAAGTAAAAGCAATTTTGTTCAACAATGACAGATTAAGGAAATTATTTAAGTTATTTGGGGGTTTGGGATCACAGAAAATAGTTGTGTGGCTCACCTTGTCTGTCTTCCTACCGTAAATATCCCCTTAACTCCAGAGGTTTCAAAGGTGTGATCAGTAGTTAAGTGAATGCCTAGAGATTAAATTCTTTGTATTTTCTGAAGTCACAGATAAAAGATATCTGAAGTTGATTGCCCAGTAAGATTCTAGAATTTTGTTGTTCTCTGATGCGTGGATTCTTTTAACACCTTTTAAATGTTTCATTTCTTGGGGTTGTGAGGGCTTTGATAGAAGTCTTGGGAAGAAATACAATTCCCACCTATTCACTGATGACACCCAGTTACTGAAAACGGAAATATTTATTTGCAGCATTGTTTGTGGTGTGACTTGTGGCACCTTTGTAAGATGAGGTATAAGCTCCGGGAGTAAACAGCAGAAACATAAATATCTGTGTGGAAAAAGCCAGGAAGTGATATGAGAAGTGAATTTTAAAAGTCATTATAAGGTTAACAGAAACCATTCAAGTTTATGTCTTTGTGAGAACATTATATGTAGTCTTTCTCAGTAAGAAACTATCTCTTCTATTCAGAACTGTCAGCCAGCCCTGAATTTCTACCCCTTTGTCAGCATATGTTCTCCACTTAGAGTGGATACTCAGTAAGGGCTGGAAGTGCCAGCTGCAGAAGAGATGCTGATCTACTCCTTAAATGTTGGTTTGACAGAGCCACTAATTTTTCAGACTCCATCTCTGCTGCAGTTAGTGACTTCCTTTCTGCTGAAAGGAAACTTCGATTGCACAGGGCTGTGGCAGCCTTGCAACACTGGCTGGGGCGGGGCAGGTCCCGTGGGCTGAGGCTCTGGGGGTGTCTTTTGAGGCTTTAGGCTGCTTTGAACTGTTTTGTTTTGTAAAGCAATTCATGCAGTCTGATTTCATGCTGGTAGCTTTCAGGTATCTTGATTAGAGAAATAGGGGTGTTATTTGATCAACAAGCATCCGCAATAGGCTAAGCAAATGTCTGAGTAAGGGCTGTGCCTTGTCCATTTAACACACAGGCTGACAAAAGTTACACAGGGTGAATGAGCTTGGGGTGAGCTTGTCTGTATTCACCTCAGTTTTTGATAGTTTCAAAGTCCTTCTTCTTCAAATGATTTTTGAAGGTGTGAGTACTTAAAAAAAGCTAAATCCAAACAAAACAATACATACACACACACACACACACACACACACACACACACACACACAAAAAAAAAAAAAAACCTGAAAGATTAGGTCTAATTCAGCAATAATTTCCTTTATTATTAGTAACATTGTTGAGGTATAATTTCAGTTTGAGACAGTAAAGACTAACAGGCATTCATTCTTTTATAGAGCGGAAACTGAGGCACAGAGAGATGAAGTGGTTTTATCAAGGGGATGCAGAAAGATAAGAAATTAATTTAAAGACACCACCCAAAGATAACTTGTTTCTCTTTACTGCTTCAATCAAAGCCTATCCATGGTGGACTGAAATCAAGGTTATTTAATTGTTATGCTTTGACTACCATGCAGCAAGAAAAAGTCTTTACCCTTGTGATCTGGACAAAACAGAGTGCCCTTCCAGCAGAGGTAGCTCAATACCAGATCTTCTTTTTTGCTGGCTTAGGAAGTATCAAGATGTAAGATTTCTAAGAACAGGGTAGTGGATTTTTTTTCATTGGTATAAAAAACATGAAAAATGGCAGTATTCTGGACACCTCAAATATGTTACTGTCTAGACCCAAGTTTGGATTACTTACACTGACACATGGATGCTCTGCAGGCTATTAAGTGATGTGAAGAAAGCAGGTAGAACTCTTCCAGCAGAGTAGCAATCAAATTAAATTGGCATCTCCATTTCAATGCATCGCATGGAAGATCGGAGCTGCTGCTCAAGGCTAATACCAGCACAAGAAATTCACCTTCATTCCAGAAGAAAATGGATGGGTTCTTCAGGAGGCAGATCTTCAGGGGCTTGCAGAAAAGGCAATTCACTTCACATCTGTTCCCGGAACTGGAAATAAGAGGATAACACAATAACCAGGGGTAAATTACATTGGTGCTGTCTTTTACTCTTCTAATTGCTGCTGTAAGAGACAAGGCATCAGACCTGTGCTAAATTGGGGTTTTTTAATAATAGTGAGCTGTTATTACATTTTAATAAGCTTCACCACCAGCCTTGTCAAGCCCATATAAATTATTTGACTAAAAGAGGAAAAGGAACAAGGGAATCATGATTCCTGTAATTTTGAATGCCATTGATGATGAAAGTGGTTATAAAACCTGAAGTCCAGAAAGCAGTGTGCACTACAGTTGTAAAAGTCAGTGCTAACCTGACAGTGTGTTACAACCTGCACTGGTTTTTCTGGTTTGGGTTGTTTGGTTGGGGTTTTTTTGGTTGGCTTTTTTTTTGGTTGGTTGGTTGGTTGGTTGGGTTGGTTGGTTGGTTGGTTGGTTGGTTTGGGGTTTTTTGTTGTTGTTGGTAGTGGTTTTTTGCTTTTGTTTCATTGGGGTTTTTTTTTTTGTATTTGTTTGTTTGTTTGTTTTGTTTCTGTCCAATCTGTTTATCAATACTTTTAAAGGGAAGAAATTGGTAATGGAAGCTCTGATGTCTCTCCCTTACAATACATTTTCTTGTGACAGTTTTGTGTGTGTATGCAATCTACCAAAATAGTTTTACAACATCTAAATCAGTTGCCAGTGTCCAACCTAAAACCAATAAAAATTCAGGCCTAGCTGATCACAGTCTCCATGTGCAATATCCAACACTCATTACAAGGAGTTAGTTTGAGTCAGTAATGCCACTTGTGAAAGAACTTTTATCTTATAGGACTAGTTTTTGCAAAGTATTGAAGTATGATAACTTTTTCCTGAAGAATGAGACTATTTCTCTCCCTGCATGCTTCTTAGTATTGTCATTATTGAGCTTGGGTGCCATAGCAAATGTAACACCAGTAGTGCAGTTTTAGGAACTTCTGCCTTGGGTTTTCTGGGCAGTGCACTTTGTATTCTTTATTTAATACAAGTGAGTCTAGACAGGATAACTGCTTTTCACATGGAAGTTAATTTGCTTCAGGCCTTGCTCTGAACAGTCTTGATATGAGGACTTTTTTCAAGGCATAGGGCATCATGATCAACACATAATGTCTAATCACAGACTTTGTTAACATCTTGGAATTTCAAGACCAGTTTATAATCATTTGTACCATCATAAACTGTTTTCTTTGTTTCCTTTCACATACTTTTGAAGGCATTTTTGCTCTTTCTCTCATGAAATTTGAATATCTTTCACATTTCTTGTCTTCTCTACATGACTCTATTCTTTGATCACTAAATTTGTAGGAAATACTAAATGAAAATAAAAGAGCTGCGTCTTATGAGAAATATGTGAGCTATGTCTTCTGGTTTACTTTCTGGTGTGCTAGTGAAGATTGAAGATGCAAAGTTTAAGGAATACTGCAGGATTTGTCTATCTATCTATCTATCTATCTATCTATCCATCCATCCATCCATCCATCCATCCATCCATCCCCTTTTGGGTAGTAGCAGAATTTCAGTTCAGGTGAAACTTAGAAGAGTTCTGTGTTTCTCACTAGGAATATTTTCCTGGTTTATATTTTTCCTGGTGCCATGCCCCGTAGACAAATGGAGGTCCATTGTATGAAATGTTTCCTGACAGGAAGCTTTTGTCACAGGAAGCTCCTCATAGTGCAAGGGCCAGGGTCAGAAGGTGGGGATGATGACACTGCTAGTGGTAAGGCTCCAGGGGAAACACAGCTTCTCTGTGTTACACTGGCGCTATCAAAAAGAAAATCTGGACACAATTCTAAAGATGCTTAAGATTTGGTCAGGAGACAGAGGCAAAAGAAGTATAGGGACACAAAAGAATATACCAAACACACCTTCCACATCAGAAATGGCTTTTTTACAGTAGATTAAGTGCTTATGAACAAGTAAACCTCTTAGCCTGAAGTGCAACCACTTGTAAAGCACACAATTGCTTGTCTCAAACACTGTCAAGACCCCAGTAGGAACTTGCTGTAAAATAAGCCGCCACAGTGGGAAATTGAGATAAACACAGAAGGGAGTAATTTGTTTCAGGATGGCACTAATTCCAGGGCTGGCAGAGGGGAGATCTGGTTCCCACATCCTGGTAAGTGCATCCAGACAAAAATTCCCACTGTGGCAAACTGTGTGAAAGGAAGCAACTGCACATATGCCTGTCTCCAGTCAAACAGATATTGCCCCAAGTTATGGGACAGATGGCACCAGTGACCAGCAGTGACCACCGGAGCACCTCCCGTCCTGCCATGTGTGGAGTTTTGGCTGGGCAGAGCCAGCTCAACTGGCCAGCCTCAGGTGTTGACTAACCAGATGGCCTCTGCCTGATCTGTGAAGGTCTCACTAACCACTGCTTTCAAAGGAGTGGTGTGAAGCCTCTGAGGATATGCCTGACAAGTGTCTTTTTAGGAAATAATCTCTCCCCTCCTAGTCATATTAGTAATCTTAGAAAAGAGCCTGACCCTGCTTCCTTTTCCCCCAGTGGGACAAGATTAACTCAACCATGACTGTTTCTATCCATTAAAATGTTCTGTGCTTTGTCAGTGTAATTAGGAGTGTGTTGTTACAACTGAGTGATCACATCTATAATCAACTGAAAGTATATAGATAACACCTAAAAGGAAAAAGTTCTTTTGTGCATGTGATATCTGCTACTGCTTGGACAAAATACTGGGGTGGGGAGGTGGGTCTTTATTAGTAATTTTTCCCCCTTTGCCATTTCTATGCACAGATTTCATCATAAGCTCATAAGCACAAGATCTCTCTGACACTAGAGATAATCCTGTTTCATCTATGTCTTGTTTTATGATGTCTTTTTGAGGAAAAGAAAATGTATTGAGAAAGTTTGCAGGGCAAGGATGTTGTCAAATGTTTGAAAGGAACCTGACGTGATTCTTCTTTCTTTCTTTTTTACTTCTTTCTTTCATATTTGTGAATTATTTTGAGACTGAAGTTCCTGTGAACAATATGTAAAGCAAATTTGCATGGATCTTTGAAAGGATTAAAAGATTAATAATGACTGTCCTGTGGAAACAAACTTAATTTTGTTAGTGAAAGGCAGTGGATAATAACTCAAAACAAATATTTCACTTTTCTCACCTTGACCAACAGTCCTTCAACATGATGGGCAGAAAACAAGGTGTTTTGCAGAAAACAAGGTGTTCACCATCAAGCAGCAATGATGGAACCTTTGTTTTTGCAAGGGGCCAGGCTACAATGAATATTATTTGATTTTAATGTGCCTAATCTGTATACTTCTGACAAGAAATATGCTTCTTTGCTCTACACTGTCTTCTGTTCCTTTGAAGTGTTTGCTTTGGCTTTCTAGAGAGTACACACACACAGACACATGCAGGAAGCCAAATAATGCCATGCTGTTCCCTGAAGAAATGTAATTGGATTATTTTCAAGTCTTACACCAGAAGCTAAGAACATCATAGATACAAGCAATTCAAATTCTTGGCCATTTCCAAAGATTATTGCCTCTCTCATATGCATACAAAGGGATTGATTTGAGAGATAAACTCCAGAACACTTTTCTGTATAAGGGGATTTCCAAACACAATTAACTTGCTAATCATTCCTGAATGCTAATGAAATATGAGAGTTAGGTAGATGACACCAGAGATGTGTATCAGGTTTTTTCCCTCTTAGTTGTCAGAAAAGATACAATTGCAATCAGTGTATACAAAGAAGAACAAGCTTTGCAGTAGATGTGTGGAGAGGGTTTCCTTGGATTCATTATTCCTACTGAGCTATTGAGAGCTTAGATTTGCCTTAGATCATGGCCTAGATTTGAAATGTGAAGCAAAACTGATTTCTAAATGTAATGAAGATTTAACCTTTTTACTATGTTAAGACATTCACTAATTATATTCTCTCTAACAACCTCTTCAGCACTGAACTAACCTTACCCTTCAGGGATGTTGAAATTTCTTTACCCTTGGGGCAAAACATTTTTTTTCTACCTCCCCACAATACAATAAACTATTTTATTTTTTATTATTAGGCAAACCCTGATATTTGACGTATCTCCTTGATAGCCACTGAAGTGATTTTAGGGAATGTGGAATGATATTCCAGCATGAAGGATCCGTTTCTTCCTCACGGCTGCGTGCTCACTTGTGCACACACATTAACACAAACGTAGCACCAGACTGTCCAAGCCAGCTACACAAACCATTAGGAAATTAATGGTATGGACCAGGAGCCATAGCTGCCTTCCCTGCACTAAAACACACTGTTCCTGGCAGAGGGGGGAGGCTGGAGTCCATGAAGCTGCCTAACACACAGCTATCACTCAACTTTCCCTTTGGATGGATAGCCTTGTGAAAATGTTTCTTCCTAGGGCAAGTAAGAAGAGACAGAAGATTTTCTTTTTTTCAGGGTGAAAAAAAAAAGGCAGTGTGGAACAGATGCAAGGAACACCAGGGAGAGAGAGCTCAATTGTAAGGCTTGGGGGACAGGCTTTGCTAACTTTACATGAATAGCACCTGTTTCCTTTGTGCACTGCAGGGTGTGTAGGAGGAGCTTCTTCATCTCAGTGTGTAGTAAAACTCAATCTCTTTTTAGAAAACCAAAGAATGTAAAGAATCTAGTCAGAATGGAGGCAGATGCATTGACTAGCAGGGGATGAATTTATTTTACTAGGATTGCTCACATAAATGACCCAAAAAGAAGTAATTATTACATGGATACTCTAATTATTACATGGATTATTACATGATACTTATATAAATTCAGATGAATCTCACTAAGTGTTTCTAGCAAGCTTAACTAAGGAAGTTGCACAAAATGGCCAGAAAATCATCAGAAAAAGAAGTAAATACTTCAGGTGAGCCAACTGCAAAATAAACATTTTTATTATTAACAAGAATATAAAGTCAATAGAATCCTACCAAAGTCCATGGGATTTTCCCAGAGAGCTTGAGAGCAGACTTGGATCCTCAGTGTCAGGGCAAAAAGCTGAACATGTTAAATAGCTATATTAATTAATTATTTTACTCCTGCTATTCAGTTGCCAACAATTATATTAATGAGGATCCTACTGAACTATGAAGAGTAAAACAATTAATTTAAATAAATGAGGAATCTTCTGTTGGCTTTCATAGCAGTAAATCTCCCAGAGTTTTTTAGCTTACCTGACTGGCTTCAAAGGGATGGAACATGACCCCGACATTTTGAATTGCAGGCCAACACATTTGCTGTATTTCTTGCCTAACACAATTCTAGTGCACACAGTGCCATAAGAGATAAACAAAAGAAAAATGTGAATTATTTGTTCATAACAAATGTTTCTGGAACCTTTTGTTTCTCTGAATTGTGTCATGGATCCTTTAAGCAAAGGACAGGGGAGCTGGCTGTAGCTATGGAGATAGGAATTATTTGGAAATCAGTGTTGTTTTTATTCTCTATTCTAGGCCCACAGTTTCCAGGGAAGAGTTCAGCAGGGTACCTTTTTGTCATTGTCACCTTTGAGCATGTACTCAGTCATAATTTTTTCAAGCTGTGATGTGTGCGAGTGTCCAGAGTTTTAGGTTGTTATTATCATAAAGGCAATAACCTTAGACATCTAATTGATTTCGTGCCATGTAATATCAAGGAAAAACCTGTGTGAACCCTCACCTGTACAGACTGAAACAACATTAC
Source organism: Agelaius tricolor (assembly GCF_023055355.1). Taxonomy (NCBI): domain Eukaryota; kingdom Metazoa; phylum Chordata; class Aves; order Passeriformes; family Icteridae; genus Agelaius; species Agelaius tricolor. The sequence continues at coordinate 8,635,353 of NW_027269287.1, forward strand.
TTTTCCATTGATCAAAAAAGTTTATTTCTTTATTTGTGCATAGGTGATCTTATACTCAATGGTTTGCCCTCTTTGTTTGCAAAGATTGAGTGTTGAATGTACTAAAAAAAAGAAAAAAGTTCTGCCCCTTCTCTTGAGGGAACTTATCCCAAGCCTTAAGAAATAAAGGAAATCTTTTGGCAAGTTGTGCAGCTTTTGGAAATACTCTAGTACTCAACAATTGAACAAATTTTCTTCACTACAAGTTGTCAGAGACCAAAGCAGTTCTGCCTCAAACACTGATAAAAGGTTTTGCTCATTTTAACAAAAACTGTATAAAGAAGCTACAACCAAAGAAGCCTCCCTGAAGATACCTGGCTGGGACTTAGGACTGAAAGTCAAACTGCTGAGATGAGATAAAGGGAAAACCCATTGTTCAATCACCTGAAACAAACAAGTAAACAAAGAGAAGAATGTGAGCTAAACCCAGCAGCCCTGCTAAGAATCACCTCTGGCTTGCTGTGGGGTGGGAAAGGCTGTAGCCCCTAGACCCATTTTCTGGGAGCAGGTTTCCACAGATTTCCCCTCCAAGTGAGGTGGAGGGAAGAAGTTTTGGTATGTTGTAACCTCTGCTCGGGGCAATGGACCCATCCTCCCTTACACAAACTGGCTATGGAACCCCCAACCCTGGGAATTGCACATCCATGGGACATTGATGTGAGGGGCAGCTGAGGGGATGCCTTAATCCATCAAAGGTCCCCCTAAGTGCCCCCCAGAGTCATTCCAGAGGCCTTGTACCATAGGACTGCATGTGATACAGCAAACGTGGAGACTGTTGTAAGAGACAATGGCAAACTCCCCCCACCCTGCAAGGAGGTGCCTGGATTTTCCTACCTGGCCAGAGCATACAATACATTACCATCCGATCCTGTGCTTTTCAGGAGGAACCTTCACCACCAAGGACAGGATCAATGGAACACTGTTGGCATCCACCTAGTGGTGATATTTTCCTTATTCTGCCTCTGACATCCCCTTTTTGTCCCCCCACCTATTTCTATTTCTTTTTTCTTTCTCTCTCTCTCCGCCCCATATTTACTATCAAATAAAACCCATACTATTGTCACTGGCATATGGGCTCATTTGCACCTTAATTTGGGCAGAGGCATTTCTAAGAACTTCAGTAATCAGATCGGGATGCAGGTGTGTATGGGTCATGTGGCACCTCAAAAGGAGGCCTCAACAATTGCATCCTCTGTTTACAGATGAGGTGTCGAGAAAATAGATTTATTTTTGTGATTGGAAGGAGAAGGAAGTTGTTCTGCTAAGATGAAAGCCTCCAAGGACCTGTTTTCTTTTCTGTGCTTAAAACACATCTTACACAGTAAAACCAATAGCAATTAACTGTTATAAACCCCTCCCTTTAATAAGCAGGATCATTAATTTCTGCAGTGAAAAGAACTTTGTCATATACTCTGACTTTGCATGTGAGAAGTGTCAATCTCTGATGTACTCTTGCTTTCCTTGTTAACGCAGAACAGCAGCTGATATTTAGAGGTTAAGCACTTTGGGGGAGGGCCAGCAAAGGGTTGTGGTCTTCTGACCAGCTGAGTTACATGGGAGATATTAGATTGCCTTTGCCAGGCTGGTTGCAGTAAATAACAAATATTGAATAGTGAATATCTTTGTTGAAAGCAGGCCAGAAAAAAAGTTAAAGTCACTGGACCTCTTTATTTGTGAATAGTTTTCTGAGTCCTGGTAATGCCTAGTGAGGAGGATTTGAAGAAACCCTTGTTACTGAAAGACAGTGTTCTTTTTGCTGCAATATCTGACACTAAAAATGATGCATGTTGACTCAATGCTTTTCATTGCCACATTATGTCAGGATAAGATAGCAAAAAAATTTGGCTATCCTACTTTGAATCCATCATACTCATTCTGTCTGCTTCAAAATTTTTATATAATTCCTATTCAATCAAAATATTTCAGTAACCCAACTTCTAGCTAAACCAGCCTAGCCTTTACCAGCTGATGACGATTGTTCATATTACCTTTGACTATCTTGCAATTGGGGAAAAGAAGAAAACAAAGGAGACCTGACTGAGATGAAAGCAGTTTGTTTGCATTGCCAGGAGAAAAGGAAAGTTGCATTTAGATTACTTGTGGTGGGTCAGGGGTGTTTTTGTAGGTTTTGTCACAGTGAAAACTGGTGGGTACTTCTGAGTCTGACACTCAAGGTGGCAAGCTGAGGGCTTTTATCATGAGAGGAAACAAAACTTCTTAATAAACTGAATCATCAGAAACCTGTGATGTGCATCTCAATGCATAATAATGAAAGTTTTAACAATTTTAACTTGATACTCTCAGTTGTGAGACATACACAGCTCTACTTACGAATGTGCTCGGGACAAGGGGGAGTTTATCACTCTGCCTTTGCCTGGCCTCGGTGCCTGGCAAGATAATGGAGCAGATCCTCTTGAGTGCAATCACACTGCACACACAGAGCAATCAGAGCACCAGGCACAGCCAGCAGGGGTTTGGGAAGGGCAGCCTGACCTTCCTGACCAACCTAACCTCCTCTTGTGACAAGGTGACCTTCCCGGCCACCTTGGGGGAACTTGAGGATGTGTCTACCTGGACTTCAGCAGAGCCTTTGGCATTGTCTCCCCCAGCATTCTCCTGCAGAAGCTGGCAGCCTGTAGCTGGGGCAAGTGCACGCCTTACTGGGTTAAGAACTCTCTGCGTGGCTGGGCCCAGAGTGTGGTAGTGAACACATCCAGTTGGCAGCCAGACACTAGTTCTGAGGGCTGTGTCTGTAGCAGGACAGATCTGACCAGTTCCAGGTAAGATTAAGTTTTTGCATAATTTGAAAAGTAATCTCTGTTTCTTCAGTTGCTCTCATAAAGCACTATTATTTGATGAAGGAGTTGATTCATGTAGAATCATACAATGGTCTGGGTTGGAAGGGACATGAAAGTTCATCTAGTTACATTGTTTGCCATTTCTTTTGACTCTACATCTCTCCACTCTACAAAGACTGTCTGCACGCAGGTATCTCGAAATACAGGGCTCAGCTTCACATCTGCCCCTTGGCTGGAATTCCAACTTCTTTCACAGGAGGAAAAAAATATAAAAAAGCAAATGTGAAATCACATACATCCAGCATTTGTTTGGAGGTGCTCCTTTTGCTTAAGTATTTGGAAAAAAGTACCAGAATTTAAAGATAGTTAGGAATAAATCCTCCATCACATTTATGATTTGTGCTTAATGGACTTCTTATGGTGGTGACTCAGTGCCACATTGATCCCTATTGACCTTTAATGCAGCTGCTTTGCATGCAGACCCAAAGGGACTCTTGAGAAGGCCAAATGGAAGGCTACTGCTGCATGTGGACATCTTATCCTTATCTGCTCTGTCCTTTCAAGAAGAATCACCACAGGGATAGGGAATCAGCTTCCTGATTGCTGTTCATCCCTTATGTGTAAATGAGATGAATTAACAGATGGTATGATCTTTCAAAAATTACCACACATATAGTTGTTTATTTGTGAATCTCTATGGTCACAAGAGTATTAGGGTTTCTCCTACAGAATTATAAGAAATTCTACTTCATTCCAGGCAGGGGTGTCACCAAAATCCTCCGTAATCATCAGGATAAAGAACACTCTCTAGCACTGCTTTGTTACTGTTAGGGAGTAAGGCATTACTTTATTCTTGGTGAAGAGTTGTGTGTGGCTGACAAAGTTCTGGCCTCCACACAGATGCCAGTACAAAACCTTTTCACTTATTTATACATTTTTAAAAAAAACAAAGAAATTTATGCTTACTAGTTCTAATTTGCATAATTATTTTCATTAATTAGTATTCTATCCTCTATTTGTTGTTGGTTTCTCACTCTTCATGCTAATTTGGTCCATACTCTTTAGTCTTTTTATCATCTTTTTGTCAGACAGGTAGTCTCTAGCTTTACAGGCCTTAATCTCCTCTGTAACTTCTGGTTACTCCAACATCCTTAAAGGGCCATAAATTTTAGGTCCCAGATGTTCAATCTTCAACTCCCTTTGGCTCTGTTTATTGAAGCTCACCAGGGTTAGTTTTAGCAAACTTACAGTTTTGGTGATTTTATATCATAGGTGACAATAGGAGCCTCTGAAAAAATTTAACTAGTACTGCCTAAAAGTGGGCACTGCTTACAATGAATTTAGACAATTAATCAAAAATTATTTAGGACAATAACATTATTACCAATGGAGGGAAATAGATTGGTTAGATAAGTAGATAATTTTTTTTCTTTGAAGGTATGATTTTGCTGTTAATGGTATTTAGTTTTAGAATTATCTTTCTATTATAGATAAAAGGAAGAATTTGCTCAGTCATTGAAACTCCTGAGGGAAAGAGTAGTTCTTCTCAGGATTGCAGGCCTGAGTTAGCAGGGGAGGATGTTGTCCCACTGGTTTGTGTCCTCCTTTAGAGTTTTCATTTAGTGGATCTTGTTCCACTAATGTTAGACCATGCTCTAAACAGCTCTGTACTGGGGCTGCCATCACCTTTTACTTGTCTGGCTGAGTCTCCTCATCAGACCCAGTGCAGTAGCTATAATCTCATTCTTCCAAGAGCTTGGGAAGGCAAGGAGTCTCATTGGGATATGATTTCAGCTCGTCACATAAACATTTTCTCTGCAACCAATTAAAAAACAAAAAGTCAAGGCATTTTTTCTGTCTTTAAGAGTATATAGGATACAACCTCAAATAAAAATAGTTTTCTGCAGACACCCAGGCAATTAATTTTTTAGTAGCCAAAGTGGTCTTGGAAAAACTGAAAATCCAACAAATTGATCATTCAGTTGCTAGTCCATCAATAATAATAAATAAGATTTTGTCTCAGATCTGCTCCCTGAGATGAACTCAGTTGGCTAGAGCATGGTGTTAATAAAATCAAGGTTCTGAGATCAATCTCCGTATGGGCTATTCACTTAAGAGTTGGATTCGATGATCCTTGTGGGTCCCTTCCAACACAAAATGCTCCTTAAGTTTGTGAAAATATAGTTATCATCTGGATAAGGTCTGCTCATCCAGTTGAATAAGAACTATAAATGATAATTTATATGAAAAACTGGATAATTTTTTAATACCAAATGAACATTTTGTAATCAATTATTTAACATTCATATCAGAATGCACTTGTTTCAAACCTTGAAAAACTTGTTTTTGTGAAGCCAAGTGTGGACATGTGAAAAGCATTTATTTAGCAACAAACCTTGAAATTTGTTTTAATGTATAGATTTTATTTATAGGCTGTAGGCATTGAATGCCACTTACAGTGGACCCTAAAGAGAGATCACAAATCTCTAGAAGTAGAGATAATATTGCAATGGCAAAGGAGTGGGAAAAATTCTGTTAGCAAGATGCCCCACAGTTTTCTAATGATTCTTTCAAAGCTCAGGCAATTTCTGTTGCCTCAATGCTTTCATACATTTACATTTTTGCAGCAGAAAAACATCTCACTATTTTCCAGGCTTTAATAAATCAAATCTTTCCTCTCTGCCTCTGATTGTACTTACAAACAGCAGTACAGCTGTTTATTAACTTAAACCAGCTCCATGTGTGTAGATTTTTTTTTCCTATTAATATCCCTAGGTTGCTGTCTCATCTTTCCACTATGGGTGTTGTGAGAGGAGTAAATCTGAGAGGGGTAAACCTTTATCCAGATTGGCATTGTCCAAGTGCCCTGTGCAGCCAACGTGATGGAGCCTGAAGGACTGAGCTGCGCAAGCAGCTGTGGCACAGATGGGGCCCTGCCTTCACTCCTGCACCTGGGAGGGGATGTAGCAGCACCTGCAATCCCACTATCTCCTCATGTCTGTCTCTGTAGCACCATGTGCTATCCAGAAGAATTGCAGAGATAAGACCTTGGTCCATTTAAACAGACATTTGGGAATGACTCCTGGTCTTTTTCAAATTAGTCAATAATTTGCAGTTAAGGTATTCAAAGTGTTTAACTGGATCTTAAATTTTGTTTCCTGTACCTCAGGTAAGAAAAAGCCTGAAGCTAGTTTATAGAATCAAGCCTTTGTTCCTTGCTGATAAGGAGTAAGACCTTCAGTGGGGTTTTTTTAGTTTGCCTTTTCTTTATATTGAATTTGAACAAAGTATTTTTGTTACCCTGACTTGCTGGGGGAGGAAGAGAAAATTGGAGTTTCTGTGTCTGATGTATTGATGAAGGTGCTGTGTGAGTACACTTGGAGGTAATGAAATGGATAAATGTATTAGTTGTTCAAACAGCTGTAACTTCCTTTTTAGTATTTCTCTGATCCATGACTATTACAATTCTCTGATTTCAAGAGTCAAATTTAAGCCTTAATATCAAAATGAAAAAAAAAAAAAAAAAAGGAAGCCTTGTTAAGAACTTAATCTTGTTGGAAAACTCCTGTCATGTCTGTAGAAAGCAAAGCTGTGCCAAGCAGAGGCAAGCCAGCAGGAACCCCCAGGTCAAGGCAGGACTTTTACACTACAGCAAGCAAAGCCAGCTGAAACTGGGCACTGCTGATTTCTGGGGAAATAAATACGAGGTGCACCTGCTCTGAATGTGTAGCCTGGCTGAGGGAATGGCTGTGGTGCACGTGGAACATGCTAATCAGACAGGAACTGCTGCGCTGGAGTTTGTTACATACACTGCTCTTACGGCATAGAAGCTATTTCCCTGGAAACACTGATTTCTTTAGTGCTGGGTCAGATTAGGAGGGCTAGTCTGTGGATATGCCCTACCCTCACTCTCTTGGGCCTCTCCAGAGCACCAGAAGAATTCTCTCTGATGGTCTTGAGTTAGATTGTATGATCCTCTTTCTCTTCCCTTCAAAACACTAATTTTTTTAATACAATATTTAATATTTCATTATTTCTAGTGGAGAAAATGAAAAGTCTGCTCTAAAAAAAAGATAATGCATAACTTCTCCCCAAGTCAGTGCTGCCAGCTGCAAAAATGAATTACTCTGCTATCTTCAGATACCAGGTTTTTTTCATTTGTTCACAGAAGAATGGAAATTGTAATTTTGATAAAGCTATTTTGATGAATAAGTGGCTCAAAAATAGCAAACTAAGGCTGCTCTTCTGCTGTGAAAGAGGTTTGTCAAGTAATTTGCCTGTATAAACTATATAAAAGCAAAAACCCTATTGCAAAGCTGATGATTAGAGGTAGATTTTATTATTGACCCTCACTTCCTTTCCCACCAAGGGATTTCTTTCTCTTCAAAACAAGGCCACGATGGCTAATGCATGGGATCTGATTAATAACAGCTCCAGGCAAGATATCTTGCAATTCCGGATTCTGATTCTCCAGAGCACGTGTGGTTTTTTTTGCTGAAACTTGATCTGCAAAGTCTTCAGCACTGACCTCCTCCTGCAGTTCTCCAGTGCAGCCGCTCTCCCTTCTCTGAGAAGATCACTGATTTACTGGCAGTAACGTGGCCTTACTCAACACTTGAGAAATGGGAGTTGTCTTTAGTGAAAGAAGTCATGATATTGAAACATGAAGTATTAGCCCTTGCTTTGTCTGCTTTTCTTGCACTAGCAGGGTCTTGTCAGGGGAATGGCTATTGTCAGGATTTTCGTCCACTTCCAGTATCTTCTCCTGAGTGCTACTACAGTGTTTCTCATTCATAATTTTACTTATATTTCCCTAAGCAGCACGCTTCTGCTTTCAGAAGACATCAGACACTCATGTTTTGGCTAGTATGGGAAGAAGCAATTAAAATAAATTCACCTTGTCCAATTCAAAAAGAAGACAAAAACTGCCTAAATCTAGTAAAACATGATAGAGCACAAAATACTTGGTGTCTCTCTGTTCAGAAAAATTCATCATTGTTCCAGCATAAATATGTCTTTTGCATGCAAAACTTAAAAAAATTAAGAACAGTTTCTTTTTCTGTGGACAGCATTATTTTACAAGGTTTTCATGAATATTTTTTAGCTGCAACCACTCTTCCCATACAGTGAATTTCTTGTTTTGCATACTTAGTTCATTCCTGTTAAAAAAGTAAGTGGTAAAGTGGTTTAATCTGCACATACCATATGTGCAACTTCCATCACAGTACATGTAATTATTGGATTTGATACCACACAGACTATAAGTGAACAAGGTCAATTCACTTTGTAAGGCTTTCTAGAAAAATCTTTTGCTGTTATTCCATTTACATCAGCAGGTTCAAATAAATTTTAAACTAATTATGAAAAAACCTGAACAACCAAACCAAGCCCTGACAGCTTCTTTCAGAAAAAGTCCTGTTGTTCTTTAACTAGTAACTTTGCTCCATGATATTTTCAACATTTCCTTCTTTCTTCCTTTACCTAAGGTAAGTCTTTCTTGTGGCTTTCATCAAGCTTCAACCACTTCAAGTACAATCTTTCTGAACAGTATGGAGAAACCTTTTCCTACCATTCAGTAGCTTTTGGGGCAGGCTTCTACTGAAGGCAAAACTCAGAGGTCTCCCAGATGGTGCTTGAGGGAGCTGTTTCCACTTATGTAGAATAATTAATTGATATGCAAACGCAAAGGTTTAAAAGGGCAAAACCAAAAAGAAAGCCAAAGGATGACTTTGTTAGACAAGCCCCTCAGCAGGACTGCTGCCTTTATTCCTGTAAAGACTGCACAGGAGAGAACATCACACTAAATTTACTCAGTGTCTTTCAATTGTTTCTCTCCTAAAAAAGTATCTATACATTGAACTAACAAGTATCTTTAGGAAGCTCTATTCTACTGGGCCTTCTAAATTAAAATTTGTTTTCAGTAATGCTAAGATACTTTTGAAAAATTTTGGAAAATCACCACTGCCATTAGAAGCAATAAAATTTTATTGCAAAAGTATTTCAGTCTTCTATTATTGCTGTGAATTATGACTTTTTGCACACCCACGTATTGAAATATCGTTTATTTTCCATGTGTATCTATGTTTTGTTAAATATATTGGTTAATTCTGTGTGAGGGAAGGAAATTTCTCCATGTGACAGGGAATTGTGCCATAAAGTTATGCTATTCCTGGATCACTGCTGTCCATCACCTGAGAGGAGCCCTGCCATGGGCTGATTTTACTTGGGAACACCCAGAGGGAGTAGAACCCCCTGTTGTGTGGTTAGAATTATACTGGGGAAAAACCAATATATTTTACAAACTTGAGCAGTATAAGTGTTGACAACCTGAATTAAAGCTGTGTGATGAACTGCTGCAGGCCTGTGAAATAGCTGTGATTATGCACAGAGGAACAAAGAGTCTGGCTGTCTAGAACATACTGCAAGCCCCAGCTGCTGGCTACTCCAGTGGTTCAGGGACTGAGTCTGGATTAATGTCATGCATTTATGTGGACACACAGCTATCCTCCCTGGTCATTAGCTCACTAGAACCAGTACTTCTGTTCTGAAACCTCTACCTCTTTTCTTGACAAAGATCTTGATAGGGTTTCCAAAGTTTAATATCAACACGTTTGTCTTGCTAATACAGGGAAACTATAATAAATAAAACTTATCTACCATTTACATACCAAACATGAGTGCTTTTGGGGTTTTTTGCTTTCTTTTAAAGTCAAACATTTGGAAAAAATATTGTGATAGGTTAGTTTTCTGTAAAGTGGATGAAAAGGTGATGATCAGTGAGCTCTTGTGGGTTCAGGACATGAAAATCCCACCTGTGGGTCTTCATAAGGAAGAACAGATAATTGCAAAAGAATATGAAAGTGCTTAAGCAAGAGGTCTGTTTGGTCTGGAGTGAGCATCTGCAGTAAGGTATATATACCTATATATATATATATATATATATATATATATATATATATATATATATAGGTATATATATAGTGTTGCAGAAGACAGGATTTGACCTGGGACTAAATTATTTAGCCCCTAGGGTGGTTATAATGACAAAAAACTGTTAATAAGTGAAGCTGTTTATATTACTGACCAAGACAACATCCATGACTTGCAGTTCTGAGTTCATTCTAAATCAAAGAAAGTTACTTCATAGAGACAGTAGACTGTGGGCATTTTTAATAGGATTCCTGAAGTTAATTTGAATGCCTACATATATTCATTCTAAAAATGAAAAACATCTACTAGGCTGTTTACAATGGCCATTATAGCCTCAGCATTAAGTCCTGCCATGAGGACTGTCTGCCTGGCATCAGCAATGAGCAGAGAAAGAGAGGAGAGTACCAGTCCACTTCTTCATTAGAAGTGTTCTGCTGTGGGAAAATCCAGACAACACTGACTCAGTGCGAGCCTCTGCCACGAATGGGAATTTCCCCTGTGCCTGTTAACAGCTCCAATGTACCTTAATGTGATTTCCTATACCTGACAAATGCAAGAAAATCAAGTGACATTCAGTTGTTTTTGGAGTAGCAGGTTTAAGTTATCCAGTGTTACCTCTGGATCACTTGCAGGTCTAGAAGATGAAATACATAGTTGACGTGGAAAAGCCATAACTTTAAAATGCCTGGTTATGACTTCTTAAAGCTATTATGGACTAAATAATTTCTCTGTGCACTGAACCTGACTGTAATAATCAAAATTGGCCGCGAATTATGATTATGTTTGGCAACAATCACCATTTCCTGCTGTAGTGTGAAATTAATAACACACATTTTAGCTATGGCATTTATTGAACACAAGAGAACTGATTATACTTCATAAACTTGAAGAAAATCTCTCTATTACTTAATTAGCATCAGTACCAATGTATGTTAGAATAGCATTTACAATCACTTCACTAGTTAAAGGCTGAACAGTCCACCCGTACCACCTGTAATTAAAATGGTAACCTCAGACTTGGAGACATATGCCAGTAAAATCAGGTTTGACTTGCAACATGGCAGACTATATTTCAGATTTTTTTTTTCTGTGACTACTATTTGCTTAGTATACATTGAGACTATCCTAAAACAAGTTTTCATACAACATTAATCCACACAGAATTCTGAATTCCATTTTACTGATTTCTCTCTTTTATTCCTTCCCCTCACCCCCGCTTCCCAAAGTGGGCCTTTTCTTGGCTACAGTGTAGTAGTTCCTGTGTTCAAACAGAAAATCATCTAACATGTCCAGAAGGGAACCTCTTCTTTATTTGTTTATTTTGAGAAAGCTTTTCACAGAGGTCCTGATTTCACAATGTGAGCTCAGGAGCAGCACTGCAGACATGAGCCTCAGAGTACAAATGCTTGTCTGTTTGCAATAGGAAGTTCAGTAGCAAACTAATGCGCTAATGCAGGACAAAAGGGCTTAGCTGAGCTTTGCCCAAGAATGGCTTTGTTCAGGACCTACTGAGCATGGACTGGGACACTGGTGACTCTCCAGTTTCAAACAGAACAAGAACATCCTATGGGTTGAACCAGAGGCAAAAGAAATGGCCTGGGAGAAGGAGTGAAAAAGTAAATGGAAATGTTTCTGTGGTGTTTGCTATACATTCCTTCTTCTTGATTCTCCTAATCTAAGGATTTATTTCAGTTTTTTTTCCCTGCTGGAACTGAAAGACCTTTCATTCCCTTTTGGGTATATTTTTAGACACCAGAGGAGGCACCATGTTCTGCAATTATAAGGTCTGTGGTAAACATATCCATATTGCAGACATACTATGTCTTCAATTGCTTGGTCTGTATCACTCATGAATATTTTGATTTTTCTTTATTTTTCCATAAAAAATAGAGAAACACTGTATTAGTGAGTTTAGAGATCATCCTGTGTAAAGCAAATTTTCCTGGATCTACAGATGTTCAGAATTTCTCCTGCATCACCAAAGCAGAAGTTTGTGAATGAAGGATTCTGTCTTTAATTCCTTTGACATTAGTTGAAACTATTTTTGGAACATATTTTCCAGAAGGCTTTTTTATTAACTGATCAAAACTTCATACTCTTCAGTCTGCTCCTTAGGGGACTGTTTTTCTTAAAAGGAAAAGATGAAGTTTGTTATCATGACAAAAGTTTTATTGAAAAATATAATGGAAGTGCTGGGAATGAAGCACCAGTAAGCAGTGAGAAAATTGGCTAAATGTAGCTCAGAAGAGCCAGTTTAGCCAAATAATATACAGATGATAAATGACAGGAAAACAGTATATTTAATAAAATACAAGGTTACCTTATTTCCAGGATTTTATATACTGTATAATATACAAAAAAATGTGTCTATATCTTCTGCATGTAGTTTTTCTTTAAAGCTATGCTTCTTCAAGTGTGTTATACTTGAAAGTTTTATGGTTTGCAGTGAGAAAACAAAATACTATTGCCTTTTTTCACTCTTTGCATCTTACCAGTGTCTCATGAGATTTTTGGCTCCTTGCCTGTGCCTGGCAGTCAGTGATTCATAGTAATACATTAGGTCAACCTAAGATCATGTGTGCTCCCTAAGAATATCAGGCAGAGACTTTGCTCTCCTCCCAATGCCACAGAGATCAGACCCTGATTCCCAAGAGATGGATCTAGCAGGGCTCACTTGGTGACTACTTTCCCTGAGGGCAAGGAAGTAATGTGATTTTGAGAGTTATGTTGCCTTCTAAATGTGTCTGCAGGGGAGATTTTTTCCAAAAGAAATAACTAAGCAAGAAAAGGCAAAGAAAACCCAGAAAACCTCTGCCCAAACCATATATCTGTTAAACACTGAACAAGTGTGAGGCCTTCATAATATAACTTGGAAAAATGCACATTTGGACTGCTACATTGTCTCACTGCACCTTGGGGTTGGTTTTCATCTTAATCCTAATACTAAAGGTGACTCTGCACTCCTAAGAGTGGCTGTAATTTCATACTCCTTCTCAGTCTGGGAAATGTCATTGAATTGGGCTTGTATCTCCACAGTGTTTCTCTCCAATTTTGAACTAAGGGTTTAAAGGGTTGGGTTTATTCATTTAGCCTCTCATGATTCTATTAATATCAGATAACTTCTATTTTAAAACATATTTGGATAGTTATAACTGAACTCCAGATGATTCTTTTCAAAATAAACAAAGGACCAGTAATGTAATCTTCCTTATCGAGAAAATGAAATATTCCATTGAGTTCTTTCTTACTTCAATTAATTTCCATCTTTCTGGTTGATAAATGATACTGTGAGAAACCTAATATAGCAGAGTCTTTTATCCTTGTCTAGGTCAAGAAACATACTAAACCTAGTCACAATAATTGGGTGTTTCAGCTGTTGAGAAAATGACTGACGGCTGGCAGGATTTTTCTATCAGCTTAAATTAAGATGAATCAGGCTAAACATCATTTCAGGTGGTTAACTTTCTAAAAGTCATCTCTGCAATAAACCCTGCAGCACTTCAATGGCTGACAAAGGGAAAAGTAGATTATATAAGTTAGAGAAAAGGTATCCAGGAACAAGAGTGTCATACAACACAGTAATGACAGCAGTGTGTAGTGCTGTATATGCAGTACCTGTCATTCAGGAAAAAGGTGGGTCTGGAAACCCTGTTCCATATATTCCTCCAGTTCTGGAAGTAAAATGTCAGGTACTTGAAGACTGACAGGGAAGAAGTAGCCTGGGAGGGCACAGGTGTTTCCCCTCTATCACAGACCAGGAGTGGATCTTACAAGAGACTATTTTTCTCACTTGGGTGTGCATGTTGATCTCTGGTCTGGACTCTGAGAAGACTCTGAGACATATAATCCCATTCATTGTTAGGGCTGCCACTCCTAAAATTGTGCCCTAATAATTGTTTGGGGGGGACCCAAATTTCAAATGTTTTGTGCCTAAATGCAAAAGTCTAATATTTTAAAATAAATGGCAGATCATTTAAACTATTGGTTGTACCTTTTTTCCTCCTTTGTTCTCCTCTGATTTTCTAACCAGATGTTATCTCTACCAATTCTTCACAATTCCCTCTGATTTTGGTGAGGGGAAAAAAAAAAATCTCCTTTTTATCAAACTGACAGAAGGAAGAGTGTTCTAGTGTTCTCTCTCCTCCTGCTCTTCATCATTTTATTTTGTAACCTCCTTTTTCTTCCTTTTTTTTGTTTCCTCCTTTTTCCTTCCTTTAATTTTACAGGAAATAATTCCATTCCACATACCCAAGGGGAAGATTGAGGATGGATATAGTAAATAATATACTGCTAAGTAAATCAGGTTAAATCTGTCTTTCGCATAAATCTGCCATGTTTTATTCCGTCCATGTTTTTGGTATTCATCTACTGATGATGAAAAATCCCACTGGTGTAATGCAAGATGTCCACAGGTATTATGAATATCCCTTCATAGATCTCCATTGAGGGGTAAAATATGTGGTGAACTCAAAGTCAGTCCTGATTTATTGATGCAAACAAACACATTTGCACAGAAAATAACACTCTGTCCTCAGTTAAAGAAAGATAAAGATTTTAATACCAGAAATTATGTTTAAAACAAAGCAATAACTTTCCTTTGCAGGGAGAACTGTTTGCTATGTCCAAGAAATATGTCCTATTTCAGTGAATTTTAAAGGGAACATGAGGATAAGGAGGTGCACAGAAAGTGCACTTAAAATTTCTTACATTAAATGTTCATGGTAGTGAAGCCTGTGGGTATGCCACACCACATTGTGGAGAAAATAAACAAGGAGGTATAAGTTTAAACTGAATATTCTGTGCATTAAAGAGGAAAGGAAAACACTTCATTTTTAATTATCTGTACGTATATATGTGCAGTTCTGTCTTTTGTTCTAATCAAAAGTACCTTATCTGTAAATGAGATCTCTAAGAGAAAAAAAATACTAATTTTTCTTATCTGCTAGTAAGGGGAAAATATTCAATACTGTTGGGGAGATGCAGCCTGGAAAACCCTGACTTTGCAGGAAGAAACAGCTTCTTCACAAAATGCATTTATGAAAACTGATGTCTCTGATAAACTAAGATGAAGTGCTGGCCCGAAGGTTGAATTAGAATCAAAGCTCATGGACAGCAACAAAAAGCACTCAAGTCTGAGGAAAGAAGAAGTTATTAGCTAGGAATAATGTCTGTCTTTATGTCCAAACTGTCCAATAAGTACTTTCATCGATCTAAAATGTCTGCAATGATGTATTTATGCATTGTGTGGTCTGTTGTTTTGAGTGTCTTCATCCTCTTCTCATCAGATCCTTGTGGATATAACTATCAGATCAGATCTGCATCAGATCCTTGTGGATATAACCCTACTGTTAAAAGAAAAAGTGGAGTTAGGCTCTGGAGTAAACCTGCTTTGGTTTGCTCTGCTAGAAGTATGGAATTAAATATTGACTTCTATGGATTTATTCTGTGTTTCTTTAAAAACCTACTCTATTTCAGTGTTGCTTTCACTACTAAAGCATGCTCTAGGTCCTAAGGTTAGCACTGGTGGGAAAACCTCCCCATAACACAGATTTAGCATGAGGTAGTCATAAAAGAATAAATATTTGCATATAAGCTCTATAGATATAATATCCAGATCTTCATGTGATATAATTGAAGAAAATGGCCTGTCAGGTAAAAGTGTTCAGATGGCAAATGCAGATAAATGTAGGTACTCATCTTTTACTTAATTCTGTCTTTAGATATTTAATAAGTACCATAATGACAAAGCTTGCATAATACTTTTTTCCATTTACAATCATGGGAACATAATGTGAAAAATTTAGATTGTTGAGATTTTTGAGTTTTGAGTGCTCCAAGATGACTTGGTCTTTCTGTTCCAAAGATTCCTTTTTCCCCCAGGCATTTGCTAATTAATTCATACAACAACAACAATTTTCAAAGTAGAGATGAAGACAAAAGTCCCATCAGTTAAAGAGAAAAGAAGCTTACATTGCTGCAGACCCATGAAAATGTCCCCTTTGCAGTGACAGAGTGTTTAAATGTTTCTGTCTTGCTCATGGTGATCGTGTTTCAAAATGATCTTATAACAGTCCTGTTAGCTGTCTTCAGGTGTGTTTCTACATGTTAGGAAAATCCCTAGCCCGGCTTCTTGCTTCCTGCAGCAATATTCTAAATAATCAATTTCTCTTCACCTCCAGTATTGAAGAAACATGGTCTATTTTTGAACTTTGGTGCCTGCTGAATTTTAATGAAAATAAAAATATTTTCTCTTTCCCTTCTACAGTAAAGAAATTATTAATAGGTAATTTTTTTTTCTCTCTTCATACTGTTCATCTGTAAACGCATACAGAGTCCACAATTCAAGACCACAATCACTCAGATTGTAATTTTTTTTTCCAGTGCTTGGGGAGGCTTTTCTTGCGGAGCAGAGGAGAAGCTAGTGATGGCAAGGATGTATCAAGGAGCAGAGGGCTTTAGTCCAGGACTGGACTAGGAGGACTAGAACTAAACACAGAGGTGTCATAGTATCTGCCTCCATCAGGCAGTAGGTACAGACAGTTCAATCACAATAAAAGTGACATTTACAATAACAGATCTCAATAACTGGGAGGCAATGGCTGGCACCTACTGAGCTAACCCAGACAAAATGGCAAAAGCTTTTGAAGTTATGATTAAAACTCAGGATTCTGACTGGAAGTATTTAGGAATGGTAGAAATGTTGTTAGATGGTACATGAGAGAGAGATGGTTGTTAAAAGCTGTAGGAGGTTTGTGGAAGAGCAAATTATATCGGGTAACTTGCTGGGTACAATGCACATTAATTTTTTCACTCCAGATCCTGAGTGGGACCCTAATGTGCCCATATTTAGACAGAAGTGAAATAGATATCAACAATGGATGGAATTAGATATGCCATGCCAAAGGCTATCAATATGTCTAAATCATTTGGAATTTGGCAGGATTGCAAGGAATCAACTACCAGATTTGTAAGTCCTCTGAAATAAACGGCTTGAAAATGTACTAATATGAATCCTGAAGAAGAGGAGGGAAAAACTTAATTAGCCACCACCTCAATTAGAGTATGTGGGGCAATCCTCAGATGATACTAGAAGGAAACTGCAGAAGGCTCGGGAACAGTAGAGGTGTGATTTAAGGAAGCTGTTAGATGTTGCTTGCAGAGTTTATCAGAATAGAGAAAAAGAGTGAGAAATAACAGAACAAAAAGTAGTTGTAGTTATGGAAGGAATTTTGGAAGGAATGGTGCCCCTGGGGAAAGGAAGGAGACGAGGACATTGGCAACCTACCTCAAATTTCCCCAGGAGACTTGGTATAGATCAAATGCGCATGCTGTAATAAATGCAGGCATTGGAAAAAGGATTGTCCGCAGCTGACACATAAACGTCCCCCTCTTGTGACCTGTCAGGACCCAGGACATCTCTCTGGCTGTCCTGAGCAGCCAAGACCCCTGCCAGGGGTCTCAGAGACCCTGGCACAGAGCCCAAGATGCCTGTGGTTTTGATTATGGCCCATGGAGCAAATTACCAACCTTGTATGAAGATCAGCAAGCCACAACAGTTAAAGTAGAATACTAGTGAAGTTATCACGGGGTGGAAAAGTAGATTTTAGGGTTTTTGGTATGGGGGTTCAGGAGGCAAGATGGAGGGATCTGGGCATGTCCAGCCTTTCTCCTTCTTCTTCTTGGCCTCCATCTTCTGCTGTGATGTTGGCACTTACAGATTGGATTAGAGTAGAAGCTCACTGTCTAACATAGGTGATAGGTATTGGAAAGTAATTGTAAACATTGTATACGAAGTTTTTAGTATAAAGACATAACACCGCCCCGGGGGCAGGCAGAGTGCCTCTGACTGTCTTGCTGAGCGGATCTCAGCTGGACAGGAGAAAATATCTTATAGATAAGATACAATAAACAACCTTGAGACCGAGACCTGAATAGCTCTGACTCCTTCTTCAAGCGCCAGGCTGGGAGGAGAGACTTTCGGACTTTTCTTGGGGTCACTCTGACCAGCTAGAGATGCCGACAGTGACCATCACCAATGATGGGTGTGGAAGACCAGAGGATTCTTCCCTAGAAGAACCTCTGATTACAATTGAACTGGGAAATGAGGAAAAAAAAATTACATTTTCTCAAACCTGTGGTAAAGAAACACCCATCTAAAAAATTTGGGACACTGGACATAGAAGACCACTGAAGAGGACACCAGAAGACCAGATGAGGACTTCTGACAAGAAGTGTGACTATGTAAAATAAAGTAATACATGTAATATACTTAAGTGGGGATAAATAATGAATAGCTAATGGATATGCAGTCACTGTGTGAGGTAAAAACTGTTTACTCAATGCTTAGCACAGTCAATCAGAGGAACGATCATCCAAGTGAACCGTGCACAGCAACAAAGAATGCCTGCTTTCTAATACTCAGAACTGTGTTAGAAACTTTCTATCCTACCAGTTTTGGTATCAGAGGTTCCACAGTTCTGTGCCAGTCTTGCAAAGAGGTTTGCTTCCTGGCTCTTTTAGGTAATTGTGTTTCCTGCACCTTTTGAGTCATGCTATTGACTCCTCAACAATGTGTTGGACTGAACTTTGTTAGCACAGTGTGTAACTCTCCCTGAGCAGACTTATATTCCACGCAGTATATCCAAAGTCCTAGGTACTCTAATTTTCATGGTACTTTGCTCTTCAATTGCATATCTTGCTATAGAGAAATATAGCTGTGCCCTCTGGGGGACCGGGTGAGAAAACAGTTATTGCTATTGCTGTTTAACCTGGATTTGCGGTGCATTTCTGGATCACAGCAGTAGATGTATTTTTGGGGTTTTTTTTATGTTGGATGGTAATTCCAACAATAAGTTGGAAAGCGATTCCTCTGCTTTTCCAAGTATTCCTAGGAATGCTGTGGGCTGCAGCATCTTCTCCATTGTTGTGGTTAAGAAATGGTTTCTCCCCAGCTTAGTGCCCTCGCACACTGGGGCTCCAAAACAACATGCTGCTTACTTGCTCATGCTTTTTCCACTTCACTCTGCAGCAGATTGCAGAGGAGATTTGGACAAGGCAGACATAATGGGCTGAGATAAGAACAATTAATTGGAAACAGCAATGAGAGAAGAAAATGAAGAGTAGCAGCAACAATATTGATAACAAAGGTGTACAAAAGATGTCGGAACCCAGGACATCCCTCTGGCTGTCCTGAGCAGCCAAGACCCATGCCAGGGGTCTTGGAGACCCTGGCACAGAGCCCAAGATACCTGTGGTTTTGATTATGACCTGTGGAGAAAGTTACCTTAGATGAAGATCTGCAAGCCATGACAGTTTAAGTAGAATGATAGTGAATTTATCATGAGGTGAAAAAGTAACTTTTGGCATTTTTAGAGTGGGGGTTCAGGGGGCAAGATGGAGGGATCTGGGCGTGTCCAGCCTTTCTCCTTCTTCTTCTTGGCCTCCATCTTCTGCTGTGATGTTGGCACTTACAGATTGGATTAGAGTAGAAGCTCACTGTCTAACATAGGTGATAGGTAATGGAAAGTAATTGTAAACATTGTATGTTTACAATTACTTTGTAGTTTTTAGTATAAAGACATGTAACATTTCTCGAGGTCACTCTGACCAGCGAGAGTCCCGAGAAAAAGAGAGAGTGCAGAGCTCCACTGCAGGCATTGACAGCAGCCACATCAGCCAGACTGCTCCCTCCAGCAGGGGACAAGCTCCCTCACTGCTCCCTCTGCCTCGCCTGCTCCACCAGAAAGTATGCCCTTCTCCTTGAAAGGGAGAGAGAAAACTCATTCCCTACCCCCTTGGCAACGACTTAAGGTAGTTTTGAAAAACGGGATCTGGGCTGAAACTAGAGCATTCATTTTGGATGCCTTGCCAATAGCAGAGTTGCTATACATGGGCTACTGACTGTATTTACAAATAATTTTATTTTTTCAGTGAAATGATAACCCATCCAAAATGACAATATACCTTTTCTTGATCTGTAAATTGTCCTTTAGTGACTTCTATTTTCATATGGACCTTTAGCAAGATTGATGATTCTAAGTTAATTTTTCCAGTACTAGCTTTACAAGCATAAGTTGAAATATAAATATGCATGATAAATCTCACATTAATTTTTAATAAAATTCTCCACAGGACATATACCCTTCCTAAACTTTTAGCTGCAATATAATATTGTGTCCTAAGGTAGGATTTGTCTTTTGTTGTACGTTGCACCTTTCTTCTCTTTCTTCCTTGTGTTTAAAATCCTTTTTGGCCCTCTAGAGAAAGAGTTTCTTCATTGTTTCACATTTTCTTCTGTGAACAAAAATTGTGTCAGTATTGTATTTGCAGGGAATGCCCTGACGAAGGAATGATGAACCTGACTCCATGTTCTCAGAAGGCTAATTTATTACTTCATAATACTATATTATTATGCTAAAGAATACTGTACTATGCTAAAAAATACAGACAGGATACTTACAGAATGCTAAAAAGATAATAAAGCAAACTCGTGACTCTTTCCAGAGTCCTGACACAGCTTGGCCATAATTGGCCAATGAGTCAAAACAACTCATACCAGAGTCCAATGAGACAATCACCCGCGGGTAAACAATCTCCAAACTCATTCCACATGAGCAAAACAGAGGAGAAGAAAATGAGATAAAAATTGTTTTCCTTTTCTCTGAAGCTTCTCAGCTTCCCAGGAGAAAAATCCTGGGTGAAGGAATTTTTTCAGAGAATGTGAATGCCACATATCAGGTCATCTCCACTAAATTTTCATTTTAGGGACAGATTACAGGTCCCTTTTTCTTTCCTGTGTCAGCAGAAGAGAGATAGGACGTATGGAAGTTCCATCTAATGACTGTCTTTCCTTGTAGGAAATGAGTTTTTCTGGGTGTTTTTTTTGTTTATTTGTTAAGGGTTTGGGGGCAGGGTTGGTTTTTTGGGAGGGTATGTAGGGTTTTTTGGTGTTTGTTTTTTTATTCTTTTTTTTCTTTTCCTTTTTTTTTTTTTTTTTGCAAGGAACACTGAGACAGAAGAAATAGCTTAGTAATTAAAGTTTGTGTGTTCTCTTCAGAAAGGAGAGAGACCAAGTTACTCCTCAGTAATTGTTCTGCTAATTTTCTGGTCATGTAAGAAACTGTGTTTATTGAGGTGAAGTGGTTTGCGTGTATAGTATAGACCCCAACCACATTTCTCCTCTTGTGGGCATGAAGTGTGAGAGCTTCTCCATCTGTCTTAAGAATGGCCTGCATGTGCTTTCTTTGGGAGCTCAAACTCCAGATTAAATAGCATCTTTCAAATCACCTCTGACAACAGCTCCTCAGAGGAAACATCAAGAGCTTCAGTTACAGACTCGAAATTCAAACCCTGACCCTGGTATGCTGAGAGAACTTGTTGCTTGCCTAAGCAGAACTGCTTCTGGAGTTTGTGGGCTGCCCCTTCCACAGCTGAGGCTGCATGGCAGCTCATGGGTACCCAGCAAGAACAATAACAAATGGGTAAAATTATGCTTGTCTCAGAAGTTAAATGCCAGGTTTCAAGTCCAAGTGGCTTCTGAATCTTTCAGACTTAACCATACTCAACTCATTGGCAGAGTGGAAATAAAACATTACATCAGAACATGGCATTTTTGCTTCTTGACAAAATATACCAATTTAGGACACTGAGGAAGGAAGGAAAGTAACCTACCTTTAAGCACTCATCAGAGGACCGCTAATAAACGACTTCAGGGCAGTGCAGTGTCTTGTAGGGTTTCCTCTACTGCTGTTCCTCCTCTGTGGGCCACAACTGCATGAAGCAGACCATGCTCAGTCAGGCACTTGTGGGATGGGAGTAACAAAAGGCCTTGGTGTTGCTACCTAAACAACAGCAATTTACTTCACCTGCCACTACTAATAGATGTGACATTTCCCATAGAAAGATAGCATGAGGAGATTTTAAAGGGGAAGAGCAAACATGATTTTGCCTAACATCCTGTAAGTAATCAACCTCACATGCAAATCTAGCAGGCAGGAACTTAATTTATGACAATAGTGAATCCAAAGAGGACCAATATGTTGCAGAACTTTTTCTCGGAAAAAATGGTTGTTGCACAGTAGGTATGGCACTCCATTTCCTTCTTGCAGCTGATGTGATGCTATGCAGACAGCAAGTGGCTGTAAAAAGGATAAATGAGGTACTTGGATTTCTACAAAATTATATTTTATAAAAAAGTTGGGATTATTTCAGAGCAGGGCATCCTACTTTGCTCAGCATTTGAAGAGGCTCATGTACAGTGCTTTGTGTGACTCATTTGTCTTTGTGCTAATACCTGCTTCAATAGGATCTTGGTGTCAATCACAAGTGTTAAGATTTGTCTGTAAAGGATCTTTTAATGTACGACACTATCTTCTATTCAATGAAATTTGGACTGGCGCTTCCCCCCATCCCCCACCTACAAAGGAACTTTGAGGTCATTTCCAGCAAATACTGTAAGGGGTGAAATGGTCAATGCAAAATAGGATCTCTGCTTGGCTGGAGTTCCTTAAAACCTACAGGGAAAGAAGGGAGCTGTCACAGCTGAGTAGAAAATAGGGTTTGTTTGCCAAAGAGGTCTGTAAATAGAAATTACATCTGTTAGTGTCTATTTGTAGTAATTCAGCAAATCTTAGAAAAATCTACTAAGGGAGTTATCTCCTTGTTGTTTAAGCTGAACTGGCAACTGAGCACCATGCAGCCACTCATTCAGTCCTTTCACACTCCCAACCTCTGTGAGTGGGGAGGACACCCACAAGTAAAAATTTGTAGGTTGACATAAGTTTAATGCTTGAGAACAAAGTAAAACATTTTAATAAGAGAAAATAACAACAATAATTAAAAGGGAATGAAATAAGCAACGAAGTGAAGCACAGAACAGTTGCTCATAACTCTTTGATTGATGCCAGACCCTGTTCACAAACCCAGATCAGGCCCGTTTCCAACTAAATCCCCCAATTTATATACTGGGCATGACAGTCTATGGTGTGGAATATCCCTTTGGTCAAATTGATCACCTGTCCTACCTACGCTGCTTTGCCATTTTATTTTTGTGTACCTCCTCACTGGCACAGTATGAGACACAAAATAACCTCTATTAAAAAAAACCCAATCCTATATAGATAAACACAATTTAGCAACCCTCAAAACATCACTATGATATCAATATTATTCCCATTCTGAACCCAAAACACAGTGCTGTACTAGCTACTGAGAAGAAATTAACTCTATCCTGGGCTGAAACCAGGATGCTCCTTTATTTGTTTTTGTGTTCTTAAAAAACATCTGTTGTGAGTCTTTAGCTGTCACCATTTGGCAGGTGGAAGCCCAGACATGTTACCATGAAGGCAGATCCATGTGCAAGGATGTGATTTCCACACATTCTGAGGACGTCAGCCCATAAACAAACCGTGCAGTGCACCCTGGTTGATGCAGTTTACATGGCTTCATTGAAGGTAGAGGGAAGAATCACCCCAGGGTATTTGGTATCAATACAAGCTGGGGGATGAACAGATTGAGACCAGCCATGCCAAGAAGGCCTTGGGGTTGATGGTGGGTGGGAGGCTGGACAAAAGCTGGCTGTTCTTCCAGCCCAGAAGTACAATTGTGTCTGCACCAAGAGCACTGTGGCCAGCAGGTCAGGGAGGTGATTCTGCCCCTCTACTCTGCTGTGGTGAATCCCCACCTGGAGAGCTGCATCCAACTCTAGGGTCCCCCAGCGAAGCCAGGATGTGGAGCTGTTGCAACAATGGAGGATCACAGAATCACAGAATCAATTAAGTTGGAAAAGACCTCTGAGATCATTGAGTTCAACCTATGACCTAACACCACCATGTAAACTACTCCATGGCACTAAGTGCTGCTGTCAATCTTTCCTTCTTTTAGAGAAACTAATCTCTTAATATGTTTCTCTGCTTACTGTAGAATAACATTCCTGTGTTTATCTTGTATAAAAAATACATAATGTTATGTTGTAGCTAGATAACATTATTCTAAATTGAGACCTAATTTCTGTTATCCAGAAATACGTGTTCTTGGACACAATTTGGGATGCCTACCTATTATGAACAAGTGGTGATGGGATGTAAGTGTAGAACTAACTGTGGAGGTTCAGGCATAAGCATGTTTTGTCTCAAAGATTCTGTCTGTTACAACAGGAAAGATGTGGTTTGAGGCCACAATCCTGCAGGGATGGGGCAGCACTTGTTCAGAGCCAACTTCCTGCTCCACCTGGACACTTGTGCTTAATCCTCTTTCTTGACTCACTCCCCGAGGGAGGGCTGAAGGGGTAGGTATAAACAAAACAGGGGTCTGTGCAGGTATAAACAAAACAGCCGAAAAAGTCTAGTTTGCATAAGGGGCATGCACCAGGTCAGATATAAAATTAAGTGGATCAGGACCCCTTGCTCTCTTTTTCCTCTCTTTCACCTGTATTGCCTACCCCGGCTCTGGTTCATCCACAAGGCACAACCAATGTGGTAGCTGTGGACTCATTCTTTGTTTTTCTTTCTCACCTTTATTCCTCTCCTTCCTTACTTTATCTGGGAAAAGCATGGCTGTCATATTTTTCCCCATCCTTGGTACCGAAGTTTGCTGCGAGAGTGGGAGCTTGTGGAAGTGTATTGTGGCTTGTTAACCAGCACCTTTAAGAAGAGCTGTATTGTGGCTCCTGAGCCAACACCTTTGGTTGCAAGTTGTGGCTTGGTAGCCAGCACCTTTGAGAAGTTTGTTGTGGGAGCTGAGAACTGATGGAAGCAAACTGTATGAAACTAAGGGCCTGCTAGCCACTTCTTCTGAGAAAATGCATTCTAAGAATTTCAGGGCTTGTTAGCCCACGCCTTTTGGTCTAAAGAGCAAGCTGGCTGCCAGAGTTAGAGCTACAATAAAAGCACAAGAGTTCTCTGACACGTGTCTGATGTTTTTGTTCAGCCTGACAAGAATTTACAGCAAACATCCCACCACGTGCCAACGGGTCATGACGCTAAGCAGGAACTTTTAACAAAATATTTTTTTAAGAAAGTCAATATATACACACATGTTAATTAAAAGGTTTTTGAGATTTGCTGTTGTCCTAAGGAGGTTTTCTGGACCTGGGATAAAATCTGTTGCCAGCAGGAACCAAAGGCCTCAGATCAGAGCTCTCTCTATTGTGGCTGACTTGTATTACCAACCAGATGTTTTACTTGTCTGAGGAATAGCTTTCTGTCTTTTTGCCAGCACAATTCAGAGCAATATAAATGCTAAAGATAATTGTTTTTTCTTTGTTTTTAGATGCATTTCTAATAAACCTCAAGAATCTGAAAGCAGTTAGTGGTCCTCTTGTACTAATGCCTGACCAGGATTTTTTAAATGAGCATTTAGCTATAACCTTATCCTTAAGAAATGGTTACAGATTCATATTTAACATTTCTTGAAGGCACACAGAAAAACTTAACCTGACTGATCTTTAAAAGAAGGAAGGCCTTGTGATAGAAAGACTATGATTAATGGGTTAATCCTTCCATTTTTAGTTTAATCCCTTGATTTAGACTTCATACAGCATGACAATCTTAACCAAATGAAAGTGCCTGCAGTTGGAGAAGTATGAACTGTTTGTACGGAGAGTTTTTTAACTTTTCTCACTGGTTTTGATATGAGGCACATCTGCAAGAGCTTTGGAAAGCTCCTTTTTTTGTGCAGAGCTTTTTTTTGCCCTGCAGAGGTAGAACTCCTTTACCTAGAACTCCTTTACCTAGAACTCCTTTACCAATAAAGAGATCTCATTGGGCCAGCTATAATATTTTGTCTTTTTAGCATTTAATCTAAAGAACCAGAATGGAATAATAGCTGTAAAACGACACGGCCATCTACTGATAGAAAACTGTATAACTTCTGGAAGGCATGCAACTGCAAGAAAGGGAACATAGATTTTAGTACTTATTAATAGAAGTTCTCTGGCTATTCTGTCATCCACAGTGTGCAATTGCATGAAAAGCCAACAGTTTTTAATGAAGACTTGTTGTAAATAATGGATTATTGCATTACTAGAGTTTGTCAGCCTAGTTAAAAAACATACTGGTAGAATTACAGCAGCATAGATTTGTCAGTGAAACTGCAGGAATAAAAGAAACTCTCCAACAACATCTTATAAGTTTAGATAATCAGGAATTGCTTTATTCTGGCCAGGATATACAATGGAAATCATTCCATCCCCACATGCCAGGATTTGCCGTAGAAATCATTCCATCACACATGGTTAGTTACCAGAATTTTCACATATTTAGATACAAAAACCCCAAAGAAATTCTTGTTTATTGATTCTACATTACACAATTCTTAGCATTCACTCTACTATTGTTTTTTGGTTCTTCCACTCTCGATGCTAATTTGGTCCTCATTCTTTGGTTCTCTTATCAATCTTTTACCAGACCAGGTGTCTCCAACTGCACAGCAGGGGGGGGATGGAGGGTGGGGTAATGTTTGGTAATCTCCCTTTATCTCCTCTGTCTCTTCTGGTTAGTCTCAACCTACACACGTTAAACTCTCAGAGTCTAGGAATCTTCCTTTTGTTCATTGAAGACCATCATGCTTCACCCAGCAAATATCTAACTCTCAGTGGACAGATTATTTTGAAGAAAAACTTCAATTACCCTCCCCCTGGGCAGAGGTGAGCAAACCCATGACTAAAGTTACTTAAAAGAATTTTAAAAGTTGTATCACTTTGAAGAGATCCTCCTGGAGATAATCCCTCATTGATAAATATGTGTGTCTGTGTGTCTGTGTGTCTGTGTGTGTGTAAATATTTTATTGCTCTGATTTTATGCAGATAGTTGAACTTTCAAGTCCCCAGTGGGAAAACGTCCCTAAAAGTAAGCAGGTCATTGCAGAAGCTCATATGCTTGAAGAACTCCAAGTTCTTTTATTCCCTTTTCCTAGTTGTACATGATAGGTAGGGAACAAAGATTCAAAAAAACTCTTGAATATGAAGGTGGTTACACAACACAATGTAAAACTCCAATCACCCTTTTAAGTGGTGTGCCACAGATATTCTGCAAGAAATACAAGTCTCTGCCCAAATCTAGAGCATGTTCAGTTTGCATTTTGGTAAAAAACAATAAAGAGGTGTGATATTTAGTAAGAGCTTTGGCAGAGGCAGTATTGGAAACATGAAAGATGTAGTAAAAGCCATGCCAGTATTTAAGGGGTTACACATGAGATTTGTTCGTGTCTCATTCTTTCTGACCCTTCTGAGCCCCTTCAGCACTGCTGTGACACAAATGCCATCCAAGTAATTATCCTGGGGACTTCCAGGCCTACTTACCTCAGACAACTCTGTGAATGCTCTACAAGAACGCCTGGAAACCAATTAATGGCTCTTCGTGAGCTGCTCTGCAAACTGAATCTTGCACACAAGGATCAAGTTTGATACTGACTGCAGCCTTCTTGGATGTAGTGAAGTGCCATCCTAGGGAGGTTGTAGGCCTGGGATTTAGAAATCAGCATCTTCTGCCATTAAGGAAGCCTTTCAGAAAGAAATCATCTCTTCGCTCCATATTCTGGAAGAATATCAAAATTACCTGAAAAGAAGATGAGATCACAGAAGTAGGCAGATTCTAAATGCTGAGTGTTATAAATACAAATATAGTTATTGGCTTTTGCATTTATGTATTAACTTTAGTTTTATAAGTAATTATTTATCACACAAATCCTAATACAGTACAATTTGTAATTACTGCTTCTGATATGGTATAATCTGTCAGTTTATGCATACACCACATAGCTTTTATAAATAAAAATGTAATATATGCTATCTTAGACCATAGCATAATAGACACTGGAATGTTGAAATGCTTTTTCATGTCACTAACTCAGAAAATGGTGTAAAATATTTAGGTGATTTCTCACATTCGGGGGCTATCTTATCTGAAAGACAAGATAAAGGAAACGGAAACCAGAGCACCGGAGAAAATAAGAATTTATTGACCCTCGTTATCAGGGAGTGAAAATACAACAGGATGGAACCACAAGAAGAAATAAAATATGTTGGTTTACTCTCCAAGATGGCATGAAGGCAAGTCAAAGGTTAAAACTAAGCAAAAGAACATCTAAACTCAAAGGAATGTTTGGATATGTATAAACTCTTATGAATATGCATATATCCCCTGTAATGTAACAGTATATAGAGAAAAACGTTTAAGGTAGCACTGTGCTTTTGGCAAACAGCCAAGCACCCCAATGCTGGATTTTATCTGTTTTATCCCTTAATAAACTTTTATAAAAATTTTAAATAGTGAGACATGTTTCTCACACTAAGCAAAATGTAAAAATAGCAACATTTGACAGAGGTGAGATTAGTTGCTGCAGACTGAGACAGATATGCAGTGCCTTTCAATAAACATTAACAAGACTAGAAATAGAAAATTTAACTTTCTTATCATGGAGATCATCGACAATCTGGATTTGTTCTTTTACATGAACTGTGCACTAACAGGTGAGAGCTTATGTGGATACATGTATATATGCTCCTTCTGAAAATAGTGATGATGCAGATACCTTCTGATGTACAAGTAAATAGCAAGAGTCAGTTTCCCTGTCACATCTTCTACTGCTACATGCAGTCAAATTCCCTTAAAATATTGTGGTTAGTTTAGAGACATAACTCATTTTGGAAGGACAACGATGTGAACAACACAAGTAGATATTAGAATGTAGAGAATATTCTGGCAGTTAACTCATCCTCTGTGATTAGATGGACAAGGGGTGGGCCACTGGCAAAGTTGATGGCCTGACAGCCTCTTAGAGTCTGATTTACTATGAGCCCACATCAAGCTACACTCATCCTAAACACCTGAGGGGAAAGTAAGGGCAAAGTTAGTCCTTTCCTGTCCTACATAGGCTGTCTTGGGTTATTTAATCATCAATATGTCTTCTCCACAGGCAGAAATACACACTGATATATGTTGTATCACAGTGGCTATTAGACAGGTGGAAGTTGTAATTCACATATGCATAATATGACAAAAGCATCTGGTACTTAGGTCTGAGTTATGATGCCAGTGAAACTACTGCAAGACTCAAATCCAAAACATTGGCATGGCAGTCAGTATATCCAGGGCAAAACTATGTGAGGTTTTATAAATACAAAACTACAGCCTTTAAAAGTGCTTTGTTTGTGTAGAATACAGGGCTAATGCTCAACTCAGACTTGTGTTTTAGTGATAGAGAAATACCAGCACCATTCTGTGAGTAAGGGCAAGAGCCTGAGCACTGAGATTTCCCTGTGGGAGCTAGGTGATCAAGTGGAAACCAAAGGCCTCTGCTTGGAGATTACATTTTGCCATGGGAAATAGGAATTGTTCTGTGCAAGCCTTGAAGCTACACAACTAGGAAGCATGTCTTAATTTTTATCTTAATGGGCTTAGTCATAATTTGTTTACGAAACAGAAAACATTTCAAACAATGTATTCTTCTATTCAGTGGCAATATGAGGATAACAGCAGTTGTTTGAAGGATTTCTTTAATTTTTTTTGTCAACATTTTGTGAATTATATAAATGCTTTGGAAAAGCATTTTTCTCCTGTTTAAAAAAAATATTTGGCAGGAAAATAGTGTATTTTTTTCATTTCTTTTTAGCCTTCAATTCTTCTTTTGTTCTTTTGAGGTTTGTGCAGTTTTTTTTGTTGTTGGCTTTTGTTTGTTTGCTTGTTTCTTGGTATTTATTTTGTTTTGTTTTGTTTTTAGTTATGAGGGCTAGAAATGTCTGAACTTTTAGTAAAAAGTGCACTGAAGTTCTTATAAAAGATTTTAGCTTCCATCAGCCCAGGCTTGAAAGGAAGAGTGGCAAATATCACAGAACTTGCATCAAAATCCAGATAGCTGGCAATGTAATAAAGTTTTCTATGTTTTTAGCTACAATTCTTCATTGACCATTATCTCCCATCTGTAAACTTAACTCTTTCAAAGAAGTGTGTTGTAAGATGAAAGAAATAAAGAGAGCTAGGGAAAAAAAAAAGGAAAAAAAAAATACAAGGTACGGCATAATGATTTAACAAAGAATTAAACACAAAGAAACACATGTCCTGGGAACTGTAGAGGACAACAAGCCAGGATATACCTTGAAATCCTGTCCTTAGGGTTTTTTATTGCTTTGGTTTGGTTTTATGGGGAAATAAGTTCCACTGTAGCCTTTAAACTGCTGACGTCTTACCTTTTCAGGCAAGAACCTTATCAGTTACCATAAATGTAATCACACCTGTTTTAATATTATGCAGAAAATCATGTATGTTCTTCTTATCTGCTTTTATAAATGTGTTATTCTGAAAGCGGATTCTTTTCCCTTTTCTTTTTTATCTGTAAAGATTAAGATTGCCTAAAGGATTTTTTAGGAAAGATTTAAGGATAGTCAGTGTTTCTCCTGATAAAAAACTTTTATTCCACTTTCCCATTTTTTTCCCATAAGAAAGGACTGCTAATTCCTTTCCTTGAAGATTATTGTTTTAAGAATCTTAAATTAATATTTTCCTAGAAATAGAAATTTTGATAATGATACAATTCACAAGATCAAGCCCTGCTGGTGTCATCACATGCCCTAATGCAAGAAGAGTACATTTGGCTCCCTAATGTGTGCTGAGAAGGTAATTAAAACAGTTTATCAAAAGTGTTAATTTTCTTAACTAGTTCTTAATTTTTCCAGATTTCTCCTTTCAGTTCCTCTTGGTCCCCTTGTTACATTCAGACACTGCCTTCAACCTAAGCAGCTCTTATCTTGAGCTTTATTTAGGTTTTTACCCAGGGCATGCTTTTGTGTTCTATTGAGAACAACCATGTTACCAGACTCAAGAACGAGAGCTGTCCTTTGTAGAGAAGTTGGATAAATCACAGAATGAACTAGGTTGAAAACGACCTTTTGAGGTCATCTAGTCCCCCCTGTGACCTAACACGTCCTCATCAACTAAACCAAGGCACTAAGCACCACGCCCAGTGTTCTTTGAACACATCCAGGGATGGTGACTCCACCACCTCCCTGGGCAGATGATTACAGCGTGCAATCACTCTTTCAGTGAAGAATTTTTTTCTAACATCCAACCTAAACTTCCCTTGTTGCAGCTCAAAACTGTGTCCTCTCATTCTGTCAGTTGTTTCCTAGGAGAAGAGACCAACTCCTACCTGACTACAGCCACCTTTCAGGGAGTTGCCCCAGGTTTCGTCATGGCAACAGTTGTTACTGAGTTTGCTGTATGTTCCTTGAAGAGATTCTTTGGGAACTCGTCATGAAGAGCTTCCCAAAGAGACACAGGTCTATATTGTGATCCTTTAGATCACATTTGCTGAAACTGCTTTGGAAAGAGATTTAAAAGGAAAAGCGCAGGAAAGCACAAGGTGGCTGCTTTGAATAGATACAGCAGAGTGCCACTGAATCTTCTAAAACCTGAACATGGTTGGAAGATTGAAAGTTGATAGCAGATGGGGTACAGAAAATTTGCAAATGCTGAAGTGTGCAAATGCTTCACAAGCCTTATGTTAGGAGACTGTTCTGTGTTTCAAAAAAACTGAAAAATAACCACAGTTTGAAGATAAAGTGTGTGGAAACTACTACATCATTCTTATGTCACTGTAGAAGAGGAAATCATATTTCCCTCCTGTGAACGAGACATGAACAGAGCATGGAGACCTGCACATACTGATTGTGCTGAGGCTGAGCTTCAGAATACAAGGCAGTCTCTGTCATATATGGAATCTCACATGGAATATGAAGAAGAAAGCAAGGAAAGATTAAGCATTGCAAGTGGCTTTTATAGTCTCATCATTTAGTGCAGAAAATAATAATTACAGAAAAAAGACAATAACAGATTTCATGGTGAAGGGCAGTAGAAATTCAGGCTTAGAAGGAAAAACAGAGTATGTGCTGAATGAAATAGAAGCAGTCTGGAAAGCTCCCTTAAACAGTCTTTGCTTCCTTCATGTGCCTGAGGTTGTTCTGATTTTTAGAGGAGCTTTATCTGAGTATATTTCACTACAAGCTGATCTCTATAGTCATTAGCTGTGCATTATCCTCTCCTTCCCTCCTTGTCCTACAACAATTTCATTACATCATTTTTTAAAATTAAAAATGCACTGTTTGAATATTTGACATTTTATACTAACTAATTTCTAGTCCTGCCTCTTTCTGATGCTCCTGACCACTAGTTATCAGAAATTTGTTGTTAGGGGAGAGTTTCAGGTACCTACTGTTATCTCCATTGAAAAACTGGGAAAAGAAAGCAGCAGAGAGATTTCCCAGCTGCCTGATTTTTTCATTGTAAAAGCCAGAAGGAAATCCCCCTGCTTAAAAAGCACCAAGTAATCTTTAAGGAATCCATTAGAAGAACAAATTCCTTTCACAATGCAGAGATGTAGGTGCTGTTTGTCACCCAAACTTGGTTATGACTTGACTGTATAATCCTTAGAATATTTTTAACTTTTCTTTGCAAATAAGTGTGGCAAAATCTAAAAAAGCAAGTGTGAACTGTGAGATAGTCAATAAATTATAAACTGTTGTGCTGTTATGCAGCATCTGAAGCATGTCTCAGTTTATCTGTAGATATGTTTGAATACATTATACTCTGCCTGGAGCTCTTTTGCTGCTGCACTAGCCCCTTTTCACATAATTCCACTGACACCATTCTAAGCGTTTCTTCAAAGCAGAAGAACCATGCTTTGAAATTATTATGAAAGCTGTAGATAATTGAGATTCTTATCAGTTTAATATCTGATACATCCTCAGTGAGAGGACTTTATATTAAACAGATTTATTTGCCACAACAAAGCCCTGCAATGCTACAGTCTGGAGACAGTGTGTCTGGACAGAGGCCAGGCAGAAAGGGACCTGGGGGTGCTGGTTGACAGCCAGCTGAACATGAGCCAGCAGTGTGCCCTGGGAGCCAAGAAGGCCAATGGCATCCTGGCTAGTATCAGGAACAATGTGGCCAGCAGGAGCAGGGAGGTCATTCTTCCCCTGTACTCAGCACTGGTGAGGCCACACCTTGAGTGCTGCGTCCAGTTCTGGGCCCCTCAGTTTGGGAAGGATGTTGAGATGCTTGAGCATGTCCAGAGGAGGGAAATGAGGCTGGTGAGGGGCCTGGAACACAAACCCTGTGAGGAGTGACTGAGAGAGCTGGGGGTGTTCAGCCTGGAGAAAAGGGGACTCAGGGGGGACTTTATCACTCTCTGTATATTAAGGCAAGAGAGTGTCCCAAATCAGAGAATAAACAGCTTCTCCATGGATCAGTATTTGCTTTCCAGGGGCTGGAGCAGAAATAGGAGGGAGAACTAGGAAGCAGGAAGAATTGTGAGGCAGGAGTGGGAAAGGACTTTCAATGGTTCAGGCCAAATTTTGAAATTAAACTATTTTGTTTTCCAAGGACTTCATCTCACTGTTATATACACCAGTCACCTTAGAATAGGAAAGTCATCTGGTGGCCAAAGGTCTCCTAGCAGCAAGGGTGAAAACTCCCTTGGGAATTTTAACCCCAGGTTTCAAATCACAGGAACACAGGACAGTTTGGTTAGGAAGGCACCTGAATGATAATGTGGTTCCAACCTCCCTGCCATGGTTCCAGCCTCCCTGCCTTCCACCAGATCGCTGAGAAAACCCAAGAGGACCAAACTTTAGATTCTTCCAATATCATGGATAAGAGGACAGGAAAGCGTGCAGATATTTCCTACCTCACCTCACTACAGATAATCTAGATGTGAGGTAAACTAGGTGATTCAGAGGACAAATGAGCCTAGCAACACATTGGGTGAATTCATGTGGTTTCTGTCATGTTTTACAAAATGGTAAAAGACATTTATATTGGCAGGCAAGTCTGATCAGTGGGTGATGACACTGACCTCTCAGACAAATGGAAAAAGATCTTTCACGTAAAGTTGTTAAAAGTTCTGTTAAAGGAAAAGACTGGAAGCTAAGTCAGGAACGACTGATGTCACCTGTTGTGTTACTGATACTGCTTAGCAGAACAGTTGAACCCAAAATAGAGCAGCAGATAAAAACAAAGTTGATACTGGAAAGTTGATAGTGGATACAGAGCCATATAATAAATATTCTTCAGTGTTCTGTGTTGCAGCTGTAGGTGTCATCCCAAAATGGAACAGGGAGATTTGGTCCAGGATTCTAGAAAAAGTAGGTGATTTCAGAGTATGCTGTCTACAGGCCCAAGGATGTGTGTTGCAAACATATTAAATGGTACAAAATAACACTTTGTATTGCTGGGTTTCACAAAAGAGCTGTTGGAGGCATCTGCTCTCTAATCTATTGGTTTCAGTGATCTGCTGCTCACATAAAAACCAGGCAGCAAGCTTGCATGAAGGTATTCCTCTAGAGGTTTACAGAAAGTTTATTGAGTCATTTAGAAGTTTCTATATGGTGAGACATAAAAACCAACCCCAGCTATTAACCTCCAGGTGTGAGCTAGCTGGCTTAAGGATGGTGACCCAGGGATATCTACAGAGGGAATGGAAGCTGATCTGAATTTTTTCATGAATGTAGAAGCTTTCAATCTTTTACAGGGAAAGGATGTGATCAAGAAAAAATAAAAAAGACAAAGAGAATCCTACAGCTTAAATAGACTTTTATTTATTAAAGAATGTTCTTAGCTTCAGCTAAGAACTGGCTTCAGCTTAAAAAAAATCGCTGCAGTGGAAATATGTATCAGAGTGTATAAGAGGGCAAAACCACACCCAGTTAAAAATTAGCAGAAAAATGGACCTGCAAGAGCAGCAATACACAATCATAGAAAAATGCCACCCCGCTGTAAAATCACGCTAGAAACAGCGGCTTTGACACAATTTATCTTTATATTAGTATGAAAAGTTTCATTGAACTGGTAAAATACAGTCCCATGTAAGAACGTAATTACTAAAATGTGACTATGGTCATGTATGAAGTATGACAGTCTTGCAGACTTCAATACCAGTAAAAGGGAATCAGAAAGTTTTGGGGTATTTTTGTGCTTTTTAAAATCAGACCTTTTTCTCATTTTACTTCTGAATTCTTTTGCAGCATATCAGCCAAATACTGTCACAAAATCTGATTGCTTGGATTGCAATAGGTTCTCTAGCATTTGTGGAGAAAGACTATAAAGTGAGCTCATAGTGCTGGCTTTGCATTGATATTACATACTGATTATTTTTTTCTGCTACAAATCAATAATTTAGAGAAAACAGAATAATATCTCATCCTCACTTGCACATAACCTCTTCCCCACACCAAAAAACCACAAAACCCCCAAATCCACAACAAATTTATCACCGTCAGTTGCTGTGTGCTGAAAGACACAGGATGTCTGACTTATCCTTCAAACACAGCAAGGACTGGAAAGAACTGGGAAAAGAACAGAGGATGAAATTGATATATAGGAGCCTGAGCAAAATCACCATTTGCTGTTCTCTTATGGTGTTCTCTTTGCTTCTCCTTCCTAGGTCCTTAACTTTGCACCCTGCTTTCTAAAATACACTTCCTTTCCTAATTAATAATCTTCATTAATAAGAAATGGCATCATCATTTACTATTTCACAAGTTTGCTATTGCAGTCTCTGATCTGGTCACTAGTGATTGTAAAGCTGTTTTTATGCAGTTATTAGGATTTAAAAGGTTTGCCAAAATAGACCTTTCTCTGAGATGCAAGACATACCTTACACTGTAATTATAGTTGAATATCATGCAACATTAAGTTGTATATAGTATGAAAATAGATATGCTGGTTCTGAAAATGGGTCCTCTTCACAAACAGCACTATCAATTTAATGAGTCATCCAGGCCCCTACTGGAAAATTCCATTGTATCAAATTTCTGCAGCCCTACTGCAGATGCGCTGCTTTTGCTTCCTTTGTATTGACACACTAATTTACTTCTATCTCCCTGGAATTTTCTAGTGGTCAGGCTTATGTTCAAACTTTAAATACTCATCATTAAAAATGTTTATAGACTTTCACATTAAGTAATTGGAAAATACTTCAACATGGCTTCCGAAATCAATTAATTATAATATTCATATTATAAATTTTCCTTGAGCAGCTGTCTTGGTTCTCCAGCATCTTGAGCTGTGCTTACTCTAACACCTTCACACGATTCCTTAGGTGACACCATCCATACTGGCCATGGTCTACTGTGTCTTTCTCAAAAGGCCTCTGGATGAGAACACAAATATTAAGACGTGCTTAAGAAAAGTGCAGCAGAAAAGAATGTTTTTTCTAGACATGTGGTGAAGCTGTGCACATTACATCATGAGAAGGGGATGTGTATGCTCATGGTCCAGACGGTGGGTGAGCAGAATATCATGTCAAACTTTATCAGATTTTTGATGCTTGACAAAAACCAGCCAAAGCCTCCTTTGTCCCACTAGAATCACCTGCTCTAGTGCAGAACTCAATACAGTTAAGTGTCTGCTGCATAAAGACTGTGTCAAATGCTTACATATGACAATAATATTAAGATGTCAATAAATATTGAGAATGTAGTGATTTGTCTTGCCTACAAATTATGCCTATTTCTGCCTTTAAAGTTGAGAACCAAGTCATCTTCTTAAGTAATTGGTAGAGAGCTTGGAAATCAAATTAGTAGAAAAAAAGTTTTTATCTTGTTTTAAGGAGAGTGCATCTCGAAGCATTGGGGAGCAGGAAATTGATTAACCACAAACCTAAGCAAGGCATGGCTCTTACCTCTCTTTTCTATTTCCTTCTTCATTCGCTAGGCTAAACAGAAAGGTAATTAAATGTAGCATTATTTAATTTATGTGAAAAAATCTGTTTTGTAAGAGCAGTAGAAACAATATGACTGACTTCAGATCATGTCTGGACTTCTGCTCCAAGTCTGGAAATGTAGTTATTGGTTACACTTAGTTACACATCCTGCTCTGCATTCACTGCAAGTTTAGATCATGAGAATACCAGTCAAGTAGGCAAAGACATATTTATTTAGAGAAATGAAAGTAAACTACTGAAGGATTGTTTAACAGATTTTTGCAAAGTGCCTGGATCTTTTTTTTTCAATCAAAATTAACAATTTCCACTGCAATCACAGGAGCAACATTCAGGTAAACTTAAGTGTTTATTAAAACTGCTCAATATGGGAAAATGATACACGTATTTTTATTAGGAGAACCAATCAGGACATTGCTCTACAAATCAGGCTTTGCTGTCTAGTATGTAATTATTTCTACATTAAGAAGGTTATGTCACCCCTAACCAGAAATCGAGAGACTGGACACTGCTCTTTAGCTTTGGTCCTTGACTGCAGCTGCACTTTGCAAAGCCTGTCTGTAGACACTGCGCACAGACAGTGAGTTTGTTTGTACAGCACAGTGACCAGGGGCTGGTCAACACACAAAACAGAATTGAGAGAGAATGTGGTGAGGCCTGCAGACTTGATATGGAAAGCTAAA
The DNA here is from genome assembly GCF_023055355.1 of Agelaius tricolor. Lineage (NCBI taxonomy): Eukaryota > Metazoa > Chordata > Aves > Passeriformes > Icteridae > Agelaius > Agelaius tricolor. The sequence goes on from NW_027269287.1 coordinate 8,672,515, forward strand.
AAATCATCTTTGCTCTTTAAACCCAAATAGAAAACCATTTAGCCCATTAGCAAAGTCCACTTCAAAAGGTAATGGAAATGATGCACTTGGATAGATCAAGTCAGATGTGTGACCAATTTTTAGAGCACAGCATGCAAGAAATGATTAGCTTACATAACTTTACTTAAAATAAAATGAAAATGATTGATTAAATAATAAAGCTCAGACATTAAAGAACAAAAATCAGTAATATATTATCATACAAGAGTTTGGATTAAACTATCTTCTCACACAGGGAAGTGGGAAGTATTACTTTAGTAATGCTCAACAGCTCTTAGTAAGAAGCAGAATTTTTCAACTTGTGTCTTAAAACATGAAGTACAAAGCAGATTTTTTTTCAACTCATGTCTCCAAGCATTAAATTAGGTATGTATAAACATCAGATATATGAAAAATATTTTTTACTTTTCTCATATGAGACTGAAATTCTTTCTTTTAACTTAAGACCAAAGCAAATTCATCCTGGAAATCATAAAGTAACTTCAGACAAACAGTAATTTAAGAAACCAAATTAAACTAAATTTAAGAAAGTCAAAATAGATACGTGCATGCTTTAGGTAAGAAAAAAGGTGCATGCAGGTAAGAAAAATTTCAGGCTGCCTGTATGGATTTACACAAAATTAATGCTGTTATATTGGTGTGAGGGATTTAAATAGTGGGTCTTTCTATTGCATTTCCAGAGAGATTCCATATTGCACTCTCACCTTTTTGCATCTGACACAACTTTCTGTGCTCTAGGCTTAAGTTTTTGTTTTTAAAAACTTCTTTATTGTGGTGGTTTGACAGGAAATACGTTTTCTGGGATGCTGTGGTCAGGCCAATGGGTGCTCAGATTTTAATATTGGCACCTAATGTGGCCATTGGGACATTGGATCTGCCTCTGAGAACACAGGGTTAAAGCAGGGCTCTCGCCTGGGAGGCTCTCTTGGGTTCCGGCGGGGAAACAGCTCAGGCCTCTGCCCTGCCCAGCTGCTGTGGCTGGGTGGGGCAGGGGAAGCCATGTGGCGGGGTGAGGTAGGCCGGGGCCCTGAGGATGGAAGGGTGGAGGAGCACCAAGAGACATCGGGCAGCCACCCCCCAGGAGAGAGAGAGAGAGCCGGTGCCTGTGCCTGTGCCACCTTGAAATTTGATAGCAGCCGGCTGAGAAGAAAAAGCGAGGGGAGGGTGCGGCGAGAAGGTGGCCAGCAGGGCAGCCGTGGGAGTTCTGGACAGACAGAGACTGAGATTTTTAACCCTTTTCTTGGATGATGGAAACCTTACAAATGCTGATCCTCCTGGAGCTGAATGAGAAGAGAGATAGAGATGAGATAAAAGGAAATGGGCCACGAGAGAAGAATCTTAGGTGGGAGGAGGTGATGGAGTGGCCTTTGGCTGGACTTTTCTTGTATAGCCATGGACAGAACCATTTTTTTCCTGTGACACAGAGACTGCATTTAGGGGGAGGCAATGGCTCGGAGCCAAGGGAGTGCAGTGATGTTATGGGAGTGCATGAACAGAGACAATGGGTGAGGAGGGTGGTTGGTGCCCTCAATCTTCAGTGGAGGAGAAGATCTCTGTTCTTGAGATCCCTCGGCCCCAGGGGGTGAATTTGGGGGGGACAGGTGTCCCGAAGGTGAGAGACTGTTCTGTTTTTTTGGAATTGGACAAAGCCCCCTTAAAAGGAAAACCCTAGAAGCAGCTCTGGTCCATGTGCAGTGGTGAGAGCATTGGGCATGGAAGGAAGATGTCACGATGGCAAATGATCTCCAGGTGGTGCCACGAGTGACAGGAAACACACGAGGTCTCAACTGTGTTTCCAGGGGAAGCCTATGGCACAAGAAGGACTCCTCACCCTTGATTAACTGAGAATTGATTATCTAAAGGGTGGTGATGGACTGAGAGTTGGTGATCTGAGGGATGGCTGTATTGGAAATTTGGTGGGGAGGAGGAGGAGTTGTATTTGTGAAGTTTTTGTTGTCCTTGTGTGTTTCTTTTTTTCCCTTTCCCTTGGAGTTTAGTTAATACTTTTTTTTTTTTTTTTTTTAATATTTCTAAGTGGGAGCCTGCTTTGCTTATTCCTGGTCACATCTCACAGCAGAAACCAGGGAAAGGGTATTCTCATGGGGGCAGTGGCATTGTGCCAGTGTCAAACCATGACATTTTAGTGCATTGGCTGTGAATCAAACCCGGGCCTCCTGCGAGGTGGGTGAGAATTCTACCACTGAACCACCAATGGTTTCTGCTGACCTCCATCACCTCCTCCCACCTAAGATTCTTCTCTCATGGCCCATTTCCTCTTATCTCATCTCTATCTCTCTTCTCATTCAGCTCCAGGAGGATCAGCATTTGTAAGGTATCCATTATCCAAGAAAAGGGTTAAAAATCTCAGTCTCTGTCTGTCCAGAACTCCCACGGCTGCCCTGCTGGCCACCTTCTCGCCGCACCCTCCCCTCGCTTTTTCTTCTCAGCCGGCTGCTATCAAATTTCAAGGTGGCACAGGCACAGGCACCGGCTCTCTCTCTCTCTCCTGGGGGGTGGCTGCCCGATGTCTCTTGGTGCTCCTCCACCCTTCCATCCTCAGGGCCCCGGCCTACCTCACCCCGCCACATGGCTTCCGCTCCTCCGCCCAGCCGCAGCAGCTGGGCAGGGCAGAGGCCTGAGCTGTTTCCCCGCCGGAACCCAAGAGAGCCTCCCAGGCGAGAGCCCTGCTTTAACCCTGTGTTCTCAGAGGCAGATCCAATGTCCCAATGGCCACATTAGGTGCCAATTTTAAAATCTGAGCACCTATTGGCCTGACCACAGCATCCCAGAAAACGTATTTCCTGTCAAACCACCACATTTATTTTTTTTCCCCTTTTTAAAAATTTCAAGATACTTTTAAAATGCAGTAAGGATATGGCTACAGTGCACTTCAGACAGCCATCCAGTTTGAACAACTGGAAAGCTAAGCTTAGCATAAGAATATTAAATGTCATTTAAATTTTCTGAGTACTAGACTGAAATGAAAAGAGTAATAGCTTGTAGGTACAGCAACTGACGTAACAGGGAAAAGTGCAAAGCCAGAGCTCACATAATTAGCAGCTAACAGCCCATAAAATGGAAACATACAACTAAACTGGAGTTTCCCTAAAACAACATTAATAAAACTAGAATCTTTAAGTGGTTAGAAAACTGCTGAAGGTGTGTCTGGTGTAGGCTGGCTTCAGTTAAAACTGAATGGAAGTGACTCCTAATTAACTATGAGCACCACCAGACCCTTTCAACCTATTTTCTCCTCTGCAATAATGGTTTTTCATTTCAAACTCATTTACTTTGAATGGTCTTGTCACACCTACTGGAATTCAAACACTTTCAGCGCTAGTTAGAAGAAGCCTGTGAAAACTCTTCTTCTGACATTGTCCGACAGATGAGAAAATATTTGCTGTGGTTAAGCCTCTGAAGTGATTTGAACTTTTGAATTCTTCTTGGCTGACTAGAAAGCACTATGTAATCATTGTATTACGCCATGACTCTCCACTGTTGAAACTCCATGTGGAAACTATGTTTTAGAAAAGTACTCACAGAATTGTAACTGAAATCACATTTTCTGATTAGATGGGAGTTGTTAAAGCTAAAGTAATTGCTAGCTCAGGCTCTAATCAATCTAAGTTTCTCTTAATTTTAATGGCCACTACTAAATCTACCTCTAACACAAATGTTCTGGTCAACAAAAGCTTTATTGCTCTTGCTTTCATTGTAAGCACATGTAGGCCAGACATAATTTTTATTTCTTCATTCTTCTTCCATTTCAAACTCATAGTTTTGTAGCTGGAATTTTCTAGCAAAATGGCTTAAACAGAAGTCTTCAGGAAAAGCATAAAAAAGAAGTGAAAAAATGATAGATTGAGAAGAATATAAACTAGTTTTTAATGAATTTCATATTATATGAAATGTACCATTTTTTACCAGAAAAGGGAAATTATACGAAAAATATAGAACTTTCAATTAAGGAAGTCTGAATAATTTACTAACACTATGAAACTACTTGTGCTTGTCTGCTGAACAGGAAGGACACATTAAATATAAATTGTGAGCATTTGATTCTAATTTTATTTTGAGCATGTCTGAAGATGGTCAAGACAGACTGAAGATGGTCATTAATTTCACTATGTCCCTGTAGACATAAACTTAATTTGCAGTGTGACTGCAGTAAAGCTGTGAGCAAAAATATACTCTATTAAGCAACATAAATCAAGAAAACTAATACAGATATGTGCTGAGCTTAATGGAGTAGAGGTCCTCCATTGCCCATGTATCTTCACTGGATTCCTGAGACTTGCTTGAGATTTCAAATCAGAAATATGACCGTATCAAAATTGCAAATGTTCTATTTTTCTGTGGCACTTTGAGTCTTCATACCATACCTGTTTTATATTAAATCTCAATGAATTTCCTTAAGTTAGAAGTCCATCTCTGGATAAAGAGAGAAAGAATAGAACAAATATTTACTCTAATGCATGCTTCAGAATTTCAGGGAAAGGAGCAACTCACAAGGGAACAATGCAAGTTAGAGACCCTTTCCTGGCTGCATAAACTTGACACACGTAACAGCTGAGTGCTGGCACCCTGCCAAGTTCTGTGCTGCTGCACATTTTTTTAAAAAATCCCATCTAAATTACCATTATCTCTGCAAGAGATTCCTTCAGCCTCTGATTTCAGGAGTTGCTCACAACCCTGTTTTTGTGAGTGTGAACATTAGCTGTACCACACTACTTTTCCCAGCGTCATTGCTCACAGGTTAGCAATGTCACAATGTCACTGAGGAAAGTCTTCCAGGAGAATCCTCTGGTGTTCTATGGACTGCTCTACAGAGCTCAAGGAGGACCACTAACCTTGGCAGGAGGATTAAATAATGATGTGCCTTTCTAGAAAAGGCTGCAGGTGGGACACATCATCTTCAGCATCAACTTTCAGCTGGGAAACAGCAGGCATCAGGTAAATGGGCCCTTGGTGGTTTTTTCTGCCACAGGCAGACATTACCACCAGTCCACATTCTGTTCCAGAACTAGTGATGTAAAATCACTTTTTTCTGAATTCCTTTTGTAGTATTGTCTTAATTTTAGCCTCTGTTGGTTTAATGTGTAGCTTCAAAAAAAGTCCAACCAACCAAAACCAAGCCAGCTCTTACATTTTTATTATGAAGATTTCTGTTCCAAGTTCTTCAAAACCATTTCTGCTTGTTCTGTTTTAGGCAAATTACATTTCAGGTGATGGGATGTGTAAGAGTGGAATTCAGTAAGATGGACTTTGTCTTATAAAAACAGTATACTAACTTGAAAATTATCAAGAATCCAGTAACTATACTAAAGACAATGCAAGAAATGTCCCATTTTTTCCTTCCATAAAACAGGGATCAAGCATCTGACTCCTCTGATGAAGCCAACAGAAAATTTACTAATTTCTTTTCAAAGAGCCTCAAATCAATCCAGAAATTTCTATTCCCTAGCAGTACAAAATTTCTAATGGGAGCACAGCTGATTTTCAATAGAAAGGCACACACACTAATTCAACCAGAAGCATGAAAGACAGAATAATCCTTCAATGTTCAGTTATAAGATACCATGAGCTTGAAAACTTTCCTTATGCTGTTCCTAAATCCCCTCTTTTTCTGATTGTTACACACCTGAATGTGCCTGCCTTTGGAAAGTCTTAAATTTAAATTAGTGGTACAAACACTGAAGAAAAGTAGGGAGAGCAAGTAGGTTTGCATAACCGGTAAGATGTATCAGCTTACTCCAGCTGTAATTTCATCTAGCTGTAAAGACATTTGTTTTGGTTTTTTTTATTTTTTTAAAAATTTCTGCTTGTTTTTGTCTCCTGACAAGATCAAAGTACATACAGTTGACTAATATTGTCCTGAAACACTTCTAGTAACTTCAGCTTTTATCTGTCTCATGAAGCAGATGACTGATGGCCCATTATTTTTTACTCTGTTCTGTGGTGTTTCAACAGTTTCCTTAGAAGGTAGCAATGGCTGCAAACAAATTTTTGATTTTGATGTGTGCTGCTTGCGCAAACATCTGACTTTGTAGCATGTAAATAAAATGACCACAAGGTCCGGCTAACTTACTTTCAGCAATCTTTGGTCCTTGATATAAAATCAAACACAAGAAACACATTAGTGTCTTCAGAAATAAGAAGTCAGTGTTCAAAGCTGGAGACTTTGTTAGAAAATGGGCCACTTGGTTAAAACATTTAGTGTGACATTTGTTTTGGGGTTTTTTGATTTTTTTAAAAAATGATTCTGTTGTGTTTGGTTTTTTTTTTTAAAATCAAAACTTTACTCCTGGAGTTAGACAAAAAGTAATTTATTGCCTGAAAGCTTTCACAGTGATTTGTATTTCACAAGATGAATAGACAGTTTCATAAAGAAAAACAAAGTTGTGGGAAAAAACAAAAAGCAGTAATTTTTGTTCTGGAAACAAACAACAGCACTCCCTGCGTGCCTGTGATGTAAATGTGCTTCCTTCAGGACAGTCCAGCAAGACTTTGGATGCAATCCTTGGGCTCAACTTGTGCTTCTGTCACAACTCCTATGCAGCACTTAGATCTGTCTGCAGAACACAGGGTCTTCTGGCAGCTGTTAATTGCACAGACATGAACCTAACCTCTTCCTTGTAGGCTGCTGAACCCATGGCAGCAGAAGACATTACATTAAGAGTTATTTATGAATACAGACTCTGCCTCCAAAGCTTCACAGAAAAAACAGTGACTTGAGCCATTCCCTCCATGTCCTGTGACACTGAAAACTTTTTAAGTTTGTGAGCTTTTTGTTTTTGCAGGAAAAAGACTCATGCAACAGATACCTGAACCTTCTTGCCTCTCATTACAGGACTTTAAAGCTTGCATTTTGAAATTGCATAATTTTAATCAACAGTATGCAGCATAACATGCGGTTTAACTATGATAAAAGGCTGAGCTAGTAAAAGAGCTGGCTGATTAAATGAAAAGCAGAACAGTCTTAAATATAATGAGTTATGTTCAACAACCGTTCTAATGAAAGCTAGAGAGAAAAAATTGGTGGCTTTGGTTTTTATTTCTTTCCCTCTAAGATCTTCAAGTTCACACAAAATAAAACATCACTGTTCATTTAACCACAGTATTGCATAGGGCTAAAACATTTGTTCTATGGTTTTAACATTTAAATAGTCTAGAATTACATCTGCAGATGACTGCTTGTGCAATGACCCATCTTAAACACTTCTGGTCAATCAAACACTGCCTTCTTTGATAAGAGCTTAACAAGCTTTACTGGCATCTAGTTCTTTGCAGGATGATAAAAATAAAAATCTGGCTCAATGTATTTTTAAAAATCGGAAATTAGGAGTGCTCTAGACTTTTTAAAATCTCTTAAATACTTAGTGTGATTTTCATTTATCCCCAGACTTCCACAAGAGCTTTTTATTTATCCCCAGTCTTTCACAAGAGCTTTTTTTTTGTCCCTATTTTTCTCCATTTTTTGGTTTTGTTTTAGTATCACACACTGCTGTGTCAGAATGAATTTGTCAGAAGACTCTATTAGAGAAGTTAGCAATAAAAAGTTGAAAATGAGATTGTATCTCAAATACTTGTAACATTTACTTACCATAACAATAAGAAAGTATCTCTCGCTAATGTGCAATATTCAGCTACAGCTACTTGAGCAATCTGAAGGAAGTTATTTTTTAACTCTGCAGGGAATCTTCAAAGTAGCTGAATTTATTTTCCATTTTTCTTTAATTCACAGGAAGCAGCAATACATTTTAAAAACGTTTATTCAGCTTCAGGTGTCTCTTATAAAGATACCTGTGGTATATTTGATGCACATCTTCCCTCATTACTTCAAACACACTTAAACTTTGAGGTAATTTAGGACAAGACATAAGAGCACTTGCAAAAAAAAAGCAAAGATCTGTATTAAAAAAATTTAGGCAAGATAAATAGAAAAATATTCTGTGTTCCTTTCACTACAAATGGTTTCAGCATAATAACAGTTCAAAAAGCAAAATAATCAAGCCACAAAGTCCAAGTGAATTTCCAAAGCAAACCTGACTTAAGTAAGTCTTTCACCTGTGTTACATTTCAGGGACTGGGCCCACAGCAATAGAGAAGACAAAGCACTCCTGAGGCAGATTGTCTCAGGTCATTTTGCATCTCACTTAAGAGGGATGGAGGAAGGAAGGGAAAAAATTTTACCAAAATTAAAAATCAAACCTTGCAATGCTGTCTCTCATGCAGGGAAACAATTGCCCCTCTCTATGGCAGCATCTCCCTTTATGTCTGCCAGCCAGTACTGACTGTCAGTATTAGCTGCATGAAGGAACATATACCCAGAGGGATTTGGGGAAATGTTAGCAGTGGTGTCCTCCTGTCCCACGTGGACCTTTCAGTATTCCAGAGATACAAGGCACTTGCTGGGACGGCCTGAGATGAAACCTGTGAGTTTAGAAGATGGTCCTCTGCCATATTCAGTGCTAAAGGTGTGCCACACTTTCTCTATGATAATTCCCAAAAGGAACTCCAACTTAAAATGTGACATTATCTGGCTACATGAAGATTATTCCTTTGCAAGCATGATTTCACCCTCTCATTAAAATGCTATATTGCGATACTCTAAGTGAGATATTTTTACAGTTGTAAAGATATGTTTTGAAAATGACATAGACAATGCAAGTTATAGTTTTCGATATGGAATCAAAAAGCTAATCGGAGTCTTCATCATCAAGGTATTCCTCTGCATTACTCAATGTTCGGACTGTACCTGGAAAGAAACAAAATTAAAAAGAGTACTGAAAATACCAGGCACAGAGGCAACAAGACTGACATAATTCACAGAAGTGATAACCATGTTATCCTACATTTCTGGAACAAGAAAAATGAGTAAGTTTAAAATTAACCTGCTCAACCGTTTTGGGAAAAGAAATCTAAGTGAAAAAAATGTTTATCATTTTTAGGAGGAGAAGCAGCAAATGGAGAACAGGAAGAAAAGAAATTGCAGAGCCTTGTGCTCAAGGGGCCATATTTCAAGCAAGTACAAATTACATTTCTTCTGTATATTTCTTCTGCTCCCCTGTTTAGCGGCACAATTAACACAACCTTTTTATATTTCTATGACATGATTTTAATAATTTTAATTTTTTAGAATGTACTTCAGCAATTGACATTTGAATATCTGTATGTACAATAAAGCACAAATCTGAACATTGGAGACAAAGTAAGCTTCCTCCAATAAAACAGTTTTATAGATGAACTATGATAGAAGCCATATGTAAACAGGAACAAGGGAGAGATGACTGCTGATATAGAACTGAATCTCTGAAACAGAACAATATTTCACATCCAGACATTGGAAATATTTAAATGCAGAATCAAGAGACAGAAAAATTAAATTAGTGAAAATAATCAAGAAAATACAAAATGTGAGGAAAGTATACAGATCGGTGGTTAAAAGCCCAAGTTAAGACAGAAAAATGAACAAAGATGCTAATACTGAAACTGCAGTTAGACTGAGAACATCAGCTGTTATATTAAGGCAAGTGAAAAAAGACAGGGAGTGAAATTACCAGAGACTGATGACTAAGACAGAGACAAGGTGACTAAGGACAAAAAATCACTTAGTCATTGAAACAAAATTAATTTAAAGGGAGTGAAGAAGTAGATTAGTTACTTAGCATCAGGAAATAAAACATTAGTATAATTATTGGGACATCAGAAGAGAGAAAATACCTGTGCCAGGGGCCTACAATTAACAACCAAAGATGAACGAAGTTTTTCTAATAGGAATCAAGTAACTTTAGGAAAATACTATATAATATATATATAATGATATATATTATATATACATACTGCCCTTTTTTAATACTCCCTTCTTAAGAACCAAGATTGGGAGAAAAAATTTGCCATGGTTCTGGGAAATCCTGATTTTACCTCTGCTAATGAGCAGAACAGTATTTTTGCTGCAATTGCTCTTCCTGGCCTTCTCAAGTTGCAGTCAGCTATTCCTCCATTTAATCACCATAACCTCTAGGCCCCTACAGGTTAGCATTCCCTCTGATCTCACTAGTCCTGTGAGGATGCAACTGCTGTACTGCATATCCCACCAAACCCGACTGTAACCCTGCCTGTGTTTTCAAGTAATTTCTTATTCTACTTAAGAGTTTCCACCCTTACTTCAGCCTCCTGAAAACTACAGGCAATAGTACTTACAGAATACTGAACAATTCAGTCTTTAACTTTTTAAAATAGCCTCTTTAACTCTTTTGGACAGGGACATGATGTTGTTGTTCTATTATTTCTAGAGTCTCATATTCTTGTTGTATCAGATTTGTAAAGTCTATACCTCCTTGGTGTGTTTTCATGGCTGCACATCTTCTCAGCACAGACTCCTTCTTCTGCATGCTGTTCTCTCTCAGTTCAGGGCTCCTCCAAGGCTCTCCCTGACTGCCTAACCCACCCCCTTTTATCTCAGTTATCCTCATTGGTTACAGCTGCAGCCCAATTAAGGACATCACAGCTGCAGCCCATCAAGGGCAACCAGGACCTCTGGGGCAAAGCCTCTATACAGATATTCAAATACATTTCCTCTACTATATTTCCCCCTTTGCTTTTACTTGATTTAACAGTTGTACAGATGTTCAAGTACAATACATACATTTCTCGATGACTCACAGGCCATGTACAACACACATAGCTCCTTCCTCAAAGGCCACACTCTTTCAGAGCTCCTTGACCCAAAGGCTGTGTTCTGTCACAGCTCTTGGCCACCACAGCTCTCAGCTGTCTTATCTTCTGCCAACTATCACCACAGCTCTTGGCTGTTCTGTCGCAGCCCTTGGCCGCCACAGCTCTCGGCTGTCTTATCTTTTCTTAACTATCACGTCGGGGTCACCAATCGTTGTTGTTCTATTATTTCTAGAGTCTCATATTCTTGTTGTATCAGATTTGTAAAGTCTATACCTCCATGGTGTGTTTTCATGGCTGCAGATTTTCTCAGCACAGACTCCTTCTTCTGCATGCTGAACTCTCTCAGTTCAGGGCTCCTCCAAGGCTCTCCCTGACTGCCTAACCCGCCCCCTTTTATCTCAGCTATCTTCATTAGTTACAGCTGCAGCCTAATTAAAGACATCACAGCTGCAGCCTATCAAAGACAACCAAGACCTCTGAGGCAAAGCCTCTATACAGATATTGAAATACATTTCCTCTACTGTAACACTATGCTATTAGGAGAGATGAAGACAAGTGGGAGGCAGGGAGACTATTTTAATTAACACCTGAAAGCATTCTTTATTTCTTGGTTAGACAGTCACTCAGAGACACATAGAAAAAAGAAAGTAAAAACAAATTAGCAGTAAGAAAAGGAGGATCATATGTTGGTGCTTGTTTGGCTTAAGTTTGGAAGAACAGACAAGCACATGGAGAAAGACAGGACATTGTTTTATTCTTGTACCCGTCCCTTTTGGTATGCTACTTTTAAAATAGTTTCTATCCTTGCTTTAATTTTGTCTGAAGGGCCAGTCTTCTATTTTCATCTCTTCCCTTAGTACTTTCACACCTTCTGAACTCTTCTACCTCTTGGTGACACAAGGTGCCATTTTGTGTGTAGTCAGCAGCATGGCATATGATAAACAATCTTCCCACCACAGCTCTAAACTAACTCTCTCAAGCAAGCCCTTCCAGACACAAGTCTTAGCCCATGTACCTCCCAAATGGTTTTTATGGCTATCAGTATATTGGTATTTGACTAAAGTATTCTTTATTCAAAAGTAATTATCAGAAAAACAAAATCAGAAATACCTGCACTCTGTTTCTTCTTAAGCAAGGAAGCACAAGCTGCATTTGTTGCCATATCTAAAGCCAGTTTCTTCTCATTGTTTTTCAGATCTGTTCTTGCCCCTTCATGAAGAAAAGTTTAATCAGAAATCACAATCCCAGCTATTTCTCAACCAATGCCATTATGATGTGACTTTCACTAATGTGGGTAGAACAGTAATAGACAAGGGAATCTGAGCTACTGACTGCTCTGAAGCAGACCAAAAGCTATGGATGCTCTTGTATAAGCTACAGTTGTTTAGGAAACTTGCTGGCTGCTCTTTGTTTTTAAGAAGCAGACGTCATTGCTGTTCTGGGGTTAAAGTGCCTAATTTTGTCTGTAACGCAGGATGAAATTATCTTGAGGTGAGATGTCTACCTTCCAAATAGCTGCCAGAATTTTCTGCAAGACTTTTCCTGCAAGTCAGGCAGGTGAGCTGGCTAAAGACTGTAGCTGGGTTATACAGAAGTACTTAAGAAATACAAATTAAACAACATTCAGGAATCTAGTCTCTACACAGATTGTCGAAACCTTGGTGAAAATCTTTACCCTTTTCCAGCAGCATCTCTACAATATCTGCATAACCTTTCCATGCAGCAGCATGCAAAGCTGTGTCTCCCAATTTGTTCTGTGGAGTTAGAGGGAAAAGCAACAGGATTAAAATGCAGCAAAAACCCTTTCAGCTTCTACCAAGGTGAGTAACATCACACCTCTATGCTAAGGGTCTATGGGTTCAACCTACCTGTTGGTTTAACTCTAGATTTGCCTGGGCAAGCAGGACATCTACTACATCTGCAGGGAGAGATGGCAAGAGAAGAATTTAGTGGAAAGGAATTATGCTATTTTTGCATTCATTGTAGTTAAGATTCAATGAAAGACCAATCAAATCAGCTAATGAAAATCTGTAAATCAGACTGCATTGGGCAAACAACAATTAGTCACAAAAAACGCTTCTGCATGAAATACCCAAAATAATACTGCATTTCTTTTTGATCTGTCCTCCTTCCACTCGTCCTCTAAGTTACACTAATGAGCATGCCTGCTTCAACAGCACTTGATGGAGCTGAACCTACCTCCTAGACTGATTTTTTTAAAGAAATAAATAGAATTACATTGAAAAAACCCTGGCTTTATTATTTAGCACTGCAATTTTATCAATCAGCCTAAGAAGCCTAACAAGAAAACCAGACAACAATAATTTCAAATTAACACTCTGATACCTTTATGGCCTCCATGGCATGCCCAATACAGAGCTGTGTTTCCAGCTTTGTCTAACCCATTGACACCGACTCGATTATCCAAACACTCTCTCAACCAGCTCAGGTTGCCTGAAAGACAAAATCAGTTTTGATTATTGGTTTTTCTTTGGAAAGTTAAAAGAACCATTACAGGTAAATAGTACTTTCTAAATGGTGTCAGTCTTCCCATGAACTTATGAAGAGAGGAAGCGATTAGCAGCAATTTTTAATTCACTGAACAACCACTTATACCTAGTCATAGCAAATCATGACAAAGTTATACTAACCAATACCAAATATCTTTTCTTCCATTCGCAGAAGAACTTTATACCTCTATGTAGTTCAATGGATGGTACCACTATTCCTCTGTGTATAGACAGAGTGGCAATTCCACCAGGCAGTATCTCAACTTTTCAAAGCTGTAAAACTTACCAGATAACTTGATCAAGAAACAAAACAACCAAAACAAGTAGAAGATCTTAATTCTAAATATATTATTATTACTATTACTATTATTATTATTACAGTAGAAAACAAGCAAATCATTCTTTGGCATCACACAACTAAAACACCAAACATACCTCGTTTGGCAGCTTCATGCAGTGGGTTATCAATAGACTCTGCTTGCTCTGCCACTGAAATGAAAAGAGTAAATTCTAACTACTTCTGAAACATGTACTTGAAACCTGTGTGGAAACAAAGCATACTTGATTCTAAAATGAAAAGAGATTTGTGAGTGACAGACTAGTGAGATGCACTTTAATTTCTAGTGTATGGGAAACTAATTCAGAGAAAACCTTGTGAAAACTTCAAACAGCATCACACTGCACAAGTGGTGTAAGAAGACGTGTTCCTAGTACTCTTTGTTCTTAAGGTCTGCAGAAGCTTCTGTTCTGCTTATACATGGAATTTTTGCAAATGTGCGGACAGAGACACTACCCCAACCCTGGTCTAAAATTGAAGCTTTACAAATTATCTCAATGGGAACATGAATCAAGAGATTGTTGGGTTTATTTTAAATATTCACTTCAATATTCAAAAGAAATTTGAATGTAGATATGCACCATGTATAAATTAGTCTTCTTGCATATTAACAGTGCATGATCTCTGGTCTCTGGCAGACAGCAAGAGTAGAGTCAGTTTGGAAGTCACAAACTAAAGTGAAAATTCATGTAGCCTCAATGACTACACCACAGATTTCTATTAATATATTTCTACTAACTACAGGGCAGGGAAACAGAGCATTGCTACCATAATGTCTCCTACTGAAGAAGGGACAACATGAATCAACCTAAGTCATATTGGCAGCTGTGATGCAATCTGTCATGAGACACTGCTACTCTGTCTACAATTCCTAGCACGACTTGGAGGAATTGTGTTGTGTTGTCTGTACTGATGGCTTTTAAAAGTGATTTTTGTTGAATCTGAAAAAGCTGTTTCTATTCAGTCCAAACACATACGGGATATTTAACGTGGTGCAAACCCCAAGAAACCAATGTTTTCTGTGGCAGAATATATTCACTAAAAAGACAACAAAAGGCAAGCAAAACTCCATCCTTTAGATCCAAGTGTTCTTCCCCTCAAAACTGAGAGTATCTCAGTATCTCTTAAGAGCATAACCAGAATCATGAACACTCAGCAAACTCAAGCTGTCCCTAGGTTATAAAAACACAAGACAGCTTGTGCACTGCTGATGTAGTGGTACCTACAGTGGTTACCACTGGTAACTGTTACTGCAGATGGATGTACTCTGAGATACATGGTGGAGTACTGTTAAGTACCAATACTGTGGTCCATTTTTGAGATGATGTCTTTTTATTTAGTGATTTTCTTTAATTGTGAATGATCTTACCAAATAAAAATATTCTAGACTTTACCATAGTTGCTTGGAATTAGTCCAGTTCTCCCTTTACAAGTTCCTTTCCACCAATTTGTATCACTCTGCAGAGAAAAGGGAAAATATTTTAGATGGGATATATTGCATCTCAGAAATATTCAGTCTGTGTAGGATGTCTTAGACTCACCATGTCTGAGATGTAAATGATATCTCCTTCTTCAAAGTACAGTTCATCTGGCTTTAAAAAAAAAAAAGGAAACAAATATATCTGAATGTGTGTATGTAGGAAAAACAAATGCCTGGATAAGCCAGAATACATTCACCTATTCATTCAAAAATGATAACTCAAATTCTCTATCACCAAGACAACAGCCTGACAGTCCATAGTTTGACTTGCTTACAGCTAACTTTCTGGATCACTAACTTTCCTAACAATACAGGAAGACTGTGGCCTTTCCAAAAAAGCACTGTGCATAGGAAGCAGTGAAATATCTCTTAGGTTTGTCGACTTCATTTGGGAACTCTTTTTGGTTGATCCCAGTTCTCCAGATCTCTTAGGTCTCAACTATCATTGCTGTCTTGGGAAGAAAAAAATTATTCAAGATTTCTGATCCTTGATTGTAGGTAACTGATACTACAGAAGAAAGCATGCTGCTTTTAAATAGAGCTGTTCTTAAAAGAGACTTATGATTAATCAGACAGTTTTATTCACATTGAGAATGACTATCCATCAACAGTTTATTAATGCTTCAGTACAGTAAGTCTAATATGCCAATAATAGCAGAATTGAAGAAATATTATGGACAAGGTTAAAAGCAAGATTCTCAAACTGCTGAAGTAAAGATGTACTTACCGTTCTGGGCTCAAATGTATACAGGGCCCTGAATACTTTAACCTGCCCTAAAAAAACCAAAACAAAACAACCCAATTAAAAAGTCAGCACCAGTACCATGCCTTTAAATGCAGCCCTTAAATCCAAATGCATTCCTTTAAGTTTAACACTGGTTGCTGAATGAATTTGTGCTATCAAAGAAAATCACGATGAATAGACTCAGCAACCTGAGTTAAAAAACCCAGCAACATGGGTTATGAAGGAAACTGGCCACCTGATCAGTTACATCTAAGTAGCCTCTTCTGCACACTTAATATGGTCTTTATAGCTCACTGGGTAATAGAAGTGTTGTCATCGATTTCTGAGGAAAAGAGTGATTTCACTCATATACACACTCACACAGTCATACATGCTGTATGTACTTTTATTACTAACATCAAATCTGTCAAATGACAAAGAATTAAGGAAAGAAGAAAGAAACAAACCAATGATCAATGACACCAACATGTTCTTACACTTACTTGCAGTTATTATTAGGAAAATAATGCAGTAACACAGAACTGATAAAGAAAAATGACAAATGGTCACAAAGTCCTATTTAATGTACAACTGATGTCCTGTTCTATTCAGATGCTTAACATAAGGCATAGAGTTTGCAATTCCAGTAAGTGGCTAACAGATGCTTTAATAGGGCACTTTCGAAGGGACTGACACCAGCATTCAAGCCAAGAAAAAATAACCTGAATGCAGAGAGCTTCAAATTAAACTGCATTAACTGCAAAAGAAGGTTGCCTACAAACTTTTTTAAAAATTCAAGAGGTACTTTCCAAGAGCATGAACAGAAAGTACAAATATAGAAGAAACATGTATGTTACATAATTTAATTAGTTGAGCTGCTGGAGTCCATTGGACTTACTAGAGGAATATATTAGGCAGACTGCTCTTTATTGTTTACTTTTAGGTATCTGAAGTCTTAAGTATGTACCTTTATTTACTTTTAATGTTCTAATAAAATGATCTTGCAAGTGTAGGTTACACACAGGTTCTTACACTATATGTGTTTATACATATTAACTTACATAAAATTGCAGAGCTTGATCCATCAGGAGAATGTGTTACTTAGGTCACATTAGGTCCAGACTATTTTGTCTACTCAGGGAAACTGATGAACTTACTACCAAAGGCCATACAGTAAAATAAAGTGTACACATGCAATGTTTCATGTTGTTTATTAAATGGAGATAAGCAAGGAAATACAGAGTAGGTCTCAAGAATAAGCCTTTACATTTCTAATTAAGAACCATCATCTCTAGAATTTTGTCTTTTTTTTTCTATGTCTTTATTATCCCGTCAGTATCTAAAATCCTACCCACAAAAGCAATCATTTTAGAATGTTAACTTAAGGGCTTTAATGAGATTCTGGAGGTGAATATGCTAACCACCTTGAGAAAGGAGGATGGTACCCAACTGCAATTTTGCAGCATCCCTTGGGGTGGTTCTTAAACTATATTTTCAAATGCCTCTGGATATTCCCTAGCAACAGTAATACCAAGGTACACTTGCCAAGGCATAACAACTAAGCAAGACATTTCTGTCGTTCTCTATTCTCAGGCTTTTTTGTGACTAAGTGTATGTAAAACTACAAAAATAAGATGAATATGTGTAAATACTGTACATATTTCTTTTCCCAATATGTAATTGCTCCTCCCAGTTCCTAATTTTTAATAACAGGAATTCAGTTTGGCTTTAATGGTTGGTTGTCTCTTTCACATAGCAGCCATTTCCTAGACATAAGAGGTCCAACACTTCTCAAACCTTTGTCCCAGAAACAAAATACTTCCAACTGTGGCAACTGCTAAGAAGAATGAAACCTGAGTGATGTTTACTACCTATACAGAGATGATGAACAAGGACAGCACACAGTAATGCATCCTGGACCAAAGAGCTTTAGCATGAAACATGAACTGCAGCTGTGGAGAAGCTAGGCAACAATGACAAAAAACAAAAAACAAAAAACAAAACAAAACAAAAAAAACCCACCAAAAACAAAAAAGAAAAAAAGAAAAAGAGAAAGCACAAGAAATGACACAACATGATGGAAGACAGGAGTACTGACCCTCCTCCTTGGTTTTCTCACACAGAAGACACAAAAACAAAAGACAGAACTGCACACTACCAACTATGGAGACTGCAACCATCATGCACCGATCTTCAGTGTTTAATGTAAGAGGAGGAAATGGACAACAAAAGGGAAGAGTAAGAAATATTAAAAGGGGAAATGAGAAGATGGCAGAAGACAGGAAAAAGGAGAAACGTGCATTTGTGTGTTTCATGTGTCTTTTATACTAACATACTGCATATGTGCCAACAGATTTTCTAAAGCTATCACACCTGTGGAGGCAAAGAAAACAGGAAACACTGATGCTGATTACATATTGTGTAAACAAAACTAACATATTGTGTAAACAAAAGGCAATTCATTTTTCATTTGTTTGTGGGGTTTTCTTAAATTCTATAAACCTGAAACAGGGAGTTACTTCCCCAAATGTCCAACTGCAGTGTCATAGACAGACCAACACATGCTAAAACACTCTTCTGTGATGAAATATAAAGTACAGATCTGTATCTATAGAACTACAGGTCTGCATCTATAGAACTACAGGTCTCATTAATATTAATTTCACAGTACTTTATACTGAAGTTAAACACTACTCATTACTGGCATTGATGTTTTAAAAATTTATTGATAAAAAGATATTTAGCCTGTTCACTTTGCTTTATTTAAGAGCTTAGAACAAGGGGACTTCAGCATTTGTAAATTTTGATTTTTTTGTTACCAAATGCTAATGCAACTTACAGTGTAGAGGATTAAAATAACAAAATGTTAGCATGCAAAGGGCACATCAGATTTGAATCCTAGTTCTGCAAACAACAGAAATTGTATTTTATTAGGCACATGGGTGCCTAATCACTGGGAGTACTTTTATTTAGCAATACCTATCTCTAGGCATGCAGACAGAGGTTGCATTGGCAGTAATTTTTGCTTTGGAGGACACAAAAAGTTAGAAAGCGCCTGAGGTCTTCCTCTGTTTCCACTTACTACCATCTCTCTAGAACAAACCATGTTTCAACCTTCCTGTAGGACAGTGAACCAGTCATTAGCACTGATTTGAACTTATCAAAGTTGACTGACTGCACATCCCCACCACATACTTTTAAAGGACAAAGTAACTATAACACAGAGCACATGTACTTTTTTAAAATTTCAAGGCACAAGGCACACATTAATTACTTTATTCTCAGTATGATTAATGAGAGGAGTTTCCCTTTTAAAAACAAAGCACATGGAAGCACGGGGCAGTGATATGTCCCACAACAAATCTTTTTCTAGGCATAGGGACAGATTCAAAGGGGTCTTCTTTTCAGTCCTGTTATGCCCTGGTCTGCTCAGTGGGTTTAGGGGAAGGTTGTTTGAGTCATTTAGAACAGTGTACAGGAGAAAGAATAAAAATCTTCAATAACAAACCTTTACATACAAATTTTCAGAACATTGAGGTAGAATTAGATACTTGGCAAATTTTAAAGCAAAATCCACACAAACTAAGGGACTTCAGAAACTTTAACTTAGCCAGCTTTAACTTAACCAGATACAGGTCATTTACTAAGGCCTTGACTGGAATTTTTTCATCTGGTTTACAATATATTTCCAGAAGAAGTTAAAAGAAGAAATACAGAAAGAAAGGATAAAATAACAGAAAGAAATCACTACCCATGGACCCAGGGACAAGACTAACAATTTTGATGTCCACATCAAAGTGACAGCCACAACCTCGATCCATAGGGAAAATCCCATGAAGCACAAAGTTAAATGTATTATCATATGCTTAGGTTCAGGTGGGAATGACCAGGTATCTCCAAGGGGGGAGCAGAAATTAACACTCTCTGATATAACACTGTGGATCATCCGCAGTTCTCTCTGGTGGGAGGCCTCAGAAATTGGTCTGGGGCCCGGATGGTTTATGGCACCTTCTAAGAGATGACAGCTGCCTTTCAAGTCAGTGTAGTTGAGCTGGTTATACCCCACCATCAGGGATGAATACCTTCAGCCTTAGTGTGAATGTCTGACACCTTCCCCACAGAAGGGAGTTTTCACACCTGAGCTAGATGAGTAAGGGAAGACATGATAAAACACTTATAGGCCTCTTCCCTTATCTGGCTCAAACCCCAGTTTCTTGATAAACACGGGCTGATTTGTTGTGGTCATCCTCTGGAGCTCACACTTTTTCCACCTGATCTTCCACATCATCAGCAAAGCACACCCTGCTTTTGCAAATTTGAGACAGACCAGTAATATTTTAGTCTCACAAACCCCAAACTTTAGTCATAAGACTGTCTTCTCCCTTCTTATGGAATTTGCATTAAACATCTGCAAAACAACAACTTGACAAGCAAAAAGCGTAACTTATTATCCATACTGAATAGATACAAATACTCTTAGCCTACAAACCTCCACTCACTGTAGCTAGCAACATAAAGCTAATGTCAGGTTGGGCCGACCCCACACCTTTTAATTTATTTTGAATAACTTACCTATAAACTTCTCCAGCCTTTCTGAGGAAGTGAAACATGCAACTCATAATTCTAACAGGATCCTTTCCCTGCTTAGCGCATAAAAGCAATGAAACAGAGAAACTAAACAGTAACAACAGCTTAAAAACGCAGCTTCTGATAGGTACTGAAGAGAGATAACAGCACTGCTTCATAATGCTAAGTAATAAAAAGACCTCACAAAACCAAAACACCATTTTCTAAAAAGACTGAAAGATTTTTGTTTTCTTTTACAACTCTGAGGTCTATTTTTAATCAATTGCAGTATCATTAACAGAAGACTGCTTCCAAAGAAGTGCTAAGTAAGGAGCACAGCAACAAAGAGTTACTGTTTCTCTCACAGTGACTTTTTTCCCCACTTCCTTTCTGTTCTTTTACTCTAGCTTCTCTAAACCACCACACGCATTAGCATTAAAATCCCCTCTACCACCAAAACATTTTCCATTCTCTTATTTGCTTTCAACTCACCTAATGAAAAGCTAGAAAAGAAAAAAAAAAAAAACAAAACCTGACCTATACCTGCATGGCATTACTGTGTTAGGCTGAAATTTCAGCACCAAAGGGGAGATAATGAAATTTCATTAGCTGTCAATTAACATCACATCCTCAAACATAAAACCACCCCAACACAGTCCTTGGTTCAAAACACGCATATTTTAAACAAAATAATGATGGTGGTAAATCAATGTTTACAGGAACTACCAAGGTTTGGCCCCACTGGACTGATAGGAGTCTTTTGTTAGCATCTGCTGTAGGCTGCCATAATCAAATCTCACTGACTCAAATAAGGAGCTACTATTTAGATATTGATCCTGATGCAGCATCTTTTCATTAGCTATATTAAGACTGAGTAGCTCAAGACTACCATAAAAATCGTAATAACTAACTCAAGATGAACTGACTCACTGAGTGTCACAAAGCATTGTCAGTACATGGAGGGACAATTTCTGTGCTGTAGAAAATCAGAATTGACTATGGTAATCTACAGTTAGTTAAAAAACCACAAGTCTGTCAACGTCCTAAATGGTTCAAGCTAATCCTAGGCTCTCATCGGCCACCTTTCACCTTGCTGCCAGAAAGCTAACAGTAACAGTTCAGAATCAGTTACTCAAGCACCAACTTGATTGAAAACAACTAACCTGAACTCCTACCTGTAGCAAATGTCCCAAAAGGTGAAAATATGCAAAGCCTGTTCCAATACCTGACAAACAATTTCAGTGACAAAATTTTCCTTAATGTTGAACCTAAACTTGCATGGCACAACTTGAGGCCATTTTCTCTCATCTTGTCACTTGGGACAAGAGAAAAGCACACACCTTTGTACAACCTCTCTTCAGACAGACATAGAAAGCAACAAGGTCTCCCGAGACTCCTTTCCTCCAGGATTAACACCACCAGCTCCCTCAGTTCATACCACCTACTCTCCAGACCCTCCATCAGCTCCACTGCCCTTCTCTGGAGTCTCTCCAGCACTTCAATGTCTTTTTGGTAGTGAGGGGCCCAGAAATGGACCCAAGACTTTAGGTGCAGCCTCACCTCCCAATACAGGGGGACAGGTACTGTCTGCTGCCCACACCACTTTTCATGCAGGCCAGGATGCCAGTGGCCTTCTTGGCTACCTGGGATGGCTCATACTCAGCCAGCTGTTGACCAACACCCTCAGGTCCTTTTCCTCGGGAAGCTTTCTAGACTCTGCCCTGAGCCTGTAAGCATTCGGAACTGGAAAACAAGGTGCTTTGCACACAGGTCTCCAAACAGGTACAGAAGTATTGGAAACACTTTTTACAGGAGTGCCATTTGTACTTTGGCATTTTGCTCACCGACACAGCAGAGTTCGACACAGCAGAGTTCAACAGAGCATTTAGGGATTGCCACAACGGAGACAGAAAAAGGTGGAGCCCCCAGTGTTTAGAGAACAATCTTCAACTTCTGAGTAACGCTTACCAGAAAGGGGAAGTGAACACAGAGAATACATGTTGGGGGAGGGGTAGAAGGGCATACTAAAAAATGCAAAGGATAGACTGGTGCCAGCCTAGATGACAAACTGAGGTACCCAGGAACAATCATGGACTGCACTAATCAGTACCTGGAATGGAAGGAACAAATGCCATTTTGTTAGAGAAAATCAGAAGTAAAAATATTCTCACAGAAAATATAAGAGAACACAGTCTCACTGTCATAGCCTGATCTGAAATCCTCTGTTTTTCATCAATTGCATTTTTATTAATACCAGCGTGCCTTCACTTGCAGGAAGCTTGCTGGAGGTCCCAGCAACTTGCAGTAATAAGAGGGTTTCAGGTCTGAAATGAAAGTTTATAATTCATATTGAAA
This sequence comes from Agelaius tricolor, assembly GCF_023055355.1. Classification (NCBI taxonomy): domain Eukaryota; kingdom Metazoa; phylum Chordata; class Aves; order Passeriformes; family Icteridae; genus Agelaius; species Agelaius tricolor. The sequence goes on from NW_027269287.1 coordinate 8,695,206, forward strand.
GCAGACTGGGAACTGTTTAATTGTTTCTCTGACGTTTTTCTCCCTTCAGACCTGATGACTGAAGTATAACTCCCCACATCCACATGCTCACATCTTCCTAGCTAACAGAAACCTTTCTTTGAGTACAGAAGAAACCCAAACCACCATCACTTACATCTAATTTAAGCCAACTGCCAAGGCCTTAGGCATGTGACTCAATGCAAGTGTTCTGTTCCTGTGAATGCTGTCACAGCTCCTACTTCACCTTAGAACTGAGGTGAACTTCTTTATGACTCAAACTAAGTATCTATGTCAAGAATCCTACTTTTAACTCTGACAGCAACTAGCGGGAGAAAAGTCAACAAAACAGCATTGAGGTAGCAACCCTTTATGTTAAATCCTTATGTTTCCTCCTGCCTCCCTCCCAACTGGAGTAATTGAAAACTCTAATTTCCTTGGTACAAACGCTGGTCCTTCTCTATAGGATATAAATGTTGTCTCAACTCTAGACCAGGATCAACAAACCTTACCGTGAACATGAAAGTAAGACTTTTAAAAAATATCAGTACACCCCTTTTATCTCCCCAAAAGCTTTTGCTGCACACTATATAAGGCTCTAATCAAAAAGACATCATGACAGTTAGCACTCTTCAAGAAAACACTGCTTAAGTAACAGACAACTAAGCAGAAGCCATTAAAGCTTGTCAAATCCAAAGGACTTAACAATCCTGTTTGTAAACAGGATTAATATCCAACATGATATGAACTCTGCAAAGAATAATGTAGTTTGAGACATCAACCGATTTCTTAAAAGATGGAGGGGAAACCCTACTCTTGCATAATGCTGACAGAAAAAAAGTATGTTTCTGCTATTTTCAACATCAACTCCATTCTGTTTTATTTTTGATAGTGAGTCTAAACAAAAGCTACAGCTAGAAAACAGTAACAATACAGAGTTACACAGGAAAAGTAAAGCATTTCTTAAAAAAAAGGCCTGAAAACACTATAAGCTAAAAGACATTTAGAGTCTCTATAAACAATCTTGTCCCCTTACCCAAGGGCTGACTACAGACCCAAAAGACTAGCTCAAGTGTTCAGAAACACAATTGTCTAACATACGTTGATGCCAAAACCATCTCTGTAACTGAAATCTTAAGTGCTGTGCACACAACAGGATTTACAGAAAAGCAATCTGTCAGAAAAAATGCTCTCATGTACTGAAGAAAATGACAGCGTCACAGCTAGTTGGTTTTCCCCCTTCTTATCACCTCTTTTCCCCACATTTTTAAAGCACTAAACTCAGGTCCAAAATCCTTGAGTTGAGCAGTGAAGACTTAGTGTTTTAAAAAGGAAATTTATTTCACGATATATTTTCACTTCCCCACCACCAAAATATTTCCCTCCTTCTCTGTCCAATCTTCACTTCTTATTTCCCAAACACAGAGGAATGGATGACAGCAAACAATGTCTGGTTTTCTCTCCTGTCTGTCCTGCACTTTCATAATTCATAATCAATGCAAGCAGGCTTGCTGTTTCCTGACAGAGCTTACAGACTTGATACCTAATAACCAGTGAAGAAAAATCAACACAGCTTGGCCAAAGGCACCAAAACACTCGAGTAAATGCAGTCAAAATGCCACCGAAAGAGACAGCCTTCCAGTGCTGTAGAAACTATATCACCACATGAAGTTCCTATATTTATGTCTTTAAATAACATCTATCTATAACCCCAAGAAATTCAATTACAGTATCAAAGGTGTATTATCTGTATTCTGTATTAACATACAGAAGTCAAACATGCAACTACAGAGATATTTAAGTATGCAAGAAGGCAGTCCCTTTCAGAAAAATTACTTTGAAAAAAATCTGACACAACACACGCCACGAAATTTTCTCTCCTCAAAAGTCAGGGATTTGGAAAAATGAATCTTATTACCCTTAATCAGCTCTGAAAGTCACTAGCAATACAATCTTACTTTCTTACTTACATTCTTCCTTCTCCTATGAATTTCCTTTTGCTGTGTCAAGCACTCATGCTGGCAAACCAGCTCAGCAAGTTCATCAGACATAAAAATAACCTTACATAGACATACAAATAACTGGACATAAAAAAGTTGAGAGCACCATCAGCTTGTCATGTAACTAAATGGAACAGAAAGGGATGGTGGGGGTAGGGAACTTGTCCCTTTGATGACAGTCCACATTTTATCAGATCAAACTGCACCCCACCAACCTTGGTAGAGAAACCTAGCTTTGGACAGAACATGTCTGAGAGCTCCTGTTAGTTAGTCAGAGCTACAGCCTCTAACTCTTAAGAATCTTATGTTAAATTTGACTCATCTTCTTGAAAAAATAGAAAACTGAGTTATCAACTTCATCAGAAAATCCCATTTTTCACACATATTCAGCTGTGAAACACCACATTCTTTCAGAAGCCTGCCGATTTCCTCAGTACTGATTGTTTTGGTAAGGGTCCACAACAGCAATGCTTTTATTACTGTCTTTTTCATTTCAAGGAAGCTGTTTTCAAAGAAGCTTAGCAAACTACAGGGAGAGGAAATTCTTCTGAGGATGAAATTACAGCCAGAGAGCTTTAGCAGATTTTGCTTCTGCAGGCAGGATGAGACTGATGGTTTAAATGGTCTAAACTTGTTTCTGCACTTATGTGACTTCAAATTAAAAATCTGTTTTATAAGCTGCCTAGTTAAAATACTCAATTAGGCTAAGCATTTTTTTTACATTGGCATTTCAAACAGTATTCCAAGTGCAAAAAAAATTGAAGTTTGGATGTACTTAGGTATCAGATAGTCCTGGTTTGGGAGATATCACAGTGGATTTTTAACTTCTAAATAAGAATTTAAGCTTTTACAGTGACAGATGATACAAAACCATGATAAATAGCCACTAAATTTTCCAGATCAATTCCTTACTTAAAAAAACCCAAAACCCTAAAGCTAATTGTTAAATTTGTCACAGAAGAATGTATATTTACTTGAAAAATGCCACTTCTATTCTAAGACTTAAAACTGTGCAACTTCCAATGGCTTTTCAATTTATTTTTAGAAGAAGCTATGGTTACTATTAATATTTTTAGAAAATTTGCTTTGCAGTGATTTTTTTCTGAAAAAGCACAGGTGCAACACCTTACACATTGAGGACTAAATGCACTGGAAAGGGTGATGTGCACATTGACACCTGAATTTCCAAGAGCACATTTAGAGTTTGGCTATTAGGAGTCCTACAAGGGAAAACAGTGGATTCCAACTTTAATGATGAAGAATGTTGCATGCGACTACACTATAAAACTGATTTTATGCGTTAGCATATTACCCATCCGAGCAATCACGAGACAACCTCGGAGCACTTCAGCGCTGTTTGTTAAAAGGGTAAAAGGCTTCCTGTGCATTTCAGGCTACGCAAGCAGCTCCCGGATAGCCACCGGGCGGGCCACGACGCCAAGTGCCACCGCCGGCCACCGCGGCTCCGCGCTGCAGACGAGCAAGGCCGGGGCAGGAGGGCTCTGCCAGCCCGTCACGGGGGAGCCTGTCCCTGGGCGATGGCTCCGAACTGGGGGCATACCCCAGCCTTCTCCCGAGCTAAAGCGGCCGCGGGGTCGGGCCCAGACCCGGTGCCGAGGGCAGCCCCCACTGCTTTCCAGCCGCGGGAGGGGCAGCCCGCCCCGCCGACAGCAGGCGTGCGGTGCCGGCCTTCATGGCGGCAGGGTGCGGTCCGGAACGGAAGGACGGCCGTGCCCGCTCCCACCCTCGCCCGGGCTGTTCGAGAGCGCAGACCCGAAACTCAAGCCATTCACGTGTCGGCAGCAGCGGGCTGCGTCGCGCCCCGCACGGCGAGGACGGGCCAGGCCGCTCTGTCCTTCCCTCACCTGGCTTGGCCGGTTTAGGTGGCGGCTTGGACATGGCTGGCCTAAGCACGGACGGCGGAGCGGCGCGACGGCGATCGGCTGCCCGGGCGCGGGCCCGCGGTGAGAGGCGGCGGTGCGAAGCCCGGCAGTCCCCGGGCGCAGCGCGGCAGCGGCGGCGGCAGGAGCCGGGACGAAGGGCGTATCCCGGCCGACCCCTCCCGCCCCCGCCAGCCCCGGGCGGCACGCGGCCAATCAGCGCGCGCGCCGCGAACCAGGCCCCGCCGCTTCCCTCCCCGCGCTCGGCCCCGGCCGGAGGAGCCGCCCAGGCCGGAGGGGCCGCCCAGGCCGGAGGGGCCGCCCGGGCGGCGCTGCGGGGGCCGGGCGGTCCTGGCGGCTGCGAGGGGGTTGCTCCCCGCGAGCCGGCTGGGGCGATTTGTGCGCCGGACCGCCCCGGCTGGGAGGCGGGCGCGCCCCACGCAGCTCCGTGACAGGAAGCAGGAGGCGGGCGCTCCGCCTGCGGGGAGCCCTGCTGGCGGAAGGATGTCCTCTTGAAACCCTCGCGGCGTGGTTGAAGTGAAGTGCGAACTCCGGAGGCGTTGAGGTGTTGGAACTGCAACTGGTGGAGGCGCGGCCGAGAACCTCCGCCAGCTCCGCGGTGTGGGCCCGCAGCTGTGAGAGACGTTCCCGGTGCGGGTCTGGTGCGCCCTGGGGTAGCTCCGTGCGTGGGAGCATTGCCGCGGTATGCCCTAAAAAATGGGATGACTACAGCGATGCCATGGGGTTTGTGCTCTGTTTAAAGAGACAAATTGACCCAAGTTAGAGTAGCGTAGGATTTCTGCGTTGCAGCATTTGTGACAAATTTGCTTTTGAAGTTTTTTTCACACACTACTCAGGACGGCAGAAGAGTTGGTGTGTTTTTGTATGATGGTATTTTTTGCCGCAGACTGGGATTAATTTGCATGTACACAATGACATAAATTAAAGTCCAAAGGTGAACGTGTTTGTCCGGTTTGTTGCATAACACCCTTTGTGGAACAAAGGGTAGTCTTCTGCAACACAAACCTTACTGATGACTTTTAGAAATTTAGAGCTTTTAAATCTTATTTTTAAAGTAGCCTGAGTATCATCACTTAAGAAAAAATTATCTTGCTTCCCTCTTTGCATTGTTAGCCAGTACTATGAGCATTCAATGCATTACTGAATTTGAAAATTTTAATATTCCAAGAAAACCAATGTGTACTAACTTAAAAAACTCACAAATGCCAACTACTGTAGATAAGCAGCACCATTGCAAAGCAATGACTGTCATACAGATGATGGCTTGGACTAGTCAATATGTCTTTTGTTGGTTATTTTTTTAATGTAACCATTCATTAAAAAGCACACGAAGATCATATCACAGACACGTGAAACAGTGGAACTTCCAGTTGTTGCACGAAATGCAAGAGGATTATATTATTTCAGGCTCCACATGTGTCTAAAGCTTACTTTCACAGAAACAATATGGTTTTGTTTTCATACTGATCCCCTGTAACAGTCTTTTTCCTAATACAGTGCAGATATTTGTTTGTTGGACATAGGGAGGATTTTACCTGCTAAGTCCTTTGAGGTCTTAGGTGTCATAGATCTTACCTTCCTAAGCGTGACCTAGGAGGATAGAGCAGGTAAAAAAAGGGGTGTGTTTCCCTATGGGCAAATAGTTATAAATTGATGTGTTAAACTGAAGACAAACATTGTTTCCCCTGTCTTTTGCAGAACTGTTTTTCAGCTGCAGTATTTTTCCAGGATAGTTCACTATGTACTCTGCAAACACCCATTCGAGAAGAAAGTTCAGGGGAAAGAGCTGGGGCAAGGCAGTAGTTGTGTCTCCTGGCAGCTCTAACTATAGTGAAGGCGTTCAGGCAGTCAGAGCCTCAGAGTTGGTGGGATATGGTGGAAGCAGCAGGGATATGGTCGACAAATTAACCTTTAGAGTTTACTCTTCGATCTTTTCAGGGGACTATCAAGTGCTACCTAGGCTAAGTCAGCTAGGATGGCTTAAACTGCCCTTGCAGTAGTTTTAATGCTTCCAGATTAATCTGTGGTGGGGCAGAGGAGGAGGATTTGTGTGGTCTGTGCTGTTAATACCCTCAGAAAGGGAGTGGTGAATCACACAGTGAATATTACATTGTTGAGACCAGGTTCATAAAAGAGTTTTTGAACATACTCTTTGTTACAAGTCTTCATGAAACTTTAAAACACCTTTCTCCTCAGCATGCCACTTGTTTCTTTCTTAATGATTTTGTTTGTTTTGCCACCACAGCTTCTGTTTACCTAGTCTTTTTTATATTGTTAATGCTTGAGCTAGTGATTGTGCTTTTCTTTAGGATCTTGTATGATACCAGCATTGTTAGAATTGATTCTCCCAGAGTTCCTTTCAAACTATTAAAATACTGTCAAAAATAAAGTACATTGTAATTTAAGATGGGGCATATATACTGCAGGTTTTTGGTTAGCATTAGAACAAGCAGCTGAGATTCTGACTGTACCTTTGCAAAAAGAAAAATGATGGACAAGAGAAAGAAAATAAATTAACTGTATAATTGATATTTCTTAATACCATAGTTGCCTTCTTGTTCCTGAATTAAGATTTTTCACTGGCTGTTGTTTTTGACAGTAAAAAAGAAGAACTGAGGAGAAAACAAACTATGAAAGTATTGGTTATTGGCCTTGGGGGGTAAGTTATACAAAATTAAATTTCCTCTACAGCTTAAGACTAGTCTTCTCAGAATGATGTGATATAATTTCTATTTCTGAATACATTTTTTTTAAACTGGATTACAAATGCAACATATAATTGTGGAGTTTTATAGCATGTAACTCTTAAGAAATTGTTCTGTGTCAGTTGGAGACCTTAGGTGCAGATATCTGTAGCATCTTTCTTGGCACTGCTTGATTTACTGTACCGATTATTGAAAACTGATGGAATATACCAGAAAATTTCTAGAGGTAGAGAGTATTTAATGTGACTAAAATTTGGGGGAAGTTGTATTCTTTATTTGCATATAACTATATAGAAATCTATGTGTGAGCTTGTACGTATGTTTAAAAGATTACTTTTTGCCTTGGCGAACTTTTTGCAATGTTTTTTAACAGTGTAACAAATGGAGGGAAAACAACGCTAGCAGAAAAACTTAAGAATATGCTTCCCAACTGTGATATAATCTCTCAAGATGACTTCTTTAAGGTAACAGTTTTATTGGAAAAACCTGATAGATAAAAGGAGGCTTGAGTAGGTTTCAATTATTTTTTCAGTTCTCTGTCCACTTTTAAAATTGGTGCTGCTTAAAGGAATGTTAATTTAATAAGAATCATAAAATGAGCACTGGGGTAACTGAAATTTATGTGGCCAAACTACTGAATATACTCAGCCAATAGAAATTTCCTGTCTTTTTTGCCATTCTTTTAAAATAAGGCATGGATTAATTTTTCAAGATCCTTTTGCTAATGAGTTTAATCATACTATCTTAAGCCTACACACATACAACAATAAGTGGTTCTTTGTCTTCCAAGTCAAAACAGAAAAACAACTAGTGTTTTGACACACACTTTTCTAAAGTATAGCTCTAATGAACTTAAGTAATATGATTTGGAGTGTTTGTTGGTCTAAATTAAATAAAGTTTTTGTAGTGTATTTTAACAGTTGTTTACATCAGTTTAATGTTGAAGATAAATTTAACTAATTGGATACAAAAGTGTATAAACCCTTACGGTTATAAACAGAGTATGTATCTCTCGGCATGGTCATAAAAGCAACTTTGAAAAAATTAAATTTTTTTCCTCCTTCAGCCAGAGTGTGAAGTAGAAACAGATGAACGTGGATTTAAGCTATATGATGGTCAGTAACTCTGATGCACTGCTTTTGAACATTGTACTGAAATCGTTGTGCTGAGCTTCAACACTTCTTCTATCCCATCCCCTCACTCTCCTCCCTTCTAAGCAAGGCAGTAAACAAGTGGTTATTTCTGAGCAATCCTTCTCTTAATTATCTTCAGCTCACTGAGATATCTAAGAAAACTTGCTTAACAAGTAAATAGCTCAAGCTAGGGGTTGGTCTTTCCTTTTCTCTTTTGAATCTTTTCCTCTCTTTCTTCACTTGTGTCTGGTTTAGTAGCAAATGGTACTGTTCAGTTGGAAGTCTTGGCTTGCAGTACTGGCATAAGTTTAATCTCATCACTTGGTAATGGCCCTTCTTCTTCTGCTTTTGCTGGTGAGCTCATGGGATATCATATTGGGTTTTCCAAGTCAGTCAAAACTTGGGTTTATCCTGACACCTTTATTTGATGTGAGATCTCACATAAAGAACATATATTTTTAAGTTCATGATTAATGCTGGCTCAATTTATTCTTAGAGACATCTAGATCCAGATCCACTTTAGGGCAGTGTTTTGTGTCAGGTCATATCTACTTGTAAACAATTGCTTGGTTAATAGCTAATCTCTGTTGATACTTTTTCTCAGCAATACATTTTGTGATCACAATTGGTCAGACCCTTCAGTTGTACCTGAAGACTGGTCATTACCAGCTATGCAATCTTTGGCTTAACTTCTAGACTTCATGTAAATGGAATGTGAAACTGGAGAGATAAAATGGACCTTCTTATTCAAATATCCAGGTTTAATGCTGCTCTTAAAAGCTCTTTAAAAATGTGTTTACTGTTATGGTATCCAAGAGCTACCTTATTTCTATCTTTCAATACTTCCTCAATATATTCTTGTGTGTCTACAGAAAAAAAAGATATTACATTGTGCACCATGGCCCTTTAAATCTCTCTATGCCCACCTGATAAACCTTATAAAAACGTAAAGAAAAAATGCTGAGTGTCTACTCCCCCCTCTGACAACTGACAAAATGGTGGAGGTCTCAGAATTAGTAAATTTTTATAAGTTTTGTGTAAGTGGAGAGCAGTCCCTGAAGTTTCTGTGAAGTGAAAAGCTGTGAATTCCGTTCAGACAATAGTAAATGCCATGAAGTCCAGAGAGACTACACCCAATAGAAATACCCCAATCCTGGTGCAAGCTTTGGTTTCAGTAAATCATCAGTAGCAAACACAGAATTATGGATATAATCTTTGGGGTAATTCTGTTCCCCTTTGTTTAAATTTGTATGTAAATTATTTGATTCTTACTAATTAATGAAGGGATACTTTAGGGTTCTTTTTATTTTTTTATTCTTTGTTTTTAAGGGATGTTTAACTTTGTTTTCATCTAGTACTTGATGCCCTCTATATGGATGAAATGGTGACAAGTATTCGCAATTGGATGAAAAGCCCAGCAAGCTCAAGTGTTGTGACAGAAGAGCCAGAGAATACATGTGACAATCTGAAAAATGTTTATATTTTGATTGTTGAAGGCTTTCTCCTTTACAATTATGAGTAAGCAGTAATATGTAACCTGGTAAATAAAAAGCTACCCTAAAATTGAAGAGGGAACTAAATATGTTATTATCATAGGCCCCTTAATGAACTATGGAATAGAAGATATTTTTTGACCCTGCCTTATGAAGAGTGCAAAAGGAGAAGGAGGTAAGATTATTGACTTCTTGTTTAAAAAGAGTCACAGCACCCCCTGAACTGAAGTGGTCCTTTTATGCTAGCTTTTCTTCAGTGCTTGCAAAATGTAAGCTATTAAGAACATCTGTCCTCTTTTTGTTAGTTTGAGGTTTGTTTGGTTTGGTTTTCATTTTAGAGCACATGGTTATTAAAGTATTAAGTGCTTACAAACACTAAAAAGAGAATTTATTGTCCTGATAAATGATTTAATTCCTGATTGCATACTTGAGTAAAATTATATTTAAAATGAGAAATGGTTAAAACAAATACTAAGCACTCTTATTCTTGGTTAAATACAGTTAATTGATGATTATTCTTAGAGTAAAGATGTTCATGTGTGGGTTAGGTGTACAGTTTTGTTTAGAGTTTCCATTAATTTTAATGTGGATCTAAACTAGATTATTGAGCCAGTGTCTGACTTGCTTCTCAATTTGGAGCAATACTGTATGCTTGGAATAATATATGTGCACAAAGTCAGAATCTGCTGGCTGAGTGAAGAAATCTTCTATTCAACTGGCTGTGGGTGATACCGCTGTCTTGGTTTCTCACTAGACTCACCTAAGACATTAGTGTGCAGAATGGAAGAGTCTAGACTAAACAACTAGTCATTTAAAGCTTGAGAAATCTATATACCTAGTAAATGGACAAAAAGTAGCTTATTTTGGTAGTAGTGTCCATACAGTTTAATTTACCTGCAATACCTTTGACAAAATTAAAACCACCAAACTTTTACCTTATCTTTTATCTTATTTTAAATGTGGTTTGATTGGCAGAAATGGGTAAGATAGCAAAAGACAGCAGAAGTTCATGTCACAGACTGAATTAAAACAAAGGAGCCTCCTTGGCTCCAACAGAAATACAGCCAGCCTTTCTTTTTTATTTTGCATGAAAGCTGTTATTTAACCAGCTGACACTAGGGGAAAATTTAAAACTTATATGGGAACACATATGTATTTTTGTGTAGCACCAGAGTCTACCAGCCAGCAGATACACCAGGGTACTTCGATGGACACGTGTGGCCTATGTATTTGAAATATAAAAATGAATTGGAAGAGAATGCAAGTATGCAAGTTGGTAAGGTATCCTTAATTTTAAACTTACAAAATGCTTAAGTATGGCACTTGTGCAGTTTTTGTTGAATTGTGGGATTTTTTTTAAATGGGACAAAATTTTCTTCAAGTGTTTTTGTGGCATTTAGTAGGTTTTGATGTTTCTGATAGTTTATATTTCAAGCCTATAGGGATTTTGTTTTTGTATTTAATAATGAAAATTAGGAAGTTAAACAATGGAAATGTTCTGATCCCTAATTAAGTCTACTTAACAAGATAACTTGTCAAGATAACACACTTGTGTCTAAATAGGAAGCTTCTGAGATGATAGCTGATGCACTGGCAGAGTTCTTCAGAACAAAACTGAAATCCTGGTGAAGTCTTCTAATAAACTGAAGACACTTTCTAGATGCTGACTGTCCACACTACAGTCAACAGTTTTGCATGAGAAGTGTCAAAGCTGGGCCAGCTGTTGGGGCAGTGCCACAAGTTTGTGTAATGTTCACACTTACACAGCTCTTGGACTAGCTGCTTCTGGAGTGGGACCAGAGGGAAGGGGAGGGAAATGGGTGGCCTCTTCATCATTAGCACACTGCTTCTTGCTGTGCAGTAAGAATAAGAACTGCAGTGCTCTTCCGGAACTTGCTCAAAGGCTGAAACTGAGGAACCTGAAATTATCTACTGCACAGAGATCTTTTTCACAAATTATTCCATTGCTCCACTGTCCTCACATAACTACCATTATGCTTATGGAGACTTTTGTACCACAAAAAATTGTAAATGAATTATTAACTAGAATTATTTTCCATTATGTTGGGTTTTTTTTACGTGTAAAACAAGTTTGGGGAAGAGGAAAATGGGAGGGCCTGTTCTTGATTTTTTTTTCTTCTCTTCTGATGTCATCTATAGGAATACTGAAAACTTTGCCAATTTCCATTACAGATAGCTGGCATAGAACTCATGAACACTTCTTTTTTCTTCCTCAGATTATTTGGATGGAACAAAATCCCAAGAGGAGCTTTTATCCTATGTGTATAGTGATATAATACAGGAATTAAACAAGCTGAGGGAAGAAAGTAAGTAATGTTACTGGAAATTGAATCTATGTATCCTGTTCCATTTAACAAAAAGCTAATACTTTTATTTGAAAGTACTACAAGAATTATAGAGATCTCTCTTTATGTGCTACAATACCACATTTACTCATTACTCTGAGTCAATTTCAGTTAAAACTGTGAGTTCCTTGAAATGGGTCTAAGATCATTGTTGAATTACTTAATGATAAAATAAAAAACATGGAAGAGAAGGAATATGGGATAAAATATGAATGAAAACAAATGTGTTAATGGAATTATATTATCACTAATATAGAGTGATGTTGTTTGCAAACACTGCAGATTAGATATGTACTTTGTATTTATTTTAGATCAGCAGGTCACATCATGACAATGTAGAAAACCTGGATTCCATTTGATATGAGTTGAAAACACCAAGACTGTCATACATGGCAAGCCAACCAACTGAGCAAATGCTGTGTGTATGGCCATAATGCTGCTTCATGTAACACAAGAGATTTTTTAAGTAATTATTAACTCTCTCTCGGGTATGGAGACAGAGACTCCATTTAGGAGTATGAACACTGTGTTCCTGAAATTTCCTTTAATCAATCCTGCTTTGGCTGAGCTTTAAATCTGATTCAATGTGTATGTTTTAAAACATGAAGATTTTGTGCATAGAACTAAACCATAAAGATGCACTTCTGTTGGATTAGTAAGCATATCTGAACATGGATGATTTGATTGCAATTTGAAATGATCATATAGGAATGACAGTGATTGCCTCTAATATTCTTAGGAGCTTATTATCACTGATAAACATGCTCAGAGAAACTAGCTGTGTAAGATATGTAAGTTTATGTAAGTTGTTATGCTGCTTATTCAGTAACTGAATACTTCACAGCTAAGATTATTTAGACTTGCTAAATACCTCTCTGGTGTTTGCACTGTAATTTTTGTGTTGTGTATTCTTTAGAGCAGTTGGGAATAGATGTTAAGAAAATGAAAACAAACCTGAAGAGGATTCAGATTGTTGGAAAAAGGTGGGAAAATAAGATGTAGAGAATGGAGATGCATCATTAACAAGATATAGTACATATATTGTGCAGAGATTGACTAGGATGGCACAGATAACTAAATAATAAATCCATGCTTCAGGGAGAAAGAAGGAAGAAATAATTGTTATTAATATTTGTAACTCACATTGAAAGTGAAATGAAATTGAAATGTTGTGAATGGAATGTTCAGAGAGCAAGAGTGCCAGACAAATGTGAAAGCTTTGTTATAGAATTTGTGTATATATATATTTACGCAAACTAGGAAACTGGATCATAGTTTGTGGCTGAATAAGTAATGTCTTAACTCTTATGTTTTCTAGACAATTGGTTACATTTTTATGAGCCAAAATAAAAATAAAACTACAGACATGGAAACCAAAGGATGGATTTTATTACTTGATATGTGACAGCTGAACTGGTCAGTGATTGAAATGTAGTACTTTATAGTAAAAGTTCTAAATCTATGTAAAAGAAAAAGATGTTATCAGATTACAGCTGTGTTTAGCTGTGTTTAAAACAAAGTGCTTCCAAATATAATTTTGTATTATTATTTTGCACTAAAAGTTCTTCATCTTGCATTTGCTCATATGCTGTGATGGACTGTCTGACTTTAAACTGTATTTTTGTTTTTATTTCCCTTTGGAAAGGGTACAATTGCAAGAGATTAGCTAATGCATGGAGTGGTTGTGGTGGGCTGACCTTGGCTAGCCACCAAAACTGCTCTATTATTTGCCCCTCCTCAACAGGAGAGGGGAAATAATGAAATGGATTTGCATCTTGGCTTATCTTGCATCAAGATAAGACAGGAAGATCACTCAGCAGTTACTCTCATGCAGTCAAAGCAGACGTGGTTTTGGGAAATGATTTGAATTTACTGCCAATAAAATCAGAAATAATGAGAATTAAGAACAAATCATAAAACACTTTCCCCCCACTTCTCCCTTCTTCCTGGGTTTGACTTCCTGCAGAAATCCTCTACCTCCTGTCTCCCAGCAGCACAAGTGGATGGGGATTGTGCTGCTCCTTTCTCTTCACAGACTTCTGCTGCTCGAGAATGGGGTCCCTCACACAGGGACAGTCTTCCACTTCCAACTGCTCTGCCTGGTGATTCAGAAGAGGGAATGGAATGAGCAATGGTATCACCTGACTTTATTCCCAACATTAGTGCTAAGGAAAGAAGCTCAGTTTTGTCAGATCCTCCTATAGGGAAAAATGATAGATGAGCTCCAATACAGATCTATGCATTTGTGCTGTAAATCATTATTGGAATATACATGTTACTGAACTTGTATTTCAGCAACTTGTAATAAGAGCTCAGGGCACAGATCTTTCACAGTTCTTCTATAATCATGCCACAGTTTGGAGCTGTATCAAATTGGGTGTTTTAATTTTTTTTTATTTTTGCAAACAAAACAGGTGGTCTTGCTTGGCTCCTGTGTAAGACCAGTGGACCCATGTTTTCAGAGACGGGCAGTTTTGGTTTCTACATTTGGAGGGAGTCCATAGTGGACTTAAAAGAAGGGCAGCTAAATTTCAAGGGAATGGAGAAGCTGCTTTGCAAGGAGAGACTGAAAATTGTGGGACCACTCACTGTGGAGAAGACCAAGGGGAAAATGGACCATGGCTTACAACATCTTGAAATCTGTGAGTCAAGTGGATGCAGAGCTAGTATTCACCAAATTTTACAAACACTCATTTGAAACAGATTGACCAATTTATATTAAGGTAATATTTCACACAGGTAGAGATGATACTTTATGCTGCAGACACTGACCTTCTGAGATGTAATGTAGTGGTGGTAGACAATACCCGCAAGTTCAAAGGAGATACAGAAAATTCATTGACATTTCACCCATAAGAAGTAGTAAAAGAAGCAAGCAGTGCTATAGCGTGGATGTAGAAACCGACCGGGCTCACCTGTTGTGCCTAAATTTTGTGCTCTTGCCACTTGCTGCAGCAACTCAGCCGCAAAAGATAATTAACTCTTCAGAGTTAGTTTGGTAGATAAAGTATTTCAGGTGCTATTATAAAAGCTTACCTGGCATGTTGGCAGAATGCTTTTGGTTCGAAGGTGGTACAGCCTTTGACAGAAAAAAAAGAATAAATTCAAGTTTGCTCTTGGTGAATGCTTTTGCATTGTCAGGGCTGTGGTAGCAGTGAAGTGGTTGGGGAGAGCTGCATGACAGAAGCCTGTGGTCCTTTATTGAAGAATAGATAACTTTCTGGAAGTGGTATCATCTGCTGGCACCAAGTTCAGGCTGTCACAAGTGAGAGAAAGTTTTGCTCAGTGTCTGGCATGTATTCAGAAATGTGGAGTGATAGAGATAGTGGTGTTCAATAAAAGGCTAATTGATTTTATTTAAGGACAGAAATACAAGTATATTATTACTTTGATATTTAGAAGGTGATTTTCTGATGTTAAAATAACAGAATATGACGACTCATTAACACTGATGTAGGAACAGACTTTTTACCTCCCAGAGCTTATGATTCCTACTCTGACCTTGAAAGTCTAAAAGCTGAATTTCTGTTTTGGACTATGTATCCCCTACATTGGACAAACATTAGTCAAATGAGCCTGAGGTAGATTCTCTGTTGATGACCCCACTCTGACTCGATTCTTTGCCCTTCACTTCCTCTTCCCATTTGTCATCGTAGGGTTCACACTCGTCCACCTCACCTTCCTCCACGAAACAGGATCAAACAACTCTCTAGGCATCCCCTCAGACTGCGACAAAATCCCCTTCCATCCATACTATACTATAAAAGATAATCTAGGATTTGCACTAATACTTTCCCTACTTGTCTCCCTGTCCCTATTCTCCCCCAGCCTTCTAGGAGACCCAGAAAACTTTACACCAGCCAACCCTCTAGTTACTCCTCCCCACATCAAACCCAAATGATACTTTCTACTTGCCTATGCCATCCTCTGATCCATCCCAAACAAGCTAGGAGGCAAACTAGCCACTTCAATCCTCATCTGATTCCTCACTCCATTACTACACACGTCAAAACTGTTCAGCTGTTGGTTTCATCACACACAAGGTGTTTCCTAATTTACATACCCACTTGGGAACAATGACTCTTCTGTCCATCAAGCTGGGTATGTCTTTGGTTTCTTTCTGGCATTGCGACTGAACACAGTGTCCAGTGTCCATTCACTGCCTGATCAGTTACTGTTTTATCAAGAGAGCAGGAGCAATGTGAGAGTAAAGTGAAAGTATTTATTTTAGGAAGCTGATGCTCCTGCTTCCACAGAGAGAAAGTTAGTGTGCCAAAACCCTTTCCTATTCCCGCTGCTTTACTTGGATTATTAAATGACTGCCCCATCTTTAGACAGACAGAAGGTATGGTAGTGCTCTTTAGGCTTTAAGACTGAGGGGATGGGTCCCTACAAATGAGGCAGTCTTGTATCAGCCACCTCTTCTCAAAGCACGGTGCAAAGGTGTATGGTGTGACTTGCTGCATGACATGGTGTCTGCACCTGGTCAAACAAGTTTTGTCAGGTGGAGGAGGATGTGCCCATCATCCAAGCCAAAGTCTGTTGTGTGGGGAAATCTAGTATTTAGTGACTCATGCATGGTTAGATACTTTGCTTTTCCCTCCCCACAGCTGGTCCTTGCTCATCCTCCCAGGAACCATCATCCATCTTCAGCCTGGTGCAGAGTGGGAAGTAGTGCCTCTTGTCAGCACGGTGAGCTCGCTGCCCCGTTGCTGCCAGCAGGGCCCGATGTACACCTGACCCCAGCCTGGAGCGGCAACCGGGCGGAGGGGCGGCGTTTGAGTGCTGAGCCGATACTTCTGTGGCCGGGTAGCCCCGAGGAGCTATGCATCCTCCCGGTACGCCCGACGTATCTCAGCGCCACTGCCGCCCGCGGCCGAACCCGCCGTGCCGCTTCCCACAGCGGGGCCGGGCACCGCGCCACAGACAGCGTCCCTTGTGATGCCAGGGGACGCCCTGCCTGGCAGCGGCTCCCGATGTCCGTGACACCGGCGCCCCGACTGCTGGATGCGCATGCCCGCCCCGGCCGCTCCCCCCTCTCGCGATACGCTCTTGCGCGGGGCCGGAAGGGCGGCGGTGCGCGTGCGCGCCGGGCGTGCCCGCGGGCGCAGGAGGCGCGGGGGATGTCGGCCACGTGCGCCGTGTCCCGGAAAGCGCCGCTGCCAAGGCCGCGTCCCCAGGGCGAGAGGGAGCCGCCCGCCAAGGTGATGCGCAGGGGACTCCGGCGAGGCCGCGAGGAGGAGCGGGAGCAGCTGCCGTGGTCGGGAGAGAGCGCGAGCGGCATGGGCGCGGAGGCCGAGGCGGAGCGGGCGGCACCGCTGAGCGACGAGCGGCGGAGGCGGCCGCCTCTAGAGCCGAGGGCGCTGCCGACGGCATCGGCCAGGGCGGTGGAGGAGGAGGAACGTCTGGAGCGGGAACATTTTCGGAGGATCATCAACGCTTTCCGCTATTACGGGTAATTGAGGCCTGCCCTCTGGGCGTGGGGCCCTGCCGGGTCCCTCCGCTCGCCGGGCGGCCGCCGCACGGCTCGCAGCTGCCCCTGAGCGCTGCGCTCCTGGTGCGGCCGGCTGCCGATCTGCGCTCCGTGCGCTGCGCTCTGCCGGGCCCGCGTCGGCAAAGAGCTTCTGCACCGCTTCCTTTCAAGATACGCGCACAGTGGCCTTGATACCTGTCGGTTAGAAAGCGTAAAAGAAAGCTGAAGACATAAAAGACACACTGAGAAGAGTGTCTTGAGCTCTCTTAGGAGATAAAATGCTCTGAGACGCTGTACAGCCTAGAAAACAGTATTATTTCCTGCTGGCAAAGAAACGCAGAATGGTGTTTCGTTATGGGTGGGACTTCTTGAAAGACATTTTACATTGCAGAAGAGATTAGGCCTATTGTTAGGGATTATGGATGTCGTTTTTAATAACATCTGTTGAGTCAGAATTTGCTGGCTCCACAGAAATGAGCCAGCGGTGGTGGGGACACCTAGTTTTAGAACTGAATCCATTTTTGTAGACAAGGAAGCAAGTTACTCGCCTTGCAAGGTAGTGGAGCCTCGCTGGAAAAGTCCAGCCAGGAAGAGTGTTTGGTAAACCGTTTCCTGTTTCTGGGTTTAGGAAGCAGGTTTGTACTTCAGCTAAGGAAGCCGCATCATGCGGCTCATTGCGATGTGCTGGACCCTCTTTTGGCAGTGTAGCACAGGCATAATATGTACATGGTAGTGAGATTCTTGGTAGGAGTGGGTGATACTTACATAATTTCTTCTGTTTGAGGTTTGTCCATGTAAGTTTCATTGTCTTTCAGGACAAGTGTTTGAGCAGGAGGTTAGTCTGAGTGACGCTTTGATGTCTCTTCCAAAGTGAATTCTCTAATTCGGTTTGGACATATTGAAGACCTAGTTAGTTAAAAGTATCTAATACCGATTGCTACTAGTGCAATTCCGACCTATAATTTATTTATATTAGTGGTATAATTGCACCCTCAGGCCTTAGAAGCTGGGAATATCCTTCTCAGCCTTCTTCTGAGCTGTGGCATTGGGTTGCTTTTGAATGCTAGTTTCAGTAAAAACATAAAAAAAAAGATGTGATTCTGATTTCCAGTATAGAATTTCAATGAAATTTTCTCTGTCTGAAAGAAATAATTCTAAATTTAGGTGAAATGGCATATCTTGGTACTTAATAAATGGATTTTTTCTTTCCTCATACAGATATTTCCAGTTAACTTGGAAACATCTGTTTGAATAAGACAGTAACACACTTTCAGATGAACCCAGATGTTGTTCTTGTCTTCTAGACATAAAATGAGATAACTTCATTGTTTGTAGTTTTTGTGATTTCACTTACTTGTTCTGCTAGATGGTTGTAATTTAGCATAAAAGGGTGGAGAATAAGATGTTCTTGAGCTAAGCTGATGTGCTTTATGTAGAGAATCAGTTTATTTTTTCTCTCTTTTTTTTCTGTTTCTGGTCCTTGAATGTAATTTTAAACCAGTGTAGCTATTGCACTGAACAAGCCCTTCTCAGTAACACGTGAATGAGATATTATCTGGTCAAATTTCCAGAATGAGGTTGTAACTAAAACACCAGCAATTGCAGCTGTCTTTCATAATGGCTAGGTTTTTCAGCTTTGTGCTGCTGTATGCTGACACAAGATTTAGGAAACTTTAGTATGACTTGACTGGCTAAAATCACTTGGTGGTCAAAAGGGTCAGTATCTCTTATTGAATTATCTCTCTAGAGTCGCCCTGACTGTGCTTTGCTACTATACTTCTGTCTAGACAGAAATGAAATCTAGCAGAATCTCAGAAAAGTCACCATTTTAATCAAACTTTTATCCCGGGGAAGTGGAAAATTATTTTTAGCTTGCATCAGTCACATGATCATGTTCACAGTACTTAGGAGGAATATGCTGTTAAAAGAAGGTAGCTTAGTATCTTAGTGTGGCTGCCAGAACTCTGGTATCGTCCAGCTGAGACTTTCACAGTTCTGGAAGCAATGGATTTTGAGGATCCCAGTTCTCACTCCACATCTTGTTATTTCTGTAACCGAAGCTTACCACTGCATTCAAATTCATTCAATTTAAATTGGATTTGTGAAACACACTTGGAAGGTGGTTGGTTGTTAAATTTTATAGATCCGTGTGTTAAGGTGATCACCTGCTCTGGAAATAAGTGGCTGAGGATGAAAGAATAAGGAGGAGAGGATAGTCCTCTGAAACTGGAATGTGTTAAATAGAGCGGTAAGGTAGAACTAGAGCTAAAAACAATAAAAAATTGTAGAAAACTTTCACTTTCTGTGTATAAAAAAAAGAATAATTGTAATTGGAGTAGTTTAGAGTGAAGTGTTTATGTGTCTGTATATTGCTTCTAAATATTTAAAACTTTTGCTTTTTAGAACGAATATGCATGAACGAGTGAACAGAACAGAGAGGCAGTTTAAGTCTCTCCCAGCTAACCAACAGAGTCTTCTTCCTCAATTTCTCCCTCACCTTGACAAGATCCGGAAGTGCATTGATCATAATCAAGAAATACTACAAACCATTGTGAATGACTGTGTTCATATGTTTGAAAATAAGGAATATGGAGAAGATGTATGTTAAAATGGACTTTTTTCTTGCTCCAAAATTAGTTGCTTTGGGATTGCTTATATGCTTTGGGATTTTCTACATTTGTTACTAATACCTCAGACCTACAAATTTCTTTTGCCTTTCTTTTTCGTTGATTCTTGTTTGCTCACACTTTTCTCACTCTTTGTCTTTCACATTTTGCAAAGCTGATGCTTAATGAAGCTGTTTGTTGTTAGTTCTGTTAGTTACACTTATGAAAACTGTGAATCTGGCAAATCATTGTTTTTACTCCAGAGTTCTAGCTTTACCCTGGTTACATTTTAAAGTTATTTTTTCTGTTAACTATATAGAATATAAGTAATATTGTCTGTCTTCATATAGCTTCTTATATGTCTTATACCTTCAGATAATACGTCATTATAAATTGGTTGCAATTCTAGATTGTAAGTATTTTAATGTTGTTATTTGTATACACTTTTTTACTACTTCACCTACTTTCTATCAAAAAAAAATTACCCCAAGACTTAAGGGACTGACAGAGATGGAAACTGAACTCCTCCTTTGATACAGGCAAGATACAGTAATGGGCAGCTCTAATGTAAGCTTCTCAGTTTTGCCTTACAGTGTCTAAAGGGATCCTTTTTTCAGGGTATGCAGTTCAGCCTCTGCACTAGCTAAGCCCTGATCCTTTTCTGAATAGGGACTACCAATTGTACTTTGCTGTGTATTGTTTGGTATGGAAACTGGACTTTTGAATGCCAAAGAGAGGCCAGATATTAAGGTGGATTTAAGCCCAGGTCTCAGGAGTGACAGGGAAGTGCTTTGTCAGCTGATACTTAGAGCAGTTCTTGCAGCATGGCCTTCATAATTTGCTTTCCCCCCTGCAAGACTCAAGATATTTGGTATATTTTCCACTAACTTTTTTTTTCTCTCCACTTTATTCAGGGAAGTGGGAAGATTACACCAGCTTCAACATTTGACATGGATAAATTAAAGTCCACATTGAAGCAATTTGTGAGAGACTGGAGTGAAGAGGGAAAGTCGGAGCGGGATTCTTGCTACCAGCCAATTATTAGTGAAATTATAAAGAACTTTCCAAAAGAAAGATGGTAATAGTGTCTTAAAGCTTATATTTATGTGGACTTACACTGTTGCACAAATCTAAAACAGTTTATGGAGTAATGAAAAGCTGTTTCAAAAGTAGAGAATTTTTTATGAACTCAAAAATGAACTTTCTTTATTTTTCAATCAAGAAAGTTTTTTATTTCTAATACAAGATGTTGGAAAAGAGTATAATCATAAGCTTCACAAAGTAATACCAGGTAAACCAGTAATAATTTTTTGTTGTTGTTCTGCAGCTGGGTGTGACAATATATGTAAATCTTTCAAGTAAGAGACTTCAGTAGGTTAGCTCAGTTGTGCTTAATGAGGGAAGGTTTGCAGGTTGGCAGATTCTCAGAGTGTGTCTGCTGCAAATGCAAGGAAGGACTCTGACAGCAGGAAGTAAGACTTCTGCTCTTCATTGTGGAAAGAGGGAGGAAGACTTAACCTCTAGTGCAGTTGCACTTAATTGCAGTAATTTACTCTGAAAAGAGTAAATTCTAACCTTAGTTTCAGACAGCTGTTCTAAGACAATTCTTAAAGCTTAGTTGCACATGTGAGGGTCATTTTGTAAGTATTGGCTTGTTAACAGTGCCAAAATAGTGATTGATGCAGGGGTTTTAGGTCATTTAAGTGGAAGCATACTAGTAAAGCCTCAAAAGGTTATAGTGATGTAAGAATTCCATGTTTGTTGGTTCTGTCCATTTATCAACCCAGTCATCTTAAAGTGCATTTTAGTTTAAACTTAGTAGTCTTTTACAGTGGGAAAATTTGAGAATTTTTATTCATAAGTGTAACAGGCCACTATGGAAGTTTGATATAACAGGTCATTATTGTGTTTTTTCTCTCTCAGCAATTATTAATAATGCTCTTGTGTGAATTTAAAAAAGTCTCTTCCACTAGCCATCATTTAGTTTCATTGGTAAAGACAGTTTGTGGTGGCAGAACATGGAATATAGATGGTTTCTATTTTGCCTTGAACTGATTTACCTAAAGATACATACACCTTTTAGAATGTTTCATCTGCAAGTGAATATTCTGCAATTTTTCTAGTGCTAATGGTGCCTTCCATAAGATAAAAAAATGAATTAAATACTGCAGGTATACTTCTGACATGTAGATGTGTAGGAAAACTCATGATTAGTTTTCCAAGAGGTCATTCTAATCTCCAAATTACCAATGCAATTTTTTCTCTTGTCTGCTAGCTGTTAATGTATTTTGGTTGTGGCAGAGGTAGCTTATGTCAAATCTTAAGAGATTCTTCTTAAGAGACTGAGGCTGGAAAATCTTGACTTTTACGTTTGTCATCAATGAATTCTATTTCAAA
This sequence comes from Agelaius tricolor, assembly GCF_023055355.1. Classification (NCBI taxonomy): domain Eukaryota; kingdom Metazoa; phylum Chordata; class Aves; order Passeriformes; family Icteridae; genus Agelaius; species Agelaius tricolor. The sequence goes on from NW_027269287.1 coordinate 8,717,277, forward strand.
ACCTTCACTGATATTAGGAAGCAACATGTGGTAACAGATGGGGTGAATCTGAAGTTGACAGCTTTGTGCTTCTTTACAAGGAATTCTCATGGTTGTTGGACAAAACTAATGTGGCAGAGCATTGCTCCCTATGGTAGCTCTGAAGTACCATTTGAGTTTTATTTTGTCTCTGCTGAAATCTCAGTACATCACTGTACAGATCAAAGATCTCTACTACAAGTTTGAGTTTGTCAGACAAACAGCATTTTTCAATTTCTAAAATGTGTATTACTTAAGTTATCATTGTGGGGCTGTTGTAGCACTTTGGTAAAACCCTTTCTCAGTTCACATATTGTTAGCTACTATATTAGCTCACTCATTTTTCCTGGTGACGGAAGACTCTCCTGGTTAGGTGCACTTTCCTTTTTGAGGTAACAAGCAGAGTCATATACTATCAAGCTTAACTGGCAGTTCCATTTCATCCTTGTGCAAGAAATAACTTCCCTGGCAGGGTAGCTAGCTGGTAAGTCTGGTTTTTTATACAAACTCTTCACTCTCCAGTGACAGCACCTGAGGGAATGGCATGCAGCTGAGTCAGGGGAGGTTTAGGTTAAATATCAGGAAAAAATTCTTCACCCAGAGGGTGGTTTATCACTGGAACAGGCTCTTCAGGGAGGTGGTCATAGCACCAATCCTGTCTGAGTTCTGGAAGTGTTTGGACAATATTTTTAGGTACATGGTATGATTCTTGGAGTGTCCTGCATAGGGCCAGGAGCTTGACTCTCTTACCCTGACAGATCTTTTCTAGCTCGGCATAGTCTGTGATTCAGTGATCTAGGAGTGGACAAGTTTTTTAATTTTGAAGAGATTGATGGGGCCTGAACTGACCATAGTGAGTTTCTCTGTTGTGTATAGTGGGAGAGGACTGACCGTAGACTTTTATGTGTGAAAGAAAGCAGCCTGTAAATGAACCTCAGAATGCAGCTTTGTATTGCTTTAGAGTTTCCTGTTGTAGCACAGAGCACTAAAGTCTCCTGAAAGAACGAAATGAAAGTGCAAGAGAAAAACTGTACTGGTGAAAAAAAAACTTTTTTATAAATGTACTTGGTGTTGAAAATGATAAATAATTTTAAACTGTCAGTGCTGGTCACTTTTTACTTTATAAAAGGAATTGCAGTTCTCATCAAATTTGTAATACTCAATGGAATGGTACATTCAGTTTCTAGTTAGCGTAATTTGTTGATGTTATTAATTCCATGCATTGGAATAATGTGAAAATGGAGTTTAAATTTTTGAAACTACTGAAGTATGTTTCACTCCGTGCTTGCACACCTTGTAGCTTTGCAGTTTGCAAAGTTGATGTGTATGGGTTCAGTTGGTATGTAAATAGCAGGAAAAGCAGGGAAGTGTTGTATATGCTTGCTCTTTGGGAGGTAGAAGTAGCACAAGCAATGGTTGAAAGCAGCTGTAAAGCAGGATAGTTATTTAGTAGGTGCTACTTATCATGTGTTATCAGGTGTTTCAGTCTAGTCTTCTGATTAGGCTGTCATCTAAAGGTAAATTAAATGGCAAAAGCTGTTCCTGCCTCTTTCTGCTTAGCACCTTAACACAGAATCTGTAAGCAGAGTCAACAAAGCAGTTTTAAGTATATCCCATAAGATCAGGTCTTCCTGAACAGCTGATAGATTTCGTGCATTCTTCATGTTGGAATATATGTTTCAGCTTGCAGGAGCTCTGTACTATTTAAGTTTCTTGGATTAGAATGAACGTACTTGCTTTAGGAGAAAATAGTAAAACATAAATACATTTTTATTTCTTTATCTGTGTATTTTTGAAGCATTTTTTAGGGAAGTATTAAGTTGAAAATCTAAATAAGCATACTCGTAAATTTTTTTTGTTTCCCTTTTTTTTTTTATCATCTTGGTTTCCTTTCACTTCTGGTGTTGCTCTTCCTGCTTAGGTGAAACAATGTAAAGATCATCAGCTTCTTGTCCAAAAGAAATCTATGAAATAATTAACTTTTTTGCTAATTATCATTCCATGGCCAATACCAAAGTACTTAGGTATTTTTTCCAGTTTTCTCATAAACTAGACCTCTAGAATGAATTATAACTTAAAATTCATCTGTGTCATGCTGTCCAGCTATCAAATGTATTTTCCAAGATGCTGACAGAGCAGCCCAAAAAAATTGTCAGAGCTTAGTTTTTACTTTGAAAAACAACTTATTAGTCCTGAGCCTGAGCTTGACTATACTTCTCGAGTGTGCTCAGTAACATTTATAGTGGAGTTGAAATTTCTGCTTTATTTGAATTTTATTTGACTTTATATGAAATACATTTGTCCTTGCAGGTCCTTGTACTTAGCCTAAACTTTGCTTTACACATTGGATTTAAGAGCAAATAGATTGTCAGTGTTACTGCATCACTCAGTGCTTTGCAGGTCTTTAAATGAAAGTTTATAAAACTCAGCTGCCAAGTTCAGAGAATTACTCTTCAAATGATCGTGGTGTTTAGCACTTGTCTTTAAAAACAAAATCACCGACAATATGGTTGAAGCAAAATAACAAAATATGGAATACTGAGAATTGGATCTGTTTATTTAAATTTATAGACCTCATAAACACTAGGAAAGGAGTCCCACAGTATATTCCTATGCTGGTATTTCTACTGATCAGAAGCCCATCTCAGTGTGAGATATGTATTTATTACTTCATTTGATAAATTGAACTGCTCTTTTTAGTTTATGGAAATGAGGATTGTGTTTGTTCAGACACTCTTTTTTTTTTGCTAAGCACGTTTACCCCTTCAGCACCATTACTTTTTTTTTTTTTTACAACACAATAGACATTAAATAAGCCTCCATTTTTATCATGTTTAATTTCTCCCTTTTAAAAAGAGCACCTTTAAAAAAGTTAAAATCTTAATTAATATCAATAGTCTTCTAAAAGCTGAAAATATATCACACTGAAACATGCAGTGTGAAAAGGACATGAAAGATTTGTTTCTGATATTTCTCCATTATTTTTTTAAAGAGGCTTCTGCAGTTTCAGTAGTTGAGCTGCATAGTACTGTGCAGCCCTCTCTGCTGCCTGGCCAGCACCTTTCCCCACACCTGTCAGATTAATAGGCTGATGCTCCTTCCCTGTTGGCCCACAGGTATTCAGTGCGTACTTGTAGTATGCTCATTTATGTTCCTAAGCACTGCTAGATGTGTGGCATGGAAATCCTGTCCTTGCTGGCTGGTTGGAGGGTAGTTTTGCTTATGGGTTACCACAGTTGTTGGGGTTTTTTTAGTTAAATTTGTAAATGCTGTAATCACATAACAGCTAGACAAAAGCCTCTTTTCTAGCCTCTTAAAGGACTATAGCCATTAAAAAGCAGTTTCTGTGCAGTTAAAGATTTTTAGCTATTATAAGGGCTCAAAATTAAATGTGTTATTCATTAACAGTTTGTCACAAACAGTTCAAATCTTGAAAAAAGTGTTAGACAATTTTTTTCTAATAAGGGGAAACTATCAACAGTAAGTTTGCCACATACATAATTTCTCAGTCTCTAAATTCAGAAGTATGCTCTCAGAAAGTGTCAATGTTAGTGGACTGAGATTTACTTATATTGTCTTTTATTATTAGATGTGCTCTGTTGCTGAAATGAAGTTGGTGGCAGGAGCATTCTCCAGTAACTGATAGAAATTATATTGCTAACAAATTTCCAGAGTTGAATCCCTTAATAAAGGTGCATATGAAAGTGCAGTTAAGTCTACACTAGAAAAAGAGAATAGAAAACTATTTTCTAAGAGAGAATTTGGAACATCTGTTTAAAAGTACAAAAACTTTATATTGTGAATGAAAAGATAAAGACAACTACAGGCAATTTAAAATCAACTCACTTGACTGATAGAGATTTTTTTCTTGTTTCAGAGTGCATAAAGGTGCAGATTTCAAAATGTGAATATTGAAATTTTATTTCTTTATCTGTGTATTTTTGAAGCATTTTTTAGGGAAGTATTAAGTTGAAAATTGTTGCTTTAAGAAAAGACTTTTAATCAATGTTTTGTAATCTTGAAAGTAGTTTATGGCTTATCATCCCATTTATCACAGAAGTGTCCACATGGGGGTGCTAAAATCTGTGTAGAGCTAGTCTAAGTATTTAATAAATAAAGTGAAATTGTATGGAAATGGAGAAATAGATTAGGTTAGAAAATCCATTTGGAGTAATGATGTACCATTATGAATAAGAAAAGCTGTAAGATAGATGCTTTTTTGGCTTCTACCAGAACGCACATTTTCTTTTTCCTTCTTCCTTCCTTCTTCATCTTTTTCCTTCCTTCTTCCTATTTTCAAAAATTTCATATTGAGCATGTAGTTTTCTCCTGAAGTATTTTTTTTTTCAGTAGGACTTTGTGCTAGCTTCTGGTTTCCCCTGTAGAAGAGAGGTAATGAGAACCCTTGCCTCTCAGGAGTGCTCTTAAGTAATAACAAAGTCTTGATTTCCAGCTTCTTGATAAGTCAGAAAAAGAGCCTGGATGTATAATGGAATGGAAATGAATGGGATGATTTTCCATTTCAGAGACTTCACTAATTAGATGATGAAATCAAAACTCAGAAGGCACTGTTAAAACTGCGTTGTTAGATTGTGTGGCCTTTAGAAAAGAATAATACTTCTGGTTTTGGGTAATAGTGTTCAGAAATGTACAGCTTTTAGGATTTATGTAACTCCTTTAATCATCTTCATGCTTGTGTGGCATCCTTACTCTTTTGAACCCTTCTTGGCATTCTGAATTTTTAAGTAGTCAAAGGCTTTATGTTTTGGTGCCTTTTATCCTTTGGAACTGCTGGTTCTGGCCTCCTTCATGTACTTGCTTATACATTGGTAGATGTTATTTTTTGTCTCTGGAGATTATATGCAAAACAGTGTCAGAAGGTATATGAATATTCATACCTCAGTGTATGAAAACGTGAACTCTTGAAGTCATGTTTATGACTGGAGACTGAAAAACTATTTCCTTTGAGATTAAGTATCTTCAGTTTTGCATGCGAGTGGTTTCTGTTTTACGAGTGAAGGTTTGATTGCCTTGTGGTGGAGGTGTGACAGAATATGTATGTATTTCCTTCTCTGCCTCCAAGAGAAGCAACTCCTTTTTGAGATTCTTAGTTCTGTTTGTTAGTTGCTCCACTTAGGAGAGATTTTAAGTATTTTAATGAAAACACTGCTGGATGTTTTCTGGTTGTCTTCAACTTGATGCCTAGTTATGGGTAAATGGTTAGAGAGCTGCAATGTACTTTGATTTAGGAAATATGTCACTTACAGTACTTTGGGGAAACCAGTGAGTAGCATATGAAGAACTCACCATTGCTGGAACAGTCACTACTTTAAGGTTTTTACATTCTGAATTGTTCATCAGATTTTATGTTTTTATTTCTTATGTCAAAATACTTGGGATCTTGTTTTTGTTTTTTTTTTTTTTTATTACAAGGTAACAAAAATATGTCTAGAATGCTTTCTGATTATCAGTGGGGCTTAAAGAAAGATACATTGTGCTATATGATGATATTCTTCAGTTCACTTGAGAAATTTTTGGCTGGGTAACTGTAGAACTTCTAAGGAAAACAAATTGTGTATAGCATTTATGGTCTATTCTGAATGAGGGTTGTATATGTTCTTTTGAGTAATTGCTGTAAATTATTTTGACTGTACAATTAACCAGTCTGATCAGAGCAGGCTCAGTTTCATTTAAAAGTGAGTCATATAGGAAGCATAATACATTATCTAAGTATTTGGTGGGGAAAATGTTTGGCTGGACCTTTAAGTTGTGTTAAAGGGTATCAGATAAAGACTTAACTATTATTTTTGTTCTGTTGCAGGGATTTCTCCAAAGTTAATATCCTGGTACCTGGTGCTGGGCTAGGTAGATTGGCGTGGGAAATAGCTATGCTCGGTTATGCTTGCCAAGGAAATGAATGGAGCCTCTTTATGCTCTTTTCTTCTAACTTTGTACTCAACAGGTATATAGCTTATGTTTTACTTGCTGAATAAAACCTAGAGAGGCAAAATTATAAATGAGAGAAATCTGAATATATATGTCTCAAAATAATAGATTTACAAGTTGTACTACAAGGCACACATACTCAATTTTTAGAATGCTTTAAGGAAAAAAGTCTTAGGGATAAATGGGGAAGGAAGTATTCTATCTGAGTCATTAACATTACAGGAAGCATAGCTTTCAAGTTGTGAGATTTAAAATCTAAATTGTACAACAGATTTTCTGCAAAATTTTGATTAGGTTTTATGATTTATTTCACATCTGTTTCTGTGAAATGGACACCTATCTTACTATTACTGAATATGGGCTAGTAAATACGTCCATGTTATGTAGTGGTGGTGTTATGCAGTGGTGGTGATACCTGTTTAAAAAAAAAAAGCATCACCTTCCGTACTAAAATTTTAGGCACTGTTTTGACAAGAAAAAGAATAATTGAAGCATGCTGAGCAAAACGTTAAGAGTTAATACTTCCACTGTTATGCTCAGATAATAAATTTAAATGTAGTAAATTTCTTGTTACAGGTTTTACTTAAAATGACATTTCTGTATTTGGTATTCTGCCCCTTGCATTGGAGTTACTGTTTTCTAAATGACTTCGTTAGGGAAGAAAAAAAGGTAGCACATGCATCTGTTCTCTTAAGAAATAGAGTGGGAAAGCTACAGGTGGGCAAGTATTGAAAGAGGTCTGGAGGGTGTTTTGGGTGGGGGGGAGGAGGGGGGCAGTTAGTCCAAGTTCACAAAGGCAGAATTTGACACTTCATTCATGAGTCTGAAATTATACACCTTTGCTGAAAATACCTAAACTATTGGCTTTTTTTCTGTATTACCATATTTTTTACCATATTACCATTGTTTTGGAGACTGTTTTATAGACTGATTATCCATGGTGCACTATGATGCTCTTGCATCTCACACAGCTTACTATTCAAAAACAAGGGGGAAACACTGCTTAGTGTCTGCTGAGTATCTGCAGTATAGCAGTAGTGCTTTGTGTGATGATAATAGATGTTTACTGGAGGTTCATTTGTTCTTTTTTTCTTGCATTATTCTCAAGTGACTCATTTGGTGGTGTAATTGTATATTACAATTGATGTGACTGATGCCTTTTAGCTACTAAAAGAAAACTGTTATTCCTCTCATGCTTTGAAATTTCAAAGCAGCATAAAAGCTTTAATTTCCCATCTTTTGGAGCACTGGTCAGCTGTAGCAGAGGTTTGTTGACTTCACCCCTACCCTCTGATGACATGCTTCCTTGAATAAAGAGTCTTTGCCTATATGTGAAATTATCCTAAAGAATCATGCTTCACTAACAGTAGTAATTTTAGCATCTAATGCTCATATAGTGTTTCCTATGTAGGAATGTAGTGTTTATGCAGGATATTTAGCAAAGAGGTGTATATGCATTAAACTTGCTAACAATATGAGATTTTGGACAGGAAAATTGAGTGTTGTGCAAGTGCTGTAGTCTTTATCTTATCAGTTATATTGTTATCATGAAAGAGAATACTGCTAGCATGACTGAGTAGCAGTCAATTTAGTTGAAGTCCAAGCATCCCTTTCTGCCAGATGTAATTGTGGGCTTGATGTAACCATCTGTTATAAAGGTTTTAGGGACTTGAAGATTCTTTCAATTTAGTCTGAAGTAGTTGTTCACAGTTAGCCTTCTGAAATGCACATTTGCTATTCTGAAAGAAACAGCAGTGATCCATATAAGCTGAAGATAATACCTAAAGAAGAGTGGTCAGAAAAAAAAAAAAGAGTTTGCCAGTGAGTTTTTAACTGTAGTCTCTATTTAATTTATACTTATTTTTAGTTTATAAAGCATGAGGATTTTGTTTGTCTGTGCTTACAGTTTTACAGCTTTACCTTCTTTCTCTGACAGTGCTTTATATTTAGGAAGACAAAGTACTGTTTTGAATGTCAAGCATTGCTACAGTAGGCTCCTAGATGTGGTACATTGGCTTAATGCTTCTGGGTGCAAAGTGATATTTGCTGATTTTTACACATTTTGAAAAAACCTTTCATATCTCTGAAATAGTGAACTTTTGTTACAGTGGATAAAGCTGCAGGGTATGGTATGCAGAGTGTGTGTCACAGTGTAACTGTGGTCACTGTAAATATCTGAAATTATTTAGAGTTTGTTAATTCTGTTGAGGAAACTCTAATTTGAGAATAAAGTGACCCTAGACTAACCTGCAGTGGTTCCAAGGCTGCTTCAGTCATTGTATGGGACATCTTGCTTTCCCTTGTGTGCCTAAGGTTCTTACATGGTGTGTTTTTCTTCTTTACTTTATGGAAAGAATATAATTTTGGATAAATCTTGACACTTGGAGGAGACTGCTAGTTGTGTTTGTTGCTTGTCCATTAATGCTTTAGGATGAAAACAGTTAAGTAACATTTTTATGTGTATACCAGTGGTGAGTAGTGAGATTTGACCTACCCATTTTTTCAAAAAACTGTCTTTTAAGCTGAATGTTGAACAGTGAATACCCCACCCCTATGGAAAATAATGAAGTGTATCAAACGTAAATATGTTGCTTATAATAGAATGTGTATTACACATCTTTTGTTGTAAGAATGGAGTTGCCAAGGACTGGAATACTTAGTTTTGAAGTAAAAATTGTTGAAACTGGAAATGGAAGTTTTCAAACTTGTATATGAAAGAGATTGCTATTTTCTATTAAATTGGAACTGTTTCAAAGTCTTTGTGAACAATAAACTCCTTTCTAATCTTTTCTTTTAGTTGCTATTGTAGTGGTTAGGGGGCTTTTTTGTTGTTTCATTTTGGGTTTGCTTTTTTTAAACAATTACATATGTCTGGTATTTATTTATACATGAAGAAAGTTGATGAACACTATATACTGCTGCTCAAGTTTTAGTTTTTTAACTGATAAAATGAAACAGAGATATGAAATGGAGAAGGTAAAAAATACTATTTCAAACACTTTATCACAAATATATTCTAATCAGCAGCCAAAAGAGTGCACTTTCTATAACCCAGTAGATTGCTTGCAGTTTATGAAATGCTTGATTATATGTATTTTGTGAGACAGATATGTCCTCTGTTGTCCTTGAAAGAAAATGGATTTTTTTTCATTTTCTAGTTACAAACTGATTTACAGGATGGTGGGAAAAGCTTCTTGTTAAACTTAAATGCTGTGTTTTATAACTTTTTAAAATATGAATTGTTAGTCATATCAATCCAGAAACTCTGTTTTACAAAGACATCTTTAGTTAGCATGATTGCAAAGATTCGGGTGTTACAAACTTAAAATGACAACAAACTTAAAATGACCATTATTGTGCTAATGCAAAATGCTGCTTATTTATATTTTTAATTCTTAAAACATCTTTTCAGTCAGCATCTGAAAAATGCTTTTGTTTAGCAGTGCTTCAAAACTTCCTATAATTATGGTTCAGAAAAGTCCAGAATGATAACAAACATTTCCAAAAAAAAATAATGGAAGTATTTTTACTTTTTGTTTGTTTGTTTGCTGGTTTTGGTTTTTTGGTTGTTTTTTTTTCTTTTTTTTAATAGGAAGAGAGATGATCCAGAAAGTCTCAGCTTTATGGAATATAGCAAATTGCAAACTTCATTAATCTTACAAAATAAGCATATGTGTTTTGTTCTCAGCAGAGAAATAAGTTGGAGAAAATGACAAGAAGTCATAAAAGAAAATTCTAAAACTGGAAAAGGCAATTCCTTTGTAGTAGTGATTTTGTTGGATTAAAATTAGTTTTTTTGATCACTTCATTTTCATGGGCATCTAAAGTGTTGTGAACTAGATTAAATTTTCTGGCAAATATGGAGCTGTTACAAGAACTTTGACTCTTATATTTCTAGATTCTAGATAAACAATTAGTTGAAACAAATTTTGCTGGTTTTCATATTTTGCAGATGCTCTCAAATTAATTCATGTAAGCTTTATCCCTGGATTCATCAATTTAGCAATAACAGAAGATCTGCTGATCAGATACGACCAATTTATTTCCCAGATGTTGATCCTCACAGTCTTCCTTCTGGTTCAAACTTCTCTATGACAGCAGGGGATTTTCAGGAAATTTATTCTGAGTGCAGTGAGTAAATACAAACTTCTAGGCTATCCATGTAATTGTACAGACTTCCAGAGTATTTGGGACAGATTATGAAGAGAATCAAAGTGTATCTACCAATATTAAGTATAAAGAACTAGCTGTAGCAAGATTCTCATACTCAGAATATTTCTCCAGCTGTATCAATAGGTCTATTTCTTACTCCAAATCAGCTCTCATTCCTAGTTACAGCAAATGTGGACACATCCTTGTCTAACAGATCTTGCAGGAACCTTCCCCACAGCTGCTTAATTTTCCCAAGATTCTATCTTTAACAGTAGAGCATCAAAGACTGGCATAAATTAAGACTTCTAATACTTTTTATTTACAGAACTTAAAACTTTTGCTTTTTCAAGAATACCTGTTCAGAGAAAAACAGGGAGACTCATGCTTTAAAAGGTAGACTTCAGAAATCCTGCCTGTTGAATTGACTAGTTAAAAACAGCTGGGGAGATGTTCAAATACTGAGTAAAATGTTTTAAAGCTAAGTAACTTCTGAAAGTACACTTTAGTGCAGACTTGTATTGTTCTAGATACTAACTAGGGAGACCTGAAATGATTAGGGATTTCTGCAGTTGTATTTTTAACAGTTGTCATAATTAAATTTATAGGACAGGTGAGCAATAGCACACTTGGGACTTCATTTGTGTATAATTTTACAGAATACAATATATATATAATGTATGAACAGTTTCATTAAGTGAATGAGTAGTAAGTATATGTAATATTGTAGTCTGTGTATGTGTACATATACACATGTGAATACAGGCCAAATAAACCCAAAGTTAACAGTTTTTAATGTAAATCAAAATACTTATTAACTTGCATACAAAATCAAGATCCTTCAGCTGGTTTTAGTTGCTAGTGATTCTGAGGGTATCAACAAATACCAGGGTTAAATGATGAACTTTTACAGGATTAAAAGCATTGAAACTTATCTCTGTATACTTTGCTCTTTTTGTGCAGATACGTGGGACTGCGTAGCAACTTGCTTTTTCATAGATACAGCACATAATGTTATTGATTACATTGATACTATATGGAAAATACTAAAGCCTGGAGGAATATGGATAAATGTAGGCAAGTGTGACCAGCTGCTCTTTTTGACTTATTTTTGATCGTATACTTGAGAAGTGTGTGCAAATAATTGTGTCTGTGCAGCAAACTGTATAGCTAGAAAAATACAGGGCTTGGAAATTATCTCAGAAGTTATCAAAATATACAAGTCTGATGTTTGCTAGTTACAATCAAGTCAATGCTGTGATTTTTAAATAGGCAAATAAATCTTGCCAGTGGCATGTTTTACATTCATTCATCAAGTGTTTGTTTTTTGACAAATGTCGTATTCTGTGGTGATCTTTGCTATTTTTCTAAGAAAATTTAACTTTAAAATACAACCTTGCTTTTCTGGGTTTTTTTCCAATGTCTAATTGGTACTCTGCCTTGAAGCAGAAGTTTTGGGAATGCGATGTGATTGGAGTCTTCCATGGTGAAAGAATGTTTGACAAGACACAGGCATTAAACATTATGCACAGTAAAAATTGGTCAATTGGTTGCTCTCTCAGTCCCAGCCAGTCAGAGTGCTAGCACAGCTTCTAGGCAGACTTAAATATTCTCAGCTATGGAGACAGCAGTGATGCTTGACTGAAGAAATTTCAAGATACAGAAAACCAAAGCTGTTAGGAAATGTAGCAAATTGTTGAATAAGAGCTAAAGTAATTAGTATTCATTATAAGAATCATATTCAAGTAACAGCAATATGTTCTTTTATCAGTATTTATAGAATGATAGAATGGTTTGGCTTGGAGGGGATCTTAAGTATGATCTAGTTCCAACCCTTCCTGGGCCAGGAACCTTCCATATTTTTGAGTATATGAATCTGATATAAGTGTTTGTTGCACTATCAGTGTGTACTTTTGACTTCTAACACATATTTCGTCTTTTTGGTAGACATTTCTGTTGTATCTTTGTACTTCAGGTCCTCTCCTTTACCATTTTGAGAACTTGGGAAATGAACTTTCCATAGAATTAAGCTACGAGGATATAAAAAATGTTATCCTGCAATATGGATTCCATATAGAGGTAAGAAGATAGTGTAGTTTGCAGTAAGCAGTATTGTTATGAATCAGACAAACTGCTTTGATTAAACCACCATGAATTTCATTCAATATAATGGCATATATTAATGACTTCTAGGAGTATTATGTATCTTACAAATTACCTGCTTTTCTCATTTTATAAGAAGTGCATAGATAAACCTCATAATCAAATAACAATATAGCATTTTCTTGTATAGTTCCTGTGCAGAAGCTGTCTTGAAAACTGCTGCTGTCTTGAAAACTGCTGCTTTCTTTTCAGGTGGAGAAAGAATCTGTACTGTCAACTTACACTGTGAATGAACTCTCCATGATGAAATACTACTATGAATGTGTGTTGTTTGTGGTGAGAAAACCAGAATAGTAGTGGTTTGAATAGGTTAGTGAGAAAATAATGTTGGTTTGAAAGCTAGAAATGAGAATAAAATCGTCTGGTGATGTATGGACACAACCTCAAATCAGTGGTGCCTTCTTGTTCCTAAGAGGATATAGATAGTGTCTATTTTCTTAATATCTCTATTGCTATTCAGACATTTACTGCGCCATGGATATTCATAATACACTTGTGAAAGATTCAATGTTCACATGCACTGTCTTTGTGCTTTGGAATGCATTAAATGAAAAAGCAAAAGTGTTTTCTTGAGAAAAAAATTTAATGTTTGCCATAACTAGGATAATTCTCTGCAAATGCTGCCTCATTTTTCATAGATTTATAGTGCTTTTTTTTCTTACTTGATGATATTAGGAATGCATGGAGGTGCTTACTGTACTAGCTGTATCACTTTTAGAGAAGTGTTTGTAAATGTATACTTAAATTATGAAGTATGAAATGGTTGGGAAGTGGTAAAATTATTATTGAACAAATAAATTAGTCATCAGAACTGTTAGAGCATTTCCTGTGCAACTGAAGTAAAGGAGGATATTCTACAACTTCTGATCTTTGGCCGTACCACTGTTAAAGGTTTAATCAAAAACCAGAACTGATAGGAAATTAGAAATGCTACGTGAAAGCAGAATACTGAGTGAAGAAAAAGCAGACCATCAGAGAAGCAGTATGTTAACCTCAGTTCAGGAAAACACTGGTCTTGATTGATCTTAATGTTGGAACTGAAATGTGTTAGATGCTTTGCCTTCTTGAAATAACACTGATTTTTGAGTCATCTTCTACTATTTAAGACAGAACTTTTAATATTGATAAACATAGCTGAGTTATCCATGCCACATGTAGGTAGTACAACATAAAAAATACCTGTCGGAGCAGTGAAGTTACATGTAAATATGTGCTATAACATAATTACTTCCACCTGAGCCAGGATATGGCAGGCCAAATGGTAGACAATTTCTTTGTAACTTCACTTTACCCTTGTGACTTCTTGGTTCCTCCTACTAATGTGGTTTTTTTTCCCTAACAAATGTGGCTTAGGTGAATATTTAATCTACAAGTCATGATACAAGAGGCTGTCATGTCACATACAATCTCATGTCACTTTGAAGTTATGTAAGAAATGAGAAAAACCCTAATTAGCAGTCACTAGTCTGAGATGAGGTGTCATGTTAGGCATTCTGTTTGCGTAATATATTGATTACCTTAAGTGCCATTTGGATGCAGTTTCAAAAATACGTTTAAAATATAAAACCATTATGATGAGGGCTGAATTTTTTTTTCTTCTTTGGCTAGAAGGACACTGGTCAGTATGTTGTTTGTTTCTGATTATTTTTTGTCCTGTCTTTCATGGTGATGTCCTAATCATATCTCTTTAATAGATCTGTTACTGGCTTTTCAATTTTTCTAATCAAGGCCAGAAATTTGTGCCTTTACTCCTAAATTGAAAATCTGCAAGGAGGGAAAACAAACCTTTTTTTAAAAAATATTTTCAACGCTGCATAGGAGAGTGCATGCTTGTGTATGTTTCAGTATTATGCTCCTTTCTGCTCAGAATCCTGATTGAGAACAGAGGCTTCTGAGGCTTCTGCTCTACAGAAGCTTTTAAGTTTGGCTTAAACTACTCTTCTTTGAACTCTCTTATTTCTAAAAGTGCATGAACTGTCGAAGTTCTACTCTGTTCCAAGGGAGATGTGTTTAAAGATTAAACACTGCTATTCAACAAATAGTTAGAAAATAAAAGTCCTTGTGTGGCTAAAAGTAAAAAACCACATGCTTTAATTTCCACATTGTACCATTTAATTTTTGAGAAAATTTGTGATTCTTTGCTTTCATTATGCTTTCTTCTCTTAGGTAGAATATGATTAGTAATTTACTTGATTTTCAAGCTTCTTGAAATAAGACAGAGGTTAGCTGAATGTCAGTTAAGCTGATGCTGAGTAGCATACCTATCTGTAATAATACCCAGTTTTTGCCCCATACACTCTGTAACTTGAAATGTGCTGTTCTGTTTTTCAAAGAAAAGCAGTGGAACTCTTAATTTATGGTTGAGTGTTAATATCCTGTGTTCTGGTGGTTTTTTTCCATACCACTCCATGTTGTCACAGGTGCCATTTTTGTATGTTCTCCGAAAATATTTTTGCATATGGTATAATACAGTGACATGCTTTTATTTCTGATCTAGAAAATGCAGGGGATTTTTCAAGAGCATTCTGCTTTTAAATTGCAACAGTCACATTAGGAGTTGGAAGCAAAATAATATTGTGAATAAGCTGTTGGTAGTGTTTTGTCTTCAGTCCCATTTAAGAGTTCTTAGAATTCGCCACTTGTACTGTAATGCACCAGGATAATTGGCTATTATAGAATTTGATCATTGTTTTATTTAGTTTTATATGCGGGGGAAATGCTCAAGTTGTTCGTCAGCTAAGACTTTATTTTAGGTCACTATTTAACTATACATGGTAACAAGTGTAAAAATGCTTTATAATCTTCAGTGTAAAACTTCTGTAT
This sequence comes from Agelaius tricolor, assembly GCF_023055355.1. NCBI lineage: Eukaryota > Metazoa > Chordata > Aves > Passeriformes > Icteridae > Agelaius > Agelaius tricolor. The sequence goes on from NW_027269287.1 coordinate 8,732,376, forward strand.
ATGGAGTTTGATAAATGTAAAACGTCCTGTATTTTTTTTAATGTGTTATATTCTAAAATTGTTGCAAAGATGGTAAGAATGGGAAGTTTCATGTCTCTGTGTGCACTTCTCATTGTTTAAAGTGTGTGTAATGGACTGGGTTTTTTGGATATTAAAGCTTGCTGTAAGGCTTGATGTCTCGCGTGTTTGGTTCCGTCCTTCACTGCCGCGTGGGCGCTCTCCGCTCCTCCCTTCCCGGCGGGGTGGGGGTTCGGCTGTGCGGGCGCTCCCGGGGCGCTGCCCGCTCCTCCCTTCCCGGCGGGGTGAGGGTTTGGCTCTGAGGGCGCTTCCCGCCCGCTCCTCCCGTCAGGCCGTGCGGCGGGCAGCCCCGCCCCTCGCGGCGGCGCCGAGCGTGGCGCGCATGCGCGGGCGAGGCACAGGAGCCCCGCGGAGCCGCCGGCGCGCGGCCCCTCATGGCCAAGCGGCGCGCGGAGCCGCTGATGTGCCACGTGCCCGTCAAGCGGCTGCTGCGCGAGCCGGCGCTGCCCCGCACGGGCGAGCGGCGGCCCCAGGCAGAGCCGGGCGGCGCCGGCCCGGCCGCGCTCAAGCGCCCGCTGGAGGAAGCGGAGGCGCCGCCGGGAAAGCGGCTCGGGCCCGGCGCCCCCCGTGCGCAGCCGGGGGACGCGGGCGGCGGGCGGCGGCGGCGCGGCGGGACTATGGCGCCCCAGGACGCGCCGGCGGCGGAGGGACGCGCGGGCGGCCGGGGCAAAGAGCGGGCCACCGCCGCCTCCGAGGTAGCTGTGCGGGACGGGCCCGCGTCGCTCGGTCGGCGGGGAGGGAAGCGGGGGGCGGTGCCGGTAGCGGCTGAAGCGTGTCTGCAGGACGCGGGTGTCCGCCGGGGGTGCTGGCGGGCTTTCGCTGGGAACGCTCAGTGCCGCCCCGGCTCATCTGCGCCTCCTGGTCGCGGGCATCTTAAAGCTCCTTTTACTTTTGTCTTCCTCGAGGCAAGAGAAGTATCATCCAGCATTGCCGATTCCCTCCCCGCTCCGTGTCATAAAACAGCCTGTCCACCTCACCTGAGGTTATGCTCAGCTTTATCCCCGTCAAGCAGTGCGGTGGAAGCTTGCAGAGATTATTGTGGTGTCGCCTCTGTTGGGTGAGGGTGAGGCTCACTACAGCGTCAGCTTCCTTAACTTCTTGTTTTGACATTTAATAGCAATGCCAGAGCTGTCTTTTAACCAAAACATTTAGAGGAGGCGGTGGTCTGAGGGAGGGCATCAGTGTCGTAATGATTAGAGTATATTGAAACGACTTTTCTGGTTAACTTTGAATAATATACGTTTTTCTTCCTGCCCTTGATTGCTTTTTACACAGTAATAAAAAGCAATCTGTAGTTTGTGTTCTGTAGTTCAGAAAACAAAATTTGGTACATACGAAGACAATTGTAATTAAAAAAACCCCAAAAACTCCGCACAACCAAAGCAGATTGTAATCAGATTTCACACATTTCAAACATAGAAGTTTGGTACATATTAAACTAACTTTTTCTCTCACCTGGATCTTGAAAGACCAAACTATTAGACTCAGTGATATAAGTGGCAGAAAGTCTGATCAGGTTAGCCCTGATCAGGGCTTTGATTGGCAGTTGTAGACTCTAATTTCGATAATTTGAGGCCTCTCAGAGCATAATACCCACATACGATCTGTAAAGAAAACAGTAGCTTTTATTTTTCATGATCTGCCTTTTTGTGTTTTCTTGGTTGATTGATTTGTTAGTGGGTTTTATTGATGATGGTAAAATTAAGGCAGGAAGAAATCCAGAAAGAATTCTGTGTCATATGAGTATTATGCAGCCATTTTAAACACAAGCATTTCTTTGAGTTTTGAAGACGGAACACATATATTCACGAATGTAGTAATTAAACAAATTGAACAAACCTCTGCAGAACAGTCTGACTCCTGTCACAGGTATACGTGCTCTTGGTGCTGCTTGGCATAATTTTGTAAGCTTTAGCAGTGATCAGAAGGCCACAAGCCCCTTGAATTTCCACACAGTAAAGATTAGTTCTCTATGTAAAATATTTTTCTAGGTGTGTATTTTTAACAGGTTGTTTCTCGTCAGCACAGTATTGTGTAAAAAATGTTTTAGTTTTAAAATAAAGCTTGATTAACACTTCAGGCTAGAGATATTTTTTCTGGTTTTTGTGTGTCCTACCTGTATATTTTAAATACTTTATAATGCTATTTCTGATGATGATTCTTAAACCTTTCTGAAAATACAGTGTCTAGGTTGGTATTATTCTTTGGTGTTTATGGCTTGTGTATTTCATTACATTAATAAGTATGATCAGGATACTGTTAATTTCACAGTATTTTTGTGAAAGTTTAAAGCATCATATTGCAGTTGGCCAGAGAAGAAAGATTATTTTAATTCAAAGTACACTTTTGCAACTAGAGTTGGAAAACTAACTCCTTAAATATTATGCAACTTAGTTTATAGAAACTGGGCTTTTGTATCTCTGAGCTTGCCTACGTTGTTGCCACCTTGATAGAACTTCTACTCAAAATCTCTGTGGAAACTTACTTAGTTGAAGGTGAATATTTGGTGTTTTATTTTACCTTCTAGGTATGAATGTTTAGCATTTGTGCCTGTCTTTTGTACTTTTTTTTTTTCATTTTCACACTGCAATGTTGCTGATCTGTAAACATGAAAGCTTTTGAGAGTATTTGAGAGTATTTGAGAGTATTATGCATGTAGTTTTAGTCCAAAATTGAGTATGTGTTTATGAGCTCTTAGACTCTAATAATTTTGAAACGAGGGTGCTGTCATTCACTTTATGCATACAGAGCATCAGGGTTCTGATTTTAAGTACTTAGCTCTCAGTTAAAAAAAAATAAATTAATAAAATGTCAGGGGAATTCAAATAATGCAGGGAAGAATTTGTAAAATTAGTTGACAGTTTCTGAAACTGCACCGCCTGAGATTTTTTAAAATAATTTGTTAGCCACTGGCCCCGCACAGTTCTGTGTGAGTGATACTGCCTATGCTGCAGTACAGATTGGAAAGTCATCCTTTCCACACTTGTCAATTGTTGTTAATGCTGTGCAGAACAAAACTTCCAGTTTACAAGAATGGGCAACTACTTTTAGTTTGGCTTTCTTCCAGTTTCAGTATAATCAGTCCTTTTGTTCCTGTGTCACCGTGTCATTTAATTGGTTTTGGTCTCAATTAATGGGAACTTTTGTTCTTTAATGTTTTCTGAAGACAGACTTTCCCAATGAGGAAATTCACATTAGTAGCACTCTGTAGGCAAGGAGCCATCTTACTGCTACGAAATGTCTGCACCTTTCATCCTCTCTTTATTATTACAGGTTTTAAATCATGCAGGGGCTTTGTAGCAGGAAGATGTTGCTTGGTACAACAGATTATAGTTCAGGAGAGGTCTGTGTGGTAACAAATAGAAAAATGTATTCTCTAAATGAGAAGTATGGTAATTTTATGTACTTCTCTCTTCTGGGAAGAGTGGGGAAAGCATAATTTTTCAGTATTTGAGAAGGTGTAGGGATGATACTCACTACTTTTTTTTTAATTCTGTTGCAAAACCAACAGACAAGTAATTAATGTTTTCAAGAGCCATACTGTAGAGGCCCACTGAAGTTGGCTTAGTCACAGTGTGGATTGCAGTCGTGCTTTGACCCCCCACAGGCTGCACTTTGGTATCTCAGGAATACCAAAACAATTACACCAGTTTATTTGTTAAAAATACTTCTGTTCAGTTTCTATTACAGCTGAGACAGTAAAGTAAAATATTAAAAAATTCTAATTGTATGTTAGAAAAAATGCAAACGCAATATAATATGAAAATGCATTTTTTTATATTTGTGTCAGCATACACTGTTTTTATATACCAGAAGAAAATACATGCTCATGACCTAAGGAATAGCTTAATTCATTCCTCTGCCTAGATGTATCATGTCCATAAGAACATGTACAGCTTAGCCATTGTTGATAACTGTGACATGTTTATAAACAGGCAGTGCACTTTCTCATAGACATTTAAAAAACAATTAAAATTGTGATGCCGTATTAAATTAGTAGATGAGAATATGTTTGTTTCTCCAAGGTTTTTTGAGATATTATCTAGTTAGATAGGTTGGAACATCGTGCTCATAATGCCAAGGTTGTGGGTTTGCTCCCCATATGAGGTATTAATTTAAGAGCTGCACTTGCTGATCCTTAAGGGTCCCTTCCAGCTCATAATATTCTGTGATTCTTAAGCTTTCTTCTCTTGAATACAAAATTTGGATACAGAAAAGAGGAAATAGAATGTTGTTTAAAATGCTTTCTTTATCCTGCATGTATCATCCCTCTGAGTTGCTGTTAAGTAGCTAAATGCATTCTTTTGAATACCAGTTTCTAAATGTGCATGAAAATTTAATACTATTACAAGAGGAAAAAGCAGTGAGCCATTTTTGTATGCAAAGTCCAGTAATTGCACAAGTTTTACACCTTTTTTTCTGTGCAAAAGTCGTAAGCAGAAGAAATGTATGGAATATGGAAGCTGTTACATAATTCTTGGCAAGAATATTAGAAAAGGCAGAAGTAAATCATGATCTAGTTAAGAATCATAAAGTAGTTGTTAATACATAATAGCTGAGTAACTCTTCCTAGTTTCAGTTTCTCATATAAAAAGTTTATTTTTATTATTTTCTGCTGCTGGTATAGACATTAATGTTTTGTTAACTTTTTGTTTATTTGTCTCTTTTCAAAGCAAGAAGAGGAATTCTGTCAATATAACTCATTCCTGTACTGGAGAGCACCACTGCCTGCTATTGATTTGTCTGATATTCAGAACCTAGATGAAGAGACTCCATCGGGTGCTAAAACTGCTGCAAGGACTGATACTGCAGAGACTGAAATGGAAACCTGATCAGTTGTTTCATAGCTGTGCATCTGTTCCCAGGGAACTTGTTTCCATTGAGATTGGGGTTTTGTTCCTTGGGTGAATATAAGCATGCTTATGCGGTCTTGGAGAAACTGTTGTGGCAGTCTTTAAAAGCAAATCTGAGTTGCCTTAGTGGATGGGATAAACAATATTGGGTAGTTAAGAGGAAGCTATCTGAAGGTGTGCAGTAAGGAGGAGCCAACAGTGTCTAACAGGAATACTTGAAGACATGGAGGCAGACTAAAAGAAGAATATAGAAAATTAGAACTTTGGGATGCAATTAAAAGAAATGGGGATATGTTACATGTTGAAAGGAAATGCAGAATTATTTTGTCTGTCCTGAACAAAAAAATGTGTGGTACCTGAAAGTGGAGTATTTAACATGTGACTTTATCATAAAGCACACAAACTTTTGTGATTTCTAATGTGTTCTTTTTTTTTTTTTTCTGTATAATAGCTAAACCAAAAAATAAGAGTCCATCAAAATTGGACAAAACATTCCCTTTTCTATGCAAACCAAAAACCAAGTGTGGCAGAGAAGGGGAAGGAAAAGGGGCTACTTTCTGCTGAAAGCTGCTGCTGTTCTGAAAAGTTTCACATTCTCATTGTGAAAAAGTTTTTTCACCTTCTCCTTTTTGCATTATGGACAGCAGTGGGCACCCATTTTTTTCTGTTTTTGGTTCATTGTAAAGTTACTGCTGTTCTTAGTCTTCGTGATGTTGCTCTGAACCAGTTGATAGCATCTGAATGACAGGTTTGGGCAGATGTGTCAAGAAAAGTTAGTGCAATATAAAATGACCACACATGCTTTTTCAAACTATACTGAAGGAGGTGTGGTTTTTGCAGAGACTGTGAATTTTGCAGAAAGTTTTTGCAGAAGTTCATTCAAATAGTGGTTTTTTGCTGTGTAATATGAACTTGATGTTTGTGATCTGCAATTTATTTACATATTGAAGTACAATTAGAAAGACATCTTTAATAATAGACTGAAGTTGTATGGGAAGACTTACATTTTGGAATATGATTTGTCTTTAAGGATAGAAAACGTATTTTTTCTGTAATCACTATGGAAAAAGGCAACTTTTGAATTTTATTTTTTTCTAATAATGTGTTTGTTAAAGGACAATAAAGTTTTGCCTATGTGTATGTGAAAATTTTGTCACTATTACTATGTGAAGTTCTTGCCTTTATTTCATAAGATTGCTGCTTCTGTATCTTTGTTTTACTAGGTCTTTTTGCTTAAAATAGTGAGCTTGTCAGCTTCCTTGGTAAACACTTGGAAACTTTTTCTGCAATTTGTGCTGCATAGGATATCTGTATTTGTTGCTTATTCATTTAGCTTGTTAAGATCTCTAACCTTCAGGAGAAAGGAGGTGGCTTAGGGACTTAAGCAGTTCATGGTGCCTCTTTGGATATCCTTCTACCTTCTGCCAGATTAGCTGGATACATATTTGGACAATATGTATTTTTCTCAGTTTTAACATTTTGTTTAAGTTCAAATACAGCAAATTGTTTTAGGAGGTACTTCGAAATTTTTTTAAAAAACAAACTTTTTTCTGCAAGAAGGCTATAAAACTGCTATTTCATGTTTACTATAACCAAAATAAATTATTGAAAAAATAAATCTATTAATTTGTTGAGGTGTTTGAGTTGGTTATATGATTAGGGGGTTTTGACCCCATATACATGCTTTCCTGTATTTGTGAGTTTTATAATATTTCAGAGCATCCACTGTTCTCAGGATCCAGTATTTCGCATTATTAGCTAGTATCTTTGCAACACACTGGTCATTTAAAATCTGCTTGGTGCTTCATTCATGGTAGGTACATCCTAGCAGTAGCCTGCATTTTATTAAAATCTGTCATTCCACTCCTTTCATGGAACAGAAGATGTTTTATTATGGTCTTTCAAATACATGTTTGATCTATCCCATAACCAGATAAATAAGTCCTTTACAACAAATTAAGCTTGCAGTGTGCTGTAAGCCATATGTTTTACTTCATTTGCAATTGTGCTGTAGGCAAGCACTTTCCTCATAGTTTTTTCCAGTTGTAGACTCTGTTATGGGCTGGAATGTTACGGTTACTTTTAGAGTGTTTCCCGAGCTGATTAATTTTTTCCATTCATCTCTTTGCAAATAGAGGTAAATTTAAAAGCCTTGGAAAACTATTTGAAATTACTCTTGAGAGTCTGGGTTATGCAAAAGGCTGGAGCAGTAATGGGGGGCTGATCACAGATCATATAAATTTTGCACTAAAGGGGACAAAAGGTATAAGAAATTGCATTTCTCAGTGTCTGGTGTCTCCAGCTGCCATGTGACACTGAACTGCCAAATTGCTGGTCTTGACTTCTGACTCCATTTTTCTAGAGACCTTTCATTCAAAAGCTGCCTGTAAACTATATGTAAATGTAAGTTTTAATTTGCATAGACATTAACATCCAGTGAAAAGAAAATGTTCTTTTACAATAAATAAATGCCATCACACATTGCGACAATCCAGTAGATGCATACTGACTGACAGTTTTAATTTGATATGGTTTTGAATTTCAGAATGAAAAAAAAAATTATATTTTCTATAGTTAACTAGGAGTTTGTATTCTTTATGATATTTCTCTCTAAAAGGAAAGACCAGTGTCACAAGCTTAAGAACTTGTAAGGGGTAACAACTAGACTCCACCCAGGTTGATCAGGTGCAGTATCAGCAAGTTGCACAGTAAGGGTACAGGAATAATAGCAAGTCAGATGTTAAAGGTAAATATGTTTCAAAGCAGATTTAAACAGCAAAGTAGCATGACCAACGTTTAATAAGTCTTTTGCGTTATTCTAAACTAAAGGCCTGATTTACATTGTTTGATTTGTGTTTATTGAAGAGATGGATAATGTTTATGGTTCCTAAGATAGATAAGTCTCTGAAAAGAGATTAAAGCTCAGTCCAGATCAGGAAAGTGAAGAACTACGGAGAAAAACAGGCTGCATAAGTGAACATGTGTTGGGTAAGTAGACTGTGGTAGAAGGAAAGGGAAAAAAATGGGGGATGGAAGGTGGATCATGAAGTAACTCAGCTTGTGAGTTGGCCAGCAGATCAATGACAATATTTTCAGCATTAGCTCCATTTCAGCACACCAACATTACAGTAATTTGAATATAGTATCAACTAAATAGTTGATACAGTAATAGGTTTTTCACTGTTTTGACAATTGGTTGATTTTTTTTCCTGTTGGCCAGGAATTTAGTGGATGTTAAAAAAGCATGCTTGTATATAGGAACTTGGAAAATATATAGGATCCTTCATAAAGTAGATGAAAAGTGTGCAAACGTATATGTTACCAGATGAAATTAAAGATAATTAGTGTCCAGCATCTGCCAGCATGTTTTAACCAGAGCAGATTCATTTGGGGAAATTAATGTATTCTTTTGTGAAAGCCTCTGACCTTGACTGTGGGAAGAGGAGTTAGACTGCACAGACTCACTGTTTCTGCAGCAAAACTTGTGCTCAAAGGAGCATTTCATAATAACTAATATGCCTGGGCTGGCTTAATTACTTCCATGCCTACAGTTATAACTTTGACACTCTAGGTGGCAATACACATTCACAGCAAGGTACCATGAATCTGGAAAATGTTTTGGGCATGCTTTTATTCCAGACTGCTACTGAAAATTCAAGCTGTGACATCATGAATGCTAATCATGTCCTTACTTGATAAATAAGGGCAGATCAACTCACGAGTCCCTGATCGTAAGGTGACACAAGGTTTTCAGCATAACTAGAGTATAAACATTGTGTCAAGGAGTTTTGATTCATCTCTTAATTCTCTTCAAATCTCATCCCCCCAAAACCAAAAAGCAGCCAACCAAACCCAATTATCAGTTTAATACATGGGATTTTGTTGTCACTGCTTTGTATCACTGTTTCCTTTAGTTAGAAGTGGGGAACAAGCTTTATCAGATTGTGTGTTGGATGAAAACCTCAGCTGGTGTCTGAAGGCTACTTGAAGTGTCTAATATGAGGAAAAGAAAGGTAAGTGCTAATTCAAAAGAAACTAACTCACAAAGAAGTATTTAAATGTTTGTATATAGGTAATTATTTGTGAGGTATGAAGAAAATTAAGAGAGGGAAGATACTTATTTTCCTATTTCCTGAGTAAAATTCCTACTTCATGCTTTTTGTATTAGAGAATTTGATGGTGATGTAAAGTATATTTTAACAGTATATTTTAATTAGTGTTGTATTTGAAAGTAGTAGTTGTAGTCAGTAGTAGTTTATGTTTTTGATGTTCTTGGTGAAGTATTCTTGTATTCATGACTTCTTAGTCACTTCTAAGGACTTAGAAAATACTGTTCTTTCTTCTCTTAAAACCATACAGATAATAACTTTTTCCCCTACTGAAGGAAGAAGTAGTTTTTTTATTAGTGAAATATTACCATTCCCAGGGGAAAAAATGTGAAAGCAGGATGGAGGCAAGCTAAATTTTTGGTTCTGTGTTTAATTTTTTAAAAAAAATATTATGGTGGATGATTGTTTTCTTGCTTTTTTTTTTGTCTTATTTTACAATAATGAACTTTTGAAAAAAGGGATATGGACTAGCTAAGCATTCAATTTTTTTCCACTTTCTTTATGTGAATGCTTGCAGTTCATATTTGGCTTAATTGAGTATGATTAATTAAGTGATTTACCAAGTATGAGGTTGAGAAAATAAAACAAAAAGAGCACTGTACTATCTGCAGTGAAGTTTAAGCTAGAGAAAAGGCTTTCATGCAGAGCTATGAAATGAGCCATTCATTGTTCTCTTCCACAGGTGAATTTTGTATCCTTCATTTGAGTAGTACACAGATGCACTTCTACCTAAATTGAAACACAATAATAAATTTTATTGGATCTACTCAAAGTGTTAAATACCTCTCTCTGAAGCCTTATGCTGCATGCTGGATATTTTCTTTTGATGCTTCTACTTGTAGACTATGGAAATTGCTTTCAGTTTCTTTTAATTCCTGGAATTAAAAAAAAAAAAAAAAAAAAACCAAAAAACAAAACCCACCACCTTATTTTGTTTCTGATCACATAATTATTATGTAAAAACTGCTTTCGCATAAAGTAAGCTACCAAAATCCTTTGGTTTCATGATCATTAGTTGGAAACCACAATTTTTTAAAAAAATCAAATAATCACAAAAAGTTCTATCTGTGAATGCTATAATAGTTTTTCTTCTTTTACCTTTATGAAGTTGGAGAAACCTGTGATTGAAAAGAGGAAAATCTACTTCAGACAAACTTCTGTATTTCTAAATGTGTAATGTCGAAATACAGAGACACCAAAGACAGCTTTTCATTGTAGAAATTTAACTCATAAAAATAATTCTGAAGTAAGATTGTGCAATACCGTATGAAAATTAAAATCAGTCACACTAATTTGATGTGATTTTCACAAGGATGGAACTAAACTCATTCTGTCTTCTAGGCTAGTTAGTTTTTCCTCAGAAAAGAAAAATACTTAAGATGTTTTCATATGAGGAAGGAATTTAAGAGAATACAACTTAAAATATCACCTATGCTAATTCCTGTGATAAAAACCCCTACAATTTAAAAACACACTATAGCAATTAGCAAACAGATTGGTATAAAAATTATGTAAGAACCAAGATAAGAACTTCTCTTATAACTGGGTTATAAGAGAAGAATATTGTTTTAGAAATGGGTGATTGCTGAAAGGAAGGAGTAAACTTAATTTCTTGAATAGAAGTAAGCTTAAATTTACTTTGCTTTCCTTTTAGAAATCTGGGTACCTAAAGGTGAAATTAGAGCAGCAGCAATAAACAGCCGAGTTAATGAGTTTGACTGTTCACATTATGGTATATTTCTATTATTTAGTATGGGATAGCTACTCAAAACACTATTTAAAGAATAGTTGTCATAACAGTGCTCTGCCTAGCTGACAACAGCATCTGCTGATAACTGCCTGCTGCTTTCAACACAGGGTACTCAAAACCATGCCTGCAGGCACGTGCAGGTGAATCCAAATGGTTCCCTGCCTTTTCAAAGCCATGGCTTGGCCATCAGGCAGTACGTGATGGGGAGCCCTTGCCCAGACCCCAGAGCTGCTAGGGTAGCCTGTGAAAGCCAACAGTCAAGTGTTTGTCCCTTGTCTGCAGAGCAGCCAGCAGTTATTAAATGCACATGTCACATGAACAGGGATGTGCCTTCAGCCCTTGGAAGGCTGGCACAGACAATAGACAGTATTATTCACCATGAAACTGCCCACCTTCTTGCACTGTATAATCTGGCATTGCTTTAAGTCTTGTGTTCCACTCTGAGAATGGGTGTGCTCAGTGTACTTCACAGATACCCTAGTAAATTCAGGTTTTCTCTATTTTAGTCTGTCACTAAAGGACAGACTTCCTTCTTCCTTAGTGAAGCGTGCTGCTTCATGTACATTCATCACTGTTTAACCCTTGATTTTCAGGCATTTGATTTGTAGGTAACTTTTTACTTTTTTTTTTTTGTGAATAGTTGATTTTTAGGTAAATAATTTTCAGTTAGTTCAAATTAAAGAGATCAGTCATGTGGATAGGGCTCTTTTTTCAGTCTTAAGCTCAAAGATTTTTGTTTATCTCCTCTAAAGCTCAAAGCATTTGCTTTGACACATCTTTGATATGAATACCTCTGTTTTCCCAATTCTAACTTCTGTATAGTCCCTGTGAGAAAATACCATAAAAACATAGAATGTTAAGGGTTTGGAAGGGCCTTAAAATAATTTTGAAGGGATTTAAAATCTAGTTCCAACCCTGCTGCCATGCAAAGGGACATCTCCCACTAGACCAGGTTGCTTAAGGCCTTGTCCAACCTGGCCTAGAACACTGCCAGGGCTGGGACATCTCCAGCTTCCCTGCAGGTCCCTTTCAGATACTGGAAGGTTGCTATGAGGTCTCCTCTCCAGGCTGCACAGTCCCAACTTTCTCAGCCTGTCGTTGTAGTGGACATGTGCCAGTCCTCTCACCATCCTCATGGCCCTCCTCTGGACTTGCTCCAACAGTTCCATGTCCTTCTTATGCTGGGGACACCAAAACTGTACACAGGGTGGGTGACTCCAGGTGTGTCACACAAGAGCGGAGCAGAGGGGCAGAATCACCTCCTTTAATCTGCTGGCCACACTCCTTTGGATGTAGCCTGGAATGCATTTGGCTTTCTGGGCTGCAAATGCACACTGCTGGCCCATGCTGAGTTTTTTCATAACTATCACTCCCAAATCTTTGTCCACAGGGCTGCTCTCAATTACATCTCTGCCCAACCTGTGGGTGTGTCTGGGATTGCCCTGAGCCAGGTGTAGGACCTTGCACTTAGGTTTGTTGAACTTTATGAGGTTTGCATTGGCTCGCATCTCAAGCCTGTCAAGGTCCCTCTGGATGGCATCCCTTCCCTCCAGTGTCTGACTGCACAACTCCATCTTGGTGTCACTGGCAAACATGCTGAGGTGCTCTTGCTCCCAGTATCTGTGTCACCAATAAGATGTTGAAGAGTATCTGCACACTACCAGCGCCAGCTTCTGCTGTGAAAAAACTGGTGGGAAAGGAAAATACAGATTATGAAAATTGTTTTAAAATGAGGTTTTGAGAGCTCTGGGGTAATGTCTGGAAGAAATGTCATTGAAGAATCCATATACCTGTCATTTGACACAGTCCAAGAAGCTAAGTCAGACAGTAATCTTTCCTTCTAGGAGTACTCTGAAAGTACTTTTGAAAAATCTGCTGACCACTCTGAGAGATACCAGGAATGAGGGAGCTACAGAAGAGAGTCAATATTCCCTGAGGAGTATTTTACAAAACCTTCAAGACTACTTATTCTTAGGAGTAAGAATTGTGTTATTGGTCAATAAAAGTTCCCCAGAAATTTGGAAATTTTTAAAGGTGATACTGTTTAGCTACACATACTATCTGATGAGTCATTGAATGTTGAGGTAAAGACCACAATGTTGTCCTTTTATCCTGGATCTTCCTTGTGTTTGTCTTCACTACCTAAAAGGAGATTGTAGTGAGGCAGATGTTGGGGTTCTGTCCCAAGTAACAAGAGAAGACAAGATGAAGCCTCAAGTTGTGCCAGGGAGGCTTAGATTGTATATTAGGGTAACCTTCTTCCCTGGAAGGGCTGCCAGGTAATAGGATAGGCTGCTCAGAGAAGTGATAGAGTCACCATCCCTGGAGGTTTTTAAAAGATGTGTAGATGTGGCACTTAGTGTTATTGTTTAGTGGTGGACTTTGCAGTGCTAGGTTAATGGTTGGTTTATCTTAGAGGTCTTTTCTAATCTAAATGATTCTGTGGATCTATAATTGTTTTCCTGTGAAAGTACATGTTGCTTCTCTATAACTGTAAAGCATTATCCACATGAGGTGGAGGTTACTATGCCTTAAATGTGCCAAACACACTTCTACACCAAGTCCTCCTAAAATGCCTCCACTAATTTTCCTACTAATTTTCTGTTAAGTAAGATTTAGTAACAGAGACTAGAGACACCATGTGAAATACTGTTTCTCCATTCTGGACTGTGATGTCCTGCTGTGGGAAACAGTATACTGGTATCCATGGGACCATCACTGCAAGCACAGAAACTATTTGTGATTGTAACAGGATTAAAATATTCTATCACATTTTCTTATTTGGGTCTATACCTAGAGTATTTCAGAATGCATTCCAGGACAATGATGATTTTTTTTTTTGTGATTGTGACCATCATGTTGACAAAACTTACCCCACCACGTTCCTAGCAATTCTAAAGTTATAAAAACAATTTTTCTCACAGAATAAGTTCTGCAGACTTTCCAATTGACTTCAAATAATTCTTCATTAATACAATTTCAGAACTATGTTCAGGGATTTTGAGCCATCCTCAGATATCAGTAACTACTTGTTGCATGGGTGACATGCCTAAAAAAGAAAACATCCTATCTGTGTGTAATTCAATATTCAAAATTCTCTTCTTTCTTGTCTCCTGTTGAAGCACATTTATCATGTGAACAAGTAAATGATGACATTTATATGCCTGTCGGGGTTCTATCAACTTTTAATAATAAAAAAATTCTATTCATGATGAGGGATGTAATGTTCTCCTTTGGTGGCAGATCAGTTTCTAATATCGGTGTGCATTGGGCAGCAGGAGAGAAGATTTGCTATGATCAGACCTGGAACAATCATTCTATATATGCATACTGTGAAATAAGCAATAAAGCATGACTTAAGTTTGCTCACAGGAGGTTGCCTTCATGCACTGTATGTTGAAGGCAGAGACCAAAGCAGAAAATTCTGTTCCGTTGTAGTTCAGAATCTGCGTGGTAAAAAAATATTTGTATTTTGTGCTATAATGAACAAGATTCTGCCACAATGCCTTTCCACAGCATGCTAAAGCAGAGGCTGAAACAAATCATCATCTGATGAGTGTGTTCAATATATCTGCTGCCAGCCTTTGGTCTTGGATTGACTTACATTACACTACTTTAGTTTTGTTGGATAAAGATAAGCCTGAAGGCAGGTTGATTTGCTGATGATGATATGCATGGGGAGAAATCTAGAAACAGTCTACCACTTTTTTTCCTCGCTCCTCTCTTTGCTTCATCATCAGTTCTTGAAGGTCTGCTAGGGCACTAAGGCAAAGGTAAAGGTGTGTATACAGTCTTATGAAACTTGGTATCTTCAGTGTGCTTGGACATGATGAAACAATGAAACTGGGAGTTCCCTCTAAAACAGATTAGTGCATGACATATAAATTAGTTTGAGCTTTTTCATTCTGAACTCTGTATGATCTAGTAGATTCTGCTTGATTAAACGTGATGGATGGAAAAAACACCAAAAACATTTCAGTGTACTTTGCTGGATATGAGGTATGATATAACAGGTCTTAGAGAACAGAGTGGGTATCTGGATGTTTATGCCTTTGCAGGCCACCCATGGAAACAACAGAAACAAACCCATTCCTCTGTGGTAAGTGTTTGTATTAAGCATATTATCCTCCTTTGAGATTGCTTTTTGGTACACTTGGACTTTGTAAACTATGCAAGGTGGTTAATGAATTAATGCAGTCATACTTTGACAAGTATACATTTAACTTACTTAGGACATGAAAAGCAAGAGATGTGATGCACTGTTCCTAATGAGCGTCCAAGAACTGAGCTGTCTGCACTGCTGTTGAGGTGACAGCTTAGACACTGGAAATAAAGGACTAACAAAAAAGAAGCTTAAAAGATGGACAAGCAAGATAGCACTGGTCTTAAGGTAAGTCTGTAGAAGTAAGATTGATAAGGAGGAAACATCTCAGCAGTTCTGGTTTCTAGAGAAAATAGGAGAGTACATGAGAGTAATGTGGACTTCGAACTACTAAAGTGGCTGTTATAAAACATACCACATGTATTTTCATATCAGTGAAGTTCTGAGGAATTGGGTGTGGGAATTTGCAGCATAAATTGGCTCATATAGCTTTTTGCAGATTTTTAGGTCTTTGTACTAGGTAAGAAATGGCAAGACCTGATTTCAGGGAAGACTGAGAATTTCTTATGACTGAAAGACTCTTCACAACTTAGAAAAAAATGGCAGAAACTTGGGATTAAGAAAATGCTTGCACTCAGTGGAATGTGTAGATGTAGCTGTGACATAGTAATTCCAATGCACCTGCATGTGCTGGGATAATTGCGTTGCAAGTTCCTTATGGAGTTCAGATTCATATGAAGAATGGGCACAGCAACAGTTACTGATACATCCTATTATAAGAATTATTTTCTTCATTTCATTGATGATACTAGCAAATTGAGCCAAAAGCTTCTATGCTGACTCAGGATGACTGGATTGAGCAAATTTAATTGACAGTAATGTAATGCCTTAAAAAAAAGATGTAGCTAGGTGAAGAATTAACATGATCAACACCTGCTAAAATTTCTAGAAGTCCATCCTGTTATTAGAAGCTGTAATACTTCCTTAAGGTCTACCACGTGGGAAATGCAATATAAAAGTCTAAAGACAAAATAGAAGAAATACAAGAAGAAGAAAACCGTGTTTGGCAGGGGGCTGGAAACAGTTTTATTATTCTCTCTGTCTTTGAAATAATAGTTCATATGAAACCACTGCCAAGTTTGACAGCCAGTATTTCCAGAGGTCCTGAGGCATGCCCAAGGACCAAGCAGACTCT
The DNA here is from genome assembly GCF_023055355.1 of Agelaius tricolor. Lineage (NCBI taxonomy): Eukaryota > Metazoa > Chordata > Aves > Passeriformes > Icteridae > Agelaius > Agelaius tricolor. Next base: position 8,748,463 of record NW_027269287.1, read on the forward strand.
GGTTTTTGGGGTGCTGCTCAAACTGTGTGTACGAGCTATCTTCTCCCTGGTGCTCACAGAGGCTCTGCACAGGCTCCTGCAATGGAACAAGATGGTGTGAAGGCAAGACTCTCCTGTAGGGAGGAGGAGGGACACATGAGCACAACAGAGATAGACAAGAATTGGCTGAGCAGGAAAATTAGAAACTGAGACAGAAAATGGAAGAAAGATCTAGAAAGTACAAGTGGATAGGAAATACAGATAACATCCAGAATTGGATGGACATTTGAGCTCACAGTCAATGCAGTGGCCAGAAACCAACAAAATAAAAGAAACAGCAGTCAAGAAGCAGATGAGAGAGCAGAGCTGAGATATGAAAGAAATGGAGCCTGGGGTTTATTATAGGAAGAGGGTAAGTTTGAGATAAGAGGAAATGGAGATTGACTGAAAAGTAAGGTTTGAGAAACAAACCTTGTTGAGAAACAAGTTGAAGAAAACAAAGACTGGAAAGTAACTCAGGAAAAAGAAGAATGCTGTATGCCTGTTTTATTAGTTTACACTAGGTACAACCAAGTATAATTATTGTAGGAACTTTGTTTGGTTTGATGGCTGTGGTCCTTGGGACATTCAAGGGCTCCAGTCCTGTAGGGGAAAGTGGTAACTGCTGACGGGCTGTTGAAGTTCCTTTAAGTTTTGTCAGTGTGGAAAAACTGATACAGAAAGTATGTGAAGATGACTAGGAAGATCAAGAACCTAAGTGTTCAAAATTTTATCCAAATTTCATCACTTTATGAAGATTTTAATTAATACACTGGTCACAGACTGTTTTCTTATTCATTGGTTGTGTTCACTGTCATGAGCTGTAGTACTGCTACTGTTCTTTTTTTACCTTATTGACTTCAATAATGTCTTGATTACCTGTGATTCAAGTCTTCATATTTCATAATTCAAGCAAATTGCTACTTTCCTCTTGGACTTTCTTGTTACTTTCATCATAACTTATACCATGAATTTACTTTTACAGCCCCTTCAAAAATGACTGAGGCATTAGGAGAGGGGCTGAGATGGAGGGAAACCAGAGTAAAAAGCATATGCTGGTTTCGGGGTGCCTGTGATCCAGTCTCAATTTGAGAAAGAATTTGGTAGGGTGGAAGAAGAGCGCACTGGGGACAGATAGCACCTGCCAGCACTGGGGGCAGATGGCACCTGCCAGGATTGGGGCAGATGTTGCCTGCCAGCACTGGGGGCAGATAGCACTTGCCAGGAGTGGGGACAGATGGCGCCTGCCAGGACTGGGGGCAGATAGCACCCGGCTCGCCCAGAAGCCAGGGGTAAAGGACGGCGCCCCGCCCGCCCCGCGCTGCCGCCGCGGGACAAGGATCGCGGCCCGGGCCATGGCGGCGTGGCGGGAGCTGCTGCTGTCGCCGCCGGGCTCCGTGTGGCGCTGCTGGGGACGCGGCTGGCAGCCCCCACACCGCGAGCACGCCGACCCGCAGGTGAGGGCGGCACGGCCGGCGGGGACCCCGCTGTCCCCCAGCACGGGCGGTGCCGTGTCCCTCCTGTCCCGCCGTGTCCCGCCGGGCAGCGGAGGCTGTGAGCGATCCTGCCCGGCCTCGGCCGGCTCGGACGGAGCGCTCGCCGCGCCCTGAGGGGCGTCCGAGCCAATCCGCAAGTGGCACCAGGCTCCGTCTGAAAGTGCAGGCGGCTTGGGGGGAGCAGGTCAGCGTTAGCTGACGGCAAAGAGAAACCCCTGGCTTCTGGGGCCTGTTTTACCAGGGATTTGGTGTTCTGGGGCCGGTGCTGTGTAGCTCCGGGTATTTCTGCAGACGGGGACTTGAGCGGTTTCATACAAACACATAGATCTGCTTGTATTCTAGTGGCCGTGAAAGGCTTTTGGCAAAAAAAAAAAAAAACCAAAAAAAATGCCCACGCTAGGGGTAGGCAGTTTTGCCGGAGTGCTATTCCAAATAGCCACGAGATTAGGTGCAACATGTCAGAAAAGTGCCTCCAGCTTTAGTAAATTGTCACTTCTTTCTACTATGATGCTGACTGAATGTTTTCGTTTGTTTGTTTGCGGTTTTGGAGGGTTTTTTTTTTTCTGTTTGTTTTTTCTTTAAATTTAAAGATGGAAGGTTTGTGATTCAGATGTTTGGGATTTAAAAAGAGACGTCTGCTACTATACATAACATTACGAACTTGGGTGATATTTCACACAGATCATGCTGTAGCAACATTGCTGTAGCAAAGTACCTTCTGAATCTTTTTCAGATATGCTTGCTGTTAAAAGGAATGTGTATACAGTGGAATATTCTTTATATGTCTCTTTATGAACACCCTTTTCAAAACACACAATATCTGCTTGTAAACTAAGGAAAAATATGAGCTAGTGTTTTGAGTTGTGAACACCTGAAGTTAAACCACAAAATTCTGCTACCAAAACACTGCAGTAGGCAATTTTTAGAGATTTCATGTCTTTTGGACCTGCCAGGGCAATTGCAGTGTTACTTAAAAGAATCAGTGGATCCTGATTTGAGCCTGAAATGAGTTTAAGGAAATATCATCACAGTTTTCTTTTCTTTCTCTCTGAAGCATGCTTTAAAGTTGTGAAATCAATTTACAGGTTTTTGGTAAGTTTATCTTATACCATAACAACCTTATTTAAAATAGTATCAGGCTTATATAGTAGTATTAAAACCACATTAAGCAACAAATAGGTTATTGTGTTTGAACCAGTTTCCTTAATTGTTTTGTGGCTTGATAAGGAAAAAATGTAGATTTCATGACTGTTACAAGGTCAGGGTGTAGCCACAGCTCTCTTCATAGAGAGCAGGCAGACACAGTCAGGGTGCAGGGATCATCTAGTAGTGAATGTATTGAAGTAGGTTGTTTCTAGTAGTAACCAGAATCAGGAAGAAAACATTACAATCATCCAGAACTATACCAGTAAAAGACATTTCTCTTTGAGCTTCACTGTGACTTTTTTTTTGGTTTTTTCTATTACGGGAACAGGCAGCAGATAATTGTTACTTGCTACTGCTTGCCCCTTCTACCCCTTTGTACCCCCTAGGGAAAGGCAAAATGCCATGTAGTAGGTTGAAAAGAGCAGAAAGTAGGTGAGTTTGAAATGTTTACTGCTCATAAAGGAAAATATAGTTTCAATAAACATGTCTGTTCAGGCATACATATGATTATGCAGTAGAGACAGTACTCCAGTCTGGGCTGTGGGTAAATGATTTACCTGCCTCCATTTCAGTTTTCAAAATTGATGTTGGCGCCTAAGAGCAGAGATCCCTCTGGGGCCAGCGAAACCTTGTGTACATGTTGATTGGCTTTGTGGAGAACCTCATGAGCGTGGAAACAGTGGAGTGTCACTCCTTCATTCTCCCTAGGACTTCTTGTTTGCCTCTGCATAACCACATTGGGAGGTGCCCTGGATAATAGAAAACAGGCTTTAATGGCCACGAAGCCAGAATTGTGCTGTCTTTAAAGTGGGATTGCAGTAAAGGACAGCATGTCACGGGAAAGCTGCAGCAGTGTGAGGGGAAGGTCAGTCCCTTTGTGGTGCTGTCAGCACTAGGATGAACGTGATTGCTGTCACAAATAGGAATGCACAGACCATGCTAGACTGCTGTATCCCATCTACAATGTCTGACAGTGTGGCTGTAATCTGGTCTGTGGAAGCTAAATGAAACTATTCCAGGAGGAAAAATCTATGTTAACGATTGCATTACTCTTCATACCTATTTTCCTACATAAATAGCTCCTTCATCCCTCCTTTTTGTGGTTCAGATTATCTTATTTTTTTCCTTAGTAGCACTATATTAAGTGAAAAGGTGGATCCCTGCATGTGTGTCCTCCAGCAGGCTGATCTATAGGTTTTTCTGTGCTCTCCATAGAAGTATTAGGTTCAAACAGGGTAATCCAAGTTTTTGAGTATTGCAGCAATGAATTTGAGACTCCTCGAATGATTTAGAGCACAACCTGAGGTGGTCACAGTTTTGCAAGTTTTGGTCTTCCCTCTGTGTTCCTTTCAGACAGGCTCTATCAAATGCTGTGTGAACCTTCCTTAATTCTTGTAATATATAAACTTATTACCATGTAACATACATTCTAGGTAAAATCTCATGATTGACTCTGTGTGACTTGAATTGCCAGTTCTTTTGCTTTACGTTCTCATCTCTAACACTTTCCCTCAGTTTTTGAGGTGGTCATACTTTCACCTTCCAGCTGAAAGAATAGAGACCCTGGTCAGGGGCCATAGCTGTTTAAGTTTCAAAGAAGGCAGGGAGCATTAAAGCACTTGTCTTCATCCTTTCTGTAGGATTGCCATTCCTTTGCATGTCTGTCATAGTTCAGTTGCTGTTACATCCTGTTCTAAATGGTGCAGTACTCTCTGTCCATCATATAGGAACAGAATGAGGCATCTAAAAACAGTTTCTGAACTTTCTTGGTGTTCTTTTTACCAGGACAAAAGCCAGGTGCTGTCATGATGTACTTTGATAAATGCTAGTCAGCGAAAGGGGTTTTTAAAACTCATTGGTGATATGACATATTGTCATCTCAGTTTCCAAATCACAAGTTTTTTTTGTTGCTAATAAAACTGTTGCTTCTGGTTTTCTGTAATTATTAAGTCTTACAGATGAGAGTGGAGGTCATTCTGTGTTATCAGTAATGGAAATATCTGCAGAGGAACGGTGTTGGGGTAGATGCATGCCTGCCAGCCTTCAATGGTTTCAGGTATAGTTGTCTGGAACTTGGTAAGCACCATGGCTGCACTTTGGTGTCAGCCCTGTGATGTAAGAAAATTAGTGTTTCAACTATGGAAACATTAGTGAGACTTTTCCTAGTGAGCTCCTAGTGCTCTTAGTGCTAGAGATTGCACATGGGTGACGGGGACTTGGTTGTATCTCTGAAGGGTTGGCAGCCTGTTCTGACTCTACTGCTGCTTTAGGCTGCATTGTCAAGTTCAGGCTATGGAAATAAATTTTTTACCAGCCTGGCCAGGGTGAGATGATCCCAGGTTTGATCAGTCCTAGTCCTATCAATTCTATAAGCCAGTGCATTTGATTACCTTGTATTGACTGGCTTTCAATTTAACACCCAAAGAGGCATACTTCTACTAGCACATCCCAAGTGCTTATGAAATATGTCCATCTCTCTGCCTGATGGTCACAGCCAGTGTTTCAGAAAGGCTATGTGGCAGTGCTGTGCAGCCTCAGCCCTCACAGTGAGCTCGTCCTGTCCATTCTCCTTACAGCTCCCTCCTTGCCCCTACTCTGCCCTTCTTTCATCAGATGTGCTACCACAGCTCCTGAGACCATCCCAACACACATGCAGGCATCCTGGTGAGCAGAGAGTGCTGCCAGAAGGCTGGGTGGCATTTGGAGCTGCCGTTTAAGGGAGAGGAGTTGCCATCATGGTGGAGCAGACAGGAGAGTATGCCTTGGAACATAGCACGCCTGCTGGGAGCCTGGAGCACAGCCCAGCTTTGTGCCAGGAGGCCAGTGCTGATGGCTGCCAAGTCGTTCTGTGCAGCCTGGTTTAAACTGCAATCCCAGCTGCTCCTTTCTGCCTGGCCCTGGGGAAACCTCAGCCTTTGGGAGTCACTTTGGCCACTGTTGCAACCCCCAGTGAATAAACAAGGGGATAAACCTGGTGAGGTGGAATATGTCTTGGACATGAGGCTGAAGGTGCAGAAGGACCTGGTGGAAAGCTTAGGGGGGTGTCCAGGTGGTCTCTGGGGCAAAGGGGCACAAAGGGGCCCTGCAGTCCCCTGAGGCTGCTCTCAGGCCATGGGTGACTCTTCCTCCAGCTAGTTTGTTGGTCTGCAATGTTCGATGGATTGATAATGTGACTTATGTGTCATTAAAAACAATTTATTATTAACAGTGAGCTGATGTGGAAAAGGAAAACTTTTTTTTTTGGAAGGTGGTGTGCAGGGCAGAGCTGAGGAGAGAGATAAAACATGTCCAGGTAAGAAATGCAGAAGTGGGGCTGACCATACCTTCAGCCTCTTTAGAAAGTGCCCAAGATGTATTTCCTCTTCCTCTGTAAAATGCAATTTCAGTTCTGTGACCTGTCTTGTAGTGTGTGCAAGGGCCACTGTATGCAGCTGTCAAGCCCAAGAAAATTTTGTTACTATGTGAGACAAGCAATGGAGCAAAACCAAGAATTCTGATAGAAATGACAGTGAACAGTCATATGTCTCCAGAGGTGAGCTGTGTGGATTGCTCGCATCGTGGAATCATAAAAGCACAGAATAATTTGGGTTGACCCTGAAGATCAGCTAGTTCTTACCTACCTGCCACCTTCTTCTAGAGCAGGTTGTTAATAATGTGTGACTTCCTGGGGCTCTTCATGCTTCCTCCAGCTGAATTTTACAACCTGCGTTTGCTTTTCACATCGGATACTACAGATATATCTGACCTTTAGAGAGTCACCTCTGTAGTCAACATTAAACCCTGTGTTGGGAAAACTTAAAACAGGCAAAAGAAAGCTCTGATGTTTACTATCAGATAATTTTTTTCTCTTCCTCCTCCTGGTTTTAACTAGATAGATCTTTGTGATTTTGAATCCTTTGATGAAGGAACACATTTGTCACAGCAGTGAGTAGCTGACCTCTGTGATTGCCCAGTGCTAGGTAGGTAAGACCAAATTTTAAAAAGAACAAATTGATTAGCTCTTGATAAGATCAAGTGCTTAACAAGTAACCAGAACAAGAACTGCCTTTCTGTGACTGGCTTTCAAAGTGGAAATCTGAATGAGACTTGAAGCATTGTATTGACCCTCTGAATAATACATTTGAAACATCATTTTTTTATGGCTTCTTGGATTTTCACTTTAAAATTACTTACAATAAGATCACTTAATTTGGGATATGTAACTTGCTTTGAATATTTATAATTTTCTGATTATATTGTATTAATTCCTAAAAAACCACCAAATGCCTGACTTTCTTTGGGACTGACTTCCCAAATATTGTTGGTAAGATTGGTAGGACTGTCCATTAAAAAATGGTGACAATTTTATCTCCAAAAGAGACACAGTAAAATAAGGCATGGTTATTTTTAAAGATATATAATAATTTTCAAATATAGTTTGGATCAATTTGCCATTTCTTCCTCTATTACTGGTGCCTGCTTCTATTTGCTGCAAGTTTTAGGCATCTCCTATAATTTATTCTGCAATTTGGACTGTTTTTGTCAATAAAAATATTTAGAATATATATTTCTGTATATTTACGTATGACTTACTTGTTCAATAATTAATATTTTATGCTGCCCATTGAACTGGTTTTATAAGAGATGATATACAGTATTATATTGTACATAGTGCCAAAATAAACCAAATATCAGCTTTTAGCGAGGTGGCTGCCATCAGCCATAGGCAGGTTTTTTATTATGTGTATGGGCCACAGTTATGAAGCAGTCAGATCCAAACTGTCAGCAATCACCATGCTTCTAGAACAGTGGGTTTTGGAGTGACCTGCTTTCACTGAATTGCATGTCATGTCACAGAGACTTTTTGCATTTACAGTTGGGGAAACCTGTTTTTAAGCAATTCGCAGATATCTCCTGCCAGTACAAGATTTCTAGCAATGTTTTTGAGACCTGTTTCAAGGATAAAGCTGAAGAATATAAACTGTGGTTTGAGATTTCTTGTGTTTACTTCTTTTGCAAAATCCTGGGATGTTGGCAGCAGTGTTGAGGTGAGGTTTTGTGCGTCCTTTCCCACCTAGCCCAGTGCCATGGGCTGTGCAGAGGGACAGGTCTGCCCAGCCCCTCCCTCTGCAAGACAGGAGCTTCTCCACCAGCACCTGCATTCTGAGCTGGGTGTGCTCTTGGAGCAGTGCTCCTTGATGTGTTTTTCTAAGACATTGCATGTTAAGGGATAGCAGAAAGGCCTACTTAAGCCTTGATCAGTTAATAAACCTAAATAATAGAAAGTAATAAACTAATTGAAGGTCTAATATTCCAGACTGAGATAAGATTTCAATCAGTTCTTTGTTCCCTGTGTCCCAGGAGTCAAGATGAGCTTTTTTCACAGCAAGGGTTTTAGTTTTAGTATTTCCTACACTTTGTTGTCATTTGGTATATGTGTTGGTATTTGTTGTGTTGTGTGGTCTACTCTGGATCAGAAGCACCACATTGGAAAGCCCAATAAAGTCAAAGGGTTTTTGTTTTTTTGGCTAAGCTTGGGTTCAAAATAGTGGAAACAGTTTTATGAGCCTTTGATGCAAGACCCTAATCCAGAAAATCACTTAAGCATACCTACTTAGCTTTTAAGTACAGTTGATTAACTGTGAAAGAAAGTGCTACAGCACTCTGTGGAGTGAAGATTGAATTAGTGTATTTTTGAAATGCTAGCACACTACTTTTGTTTTGATGACAAAAAACCCTAAGATCTCTCTTCAGAATGGCTGATGAGTTATAAGAAGTTCCATTATCCTTCTGTGACTTGGGTCTGCATTTATCCTGCAAGCACAGGTGACTTCTCTTAGTATTTGTACCGTATTTGTGAATACCTAGGTGGATGTTTCCAGTGGATGAGTTTGAATTGGTTATGAGGAAAAAATCACAGACATTCTGCTGGGACCTGAAATTACATACTATCTTTAAAAGGGGAAAATATAAAAACTTCTCAGTGCTACTGAATCTGCAGTCTGCCTGCAAAGGTTTGAGATTAGCTGATAGCTGTTTTATGATTGGCCATGGTGGACAGGTGAACAGTGGAAGCATTCAAATGAAATTATTTGCACAATGTCTTTCAAATCTTAGTGAATTTTTGTGATGAAAATTTTCTGATGAATTCTATTGCTTATAGTTGTGTATTTCCACAGATATGCAGAATCTTGAACACTGGGGCAAAGAAGTAGGTAAGAAAGACTGTAAAAGCAAAAACTGCCAATTAGATGCACCACTGTGTTGTAGTGATGGAGATCAGAGGAACCATAGCCTGTCTGTGTTACAGAGCCAGGTGGTTGTCCTGTGACAGGGTAGCCTGAACATGAGGAAACTCTAGAAGACCTGAGAGGCCATGGAAAACCTCTCATGAGTTCATATTTTACTGCATGTGACCCTGGAGTTTTGCAATGTTTTTCTACCCTATGTGGATCCAGAGTGGTGCTCTTTGTTTAGCAATCAATTGTTACATTGCTTCATACCATAAGCATGCATGGAGTATGTGCTGAACCACAAAATTCCTGCTCTGAAAAGCTTGTGTGAGACAGCCTCTTAAGTGGGAAATCTCTTTAATGCTGGCAGTAATTTAACCAGTTGGTAATGAAGCCATGCAGAGTTTTCAGGGGTAAGGAAGGGTTCAATATATACCAGTGTGCTTAAGCCCCAAGCTCTTGTGAAATAGTCTTGAGTACTAGCTTACAGGAACTCTGGCTGCATTTCAGGTATCTAATGTTACTGCAAGTGACTTGCTACATGTGAAGTTAATTTGCAAAGGGTTTAAGGTATTTTAGGACACTGCTTGCAGTGGATTCTTGCACCACGTGTAATTAGGGGAAGTTCTTTCCCTCCTCTGATGTATTTGAATAAAGGTTTGTCACAGATTGCACCTTGCTGACTTCTCACAGACACCTGAAAAAAGTACCTCCCTCCTTCACAGGCACTAAAAGTCAGTTTGGATTTTTCAGGTATTTCTGATTATTATATTATTATTTCTGATTATTAGCAAGGGTCTTTGCAGGTATGCTGGAGTACTGAGGCAATTTTATTAGCCCCACGATCATCTGTTGCTTTTTTAAAGAGTGTTTGCTTTCATCTAATTTTGAGGGCAAGAAAAGGCCGTATAAAAGTTGCATATGATGCAATTTTTTAAAAGATTTTTTTTTTGCTAATATTTTGACAAATCTGTTCAACAATGCAGAAATAGCAATACTGGCGCTAGTAGTTAAGATCTTTTAGAAAACCCCAGCTCTTTGGAAGTGACATTGTGTACTGGTTTCACTAAACAGAGAGTGTATGAAGAGCTGACGTATGGTGCTTGACAGAACTTTTCAGCTCTTGAAGTACTGTTTTGGCTAAGGCACTGTGTTTCTCTGTTATCAGTACAAATTAGTTTCAGTAAGCTACTTACAACTTGATTGTTCTGCCTAGTTTCCAGCACAACTGTACTTTGCCTAAATGAACTAACCTGTTATATAAACTGGCTAGTCATTGTGTGATTTCTAATTATCTGCACCTGTCTGGAGCTACAATCTGTCATTAAAAGCAATTGCGGCTGTTTTGTCCAAAAATTGATTGTTTCAATAATGGATGACATTATTCTGCACAGAGATGTGTGCCTTCTAATTTTCTTTTGCAGGGAATTGAACAATGTCCAGAGCAGCCTGGCGTTTCATTAGAAAATATGTGTGTCTCTGCCTTTCACCCTAAGGCAGGCATATGTACAGCTAAGGAAACTAAAAGATTGCTGTTTCATATTGACAGTGTAACCTAGTTTTCCTGAGTTTGGTACTTGACCACTGAACGGTGTTTATTGTCTGGGCTTGAAGGAGCCGAATGTTTTCTGCTGCTCTTGGTTTAGTAAAGCCAATTTTGGAGCAGGGAGAGCATACATTAACCCCCTGCTTGGCAGTGTTTATTTGTCACAGTGCATCTACAGGCTTTGGCTTCAGCAGGCCTTTGCAAGGATGGTGGTGGAGGGGTGTGTGGCCTGAGGCAGAAGGAAGCAGAAGCAAAAATGGAAGCCTTCATGTGTTTTTGCTGGATGGGTGGTGGTGAAATCAGTGAGGGGAGCAGCACAGCAGGGCATCACAGGGCTGCGTTGCCCTTCCCTGGAGGCTGGTGAGCCAAGCTCTGTGCACCTGCCCAGACACCCCAGTGGGATGGTGGCACAGTCACTCTCCTTGCTGATAGCACCCCTGCTTTTTGAAGGACCTCTGTGCTAGGCTGGGTTTTTAGTTTTTTTCTGCTCTCACTGCTCAACAGAAAGAATTTTAAAGAAATGGGTGGTGCAAATGTTTCCTTATATATTACACTCTGATCTCTCGCTTTACTTCTGGAAACCTTAATTTTTGAACATTTTGACCTGACAATGTCCCTTTAATACCATATTATGCAAGGATCTCAGACATTAAAGATATTGGAAAAGTGATTAAAAGCAATTTTCTAAAAACTACTCATGTGCCTTAAATTTCAGAGCCAAACTCTCGCCACTCCATTGACTAAATCAGTCTAGAAATCTCCAAAGCCTCTTCTGTGGCAGGGAATTATAAGCAGCAAGCTTAATCCTCAGACTGGTGAGAAAAGAGAAGCCAAAAGTCCCAAACACAGGTCTCAGGACTTCCTTAGAGGGAAAAGTAGGAGGAAAGCTACAATAGAATTGGCTTCAGGTCTTTGGTATATCAGAGCAGAAATTTGCCAGTCAGAAGGAGTGTGTAATTGTATTTTTGTCTCCTCTAGGATTTGGTGGTGAAAAGGATAAGTGTCAATGATGACTGAGATATATGTACCTTATTGTAGTGACAGGGAATATTTTGATTTGCTGTTGAAATTTAATTAAATTATGACATTTTGGAATATTATTCAGAGTTTTGTGAAAGGAGATGCTACAGATGTCTTATACAAAACTAGGAATCAAGTTCTAGGACTTCTGTACATGCTACAGAAGTCTTTTACAAAACTAGGAATCAAGAGCTAGACTAGAAAAGTCTGCAGTTCAGAAGTCTCCTCTTTCCATTTTTATTTGCCCAGGCCTGAAGGTGTGGATGATTGTAAAAAAGTATGAAGTTTCAAACCCCTTTTCCTAATGATATAATCAGTTGAAAAGCCTAAGTAAAGCCTTAGATTAAGAAATTAATGTTCAGGTTCTGCTGTAAATTGTACATACTATGTGAAGATTTTACCTATAAAAATTAAGAATAATTACTTAATTAAGTCCCAGATATTTCGAAGTTCAGCATCCAGCAGTTACTGGTCCTTTCAAGGAATTTGATCCTGATAAACCTGAAAAGAAAGGTTCAGAAATTTACAGGGAGATTCTTTGAAGAATCTGTGTGCTATAGTGGCTGTTCAGTTTGCTGAGCTGTAACAGGCATCACCGACACAGCTCTCCAGGAGGCAGGGGAGAAAGCCCACCTGAGTGGCTTTCACAGTCATCCACCCTGAGTGCTGGGTCCCTGCTTTTGCATTTCACTCTAGACCTATTATTCTGTGAAGAATAATAAAAGAAGGACTCAACCGTCTCCTTCAGGTAGAATGAAAATCTTGCCTTTTTTGACACAGCTTTAGTAAGATTGCAGTTTGCCAGTCTGCTGGCAGAAGAATGCAATACTTAAAGCAATTTTGATTAATCCTTGCCACTTTATTGTACATATGTTTGACAGAACATCTGAATAATTCTCATGGTGGCAATAAATTTAAATATTGATCTTCTTGGGGAATTCTGTAAAGCTTGGAGTTGAAGGGCTAGGACTGTTCAGAGCCGTAGCTTCAGCATGTGGTCTTACACAGAACATGATGGGAATAGCTCTGAGTTATCTATATACAGACGTATTGTCATTACAGTGCAATTTTTGACATCATGTTCCCAAGTTCAGGAATGCATTTATATTTGAAATGTCTTTTTAGCCCCCCAAATCTTGGATTGAAGAGGTCTTCAGTAAAAGAGAATGTTCCCACATTATTCCCAGCTCAAAAGAACCACACAGGTAAAGCAAGCAAATTCTCTTTTTTTTCTGTTACATTTAAAAAGAATCAGAATATTTTTTAGGGGCATTGTGTTTGGTTTGGACAGTGTTTTTTAGTGTCTCAGCCAATGATTGCTGGTCTGTGGGTTTTCATGGATCCCATCCCCAGTCTGTTTTATATGAAACTGTTTATTTGAATGAGAAATTGGTAGCAATTAACCTTACTGTGCTTCTTGGATTTGTTGCTGTTGGTGTGGTAATAAAAACAAGTACAGTATCCGATTAAGAGACTGAATTACATGGAGTTACTGCTGCACCATTTTTCCCGTTCCTTAAAATAATTACTGCTGCTGATCACAGATTTCTGATACAGACATTTCTGGTCATACTGGTGTAGAGTATGAAAAGAGTAAGGAAGAGATCAAATCCTCAACCTATGCTTTAGGAAGCAAACATAACTTGGCATTCCATCAGGTGGATGGTGTGGCCTAGATAAATTGGAGGTCATGCTCTGAGAATGTAAACTTGTAATTTTGAGCATTTGGTTTAGAACACATGGACAGTGTAGCAGATGTAGATAGACAACTCATCTATGAAATGAAGATCTGACATACAGTCTGAGCTGTGAAATGCCAAACAAATCACTGAAGTTATCCGCTGCATTTTCCAGGGGTTAGTGGTGGAGATGACAGCCTGTTTTGTTGTTGATGAGAATTCTTTCACTGTTGAATTGATATACTAAGAATAATGTTAAAGCTGTCTTATTCTACACTAGCATATATTAATCATCGACTTTTCATCACAGATGTCCTACAGGATGCCAGGTGTGCCAGAATTTAATCAGGTAAGAGTGCATAAATATATATGTACTATTTCTATAGTGACCTAGTAATAGGCAATCTTAGTCAAGAAAGCAATGACAAGAGAAATACCCTTCTTGTTTTATGGTCAGAGCAGCATTTCTAGGGATGTGCTGGAGAATGCTTGGCATAAATATAAGTAGAATAAATGGTATGATAACCTTGGATTTATTTGCAATAGAAAATTCTACCCAAATACCTTGCGTGCATGATTTTATTTTAATGTCCTCCTGAGGAATGGAAGGCAGAAATGTGTCTTTAAATGAGAGTCAATTCCAGCTATATCCCAGATTATATGAAGGAGAGTGAGTCTATAGCAATAGAGGACAGTGAGAATTATGGAAAGAATAAAGAAAATTAAGGGAGAAGAAAAAGGGTAAAAGAAATATCCCAATAATAGGATTTTTGAAAATTTTTCATCTTCTCTGCGGTGAGGATTGAGTCTCTGCTTTTGGGAAGGCAAACAACAAAAAATTCATTACTTTGGTGCTTTTAAATTGTGTTATTTTCAGGGAAATTGTATCTTGTGACCTGTATTAAATAGTTGTTTTCAATCCAATATTTGTCATTCAAATGGTATTACCAAACACATTTTGGTACTGTATATTTATGATAATACATTATGAGTTATTGGAACAAAAAGTTCAACTTTCATTTGTTTTGTGTTAAAGGCGTCTGATACTGAGGCAACAACTGGTGACTAGCAAGGTGGTGTAGTCCAGTAGTAGTCCAGTGTAGTCCAACAATCTGTGTTACCATGATTATCTGCCTTTTCATTATGCTTCACGTTTCATTTTGCTTCTGAGATTTACAAGAGTCATGTTTTACAAAGAGTAAATAAATTACTCCTGAAAGTAGATCACTGTAAAGGGCTGATATGCAGCAGAGTGGTGCTGGCATTGTAAGGCAAGTGATTTGTGTTTCTGTTCAGAAAGTGTGAGCTCCTTCTAAGAGAATGGTCTCATGTATATCTTGCTTTAGAGCAGAAGAATAGATATTCAAAGATTTTTGCGAGTCTTTCTGAGAGAAGAAATGTGGGGGGTGTTTTAATGTTTCCTGCTAACCTGCAGATACTCAGCTGTGAATTGCAACCAAAGTTATATTGTCCTTCAAAATACAGTTGTTTAATTTCATCTCAATCAAGACTACAGCAGTTCTGTTGTTCTCCCCCTCTCCCCCCTCAGACCATGTGGTTAGTCAGTCTGGGAAGATCAGTAGGACAAAAATTAACCTACAGAAGTGGAAAACCAAAAGATGAGCTTTCACTAAATCAGCCTCCTTGTCAAACATAGTTTAGCTGCATAAATGTGAATACAACACTTGGAGAGGGAGGAAGAGGAACAGAAAATGTGCACTCCATTGGATGGATTTGGTTTTTTCTTTTACCTTTCTCTGTCAAGACATCCTGTATCTTTGTGTGTCCTTTCTCTTGTAGTTGTTTCTTTCAGTTTTTGCTGAGCATTATCATGCTGTTTAGTTCAATATAAATCCAGTTTGTTGGTCTATGTTTGCAGAATGTGTGTGGGTGTCTAATGTACATTTCAGTCAGCCCTTATCTAGCAAGTACATTTCCCAAATATTAACAGTTCTTGTCTTCTTGAGTATCTGAAAGTGTACAGAGAGCTTTGTTCTAGGAGAATTTTTCTATTTCTAACAAGGAGAAATAATTTCCATATAATTTTTATGACTGGTTATATTGTATTTATTAGATCAGCAATGAAACATGTTTTGGGCCTCCTGGGTTCTGTAGTTTTCCACAACAGTCATAAAATCATGTGGATATACTTGATGCCTACAATAATTTGACCTAATATTGTAGGCAAATAAAATCTTCTAATGATTTCTTTTGTAGAGAACTTGCAAGGTTTGCAAGCTGTTTGTGAATGGAAACAGTTTGTGAATGTGTTATGCAACTAATTTTTTAATTCTAAGTAGAATTACTCCATTTAGAAGTTGCTAATCAAATTTGCTTACCAGCACCTTTGTCCATGCTCCCCTGGTGAGCTGAAATTGGTCTCTATTTACTCTTCTGTGCAGTACTTACAAAAACATCCCAGACAGCAGTTAGAATGGACTCTCTATATGAGTATTCATATATGAGAATACTCTCTATATGAGTATTCAGAAGTGAGGTGTCAATTTCCTGCATCCTTGTACATCTGAGATGTTCTTGCAACTTGTCTATATATCTCACCTTTAAGGCATAAGTTTTAGACACAGCTTCTAAATTGCTGCCTGGGTATTGCACTCTCACTCCTGCAGTTACTTTGACTTCAGTGCCAACCCTTGGGGTTTTCCACTGTTGCTCAAAGGGTGACTTTTCTAGTAATATGCTTTAGTGTTACTGATGATGTTCCCACCTTCTCTGGTAGCTTGGTGAGCTTTTGAGGCAAAAAGGGCAAAGTCATTGCAAAGATGCTTTCCACATATCCATAGGATCAGAGTAACTCAGAGTGTCAGGGACATGGTCTCCAGTATGCTCTGCCAGGGGGGGCAGATGAGGATGCTTCACTCAGTTTGTGAAACCCCCCAAGGATGGAGATGACCCACCTTCCCCAGGTCCTGACTCCACTGCTGGGTTGTCCTCCTGGAAGAAAGGCTGCTTCTTGTTTCCAGCCTCAGACTCCATGTTTCAGCTGTGCTGCTGCCTCTCACCCTTCTGCTATGCCTCACTGAAGAGCCTATCAACATCTTTCTGCATCCTGTCCCATCAGTGCTGGGTGTGTTGTTGGAGCCTCTGAAGCCATGTGTCATCCCAGCAGAATCATCCCCTCTTCTCAGAGATCAAGGGCTCCAGCCCCACCATCTGTGCCCAGCATGGTCACTCTGCCCCTGAAGCCTCTCCAGTTTGCTGGTGTCTCTCCTGTGTTGTGGACTGAAGCTGGAGGTACCAAGCTGGCAGGGGCTCGGTGACAAGCACGGAGCAGAGTGCTTGTCCTCTTATCCCCACAATTATGTTGCAGAAAGCAGTAAGGTGGGTGAGGCATGACTGACCCTCTCTTAATCCTTGTTTACTACTTCCTGTCACTGTCTCCTCCTTCATGTGGCCAGATGTGGGCTCCAGGAGGCCTCACTCCTTGATTTTACTTCAGACTTACAGCCAGATGGCTGGCCTGCAGTTCCACAGGGTGCCTTTTGCCTATTTTTGAAGGCATGCATGACATTTGCCTTTCTCCAGTTATTGAGGACACCCTCATCTTCACAGCCTTGGAATCTGTGCCACTACAGCTTGAGCCCTGTGTCCCAGAGTGTAGGAAACTTCCTTCTCCAGTTTGCTTTGGCAGAGCATTGAATAAAACAAACCTGATTTGCCTGGGTTGAAAAAGGGGAGTGAAAGACCTAATTTCATGGCTTCTGGGTATCAAGAAGTACTTTACTAAAGCAACTCACCTCCTGCATTTCCTTCCAGTTGTTTGGGGTTTGGTTTTGGTTGGTTTGTTAGTTGGTTGGTTTTAAAAATCTGCATCTTTGTCACCAGTTAGTTCTCACTCATCACTACTGAAAACTCTCTCTTTTAGAATGCACATCTCCAGGGTCTTGCAGATGTTTACACCTAACCTGCCCCTAAATGGACAAGTAGTACAGCTGAGGCCTGAGGCAGTTGCATCCGGGTTGTTGAAGGATGTTTGGTTTCTTAAAAGAGGAAAAGTGAAGAATTTATCTCCATTTCCTAGGGTATATTAATTCTGAAATGTCTAAAGGAGACCTGGACTGTCAGCTGTCACTATAAATTACACTGACGTTAATCCTGTAGAAGAGACTGAAGCCTGTTGAAGCCTGTGTGAGAGTAATGACTGAATTTGGAATCTGGGTTATGATTCCAGATGCAAAGCTTTAATGCTAGCTGAGTTTCTGGTATCTTTCTCTCCTGTTTCTAGGACAGGGTTAATTACTTGCAGAAGCCAGCCAGGGGCCTGGCTAGGCCCAGAGGTTGTTCTCTACTATGTCAGGTCATTGCCAAGGCTTGGGGGGAAGGGAATCTCTTCTGGGGAGCAGGGGTCCCTTCTGGTTCAAGGTAGTGCTGTCTTGTCAGGGGTTTTCCATGTGACTTGTTAATTTTTTGTGCCCCTTGTCATCAGTTTGTTGCTGCTGTTCATTGCCTTATCTCGCTGCTGTTTCCAGCAAACTGTTCTTATCTCAACCCATGATCTTTAGCCTTTGTGCCTTCCGTTCTCCTCTGCAGCCCCAGCAGAGGCAAGGGCAGGGGGAGGAGGAAGAGTGAGAGAACGGTGCATGGTTTGACATGTTTCAGTGGGAACACCAGATTGGGGAACTACAGAATCACTAGGTTGTAAGAGACCTTTAAGATCATTGAGTCCAACCCATGTGCTAATACCACCTTAACAAAACCATAGCATCAACTGCCACATCCAGGGATGGTGACTCCACCACCTCCCCATGCAGATGATCCTAGTACTTTATCACTTTATCAGTAAAACACTTTTTTTCCTAATATCCAACTTAAACTTCCCTTGATGCAGTTTAAGACTGTGTCCTCTTGTTCTATCAGTTCCTGCCTGGAGAAAGAGACCGGCCCCCACCTGACTGCAGCCACCTTTCAGGAAGGTGCAGAGAGTGATAAGGTCACCTCTGAGTCTCCTTTTCTCCAGGCTAAACACCCCCAGCTCCCTCAGTTATTCCTCATGGAGCTTGTGTTGTAAACCCCTTACCAGCCTTGTTGCCATCCTCTGGATGCATTCAAGTATCTCAATGTCTTCCTAAACCATGGAATACCATTCCTAAAACATGGCAGCCTTATTTGGCACCTAATGTGCAGAAGAGCTGAGATAACAGAGTCACTTGGAAACAAGTTTGATCTCAGTATTTCACAGTAGGCATGGAGCCGTGGGCCACAACATTAGTAGGTCTGTTCATGTGGCTGTGGTACCCAATGCTGTATATGTTGCCACATGAACTCCTTCCAATGATCTTTCCCTAAGCAGGGTGTAGAATCAAGATTGCTTTGTTGCTCTGCTGTGTGATATCACTTATGGCATCATAGCATCAAGGGCCGTGAAGGTCATTTGTGATGTTTGTTCAGTGTTGCTCTCCTAACCTGATCTTGGGTGCTACCTTTGGGAGTCCATTAATGATTGTATAAAGTCCACGGGGAAAACAGCGGAGGGTGATTTTCTGCAGCTTTTCATCCCCTTTTCCTCCTTCAGGCCTGTTATGACAGCTTTGGAGAATTTTTTTTTTTTTTTGGATGTTGAGGAAACCATGTTCTTGTTGCTAAGCCTGCTAGGTTCCCCAACATGGTCCACACCATGGTTAGAGACAAGAAAGAGATTTCTGGGAGGGTTGTTCAGAGTTCTGCCCCAAGGACGGACAATCATGAGTGGCATTCAATGTAGAAGGACATGGGCCAGTATTTGGAAGACTTCTCCAGTGAATTGGAAGTTCACCCCTAATCCACTACAGGACCCTGTTGAAATGATAAAATATATAATGGAAAAATGCTGTGCCAGTTCCAGAGAGGTGCAAAGTTATGCAACATGCTGGGCTCTGACTGCTTTTTATTGAACACTGCTCAATACTAGAATGTGCCCTCTGGAGGAGGACAAGGAAAGCAAAGCAAGAAGCACTGTGGCCACTCAACTGCACCTGAACCAGAGGAACAGCCAGTGCCAGTAGTGGTTGCTCCTACAAATGAAGAAATCCAAGACCAAATCAGTTCACTTAGTTGAAGAGGAAGTAGGGCCTTCATGACAGGAGGAAGAGGGAGAGCCAGGTTCCCTGATCCCTATCCCTTGGCGAGCTGTGAGATATGTGAAAAAGATTTCAGCTGCCAGTCAGGTAACCTGGCTGCTCTGATGCTCAGGTGTTGTGGCCCATGATATGAAACTAGATGGTAATGAGGCTGAGGAGCTGGGATCCCTGTCCCAGGATCTGTCATTGACAAGAGCACTGGGAAGAGGACAGAAGCTCTCAGCCTTTGGAGGTGACTCCTGTCAAGCGTGAGAGAAAGGTTCTCTCTCAGGGATGATTTAGTAGTGCACCCAGCCAGGTGGGGCACCATGGAGAAAGCTATCCAGTATCTGGGAGAATGAGTGTTCTGGAGGTAATCTCTAGGGATTCAAATAAGGTGCAGTCCCCTGTAGATCTGGATGGGGTCCAGAGTGCACAATCCACGTGGCAGAAGTTTGAACGGAGCACATGATCATCGTACACCAACTCACTGGCATCCATGTCCGTGACAGGAGGAGAACAAACAGTGCTTCAGGTAACTACAGGATTCCAGCAAGATGAAGATGACTTTTTTTGTTTCCTGACCGACTTGCACCTTGGCTGTGGAAAGACTGGCCAAGACTGCAGACAGATTCAAAAGGCTCAAGTAAGGTAGAGAGGAAATGTCCCATTCCCCACCAGTATGGACTTGTGTCTCTGCTATTGGGAGCAAGTGGACCAGTTCAAGAGAGAGGGTACTGATGATGAGCAAACCTGTGATTTTTGTTGCATGACCATGGAGACAATATGTGGACGTGGGATGGAAAATTCTCCTAAAGACTTCTTTTGCCATAAACCAAAGTAAGGTTCAACTAGCTGCCCAGGAAATTCAGTTAGGAATAAAATTCAATTTAGGAGTAAAATGACAGGATAGATGTCATCAAATTCCAATGGATGTGGTCAACACATTAATACCTGTGATCCCAGCCAACCAGCAAGAAAGAAGCACAGGCTTTCCTAGGTGTTGTGGGTTTTTGAAGGATCTGTGTTTAGGATTACAGTCAGATTGAAAGTCCTCTCGATCAAGTGACCTGAAAGAAGAATGATTTTAAGTGGGGTCCTGAACAAGCTTTTGAACAAATCAAACTGGAGGCTGATTGTGCAACAGTTCTTGCACTGTCATGTCAGGACAAGATGTGAAAAGCGTGCTCTACATTGCAGGTGGGGAGAATGGTCCTTTCTGGAGCCTCTGGAAAAATGTATCTGGAGAGGCTCAAGGAACTCCTTGGGTTCTGGAGTCAGGGATGTTCTTGGTTGCAGAATGGTACTCCCCAGTTCAGTGCCCCCACTGAGATTCTCCAAAACCACATGCCTCTCTCGCCCACTCCATCTTCCCCTCCCACTTTCCACTGCAGTGGGGTGAAGCTGAGAACTGGAGACACAAAAGGCAAAAAGATCATGGTTTGAGATAAGAACAATATACTGGAAATAGCACACCAGCCCTCCTGCCCTGGAAGGCATCTAGGACAGACAGAATCCACAGCCATGGGCTCAGCGAACTCTACAGATATCTTGGAGGGATTGCCATTGACTATGATACCTAAATGATACTTAAGCTTGTGTGTCTATATGTTTATATGTATTTGTATGTATAGATACACATGTACATGTGTGTGTATATGTATGTAAGTATGTATGTATATATGTATGTAAGTACGTATGTATGTACGTATGTATGTATGTATGTAATTTTAAGGCATATGATTTGGTCATGACATAGATGGTATAGAATAAGGGGTGAAAAATGTTCCCATTCCTGCCAGAACAGAGTTATTTTCTGCAGGAGCCAAGGGGGGCATGGCTAGGATTTAGGGGTTATTCTCCATCACCTCATATCACTGCTGGGAGTAAGGGATTCTCTCTCTTCCAAGGAGTACCACAGAATATGCTGAGTCCACAGTGAGCACTGAGCCCTGACAGGGCTATTCCCAAGAGTCATACCATGTGCTGAAAGGTATGGGCTGGCATAGAGTGACAGAGGTAGAGGTTAGGTGTTGTCTATTGTTGAGGGGTTTCTGTGTGAAATATTCATTTCTTGTGCTGTTTATTATTAGTATTGTTGCTGTTACTGTTTGATCTTGTCTTGTTGATGTTTCCAGTAAATTGTTCTTATCCCATTCTGCAATCTTTACCTTATGTATCTCCAGTTCTTCTCTCCAGTGCACTGCATGGAGAAGGGAAGGGAAAGGGGTGAGTGAGTGAGCAGTGTGTGGTTTGGAGAGTCTCGGTGGGAGCATTAAAGTGAGGATTACTATACCCAAACCATGACAATCTCCCTCAATACTGCACTTCAATCCATGTATTTCATATATGCACTCTGCTGGCTTCCAAGAGTTAACATAAAGGTCACCCTGAAATTCTCCTCCTGATTGTTGAGGATAACTCCTAGATCTTCCTTTAGTACTTAGAATAACCAGTGGTAATACTCATAGCAAACCTCAGTGTCCTACAACATTTCTCTGAACTGGAACAGGTCAGAACCTGCATTGCTCAGGTCAGAATTTCTGTATGGGACTCTCAAACAGTTACAGAACCACACAGAATCACAGCATGGTTTGGATTGGAAGGGACTATTGAAGACTGTTCAGTTCAATCCCCCCAACTGTTATTAGTGTTCCTCAGATAGAGAAAAAATTCTATACCCAACTAAACATATTTAGGATATAATTCAATGCCACTTTGCTATTGTTGCAATTTTTTTCAACACAGCTAATTTTTACTGCATTCCATGTGAGACAACTGCAGTATTTTTCTTTGTAGGAAGTTATTTGGGCCATTCACATGTAAATTCTAAAGCTGTATGCAAGTGAGTCTGATTTAAAATAATTTCTGTACTTTTAATGTGAGGTGCTGCTGTGGACGGCTGATTGGAGAGCACCCAGGAACAGAATGCAGCTGGCCTGTTTATCAGGCTGGCTCACAGAGCAATGGTAGAGAATGGTCTGTGCAAAAACACACAAAGATGAGTCCAACAGACGCGTTTGGTACAATCAATTTTCAAGATGGAGACCGCACGTACCATGCCAAGGTAATAGTTGCTGTGTTTATATGTCTGACTTATTTTTGCAATTTCAGCATAAGAAAAGAAAGGCAAACAAAGGCAAAAATTTGATTGGGTGCATATCAGATTGATTGCCTTAAAGAGGGCAGGGGAATCTAAAAGGAAACTGGTTTAAAATGTGTGTATATTTTTATGTTGAACTTCACTTAGGGATAGGGATATATTAACTTAGGTTAACTTAGGTTAGGGATACATTGTCTGTATTGCTCACATGCATTTTGGTGCTATTGTGTTAGAGTAGTATGACAGCTCTAATCCTTCACAAATCTGCAGGACATTAATCCTTAGAACTTTGTAGTGTGTTGTAGTTTCTTCTCCTGAAGAATTTAAAAGATGTTTATTTTACCCATTATTTTCCTTTTCAGTATATTAGACTTTCTTATGACAGCAATTTGGATCAGCTGTTGCACCTGATGGTTAAAGAATGGCAGATGGAATTGCCAAAGCTAGTGATCTCTGTTCATGGAGGCATTCAAAATTTCAAGCTTCCCTCAAAGGTCAAGCAGGTTTTCAGCAAAGGGCTGGTGAAAGCAGCTGAGTCGACAGGAGCATGGATAATTACAGAAGGCGTCAACAGCGGTAGTGTAATTATTTTTCTTTGTTTCACTTTTCCTTTTGGTGTTTTTTCCCTGCCTAATAACATGTAGGGTCAAAATAGAGTGAAATTATCTGAAAATTGGTGATATGTTAATACAAAATGAAGCCGTTTTTATATAAAGAGCAGTGCATAATTCAAAGAGTGGGATCATGTTAGTTTGCTGTTGACACACATTCTGCATATTTTAATTAGAGCAGAGTATTCTGCATGTATTAAGAAACACTGCATATAGCCAGAACTTACTTGCAGTAAATTTATCTGCTTCTTTAAAATATTTGGGTTTTGTGGACTATGATTAGTATTTTTGAAACAAATTTCAAAGCTCAATTTAACTTGTGTTTTATAATTGATAAAGTTTTGAATCAGGATAATCCAATAATTAGCCTATTAGTAGCTGAAAATCTTTTTGGACTACTCTCAAAAACTCAGAGGGGTCAGTAAACAGTGGAACTGAAAGTTTTACTTCTTTAGCTGTTATTCAATCTGGTGATCTTACAGGAGAACTGTCCTGGGCATTTATGTAACTAATGAAGTTTTATAGATGTGAAAAGCACCATTAGCAACATGTAAGAGTATTATTAATTAGAAATATGTGCTGAATTTGAAGCAGTGGTACATTACACCAGAGCTGTGAAGTGTACCTCAAATACACAAGTTGGGTACAACATTTTGGTTTTGGTTGAAACACAACTACAGTACAAATTATGTGATGTGAAAACTTTCTTGGTGTCCTGTAACAGGTCTCTGAATATGGAAAAAAATTATCATTTGATTATCTGTTTAGGAGCGTCCAGGCACGTGGGGGATGCACTCAAAGGCCGTGCCTCACCACACCTGAGAAAGATCTGTGCTATTGGGATTCCTCCATGGGGTATCATTGAGAATCAGAGGGATCTCATTGGAAAAGATGTGAGTTGGATGCATTTTAATTACAAAAGCCTTCGTGGGATGTTCATGGGATGTTAGAGCTTTCTTGCATACCTGATTTTCTTCTAGATTAACTTCACTAGTTTGATCTTTTTTTCACTATGATAGAGGATTAGATTTTACTCAGCAACAGAATTTTGCATGGCATGTTGAGGCACTGCATTTTGCATTTTATGTATAAATGAATATCTTTAAAATACTTCTCTTCTTACAGGAAATTGCCATTCCTTTTTAAAATTTTGTAATTATGTAGGCAACTCTCTTGTAGTTGTAAATTGTTTTTCTATATTAAGATTCAGAATGAACAGTCAGGTTAGCAATGTATAATAGGCTAATAAATAAGCTATTAATAGGTGTATTATTTTATTCACAGTCTATTTTATATTCACAAACTATGACTTTATGTGAGGGCATAATCTACTCAAGTGTCTAAAAGAACTTAAGTAGTAAGGTGAAATCATTCCTGATAAATGTTAGCTCACATATTATTAATGGGAATACAACCCAGGGAAACTATGCCATGGTGTTCCAGCTGTTGCAAAGAATGCCAGGCAGTGACTCTAAGGGTTGTAAACCCAATCAGAAGTGTTTTCTGGGGTATTAATTACGGATTTGTTGCTGTTAAGAATCAAATGTTTGAGTAGCTCTAAAATCGTGATGGAGATTTCTGAACAGCCACACTGTGGTGAAGAAATACATACAAGTGAGGAAACATAAATTGTGCTATTTTGTTGGTTTCTTTGAGGACATTTTTATTTTGGTTTTCTCAGGTAGTTTGCCTGTACCAGACTCTTGGTAACCCACTCAGCAAGCTGAGTACGCTCAACAGCATGCATTCTCATTTTCTAATGGCAGATGATGGGACAGTAGGCAAGTATGGGAATGAAATGATGCTCAGGAGGAATTTGGAGAAGTACATGTCACTTCAAAAAATACACACAAGTGAGTATTGCTGTGGCATATTGCTTTATGACAGAAAAACCTACCCTAAAAGATGGGGAGGTACTTTACCTTTCATGTTATGTATTGTACATCTTGATTTGCCATAGCTTTCACTGAGGTCAAATGTCATTAATTGTATGTGTTTTGAACTCTAAAACTCAGGAAAATGAAAGGACAGCATTTTTATAAAGCATTATGCATATGGATGAACTTACAAATGGGTGTTTCTCAGTTGTAGAGACATCTAAATGACTCAGATTATTTAGAAAATATTGAGCATTTGCTCACAGTTTTATGTGGTCGCTATTTCACCACTAGATACTTCCCCAGCATTTTGTGAGATGGAAAGATTGTTACATTCAGTGGAATTCAAATCCTTTTTACCATGTTAACTACTTTTGCCCTCATCACTCCTCTCTACTGCAAGTCTATGACCTCCTCAAGTACAGCAATGAAGAGTGGTTGCAGAAGCAAAACCTTTAGCCAGTGTTTGACAGATTGCATTGCTTCCACTGTTTATTTATAGAGTAAATAAGTTACAGTAAAGAAATAATTAAATAAATATTTATTACATAGACAATTATTTCCTTTTATGCACTTATTGTACAAATTATTTGTGGAAGTTCACTCTTACCTAGTCATTCAAATCTTGAGGTATGTTAAAAAGGCATTAGTATTACGATGTTGATGTTGCTTCCTTTATCTGCTCACATAATAGAATTGACAAACTTAGAAACCAACTCAATTTTTAACATGTTCATGTATAGAGCTTTTTACTTGGACTCTTTTATTTTCTTAGTATGAGCTTTTGCAAGTCAGGCTTTCACTTTCATTTCTATTGCATTGTACTTGAAATTCTTTTCTGTTTTTTTTAAAAACCTGCCCTGCTGATGTAACTCTGGGAAGAGTCTCTGAAGAAATACCTGATTACTTTTCTATGTCTGTAGGTAAATACATGGCTGTTGAACATGTTTCAAATGCCCTTGCATGTGACAACTATTATAAAGGGAAGAGGGGTATTTAGAAGGATTTTCTTTCTTCCTGATGGTTTCAGTTTTTTCAGTAGTTTTTCATGATCTTTTTTGATCGAGTTGAAGAAGTTTTCTGAAAGTCTTAAAAGATGTAAATGAAATGACAGATGGTGAAGGAATTATTTCCTCTCCATGTTGAACCATGTATAAGTATTTTTTCCCCAATGTTTTGACTTTTGTGTGTGTGACTGAGATTTGTTTGTAACTGGTTAGGTGTGTTTTGAAACAGGAATGGGCCAAGGTGTTCCCATGGTCGGGCTGGTGCTGGAAGGAGGCCCCAGTGTGATCCTGATGGTGTGGGAGTACGTGAGGGCCAGCCCAGCTGTGCCAGTGGTGGTCTACGAGGGCACTGGCAGAGCTGCAGATATCCTGGCCTTTGCCCACAAGCACACGGGTGACACGGGGTGAGTAGTGGCACAATGCTCCTCCTCCCTGGTCTGCCATGCTGGCAAGCACCTGCAAACCCCTGTCTCAAACTACTGGGATCATTTCTAATGCTTCTGGTAATGATGCCCCTCTGGTCTTTTGCCAGCTTTAACTTCTGTGGTAAGAGAATGGAGTTTCTTTCTTCCCTGCCTCAAACTAGTGCTGAGATAATTATTCTGCCAAATTTACTATGGCTTTTTTGAAGAGAGAAAACTGCATGTAGCTACTCTGAGTTATGAAATTTCTCACCTTTGCTGAGACACACTAATGGACTACCCCCAGAGTATTTGCTATTGTTTCAGCTCAGCTATGTCTCTAGCTATCAATATTCTGTCTGTAGGCTTGGATTTGGATTGTACAAAACTTTTGAGACTAGGGTTCACTGCTGTAGAAGCTAGGGTTCACTGCTGTAGAAGCCTCAGACTGGAGTAGAAGGAAGACTCGGTTTCTTCATCTTTGGTTTTGGGTTCTCAGTGGTAGCCCAGTCACCTTTGTCAAGGTGCCTATGTCACCACCAGTCCAGTCTCAGCTGCAGACTCTATTGAAGCTGCCCTGGTGAAAATTCTGCATCCAAACTGGACATAAAAATATATGTTTGCATAGCAATTTAATATTATATGTAAAAGTTTTTCAAAGTCAAATGGCTTTTTAAATAAAAATTGAATTTTAAAGAGGTCACTGTGTTCACTCCCATTTAAGAAAATGAACTATTTAATAAACTTCATATCCTAATTTTTTACTTATTGTCTTTCATGAATATACTTTTGGATATGTGGTATTTACCCCTAGTGTGTTTGAGAACTTTTTTCTTCACTTGCTTTTTCCCCTGTATTTATGACATTTTAAAAAAATTCCTTCCATTAAAAAAAAAAGGAAAATATGAATGGAAAGGCTAACAGAAAGACAAAAATGAGGAAAAATGGGAGAGATATGAAGTCTAATGAGCAAATGGTAAGGAATTTCATTTTATGTCTATTTTTCTTTCTTTATTGAAAGAAAGAAAAATCACTTTCAGTAATTTTTAGCTCTGTGTTCACAGAAAATCCTTTGAAAATTGTTAATTTACTAATGTGTTGTATTTTCAATAGTAAATATGTATGTCAGAACAAATGTGTATGTGATTAATAATTTATATTATGGGATAACTTTTCTTTGTGTTGAATGACAGATTAAGTCAACAGGGAAGTAGAAGAAAAAGAAATTTCTCCTAATTTCAGCTTTTCTGATGAGCCATTTGGGTGGGTAAGAAATATCTAAAATAGAATTGTCATTGATTATAGGTCTGTTTTCCAGGGATCTGCGCCCTCAGGTGAAGGAGGAGATCTTAATGATGATTCAGAACATATTTAGATTGGAAGAGAAGCAGTCCAGTCGTCTATTTCATGTTTTGATGGAATGCATGAAACACAAAGAGTCTGTGAGTAGGGTTCATGTGCTGAGTTTAGGAGGTCTTCATTTCCTGTTACTCTTTTTGCTCTTTCTCTGGTGGGCTGGCATGGGCACAGGTGCTATATCTAAGATAAAGATAACAGAGTTGTGTCTGTGCCAATTTCTATATTGAATAGCTCTATAGAGCTTGTTTAGTTAACTTACCAAGTTTCAGTTTCAAACATCGTTAATAAAATGAGAGCCTTTCTGATTTTAATAAAAGACCAAATATCTTTGTTTTCCCAAGAAAGATCAAGTAATTCCTAAATTTTTCTTCTCCGTTAGAGTCTTATTTATGATTTAGAAAGGTTTCCTTCCATTCTCCTTCTCACTAGAGAATTGTGCTAGAACTTATCTCTGAAACACTGCTAGTAACTGGAAATCCCCTCCCTCCCTCCAGCTGCTGGCCATGCACTTGAGTAAACCATATTGGCTGCCACCAGTCACCATCTTATTTTCCATGTGACAGCATAGTTTCCAGAAGCATCTGCTCCATGCTTGTGCTGAATCTGATTGGCCTGTAGTTCCCTAGGTCTTTCTTTTTAGCCTTTTAAAAAACAGTAGTTTTGTTTCCCCTTTTCCAGTTACTTTGCCTCTGTCACAACCTTTCAAATATGATGGAGTTCCCAGTATTTAAACAAATAATGATAATTGGACTAATAATCACTAAAATGGATGCTACCCAGTACATTTTTAGTATTTTTTGTATTACTTTATTGGAGTGTCTGTTTTCTAGTTGAGAACTGGGTGAATATCAGCAATGTTGCATTTGTACATTTCTCAGGTTTAGAGGTTAATCAAAAGGAAACAAACTCATGTAGACTCTTGCAGTAGGTTTATTCCAATTTTCCTGGTGTGCCATTGCATTAAAAACCAAAATGGTGCACTTTCTGTCTGAAGCAAAGGAAAATTGTGTCTGGACCCTTGCCATTGTTTGTGTTGAAATGTGTATGATTTAATCTACCACAGCCCATACAAAGGAGAAATAACTACAGACTTCTCTGCCTCACCTCAAACAGTGTACTTCTGCAATTCTAACAGATAACCATATTTGATGCCGAGTCAGAAGATGAGCAGGACATTGATTTGGCAATTCTGACAGCACTCTTGAAAGGTATTGAAAAATACGACCTGTTTTTATCTGGCATGCAGTCTCACTGACTTATCTTTACAAAGCAAGGGAGTAACATAAATATGTGGAAACTGATAAATCCTTGCTGTCTCCTAGGTACGAATATATCTGCTTCAGATCAGCTAGATTTGGCATTGGCCTGGAACCAGCTAGATATTGCCAAGAAACACATACTTGTTTATGGACAACACTGGAAGGTACTATTACCTCCTCTTTCTGACCCTGTCTTTACACTTTTTTTTGGTGACTAATTTTTAATGATTTGCATTTGTCAAGCTTTAATTAATAGTTTGAAGACTGGACTCAGTCTTGTGTAGTCTGCTTCAACATTGGAGGAGCATTACCCTTAAAACAGTGAAGTATTCCACTATGCAGTGAGTCAGATCACATTTGTTTTTTCAGAGAAGAGATGATATCCTAAGGTTGGTTTTGCTGTGAGCTTTTCCAAGTAGTTTCAGTTTCATTCTGGGTATGTATTTTTCAAGCCTGTGTTGGCAATCAGTGGTGCTTAGGGATATTTCATTGTAGCTTAGAATACTCTTTTCTCCAAAGATATAAACCCCAAAAGGGGTGTTGCATCTGTTTTCCTACCTCTAGACGGAAATACAGAAATCCCAGAGTAAATCACCAGGTAAAAAAAAAAGTCATGTCATTATTTTAGATATAGTTTCTTAGGAATCGTTGCAATGAGAGAGTTATGATCCAATTATAAGAGATGTCTCTACTCAATTTAAGGTGTAGAAGAGACCATGCTCAATAGCAGAGATTTTTTAACAGTGAATGTGAGGTATGAGAAGGGGACAGAGAAAGAGAGTGAGAGAGAGAGGTTAAAGAAAAGATACCACCACAGGGATTCCTGCAGTGTCCTGTTGGTTATTCTTCACCCTGGTCTTCAGAGGTGAGGTGCCTGAGCTGTCCTTCTGGAGGTACCACTTTTACACAGTCTAAGTACCAGATACTCACAAGATGTGCTGTTCCCATATGGGAAATCCCGTTCCCATAACTTGAGTTGGCATGTGGATAAGCACTTGCTTCCTTTCTCGCTGTTTGCTACAGTGGGAATTTTTGTCCAGATGCTAACCAAACCTTTACTTCCCTTAGGCCTGGAATTAACTCTTTCCTGCTGTGCCATCTGTGCTTATCTCAGGTTCTGTTGTGGTGGCTTATCTTATCAGGACAGTGTTTTGGCACAACTAAATGCATTTTTAGGTTCTTACAGAAGGCAAGCCAGGATTTAGACTTGCATGTGTGTGAAAGAACATACAATAGCAATTTAATTAATTAATTAATTAATTAAATTTAAATTATGGTTTTCAAATTTTCATATGTACTTAAATATAACCCTCCATAAATGAGGTTTTTTTGTACATAAGAAGATTTTTATAGGTGACAAATATAAAACTCTATGTGCCTCAACACATTTTTCCCATTTGTTATATGAATTACTATTTTCCTCAAGAAAGAAAATGATCCAAGAAGTACTTCCCAGAAGTACTCTTTCATTCCCTGCCAAGAATTACAAGGTTGATTTTTTTCAGTCCCCAGTGTGTTTTCTTCTTTAAAATGTAAATTTTGAAAAATGGGCAGTTGTATATATTTGAGTGGCCATAGCTGGTTGTTTGCCACAACAAGAGACCTGATTATGGTCACCAGACCATATTTTTTGTGGTGCATAAGGCTGAATATATGGAGGACTATGTCTGGGATGTCTACAATTGAAGATCCATGAATTAAAGACAGGATATTGGAAAAAAATTTATTAATGAGAAGTGTTATCAACTGTTGGAATAGGCTCCTCAGGGATGTGTTGAGTAATCAAACACAGAACTACCTAAAAGACATAGATGTGGCACTTAGGGATAGGGTTTAGTGGTGGATTTGTCAGTGTTAGCTTCGCTGATTGACTTGATGATCTAAAGATCTTTTCCCAACTAAGTTATTCTGTGATTCTGTGTGTGGGGGAAATAATAACATTTTTCTGATCCCCACCTCTTCAACACAGAAGGGTTTAGGGACTGATTGAGCAGTTCAGCCTCTTTACTCTTGGCTTTTCCAAGGTGAATATCAGTTTGGTTTTTTTAACCAAATATTAAAATGTTAAAATATTTTTAACAATATTTCCTGCTCTTCTGTGTACTTGAATATTCAGGTGTAAAAGTCATCTTTTGGGATAGGTAGATCAGCACTCAATATTCTCATTTAGATATTTAGGGAAATATTATTATTTTACATATTGTTCTATATTAACTAAAGGATAAATCCTAATAGGCTGTATGCCTTTTTAAAATTTTCTAACTTATATCTGGTTTATATTAATGATTGCAGGAGATAGGTCCACTAGAACTTTCTTCTGCCTGTCACTGCCAAAATTCTGATTTCTCTCTACAAAGTAACTACCTTGCTTCCACTTATTCTGCTGTGTTCTTTCATGTTGTTATTATTGTACTTCTGTTATATTTGCCCTTACAAAGTCCTAACTCTATTGATATGCCATACTTTGACAACTCGGTTTTTTAACAATTTGCATATTTCATATCTACTGTCTATGTTTCTGATGTCAAAGGGGCTGATTTCAGCTGTACTTCAGTTCTCTGGAAACTCTTAGGTGAATACCACAGGGTCCTGACAATTTGCCACTACCACTTCATGGATGGTTTCTATAATCTTTTCTACTGATACTTCAATTTGACACAGTTCCTCAGATTTTTCTGCCATAAAGAACAGCTTTGATAGGTGACTTTCCCAGCCTGTTTGGTAAACAGTAGGACAACAAATTAGTTTGCTGTGTCTACAATAGCCTTAAGTGTTTCTTTTATACCTGGTCATCCTCTGTCCTTACAGGTCCACTGGCAGTCCCCCTACTCCCACTCCTCTGCTTCTGATATGTTTGAAAAAAGCCAGTGTATCTGTTCATATCTATTTCAGTACAATGTTCAGCACCATTTTGAATGAAAAGCCATTGTCAAATAATAATTGTGTTCTCCCATTCACATAAGATTTAAAGATCTCATAATAAACAAACCTCACATCTCTTACTGCTTCTCCAGGCAAAAATTGGGATGATATATATATGTGAATGCTTTTCTTTTTAGGCAGGGAAAAAACCCCAGTGTTCCTGCACTGAACAGAAAAAAAAAGAAAGAAAGCATACAAGGACTGTTTTAAAGCTTGCCTTTAACTTAGTTGCTCTCTTAATTAAAGTGAAGCAACCCTCTGACTGTCAGGTACTGCTAGACCTGCAATTGTCAGGGTTCTCCAGTTGCTGCTGAGTTATTGTACTTGTGTGTTCAAATTTTGAATTACATATTTAGGGACAGTTTTTAGGTGATTGTCTGTAGACTCCTATAATATTTCTGTTCACTTAAGTGTTGGAAACATGCTCAATTATGCACGTGTCCTTTCTTTTTAGAAAGGAGTTTAGAAGGTAAAGGTTATAACCAGGTGTGGCTGTGTTTCTGTTTAAATGTCAACTCTATCTCAAATACCAAAGAATACCATTCTAATAGTATTCAAGGGGTTCTTCAGACACACTGCCAGCTCAAGGACTGTTAGAAGAAATTTAATGCAAGAATGTCCAGTCATTCTCATTTCTGGGAAAAAACCCCAATAATTCAGGATCAGTGGAAAAGTTTTCTTTTTATGTGCAAGAATTGTGTAACATTTATTAATCATCTTTTAAAATTATGCCTGTTAAACCTCAATATAGACATGGAATGTACAATTTTCAAGTTAGCACTAACACCTGCCCTGTTAGTGCTCCAGCCTCCTCATTCTGCTCATCCCATGGCATTTCCTGGGCATACGTGTTCTGTAGAGAAACTGTATGTGGATTAATATGAACCTCGTATGTCTAACTCCTTTGCCACTTTGCATGTATAAGCCCTGCTGAGCTCTGTTCAAATGCCATGAGTAGAGTACTTCCACCATTTGGACACTGCTTGTAGGTAGATCTCTGCTTCATGTTTCCTCTGAGGGAGTTTATTCTAACACACATTCTCTCTCATACTTGAAAAAAAAGTTTGCTTTAAAGAACTTGCAGTTCTGTAGAGACTTTTGTATGGCACTTTGAAACAGCTTTTGTCATGTGTCAAAAAAAAAAAAAGAAAAAGGCTTCTCCCGTGCCCTGCATTATCATACTTTGTCTTCTGAACTGAATTACAGAGTAGGGAATGTATTATCAGAGTCTGGTCGTGAAGTTACATTTGTAGAAGTCTCTAGAGATGTTTGGTTTATGGAAACTGTTTTCCTTTCTCTCTATTGGCTTTTTACACAGATGTTTCCTCCAGCATTTTTTTCTTTTGTACTTGCACTTTAAATATACATAGAGACAAGTCACTGGGTGGAGAGATTACTAGCTCTAGGAATGTTTTATTTATTTCCAAAAGTAATTTTCTAATATTATCCTTCAACTCTGTCCATTTGGAGGTTGGTGCCTTGGAACAGGCAATGCTGGATGCTTTAGTCATGGATCGTGTAGATTTTGTTAAACTGTTAATAGAACACGGAGTGAACATGCACCGTTTTCTTACCATATCTCGTTTGGAAGAACTCTACAATACAGTGAGTATTTGAAATCCCAGTGTACCACTTTAGAAATGAAAGCCTGGAAACAAATCTGTTTTGCTTAAGGGGTGTGATGATTAGGCCATGTTTTTCTGAAGGCTTTTTGAAAAAAAAAACAAAAAAGGAAAATTTATGGGTTTGGTTACTTTTGATTGTAATGTGGGGGTTTGGGAATGGTGTACCAGGTTGTTATTTTTGACTGTCACTAGCTTGGGTAGTCATTGGAAGATGATAAGAAATATGTTCAGATTTTAATCTGATATGTAATACATGCTCACCTTGCTGAAAATGATTTGTTGTTTAGACCAAAGCTATATCAGCTTCTTTCTAGAATAAGTCAAGATTTAAGATAGTGGAGATGTTGCTGATTGGTGTTGAAGTTTTTTTGAAGATTTGTAGGTAGAGTGGGGAGAGTTTGAATCACAGTAGTTTATTTTGTAGATTTTTTTAAGCTGCTATATTAATTATGTTATGCTACGTTATGTTATATTTCTTATATATATTATATGTATTGATTTTCTAGTATAGAGTGACGTGTTTGTTTACTGTCTTTTCTATTCACACCACAGAAACAAGGACCATCAAATCTGCTTTTACACCATCTAGTTCGAGATGTGAAACAGGTAATAGACATAGGAAAGGCTGAGGACAAAAATGCTAGATTAATACTTCAGTGTCCACTGGCAAGCTGCTATTAGATAATACAGGGGAATTTTGGTAATAGAAGTGACAGCTTCATTACTGCAGTGCTAAATGGTTTCATCTTAATTCCACTGACCCCCTAAGCAATTAACCAATATACTGCTGCTGAGGCTCCCAAGGGTCCTGTACCTTAATTTCAAAACCCAGTAGTTCATCCAGATCAGACTCTCTTTCTCACATTACTAAATTGACATTTTGAAGTGATGGTACAAAAGACTTAGTGAATTAGTGCAGTGGTTATGCTCCTTGCTTTAAGGTTTAATGTTTTTTCCCCAAAGTTAAGGTCTTTCCTTGTTAGAGCAGTAGATAAGATATTGTGACAAGAGAAAAGACAGCAGAAGGGATATTGTGACAAGAGATAATATTTGGATGTGGTGCATTGCCTAGGAGAACAGAAGGTGGGAGTAGATGACTACTGCATGCAGCACTGGTTCCATTAGTGATTTAGTAGCAGCCTTGTTATTTAGATACATCATTAATTTATTTCACAATTCTGTTATCTGTTGTTCCTCACAGCACTGCTTAGCCAGAAAGGGATGAGCTGTTCTTTATGCATCCACACTTCAAGACAGGAGATTTCTAGATCCAAATCTAGACTAATTGGCTAATTCTTTCCAAGGTGTGATTGCTAAGATAAAATGAAATGGCAAGTCTATTTGCAGAGTTCTGTTGTATTTGTGGTATTGTTTTGCTACTGTGGATGACTTTCATGTCAATCCCATTAATGATTCTTTAGATAGATGTAGGGTATCCTGGTCTCCCAAACAAACTGTTTTCTGTGTTTTTTCATACTGATGGACATATTCAAGATCTAGTACATGTTATAAATCTGGAATCTCTATGTTGAAAGGTCTAAATCTTGAAAAAACATTGAGCTTCTCCAGACTGCGAAAATTCTCTTCTTCACTGAAGTGATTGATATGATCACTTCACTAAAATCCATATATATATATATATATATATATATATATATATATATATATATATGTATGTATATATATTTGTCTTTATATATCTCAGGACACTTTGGGAAAACCCAGTGTGTGATCTAAAGAGAAGCTTTTGGCACCTGACATACAGTAAGGGAATTAATGTAAAAAATTAATGTTTGCACAATTTCAATACTTTCTTTGCCTTTGTGTAAGCTAAGTTTGGGATCTGCAAACAGGTCTAAATGCTGAAAAGCCTTATTTACCTGAGCTTCTGTAAGTTCACATAAGTGTTTTGTGAAGGGGTTGTGCAGTTGCAGTCTGATTAAACCTGGTGACATGGTAGTTGGGTCAGTCAACAGAGTGATGTGACCCTGGATTTTAGAATATTTTCTTTTACTGTGAACAGCTTTGATGCTGCTGCAATTGAATGAAGATACATGCAGTCTGCTCTGATGATGTAAAAAATGGGGATTAGTGCACAGAGAAGTATCTACAAGCTTAGGCATTCAAAAATACTTGCCTAACTCTCAGTGACCTGGGACTGAGTGGCCTTAGCTGACTGTACTGAGGTTTGCTACTGAAGTATATTGAAAAAACACCCTCAGTTTCACAGTCTGAAAGGCTTACACTGCCAGGAATACATAACATTTCTGATCCCATTTATATACAGGCTCATTTTTCACTTCAAAGAGTTGCAGTTGAGGTTTTACCAATAAGTTTTAAAATCTGCATGGAAGAGAATTTATTCTTCAGAGAATTTGTCATAAACCTTGGGTCTTTGAAAGACAGTGGAGGTTAGATGGGCACTGGTGCTTTAAGCAGAAGAGGTGAGATAGTCAGAAGGTAGAGCTAGTGCATGTACTGCTCTTGTCCTAGCTGTCAAGACAGTCTTGAGCCTCAACAGGATATTTCCAGTCTCTGGGAATTATTACTCTGCTTCAGCTTAAATACATGCTTCAGCTACTTCAGTTTTAGTTAATCAAAGTGCTTGATTGTACTATGCTAATTTTCTCTTGTGAGAAGGTTTTTATCTGTACCTCTGCTGTTGGTCCTTGTCCAGAAGAACTGTTACCCTTACTGTTGGATGCAGCTGATCTTGTGAACATTGCAAAATATGCAATGTGGGTACAGTGAACTGCAGGAATCACATTTCCCCCTCTTTTCTAGAAGAGTTCCATGTGCGTAATGAATGTGTACACTTTCTTGACACATTTTTCCAGATTTTCCCTTACAATAGGAGGGCTATAACATGGTTGAATGTTGCATATAACAGCATCATGAAATGTTTGTGATGTTTGGTGTTTCAGAATAGCCTTTCTTTGGATTACAAGATATCACTGATTGACATTGGACTGGTGATAGAATACCTCCTTGGTGAAGCTTATCAGAGCAGCTACACAAGGAAGCATTTCCGAATTCTCTACAATGATCTCTACAGAAAACACAAGGTAGCTTCTTCCAAAACACTGGTTACCAAGAAAAGCCAAAATGTGACACCTGAAAATAGCTCATATTGTCATCCTGGTTTGTCTGAGGAGTATCATGTAAATGTGGGCCATGCTTGTCTGTTTGAGAACTGTAGAGAGGTTGCAAATAAAGGAGAGATATCCCCAAGAGTATTGTTGGTTGTTAAATTATTTATTAGTTCAGTAAATTTACCTTTGTGTCCAGTATCTGGGTTATATTTTGTCTATCAATAAGGTATGACAAGACTGTCCCAACCACCATTTTCTCTTTTTTGAAACAGTTACATATTTACTTCTTGCAGCTTGAACCGCCTCATGGAAATACTAAATTCCACATGTCTTGAAGTAGACTTAGGGCATGCCAGCATTCTCCCTGTTGATTTCCGAAAACCAGTAGGTTAAAAACAGCTAAACTTCTCAATAAATTAGTTCAAAGTCATTCCCAACATTGCAGAAGGTGTAGATTTACTGCATAAAAGTGACCCCCAGTTTTTGGAGTAAAACTGGACATTTAAGTACTTCCATATGTTAAAAAACAAACAAAAAAACCCTCCCATACCCATGAAATGTTTCCATGACTAAGAGAAAAGCCTCATAATTATCAGGGAAAATGAGAAAAAGTAATGGAACCTGTAACTTGGAGTGACTAGAAACAGAGAGACAGAGCTTTCTGTGTGTCACTAGTTTTTTAGCACAATGCTTTAAAAAGATGTGAGAAGTTCTAACACTTTGCTCTTTCCTAATGAAATATGACCTTAATGGTGATAGGTGAAACTATATAATCATATAATTAGGAATTGTTGGGAAGAGCATTAGTGTTTCAGCTGTTAACATCCTTCCCTCTTAGCCAACACTGAACAAAATTTACAGAGATGCTGGATGTGCTATCCTTCAAAGGAAATTATCAGCAAAAAGTTCGGAGAGTTCTGTCTTTCAAACAGCTTATGGCACATTTTATAAAGGTTGGCACTCAGAAGAGCATCCAGACTGAGCAATTCCATCTGTTGAAACCCTGCTTGTTGCGATTCATGGATGCTATGAGTGGAAAATAACAATTTTGAATTCAGAGACTCAGAAAAATATTTATTTGTTAACTGAGATGTGAAACAGGACATTTTTTTTCCTTGATGGTATAAGTTTCAGTGGTAGTTATGGTGATTTTTGACTCACTGGTTTTTGAATAACATCAATTTCTACATGCACTATTTTATGTGCATGTAGTTTTCTGCAAATACCAGAAAACTTTATTTCTAATTTGTATTTCTCTTCTTATGTTTTATGGTTTGCTTTTGGATCTAGAGAGCAGTCTCCAGCTTGCCTCAAAGCCTGTCTCATGCCTTTCATCAGAGTAATCAGATGGATAGTGGAATGGGATCCACTGAAAGTACTTTGCATTCTCAGTTCTTCAGGACTGCACAGCCTTACAAATACAAGGTAATATAATTGCTTATTCTATCTAGACTTTGCTTAGGACATATCAGGCTGTTAATAATTTTATTGACAAGTTTTAGACATGCTGGTCAGGCTCTTAGTTTTTATAATTCTACTTAAATTGCAGTGGAAACAATGCTTTACTGCTCACTGCTCACAAAGTACAAATCATGCCATTTTATTGGTGAAACCAAGCTCAGACTCTATGATAATTTTTAACTTCCATCCTTTAGTTGCTAAGGGCTTTAATTCACTGATGTGTAGTATCACCAAATATCTGAGTATCAAGCATGTGTGAAAACTCTTCTGAATTTGGAATAAACATAGGAGTTTTCTGACTTTCCTAATGCTTTCTCATAATTGGCTTATTGAAGTGCTACAGTAAGACTGTTAAGAAGAAGAAGAACATTCAGAGAAAGAATGATAGAAGAGCAAAGATTTGCTTTAATATTAGCTTTAATAGATAGCTTTTATCTATCTATCTATCTATCTATCTATCTGACAAAACATTAAAGTGAAATGGATTTAAATGGCTGTGCTGGAATTAGTCAGAGCCAAAAAGAACCCATGACAGCACTGAGACTTCCTCACCTACATCAGTAAGACTCTTTTTCCTGTACCATGCACCGAGAAATACCCAGATGTGAAAGTATAGCAAGTGGGACAGAGGAAATAATCTTTAAGGATCTAAAGTGTATAATTCAGTCTACTGTGTACTTTTTCTTCTATCATGACACATATATAAAAGAGAGCAAAAGGAGATTCCATGGGGAATCATGATGTTTGGAGGGTGCCCAACACTATGGAAAGGGAAGTTATGAAAGGCATGGATGCAGAGCAAGGTGTATTTTTCCTTCATTAACATTACCAGATTCTTAGCATTGGTAATCTGAACATAATCCTAGCTGTGGTTTATGGCTTAAATTTATATAGCTATCAAATAATCTTCTACTTGCAATTCAGATTTGCGTGCAGTTTTATTTTCATGAATCTGAACCTCAACCATTCACTGGGATTTTCTTTGTGGTTTTTTTTCCTTCTTTTGTTTTTTTACAAATTTATAGGAAAGATCCAGCCCTTTCCCAAAGTATAAGAAGAAATCAAAAGAGGATGTAAACTACACAGAGAACTGTGAGTCAACTGGCTTCATCTACCCGTATAATGACCTGCTGGTTTGGGCAGTATTAATGAAAAGACAGAAGATGGCTATGTTCTTCTGGCAGCATGGAGAGGAAGCCATGGTCAAAGCTGTTGTTGCTTGTAAACTCTACAGAGCAATGGCACATGAAGCTAAACAGAGCAACATGGTGGATGACACTTCAGAAGAACTCAAGAAGTATTCAAAGTATGAGTTCTCCCTTCATTTCAGTTTAAGTTCTCTGGTGCTGAGAATTGTTAGAGACTGCTCTAATCCACTAAGAGTTACTAAAGTTAGTGATGCCGTGGATTATGGAGTATTAAAAAAATACTTTCAGATACTCACTATTGATGCTATATAATGGATCTATGTACAGGTGTGTAATGTTGAGAGTTAAAGGAAAACTATTTGCCTATTACCTGAATGCATATTTGAAAATATAGGTGAGTAATGTATAGTTCATTATCTGCTAAATGGTCAGGTGAAAGGCTGAAATTTCCTTTGCAGCTTTTCTTCCAGTTCAATTTGTTAAAAAGCCATATGGCACATAGGTCTGCACTGTTCAAATTTCTAGCAAGTAGTAATGAGCAAACCAAAATCAGTGCTTAAATCCTGCTGTGTGTAAGACTAAGTGGAAAGTGAGATACCTGATTGAATTAAAAGGGAAGTGGAACAAAAATTTTCTTTGAGTTTGTAATTTCCATTTAGTGTTTTCTGATAGTTTTTCTGGTTAGAAATGTATTTTCTGCTTTGTAGATTTCATGCTTAAGATTCAATAAAAACTTAAGGTGCAATAAAACGTACTTGGTTCTTTTGTATGCAGCTCCAAATCTTAATTTGAAGAAGGATATGTGCCTTCCAGTAAGAGTCTTCTCTGCAGAAGTGTTTTAAAGTCAGTCCAAAAAGAATAGACTTTTGCAACTGGCTGCAATGTTTGCCCACAGTGGCGGTGAATCTGTTGGTTGAAGCAAATACAGAGAACTTTGTTGGGTCCATTTTGATCACTGAGTGAGATTAAGAACAAAGCAAATGAAAAATGACAAAACAGGATGGCCCTAAACATTGTGATTAGGACTAAACAGTTAGGTTTACATCCCGAATTGTTTTTCACTAGGTATATTGATAAAGCAATGAGAAAAATGGGAGAAGGCATGCTTACTGAGATTGATAGCTGAACTTGAGTTACCAGAGTATTCACAGCAACCTCTTTTCAGCAGTAATTCTGAGTTTGGACTGAACCCTGTTATATTGACTGTTAATTCCTTTCTGCTTTAGGGAATTTGGGCAGCTTGCCTTAGATGTGCTGGACAAAGCATTCAAACAAAATGAGCAGATGGCCATGAAGTTGCTGACCTATGAACTGAAAAACTGGAGCAACTCCACGTGCTTGAAGCTGGCTGTGTCCGTGGGGCTGCGGCCTTTTGTGTCCCACACATGCACGCAGATGCTGCTGACCGACATGTGGATGGGACGCCTGAAGATGCGGAAGAACTCCTGGTTTAAGGTAGCATTGCTCTGTTTTTTTCTGACTATTTAGGTGCTATTTAGATGCCTAATATATGGTTTTTTTTTGGTTATGGACACAGCTAATGCAGTTTCAGACAGCTCTGCTTAAGCATATGTTGGAATGTGAACATCTGGGGAAAAAAAGCAAGGGAGGGAGGGAAAACAGTACTTGCTTCTGTTTTATTTCTTTGCAAAAGCATGTGTGGGATCACATTAGGAAGAAGGATTTTTTGTTGCTCTTCCCATTCTCTGAGCACTATTCAGTCCTTCCTCACCTGCTCTTGGTTCCCCACATTGCCTATTCCTTGCAGAGCTGCTGGTGGGAAGGATGCTTTCCAGACACAGGGAGCTGTATTGAAAGCATCCCAGATACAATGACACTCTTCAAAGCCAGAAATCAGGCAAGAGCAGCACAAATCTTCAGAGGCTGTCAGACTCTGTGATACAGATTCCCAGCACCAGTGACTCCTTCTGCAGCCAGTGGAATTGCACTGGGTTTGTGCTGGCACCAGGCATGGCTGACTGTGGCCTAAGGTTTATGCTATCACTGCTTAATTAATCTTGTGTCTCTCTTTTAGGTCATTATGAGTATTCTCCTGCCTCCCACCATCCTGATGCTGGAGTTTAAAAGCAAGGCAGAAATGTCTCATGTGCCTCAGTCCCAAGACTTCCATCAGTTATGGTATCACGGGGAACAGAGCCCAGTCAGCTCTAAAGATACTTTGGTTAGTCTGTGAGCATCAGTCATTTGTGTGCCAGAGTCTGTCTGTTTACCACAGTGCAGTTCTCAGGAGTGAGAAGATGCTCTTCAGGTGGAATGAAATGGCTGGAGGCCAGTTCTCTCCAGAAGTATGGATGAGGTCCCTAGTTTGGATATGGACTTAAGTGAATGTGGTACAAGTTACTTCATCTGTCCTGGATGTCACTTCTGTGCTGGCCATAATGAGAAAGTCCTTTCCAACCTCATGTGTATTGCTAGTGCAGGAAGGGAGCAGTCCTACCTGAGGCAGCTAGGAAAAGTGCTCACACACATTCTGCTTAATGTTAGCTTGTGATTTTATCTATCAGTCTCTAGCAGAAGAGACTGCTACTGATTTTCCTTAAATACTCTTATACAAAATACTGATCAGGCTACTGATTTTCCTTAAATACTCTTATACAAAATACTATACAAAATATACAGACAGTGTAGCTGTACCATATACTGCATCTTTCACAGAGTGCATGTTGATTATTGCAAATGAGATATTTGTAACCAGAAAAAAACAAGCTACAGTAATGGTTGGTGTATTCAGAACTAAGTTTAGACATTTGTGTCTGTCTTCCCTCTGAACCAACACTACCTTTGCAATTATAGACCATTGTTTTTTACTTAAAAAATGCTGTTTTCTTTTGAAGAGGGGTTATGATGTAGAAAAGGCTGTTCAGAAGTCTGATGAAAGCCAAGGAGATGGTGGACAAGGAAACCTGACTGGAACTAGAAAAATCTATGAGTTCTACAATGCACCAATTGTCAAGTTCTGGTTTCACACGGTTAGTCATCATTCTAGAACTTGGAGTGATAAACCCCTCCTTTGGTCCTTCAAATGCCACTTAATCCCGCTTTTACTTTTTCTAGCATGGATTTGCAGTCACTTAGTGGTGGGTGTAAATGGGAAGCCATTTGAATGTTTCTCTGACAGTTAAGTGTAAAGATTGTCTGCTAAATTCATGCAACTGAACTAAAAAAACCAAACCAAACCAAACCCAAAAACCCAGGAAAACAATCATAAGGAACTAAAGAAAAACTCAAGCACAGCCTTTTACAGTGGTCAGTTGCAAAGGCTGACATAGATTTGAAGGTGACCTTCTGTACCTTTAATACTTCACTGATATTCATTTCTTTCTTTAAGAATTGTCTCTGGAAAAGCAAATATTTATCTATAGGGGATCATTTGCTATAGGAAATGTAAATTTATTAAATCAGTTTTAGTAACCCTGTGTCAATAGAGCTCAGGATGTTTAAGATCAGGCTGTGATCATGTATTTTCCACCTAATATCGTTCCTGTGTTTTGGAAGGTACAGATTAATCAGCAGTAACCTATTTAACGTTGAGAATTGTTGCTCATCCCTAGGGAAGGCTAGGATAAAGGCATAAGACTGCCCTTGCATTCAAAGAATGGTGTGCAGATCACAGAATAAAATCACAGAATAGTTATTGTTGGAAGGGACCTCTGGAGACCATCTAGTCCAACATCCAAGATAAAAAAATCTGTCTCTTTTATGGGGATGAGCATATGCTGCAGTTGTTTACCTTCTGCTCCTACCTGTTTTTTCAGCATTAAGGTACCAATTTCTAATGATGTTTGGGGACATTCCCATAAAGCAAAGCAAAACAAAACAAAACAAAATTTTTAAGAACTGGAATAAAGATTCTGGGCTCAAAAATGTGTGGCAGTGTCCCAGTAGTTTGAGTACCTATAGTGAAGCCAAACAGCTGTTTTATTTGCAGAAATTTGCTTGAGGTTTTTGTGTGTATGGATTATACACCATGTGTTTTGCAGATGTCGTACTTGGCATTCCTCATGCTCTTTACTTACACTGTATTGGTGAAGATGGAACCAAAACCAAGTGTGCAAGAGTGGCTTGTTATCATTTATATTTTCACTACTGCTATTGAAAAAATCAGGGAGGTAAGTTTTTCCATTCCCATTCTCATTTTTCTTATAACCAAGGAAGACCTCTTTGAAGAATGCTAAATCCTGCTTTGTTTTATGGAGAATTATACAGAGAATTCATTTATTGGAATTCTTTTATTTGAAGACCAGTTCTTAGGCTGTCAAAATGCATCTCAAATTTTGGCCTTGATTCTCTACCTTTCTGTGTAGAGCTGGTTGGTAATGTGTAGGTGACTGCTGAATTGAGATTTAGAACCTTGATGTAGGCACCTGGTCCTTAATTTTCTTGAGCTGACCTAGTAGACTTCTTTTATTACTAGACTTCTAGTAAAAATTAGTAGACTTCTTTTATTACTAGACTCCTAGTAATAAAATTTGTCTTTAGATATTTAATCTGAGTGAGAACTTGTTATGAATTAATAGATGTTTTACATAGAATAATCTATGGCTCTTCCTCAAGTCTAGTCAGCCTTCCACAAATGCGCTTGGAAAAAACTACAATCAACTTTTAATGCTGGATTTATTGAACACACACACACACACACACACAAAAAGATACTCCAATCAAAATTATTGCAATTATTTGCAGTTGATTAGACCCAAGCTTCTGAATGCAACCTGAGCTCCAAACCTGAGTCTAGGGACAAATGCAGCAATGTATTTCCTCAATTATTGGATCTGCTCTGACATGCTTTCACTGCAGAATCAGCACATAACAAATCAGCAAACAGTAATGTGAATAGTCTTTGGTATGACTTTTGAAATGCTGTGCTTTCAGAGGAATAAAGCTAGCCACAAAAAGCCAGCCACAGTTCTGAGCAAAGGACACTGCAAATACAGATCACTCAGAAGGCTGTGAAATCAGTATGAGAGAGGTGAAGGATTCCAAGGGACAGTAAAAATACTTTTGAAATCATTGTTGTGCTCTTGCACCATCTTGATGCTGGGACAGCAGAAAGAACAGCTCTTCTTTCTGGTATCATTGGTTGGACACTTTGAAATTGATGTCTTTACTTGATTTTCTTTATCCATGTTCTAGTTCTGGTCTGTTGGCAAAGACTTTGTAGGACACTGTTTTAGCTGGGCAGCTGCTTAGCTGCTGAGGGCCTTGTTATATATAGCTGCAAACCTCTGTTGCTCTAGATTGTATCAAATAATTGCTGAAGCCTTAGGCCCTGCAACTAGTTACTCATGTGATTTAGTCTAGATCACTTGTCTACATTTATGTGGTCATCTGCATAAATTCTTGCAGGATCAGGGCATAATGTTTCAAAATCTCTCCTTTGCTTGGTACTTATCAGTGTAATCTCACATAGCACTGCATAATTGGCCTCACTTGTGGCAATGTGCAAACATTTTATTTGCC
Organism: Agelaius tricolor; assembly: GCF_023055355.1. Lineage (NCBI taxonomy): Eukaryota > Metazoa > Chordata > Aves > Passeriformes > Icteridae > Agelaius > Agelaius tricolor. The sequence continues at coordinate 8,792,979 of NW_027269287.1, forward strand.
TCCTCCCTAGGATTCCACTTCACATGCTTGCTCAGTGAAGCTTAAAATCCCTTTGGGGCACCTTACAGTTCAAGGAGTGAACATTTCATTCTTTACCTTGCTAGTTGCCAGCACTTCTTTTTTTAACCTGTCCTTGGCAGAATACAAGGATCTTTCATTATATTTTTGGTCTGAAATAAAGGACATTAGTTATTTTCCCAGGGGCAAGGTTAGGCCAGCACTTTCCATGACTTAGGGGTTAATGAAAAGGCCATTGCAGGTCGTGACCATCCCTCTAGAAAATGCTTGTTAATTTCTAATAATATGTGTGCATAACAATTCTTTACTGGCTGCTCTTTTCTGCTGAGCTATGTGCCCTTTAGTGAATAGATTCAGGTTCAGGATCCATTTCTTTTTCAGGAAGAGCTATCCCATTTGATGTGGCATACTTGAGCAACATGGCATGGTAGATTAAGTAAAAACCTCAATTGATGATGAATGGCAATATGCAGTAAATGGGTCCAAAACAAAAAAAAAAAAAAAAAAGGGGGGGGGGGAATGATGCATTCTCAAATATCATGAAATAATGCAGACTAATGCAGAAATAATGCAGAATAATGCAGAAAAGGTTAAATAATGTATATGTGATTTTAATGGCATTTTTCTCCCAATTCTACCTAGGTATTTATCTCAGAACCTGGAAAATTCTTTCAAAAGGTGAAGGTGTGGATTTATGAATATTGGAATTTTACTGATTCTGTAGCTATCATCCTGTTTATGATTGGTTTTGGTTTGCGGTGGTCCAACCCCCCTGTTCAAACTGCAGGGAGGCTGCTTTACTGCTTGGATATCATATTTTGGTACACTCGGCTCCTTGATCTTTTTGCTGTGAATCAGCATGCTGGCCCATACCTGACAATGATTGGGAAAATGGTAAGTACTGTGCTTTGGATCAGTATTTCTGTAGCTAAGGCATCTACCTTCAGGAATATGTAAAGCTCAGAAGTAACAGAAAAGGAGAAGTGGTCTAATGGCTCACAGTGAATGTTTTACTTGAAAATACCATGATTTTTTTGTTTGTGGGTTGACCAAAATCAGATTGCACTTTTCTTTAATTTATTAATTATATGGATTTATTCACAAAAGCCATTTTTACTTAATTCCTTAGAGAAGGGTTGTGTTTGAGTTAGTTTGCCAATCTCGCTTGGTAACAGGAGAAAGAAAAGTCACTGCTTCTTGGATATGAGCTCACTGTGACAGGTTATTCCCCCAGCTCTTGGAAACAGTATCATTATTGTTTTACTTGTTGATTCAAATAACTGCATCCTTGTTTATCTGTCACAATTTCTGTGAAATCCAAGTTAATCTTGTTTCTCTTTTGCTGTAAGAACTGTTGCTGAACAACTGTCTAGTCCTGGGGGACATGTGAAGATTCCTGCTGTAATTTGCCTCCTTTACTGAGACCTCTCTTCTTAATACTTTTATATTCTGTCTTTCATGGTGATTGTTTAGGAGGCAAAATAATTTTCACTGCTGTTCCTTCCTCTCAGTTTGAAAGAAGCACCACTGAGCAAAATCACCATTGTAAGATCTCTGCATTTTTTAGATCTTGCAACTGAGGCAAGTAGGGCTTTTTTGGTCTAAGATGATTTTAACATCTATAAAATGCTCATGTAGTCTAGGTCATAGAAACAAAATATTTTTATTTCCTCCAGCATATTAGATTATTACCCGTGGTTTTATATTCTGATTTGAAAAAACAGGGATTGATACTCTTCCCTAAAATGAATGTCGTCTTTATATATAATTAACACAACTAATTCTATTACACAAACATGTCTTCCAGACAGGAAACATGTTCTATATTGTGATCATGATGGCCATAGTCCTGCTGAGTTTTGGGGTGTCACGAAAGGCAATTCTTTCACCAGAGGAGCCTCCCTCTTGGACACTGGCTCGCGATATTGTATTTCAGCCCTACTGGATGATGTTTGGTGAGGTCTATGCTGGCGAAATAGATGGTAGGTAATTTTGATACTATAGCTCACGGCTTAAATTTAATATGTGGAGAAGCATGTCTTCTTTGGTCTTCTGAGTTTTGACTACCTACTGAGTCTGTTCTTCCTTAAACAGTTCTGATTTCAATATATGTATGTACATAATGGGTAATACTGCATGAATGAAGTTGAAAATACGAGCTTCTTTGTGAAAAATAAAGAGGATTAAACTTTAAAACCTTCAAATTTAGTGCTTCAAATTAAATATACTGCAAATATCAGGGCATAGTACATGGGAACTAATACTAAGATACTTCCTGGTCAGGGGATCTACCAGTGAAATAAATTTCCAGTTAAGTGAATCCAAAGCTCCTGATCTCTTGGAGAAAAGAGAAAAGCTGCCTTTAAGGAAGAAAGAATAAAGGAGGAAAAGAAAGGGAGAAATAAGCTGCCTGGCACTATTCTTAAACAGATAAACCATGTGCACATAGGAGAGCTAGAACCAATCAATGTAAATAGGAAAAATTGTGTACCTTGATTATGGCTTTCGCCTTGTTTCAGTAAGACAGAGGAATCAGGCACCCCAGAGATATTTAAGCATTACTGATGTAAGGCACTCTCATGCTACTGACTGAAGGTATAAGTAAAACAGTCCCTAAAATAGAAAAGAAGTAATCCAAAGAGAAATATATATTTAAGGTACATAGTTCAGCATAGACCCAATTAATTAAAATAATCGACCATGTTGCCTCCATTATTACTGCTGAAACAATCACATGTATTTTGGTTATATAAATCAAAATTCTTTTAATGAAAGCACACTGTTAAGTTCCCAGTTTAATCCATTTAATCACTTAATAATTCTAAACCTTGAGAAATTTGACACTTCCCAAATAAAGCTATGATTTCTCTAGTGACTCTTTATCCTGCAGAATATATCCCGAATTTCAGGCTGCTTCTTTATAAGTATGTTTCAAAGAGTTAAATTTGATTAACTCCTCCAAAGAGTTAAATTTGATTAGAAATTAAAAAGGTTGGGAAGTATTTATTTTTACAATTTAAAAACATCAGGAAGGATCCCCTAATTTTCACTATTTGTTGCTTTACGTCTGAGGCGCTCCTGCCTTAAGGATCAAAGATTTGGATTTCAGCTTACTTGGGTAAAAGCCATCCCCCAAATACATTTCAGCTGCGTATTCCCCCTTAACAAAAAGTGGAATGACTGGAATAATAACTGATTTGTATGAAGTGGTGCCTGCATCTTCTGGACAGTGGTAACTAAGGTGGTAGTAGCATAAAGGGGTCTCAGTTCTCCTTTCAGTAGATGTTGATCTTTAAGTTGGAAATTTAGTGATGTGAAATCTCTGTGGAATTAGTGAGGACTATTCTGTTTCTTGCTGAGACAAATGAGAAGCACAGGCCATTGCTGTGCTCTGCTCTGGTTCCTGTGCTACCCACGTTCTGTGTGTCTTTCATTTCCAGTTTGTGAAGCCAATGAAGACTGTCCTCCTGGCTCCTTTCTCACACCCTTTCTGCAAGCTGTCTACCTCTTTGTGCAGTACATCATCATGGTCAACTTGCTCATTGCATTCTTTAAGTAGGTACCTTGGTATATTGCTGCAAAAGCAACTAAGGTGTGTTGTGCCTGCACTTGTGGAAAGGTTTTCAGCAAAAATGTCTCAGCAAGGGCACGTTGATGGTGGTGTTGTACCCCATCAGCCATGGGGGTAAGTCAAATGAAGGAAAGAATGGTGGTAGCCAGATGGTGCAAGGAAAGGTATAGTGAGAAGACAGCTAAACTCTTTTGCCACTTAAAAAGAATGTGACTCTGTGAGAGTGGACAATTGCAGTTGGCAAAAAAACCAGCATTAATTCATCTCTTAAGTAGTTTTCCCTTCCTAAAAGTTGTATTTGTTGTGCTAAAAGCCTATATAACATTCATCACAGGGCAGGCCAAACTGGCAGATAAGTGGAAGGTGTTCAAGTGAGGAGGATAAAGGAGGAGTATGCTTTTCCTTTAGGAAATAATTTGAAAATTCGTACTTACTTTAAGCAATCCCATATGTTCTAGACTGAAATCTAACAGTAGTGTTTCCAGCAATTTGCCTTTTAATGTGTGCTGCCACAGTACAAAGGGGTTTTATAGTAATTCTATAGAAATTCATAGTACTTTACCAGTGTCTTTATAGTAATTCTAAACCCTTTATGTTTTAACAGGAGCCCCTTGTAGTGGAGCATGTTCTGTAAAATATTAGTAAAGAGCAGCCTAACCCAAGCAGTTATTTATTTTTTCTTATAGTTCTAGCAATTCTGGGGAAGAAAAAGTCAGCTGCAGTTTAAAAAAATTCAAATTAATAAAAGAACTCATTCACATGCAAAAACGCCTGAACTATCAAAACTCATTCTATTTCCACTTCCAATAAGAAATCCCTTTCCTGAAATTGTGTCAAGGAATCAAGCTATCATCTTACACATTATGTATTATTTTACATGTGTGAAATTGTTATCTGAATTATTTCTGGAACTAAACCTTTAGTAATGATGATATTGTAAATCTTCTGCGTTGTGATTTGATTGTTCCAGAAGTGGGACCAGAAATGGGTGGGTATGAGAAACACATTTAATTATGCTCTCAGAAGGAAAGTTGATGTTTTTGTGGTTATATGCTGGCTGTGTAGAATGACAGTGAATCTGAAATTACTAGAAATGGAATGCTAGAAACCACAACAATTCTTTCCTGTGCTTGAGTCTATCATAGTAGATACAGAAAATTATTCAGTGCAGTCATGTTTATTAATTCTGCAGCTCCCATGAGTATTCTGCAGAAGAATGGCTCATGTAGCTGCAAACTATTTTGTCACAGTCTTCCATTAGCCTGACACCTACTTTTAATCCAGTCCAAAGAGGCAAACAATGCTGAATTCTGTAGTTAGGGTATATATTAAAATTTAAATAGTATGACTGGGATTTCAAAGCCATGTCAGTAGCATCTTTTGCCCAGCTCCCATTAATGTGAATGGGAGTTGGATCTCCAAATCTGTTGGGCAGCTTTGAAGATCTCATTCTAAGTGCACTAGCTGCAGGCACATGACTTGCTAAGCTGATTTACCTCACTGAAGGAATGAGACCAGTGTTAGATTAGATCTGTAGACAAGTGTCTTGTGCTATATTGGGAATATTTACCCTCCTTCTCCTCTCCTCTGTGGCTCTCTCCTCAGTAATGTTTATTTTGACTTGAAATCCATCTCGAACAAGCTCTGGAAATACAACCGTTACCGCTACATCATGACCTACCGTGAGAAGCCGTGGCTGCCTCCACCCTTCATCCTCCTCAGTCACATTGGGCTTCTGGTAAAGTGCATCTTCCACCACCAGCCCCCAAATGAGTCGGACCAAGAGGAAGGAGATGTTGGACTAAGTAAGCTGGGAACCAAAAATAGTTCATCATCAGTCCCATCACTGTGGAGTTGAGCTCCAAAAAAAAAAAAAAAAAAAGGGATAATGCTTTGCTTTTGGCTGTTGCTGTGCTGCATACTGTGCATCAGTCAAGATACCTTACAACTCTGAGGTGAAATAAAGGGACAGCAACTTACTGTGTAGGAACTAAATAATATCTTATTTTCAAAGAAATTAAGCAGTGCCAAAGGTATGAATTTCTGTATGTTTGTCATGAGAAGACAAATAATTCCTTTATCACTACCTGGGGAAAGTAGCGGCAGAGCCCAAGGGTAGAGGAGATCCAGTGATTGCAGATGCAGAGAGGCTTCCTACCTCCTTGCTGCTTTTGTCCCTTTGTGCACTGGCTTATGACTGCACATTACCTTCTTCACTTTTCCCAGCCTTCACTTTTATCACCCAGAGAAGGGTGGTAAAGCCACTTTTCTTCATGCCAGATCTTTCCTAATGCCTCCTTAGTCCAGTTCCCTGTCCCACTTTCAACAGCTCTGCCAGGAGTAGCCTGGGCTATTGTGGGAAAAGGACCTCAAGATAATGAGATGGAAAGTAGTGGGGATTGGTGGTGGGTGTGAGGCAGGGGAAAAGGTGACTGTAACTACATCTAAAAAAAAATTGGGAAGCATTGGTATCTAGTATTGTACAGTCTCATCATTTTTGATGTATTGTAAACCCTGTGTATAGCCTTTGATGTATTGTAAACTGTGGTTTTTTTTGGAACTGGGCAAAGCATCCTTAAAAAGAGAACCCTAGAAGCAGCTCTGGTCCATGTGCAGTGGTGAGAGCACTGGGCATGGAAGGAAGAGGTCATGATGGCAAATGTTCTCTGGGCAGTGGCCATGAGTGACACAGAAACATAAGAGGTCTCAACTGTATTTCCAGGGGAAGCCTATAGTACAAGAAAGACTCCTCTTTCCTTGATAAACTGAGTATTGATTATGTAAAGAGTAGTGATAGACTGAGAGTTGGTGATCTGAAAGGTGGATGTATTGGAAATTTAGTGGGGGGAAGAGGAATGTTTTTTAGAAGGTTTTCATTCCAAGTTCTGTGTGGGTTTCTCTTTATATATAGTTGTAAGTTAAAAAAGCTTTTTCTTCTTTATTCCTAAGTTAGAGCCTGCATTTCTCTATTCCTGGTCACATCTCACAGCAGACACCAGGGAGCATGTATTTTCATGGGGCACTGGCATTGCGCCAGTGTCAAACCATGACACTGCTGAACTGTACTGCTGCTTCCTGGTTCAGCTCCCCCATCATGATGGTATACACCAGCCTGCCTTGGAAGTGCCATTGCTTGTTTTATGTGCAAGCACAGCATAAGTCAGTGGCATAGCATAGAGGGTGTCCTGTAAGGAGCTGAAGGAAAACTGCTTAGCACATCTGAAAATCCTTGCACAGAAGAGAGCTCATACTTTCTTTACCTTCCCTCAGAAGGAGAATTTTTTTCTGTTTAGCCACCTCTGGGCACCTTTTTCTATACACTTTTGCTTGATAGCTTTCTCTTACTTTAGTTTTGGTGTTGTTATAATTAACTGGTTTTCACAATGAGTACCCAGGGCCACCCTGTGGAAAATCAATACCAAGACACAGAGTAAGATTTTGGAGGAAAAAACACGGGTCAAATAGGGGAAAAAAGTGTCTGGAAGGTGACGAAGTCTCATTTGGAGTGAGGGGGGTCTTCACTGCTGAGCTGTGTGTTGCAGCTGAGTACTACATCCTTGTAGCAAACTCTGCCTTGTTGCTTGTAACAGGCACCTCTCTAGCACGTACAGTGAGGACTTTGGTACATAAAAAAGGACAGAAAAGAGGAGCTTGGAAAATGTGGAGTTTGAGCCAGAGAAGCAGCTTTCCACCATATGCATTTCTTTGTACTGCCTTGTAATGGAGCTGCTCTCTCAGAAGTCTTGGTGTGCTAGAAGAATAGCACCATGAGCAGCCCAAGTTATGGATTTTTAAACTTCTGAATGCTTTTTTCTCCCCAATAATCTTGGGGTGGAAGGTCTTAATGTTTTGTACATATGAACTTTTATCAAGGATATCTGAATGTTTTATAGATATGAGCGTATTAACTAATCAGGTGAAAAAAAAAAAGCTTTGCAGCTTTGAGCACCTGAATGGACTGTAATTGTTGTAGGTGACTAGCACTAATGAATGCCTGGGCCAAAATGGAGTGAAAGTTTTGTAAGGTTTGCATGTTCATATCTAAGTCTTGTGAATGACATATGTATAACAGAGTACAGGAAAAAATTTGTGAGAAAATTAATCTTTGTGAGCAGCCATTCAGATTTGTATTTTTGAAGCTTTAAAGAGGAGTGTACTGGAATTTTTGTCTGTGTGGTTTTGTTCCCTATGTAAGGAAAGACAAAATCACACATTTTCATGTATTTGAGTCTTTATACCGAAGCCCAAATTCATGCACTTAGGCCTGATTCATTCTTGTCAAAGGAGGGAGTGTAAACAAGTTTTTCGATGGGATTTTTTTAATTTTTTTTCCTCATGCATACTTATAAGTGATTGCAATTATTAACATGCTTCATACTGATTCCTACCTCCTTTATTCAGAGCTCTACCTCAGTGATGAGGAGTTAAAGAAACTCCATGACTTTGAGGAACAGTGTGTAGAAGAATATTTTCTTGAAAAGAATGAAAACCTGAGTTCCAGTGGCAGTGAAAGGATCCGTTTGACCACAGAAAGGTGTGTTTTTATACATATTTATGTTCTTTGTATAAATTTGTCATATAAAAAGACTTTGATAAGCTCATGCTTTTGAAGCTGGCTATGGCCACTATGAACATGCAGAGGCCTTGTTAATTTGATGGATCTGTGTCTATTTCTGTATCTGCATCTCTTTGAGGTGTATGTCAGATCTGTCTGGGCAGCCTTGCTGACAGAATTGCATCCCCAGACCTGCGCAGTGTGCACATGGTTAAAGGGGTACAGAGAGGTGCTGCTTGGTTTCACTTGTGCAGATCAGGTAGCACTACAAAAGCAAGCCAGAGAACAGCATACAATATGTAATTTTATTTAAAAGGTTAGTAGTGTACAGACACCGAGAGTATTACTTGTGATTGGGTATAATTGCTGTTTACAGAAACAGCCTGCAAACAAACCATTGTAGCATTATTTGCAATACAGTGTATTGGTTTACACCATGTCAATACACAACTACCAAATGGGTTTCAAAACAGTCAGTATTGGCCTAATTAAGCTTTTTATTGAAATCATTGGTAAATCTACCATTAAGTTTAATGGGAACAGTTAAAAAAAATGAACACTATAAAAAGTCTTACTGAATGCCAACAGTAATTTCATCTAACAAATTTGTTTTGCCAGAGAAAACATAACATTATTTTCTGCGAAATAATTTTCTTGGCTTCTTCAACACAGAAGCCAAGAAACATCCTCTCTAAAAGAAATTAAATAAGTAGTTTTGTTCAGAAAGTGCAGAATTGATTACTTCAAGAAGGTCTCATTTATTGGATAAATATATATCTGGAAAGGAAACACTCTTCACAGCATTGCATGACATTAATGCAATACATTAATTTAGATGAATAAAATGCTCCGGAACACTGGTCCTTGATTTGATATGGTAATGCCTTAATACTACATATTTTAGTTACTCTGTGACGAAGGAAAGAAATTACTACTGCATATTGCCTGCAGATAACTTATCATTATCTTAGTGATAAAGTAACAGAGATATCTTCAGGAAATATAAAGATACTGATTTGGTTAAATGATATAATTCCAGGCCAAGAAGTTCCTGCACTTTTCACTGGGTATTTGAGGATAATAAATAAGTCTTTGGTTTTTTGGGCAGTTCAATTTTATCGAAAGATAACCAATGCCATAAGATGCATAGAATCTGCTTCTGGAGGCCAAAATGTTCTTGGGAAGACCTGTTTCTCAGCAGTCTCTAATATTTGAACAATGCAAGATTAAATTAAAGAGTTTGTGTGAGTCTTATCCTTCTCATGCTTGCACAAGAAGTGTAAAATCAGGATGTCCAGCTGACATAAGTATACTTCATTTGCGTATATGTATGTATTCATATGCATATACCCAATGTAACCTGCCATCAATGTTTTAGTAGTTCTATGGCAATGAATGGGTATTACTAGGTAAGCAATTTTTAAAATATATATTCCTTGAGCAAAATGTCTGTTTCCTTAAGAAACCCACTGGCAGTTTGGCTGGGTTTTGTCAAATACAGGTATTAACGGCAATGAAAGTCACAACTTAAAAAAACACCCATTTGAAATGCTGAATTTTTGAAATTTATTAATGGTTTCTCTCATTATCTCTCCAACAGATGTAAAGATCTATGTTTTGGTATTTTAGTTATGTTTTCTTTTTCTACCTAGAGTGGAAGAGATGTTTCAACAACTTAAAGAAGTGCATGAGAAGGTATTTTATATCAAGGAGTCTTTACTCTCCCTGGACAGCCAGCTAGGACATTTGCAAGACCTGTCTGCCCTGACAGTGGACATCCTGAAAGTGCTTTCTGCTGTAGACACCTTGAAGGTGGAAGAAGCCTTACTGGCTGACACAAAACATCAAACCTGTAGGAAGCTGCCCCATAGCTGGAGCAATGCATTCTATTCCAAAACCTTGAGCAGCCTGGAGGGCTTGTGTGACAAGAAATACCACTATTACAGCATGCCACCCTCCCTCTTACGGAGCTTGGTAAGGACTCAGTCTCCATCAGAGTGCAAACTCTTGAAGTCTGAGGGTAACAAGGTGGTAGAAGACAGCTCTCAGAAGGTAGAAACAGATACACTCACTTCAGGAGTATCCTCTGAGACTAAGTCGACTCCTAGGTATGGGCAGTTTTTGCTGGTGCCCCCTGACCATCAGGGAGGGTCTTTTCCTGAGGATGTCACCTTAAATTTGTCCTTTTTGAACACTGCTGCCAAGTACAAGGCTGAAGCATTCAGAGATAACCTGCAAAGTGGCATTGTGGTTCCTCAAAACTTGCCGGGTATCAGCTTCCTTGGCAAAGAGACAGAAGGTTGCCAATGGAGCCAGAGAGACTTTGTTACTCATTTGCCATCAGAAAAGATTGATGCTGCAGAAGCTGATCATCCTCTTGATCTCCAGCTACCACTGGATATTGAAGAAAGTGTAGCATCCCCCTGTGATGACAGGGAAGAAACTGAAGGTGGTTATGTGAACTGGGGATTCTCTGAAGGTGATGAAAAAGGAGTTTTCATCTCAGATTCAAAGAAGAAAGTCCTGTGCCTCCATTCCTCCTATGAGAGGGATAACAATTGCCAGAACAATCCCACCAGGCATGTCCAGTTAAGTCATTCAAAGTCCTTCTCCTACAACTCTGTCAAGTCATGTCCCAGCAGCAGCATCTCTCAGAACAGGCTGAAGAGAAGCATCTCCTGGATCAGCCCTGTCTGGAGGGACTGGAGTTTCTGCAGAAGCAACAGCTTACCGTTCCCTAAGAAAGTGAGATCAGGAAAAGTCTGCAAGGCCATAGGAGGTAATTACAAAACATTAAATGTGTACAGTATCTTCTACTGGAGAGTCCAAGACATCACAAAAATGTTTCATTTGCACCCAGAAGGTATTAGATGCAGTGGAGAATGGGAGCTGAGAGTCCAGAGTTACCCTTTCACTTTGCTTGTGTGGGTCTGGGTGTTGGGAATATCCAAAGTGTGCCTGGTATCCAAGCTGCAACACACCTGTGTGCCAGCCACCCTGATCTGCCCCATCTCATGGAATTTCCATGTCTGCGGCTACACAGCCAGGTGGCAGAAGGACTGTGCTCACTCTGGGGAAGTCTCTTGCCCTGGGGATGCAAAGACAGAGTTGCAGGAATCAAAATACATTTCATGATCCCGTAGAGATATATTAGCAGTATCAGAGATGGGTGCATGGAGAATGAAAAGGCATACTTTTCTGTAGTCAGTCTAAATACCTCTCTGTCCCCCACCAGGTTTGCTTACCAAGTGTTAAAATACATCAGATTCAAGTTTTAATTATGAAGAGTATGACATGATGGATGACATTAGTTGTTTTATATCTTGTGATGGTGCACATCTTTGCATGGAACTACTTGAGTACTGAGTTTGGTTATCACAACTCTTTCTCAGGTTGCTTTAGACATCTGCCAGTTGTCAGTCCTATCAGATTTTCCCTTAGTAAACAGAAATTCTATAGCTCAAAGATGTTTTTTGACTCTTTCCTGCAGAATCTTTAGGATCCTGTGAGCTACACCACAGTGAGGCAACAAAAGCAAAACAGCAAAACAGAGACAGAAAGTCTGGGAGAGGAAAGAGGAATCAAAAACCTCTTCAGGTGCCGGTATGGGCAGATGCAAGAGAATTGTGTATCTCAAAATTGTCTTTTTCATTCCTTAAGAGTAGTTCCGCAGCGTCATTTAATTGAAAATGCAAACATTTAAAATGCTGCACACAAACTGCAGCATCTTCTGTGTGTATCTAGTTTTGGTCAATTTTATTTTTTTTGGATGTGTGGGATTTCTGTTTTGAATTGCTGCCATCCAGGGACTTTGTTATATCATGCTGATACTGATTTTGTGGTGATTCACAAGTGTAAATCATCGTTGCATTTCAGCTTTCAGGAGAACTTGTGGAGGCTTCATGTGATCTAGACTAGACTGAAGCAGTGACCATATCTGGGGGGGTTACAACTGTACTCAGGCAAGATAGGCCTCATAACATTTTCTCCCGCCTGCAAGAGTCCCATAGACTTTTCTCTGAATCCATCAAACATTTAGCACATTGCAGAAAGTATATTGATTGTGTATAGGTGTGGGGCAAATTTTGCAACTGAGTCTGTGTGTTCATAAATAAACATCTATTTCTAGAGCCTATAAAGAAATTTCTAGGGTCTTCATTATCTGGAAAGAATTATCACTGTTTAATGAGATGAATACTGAAGGCTAGTTTATTTACATAAGATACACATGTCAGCAAAGACTTGAACTTTGAAATCTAGTATCTCTCAAGGTATTAGGTCTCAAGGTTCAAATACCTTTAGAGAGTCTGAGACCACAGTACTTGCTAGACAAGAGCAACATGTCTTCTGGACTTTGTAACAAAACTGGGAAAATCTGTTTCTCAGTTGGGAGTACATTCATTCATTCACTGGCATTTCAGAGGTGCTCTGAAAGGCCACATCATAATGCTGTCAGAGGAACTGTAGAGATACTAGTCATCCTGTAAATTCAGTATTGTTTTGTCTGTGTCTTGGCAGGTGATTAGAGTGGATGATTGTCCCCAGAACACTCAAGTGAACTCAGAGCCTGCAGAAATCAGTATCTGGGATGAGCAGGAGATACACAGCAAGAATTGGCTCACCGTGTCTAATTTCAGTCAACTAAGTATGTTACATGTTACACAAAGTGAATTTCAGAACAGCTTTCAAAAAGAAGCAGTAAATGTAATTCAGAAAATCTAAGTGTCATCCACCATTTTCACCTTATGGCATAATTTTTATGGAATTAGACTTAATTTGTCTTGATAATTTATGCAACATTGAAGAGGCAAAAGAGTCATAGGATGGATGGAAGATCAGGTGAATCTTTTTGGGACCACTGCCTGTCTTCCATGGGAGATAGCTGAGTGCTAATCCTTAGGAATGAGTAGGAAGAATGATGTCTTTGTCTCCTCTCCTGAAGTGTCTTCTAAAGTAACATCTTCCAAAGTGGCATCCTGGCTAATTGCAAAAAATTAAACTCATTATTTTTCAGGACATTTACTCTCACAGGCAGTGCCATAATACTGTATTTGCTGGCAGATCCTCTGCCTGCATTATTCATTTCTCATTGCTCAGAAACATATCCTCCAAAGGGAAGAAGTTAATTCTGTATTGTCTCTTTTGGAGTAAAAAGGAATGGCATTCTGACCCTTCATTTAGTAATCTATCTCTTTCATTCTCAGACATTCTATGCATCATTCATCTCATCTTTCAGCTTTGCTATGATGTGGCTCACTGGTTTCATCCTGTGAGCTGCTGGGAGAAGTACTAGACAGAGCTGTGGCTCACTACCACTCAGCATTCAGCCCTCAGAGGAGGGCTGTACTCCAAAGTCTGCTGAAAAAGGTGGAAATAGTCTGTTTAGCCCTATGAAATTCTATCACTGTTTTTTTAACCCATTACACATTTACTGGGACAATATGGTGTATGGGTGTTTATTTTATAACACTGTGTAGCTACTTAGTTTATAGCAATAGAATTGTTCATTTACCCTCTTGAAATAGCTGACAGCTTCTCTTTTGACTAGGTTTGGAACGTCTCCATTACAAGCACCAGAAAATTAAAAATCCAGACTTTGGTAGGCATACCATACCATTCTGTGATTACCTGAGGCATTCTCGAGAGGTAAGACCTAGGATTACACATCGTAGTCCATAATTTTGGCTGGGATGAGCCCACAGTAGCTCTACAGTCATGCCTGGATTTGCCAATAGAGTTTCTTTGTCATGACATACCTTTTTGAGAGATGAGAATCTTTGTTTTCTTCTGGAACAGTGTACATGTGGAAGTAAATGAATAATTTAACAGCAGCTCTACTAATACTCTCCTAAGATTATTGAAATACAACATTAAATTATTGAATCGTCCAGTGGTTCTGAATATGAGCTTAGCCACAAATAACACGTGTTGATGTTTCATCAGGCAATGAGTGAGCACACAACTTGGTCTTGAACTTGTTGATGGGCAGAATGGATTAGAAGAAAATTATGGAGAGTTAACTACATAGCACTCACTTTTCCACACAGTCGTTTCTTACAAAAGGGTGGATAAATATTGATAATAATTGCAAAGCATGGATTTTTTAACCATTGTCTTATAAAAATTGTCTTTTATTATTTACCAGAATTAATCTGCAGCTCTGTAATCTAAAGTTTCTCTTGCTGTGTGAAAACTAATATAGGCTCCTTGAATTTGATGGAGCTAGACCAATTTATATTTCCTGAAGACTTGAACAGGAATCTGGGTTGTGGAAACCACTACCTGTTTTAAAATTATGTAGCTAATAGAAGAAATGGAATAGCTAATCAAAGAAAATGTACCATTCATTAAATTTTATAGGAATATCTCAGAGAAATGAAAGGAAATTACCAAAGAATAAATTAAGAAAAGGAAATGTGAGCGAATCCTTTCCTCTTTCTTTTCAAGAGCACCAAAGCACCCTTCCTTGTTGATTTCACTTATAGGACTTTTGGTTATTAAAATGGAGTTCTTTCAAAGACTAGCTTATTTTTCACTGAAAATGTTGTCATTTTCTTTTTTTTAGGAATAAAAATGAAACAGGTAATTTCAGTTACGCTGTTCTGAGTGTTGAGGAACTTGAATCCCATATACCTTGGATGATAGCTTTAATGTTTTAATTAAAAAAAATGTTGGGGTTTTGTATGAAAAAGTGACGAGAGAGAGAAATAGAAATAAATTTACTGATTTTGTATTCTGTAAAACTGAAACTTGGACTCAAAATCAATACATCTTTTAATTGTGAATCACAGGAGCAGCCAGGCAAAATAAAGTCAGGAAAACTCTGTGAGGTAACCAAGTAATCTGGTGTTTCATAGCTCATATTAAGATATATTCAGATAAGACACAAGTGTGATATTTTTTAAATTGTAAAAGAACCCATTCTGCTGATTAATAGCAGTATTGGAGTTATGTTGAAAACAGTTGTTTCTGAAACATCAACTTCAAATTCTTTATTCTTCCGAGGTACAGCCTCCAGTATCCACTGAATTGTTGTGCCTCTGTCTGGACTATGAAAGCTTATATTTACACTGAGATGTAACAAAGTTTCTGTATCCAACTGTTCCACTTGGAGAATAATGTATTTTAAAGATATGTATCTTTCTGAAAGTGAAGCTTCTCACTCATGGCATACCAGGGATTCAGAAATCCCACTTGATAGGAAGCAGAGAGCAAAGGAAGGGGTGTGTAGGCAGCTTTTGGTAAAGACTTTCTCGTCTTCAAAGCAAGGTACATGTTCAAATTATGAGAGAAATTTAAAAAAATTAAATTTATTTAAGTTTCAGTTTTAATTAAAAGTTGAATTTTACTTGATTCATCTTTAAACTTAGCTGTCCTTAAACTTTTGTGTGTGTGTGTTTTGAGGATTGAAATTGGTGTGAATACTATTGAGAAGAAAAATTCCATTTCTTACTACCATATTAGGAGGACCTGGCTGGCCCATTTTTTCCTAATATGGCTTGAAGTTTAAAAGATTATTTGAGCATTTCTTTAAATATAAGACCTTGAAAATATGTGATCTAAATATCCCTGGAAAGCTGCTCAGTGTGTTACGTTCTTCTGTTCCAGGGCTTATTTTCAACAACAGTAAAGGTTATGCCTACACTGGAATTTTCCAACATAAAGAAAGTTCTCTAATACTGTGCCTATTAGAAGACCTTTAACCAGCTTTGTGAGTGTATGGAGATATAGGTGGTGACCTGAGTATTTAATTCAAATTTCTGGAGACAACATGGAAAATGGCAATGTGAGCAAGTTATTTCCATTTTAGTGTAGGTATGGCAGTGCTATGATACACCTGCTGTCAGGGTCATTATTCATGTTAACAAAAATCATATCAACAACTGTTCTCAGCATTGTGTGAGCTGTGCAATGTGAATATGATAAAGATGTCCACATTTTACTGGTAAAAGTGTCTTTCTCTTTTTAGGATTTCAGTAATAGCGTATCTGGAAATATCAAGAAAAGTAATCTGAACAGGAACTCCTCGTATGTATCATTAGTATGTTAAGATATTCACCACAGGTTTTCAGAAAGAGATGTCTGTAGTGTCTGCAGGTTTCCATTTCAGTTCTGCAATATACTCAGGATGACAAATTCCTGAGACATGGAGAATTAAGGCCATTCAGTGTATTTAAGTTTATTTAAAGGAAATCTTACTAATGGAGATCAAAGAGATCCATTTAAAAAAGTGTATGATTTTAGGTGGAATAGACACCCTTTCTAATTCTAACAATAATTGAATTTTCTAATTCTGTCACTAAGATGAGAGCTGGACCTGATGATTTACAAGGTATTTTCCAGCCTTAATGATTCTGTGATTCTCTGGTGATTCCATGGTTCTATGGCCATAGCATCTTTAATTAGCCCTTTTTCCAATCTAGTTAGCATGAAAAACTGTATTTTCTTTTGCTGTGCAATTGCATGTTTTATTTTTTAGTAATTGCAATGCTAGCATCTCCTGAAAACTTCTCTCATTGACTGATTCATCTCTTTTGTACATTTACTAAATATTTAGCTCAGTTTTCTTCATGCATTTTCAGAAGTTATAAAGCTTTGATTATATTTATTAAAAGTATACTGATTTCACAAGTGGTTTCCATTTTCTTGTGATGCTTTTTTTTCCCAGATTGATTAATCATTATCATAATATTAGTAGGATTTTTGCTACATGCAGAGCTATCTTTATGTTTCTTTTCCTTCCTATTTTCATCAGTTTCTTCTAGACTTCTGGTTTTTTTTGGTTTTGTTTTTTTGTTTTGTTTTGTTTTTTTGTTTTTTTTTTTTTTTCTTTTCAGCACTGAGCAGGTAATTAGTAGAAGATACTAAAAAGCTGTCGCATCTCACCATGGGGAGAAGAGTTACTGGGGGTTTTATGCATACTCTGTGTGTGTTTGGGCCAGAGGAGCGGGGTTGGGTGTTCTGCTGCTGTTGTGGGTTTGGGGTTTTTAGGGTGTTTTTTCTTTTTTCTTTTTTTACACCCCACCATTTATAGAGAGTAGACAAACTGCACACTTACCAGCAGGATGTAGGGGCTGTTGAGTGTCCTGAATCTGTTGCTTAGTCTGTTGTCTTCAGTGGGATATCTCTGGTCTATGGGGTGAATCACATCTTCTGTGCTCTGTAACAAAGACTGCTTTAATGTAGCAGTGCTTTTGCAATCAGACTTGTTAATCCAAAGAATCACCAATTCTTATAAATTTTAAAAGTATGTTCTTGTACGAGGAATGGTAATGACAAAAGTAACTGTTAATGCATCTCAGCATTGACTAAAAACGAGCAGTTGTGTGTGTGATTGAAAACTCTGTAAATGATACTGCTATTGCAGTGTAAAAGATATGAATAGCAGTGCAGACTCAAGAGCAGTTCAACATAAAGCAGAGAAAGAAACACGTAGAGAAATTTGTCAGTTCTTCAATGCCTGAAGATTGTTTGCTCATGGCTTTGTTGAACAAAATTGCACTGAGGGTTATTTTGCCTTAAGATTGCTGAGTCATATATGATCCATGTGTACTAGTTTTTGCTTAATGACAGAAATAAATGCTGGATTAAAATATCAAATATTTGCTTTTAAACAGATTGAGATCTCCAGAGGAAACTGACAGTAAGTTTTTTATTGGTTGTCATTCATTTTAATTCCCATCTGCAATTCTCATGAAGACAATTCTGAAGCACAAAATCCAAAAAGAAGTTAATTTACTGTAGTTGAAGATTATAGCACAGACATTGTTTCCTGTGTTAATTTTTTACTTTAAAGTGAATGATTTTTTATGAGAAACATGTTGTTCTCATAACAACTGCATAATCTTAAAAGAAAAAGATATATTTTCACTCTAGTCTGACCAGTAATGTTGTCCTTTCAGCAGGAAGAAACTCTTTAAGATGCTGCTGCTTTGATCCTTAACAGTCCAAGTGATCTCCTGGGTTAAACCAGGGTGTATGTCTGAAGTTATAAGATTTTTAATGTATGCTTGATTTTTCAAATTGCAATTATTTGTAATACTTCTAGTTGGGTTGTCTACCTGGAATTGTGAAATCTGTGAAGGACTGAATTTATTATGAAATGCCTAATGAAGAAATTCACGGTTTTAGTGAGGAATCAGTTTGCTCCTCAAAAGCAGAGTGCTAGTGTGGTATTTGTTGTGTTTTTGTTCATATCCCAGTTTTCCTGGCATGACACTTAGCCGTAAGAGGCTGAGCAGCTGGCACCTATCTCTTTTTGAGATTAGCTGTGGTGCAGGAATCAATTGCTCCTAGTCTTATCTCCACTGCAAGTGATGCTCTTTGTGGGTCCATCTGTGCCCAGAACACTGCAGTGCTGAAGCATTCTGCTGCAAGCAAACTGAGTTGTAAGGCTGCTCTCGAGAGCACACCATTCTTTTGATTAAAATCCAGTTTTCCTATTCTCAAAAGGCCCCTTTTCATGTTTTGTTTTTTATGCAACACGCAAAATGCTGCAAAAGTAGATGGGTCCAGCAAGAAAAAAATCACAAGGGACTTTGAATCACTAAGAGGAGTGAAAAATGCTGACCCTTCCCCCAGTATCCATAGATGTTTTCATGTAAGATCTCTTTCACTAGATAAGGGACTAAAAGCAAATGGAATACACCAAGAAGAAAAGTGTAAAGTTCAAAAAATTTTGGTGAACATTGTTTTGATTATGTAATTTTTTGAAAATTAATAGTAGTACAGTATATATAGATACTGAAATCTGGCATTTTGAATTATGGTTTTCCAGGACAACAAAATTATTTCATCTAATTAATGAAAATGTGTTCCTTTTTCTTAGTTGTATTAAAAAGGCTTTTTTATAAAGCAAACATTTTTGGACCAAAATTGATCAGTCTGAGCATATGTAACCACCAAAAATGTTTGTCTGCTTATATTTTAACAGCACTTTGGATGCTGTGGGTTAATGGGAAAGTATTATTATAGTTTTGGTGCAATAGTACAGTTAATGGAATACTTAATGGAGGATGGAGTTGGAAAACATGTCTTTGGGAGGCCATGAAGCACAGTGGATAGTAAAATGCTTTTGATATCCATGGGGTCTAGCTGGCTTAACATCTCCTTGAGGTTAATATATGATTTTCCACACAATTTCCTTGAATAAATAAGTCTTCTGCCTACATTACACTGACAACTGAAATTTGGCAGTATACAGTACATGATAAAGTAGTTAAATCCCATAAGTAATTCTCTTTAGAATGCTGAGTCAGCAATTCTGATTAATCTGTTTTGTGACAAACTCTGGGATGGAAGGAATTTAAAAATACTGTATTTGTGTCTGCTATAATAATTAATACAACAATCTTTTAAACATTATTTCAGATATCTTCTCCTGCTTGAAAACATCTCAGGATTTGCATCTTCACTACTCAGGTAAGCAGGAGACACAAGAATGACAGCTGAGGAATTTAAGAAATTAAAACAAACATTAGTTGTCCCGTTGTCATCCACTGTGATTTTCATTTTGAGGACTTGCACAATTGCCCACTGCTAAGAAGGTTCTGTCTTAATTCATGTCTAACACCCCAATGAAAGGATTTTTGATTTTTTTTTCTGTTGATAATTGCTTCATTCTGGGTATTTATGGCAAATCCAGAGCAGAATGTAGGTAATCACTTTCAAGATATTAGTGGAAATCATGAATACAAGTCAGCTTCCTGAGCAGGCTGAGGAGGCACTACTAGTTTGTTTATAGCTGTCAGTCTCCTCACACCTCCCAAACCCTCCTTGGTACTTTCTGGAGTTCTTTTCTTCAGTTAATTGGTCCTGTACTACCTAATCTGTGTTTGTATATTTATGAACTCCCGAAAATCTGGCAGGGAATAAATCCTTTGAATGTTAATTTCCTGCAGTCCTGCCTTTTCCCAGGCTGAGTCTGCACGGATTTTCCCTCAAGGCCTAGATGTCAGTTTTCCAGGAGGAGAAGAGAGCAGAAATTGCCAGTAGATGTCACCATTGCCCACAGGACTTGGCCTCCGGGACAGGCAGGGCTGGAATAAACCAAAACGGCTAGCAGCCTTCTTAGGTCCAAAATCTAGAGAGTTTTCACTGGGAATAACACCTCCTGGCTTGCAATCAACTGTAGAGACATAGTTTCTCTGGCATGGTGGCATTGTTGCAGGTATTGATTTGTTGTTTGTCAGGCGGGCTATTTGAATTGATGTTGGATTTTTTAGCACAGATGGAAGTGGTTTCCCTTTTGAGCTGACAAATGTCTTCAGAGGTTTTCAGTGTATGTTTTCTTTCTGCAGGAAAATTAGGACAGAATTTAGCCAACTAGGCCCAAAAATCCTGCAATAGAATTCTGTACCATTTACTGCTTTTGTGTTATTCTTGCTATCAATTTGAGAAAGCAAATATAATCCTGCCTCTCTGCAGGATTATACCCAAAAGAACTAGATCTTTGTCCCAAGTTTGGCAGCTGCTGCATGTCCATGTCACATGGCTTCTCAAAGTTCCAGAGAGACTGCTGGCAGGGTCTGACAGATGGTATGGATTTTAGCAGCTCCTCTGTTCACATCCTTCTTCCTGCTATGCATGGATTTCATGATCAGTGTGCTCTTAGTGCAGCACCAAAGGAAGATCTTGTTTTTCAGTGCATGCTCCAACACTGTTCAGACATAGTAACCAACTCCTGTTGAATTTGGTATGTGTAAACAACCTTAAGCTGGAGTATGAAGTACAGATCTTCTCAAATGGGGACCCCAGTTCATAGGGTGGATGTGTCATGGGTGCCCTTTGCTCTGCCCTTCTGGACTCAATAATCTCCAATTACATCTTGCTTAAAGAGGTAATCTTAAAAGAAGGATAGCTGCTGACAAACTCCCTAAGTTCCATAATCTCCAGAGTTTGTTACCATGGCTTTTTTGTTCCTCTGCAAAGAAACACAGCTCTGCTGTGGTTAACTCTCTGCTTTGGTTCACTCTCTGCTTTGGACGATACTTTTGCCTTCATCCATTGACAGTCAGAACAGTGGCATCCAGGTTGCTTCCTACTTCTAGGAGTGCCTTGTTTTACATCTCCCTCCCCCTTCCTGATAACTCAGTCATGGTAAAGACAAATCCATAAGGATTTGGTTGGCTCTCTGAAGTTTTGAAGGTGTTTGCCTGAGAAATATGCTGCAAGTTAGGGAGATATAACAATGTTACTGATGTTTATTTTGGCAAGAAGCCTGAATGAAGAAACAGTACTCTGTGCAGGGGAAGCACCTTCAGGTGCTTCTAACCCTGACCAGACAGACAATGAAGGCAGCTGGAGTCAAGGCATCTCATCAGCACAGTGTGAGTGTGTGTTGCTGTACTGGAGTTGGCAGGAGCAGGATGCAGAAGCAGCCCTTTGTGAAAGGAGGAGGATGAGAAGATAGCAGAAGTCCTTCTAGGCAGGCTGCAAGGGGCTTTCCCAGAGAGCCTGCTTCTTTGGAAGGAGGGAATTTATGAACAGGGTGAGATACGTTGGGTCGGTATCTGGCCAGATGGGTTCATGGCTAGGTCCTGACAGTTATTCAGTACCAATTCACATAATTTTCTGGTGATGGAGAAGGGAGTCCCTTCATGTTGGGGTAGTGGAGGTTCACTTGTTTGTTGGTTTCTGTGTAGTGAGTATTCATGTGTGAATTGTTTGCCTCTCTTGTACCCTCTGTTATTAATTCTGCTGCTGTTACTTTCACTTTCCTATTTCATTGCTGTTTCCATTTGTCAGTTCCAGTAAATTGACCTTATATAAACCCATGGTTTTTAACTGTTGTGTCTCCAATCCTCTCCATTCCACAGCTGGGAGGAGAGGGAGGGAAATGAGCAAGCAGTGTTTGGTCTGGAATGTTTCAGTGGGAACAGTGATGTGGGGAGCACCATTCCTAAACCACAACAACCTTATTTGGTGTTTCACGTGAAACATGAAGAGCTGAG
Source organism: Agelaius tricolor (assembly GCF_023055355.1). Classification (NCBI taxonomy): domain Eukaryota; kingdom Metazoa; phylum Chordata; class Aves; order Passeriformes; family Icteridae; genus Agelaius; species Agelaius tricolor. Next base: position 8,815,075 of record NW_027269287.1, read on the forward strand.
ATAACCACAGATCTGGTAAGAGTGGGTGGTAAACAAGTACTTGTTGTATTAGGTATGTCACAATGCTGTAACCTAACCCTGTATGTTTCAGTGTAGGCACTATGTGCCCAATGAGGTGCTCCTTTTTGATGCTGGCAAGGGGGGTTATTTACAGACATGAACGAGATGGGGCTGCTGTGGAAAGTGCCTCGAGCTGTTTATTTTTCAGCATCAGTCTCATTACATTGGAAGCATCAGTCTCATTACATGGGAAGATGCCAGCAGCTCACAATCCAGGCAGCAGGCCAAGAAACTTAATGTTACAACTTACTTTATAAGCTTCTTGACCAATCACACAAAGCAAAAGCATATTGACAGTAGTTCAATCACCATAAACACACATACCTTTGGTTAAAACAATGCTTGTTTATTTCGAATACAATACCTGCTTGTGAGGCTTAAAACGCAATGCACAGAGCTCCATTATTAAGCTTTAACCTTCCTAATATCTTGCTAGATAAACTTTCTGCAGCTTAGGGAGCTATTCAGACAAGCGTTAATACACAGGCCATTGTTGTATTTGCCATTGCCTTTTCTACAGTTTAAATAATTTTTCTGACCTAACTCATGGCTGTTGCTTTAGCTCTACTCACAGTCCTGCTGTATCTGAGGCCTGCCTTTTGCAGCTTTCCCCAAAACCCTCTAATTTTCCCTCTAATTTTGTGGATTCCCACACCTTTTCAGAGCAAGGAGAGGGATCAGGATTGCTTTGTTGCTGAACTGTGTGATATCAGCTTATGAAATGATAACTTCAAGAGCAGTGAGGGTCATTTGTGATGTATATTCAGTGTTGGTCTTCTATCCTTACCTCAGGCACTGCCTTTAGGAAACCATTAACCATGTCCTGGCCTGTATCAGGCACAGCATTTCCAGCTGGTCAAGGGACATGATTGTCCTGCTCTGCTGTGCACTGGTGTGAGGTCTCACCTTGAGTTCTGTGTGCAGTTTGGGCACCACAACATGAAACAGACATTAAGCTGTTACAGACCATCCAGAAGAGGGCCATGAGGCCTGGAGCAGAAGCCTTGTCAGAAGCTGCAGAGGTCAGCAGCTGTCTGTTGAGCCTGGAGAAGAGGAGACTGAAGGTTGACTTCACTGCTGTCTTCACCATCCTCATGGAGGGAAGCAGAAGGGCAGGTACTGATCTCTTCACTCTTGTGACCAGTGGCAGGACTCAATGAACTGGCATGAAACTGAGTCAGAGGTTAATTAGTCAGGTTTGAGCTAGATATCAGGAAAAGGTTTTTCACCTGGGGAGTGTTTGGGTACTGGAACAGGCTCCTCAGGGAAGCAGTCATAGCACCAAGCCTGACAGAGCTCACAAAGAACTTGGAGGCACACAGTGTGGCTCTCAGGCACAGGGCCAGGATTTGGACTTGATGATCCTAATGGGTCTGCTTCCTAATGGGTCCCTCTGCATATTGTATGATACTGTGTTTCTGTAATAATTGTACCCAGTCTGTGAGCAGAACAGGGAAGGATTATTTTCCCCAGCTTTTCACTCCTTTTTCCTTCTTGAGACCTGTTACAACAGCTTTGGAGGATTTTAAATTCCCTTTGGATATTACAGAAATCATGCTTTTGTTGCTAAGTCTGCCAGGTCTCTTCAGTGCAGTCTTACACCCTGATTAGAAGAAGGGATTCTTAAGAGGGCCTTTCAGAGATCTACCCTGATGGTGGATAGTCATGATTGGTCTGTGATGTGGGAGAAAATGGGCCAGCTTTTGAAGGATTATTCTGCTCCAATGGCTTGGAAGTTCACCCCTGAACAACTACAGGACCCTGTTAACGTGGCAGAATATTTGAAAGAAAAATGCTGTGGCAGTTACAGAGAAACACAGAGTTCTGCAATGTCCAGGGCCCTGTTTACTCTTTATCTGACACTGCTCTCAACACTAGACTGCACCCTCAGGGGGAAGAAGAGGAAAGCAGAACAACAGGCACTGTGGCCACTCAAACTTCAGCTGAACCCCAGGAACAACCCATGATGGTACCAGTTGTTCCTATACAAAAGAAGAAATTCAAGCCCAGACAAGTTTGCATACTGAAGAGGAAGCAGGGCCCTCAGAATGGGAAGAAGAAATGGAGAAAATCATCCCCTAGCTACAAGGTATGTGAAAATTTTTCAGCCACCAGTCAGGAGAGTCCCTGCTGACCTGGTGGCTCTGGTGTTGGTGTATCACAGCCCATGATATGAAACTCTATGGTAATGCAACCAATCAGCTGGGATCCCTGTCCCAGGATGTGGGGATTCACAAAGGGATTGAGGATAGAGCAGAAACTCTCAGTGGCAACTTCTGTCAAGTGTGAGGGAATGGTGACTACCTAGCTCTGGCAATATGAAGATCATCTTTTTTTCCGCCCTACTGGCCTGCACCTTGGCTGTGGAAAGGTCTCTCTGGAGGACCTCTCTGCCACTGAGGGAGTCAACATCTCCTTCCATTTTTTGTCATCTGTGAATTTGCCTAGTAGTCCATCAAGCAAGATGAAGAGGAAATTTACCATGCCTTACCAGTATGGACCAGAGTCTCTGCTATTGGGAGCAAGTACCCCCATACTCAAGAGAGGGTACACACCATGAGGCAGCCTGGGTTTTTTCTGTGTGTGACCATGGAGAGGGCATGAAGAAGTGGGATGAAAAACCCACCTCTGCCCTAGCAGCTGAAGTATGTGAGTTGAAAGGAAGAACAACCACCAAATGTCACTCTAGTTTCCAGAATGTCCTCAGACAGAATAGGAGGGCTGGTGTTACTTTCAGTCCTCTTGAAGGGACTTTCAGCTTGTATTTACAAGAAGTGAACCGTTCTTTGACCAGAGTTAGAGGGGTCTTTCATTCAGCCAGGTCCTTCCTCGTCCAGGGGAAAGGGACAATCAGATCTCTTGGACTCTGTGGATGTCATGGCCTTGGCTCATCAGACTCACAAGAATATTGGGCTTTAGTTGACCCCAGAGTACAATGTACCTTGATGCCATCAAGATATTGAGGGGCAAAATCCATCTCTATTTCTGGGGTGACGGGGGGATCCCAACACATGACTGTACTGGAAGCTGAAGTGACTCTGGCTGGGAACAAATGGCAAACACGCCCCACTGTGACTGGCCTAGAAGCCCTGTGCATCCTGGGCACAGATTGCCTCAGGAGAGGGTATTTCAATGACCCAAAAATTAGGCTTTTGGGACAGCCGTAGAGACAGAGGAAGTTGGGCGACTGAACCTCTTGCCTGGTCTCTCAGAGGACCCCTCTGCTGTGAGGTGGCTGAGGATTGAAGAAGAACAGGTACTGATGGCTGCCACAACAGTGCAGTATCAGCAATATCACACCAACCAGGACTCCATGACCCCATCCATGAGGTGATTCTTGAGCTGCAGAGTCAGGGAGTGGCTAGCAAGACTTGCTCACTCTTTTATGACCCTAATTGGCCAGTGTGTCAGTCAGTGGAGAATGGAGACTGACAGTGGACTACCACGGCCTGAAGGAAGTCACACCACCACCATGCACTGCTGTGCCAGAGGTGCTGGAACTTCAGTGTGAGCTGGAGTCCAGGACAGCAAAGTGGTGTCACCATCAATATTGCAAATGTGTTTTTCTCTATTCCTTTAGCAGTAAAGGGCAGTCCAGTTTGCTTTCACTTGGAGGGATGTCCAGTACACCTGGAACCAGCTGCCCAAGAGGTGGAAATACAGCCACAGTATTTGTGTTGGACTGATCTAGACTGCTCTGAAAAGGGAGAGGCTCCAGAACATTTGCAATACATTAATGAGATCAACTTGTGAGACAACACAGCAGAGGAAGCTTTTGAGAATGGGGAGAAGATAATTCAAATCATCCTGAAGGCCAGTCCTGCCATAAGTCAAAGTAAGGTTTAGAGACTTGTGCTGGAAATTCAGTTTTCAGAAGTAAAATGGCAGGATGGACATTGTCAGATTCCAATGGACATAGTCAGCAAAATAGCAGCTATGTCCCCACCAAGCAGCAGCAAGGACACACAGACTGTCCTACATACTGTGAATTTTTGGCAAATGCATAGTCCATATTAGAGTCAGATTGTGAGTTCTCTCTATCTTGTGACTCAGAAGAAGAATGATTTCAAATGGGATCCTGAACAACAACAAGCTCTTAAACAAATTAAACAGGAGATTAATTTGTAGCAGTAGCCCTTGGGCCACTTAGGACTGGACAAGATGTGAAAACTGCTCTACACTGCAGATGAGGAGAATGGTCCTTCCTGGAGTCTCTGACAAAACGCACCCATGGAGGCTTGAGAATGATCCTTGTGGTTCTGGAGTCAAGAATACAAAGGACTCATGGCCCACCACACTCCAACTGAAAAAGACCCTGGCAGCTCATGAAGATGTTTGAGCTTCCTCAGAAGTGTTTGGCACCAAAGCACAGCTCCTCCTGGCACCCTGACTGCCAGTGCTGGGCTGGATGTTCAGAGAGGAAAGTCCCGCCACGGATCATGGCACTGATGACACATGGAGTAAGTGCATCACTCAGATCACACAACAAGCTTCAATAGGAAATCCCAAGCACCCAGGAATCTTGGAAGTCATCACAAATTGGCTCAAAGATGAAAATTTTGGAATATCTTTGGAAGCAGAGGAGGGAAAGGTGACTTGTGCTGAGGAGGTCCCAGCATTTAACCAGTTACCAGAAAATGAAGTTATATGGTCTCTTCACTGATGTTCCCTGCTCTATTGGAGGGTGCTCCCATCAAAAACAGAAAGCTGCTGTATGAAGTCCTACACGGTGAGTCACTGAAGCTGTGGGGGGACAAGGTGCATCAAGTCAGGTCACAGAGCTGAAAGCCATCGAGCTGGCTTTAGATATCGCTGAATGAGAGAAATGGCCAGTGCTGCACCTCTGCACTGACTTGTGGATGGCAGTAAATGCCCTGCAGGGGTGGCTGGACCAATGGAAAAAGATAAATAGGTAGTGCAGAGGTAAACCCATGTGGGCTGCTGAGTTCTGGAAAGACACTGGTGCTTATCAGAGAAGCTGCTGTGAAAGCACATCGTGTAGATGCACACACCCCCAAGGGCTGGGCTGCTGAAGAACATCAAAACAATGGACAGGTGGATTGGGCTGCTGCCATGGTTTGACACTAGCACAATGCCAGTGCCCCCATGAGGGTACCCTCTCCCTGGTTTCTGCTGTGAGATATGACCAGGAATAAGCAAAGCAGGCTTCCACTTAGAAATAAAGAAAACAAAACTTTATTAACTACACTACAACTATATATAAAAAGGAACACACAGGAAAAATGAAAACCTTACAAATACATTTCCTCCTCCCCCCACCAAATTTCCAATACAATACATCTATTCCCCAAATCACCAACTCTTGGTCCAGCACCACCCTTCAGACAATCCATCCTCAGTTCATCAAGAGAAGAAGAGTCCTTCTTGTACTATGGGCTTCCCCTGGAAACACAGCTGAAGCCTCGTGTGTTTCCGAGTCACTCGTGGCACCGCCCCGAGTACATCTGCCATTGTGACCTCTTGCTCTCATGTCCAGTGCTCTCACCACTGAACATGGACCAGAGCTGCTTCTAGGGTTGTCTTTTTAAGGATGCTCTGTCCCGTTCCAAAAAGAGCACAGTCTCACCTTCGGGACACCTGTCCCCCCCATATTTTTTCACCACCTGGGGCCGAGGGGTACCCACACTGAACCCTCTTGGTTCTGAGGCATTGCCTCCCCCTAGATGCAGTCTCGGTATCACAAGGAACATGGTTCTGTCCATGGCTGTACAAAAAGAGTCCAGCAAAAGCCACTCCATCATCTCTTCCCACTAGGATTCTTCTCTATTCTTCCGCTATTTCTCACTCGCCCAGACCTCTCTCGCACTTGCACATTTCCTTCTTCCATTTCATCTCTATCTCTCTTCTAGGAAAGGTTAATGTTCTGCAAAGTTTTCATTGTCCAAAAAAAGGGTTAAAAACTCGGACTCTGCCTTCTCAGGAACTCCCACAGCGGCTGGACACCTTCTCGCTGCATCCTCCTCCCCACTCCGCTTCTCCTTCTCAGCCATGCTGCCGGCACATGTTATCAAGTTTCAAGGTAGCACAGTCCCAGGCACAGGCTGTACTCTCTCTCTCTCTCTCTTGGGGGGGCTGCCCGATGCCTCCTGGTACTTCTCCCACCCTTCCATCCTCAGGGGCCTCTTCACCTCCCCTCTCGGTCCAGGCCTCGGCCTACCTCACCCGGCCGCATGGCTCCCCTGCCCTGCCCAGCAGCAGCAGCTGGACAGGGGAGAGACCCGAACTCTTTCCTCACCAGAACCCAAGAGAGCCCCCCAAGGGAGAGCTCTGCTTTTAACCCCGTGTTCTCAGAGGCGGACCCATGTCCTAATGGCCATATTAGATGCCAATATAAAATCTGAACATCCATTGGCCCAACCATAGCATCCCAAAAAACACATTTCCTGTCAAACCACCACAGCTGTCAAGAATAAAGTGTCATGGGTAGACCTGGGCTGGCATCATAAGGGTGATTATTTCTGGCTCATTGGGCCCATGACAGCCCAGGTCGTTAGGGAAGAGATGCAGCAATACAGATGGGCTTGTGAGTGAGGGGTGGATTAACCATGGACACTATTAACCATGGACATTATTGATAACTGTGAAATGTGCTGAAATGAAAAGGGGATAAAGCCTCTGTGGTATGGGGGGATGATGGTTAAAATATAAATATGGAGAGGCCTGGCATTGTATTGCACATGTGCAAAGGCAAGCTCTATGTAGATACAATGAGAAAAACATTGGATGGCAGAGATGCACCCTGTGCCTCACCCCACTGCCCAGAACACTGTCTTGGCACCCCATCAACAGGTCAGTCAGACAACAGGGCCCATTTCAAAAATAGCTTCATAGAACTCTGGGTCAGAGAGTACAGTATCAAAATGGGTATCGTGTTCTCTGTCATGCACCAGCCTCTAGGAATGTTGAACAATAAAATGGATTGCTACAAACCACATTGGTGGGATTTTCAAATATTGGTATCTAGATTTAGCAAAAACCACCTGGTTAGTTAACACTAGAGGCTCCACCAATCGAGCTCAACCAAAAGCTTCATGTACTGTAGAAGGGGATAAAGACCCTGTGATGCATATAAAGAATATATTTTGGAAGTCAGTTTGCATTAGCCTGTCTCAAGCAAAGTCAAACCCACCCATGGGAATGTTTTTGTTCAATGACCTGATTGCTCTTTTGGAGAAATGTAGATGCATGGGGAACAGGATGTGTACCTGAAGGGGATTTGATTTTTGAGTGAGAACAGTCTGTAATGTCAAACTGTGTGTGTATTTTTGGTTGCTGAATGACACTGGCTCTGTGTGCCATAACTACCATGGACAGTGAGTATGGACTGCTCCAGATACAGTGGTCATGAGCTCGTGATGAAGCTTGAAACCACTTGACAGCACACCAGCCCTCCTGCCCTGGAAGACATCTAGGACAGACAGAATCCACAGCATGGGCTCAAAGAACTCAAGAGATATCTTGGCCATTGATTATGGACATACCAGTGCTTATGTACACATACATCTCTATCTATGTATATAGTTGGAAGGTGTGTGGCTTGGTCATGAAGGACGTGGTACAGAAGAAGGGTGTATCTGACTTCTTTTTGGCAAGTGACTGGAGTTCTGTGGAATCCTACTATTTGTATCAGCTAGGGAAAAGGTGTAGGTGATACAGAAAAACTAATCTGTGTTGAATTATCTTGACAAAATTTGGTAAACCTGAGTGCTTTCTGACTTTTAGCTAACCATCATCATGCATGGGAGAATAGAACTGAAGTCTTTTCTACAGTGCTAGTCTGCCGCAACTCTTTAATTCTCCACCGACTAAAATAGTTTCATTATTTGTTCCCCAAGAGTGTAGGAGACTTCCTTCTCCAGTTTGCTTTGGCAGATCATTGAATAAAACAAACCTGATTTGCTTGGGTTGAAAAAGTGGAGTGCAGACCTAATTTCATGGCTTCTGGGTATCAAGAAATATCTTACTAAAGCAGCTCACCTCTTGCATTTCCTTCCAGTTGTTTTGGGGTTTGGTTTTGGTTGATTTGTTAGTTGGTTGGTTTTAAAAATCTGCGTCTTTGTCACCAGTTAGTTCTCACTCATCACCACTGAAAACTCTCTCTTTTAGAATGCACATCTCCAGGGTCTTGCAGATGTTTACACCTAACCTGCCCCTAAATGGACAAGTAGTACAGCTGAGGCCTGAGGCAGTTGCATCCGGGTTGTTGAAAGGTGTTTGGTTTCTTAAAAGAGGAAAAGTGAAGAATTTATCTCCATTTCCTAGGGTATATTAATTCTGAAATGTCTAAAGGAGACCTGGACTGTCAGCTGTCACTATAAATTACACTGACGTTAATCCTGTAGAAGAGACTGAAGCCTGTTGAAGCCTGTGTGAGAGTAATGACTGAATTTGGAATCTGGGTTATGATTCCAGATGCAAAGCTTTAATGCTAGCTGAGTTTCTGGTATCTTTCTCTCCTGTTTCTAGGACAGGGTTAATTACTTGCAGAAGCCAGCCAGGGGCCTGGCTAGGCCCAGAGGTTGTTCTCTACTATGTCAGGTCATTGCCAAGGCTTGGGGGGAAGGGAATCTCTTCTGGGGAGCAGGGGTTCCTTCTGGTTCAAGGTAGTGCTGTCTTGTCAGGGGTTTTCCATGTGAATTGTTAATTTTTTGTGCCCCTTGTCATCAGTTTGTTGCTGCTGTTCATTGCCTTATCTCGCTGCTGTTTCCAGCAAACTGTTCTTATCTCAACCCATGATCTTTAGCCTTTGTGCCTTCCATTCTCCTCTGCAGCCCCAGCAGAGGCAAGGGCAGGGGGAGGAGGAAGAGTGAGAGAACGGTGCATGGTTTGACATGTTTCAGTGGGAACACCAGATTGGGGAATATCTTTCCTGAAATACAACAGTGTGTAAAGGTGAGCTGCTGTCTGGGTAAAGCAAATGGTGATCAGATGTGACACAGTGTCACACTGCTGCCTCCTCCTTGGCTTTGCACACTACAGTAAAGTGCAGCCAAGCATTTTTGAAACTTAGCCAGCTTGTTTATTCAATCTAGCAGTGAAATCTTTGTTCTTTGCAGCTGTTGAAAGAAACAACTTAATGAGACTTGCTCAGACCATACCATTTACACCAGTCCAGCTCTTTGGTGAGTACCAACTTCTAGCTTATGTTTGCTTTATAAATAGTTGATGCATTATCTTTTAAAAACCGTGTTTGAGAAATTGTCTTGGATTTATTTCAACAGTTCTTCTTTTCTGAAAGAGACAAAACAAGAGAGAATGGTAGTTGTGCTGTAGTTAGGGACTTTTGGTGGTCACCTTTTCCAAGTCCTTCCATGGTCAATTGAGATCAGATTGCTGAGGCACTTGTGAATTGCATTTTGATTTTGTCTATAAATGGAGACTCCTCATTTTCATTGGCCAACCTCTTCCATTGTTTGATTGACCTAATCATGAATCCAGGGTTTCTATCTGTATTTGTTGGGGTTTCCCTTGCTGTATCTTGTATCTGTTAGTATTCACGTGACTGCTGTCAACCTCAGAGATGAGTCTAACTCCATCTTCTATGTATCCATCCTTAGGATACCTGAAGACAGCCAGAAGCTTCCCCTTAACCTTGATAACTTCATTCTTTCTGTTTCTCTCACACACACACTGACACAAACACAGATGCATATGTAAATCTATGTATAGGATATGCCATCAAGAAGAAAACCAGTAGTGATTTAAAGAGCATTATTCTTTTATCTGGCACAGAACACTTTTAGTGTCTTTAGTGTCAAGGACAAAAATCTTTGCTGTAACTGAAGAATGGTAGAGCGTAATCCATAAATTTTTGGGAAGAGTTCTGAAAATATTGTGCAGTATTGACTTACAACAGCAGAAGGTCTGCCTCTAGACTCTTGATATCTAGATGCTGCCTTCTCAATAGGCAGAATACTTTGTCTCACAGCAACTAATTGCTGATACTTGCAGCATCATAGGATTTCTTGGGACCTGATTGCTGTAGATAATTAATATAGCCATGGCGATATTGAGAATTCTAATCGTTGAAGCTCCCAGAAGAGCTTTCTAGGTATTAAACTGTCAAAAGATAATAAAATAAAGACTTAATGTAAGATTAAAAAATGTGTCTAGTTATACTATCTTTATTCAAGTGTCTGTCTTTTATGTAAGGTACTGACTTTTCCAGTTGCTTTATTTTAAATTAAAATGTGCCTAAATTACTGGATTCAACAGCATCTGCATTTGTGCTAATTGGTGAAAGGCAAGCTCAAAAGTGGGGAGGAAATCTACAAGGCTGAATTCACCTTGTAATTGCTTATGATGGTCTTTGCTATTTTGGCAATTTAGTTACCTCATCACACTTCCCTGTGAAAACCTATTTCTTATTAATTAATGTTACAAATTATGTGAGTTGTAGGAAGGAAAGCCAGATTTTAAAAAAATCAGTCTACTTTGCTGTTAGTTTACAAATGGCAACACAAAAGTGTTGTTGATTCTGCTGCAAGAGGAATGCCACTACAACTCTCCAGGGGGAAAGAGAATGCAACTGAGTTAAAAGTCACTAGGTTCTGCTTGCAGAAAACGTGTTACGAGCAGGAGCAGAACACCTCAAACATTTCATCATTGCATATAACATTGGAATTTCTAGAAAAAAAATAAAAATATTAGTTTAAAATACCAAAACTGTAAGCTTCCTGATAATTTCTGAACAAGCTTCCTGAACAAGCTTTAGCTTGTTCTCCTGGAAATGTATTTTTCAATTTAATTTCCCTGGCTCATCACATCATGGCCAAGTCACAATTTTTGAAACAAACTCAGCTCTCTGCAGCAAAAGGTGGCACTCTCGACTACAGCCCATATTGCATCAACTACAAAATTAAATCCCTTTAATATTCAATAACTATTACAAACTGTTTGCCTTGTTGTTATGATTTTTCCCCTAGATTTATTTTAAACTATTATTTAAACTGTTTTTAGACTAAGATTTGAATTCAGATGTTCTGCTCCTGCAAGTTTGTTTTGGTGTTTGTTGCTTTTTGGGGTTTACTTTGTGAAACACAGAGTTAAAAGAAAAATTCAGGGAGTGTTCCACAGATTAACTTAAAAGTCTTACTAAAAATTCTCCTTCCATATAAGTGCATAAAGAGAGGGAATTACACATGAGATATTTGGAGTTTGCACACTGGAGATAAAAATGGTGACCCTTTAAAAATATGTTCTTAAAATGACTGCTATGGACTAGAGTATCAGTGAGCCATGTTTGTGTGGAAGAATCCAGGAGGTCTTGAATTTATCATTGTTTAGAGGCTTAAGACAAGATGCTTGGACCACCTATTATCATAGTAGAAGAATGAATGTGTAGAAGAATAAATAGTGTAAGTTTAGGCTGGGGAAGTTTTCAGTCAGATGAACAGTTATGATAAAAAGTTCTCTTTTTAAAGAAGTGTGACTTAGAAAGGTGTGTAAAGAGGTATGTTATTTAAAGACACCAAATGAAAGTGCTGTTCTCTCCTGTTTCTGCCAGTGACTTTTGCTAACAAAACTTCTTTTTATTTAAGCCGGAGAGGAAGTGACAGTTTATCAGCTAGAAGAGAGTTCACCTATGAATCTTGATAAAAGCATGTCTTCCTGGTCCCAGTGTGGCACAACTGCAATGATCCAAGTCCTGTCACGGGAGGAGATGGATGGGGGTCTGCGGAGGGCCATGAAGGTCATTTGTACTTGGTCTGAGAGTGATGTATTAAAGCTGGGACAGGTTTTTATTGTGAAGTCTTTCCTGCCAGAGGTGGTTCAAGCTTGGCAAAAGATCTTTCACCATGGCACAGTATTACATCTCTGTCTGAGGGTGAGTTCAGACCTGAAGGAACAACACATCAGGCCTAGCCTGATATTAGACTTGTTAATGTCTTCAACAAGGTTGACATGTGTTTTGATGTTATCTTTTGGAAAGAAAAAAGGTTTTGAGGAAGTTGTATCTCCCATTTGTAAAAAATAGATAATCAGGGTATGTGTGTTGTGATTGTTCATTTTTTTGAAAAATTCATGACACTTTTCTTCATGAAAACGAAGAAAGGTGTCATGAAATGTTTATAACATTATCTTTTTTTTCAGGAGATTCAACAGCAAAGGGTTGCCCAGAAGTTAATCTATACCTTCAACCAAGTGAAGCCTCATACTATTCCCTATACTCCAAGGTAAATTCAAAGTACTAGGTGAAAGTCCCTAAAGTTTCTCTTTTCAGCCTCCTTTTCCATTGTAGGTTGCAATGATAATGCAGTGCCAATGATAATGTCTAAGGATAGGTAATGAACTTTTAAGAGGAAAGGTAGGCAGCTTTGAAGTTTGTTTTCATAGTTACATGTAGTGGAAAAATAAACATTCTGTTCCATAGACTTAAGCAAGAACTGCCTTTTACATAATTAACTAAAATAATTTGATGTGGCTCATTTACAGTGCACTAGGGTAAATCAGATTATGTTGTTTGTCCATAAACTATACTTTCTGATAAGGTGCTTTTTTTTAGAGGGTTGTGAGACCAAAAAAGCCTTTGTTCTCTCTATTGTTTGTACCTACCTACTGTTGTTGAAAATGCTCCAGTCAAAGAAGACATGTCCTCCTTTTTGGTATGTTTGCTCTGCATCTTGATGGCTGCTGACTGTTACCTTGCCAGCTGCTGACAGACAATATTTATATTTACAGGTTCCTGGAAGTTTTCCTCATTTACTGCCATTCAGCAAAGCAGTGGTTGACCATCGAGAAGTACATGACTGGTGAATTTCGGAAATACAACAACAACAATGGAGATGAGATTACTCCCATCAGCCTGCTGGAAGAGCTAATGCTGGCCTTCTCTCACTGGACCTACGTCTACACCCGTGGGGAGCTCCTGGTCCTGGATATGCAAGGTGACTGCTAGCATAGGACTGCTATTTGAAACCAGATGAAAAGTAATAATCTCAAAAGAGACTTTAGTACTGAGGGCCAAATTCTCACTTAGATGAGAAAATGCAAAGCTCAAAAAACCTCTGGATATCTGTTGTGTGATGCCAATAAATGAAAATCCACAGAAACAGTCTAGGTTAATGTAGGTGTAATGGGAAAATAATACTGCTTCAAATGCCTCCAGGCTGAAAGACCAAAAGAGCAGTTAGATAAACTGCAGGAACATTTAATCCAGCTCCAAAAAAGGCACTCCGCAGTTAAGGTAGTTGTATTTTTCATAAATAAATATTTTTATAAATGTATAAACAATACAGAGATTCAAATGTACTTGGGTACATACGCACACGATATGTATGTAAATCTGTCAAAAATGTGTGCACTTTCTGCATTTTTTATTGTTCATATTAATAGATCTGTATGCAGTTTAAATAAGCTGTAAACCTGAATGCTATTCACAAAGTCTAGTGACTCCTTCAAAGAGCATGTGATAATTTTACTGTACATATGTACGTGGGAAGATGGCATATTTTGAGGAGATAAAACAGTTGACAATGTTCAGATGAACATCACCCATAAAACAGTATAAACACTATCACTTTTCATTTCTGTCAAGGGAAAAGTCTATGGGTAGCCAGAGACTTAACATATTTATATTTTACGGCATCCAGAAGCTGTAAGTTACAAAAAAGATGTACTTATTATGCAAAATAAGCTTATAATTCCATCCTTGCCTTGATTTGCTTTAGCTGCATATAAAAAAAAAAGAAATTATACAGAAAGAATAAATGTGTCTCTGCCATAGCCTATGAGAATTTGAATGAAATTTGCTCAGGCTTATTACATAACTCTCAAAATTCCAGAGCAACTGTGTTGGCTCAAAAATGGAGAATATAAACATCTATGTAAATCTCAGTTTTCATCTTAAACAGAGATCAGCTATAGTTTTTGCCTCATATTTAATTCTCTAAATCTGAAACTCAGGAAAAGTGCAAAGGCTGCTCTCCTTGGAGTTCTACTAGGATGGATCTAGATAACAATTTACTATTTAATACCATGGCCATCTCCACATACACATATAAGTACATACACATTTTGCCTAATTTACATCAACTGAAATGGCCTATATTGCAGGCTGGGGGTATTTCAGCAGCATTATCCTGTCTCCAGAATCTTTATTTTTGTTGCAAAACTTAAAGTTACCATGTTGAAATAAAAAAAAAAAAAAAAAAATTACATATCACATGGTCATATGACCATATATTTTTCATTATTGTAAAAGCACAGCAATTTTTTCAGATTCAAGAAAAGATTATTTTCTAAAGGTAGTATACTTTAATCAGTTTGGCAAAAACTGCAACATAGGTGTCAAAATGTAATTATTTCTTTAATATGCTTCCTTCGCCACCCAAGTGGAGAAAGGGATAACAGATGCAAATATTTGCACATCATGAAGTTGTGACTTCTTGTGTTTGTTACCTTGAAGAGAATGTGTGTCTCAAAGTAGCTCTATTGATATTGGTAAGATCCGTATCTGATTAGTACCTTTACTCCAGGTAAAATAACAATGTTTTGGTTGGTCACATTTTAGTTAGTTGAGCTTCAACATATTTATTGTATTTTCATATACTTTCCATCTACAAATAAATTAACCTCAAAGCAGCTGAAGAACTGTAACTGTATTGCCAGTACTTTACAAATATTTATACTCGTAGCATTTTCATTCTCGCTCATGACCACTTTAACTATGACACTTTATGATATATCAATTAAATGGTTAATTACATCTTTTGTTAAGTGCCAGATTATGAAATCATGACTACCTTTCTTTGTAACACACACAATGTTTATTTGTTGTAGGTGTTGGGGAAAACCTTACAGATCCATCTGTGATTAAACCTGAAGATAAAAAGTAGGTTTCTTTCTGTTGAAATTGTCATTCATTTCAGACATTCAGCCAGCAGTCTGTATATTTTGGATGGTTTTCTATATTTTGTGGGGGAGGTTTTAATTTCTTTTTTCACATGGTGTTTGAGTTAAATGATAGTATGATGCCAATGGAGAGACTGGGTCTTCTCCCATGCTTTGAAGGACTCTGAGTGTCCCAGCTCTCACCGTGGGCTAAGAGGTGTATGAAAGGTGGGAGGGTCTGCGCTGCTGTGCTGGGAGCAATCTCTTCACAGAGCTGGACAAAGGATATGAATATGGCAGTCCAGTTTCCCCTGAGTTTTTTCTAGGAGTATATGGGGACACAATGGCTTAAGAGGATGAAGAGAGGGCCCCATGCCCCTCTCCAATAGGTTTTTGTTCTGCACTTAAACATGCAGCATGATTTCAGAAATGTGATATGAAGATGGTAAATCATGAGTGGAAACTTACAAAAACTGCATAGACTAGACACACAGAAACAGCAGTCTGCCTTTGTGAATCAAATTTCAGAATCAGAGCCATGGCTGTTCTCCCATTCTGTGACCTTGCTCTTCAGTGCTATTTCCTGCAGTAAGAGCAGAAGCAGTGCTGTTGATGGCTGCTCTCTTACAGCTCTCCTACACTTCCTAAACCCCATCCCTCTCCAGATCTGCCCTGACATCCCTGCCCCTCCCCTTTCTGGTGCTCATCTTGACTGACCCTTGCTCAGCTCGTGCCATTTGATTGAAGGGAAGTCTCATGTTTGGAAGGTAGGAAGGTAGGGAGATGCAAATGTAAATAGTTTAATTTAATATAAAGGGCAACTAACTATAGAAATGTCAGATTACTTGCCTACAACTTGGAAATCCAAGTTAATTTTGTAAGCAAGTTCTTAGTTCCGGAACCATAATCAGTATTTCAAAAAGATAATTAAACAACTGTCTTAATGTTTAATTATGACTGTTGGTGTATTGTACATATAAAATTTATATTGAAAACAACAAATATATGAGAGCAAAGATATGCTGAGTGCTTCTCACTGACAAAGTCTTTGCCCTAAGTAGACCATATGTTCATGACAGAAGCACATAGATAGCTCAAGTTAGAGATGCAGAGAGGTCAATCATGTAGTTGTTCTCAAGACTTTAGCAAAAAAAAGGCTTTTAAGGTACAGATGTATAAAATTCTGATTTTCTACTGTTCAAGTAGATTTTTAATGTCAGTGGTCACATAAACAGTAACAGTTATTGCTGTAAACAGCACAGAGGCACTGACCAAAGTAGTTCACAAGACAAGTCAGTTTATCCTCTTTAACATAAGGATAATATTTACCTACATTAATTACTGTGAAGTTTATTTTTATTAGTGTTCTTCTCTATTGTTTTTGCTATTAAATAATTTTGTTTACCAAGCTTATTTTTAGGACTTTTTATTGTTTATCATCTGCAAAATAGTTAGTCCTAGTTAGAGAGGAAGTGTTGATTAATTCATCAAACCCAGCTTGATTTTCTTGTATTCAGGGAAATTTTCAGAACAGCAACAGTGAAACTATATTGTTTGATTTAGGGCTATAAAGGAATAAGGCAGTGAAACTGTGGTGTTTTCTAATTCTAAGAAATGCTTTCTAAAAGAGTAATAAGAATTACACTGTAAAAGCACTGTCTTTGCTCTAACCTTCATTTGCTCACAGGAGAAACATTTCTGACAGAGGCAAGATGTATTTTAAGTTTTCTTTTGTAAGTAAGATACTTAGATAAGATCAAAACCTGCCTCAAAAGATACCTTGCATTCATGTTCTCTTGAAAACCTAGGATAAAATAGATGACTCCTGACTTATGGGGCTGATTGAAATTTTAGCTTTACTTATAGTTAAATTATTTATGTTTTGCTCTTTTAACTCCATCAATTTATTGGCTCATGTCATTTTCCTGTCATGTGTCATGTAAGTCTTTAATTTCATGCATCCCATATTGTGTTTTGGAAAGGTCTTTGCAATGGCAAAGTGTGACCTCCAGGTCTGTGGTAGTCCATAAGATAGCTTTATGTCTTGGTTTTATATCCAGGTCAAGACAAATATAATAGATCTGTTTGGAAAGTATGCCTAATGTTGTGACAGCTCAGACAGAACCTGAGATGGTGCAAATCAGTGTAAGATCTGGCCACAGGAACTTCATAGAATGTATGAAGGGATAAAGTGGTACAGATATGAGATTCACAAGAAGATTTCCTTTAAAACAGAAGTAATTGAGGCACAACAGCAAGGTTTAACACAGTCCTTGTAGACTTCTGCCCTACCCAAATGTTGAGAAGAATTGCCTCAAAAGCAATACTTTGGGTGCTTTTTGTAACATGTACTAGTTTGCAAGGCCAAAGTTAATGAGGGTAGAGTTTTCAGGGATATTATATGACATTCAGAGATGAAGAAAAGTGTTCTGATTTTCAGACTGAAAAGAACTGATACATTCACAGAGCATTTGTTTCCAATTGTTTGATATTATCACTGCCTGAAAGATTTTTCCTGTTTTTGTTTTTGTTTGTTTGGTTTTGTTTAGGTTTTTTTTCTTTTTTTTAATGTAAATATTTCTTTCTCATGCTACCTACTGACAACTCAGAGAAAAAAAAAATCAACAGTCTTCTCCTTCAATCTTTTTTTTTCATGTTAAACCACTCCCTAATCTTTACATGTTATGGTTTCTAGGCTGATGATCATTTCCCATTTATCCCCAGATTCCTTGAAATAATTTTCCAAATTTAAATGCAGTATTCCTCATGAAGCATTGTCTATAATGAGTAGACAGGAAAGGTTACTTCATGTATATTACAGAGAGTATACCTTTTTATCTCAAAACAGTGTGAGAAGATATCATTCTGTCTTACTTGCTTCACCTTGCTTGGAGTAATGGTTAGATTAGAGGAGGTATCAGAGTGGTTGTGTGGCCTTGAAATTAGCAAAGTCTTCCTAATTTCCTATATCTGTTCAAGCAAATACTTAGGAACACTCTATTTCTATAGCATTTCATCAGATTCCAGAAAAGCATAGAAATGGCTATACTGCATCATGTTATTTAAAGTTATTTAAGTATGGCCCTTGATTGATAATTCACTTCTTCCCTTGTTTGATGTATTAATTTGCATTATAAGATGATTAGATGAATGCTTCACAGGATCCAGGAGACACATATTCTCTAGGGTCTGCAAGAAAACAGAAAGATACTAAATTTTGTATAGTAGTTTCGGTTAATCATTGCTGTTGTCTTGTGTGAAAGGGAGAAGTTTCATGTTTGAACACTGTTTTCCTTAGAGAGAATATAGTTTTGTTAGTGTGAATTACAGATAGATTTGATAAAGTATTTTTTCTATAGCTTCTCAGAGCTGTAATTGATTTCAGATTTGGAAATGTGCTGTTTCCACTCTGCATGCCATTAAAATAAAATACTAGTATTTGTAAAGTTTCTTTGGAAGTGTTTCTTGTGTGCTGTGTTCCATAGTGTCTAGACTGTCAAATTCTTGAGAGTAAAGGTGCAGTTAAACTAAAATACAGTGCAGCTTTCAGACTACCTTAAGAATCTGTGGTAACTGTGGGGTACTTCCAATATGTGTGTGGATAGAGGTGGTTTCTGTTTGTAATTGTGGCAGTTTCTTTCAGAATATGCAATATAATTCCACAAATGGATCCCCTAGTAGCATTGATTAATTGGTCAGAGAACTGACACGTGGAGATGAGCACAGGATGAAGACTATAAATTTTAAAACCTTGCTTGTCAGCTGCATACTGTGGGTTTTGAGGTTTTAATATTTTTTTTTCATTTTTCTATGCTGCAGGTTTTTGTGGCTAGGGTTCTGCTAGACTTTGCATTTCTGGTTTTAATTGAAGAGAAAATAAGTCCTTGTTAGCTCTGTTTTATTCTCACATACCCTGCATCAAAACTGAAACCAGACTACTTGCTTGGGAAAAAGATGTGGCTGCAGCAGAATCATCCTGTGGCAAACGTCATCAAAATGTCACTGTGGCCAGATTTCCTTTCAGCCTCTTAGTAGGGACTGATGGGTCTGTCGTGTCTGCCTTTAGAGAAAAAAAAAAGTAGTGTGGGATATATGTAGGCTAGTATTTTACTGGAACTGACAGTTTTCTTGTCTCATATCTAAGAAAATTTGATGTGTATTAACCTTTGATTGTTTTGATAAAAAGGGTTAACTGATAAAAAAATTAAAAATGGCATCATCTCCCTCCCCTTTAATTGCTTCATTTTAGATTCACTGATTTTTTAAGAATATTTCTTTTAGGTCTGGAAAAATGGTATTTGGACCAGCAAACCTAGGAGAAGATGCAATAAGAAACTTCATTGCAAAGCATCGTTGTAATTCTTGCTGCAGAAAGCTGAAACTTCCCGGTATGCAAAGTAAAGATTAATTTTTAATCTATGTATAACTTTACAAGTGCAACGAAGTAAAGGTCTCAATGTGCTATAAAGACAAGAACTGAAATTCTATTGAGCTGAAAGACTCAGGTAGGTATAGTCTTCCTGTGCAAGGGCAGATATTAGAATACTACTCTTTTGCCTAACATCCATTTAAGAGTGGGAGCTCATCAACCTGATGTTGGCATTCAGCATGAAAGCTTCTTCCCATTGAATTTTTTCCCTTTCTTTGCTAAATGGGAGCCCATTTTTCCAGGATCATCACTGCAGCTACTATCTGCAATAATTTTTACAGTAAGAAAGAGTAACAATAGAAAATTTGCAATGCATCAGCTGGGGAAAACCTGGAGGTTTTCTGGCTCTGCTGCAGCCCCTACTTAGGCTTGGTTGGATTGCCTGTTGTTCACATTACATTTGGTAGAATGTGCTTCTATGTGATGTGTGGCACGTTTTAAAGACTGAAAGCCAAAATAGATTGCTTTCTGTATGACTTTCAGACACTGATTTTTTTTTTCTGTAGAGGAAGCTCCTTCCCTTCATGGCCTACATGAAGTAATAATTGCTATTTTATTCTGAAACAGAAACTGCAGTGTTATTGGTTTGATTATTTTTGTCTGTGGCAGCTGGAGATAATAGAGGGGAAAATCAGCTGAATGAATACAATCAGGGAAGGTTCATTCATATGGGCTCACACCACTGAGTTCCCCAGGGCTCTCAACTCCCTGCTTCTTATTTGCCTTGCTCCAGATTTTCTTCCTCCTGGAAACATCAAATAAACTGCCATGAGTTATTGGGTTGAACACTGCTTGAGATGTTTGTGCTTTTCAAACATTCACTTGGCTGCGTTATTGAATTTTTTTTCCTGCCATAGATTTGAGAAGAAGTGACTACACACTGGAAACTGCTGGTCCAGCCTTTGGAATAGAAGTGGAAGCAAGCACTGAAGAAGCTGATGATGCAGATAAGCCTTCTGAGTGTGATACACAGCTGTGAAGCAGAGAGCTCATGTGTTTGCATCCTTCAAAACCTGTTCTTTATCACTGCCAAGGGTTTGTCCAAAATAACAAAATACAGGTGACTGAGTGCAGCATCTGTCTGCCCTAGCTAGACTCTATAGACAAGGAATGAAAAGAATCAGCTTTATTTACTCCCCTTGCATTCTCTTGTGCTGGCCTTTCTTGTACAGATTAACAAATCACCAGGAGCAGGTCACCCCTTACCTGGATGAACTCTCTCATCAGTGCCATTTTTGATGATGTGGGTCATGGTTCCAAGTTATATTTTCTTAGGAAGATGATTGTGACAAGTTTATTTCCAAGTGGTAGTAATTTTTGTTTCTCTTTCTGCTCCTTACTAAATAAATGAATGTGTACGTGTGCAAATAATTAATTTTCAGTCAGAGCCCACTCAGCCCCATGATCACTTTTCTTGAGTGTAAAAGGCTCTTCAGGAAATTGCAGAAATACTACTTTCTCTTTATTATTGATTTTGATGCAGAGATAAGCCAAGAATAAATAAGCCAAGAATAAAGTTTTGGTTTAAACAGTAGTCATGACAGACTGAAAAATTTTGTAGGAAGCTTTTCTTCAAATATTTTCACATACTAAGAAAAAGTTGCACAATAAAGCAGCAGATTATTGGACCCACAACCATCAATTTTTCTCATCTTGAGCTGATGAAGGTGAATATTCTGTGGATTTAATACAAACATTTTGAATATAATCTGACTTTTAGGACTTGCCTGTCTTAACAATATTTTAGCTTCTGAATGTTTTAAAGTTGCAATTGGAAGAAAGATTTTAGAAGTCACAAAGAATAGTATGTTCCATTTGGTATTTAACTTGTTGTTAATGTTAGGCAGAATGTAGGACTGTTGTCTAACAGTGGTGCAATTATATTAGGCAGCATCCACATTTGTTTCTGTTGATGTCCTCTGATAACAGCTGAAGCTCAGAAAACAGAAAAATCAATCTGTGCAATATGATTTTTTTAGAATAAAGACTGAAAAGAAGTTTTCGGCAGAAGTATTTCTAACAAAACTGGTGTTCTAATACAGGTTAAACCATTAAAAGCAACTTTTTACTTTGTGTTGATTAAAACAAAACTAATGTTCAAATGTTAGTCATTACAAAACTTTATATTTGAATTTAAAAAAAAAGAAATCATATTTCCACTACAGCTCACAGTAAATTTTAAGCTGTAAGGGGGCTTTTTATTGTGATCTGTGATTTGTTTGGTATATTTAGGAAGTGTCCACATATACATAGGATTTGGAAGTTACGTGTCCCCAGTTTTTATATTGATTATTATATTGATGTTGAAGTGATCAGCATTGTAAACAGTCATTGGAGTAATCATCTACACAATGTTTGGCTCAGATGCTTTCAGTTTCTGAGAGCATTTAGAAGAGGTTCCTACTGTTTTTTCTTTTTAACATAATTTGATAGAACGCTCCCTTATTTCTCCCCATCAGATTATACTTCTCATTTTGCAAAATATATAGTTTCCTTTGGCTCTTCTTTTTGGAAGCAAGCCAATATATCAGAAAACTTAGCTTGTCTGTGAAAGAGGTAGTTTGATTGCATCTCTGCAAACTGAGGGTGAATTTTGGTCCATATCCCTTAAGGCAGTAATTCTGCTTCCTGTGGGTATCAATTTAAAATCTGACTTTAGGGAGATATCTGCTTACATGAATACATATACATTTTAAAGAAAGAAATATATTAAAGATCTTTCTTTAAAGAAAGATCTTTCTCTCAAGAATCTCTAACTATTTGCCTGCCTTTGAATTCAGTTCAGTTAAATGACTCATGGATATGCCTTTAAAGTTAAAGACAATGGAACTCCTGCCCTGATAGTGTTGTTTTCCTGAAATGTTGCCATAAATTTAGAACACATATATATATATATTATGCACAAAAAAACCCCCAAAAAACTCTAGGCCGGGCTGGGCCTGAGCACTTCTCATTTCTTACAAGTTTTGAAGGTATGCACAAATCAGATGACCTTTTCTTGGCAATCCTCCTATTGCCTGCAAGAGTGGGTGGCTCCTGCATTCATAGCAACATTTGTGAGAATTCTTATGCTGTAGAGCTAGCTCAGTGCAGATTAATCTTATTCCTTCTTGTCAGTATCTGTCAAGGTAAATACTACACTACAGTATGAAATGGGGATCCTTGCAAGATACTAATCTGTGTTAAAATGTAGTTTATTTAATTTTGTAGCTATTTAATTTTGTTCAGCATGAAATGTTAAGTGGATGAAACAAGAAAAAGAGGCATTTCAAATTGCTCCACTGTATATTTTTATCCTTGCACTAATTTTTCCAAATGTGGAGACACTAAATTCAAGAAGTCCAGTAAATCTGCTGGCTGATGAATTATGCCTCACCTTTCTTTTTACATTTTTTGGGAGTGCTGATTCACATTTCACTAAACTTTAAATTTAAGTATATGATTGAAGACCTTCCTCCCCTCCCTTTTATAGTTCAGTAATAAATTATCCTGAACATAATTAAAAAAAATTTTTGAGATCGTTCTTACTACAAGTTCTGTACATTCTTTAAATTGTCTTTTGATTTCTAATTTAGATTTAGATCTTTAGATTGAAACACATGCCTACTGAAAACATGAAAAAAAAAACCCCAACAGCCTTTTAAGGGGACAGCAGTAAACCCCACTCACAGTAAAATTTGGGTTCATGTGAAATGAAAAATGTGAAAGTCAGGTTCTTTCTCCAACTGCTTGACAACTAGAGTAGAAGAGGAAATCACGTGTGTCATACCAAACCACAGGGGTTTCTGATTATTAGTGTCAATATTTGTTTATGCTGAAAAGCACATACAGGGATTTCTTTTATAATACTGGTGGGTTCAGGAAGAAAAAGCCCTGATTACTTTGTTCAAATAAGTCAGGCAGTAAAGTTTTGAAAGAACAAAACAAAACAAAAAATCCACCAGAGTATTTATAAGCTCACTTTTTAATATGAGCTTAAAAGAAGCTTACTTAGGAATTCAGTTGGGATTATCCACAGCAAAATGTTGTTTTGGCATCTGCTACATTGGAAATGTAGCTTGAACATGTGAAAAATATTCAGAAATTGAAAACCTCATACTCAGGAAGTTTTGGGTTTTTTTTGCTTTTATTCATTGTTGTGGTGTATTTGGGGTTATTAATTTATTGTTAATGCAATAAAATCAAAAGGGATATTACACATGTATTTTCTAGAAATGGACTTATATTTGTTGTAGTTTTGTCGGTCTATTTCCTATTATTTCTAAAGAATAAAAGAACACTTTCATAATGTTTCTGTTCTTGATAGGTGTAAAATGAAATAACATTTCTGAGCACTAAGGGAAACAGGGGAAAATAACATACAGAGAATAATGCAGTTATTTTTATCTTTAATCTCAAAGTAATAAACATCTATTCTATATTTATCACATGGTTTCCAGCACATCTTTTGTTTTAGTTCTGCAATAGTATTAGTTTCTATTCTTGTAGTCAATACAGCAAGAATATTTCTACACCTGTCTCATAAGCCAAAATTTAATTTACAGAAGAAGCAAGTAGATATTTTAATTTACTTATTAGTTGTTCAATAAAGTCTGGATTTATTTTGTGTTAGTTGAGATGTGTGCTCAACTCTTAGGAAACTTGGTAAATCCAATCAGTCTTGCAGGTTTTAGAAATATAGATGTCACTGCTTTAATATCACAGTCTTATTTTTTACTGTAATTTTAGTTCTCTGATGTGAAAAGCCTGTATAGCCACAAGTATAAACAAGGAGCTGACATAAATGAATAGCAATCAATTATCAAATCTGCTACATTTTATATCTGTTTTCTGTTCTTAGGATGCTGTTGTCAGTTACTTTTTGCTGAAAAATTGTTCCCAGAGATAAAGAAAAACCAGTCTGGATTGGCCTGGGCCTTCTCATCAACTGTGGCCACACCAGAGTCGTCAGTGCTTCCCTTATTGCTAGATCATTTGCAAGATCTGTTATGCTTTTCTTCACTGTCTTCATCATATCTTGACTTATCCTGGAAAACAGTTTGATCTCCCAATTCATGGTAATTGCTTCTGGAAAAAAATTTCAAACTAAAACTCTTCAGTGTGTTAACAGTTACAGTCCTCTGCCCATTTGCTCCACAGCATTGGTTCTGTTTGCAGAACAGAAAACAAACCAGTGCTTTAAAATACCCCAGGTACCCCATTTAGATGTTAATATTCAGTCGTGATAATGTGCTTAAGGTTCAAGAAGAAAAATCAGGGAAAAGTTCTGCAGGAAAGGAGTAACTTTGTTGTCTAAAGGAAGTCTGGCTGTGATCTTTGTGTCAAAGATTTAGGTAAATGGCTAAAACCTTTCATTTCTCAGGTTGCCGCTGAAAAGAATATGATTTAGGTTTGGCACTTTGCAGGTATCCCAACCTATGTAAGGGTGGCAGAAGGGAGGAGGAGAGAAGAGGAAGAGGAGAGGAAGCTGAGGCACAGAGAGCAGTCTGACTTCTGAGCTGCTTCTCCTGCTGTTTTTCCTGACTGAAGTCTTGTCCCACAGAGATACTGCCAATGTCATCTTGTTTCTGTGGTCTGCAGCATGAGGCAGCAAAATGAACTAAAACACATTTGCACAGTGTAGTCAGGATGGCCTGGTTTCAGCAGGTGTCTCACCTGATGATGAAGAAAGAGCTGCTTCTCCTCAGATGACCCCTACTATGACATTTGAAGTGTTAATGTGCCCTCTGAAAACGTCTGAGCAGGAAACAGTCAGGTCAGCAACTGCTAAGGAGAGCAAAGGAGGTGCAAGGTGGTCAGCTAGGAATGGCCACGTATTCCTCCTGTCCTAATAAATGGATATGAGGCTGGCCTCGAGCAACCATAAGGAAATGTGATCTGGATCGACTTCAGGTGGCCTCTATGCATTAAAGGAGCCCAGGCTGACCCTCAATGATTACTTGGTGTAGCTAATTGGAATTAAGGTTGATATCAGATGACACATCTGCAGGTTAATTTGTTCTGAATAGGACTCCAAACAACTTGTTGAATGAAAACAAGGACCAGTGTGATCCCAGGAAATTTACTGAGTGTAAAGCTGACCCCAGGCATTGACTTTAGATGGCCCCAAGCAGATCACCAGCTATCATATTGTCTCAAGGTGACCTCTTTTATCTAATTTGCTAGTATCTTGACCTCAGATGAGATCAACATTTCAGCCTTGAGGCTCAAAAATGAAGCCAATTGGATCTTACAGTGACTCCCATAAGTGACTTAAACTCATGTTTTCTTGAATTGAACTGTGCCATGACTGTGAGAGTTGACTTTAGATGACCCTGCAGTACGAGTTGCATCTTCAGTTGAACTCAGATGACCTCAGACAGGAGTCAAGGACTGTGACTGACCTACTGGCACCAAATGAGGGGCAGGTTGATGTCAAATGACAAACCAAACAGTTAATTGGATCTGAGGTTTACCTGAATGACTGGGCGCGGAGCAAAGGGTGCACTGACCTCACATGAACCCTAACAGGCCCTCTGGTGACCTCAAATGAATTCTAATTGCTTAATTGGATACCAAACAGACTTTAAATATTTGCCCCGCCTCCAAAGGAGAAGAACCGTGACTTTAAAGGACCTCTGTGAAAGTCAGAGGTATGTAAATTCTGTCAAGATCTCTGTTTGTTAGGTTGACCTCAGATGGTCCTAGGCTCCAAACAAAAGCCTAGCTAACCTCAAACAGACCTTGCATATACCTGGGCCTCATGATGGTGCCAGATAAACCCTATTTGACAGGTTAACTGACCCCTCAGGTTCACCTCAGGTGACCTGACAGAAGTTATTTAGCTCACAAGCAGATCTCAAATGACCTTTCTGAGAAGTGATCATAGACCAGCTAATTGATTCTCATGTAACCTCTACTGACCCCAAGGAGTTACTTGGATCTCATGCTCATTTCCCATAAAACAGAGAATCATCTCCTATAGAAAAGAAAGTACCTCTATTCAATGTTCCAAGTGTCACCAAGATGCTAAACAACACAGGAATGAATGCTTTACTGTGGCAAACATCAAACATTCTCTCTGTCCTTTATGGAATGGTGTATCTCAAACAGAACCCTTACCCCTGGTAGGTCTGCTTACGTGACCTTCTTTTTGTCAAACCCTGTCCTGGCTACAGAAAAAAGGGACAGAATCTTCTAGCACTGTCTGTTCAATACCACCCACATCATTGCTGGGGTTGTGATTTTGGCAAGACAAAGATGGGGCCAGAAACTGAATGTTTGCTATTTTTCCTGGCTGACTCTGGAGCGTGTGGGAGCAGGATCACAGCCACAGGGCTGCTGGCACCAGGAGAGAGCCCTGCTGCCCCAGGAGAGCAGCAGTGGCAGTGTCCTGTGCCAGCCTGGATGGAGAGCCCCAGGCACTGCTGCTCCAAACTGCAGAGACCTGCTTGGAGATCTGGGGCTGCCCTCAGCACTGGGGCAGAGCCACCACACCAGGAGAGCTCCAGAGGAGCCCAAAAGCCCAGCTGGAGCAGAAGCAGCTGAGTGGACACTGCTGAACACAGCTGAGAACAGTGGGCTGGAGGAAACAGTGGGCAGCATGGCATGGATAATCTAAGCTCCCAAGGGGATAGTTTTGTCCTAGTTATTTGTTGATTTGAAGGGGGTTTTTGTTGCTGGTTTGTTTTTTTTTTTTTTTTTTTTTTTTAAATGGGGAGGTGGAGGGCAAAGTTTGGTGGTGAACATGCTTTTGAGGCTAAAACACCTCTCTCTTTTGTAAATTGTTGTTGGGTTCTTTTATGCTATCAGTGCTCCTGTGGGTATTGTGATTTTCAGTAAATTGTTGTTCCAATATATAATCTCTCGTAGTCCTCCTCCTTTGTGAGAAGGGAAAGGGGAAAGGGAACAGCTTGAGTGGGGTTTAATCTTCCAGATGGGTTTTAAATCACTACAGACCCCTTAAATCTTAAAGGAGCAACACACAAAGTCCCTTCCAGAGCATGAGGGTAGCTGTCACTCTCCAGGGAACCTGCTTTAATTAACTAAACAAACATCCCAGCAGTGTTTAAATAAATAAATAATAAACAGTGGAGTGCTCATACTTCAATAATTTCATGAACCTCCCACATGCTTGTTTCTCTCATCTCATTATTTTCTTTCTTTTTTCTCATCTTTCCTACTCTAAAATTGTTGTAAATAAGACTTAAGGATCAAACTGGGCTCTTTCTGCATGTAAACCAGGAATAATGAATAGTGCCTCTGTTTACTGCTGAAAAATACTAAAAATCTGATGTGCTCTTCATCACAGGTTGCATTTCAATGCTGAGGGAGGCAACTGCTGTACTCAGACATTTATGGTAGGACAAAGTGATTAGATTGTCTTCTGCTGGTATCTCTGTTCTAGAAAGCTAGACAAGCTAAACAGTCACCTCTATATTGAAATAATAGAGAGGGCAAAAAACCACATTTGCAATCAGAAAGTTATACTGATATTGATATTACTAGCATCTGGCAAAGCTTAACCTCTTCATTTGATTTCTATTGAGTGCTAAGCCTTTTTGTACTGTTTTTTTCAGGATCAGCACATATCTTGCGCAGTGGTTGCACTTGGTTTCCAAATAAGTGAGGCTGGACATGAACTATGAGAAAACTGGATTACTTTTTTTTTGCAAATCTCATATCCTATAGCTTCTTGCCACCACATCCACCCAGCACTATTTACACAATCAGTTACACCAATAACATGAATTTAGATTCTTTTTGGTTTTCTTATGAATAAGCAGACTCAATGGCATAGCAAAAAGAAAAGAAAAAAGAAACAAAAAACCAGAAAAAAATCCTGTCACAATTGTTTTTGTAGACTCATATGCCTGTTAGATTAAATTTGGAAATTAGAATATCAACTGCAAATTTGGCACCTCTGTTTTGCTACATTTGAGCACAAAGCCATTCTTCATAGATTAATCCACCTACCTTTCCATGCAGAGCAAGAAAGTCTGTGACCCAAGGGCTTGTGTAAAGAGAAACTGTGGAAAGGGAAATATGAATTTACATAGACTCTCCTGACTCTCTTCTCCTCAGAAAATGTAGATCAAGGCTGCAGAAGGACCATCCAATTGCATTCTGCAGGTCCATGAAGAAGAAAAAGAAATGATAGACTGAGCTGGTGCCAGCTTTACACTTAAGATATTGTAAAATCAGCTACTTTTAACAAGGGTATATGTTAATAAAAAAAAAGAAAAACCAAACAAAACCCCCCACAATACCACCTGTACCCAAGCCTCAAAACCAGGACAACCCCAAAAGTCCTTAAAGAAGTTTAGATGTTTACTTTCCAATTGCAGAAAAGAAAAAAAAAAGGATATATTAAGAAAATGGAGTGTGTGAGGAGGTGGGGAGGAGCAAGGTGAAGGTCTTTTATTTCCAACCCTGCAATATCAGGAAGCACAGCCAACTCCACCTGAATCCAAACCCCTCTTATCCTGTAAGTCTGCTGTTTCATACAGGGACATGGTAGAGTAAGTCTTATGAGGTAGTGACAAAATTTCTGTAATGGCTTAGGGAATCAAGTATATATATATTTTCATTAAGATTACTGCAACAGCCTTCAAATAGGGCTAGAGAGGTGTGATTTTTTTGGAGCAGCTGAAGTTTATTGCTTGGCTAGTGAGCTCTGAAGTGTGATGTATAATACACAAAATAAACCCCCTTTAAAGAGCAGCTGGTATGTGTGAAAAGTCAATTTTCTTTTTTTTTTCAGGACTACATCTGTTACTAGAGCATGTCTGAAGCTGAGGATTCAGACACAATAGTTAAGGGAAGTTTAGATGCCCTGTGAGGACATTCCTGCAGTTTGAATCCAGCCTGAGGTCCCAGAAAACTGAGAATTTGACAGCCGTCTTGATTTTGGTAGGAGCCTCCAGGGCCTCTGACTGTCACAGCTTAGCAACTGCCTCTCAGTAACTCTTGATGTTTGGAATTATTACACCCCTTCCACCTCCTTGGAAGATCAGGACTTCCCTACAGATTGCAAAATGGCTTATGGAATTGCATGTTCTAAATATTGTTAGTCTCTTCAATTTTTAAAGCTCAAGCTTATGAAAAAATGGCTCCTATGCATGATGCTCTTTGAATCCATGTAATGAGGAAAAAACTCTAGATGATGACTTCTTGTTTTAAAGATGCACCATTTATTAGATACTGGATTCTATTTATTTTTCTGTCTTGAATTTTCAGTTCCATGTGCTCCACTTCATTACCTAGTGTGAAATCCAAAAAGGCAAACACTAACTAGTTATTTCCAGCACTGTGCCCTCTGTTCAAATGATTAGGCAAAAGGGAAGATATACTTCCATCTCTTGCTGTTCTAGACAATGCTGAATTGGAACATCCCATGAAAAATCCCATCTCTTTTTTGTTTGTCTCAGTCCTGAATTCCAGTCTCCACCTACACGTTGAAGTTAGGTTAGTAAAAGTATTATGGCACTGAGCTTCCATGCTGACTCTATGATAGCTTTTCCTTGAATTTCTCCATTATCTGAACAGCCCTGTTTACCAAACCTATTATCCTTCCCCCTTGGTTTTCAAGCTGAGAAAGCAAAAGGAACTTCATTAATGGCTCACAGATTGATAATTAACAATTTACATGTCCCTTGTAAGGCTGGTAAGCAAAAGAATTGCTTTTGGACAGTGAAAATACTGGAGAGAAGGAAGTGGGAGTCAACTTATGTGGTTAAGTTGTGCTGCGTCATTAATCACAATCTATCTTTTATCGCATTGCTCAAAGCCAAATCCATTCTGTTTCTTGGGAATGAGTTAGATTAAAATCAAGTGCTCTTAATGCATCTTTGACATCTGGCCTAGCAGCTGGCTATCACTAATATTGCTCTTTAGAAATGTCAGGAGCCACATTTACTGTGACCATTCTAGTCCTTCTGATTTAAGCTACTGTAGAGGGCAATGAATTACCTTAAAGGAGCTCCTCTGGAAAGTCCTAAGTTTTATGCTGGATCCCCTGCCAGCCTCACCACTTCATGAGTATGAACAGTCATACAATTGAACTGATTTGACTTTGCTGCTCCTGGAGTTTCATTGCTTTTAACCTTGGGATGTAATGATGGTAATGCCACGCTAAGTGCCTCTCCTACCTGGGTTTGTCTGCTCAAGTAGGGCACCCATTCTTGTTAGCTGAAAACTGCACTGATTTCCAGTGAGAGGGGAAATAGATTGAGCATGATTAATACCACTATGAATGCAACCTATTTTCTTGCAAGGCTTTTGAAGGTGGTAGTCCTCCAGAGATATTTATTTCTTTATTAATTGTAAACTTGTGCCTAAAAAAGGCTGGGATTTCACACTCTCTCTCCCCCAATAACATCAGCCTGAAGGCCCTACTCTCTCCTTTCTCCAGGTAGACTTGAATATAGACTGCATTTAATTTGGGGGGCAATTATTCCCCTCTAATGAAGGTGCAGTGGGAGGACAGTTTTCTTTTCCTAGCAGTGAAAGGCAAAGAAATTAAGAGTTGGTCAGTGAAATTGTCCGTACCACAACTGGGAGGACAAATTGGAGTCCTCAGCTTCCCAGATACTGTGTTGCCTTCCTTATTTCCTAGATGTTTTCCAGTGCCCTCTCATGCTACCTGCTTCTGACTCTGACTTGGAAAGAATCTAGGAAATGCGATGAACACGAAGCAGAATAGCAGTTTGAGAGTCTTTACTATGACTTGGCCATTCTCAGATTGAAGGTTCTTAACAGAGGCATCAACTTCCTCCACAGATGTTGTGGTCTGAAGTGGCCATTGCTTGGACCCCCAGGAGCCAGTTATTATGGCCTGCTTTTCAGCAGAACTCCTGCTCATTGGCTCACTGGGGCATCTGCAAGGACATTATACACCCTGGGAGGGGCCCCTCTTGACACAGCAACCTAAAACCTCTGACATTTCCTAGAAAATCCCAGCGTGAGAGATGATGAGGGCTTTGTTTTATTGGTCAGCCTGCGAAACATCCAGGTATTAAAATTATTAGAGAGGTGTCTCTGCTTGGGTAAAAGTGCAAATGAGACCACATGCTGAAGTGATTTATGATTTAGCAATAAATGATTTATATTTAGCAATAAATGTGAGGTAAGAGAGGGAGACTTAAAAAGAAAAAGAGACGGCAGGGGGAGAGGAGCAGAGTGACCGAGTAAGTCATCACTATGTGGATCCTGATGGTGTCAGTCCCGACCAATCTGGGCTGGGGGAAGCCCAAGAAACACAGAGTCCACCAGGTTTATGTTTGTTCACAGTGAGGTGAAAAAGTCCAGGTACCTCCTGTGGGGCAGGGAGTTTTACACTAGATGATGTTAATGCTTTGGATCGTGGGACACTTCAGGAACCTTTGAAGATGGTTTATGACATCTTCAAAGATGTTACAGCTGCCTCTTGTCTCAGCAAAGTTGAGTCAATTATGGCTCATTAGCAGGGATGGATATCTTCAGGCTATGCGTGAATACTGGAAAACCACAATTTGTCATGGAGTAGAATGGATCTGTTCAGTGTGAACCACTCCTACCTCCACTGCTTGGCTGGACACAGGATGAAATACACATTTTTACTATGAGTTGAGAGTAATGTGTCAGCAGCCTTCTGTGTTGCAATGCTGCTCCATATTGAAAGGAATAGCAGCTCAGAGATCCCTGTTCAACACAGTACTGGAAACAGAATCTCTTGGAAAAAAGCCTTAAAATATACTGGAAAAAGTTTTTAATTCCCCAAGCTCAGCTAACAGAGACTAGTCATTAGTTCAAGTGGTTCAACCATACGTAAATTGAAAGCAGAATCAGAGATACTGTCTGTGCTTTGGAGCAGGCACTTGAAGGGCACATTTTGGTTCACACTGGTAAATAATGAGTTGTATACAGTCATCAAATGACTGAAGAAATTTGAACAGAAATTCTTTTATTTGTCTTCTGTGATGTGTGCTGGTTCCTTCCATAAAAGAGATATACTGTTTTCTTTTAAATCTAATGAAATCATGCATCATATTGATATAATTTTCCTTTACTTTCCAAGGCTCTATTGCTCATAGGAAAAACTGTGGCTGCAGAATTTTGATTACTAGATTCAACACTAATTGCAATTTTTAATCTTTTGACTGTTTACACTTCCATTAGCTTCGGTCACAAATGCTCTCAGGAGATTTTTGGTGGATAATGTCTTGCTTAGGGGTCTTAAGGTTCAACATCTCTAAAAGTGCAAAGCACATTTCTATTGCATTTCCATTACTATTTATTCTCACTGAATGTTGTCAAATCAAAAGAAAATTAACAAATTTAGATAACCTATTTCAGACAAAGATTTTTAAATCTATTGATTCAGTTCACTAGTGTGCAAAAGGCATGATACCTCTGCTTTGCTAGCATTTGGAGAAGGTGAATGTTTTAGAACAGCTGGATATCCTTTAGCATGCAGCACTGAAGGTTAGGAGTGAGGAATTTAAATCCTGATTTGTGAACAGCCACAGCATCTCAGCATATTGTTTCAGTGAAATCACAGGACTGCTGAATTTTCCCTTAATAATGTAAAGGTTGTTACAGTTCTGACTAACCTGCACAGAACAAGTCACTCTGAGACCCTGGAACAATCGCTGTTCTCAGAGAGAAGAGTGGATTTCATTAATAATCCAGATGGAAGCAAGAGAATGAGGAGATAATTGCCAAGACAATAGGTGTTTATGTGATAACATCTGAAAATTTTGAAATAAATATGAGATCAGGGCTTATTCTGCAAAGTTGACAAGAAATAGCGAAATATGTATATATACAGGTGTCAAATTATCTGTTTGCCTAGAAATGAGTAATCCATGATCAGAGTCAGCATCCCTAAAATACAGTGTGTAAACTTGGTGGTGCTGTCATTTCCTGGCAGGCCTCTCAATTATCTATAGAAAGGTATTTTGATTTAGTTTTTGGACATAAAATATAAATTCCTTAAGGCAGTATTTTTCTGCACAACGTTTGGCTGCTAAAATGTTCTGTACTTGAAGATGAAGGTGCATGGGTAGCTACACTCAGATAGTTACTTAAGCACACATCTTTGTTTTCACAGAGGATGTAGTGATTTCTTTCTATATGGCATGAGTTTAAAAAGCACACACAAGCTAATACCACTGACCTTCTAGGATGTCATTCCATTTGATGTAATGCTCCTGAATGCATTGCTGCAAGAAAAATTGGGAGGGGGTGGAAATTACAAGCCTAGTATAAATGACTGACCTAACTTCTAGCCAACAGTAGATTTTTATTGGTAGAGGAATACCAAGCATGTATTTGCTAAAACTTTATAGATTTACATGTGTGACGTGCTGTCACAAAGCAGCAAAGGATATACCAAATCTTGTTTGTCTCAATCACTGAGTTTTCCAGAGGAACCACACAAAGCTGATCAACTACAACTGCAATTTTAGTGATGCTGTCTTTATAACTGGATGCATTTTTGAATGCCAAAATACAAAAAAACCCCACCAGGATAGAGGATGCAATTTTCAAAGCCCTCTGATAAGGCTTCTTTTATTAGTCTGAGGAAACTCCAGATTAATTCAGCATTTGCTCAAATCTGCTACTGATTAATTAGTGGAACTGCAAACACATTACATGACACTTTATTAGGACTGAGCTGAATCTGCTGATCATGGAAGTGCTCTCTTAAGCTCTTAAGTAATGCAGTTATTGTTGTGAGGATTTTTGAAGGCAAATCACAGCAATTATTTCTAAATCACTGATAGTGTTCAGTCTGTTTACTTTCATACACCCAAAATTCCAGGCATTCATATTAAATATGGATGTTGTGCACCAAAATCTTCTTGGACATCTGAACACCAGCACACTACACTGGAGTTGCCATAGGTTATTACAAACGTCAATGTACTGCAGAAAGCCATGAGGAGCAGCAGGACAATGTCATGTGAGGCATCCAAGAACAATGCAAACAGGACCAGTGCACCTCTCTGGCCAAATGAATTGAGCCCTTACAGGCAGAATGAGCAGGTGAAGGACTTGCCAAGATTATAGCATACTTTTAATG
This sequence comes from Agelaius tricolor, assembly GCF_023055355.1. Lineage (NCBI taxonomy): Eukaryota > Metazoa > Chordata > Aves > Passeriformes > Icteridae > Agelaius > Agelaius tricolor. Next base: position 8,849,463 of record NW_027269287.1, read on the forward strand.
CACATCTGTTGGGGGAGGTAATATTTTTATTAGACTGCCCACTATAATTGGAGTAGAAGCCTTCTGGGATCAGTCCTTTCATTGGGGTTAACTGAAACTCTTATGTTTCCTATAAATTTCACTTCTCTCCTATATTCAGACCATTAAAACCACAATTAAACTCCTGCAGGCATAGGAAGGTAAACAGACATTTTTCAGAAATGGAAGCATGACCTTTAACACCAACATTACAGCTACACCTGCACCAGAACAAGTCAGAGTTTGTCCTCCCAAAGCAATCTGCAAGGCAAAGGACTTTTTCAAGATGTACTGGGTATATGAGGATGGGAAGTGAGATTAACAATAAAGGAGTAAGAAGGAAGAGAGGCAGAAAAATTGTTTAGCTAGATTTTGATTAACTGAATACAAATACTGGACTGTTTTTAGGATGTTGATCACACTCCATGAGACAGTTTCTGTTACAAAGATGTTGTCTGAAGTGCATGTAAGTTATGATTGAATGCATCTATGATACATCACAATCCAGGAGGCTGCATTTGCATGGGTTTGTAACTAATTGAAGTATGAAATAATTGGAAGTATTTAATTTTTCTGGGACTGGCAACTATAATTATTAAATTTTATTTTGTGTAATGCATTGTGTTTCTAGAAAGCCTGTATTCATCCATCTACCTTCAAGAACCTGCAATGTGAAAAATATATAAAATAGTTCATTCTTGTAGGAGGAGATCTGTTGTGGGCCTGCACATACTGAAATATGAAATGACATTTAACCAGCACAATAGTGTAGTAAGTTATGCCCTGTAAGACTTTTATATAACTGTGTCTAAAATAATGTGTGTAAATGCAGCAATCCATTTATTTCATATGGCTAATAAACTCTTCAGCTTCATCATATCTGAAATATAAATGTTTATATATGAATTCCCCATTACACTTGTCTGAAATTTTTCCAAATTGATGTGAAACCTTAAAATGAGCCTTAAATATCTGGGACTTGAAAATCAAATAAAACTAAGCTGCACTTGTGCCTCTCATGACCCAAACTCACTTACCGGTAGTGTGGTGCTGTCATGTGTAAAGGGAGATTTGCTCAAACCCGCAGCATGTGGTCACCTGTCAGTGCCCCAGGAAAGCCTCAGCCCTTGTGCCTGACCAGTCTGCCAGCATCCTGCTGTGGGGACCCTTCACTGGGCAGTTCAGGGGGTCAGGGGTGGCTCGGGCTCACTCCCCCTCCCGCATCTCCACATCTGTACCCAGTGCTGGCTGCCCAACCCCTTACTCAGCGAGGGGTGGCTGTGCCCTAGGGCAGATATCTCAGGGCAGCACCTGAGACGAGCTGGGGATGGGGACCTGTGCCAGTGACCTTCCCCACAGCTGCTGACTCCAGAGCAGGACATCTCCCTTTCTCTCTCCTGGTTTTAAGCTGCTGGGAGGGTTTTCGGCTGGAGAGGACACTGAGTTCTCTTTTCTCATGAGTTTTGACAGAGCCTGGCCATGGTGTCTCCACCCTGCATTTAGACCCCATTGATTGTGTTGTGTCTGGGAGGTCGGGTATGCTGACTGCCTTCCACTCAGGAGCAGCAAGCATATTTTCCCCTGTAATTTCTGTAGTGTTTTCTTTATAGTCTCAGTCACTTTCCCACAGATGTAAAAAAAAATTAAACATAACTGGCCTTAAGTGTAAACACTGCATTAAGCCTGCTGAGTATTAGTGTACTCACTAATAAACATGTGCCTAACAGTTTGCAAAATGAGGTCTTTTGATATTATTGTTTTTAAATTTACTTCTGATATTAATTTATTAAAAAATTAAAGTTAGTATCATTAAAAGGTACTGCTTACAGCCTTGTCAGCTAGACATACACAGACTTAAAAAAATACTTGACATATTGACCACTTTAAATAAAGATTCTTCTTTTAAATAAAGTAACCTTCTATTACACTACTGCGCACTTTGCTGTCACACAATTGTTTCTATGTTGTTTCGCTTTTCTACTGGCAGAAGCTTTCCCCCAAATAAACAGAGAAATAAATTAGTAAGTACAGCAATTCCCATATTCAAAAGTCACAGCTGTAACTTAAAATGCAAAACAAAGCCCCTTTACCATCAGTTGATGTCTCAACATGCCATATACCTAATTCCATTGGTGAGGAAAACCCCTGAAAGTACAGGCACCTGATCATAGAACCTTAGAATGGTTATGGCTGGAAGGAGATCTTGAAGTTGGTCTCGTTAAAACTCCCCTGCTGTGGGTATGGACACATGATGTTAAGGGTTATTTTCTCTTTTGAAAATGCACACACTGTACCTTTTCCGGATAGATGTAGGTAATTTAAAGGGACAGGAAAAAAAAAAAGCCCAAACCAAAACCCACAACAGAATTTATTTTCTTTCTTTCTTTTTTTAATTTTGCATTAAAGAAAGGAACTTCATCAACACTGATTGTCATTTACAGAAAACATTCAAAAATCATGTGTGCATTATTATGAAATGCTAACAGTGTTTAACTAATAATTTACAGGTCATAAAATAAGACAAAGATCTATTACATTCTAAAGTAATATAGAACCTTTTCATTTGACATGGATGCTGGTCCTACAAGATTCATGATAAAAAAACCCTCAATGGTCACTTTCTAAATTAATCAGGCTGTCTTTTCACTCACATACACATAAATTAGGTCAATTATATTAAACAAGGGAGAAAGATCAGAAGAGAATTGCAGATGTAAAAATGCTGGATGAACTCCTGGCACTGTTGAAACCAGTGAAGTGTTTGCTGCTGATTTCAATGGAGCCAGATTTTTACTCAGTACATCATGATTCATTTGCAGTTCTGCTTTTTGCATCTACAAGCCAGTTAAGATACATGATAGTTATTACACAATTAAGCTTATTAAAAAATAAAAAGAAATCACTGTTGACTCTATGAGGCATTTGATTTTAGAAAGGAACTTTTATTTGTCTTTTGAGAGTGATTAATTTTGAGTGTTAGTCATTATTTTATTAGACTGTTTATTATCATACTTCTTGACAGGCAATGCAACTCTTGTGTGTTACCAACAGTGGTAAACATGCTTACCAAATAAAAAACAACACACTCCTAAAATTAAAATTAAATTGATTTACAACAATATAACTACAGCCAAGCACCAAATAGCTCGGGGCTTGGATCCTGGATCCTTAACATCTCATTTCATTTTAACAAAATGAACTGGAAATAGGATAAAAACATTAGATATTTGAAAGTGGGAAGTATATGAAAAATCATTTCTTCTCATAATCCTAAAAGCATTTTCAGGGATATTCCAAAAATATTAGAAAGCTTCATTTAAATCTAAATATCTATCTTAATTATGTTTTTATTTTTTTATAAATTGGTAATCACAAAATACTAGCCATTAAAGTCACATTTGGATGCCAGAACAGCATCTAAGTACTTTGCTAATTATTTATGCTCCTGCCTGTATTACATTACAGCTGTTGATAAACTGGACATAGTTTATTTTTTCCATTATGATCTTTAAAATGTGCATTTGGTGAAGATCAGTTATGGCTTCAGATTACAGCTCATGAGTGACCTGACCTCAAATCTGAATAAGAAATTAAAGGCATACAAAAATATTTTGCTCATTTGAAAGAGAGAAATGTTTCTATTAATATAAGTAATGTCAGAAGGATTCATAAAAGCCATATGATATAAGGAAGCATTATTTGCTTGAGCAGGTTTTCTTCAAATCAGTCAAATGCAGTCTGCAGGAATTATTATAGTACTCACTGTACAGACTTCCTGGGATCACGTTTCTCTGACAATCCCACACTTGTTTCCAAATTATGAACAGAAGCATACACTAAATATCAACGGCTGGTCAAAAGGCTTTATCTATTACAATCAGTTTCCATAAAAACTGAAGAGTACATTACACTTACAGGAAGCAAGTACATAATTTGCTCTTTGATGTTTTTCCTCTTTAAAAAAAATCCAACATTACAAAGTCTTATGTTTAAACAGAGACATAGAAAAAATCAGTGTATTCACTGTCCCGAGTTATTTACAGCAAAAATTACAGAGACAGCATACATAGTATTGGACCTTCCACAAGCATATATTAAAAGTAATTACATATGAAAAAATATTTATTTGTCTTCTACATTTCTACAATACATACTCAGGTTTCTTTCTTCTTGTTTTGTTTGTTTAGTTTTTAAGTAACTTCTTTAGTGTTAATCAAATGAGGCAGAGTGCAGCTGTAAAATAAGGGATTTTGTTGCTGTTATGATTCCTATGTTCTTTATATTGTCCATTCATGACAACTGAAGTAATTAATTTGACATGGGAATTATAGCAATTAGCATAAATCTCAAAATACCCAATGTATTCAATTTAGCTGAGTGTTGATAACAGCTTAGAGTTCAGTTGTGCTTTATTTGTTGCCACAAGTACAATCACAGAGCCGCTCCCAAAAGTGTACTAGAGGTCACATGGCAGTCACACAAGAGGCAAAGACTATCATGGCTAGTTCACAGGCTATGCTACTCAGTGGCTTTTTAAAAAATAAGTGCACGAATAAATCCCCATATACTGCACGAGAATGTGTGGTCCACACTCCGTAGGGTTAAATGATTATTAGCTTTTTGTACTAACAACAAAACAACTTTTTTGCCTGATTCTGACATTGAAGTGACACATTAAAAAAACCACAAATGTAGTGCATCTGAATCTGAATCCCCAAAGTCAACAGCCTAATGTAGTTACTTTGACTTAATTAAGCTGCGTGTCTAATCAAGACAAGTATAAGTGCTTTTTTTTTTTTTTTTTTCCTTCAAATAAGCTGGTTTTATCCAAAACAGTTGTCAAGGTAAAGCCTATTCTTTCCTGTTCTTTCCTGTTCTTGGTGGTTAACCATCTACTCCTGCTAGTGTTTCAATGCAGTTGCATTCCTGTCGCCCAAATAAGGGGCAAATGTGTTCCTATATTGAAAACTAGGAATAATTGTTTAAAATTCTCTCCAGACAGTCTTATATTGAACATACTTTACTGCCGTCCATGTACAGTCATAAACAAGGACCTCAGCATTTTCTTGAAGCAGGAAAAAATTTCTCAACAGCAGTATCTTCATTCATAAATTAGCAGCTATATCCAACAAATCAAAAAAATATGCAAAATCACCATGATATCTACATTAGTTGAATTTTTTCTTTATGTTATTGTACAGAAGACCACGTGCAAAGCAAACAATTTCTGCAAGTACAGTTACAAAGAAACAATTACAATTTACTTATTGCTGCTATAGCCAACGCTGTTTTCTTTCACTTTCCCTATGTGCTGTGCTTGAACTGTGAGGATGATGAAATTATGCAAATGTAGTACATCATGTTACTCAACTCACTGTGAGCAGTATTATCCTCGCTGCCTGCAGTAACACCCAGGAAATACTTCTCCTTTCCCAGAGGAGGTTCAGCCTGCCTTTTTAGGAGAGTTACTGATCTGTGAGCTACCACTGTGGAAGTTTTAGGACTCTTTTCACAATGGCTCTTGTCTGCAAACTGCATACACAAGTGGCTTTTAGAGCTGCAAACAGCTTCTGGGATGATAACTTACTGGGGTGTTGGGCTCATTGTCACACAGTCATGCAGGGACAACATGTGCAGGGACAACACGATGCATGCAGGGACAGCACAGCTAAGTGAGAGCATGAAGGGAAAGGAGGAAGGAGCTTCCTTTCTACCACCTGGGTGGAGCTTCCCTTGCAGGTTGCAAGTACCGATCAACTTTGAGAAAGAATGAAGATGAGTCATTTACTACTCCAAGCCTTGTTCACTAGGAGCTAGGAGTGAAAGGAAAAGGAAAGAGAGGCCAGGTCCTCTGACCAAAAGACTGAGCCTTTTAATGGGAAGCTATCATGCTAACAAGAACTTCAGTCACTTGGACATGGCTTCTAGCAACATGAAGGATTAAAATAAAAATTGCAATGGGATGCTTGGCAAAGAATATGATGGTGAAGATCCTGATGCATAGGGATGCTGGCCTCTTAACTCCTGAAGTGTCCATCAGCCTTCAAGGTGGACGGGGTTCAAAGGATGGAAGGAGTCAAAAGCCACGCATACTCACTGTGATAATGGGAGCAATGATCATATTCAGAGCTGAGGAAAACCTCTTGGTTGAAGACATGGAATTAACTTAATGACTGGCAATGTAATCCATTGCAATTTATCTTTCTGTGTGTGTTCTTGTAGTGACAGAAAACCTGTGGTGTAAAGCTAGGGATAAGCACATTTCAAAACTCTAGGAGGTGGGAGTACTTTTCACTAGCATAGTATAAAATGGGGTAATGTTTTCTTGATATGAGAAAGGAACTAATCATACCATGGAGAAGTATTGCTACAGAGTCATGGGCTAGCTATGATTTTGTGCATCCCTGAGAGAAAATGGTAGCTGTTAGCCACTTGCTCATGTCTACTTCTTCTTCACAGTCACTTCTCCATGTCCTAGCTCAGCGCTCTTATCATTGCTGACATACTTATTCCATGTCTTAACCTTTCCTCTTACACACCTGCAGCAAGTCTGAATATGAGCTCACATTAATGGTACATAAACTAAGTACTTTGCAACTTTGTCAGTTGTCTAAATTCAGTAATTCATACAAAGCTTGCTTACACTTTGTTCCCAAAAGGACCTTAACTTCATGAGCCGATGGGTCAGTAGGACTCTGCTGACTGTGAAACAACAGGCAAAGTCTGACAGATCAAGCTGAGGAAATGCTGACAGTGAATTCAGTTTATACCAATGTTATTTCTAATCATTGGCTTGAAAGCCTTGTCTGGGTCACGTTCACTTGGGCAGCTCAACCCATGCCCTTCAAAACCTCTAACATTCTCTTTCGTATTATCACTGTTATATTTATAGTTATTTTCAGTAATGAAACATCCCTGAGTGGCATAGAGTGCAATGTTTGCATCAAGCAGTGATTGTCATTTACGAAGCATGAAACTAATAGAGTAAAGACGAGGACGGGGCCTCCAGCACACTGTTCCTAATGGATGTCAGAGATAGGATTTAGTTTCTAGAGTGGAGGCAGAAGGTGCTGGGACAGGCTGGTAGGTGTAAATACACTATATTTTATTGGCCAGGGAAAAGCAAGCTGCTCTGTCTCAGGGTTCTATTTCACACATCCTTAGACATAATGAATTGGACCAAAAAAAAAAAAAAAAATTGTGTTTCAGTTTGATCTTATGAGCTATGTTCCTGGGATGTCCAAAAGACAATGACTGAAAATAGGAATGACCTTTCAGGTGGGACCTTAGCTCTTCTGGAAACAGCACAATCAATGCAGAGTCAGGAGGGAGGAGGAGGATTGGGGGAGCCTTAACATCTTTCAAATGATGTTTGAAACACAGCTTCAGAGGGGTCAAAAAGTCAACAGGGAAAGGAGCTATCAGCTGCACATCTATAGCTATGCTGCCTGACCAGTTTATGGGACTGCTGCAGTCTTAGAGAAGCTGGTACAGCCTGGTAGAGGGAGGCCAAGAGGCTAGCACACAGGAGCAGCTTTGCATCCTCTTTGGGTAGAAGTTGTTACATCAGAAACCCTGCAAACTGTCCCAAAGGGAAACACACCCCTACACAAGCTGCCATGGTGAAACTGAACAAAGAAAATTACATAACAAAGCTCATCTTCATGGGCAGCTCTGGCAGCTGCTCCACCTCAGCACCATAACCTGGCACAGGTACTGAAACAGCACTGGTGCCCAAGGTGCAACAGGACAATAAACTGACCCCTGTGAAACTGGGCTGAAATAACAACATGGAGCATGAAGTCAAAGCATTTAGGAGAGCAACATCTGCCTTCTGCCCAACAGAGCTCACGTGGGACCTCTCAATGCCAAGGGCCCCAGTCTTGCTATCAGTTGAGCACCTTCTTTGCTGAAATGCCTCAATTTTTGTTGACTTTAGTTAGAGCTAAGTGTCTGACAACTTGCAGAATCAATTCATTCATGCTGTTCATTCACAAGCCAATCAAAAACTGTACTTTGCTTTCAGAAACAGGTTTTCTCAACTGAGGTGCCTTCTAATACCATGTTTCTTTTCTAGCAACTTCCATTAGAAGGAAATATGAATCTTAGAATTAATTCTTTATAAAAAGAGCAGGCAAGAGAGATACAGCAAAATGAATTCTTTGTGGTAGTATAATGAACACTGTAAATCTGCTTCCTCAATGCCAAAGGCAATTTAGCATAATATGGTTGAATTACTGGAGAGCAATGCTAGAAGTAGTAGATTCAATACATGCTTTAAATATATGCTTTAAATATGCTTTAAAATAACCCTTTGTTACAGGTCCCAGGTTAATCAATCATTAAAAAACATGTCTCATTTGAAAAGTTTGTCACTAAAAAAATCAACAAACATATCCAGTTATTATAGAAAGAAGATGTGATGAATTTTAGTTTTAGACACTTATTTGAAAAGTTTCAGCTTTTACCGTGGACTACTGAAAGCCAAAAAAACTAAAATGAAGAACTAATATTGTGAATTATTAAATTATTTACTAAAATTCATGCTATTTTGTTCTTAAAAGTCCATGGACAATTTGAATATGTGAAGTCCAATATCAAGAATTTGAAATTTTGAGTGTAAGTGACTGTGTCAGCAAAAACAATCACAAAAATCCAGCCTGTGTCATGTGATCATTATGTGTTGTTGTACACTCAGTCAAAGAAGGGCAAAAGAGGTACTATACCTATGTGGCCAAGCCCAAGTTACAGAAAATTAAATAAAATCTAATTGCAGTTACCACAGCACAGTTCCATAAATAAATAGTGTTTGAAAATGAATTTTCATTTTCCAAGTAAACCACAACACTATTTGCTCAAATCCTGTACTAATAGTAACAAAAATTTGTTTGGCAATAATTGAAAATCTCAGTAGATGTTATTGCCTATCAATGACAATGAAGATCTTCTATGGCAGAGAATTAGAAGTTTTAAAAAGCCAAGAATTCACTTTTATTTCTAAACTGGATATTTCTACCTTTGTGGTCTCTCACAAGTTACTTAACCTTTTTTCTTTCATTTCCACAGCTTTAAAATGTGATCATAATCATTACTGATTGGAAAGGTCATGACATTGTAGTGATATAAGAATAGTGCTTTAAAGATTAAAGGCCCTGCAGATAATAATTAGTGTCATTTTCACTGGTGACCTCCATTTAGTTATCTTGCCTGAGAAGTAATTCAAAAATCCCAAGGAGCAATTAGCTTATTAGAGAAGAAAACAACATTTTCAAGATGTAACACACAATTGTGAAGGACTATTTATAAACATGACAAACCTCTTTATTAAGCAGCACTACGAACAATAGTATTTATCACTTATTCTATATTTCTATGGGTTGGCTAAATATATACTTTTGATATACTGTAAATGAATTTATAAAATATTTCAAACAGTATGTGTGTGTTCTTGTGGTGGGAAATCAAGAAAAACATGAATCCCCTGCAATTAAAACTGAGCACTTCTAGAGTTCAGTATGACTCCATTTTTCTCCCGATAAATCTACACAAATAATAGGTAGACATTAAGTTTTGGTATACACATACTTGAAATGTGGGATCCTTTTCTTGGATTTGCCATACAAAAAGGGCTGCAAACAGGTAAATCATCTTATAAAAGAATTTCAGTCTTACTGTTAGAGTGGTATAAAGAAGCATTAAGAGAAATGCTTTATTATGTTAATCGAAGACATTTTAAGGTAGTCACTAGAGAAATGTGTTCTGAATTTGGAGTAAAAAAGGTAACTTTAGTAACTGCTGTTCTATATAGCATTAAGCAATTTTGAAGAGTATGTCATATTTGCAACAAAATTCTCACAACTAAATTTGCTGGACAGATTTTTTTTCTAAGTTGTAATGGACCTGCACAGAAACATTTATTAGCTGAGAGTTTGTAACTACTTTTGTACCTGTTCTGGCACTATTAAAACAGAACAAATGAATTGTGATATTCTCAAGACTTGATTCTGCCACAAAATACATATGCAAACTTGCAAACTGACTGATGGAAGGCAAGGGAGAGCTCCTCAAAGTACTTGAAATAGCCTGTGAATTATCTGCTCATGCAGAAAATTGAGAAGCCTGAGACCAGAGCTGCCTGAGGCATTAAGTTATCACTACAACAGACCCGATTTTCTTCACCCACCCCAGGGCCCACCTGTGTCCCTGTGGGCTCCCTGTGACACTGCCCCTCCATGAGCCTGGCAAACATGCAGGTCCTTTGTGCTTCCCCTTGCCTTGCCTCAGATTGCACTGGCTTCTGCATGATTTGAAATAAATAAACATCTGCTTGTGATCCTGCCTTCACTTCTTTTCTTCTCTACTGCCTGCTTCTTCTTATTTTTGCTCTATGCCCTTTGCTGGTATCCCAGGAGGAGACTTCTCTGAAAAAGTTCACAATGGGTAAAAGTGGTGGTAAAGAGAGATGTAGCAGAAACTGAATCCCTCTTTCAAAGCTAAACCATCTGTGTTTTGTACTACTGGCAGAATGCAGATACATTAATAATGACTGCTGATTAAACTTAATTAATCCACAAGATTAATTCCATGGCTGCCTTCCACTCCCCTCTGTGTTCGCCTTTGGTTTTGCAAGCAAATGCATGTGCAGTCAATTCAGAGACAGACAATAAGAAAGCTCCAGCCCTTTGCTCCACTCCTGAAATGCATTTAAAATAAATCCTATATATGCATATATATATACAGTTATATACATACAGATATATACATACATATATGCACGTGTTTAAAACATACACAGATGTATGAGTGTAATGGAAACCATCAGTCCCATCTAGATGATGACTGTCAGAAACAGTGACAATTACACTATTGTTTGTAGTAACCATGGACTTCTCTCACTTTTGACTTTCTTCCTCCTTCCCTCCTTTCTTTCAGAGATACATTTTAGGCTTTCCACGGTTTTCACTGAGCTTACTACCTATCTTTCTAATGAGTTCAGCAAAAAACAAACCAAGACTTGAAGCTACTTTTCAAACTAGTATATATAAAACAAAATCCTGTGTGAAATCACAAAAATGTACAAATGGGATTGTCTACATTTTTAGTCCATGTTTCAGATACTTTACTGAGATCAGGTCCTACTACGTTCATTTTTATATAGGTTATACCCCTGTAACAGTGAGAAAATTAAAAAAAACCCCAATGCTATTCCTCTTTTCAGTAAAACCATCCAGACAAGGCTTTTGCACCATTGATACATTCCTGATGTTTGATTTACACACAGCACACATGCACTACAATACACACATCTCAGAAGTAATCCTGTCATTACAGATTGGCAGCTGACAATTTAACTCTGGCAAAGCAAATCTTGATTGCCCAAAGTAAATCTATACATTACTTGGAGAATGGGAAATACATGACAGCTGGGTTGAGCATCCTTTAAATGTAGGCATGTGATTTTACGTTACAGTATGTATGCATATAATGCATACATACGTATGTACATACATACACACATATATGTATATATATGTGAGTGTGTGTGTCTTCCATATATGCACCATAATTTCCAAGACAGCTACAGATTTCCACATGCATTAAACTATCTAAAAACATAGAACTAGGCAGTCTAATAAGTGGAATTTTCTTAAATTATATTTTAACAATAAACAGCAAGAGTAATACTGCAAAGTACTGCTCTATTATCATGTATATCTACAATAAAATTCTAGGAACAGTTATCTCCCAAAACATCCCCCAATAAAAGTAAATTAAAAAAAAAGGTAACACCCAGTGTCCTATATTTGTATATTCATTGTCAGTTCAAAAATGAAAAATAAAAAACAAAACGAAAAGTAAACAAAAGAGAAAAAAGACATCCCCACTCAGAGTTGCATATTTACATTCTTCAAACTGTAGCGGTGAAAAATAATTCTATTAAGTGCAGGACATTCCTAGTGTTGCAGTAGTGACATTTTTAATAATTTCTTCATGAAAACATTTCTTTGTCTTACTAGTGATGCATTCCATGACTACGTGAAAATTCTATTATCCCCTTCACTTGCAGCCAGTGGTTGAGTCTGGATTGAAAAGCTCCTTGTATAATGGAGGAAACAGTGTGTTCACTATGTCTGGATGAGATTGCTTAAATACCTGCAGTTTCTCTCCATGCAAGTTGCAAAGTGCAGTAATTGTTGGTATCTTGGCTATTAACTGTAAGACATTGAAGCAAAAAAAAAAAAAAAGGAAGAAGGTGGAAGCATATTTTATATAAATTACACTTTTCAAAATGAACTATGTTAGCTTCTTGCTGAGTAACTGAAAGCGATACTCTAAGCTCCATCAAAACCCACCCACAGGACTAGACATTGTTCTTACTGTAAGAGCCTGTAACAGCAGAAACAGCTGCCCCCAAAGTTTCAGCCATGGGCCAAAAATGCATCTGACAAGGAACAGCCTCAAGGAGCACATTTTTAAGGCAGTCACATTCTTTATAGGGTATGAATTAAAATTACTGTTATATTGAACAAAAAATGGAGTAAGAGGCAACAGGGACAAGAGTCAGACAAGCCTCTACACATGGCAAGAACACAGTGCATTTCTTTTAACTTACATTAATGTGGCAATACACACAGAACTGGCTGAAGAAAGAGAAGAGTCATGCTTGAGGACTGCTTGGTATTTTGTTTAAAGAAATTACCTTTGTCAATGTCTCCTCATCGAGATGGTTCTTCTGAATAACATGTTGAAGTGCAAAGTAAATCTTTTCCTGAAGCTTCTGGACCTTCCTTGGCTCTATTAACCAGGCTCGATCTGAGAAAAAGGAAAATAAAAGTTAAAGAATGCACAGTTGTGGGGCATGCTCATGGTGCATACAGGGTACTGTGCTGGCAAGTATCCACAGGAATGATAAATCTCACAGGGAAGGACTGCATTGCATGGTTTCAGAGGCAAACTGTCTTAACCCATTAAAGGGTTACCTGAGCACTTAATTAACACATACAAAACATACAGGAACACAGTGTTGGCTCTGCATTTATTTGTTTAAAACAGGATGCTAGGCATCAAGATGGGAACAATGGCTCAACATTTTATTATTCTCTGTTGGTACAATCAGTGTTCTAATTTCATACTGGCTAGGTGATAAACATGTCCCGTTATCTCAGTGTCTTAATACATAAATAATAAACTTACTGATCAAAACAGTTCTTTGAAAATAAGATAATTATTCAAACATTATTATATCTCATTATTTACTAGACTAATATTTTGAGAAAAATATATTCTAAATAAAAATAAAAGGCTTTCTTCATGAGAATTTTTTCAATAATTCAAAAGAATTGCAAAGTGCAAGTTTCTCATTATTTAAAAATGTTCTCTTAAACAACACAAAATGCAAGATAATCTGGAAGAATAACAGCTACACAGTTGTTTTAAAACCTATATGGCTGCTACTGGACTCAAATCCCACTTGCAGGAGGTTGTCCTTACAATCTGTATTTTCAAAAGTCATAAGTTCTGAAGAAAGCACACAGAAAGGGAAGTAGCAGACCCCTAGACAGCCCAAACCCATTAATGCAGTGTACTTGCAGCACCACTGAACCTTCTGTTTTCCCACACTGCAAACTATTTTTTTCTCCCTCAATCCAGACCAATTCTTGGGTATAGATTTTAGCTTTCATATGGGAAATAGGAAAACTTCTTTTATCACAGGCATGAATCTTCATGTACAAATTGAACAATTCAGGAAAAAACCCTTTCACTTTTCTTTCATCCATTCCCCATCATTAAAATAAGTCACACAAATGAATTAATTTAACCACTTCAATGAACACACATGCCACACAGGCTGGAACCGAGTGACATTTTATCACAGCAGTAGCACAACTCTGCCATTTGTCTGACTGTCTCTGGGGAGAGGTGTATTAAAAGAGTTGGTTGTCAAGTATTGTGAAAAGGAAAAAAATCAAACTTCAGCTACTTAACAGATGATCAGGAAAAGAAAACAGTATTTTGTAAACGTTAGAGAACTGTGTTCCCTGAAGGTAAGCCAAGGGATCCTGTGCCATCAGTGGCCATGGAAACAGAATTAGCTGAGAACACATGCACTTTCTACACAATAAGCACACAGTAATGTTTAGACTTCAGAGGTTAGGTGCTAAACTTTATGCTACTGCAAAATCTGGTCTTTAAATAATGTTAAATTAATGCCTATTGTGGCAGACTGGAGCTAGAAACATTTACCATACAGACCAATCCCTAAAGATTTACCTTTCTTCACTAGCATAAGGTTAAAAATAGACTGAGGTGGTTGAAGGACAGGTTCATCACTCACCTGTCATGAAGCATGCTGTATATTACACAAGAGTTCTTAAATTCATGACAAGAGCTAGGCAAAAATTTTTAACAGATGCTAACTTTGTCTCCCAAAATGTGGTTTCTACCCCCTGAACACCATCTGTAAATTTGGCTGGAATTTCAGAGGTAACTCTAGCTATATTCACAGAAATGCAAGAAAAAGTGAATAGATCAGTGACCACCTTTAAAGGACACAAGAAGCAGTGATTCAATAGTGTACTTTTCCTCTTGGGTTTTGAACTTCTCTGTCTTCAAAAAGTATGCTGTCCAAAAGGCTAGAGAACAGTGTAGGAAAGAAGTTGAGAGACAGCTCAGAAACAGACAAGATCTGCTTTTGCCAAAAGGAAGATGGGAAGAAGGAAAATGCCAAGTCAAAGTCTCAGGAGACGGATTGGCACAAGGGAGCAGCCATGTTCCTGTCTTACCATGTGCCTCTTTTGTATGTTTGAAGGTGGAGATGCCTCTGCAGCCTTTACTGGATTTGTACAACATTTCAGCTTTTGAAATCACAAGTCAATCTAGAGAATCACCTTCAAGCAGTGTGGTTATGCTCATTGTGAAATGGAAAATCCGGATTTCTGCTCTGAATTAGATGGATGAGACACTGGCCTTTGCAACCTTTGCAAGACCACTGATGGATGTTACTCATGGACACCCTTCTCAGGTGCCCTTACCCCCAGTGGACTACTCTGGTTTCTGTAAGGGGCCTAAACACTGAGATGAAGGCTGCAAGGATCACCTTTCAGGTGGCGACTTTTGCAGAAAAGAAACCTGAATATGAGTACTTCCTATGCGGAATCTTTGTATGCTTGTATTAGTCAATGAAAGGACTGGTGCAGGGACTTCTGTGAAGCAGTGCTTTATTTTTAAATTTTTTAATTTGTTCCCATGATGAAACTCTTTATTGTGAAGGAACCAGACCTTCAAGTGTGGAAGGAAATATTTCTTTTTCTATTGTTTACTGTTATTGGTTTGGTAGGAAAATGAATGGCACATTTCAGTATCAGTTCATTCTGGACTATTTTCTCTGTCTTCTCACCTCAAATGTAGCAGCCCAGCTGAAACAGGAGTTTTTTAGGCAATCAAGGATTACAGGTTTTTTATGGAAGAAAGATTGCTTTCACTCATGCACTTGTTCCTGCAGCCCATAATTTCCTTCTTGCTCTGTCTTAGGACTAGTTACACATGCTCACACACTACAGTCTGCATGCACCAAACACTTTTGGTCCTTTTAAATTTTTTTTTTTTTTTTTTAGCTAAAGCAATAGGAGATGTTGCATGTATTCTCTGGCTTGCAAACTAAAGGGATGTATGCAGAACTGCAGAAATTAATCAGAATTTTTATTCCACCTAATTTTTCCAGCAGCTAGCACCCTCTGCCACCCACCCATCTTTGATCTTTTCAGACTGCGAGAGGAATGATGGGCAGAGACATTGCTGATCCAGAGAAAGTCAGGACATCTGGGGGGTGGTGCAGAGGCAGCTCTCATGCCTGCACACAGCTGGGACACCTTTGAGGTGGAAATCGTCAATGTTTGGAGGGTTGTAGGTCCAATATTTTGGCGTAACCCCATGAAGAGTCACTGGCTCAACTATTTCACTTCGGAGCAGACAGTGTCAAGACCTGCTCCACGTGAAAAAAAAAGTATAGTCCTTTCAGTAGGTGCTGTTAACAATGAGAATGAATGTGTTGACACCATCTGTGATAGCCTAATTCTGACTAACATAACCTCAAACACAGATGTGCAAAAGTGCAAGGTGACCGAGAAGAAGTCTTCAGCGGAAAATGTTTGAAATATCATGGTGTGGTTGTTATTGTAAGGCATTTTAAGAGATTAGCCTCAGATGAAAATGTGTATCTATATTCCCTGAGGCATATTTAAAAATCCCACACTAAACTGTGAGCTTGTATACTAGATCCACCTTCTGAGCCAACTTAAATCACGAAACAGACTTCCTCTGTGGTCAGCCAGCCATCACTCCCTCAAATGCATACTTGCCTATGTAGAGTTATGATATATGAATACATGAAAAAGAGCATGTTGCACTTCTAATCACTACCTCTCACCTGGAACTAAGTTCAGACAGGACTGATCACCAATTTTTACTGTTTGAATTCTCATTCCCAAGAAAAAAGCCCATCATAGTTATGGACTATATAACCTACTCAGGGTGGTGATTTTTTGCTCCCTGAAAAAGCTAAGAGAAATATGTACCTCTTGAGTAACATGCTTCTTTTGACATGGACTGGAGGAAGGTCAGCCTGCATTTCTTGTCTGCACAATCCTGCTCCATGTTTGTTACACTTAGGATCTACCTCAAGTATATGTAATTCCTGATGGTATATTTGGGTAATTCAGGCATTCTTCCACTGCTTAATACATTGCTTAACATTATTTGATGCAGCTTAAACAGCTATTTAAGTATGTAGAAACAGAGGTGGATAAAGAGCAAAAAAAAATCAGTGTTTGGAATGAAAAATTACCTGGTGATATCAGAACAGCAGATGAAAACAAGGCAATCTCCTCCTCAGTCAGCTGTAAGGAACATAAATTCTTTGCAAAGTCAAATGCTTCATTTACCAGATCATCAGAACCTGCAGACCAAAGAGAACAAAACCAATGCTAGAAGTCAGCTCTTTAACCTCCAGGGATTGTTTGGGTGTCAGAAAAAGTTGTTCCTGAATTTCTGTACTGCTAAAGCAAGTGCTTTTTATTAACTACTGAAATTCCACCGAACCTGAAAATGGCACTAAAGCGTACATTGAAGCAAAAAAAAAAAACCAAGAACTAGGATCAAGTACAAAAATTGCACAGACATCTAAGGAGAGAGTACTCTTTTCCCTTGATCTGAGGAAAGAATTGGTATTTCTAAACAGGTATTAAACTTAAACAGGAGGAAAGACCAGCCCTAAATAACGTTCATATATAATTTTACTAATAAACAGTACAAATGTTTATGAAAATTTGCAAAAGCATCATAAAGATAAAAATAAATCAACCAATAAACATTCATAAATGCTTTAAACTTGTAAAGTAGTATGTTTATGATACACACTAAGAAAAAAATATATATGATAAATATATGCATCTGAAGGCAGTATTTCTCTTTGAGTTTGGTCCTGTATCAATTTCTGATAGTGTCAGTCTGATGGATGCACAAAACACAAACATTTCACTATTAACATTTCAGGTAGCACTAAATATCATGTTGAGAAACCAAATATTTTTTTCAGTACATGAATCTAAATGAGCTTACTTAAAAGTTTTAGGCAAAACAGTATTTTCAGCAAGTTGTACCAGTTCATTATTTTAGTCTCCTCATTTCTGGGGCTAAAATTGCCTTCTGCAGGACACAATTATTGGGAGGGATTTGATACATCAAACATAACTGAACAGTGAAGATAAATAGCTTGGCTCCTGCCATAAACTCATGACTCATCAAAACTTCAGAAGGCAAAAAAAAAACAAAACAAAGAAACCATTGCTATGCTCTTTTATTAGAGAAAAACACCTATCATTGCTAGTAGCTAATGGAGTCACCTTCTTTTTCTTTTTCTCTTCCAACCTAGGCATTTGGAGACTTGGGGATTCAACATTTACTGGAGATTTCCCCTGTGGATCACAATTCTCATAAAGACAAATTTCTTGCTATATGGCTCATTGCAATTGGTTGAAAAAAGAAGAGCAACATACCCAAAGCTTTAAACATTTGCATCCCTCCATACTTTCCTTCAAACAGAACAGTATTGTTAAGTGGGTTGAAGGCACGGCACATTCTCACCAAAACCACTTCCAAGCAGCCTAGCAGACAGAAAAAAGAGCAAAGGTACCAGGTATTATTGCCTACCAGAGCACAGGAAATCTCAAGAATATATTTACGAAGTCATCAGTCATTAAAAACACCAGAAGGGACAGGCACTCTTTGAAGACATCTAGATTATACATCTATGAAGGTGAAAAAAAGTATTTCTCTCTGCTTTGAATATAGAAAGGGGTCATTTCTGGTCCAGTCTAACCACCTTTTCTATAGGTTGACTTTTTCACCTTTTGCAGAAAATTAGCAGCCTGGACTGAATCTGAATTTAGATCTTGGGCAAATAATTTCAGTTTGAAATACTTTAATTTCTGAAAATTAGGCATTTATTGGAACTTCTTTTTAATAATTAAACTTTTTTTTTTAATAACAAAAAGCAGCTTTGGTCAAGGCATATAAAAATCCCAGCTTATTTTGGCTGGAGAGGGAGAACATCACAAAGCATTTTTAGAAAGAATGTACAAGGTAAAGTGCTGCCAAGAGCACCCCTAAATAGGTTTTACTTCTTGTTTGTCTTTCTTTTTCTTTTTTACTGGTTGTTGACTAGAGAGAGAAATACTTTTTTCACTTCTAATTTCCAACTGCAAAAATAGGCAGTTGGAAAAGTGGAAGGAAGAATTTTAAGATCCCTTAACTAAATACAGATCTCCTGTAAGATGAGTCCTGAATCTGAGGACTCTTCTGCAGACATGCTTTTGAGAGAAAAGTCCTCATTTTCTAACTCCTGGTCAGCATTAACAGCAGAAGAGAAAATAAAACTTCATATATTTTTATATGCTATAGCTTAGCAATGTTTTCCAACAGTAGAGTGAGATAAATCTTTTCCTGAAGGTGCAGTTGTGTGGTTAGCTTTGCCAGTCAAATGAAATTTCATTTGACTGGCAAAGCTAACCACAGGGGGCACAGTGGTATCTGCAGAATTTTCAAAATTAGTACAAGATTAAAAAAAAAATTAGTTTTTGTGCTATAACTCCCATTTTCTAGGAGGTTGCCTGTGTGTTCCCTGTGTCTCTGTATCACTTCCCTTTGCAGCTGTGCCCATCATCAGAGCCCAGTCTCTCACCAAGACACAGTCATGGTGCTTGTAACGCCAGGGTTGTGGGGTTGATTTCCCTGTGGGCCACTTAAGAGCTGGACTCGATGTTCCTTGTTTGGTCCCTTCCACCTTAGAATAGTCTGTGATTCTGGTTTTGCCACTGAGGTTAGCTCATTTGGTTGGAGTATGGTGTTAATAACACCAGGGTTGTGGATTTGATCTCTGTTTGGGCTATTCACAGAAAATCTGGCCTCAATGTTCCCTTACAACTCAGAATAGTCAGTGATTTCTGTGTATGGAGTGCTGAATCACACAGGCTTTCAGCCTTAGTGAAGAGATCTCTCTTCAAACAGAAGCACTTCTTAAGTTTTAACAAGCTGCCTCATAAGCATCCTAGCTTTTACACATGGACAGAGCAGGAAACTGATATGACAGGGTAAATGTAGTTAATTACCAGTCATGGTTCTTGTGGCTCACTTAGTCATGCCATTTTGTCCTTCTGGGCTTGGCAGTGTTACTGCACAGTCACGATAAATCTTGTCAGGATTCTTTTGGAGGACAGAAATTACTGAGTCCCTTGATATGAAAGGAAAGCCCTTTTCCCCTTGCCTTTATGCACACACATGCAAACCTGCCATGCAGAGACAGCATGGCTGGAGCACACTGCTGTAATCTGCTCTCATTTATTCTGAAACCAACTGGCACCAGCAGGAATTTTCCCTCCTGTGCACTGGCTGTAGTATATTTCTGTAGTCTCATTAAAAAGATTAAAGATGACCACAGAGGCAGGCCCCAGTGAGCTTGCCTTCGTTTCGTTAATGACAAGTGGGGATTTTACAGGGTGGCAGATGACTGATTCAACCAGCTCAATTTTCAGGCTCCTTCCACCACATGTCATGTTGAAGACTGCAGTTTTTGCAATGGTTTTGTGTGTGCGTGTCTGCGTGTGTGTGTCTGTGTGTGTGTGTGTGTGTGTGTGTGTACTTAATAACCACAACTGACTGTAGAGGGAAGGAGATCATACGGCAGTAACATTATTAAGGTGGAAAAATACAGCAAGGTTAATGCATTTCTAGGGTGCTGGGTGCTAAACTAGTCTCAAGCCTCTGGTGTTTACCCACCTGACTTAAGAAGGAGAATTTGGTCATTCTGGCAGAGCTCCATGAAGCCTGTTATGCGCTTTGCAAACTCCACCACATACTGGATAGCATGGGTGATCTGAATGGCACACTGCTGCCACAGAGCTTCTCTTGTCTTCCAGGAAAACACACACGGAAAAGCAAAGCGGTGAGCAAGCGGGTACATCAGTGCATCAAGTAATTCAGGTGGCCTTGCAGACAGCAGCACTCCCCACACTCCACCCCATACCCAGGCAGAGCTAGCAGCCCCTCTTCTTGTCTACGTAGCCAACACTTATCATTAGAAGGCTGTTTTCACAAGCCATTGCCCCATTGCCATTACTCATCTGAACTCTGGCATTGCCTCCTCAAAGGAGCAGAATGCAGTGCACACTGTTAAGATGTGGTTCTAATGTTGGCTTTTGTGCAGGACAGACAAAGAGTGGCACAAAAAATGTACACATTCCACAGCACTCTTAGGCAAGAAATGGTGCAATGCTATTAATTTATTCAACAGACTATTTTTCCTAGTTAGAAACTTAAAATATATAATTGAAGTATCTGAACACAGATTACATAAAAATTTGGAGTTCCTCATAATCATTTTCCTTGCACACACATGTGTGTAAATATAAATGGATGTTCCTGGTTTCATGCCACAGCTCTGCAAACTGTGGTGTATTTTTATTACTGCAAATACTGCATAGCCTCTCAGATTTCAAAGAACAAGCTGGAGTCTCTCCTGTGTCTTACATGACCAGCTAATGTGCCAACTGAAGTTTGACTGCAGACCCATCACCAATGAAGCCAGTGCAAGAGGCACAGAGGTTTCTGCTGACTCTACTACATCTGGGGACGTGACAGGGAAAATAGACTGAACTTGACCTGAGAATTGCAGGAATAGAAAAAAATGTAGTGTAATGAGATCATTTTTCCACCCAATATTAAAAAGCTTCAATTTAAGGAGTACTTTCAGCTTGTTATTATCTACTGTTGTAAGTGACAGGTGTTTGTTATTCACTTACAAAACAGATGTGTTTTCAAAATTACAAGGAATTGAGGTTTATGTTGGCTAATTTTCTTAAAATCCTTACAACAGAGGATCCAATAATAATCACATGAAGTTAACAGAATTTGTGCATGAGGTTTAGATCTGTAACAACAAGCACAGAAAACTGGATTCTATGACCATATCGAAGCTTTAACATTACAAAGAGCCCAATATGCTGGAAAGCTGCTGCTTCTTTTTATGAAGTGTCACTGCTTTGCTCTCAGTAACCAGTTCCCCAAAAAAAGTGAAAAGTGTATTTTGACCTGTACAAAACTCATCAGTGTATTCTTGCCAAATAAATTACTCTGTTAACAATTTCAAGCAGAAGATAACGCATATTACAGGGTTGTACCTTGCTCTGGTAAACCTTTATTTCTTCATATGTGTGGGTCTGCCATGCTAGCTGATGTAATTCCTCCATTGTATATTGACATGTCTCCAAATGAGACTTAATGATATTCTGTGCAATTCGATCTGTGAAAAAGAGAATAAAAATAGCTTGCATGAAACAGTGAATAGTGATCTGCAACAGCAAAATGTTGAAAACAATGAAGGTGTTGGAAAATGCACTTTAAGAAAATTAATCTTTTCTTTTCAATGCTACCTTTCTCATTTGTTTTTAATTTGGAAGTTGATTATTGCAAAATGTTTCAGTATTCAACCCAAAGCCAAATGATCTTGATAAACAGTGGATCTGTAGATGAAAATAACAATGACTTTTGTGAAACTATACAGAATCCTCATTCTGGAAGTGATTTAATATGTTTAAATAAATTTCACTTGGAGAACCTGTTTACCCAATTGCTTTTGTCTGCCCCAAACCTATGCAGTAACTGGTGGACTCTTCTAGCCTGGAGAAGAAACACTGCTGTTGATTACCAACCCAGCAGGGTACCCCTTCAGGCTTTAGGCCACAACCTCTGCATGAAGGCAGTATCTCCCCTCCTGCTGTGTGTAGGTGTTTGCTTTCTTTCCTCATTGTCCATTTCTTTCTAGTTCTACTAAAAAACTAATCTGCTGAACTCAGTGGTCAGCATGTTTGAGAGCTGCCAGGTCTCTCAAATTGACTGACTGCTTGAACTTGCCACGAACATTTGCATTACATTGAACACTGTGTGACTCATAAAAGAAGAGTAAACAGATCTCTTTTTTCTCAAGTTAATTTTAAGCAGGATCATTTTCTGATTGAATTTGATGAGCAAGAACATGGAGACTGGTTTTAGCACGGGTTAAAAGCTAAAACTAGTATCCTGGGGTCTAGAAGGAAAGATGGAGGACGTAAATCTCACACACAGCACTAAGCTACCTTAAAGCTGTCCTGAAATTGCAGCCTTAGAAACTACTTCACAACATGGAATGCAGGATACAAGCAGAAAGGAAAGCATTCAATGTTGCCCTGGAAACCCACTGAAACTATGAGTAAACTTCTTAGACAAGTATCTTAAAGCAAACCTTTGCCCTTAAAGCCACTTGAGTGGATTAAAAAAATTCACAAAAGCTTCCAGCAAAAATTCATTAGCATTAGGAGTTGAAATGTTGTGATAAAACATGTTACTGAAAACTGATGATTTCCTATTTTGCAACTTTGGGTCCTACACATCTAATGAAATTCATTGCTTCAGCCTGGAAACTTTACTTAAGCCAAACAAAGGAACAAAGTTGAAGCCACAGAAGTAAGCTGAAGCACTTGCAGTAGAATCAGCATTGCACAGAAAACATTTGTCAAAAAAGAGAAAAGGACATTGAAAATGCATTAGCCAAACCTGAGCATGGGAAATAGAAAGACCTAGGTATACCATTGCTCACTTGTTCAGATCCTCAACAGTTTGTGTAGAGTGTAGGGATCTGGAGTCTGGAGTTCCAAAATAAATCTGCTTCTTTGACCTGAACTGACTGAACTTAGAAACACCAGCAAGAAGTGAAGCTGAAAAAAGAATGCAGAAGTGCATGTCCCTGTAAAAACTGCTAGAGGAGAGCTATTTGAAGGACAGATGCCTGTCCTACTCACAGTTAATAAACTGAGACTCAGTAGAAAGGTGCTGAAGATAAAATGTTGTAGGTTTGCATAGGAAAAATAAAACCTGCTTAATTCAATTTGTGCAGGTGTCCTTTTACAGGTCAACACTATCTTTAGGATTCCTAATGGAAGACTTGACTCCAGCCTATAGATAACTAAGGATGCATATTAACAGAGTGATCTACCCACTGTTCTTTTATAGAAGGTTAGATGGAAGTCTTAACCTTTGAGGTGTTGCATTTTATAATAAAAAGGTATTGCATTTTATAATAAAAATCTTGAACATAAATGGGCATCTCTCTTACAATAAATGTCTCACATAATTCCATATTACTGTGTAGACAGATTTCTAATCAGATAAAGTAACCTGATGTCAACATTCTGAAAACAAGACCTTTTGATTTCACTGACTTCAAAATATATTCCATTAACAGTTCTACATGGCTGCAAAGCTCCTCAGCTTCCCTCCTCTTCCTAGCATTTATGTATTTACCTGAGGAATGAAGAGCTGAGAAGCTCTGCAGAGCTTTCTAGGGATGGCATCCTGTGTTTTACCCCATGCATCTTTTCCTTACACACTTATGCTTATGCTCAGCTGACATTAAAACCCATTTAGATGTGCAAAGGCCTGGGGCAATCGCAGCAAGCAGCAGCTCTGACTGCTGACATCCAAAGAGGAATCAGGTGCAAGACAGACTTGAAACCCTTGTGCCGCAGGCTAGGCGAGGCTGAGTGTGTGACGGAAAGGGTACACAGGGTCTCTGAGGAGAAGGGAACTGCTCATTCAGCAGAGGAGGCTGCTTGCTTGCACTCCCTGCTGGAGTCCCTGGAAGGAGCTTTATGCAAATATAGCCTACAGCTGGGTGGCAGAGCTGACATGATGTAAAAAGTAAAAGAAGTATACACCTGTCTTGGCTTCTCAGATGGTCCAGGAACAGAAGATCCAACACAGGCAGAACAAAGAATATCACTCTTAAAGAGTTCCACGGACCATAGCATTTGGTTTTGACCCTGACATTTTCAGATTTTAGCATCTTTTTGCTAATCCACTCCAACTTTTTGAAGTTGGAGTCAGTGCACATCTTGGCAAATCCCAAGGAGAATGGCATTCCTAAACCACTGGCAACAATATAAATGACATCTGATGTAAACATGTCCTATTGCAGGTACAGTCCTGTACCCAAAAGATATGAATTTCTGGGACACCTGGCAGCTCTGAAATAAGCTGACCACCAAGTTCAACAGGTTAGTTCTCTAATAGAATTAGAAAAAATGGACAATGGGGAAAACAAGAGAATATCTACACACAACAGGAAGAGAGATACTGTCCTGATGCAGAGGTCCAAAGCCTGTGGAGGTACCCAGCAGGGGTTATAATCTAATAAATAGCTATGTTCTCCAGGCTAGAGGAGTCCACTGCAATTACTTCACATATCAAGTCTTGACTTTGAGTAGATTTTGTTTTCAAAAATCTTGGGCCATAGATTTCAAGGGTCCCCTATCACTGGGTAACTGCATGTACACAACTAGAAATCCTGTTTGGATGAACTCCAGGAACTACAAAAGACAACTCTGTTCTTGTGACTTCAATGTGAGCTTCATTTCTACTTGAAATATGGTCAGCTCCCCATAAGTTACAGTAGGTTTGCTATATGAAAGGGAAAGCAAAAGAGATTATTCTGGCCACACGGGTGTGAGAATCAAAGTCTGCAACATCTTATTTTCTAAGGACCAACTGCTCCAACTATTGAGTGAAAATTAGTATTTCTAATGAAAAGAATCCCTGAGCCAGGATGACAGTACACCACCAGCCTGTAAATGGCAGGATTTGTAAAGCTTATCTATCTGCCACATAGGTAAACACAAATGTAGACGAGGTGCTTTACTCCTCCCCTTTTGCCCAAATACTGGGTTTATTACATTAGAGCTAAATCTCCTATCTGGATCACTTGAGACATAAAAATCACAGCATTTCCGAGCGGATTTACTTTGTCTGGGAAGCACGGTCCCCAGAAAATAATGTTCTTAGTATCCAAACTCTGGTATACACTGGGATGGGAAGCATTTGTATTAGGCAGCTTCATTCTATAGTTTTCTTAGTATTGGTAGCTTAACATTTTTTCTTGAAAAGCAAACAATTTTTCTAAAAATGCTCTGCTTCATTGAAAAAAAATCTAGAAAGAAGTATTTGCTTCCAGAGAGATAAACCAGAAACAACATACTCAATCAAGGAAATTGTCAATAATTGTAACCAACAGTTGCAAAAAACAGAAACACTCAAACAAAATACATCATGGGGTGTCCACTTACATTTCATTACTGTCCTGCACGTCTCTGACTGACTTTCTATAATGGCCCACTATTCTAGCTGTACAGCCTCATCTGTTCTTAGAGGACAAGGAAATCCAGATGATTTTTTTGGCATGGCTGGAGAGCAGACACCTGAGAGGTCAGGCTGGTCCCCAGTCCACGCAGCATAGGGCATGCTGCCCTTCCTGTAGCAGGGCCTGGTGAGGCCTTGAGAGGTGCCAGACCAATGGGTGGATTATTTAATTGGAATTTACAATGCAGCAGTTAAAAATATAGAAAAGTTCAATGTACAGTAGGAGATGTTCAGAAAAAACTGAAAATTGTACATCATGAAGCTGAAGAGGACCACGAGAGATCCATGCTGTTTCATGAAAAGAAATGGTTTTTACATTTGTCCTAGCCTACCTAAAACAGAAGACAGAATCAAGAGACTTGATTCTGTGAGGATTGCCCAGTGAAGTAAGCTATGCAGAGAAGTTAGTGCAACAAACTTGGATGCCTTCAGATGCATCAAATATCACCTGCCCCTCCCCTGTGCCCTTCTGTCCCTGGTGTTGGGGTGGGTAACATCCCTGGTCCCTGGTCAGGGTGGGTAACAGGCACCACGTGAGTGCACAAGGGACCACTCTGCTCAGTGTCACTGGGCATCAGCCATCGCCTTCGCGGCTGAACATGGGACTGGGCTGTGGCTTCCTCCTTTCCCTAAAGCTGTCCGTCTCCTTTGCCTACTGAGTAGTCACTTCTCCAAAACTTGTAGGAGCTCAAGTGTCTGAGACTGCTGCTTCACTTCAGTGGTGCTGCAGAGTAACTAAAGAATCATTGCACAGCCCTGACAGAAGGACTGGGGAGACAGAAAGACTGCAAAAGCCCTATTTCATCAACAACAGGCCAAAAGCATATGCTTCAAGAGAAGAACAATAGCACATAAACTTGGGACTTTCTGTTTCCAGTTTTGTTTGCTCTGGCAGGCTTCCCCCTGCCCCAGCCCCCTCCTTTTTCTTTTTCTCCTGCTGTAGTTTCCTATTTTAGATTTCAGGAGTTACCTCTCAAAAGGCACTTTTCAAAGACTACCCATTGCTCAAACATTATTAGTAGAGTAGGAATTGCTTAAATACAAGTACACACAGAAAACTGAACACTGCAACCTAGACAGCAATCAAAATTGGCATACCACAGACCCACAGGGATCTACCATCAGCTGATAAATCAGTACTGCCTTTTTCAGGCACTTTCTTGCAAAATTCAGAGATCTCCAACTACAATAGTGAAGAAAAAATCCAACTTGAGGTCAAGTACAATGCTGGTGGGGATGGATGTAATCCATGGAGTGCACACAACATTCACCAGTTGTGAATTTGGCCTGCTAAGTGGAACTTATCTACAGCAGCATTTGTTTCCTACAGGCTCCTTAGTTCTTTCATTTGTGTCTGTTTTCTCAGGAGACCCTCTAGTTTTTCTCAGCGTTCCCTTCTTTTGCACAGGGAACTGAAAACTTTGAAGTTTGCCTTCTAAAACACTGATAATCTTCTTCAATTAAAATGAATAATGAATCTTTAATTTGCCACTTACCCGTAGGATCCAGTTGGGTAGCTAAGAGCTTATCTCAGCTTATATCCTAAGTTGAGCTCTTGTAGGGATCCACTTTGAATTAATGCTGCAGTAACATCACAGCTTTGGCTGGCTGCTGTAAGCATACATAACAAAACTCCAGCCAGGCACTCTAAATAAAATCTCTGTTCTAGGACCTAAAAACTTGCCAAGATAGCATTGGATCAACGCTTTTTTGTATGCTAATTCAAGGATATTATGACTACAAAATGAAAATTTTTGAAAACTGAATCATTGAATTCAGATTATTCCTAAATTCTTTGACAGTTGTAGAGACAGTGACAGAGCTAATAAAGTAAAAATACCTCAGTGGTTGCTGTAAAACATGAATAATAGGTCTTGTTTTTTTACATGAACTGGATGAAAAGTTTGATTTTTTTTTTTAGAAAAACAGGAACATTTTTTCCTGAAAGTGGTTGTAAAAAGCTCGTTCCAGTTTCCATCTGTCTGTGGCATTCTCAATGCCATAACACAAGAAAGTATTTCCCTTTAAAAAACAAGCTAGTTTCATAATCCCTATTTGCTTAATAAATTTGCAACACTACACAATATGCAGCCTAGGAAGATAGTATGAAACATAAAAACACTCATATGAGACTAGAAGTGCTAGAATTGAGTTCAGGAATAACATTTACTTTATGCTTAAGTTACTGCATGTTTAACATCACAAATGGAGTCCACAAAGAGTAAAAGTTACGTGTGTGAATTCTCTATTTTGTCTCTCTCCTTCAAAGTAAATCAGTGCTTCGTTTGCCTTTCTAAAAAATGCTAATAAATTAATAGAAATGACAATACAATGGAATGAAGTCCTTATCTTAAGGAAACTAGAGGATGGAGCTAGAATTCTGTTAGATCCTACAGGATTTTTATAAATGCTTAATGGTCTCTAGTTAGTGATAATTCTTCTGGGACTCAGCCAATTTAGCAAAAAATTAGAAGATATTTAACTGGCAAAAAAGCACTAGCCGAGGAAATAGCTGGAGTTCAAATGAACTCTAAAGGCACCATATAATTACCACAAATTTATTGAGATGAGCTGTTTCTTAGCTTCTTCTAGCACAGGTTCCACAAATAAACCCTTATATTAAAATGAGACTGTTGTGAAACAAGAACGTGGTTTTATTTTTTACAATAAAGCATACATTACCTGAAGTGGACATTGTTCTCTATTAAACTGAGAAATATATATGTAATAATTAGAATATTACTGCCTTTAAAGCATGTTTGTGAGGGTTTGCCCTGTCATAGCCTGCAAAAAGCTGAGAGAGGTTAATATATCTTTTAGCACTTGTTTCACTGTCACAGTCCTCAAATTAGCTTTCTATGATTTTAAGCAATCTATCTACAGAAACATGTTAAAAAGTAATGGCAAAATAGTCTACAATGGTTCTACTTTCTGGCAGTGTGGCAAATGAGTTGGATGAAAGTGATGTTACTGTATAGTGTCGGAAAGTGGAATAACTTGGTTATCATAAACAATGACAGAATCATCACTGATCAAAAGAAAAGCCATGCATGCAGTCAAAAGGAACACAAAACAGGGCTCCACACCTTAATATCCTGTATTAACTATTCCCATTTACTTGTGACTTTCATTCCTCAAAGATTACTGCACTATAAAATCTACATTCTGATAATCAGTTTCAGCATTTGTCTCTGAGCCCTGTGTTTTGTCATATTGAATTTTTCCACTGTGCACAACTATGTTCCTTTCTTGTGCATTTCACTCGAATTCCTTCTCATAATTTTTCACTCTTTTATAAAGGAATTGTTGCTGTTCTGTGAAATAAAGTATCAAAAGCTGAATGGACTGATGGAAGACATCAGTACCTACAAAGATGGAAACAGCATCACAAAACAAGCAGAATTACCTTATTCTCAGGAATAAAGTGGGAAGTAGTGAAGTGCATGAAGTGAGTGATGAAAGATAGCAGACAGAAAGCACATAGTGTGAAAAACTGGACTACAGCCTTGGAAAGGCAAACTCAGGATGCTGCATGTATACTGGGAAAGAAAAAAGTTGTAAACCCAAACTTCTGATGCCTTCCTTGTGCCTTAGGATTAAGGAATGATCAGCCAGTGCCGTCCAGGACGACAAAGAAATATAACAAGGACTCCAGGTTAAGCTCTCAGAAAGTAGAATCACCTTGTAATTATTGGAGCTGACTGCCCAGAAACACCAGACAGAAACACTGGTGGGAAAGTTTACACTAAATCCATGAAGGGGTTACACGGAGGAGGATGGAAACAAGCAGCCACTAATTCAAACCATAGCAATTCTGGCAGATAGTGTGCCACTTCCATATACTACAGTGATTCCTAAAACATCACTGCTTTGACCTCTCGATTCTCGTCTGCAGTTCCCTGCTTTGTGAGCTGTGTGTGAGTCATAACCCCAGAAGACAACATACTTCTTCCACACATCCCAGCCCCTCTTTGCTCTGGCACCTCTCCAGACTTCTTTTTTTGAGCATTACTTGCAGAAAGCCATCTTGTCTGCTATTGACATTGCTGGTCCAAAGCATATGACAGGGAACCAGCCACAAGTCTGGTCTTACGACTGGCAGCAACAGCACTTACCACACCATTGGATCTACCCTGATCTTCCTGTGTGATTTGTAATCTGACAACATTCACAGCACAATGTTATTCCTGAATAGATTGCCATGATATATGGTAATATATGGGATATATGATAAGGTATTTTACATATTTCGACTGCTACAAATGGTTGATTTCTAACAGCTTTTTTCGGATGCTCAGTAGAATGAACATATTTTGCCAAGTTTGGTCATGGAAGAAAATATTCTTGTCTTTGGAGAAAAGGAGTAATTTCAAATACTTTAAAGGATTAGAAATTTGATCTCTTTAAATTATATTATGATGCTTAAAAAATGTAGGCTATAGATAAGGTTGTTTTTAATACCATTCAATGCATAATTTTAGCTCATTTGTAAAACAAGCTGAAGTTCTAAGTGAGCTGAAAGGGACACAGAATTGAAATGCGAGCATATTCTGATTGACATCTTTAAATAGGTAATGATGGTAAGATATAGTGCCCTGATGGCATGCGCATAAAATGCACATGTTGCATTTTTAAATGCTCACTAGATGGCAATATTGCTTCTCTTAAATACAGCTGCCATTTTACAGACAGCAGTCCTGTAAAATTTTGACTGTCACCTTGATAGAAGGAATATTAAACCATGGCCTGGAAAAAGAAGTGGAGAACATTACACAGGACTAAAAAACATAATTTCTGTTTTACTGTGGGGTGGGTGGTGGCTTTGTAAAGGGAACATAAACATAGATGCTCCTGTCACCTTAGGTATGGGCTTTAATTGGTGAGCTCGCTGCATTTTGAATGTGGTTTGGAGTGTCCCTTGAAATAGCATCTAATTGACCAATACATGTTCAGTAATGTTAACACTTGATCTGGCACAGGGAACAAACCTTGGAGATAAAGAGAAGGGTGTTAAGGAATGAGAAATGCTTATCACATGGAGAAGTGCTTTCAAAACCAAAGCACAGTGGACTTTTTAAGATATCAGTCTGATGGTGATATGCATTTATATATTGCATATCCAACATTAAGTCTTGTGGTCATTCATGAAGAGTATAGACATAGAGGAATAAACTAAATTCTTGTTAATTTAGTGAGGAGATTGCTGAAAGGAGAAAGGTGTGGGACTGACTTTCAAACAGATCTTCAGCAGGGGACTTCAGAATGTTTACAGGTAAAGATCTCCCTTCAAGGAGAGAGAGTGAAATAACTCCTGCTTGTACAATATCGCAGCAATGGAAATTAACTTCACAGAGTGTAAAACTGTTCACTGTGGTCTTGGGATGAATGTATTAATACAGCTAAATTACAACTAAATTACAAATGCACAGAATGTCATTTGTGGTTACCAAGAGGACTTTTTTTTAACCTATCCTGAGCAAGTTGAAAAAAAAAAAATTAAGGTTTTCCTTTACTATCACTTTTCAGTCTATGTGTGCAGGTCAAAAGAGCTGTGCCTTACAATATAAGGCAGGTGATACCTCCTCCAATCCACATTAGGCATGTGTCCTAGGGAGTTACTGCCCACCCTAAGATACACATAGCAGGGCAGGCTTCGAAGGACTGGGGAAAGGGAAGGCTCACCAGCTTTACTTTAATTTTATTAGAAATGTAAGGTCTCCAAGCCACTGGGTACAAACAGGCCTGATTTTGAAGAAATGTCATGTAAATACATGTAAACAATACTTTCATCTATAATTATAGAGGCTGGGCTGTGTTATCTCCTGTACACTCCAGAGGTGTCTTACTGACTACCTACATAAACACAGCTACAGGGCACCCTTAAGTTTGGCTTGCAGTGAATGCTTAACCAATCTGTTTTCTCCATAACAGCTGGCTAATCATTTCATCTAGTCCTTAAGAAATCACAGGCTGGCAATCTCAACTGCAGTTAAAGCAGGGAAGCCTTTCCATTAACTTTTACAGACCAAGATTGGAGGCACATATTTAGGGAGGAAAATGCAATATTCAGCTCAGTGGCAGATAATATTATGCACATATATTTAAACAAGATAGTCTTTTAATTTCACCAAGTCTAAAAATAAGCCTTTAATGCCTCATAATTTAAAACCACACTTGGGAGAAAGCATTGACACCAGGAACTGGAGCTCCCTTCTCACTTCAGAATTTCCCACCCACCAGCTGACCTCTATGATTTGCTGTGTGAGGAGAAAGCCTGCAAATGACCAAATTCTTGCTTTTGACGTGGCAAGCAGATTTCACCCCATGGTTTGAGCTCCCACTGCATAATTTCTGCCTCCCCAGATGTGTAGATGGTACACTGGTCATGGAGAAAGAGGATGATGTTGCCAAGTCCTTGGCAGCATGAGTCCTTGAGATGTGGGTGTCTCCCACGCTCCCAGCTGATGGAATACACCTGGATCATGCCACCCAGTGACACAGCCTGCCTAACTCAGCTAGTGACTGCCAGATGGTCACCTCACCTATTTTCTGTTCTGCCCACCCAAATCTGTATCAAGTGTCCAACAAGATGCTCTGACTTAAGGACAAAAATACATCTCTTTAAAGTAAAGGGATCTGAACTGGAAATGCACTTGATGACAAGTTGCGGTTCTCCTCTCTTATGTGTATTTATGAGGTTTGGAGTGATGTCATTATGCTTTGAGGGATTTTTGTAACAGAAGTGGAATATTGAGGGCTGTGCCTAATGGGGAACTACCTGATTTTGTACAACTTCTCTCCATCATAAGCTCTGACAGTTACATGAGAAATTTGTGACTGTATCTGAAAATGCTTTTTGTTACACTTAACCCTCTCTTCCATAGGAGGCATGGAGGCATTGCCTATCCTGCTTCTCATGGAGATCAGATAATGTGCAGTTGTATCTAGGCCTACGTAACTCATTTGGAGAAATATAATAATACCAAGTGTGTGTGACAGAGCCCTATATAACTTTAATCTGTCAGCATGTCTTTCTCCTACACCTATTTGCTAGCACAATAGATAGATACCAGTAAGCATGCAATACAAGAAAAGCGATATTTTCCTTGCCATTCCATTCTAATACTACATGTCAAAACAGTTGCTATGTAAAAAATTTTGCATTTCAAAACTGTTAAGTTGAACAATTTCCATTTCCACTACAAAGTCTTCTGTAGATGAATGTATGTTTGTGAAAAAGAACACTTTCACATTCAAATTAAAGCATAGAACTGTTAAAGATCAAAGTAGCTCTAACCATTTAGATTACTTTTTGGTGGAACTAGAAAATTAACATGTGAAGAAGAGCATGTAAATGATGTTTAAATTATGTCATAGAGTGTCTTGGAAAATATTATTTTTATAACTGAATCAAACTGACAGGGAAAGGAAGACTTGTGACTTGGATTTTACAGAGAACTTACTGTTGGATAGCAAGCCAAATATAAATACTAAAGTAATATATGCAATTGCAGCAAGTATTTTAGGCCCAGCAGGGATCATTATTA
Source organism: Agelaius tricolor (assembly GCF_023055355.1). Classification (NCBI taxonomy): domain Eukaryota; kingdom Metazoa; phylum Chordata; class Aves; order Passeriformes; family Icteridae; genus Agelaius; species Agelaius tricolor. The sequence goes on from NW_027269287.1 coordinate 8,882,807, forward strand.
GGATTTGTTTTGCAAGCATTTAACATTTTCATAATAATCTGAAAGAGAAGGTTCATAGCAGGCTAATTAAGAGACAATTCTAAACTGAAGGAAGTCACAAAGCATCAATGAAGACTGAGACATAATGTGACAGGATTGAAAGAATTAGAAAAATAAGAAAGAGAAAATGATACTCTAACTTGGAAATGTACAGTCAACTACATCTTAACTTAAAAATGCCCTACACAGGATAGAAGTAAGTTTGAAACAAAGTATTAACACCAAAGCAGTAAGCGAATTAGATTTTGGTTGACATGTAATCAGAAACTGCATAGATTACTTTTGTTCTGAGTGCTTGTGAAGAAGTCTGCTCCTTGGAGAGTTTACAGAAACTTCCAGGAACCCAAGGATGAAAGAAGTTCCCACACATTCATTCGTGAGGGAAAAAAAGACAATAGTTGCACTCAAGATCAGGCAAGTGGCAGCTGAGATTGTGCTTATATACATAAATTTATTTGAAGAGTGTAAGGACCAGAAAAAAGCTAAGACTGGAAATTTCTACCTGGTAGAAAATCATCAGTGCAGAAAAGAAGCATCATGATCTGGGATACTTAGTGTTTCGCTAGATCACTAGACATGTTGGTACAAAGAAATTTCCATCAGCCACAAGTATCAATGAAGCATAGCTTTTCTATCTCCTATATATTCTCCATGATTTCATCTAACAGTTAAAAGCAGTAACATCTATTTAGCATAAGTTGAGTTTATTCCTAAATGTCACTGTAGTGAGATGCAATTCTGCAGTGAAATCTAAGCACACTATAATATGAAATCAGCATATCCCAGGACTGCAAGACTGCAGCTCTACAGATGGTCCAACAATCCGCTGCAACATTAAGAGACATTTTCTACTTCTTTTTAAACACTGAAAATATCATTTGCCTGTGCACTAATCCAAATATTTTATGGTGCATCTCTTCCAGTTGTCAGCTGATTTGTTATACTACATTATCTCTCACTGTCTCCCTTACCCCTCTGCTGTAGGTGCCACAAATGAGAGACAGCATACTTGTGTAAAATCATAGCAATTTAGGAGCCCTAGTTTCAATTTCAAAAGGAAAAGAGGTAAATCCCAGAGCCTCTGCATTTTGCCATCAGCTCAGAGACAGGCCATTTGCTATGTAGCACTCCCTCTGCTCTGGGTTTTTCCCTGATTTGTGTGCTTCAGAGGAGGATGATAACTTGGAAATGTGGGGTGGATTTATGGCAGGATGTTTTAGAGCTAGGAGAGAAAAAAAAGGGTGAAAAATGAAGAATGTTGTATTATTTCTAAGTGAACCTGCAAGAGATAAAAGTTATCTTGATTTAAGTTAAAAAGATAAAATTTTGATTGTCTGAAGTCAAAAGGTCCCATTGACTTCAGGGGGATTCTCTGGCCATTAAGGACATAGTGGCCTTTGGCCATATTCTATCTTTGCACTCATTTCTGTAACTGAGCACAAACCCCAACTCATGGACTATCAGAACTCCTGCATTTCTGGACCTCCCCTGGGTCTCTCTGGAAACTGGTACCAGTACCCTTTGGCACTGGGTCTGCAAGGAAACAGCTCTTAAGGACTGTTTACATTGCCTCTCAGCTGGTTTGCAGCATTGTAATCTACTGTTGCAGGACTGAGGTATGCACAAGCCACATGTGAGTAATATTCATATGGCCATGAGAGCTGAGGGAGCAAATGTTCATCTCCAATCTTACTCTGTGGGTGTACAGTTTTATTGGACAGTGGCCTAGGCCAAATGTGATAATAAAGCAGGTCTTAATAAACAGAGTGCCAGATAAGTTTTAACTTTCTCCTGGACAATTTGCAGCTAAAGCACACAATGTGTTATAGCACTCCCTACAAATAAGCACGCAAGGGCAGAATACATGCTATCAATTTTAGCGGCAACTTCATTTTTTTACCAGACAGTAACTACTATATATCCCACTACTGTAACCTATATTGAGGGGAGGCCACAGTCCTCAGTAGGACTGAGCACAAACACATTTACAGATCTCAGTGTTATCCATGTACATGAGACAGCAAAGTTAGACCAGAACTACAGGGTTTTTTCCATGATCTGAAATGAATTAATTTGTTAAGAATGCTCTTGAAGATGACTTTTTACCTTCTTCTTTTTTTTTTAAATTAAATTCCATTAACAAGGTGTTACCCTTTGATTAAATTCTCAGCCACAACCGATTCAGCATATTTCACTTCTTCAGGTACCTAATTAGGATGCCAATCTTTGTTCATGTTATTTCTTTGTAATAGAAGTAGTACTTCCAGTGGCTTTGGTGAAATACAACTAGAAGCATTAGATGAACAGAAATCCTCCTTAGACAAAAATCACCTTTAGTCATTGAGTTTCTAACAGCCTCACCTCACAGAGGGGTCTCTGTCAGTTGTCAAAGATGAAAGCAAAGGGACAAGCTCTCCAAGGTCTTTGGGCAGAGAAGCAGGGATATCCGCAGAAATACATTCAGAGTTTGTGCACTTTAGGAATTTAGTGAGTGTGCTCACATCTGTGCAGCTGAAGTAGGAACTGGTGTTTTTTCACAGTAAGTACCCTAGAATTTGCTGCTATGGGGATTCTGGGTGTTGACAAGAATATGGATAGTTGGCTGAAAAGATCATTTAACCCTGCCAGTAATGAGCTCATTTGAAACAAGCCCCTTCTAATTATCACTTGGTTATGATTGATTCATCACATGCTTTGATGCTCTTATTTAATAAACAGAAATGAACTGCTGGTTTTAAGAACTGCATAACTTTTAGTAAAAAAAGAGCTGCCTTAATGTTATGTCAACTAGTTCCAGACTTATTTTCTTTCCCATACTCTCTGTACGTGTGTGCACACACACGTGTGAATATGTAACTATTGTGTACCTCTGTATGGAATGCCTGTATGACATTTTAATGAAGACAGTACTGGATCTTAGCTTATATATACACATTGCACTACAGGAATAAGAATTTTTCTTACCGATTTCACTCATGGATATCCCTGGAGCTAATTGCCCGCTGTTGAAAGAACTATAGGTAAACAAGTTTGGTACAGAGGTGAGGTCATAGATAGGTTCCTGCTTTATCTGTTTGATTCCAGTCATGTCTAAGCCAGACTGGTCTGGGGAGGGCTGGGCAGAATCCACGTTGTAATAGCCCTCAGACTTGGGCAGGTCGATGACGTGCCCGTTGGCGTAGGTGCTGCCAGTTTCGCTGTTCAGATTGTTCAAGCCATTGCTGATGCTGCTGCTGTAAACCCTGGCCAGAGCTTCTGCCTCACCACTCTGCTGCTGCCGCTGCTCCTGCAGTCGCTGCTGGTGCTTCTGCACTTCAGCATACAAGCTATCCCTCTGCTTCTTGGACATTCTTCCAAATTTCACAGCTGAAAAGCAAAGCACAATGTGAACCATTGTCATCTTTAAATTTTTCTCGATTCCCCTCAACCCCACCACTCTTCTGTCATAAACTTTCAGGGTTAATTTTGCTGTGGAAACACCTTTTTCTGTGGAAATGAGAAAGGATGCAAAGCTTTGCATCACTTACATCTCATAAAGGAAAAAATATTGTGTACTTGAACTTACCAGCTGACAACAAGAGCTCCTGTTTGACAGGAGGGCCTCAGTCAAGCAATTCACTTCCCACTATGAATGTTAAAAAGACCATGCATCCTTTTATATCTCTGTGTTCTCTGAACAACCATCCAGAGCTGCATGAAATGTACAGTCTGTGAATTCATATCCATTTACTAACTTTCCACAAATCTTTACACAGTACACTAAGAAGATTAGTATTCTGGGTGAAAACAAGCCCCAAAAACTTATTATCGTATCCTCTCAATGGGGTGTTATCTTCCAACTTTAAAAAAAAAAAATTACGGGTTAGGACCTAGAGGAAAATAACAGATTTGAAGGTAAACAGCACAAATGAATGTTATCTTTTCCACTGAGCAAAGTCTTAGGGATTTATGCAATCTCCATTTCAATAACCTTCATGCACAAATCCATGCACTCCCTCTGATGAGAAAGGGAGGAAAATATAAGAAGGTAAACCATTTTCCCCAGAAACAGGGTTCATTACACCGAGATTGAAATTTTCAAAGGTGACAGGCTGATTGCTGTGGAACTACGAGGAGTAAATTCACAGCCTGCATATACAGTAGATCACAGCTGATTATCACTCTCCACCCCCATCTCTCTATAAATTCTGGTCTTTTACTGGACTAGATCTTGGGATCTTAGAGCAGAGACAGTTGTTAATTGTGCTCTAAAACGAATGAGAGATACATCCAACAGAATTCATCAGAACAGGTAAGGGGACATAGCTCCAGAAATACAGAGTTCTACATATTATGAGGTGTATTTTCTATATTGTGTATTTCCAGTCTGTCTGAAGTTTGGATCAATTCAGAATCATATTTATTAGCACATGACTCTCATTTAGCCCTTGAGAAGAGTATGAACTTATATGTGGATAAATATAAAATTCTTCATTCAGGAAAAAGAACAGAAGAAGTAGAGCACAATATTAAAATACAGTGCCAGAACAACAAGGTGACAGCTGCTTTATTTTCACTTTTTTTTTTTACATCAAGAGGGTTTTTTTCTTATTGCCAACCTCAGTTTAGTTGCAGCCCTACATTCAGGCTACAAGTTACCTCACACAAACTCAGCCTGCCCCTGGAATCAGTGCATGGTATGCTGCATATCCTTATGGACAATATACAATGACTGTATTTTAAATAATTTTGAATAATGCAATTGTATTTTCTTCAAATTTAGGGCCTCGGCAATAAAACCAATGTTTATCCTCATTATATATTCATTAATTGGATTCTCCAGCTGCTGTCAATTAGCATCCTGCCTCTACGTGATAAAAATGCATTTATTACATGGCTGAGAGGTAAAAATCAAATTAAGTTTTCTGTCAAAAAATTCACACACCCAATTTTAAATTTGCAAGAGCTGTTAGTAGTCTTAATCCTAAACAATCATAAAGACCTTTACATCAACTAGGACAGAACAAAGTGATGCTGTTGGAAGAATCTCCTTTTGTCTCTCTGCAGTGGTCCCTGAATTACTGGTTGGGAAGATGGCACTGTCAGTCACATTAAAATGCTCCTGTGATTTACCTTAAATCATTGGAAGATACTATTTTCAGGAGGAAAGCATGTGCTGCTAAATTTTTGAAATGTTACTTCTTTAATCACCATGAAGAATTAGGAGCTAAGGTGTCAAGTAAACTGGGTGCTAGGACCAAAAAGAATTTATGGACTAAAGGCCCTTCCCAGGCGAGGCTGGTAAACAAGTAACTTCAGTGAGGCATAAGACACACAGAGGTAGAAGAAGACCTATTATGGTCCAAATTTTGACAAGTTTATAGTCTGTGGACTGTCTAAATAAATAGTTCTTTATGTAACTTCTCCATCAATGACTCATTTTAAAAATACACATTTTGAGTCAGCATTTTAAGAGAGAAAATTGCTTCCAGGAAATTGAAATTAATATAAACTGCTTAAAAAAATTAGAACATTTTCCTCTAATACTTTCTCACTATATGAAACATGTTTTTGAGCTGGAAACTCCCTGCACGAGGAGTGGTGCCCAGGGCATGTCAGCTGTGGGCAACTTTGCCCAAGCCTCCCATTGTCTGCAGCTTTGGTGTGCTGCATGTTCTCAGCCTGCTGATATTGGCTGGTCCACCACCACCTGGAAGGTGGAACAGAGCTCTACAAGGAGCACAGGATCCTGAGATGGCATAGACTGTGGAGCTTTCCTCTTGCATAGGATATACTTTCAGTACTAAATTAGGAAACTTTCTTCTGCAGACCCAGATAGGGACAGGAGGCAATGTGCAAGTAAAAGAAATGGGGTTTCTTCCAATGCAAAATATTTGGTCAAGTGCACTGAAAAAAAACAAACAGAAACCCCTAATGATATCAAGGTATAAATTTGTGTAGGGTTGCATCTCCTTACTACCAGGTCTTTAAAGATCTCAGGGAAATGGGTGCTTTCACACATCAATATTAAATGTTATGAAAAATGCTGATGCTTAATGTAATACTTAATGTAAACCCACCTCACCAGAGATGACTTTTTTGTGCTCTGTTCTTTTGATTAGAGTAACATATTTCACTTCTGCTTCTTTTTGCTCTAAACTGATACTGCTCTCCATTTTGTGATTTTTCTCACCCCTGCCCATGAAAATAGCCTTCTTTGTTAAGTGGATGGCAAAGATTGGCTCACAGCGCACGCATTACAAAGCATGGAGCTTCTCCTCTCTCTTTTTGCAGAAATCTACTGGGAGTTTAAGTAAGTCAGCAGCGAAGAAAAGTTTCAAAGGGCTTAGATGTGAAGCACGGATTTGACTCCTTACCATCTCGAGACATTCCCAGGGCAAGACATTTCTGCAGTCGGCAGTGCTGGCAGCGATTTCTGTTGGTTCTGTCAATTAAACAATTTCTCTGTCTTGGACAGGAATAGGATGCATTGTTCTGCTGACTCCTCCGAAAGAATCCCTTGGGGCAAGAGAGCAGGAAAGACCAAGCATTACCATGAGTACATTTATGTGTGTGAGCATGCATGCAGACACACACACACACACAGACAGAGGAGCATGCAAACAACTACAGCAAACCTCTGTTTAGAGCACTGCTACTTATGCTGTGGCTCTGCAGATATGGTGGTATTGTATTAAAGAACATCTAATTATAATAAGGAGAACTTTGTATTATTCTGTAAAGAATATCATTCTGCTTTGTTAAAAACTAAATTATGTTACAGAATGCATTTTTACTATGCAATAATGACCCCGTATCATCGAATACTTGCTCCTAATAGAGGAAAAACTTGTAAGCATTTGTAAGAGATGACTTCAAAATACTTGTTTGGACATTTCTCCCTTTAATGAAGAGACTAACTGTAACTGTAGAGGTAACTGTTACTGGGTACACATAGCATGAGAAGCTTATGTCTCCTGTTCACTTTTACTTGGCAGATGTTGATCTGATCTGGAGAGGCATATGATTCAGGACTGAAGGGATTAAAATTCAGTCTTCACAAAAGCACTAGGATATAATGACTGTATCAAGTAAAGCCAACACACAAAGGAGAAAGCAACACCTTTAGGCACTACCATGAGAATGTAATGGTATTTTCCATGGGCTGTTTGTCTAGAATTCTGAGGGCTAGAAGGGAAGTATATACACCTAGGTCTTTATGAGCTGCCAGCTGCTACGAGGTGGTGCCAAGAGTGGCACCAAAGGTGCTTCTCCTGTTATGGTAGAAGTGACATGAAGCAGCTGAGGTGACAAGAGGAATGAAACCAGGAGGTGAAGAGAAATGAAAATAAATAGATCTATACCAAAAAAAAAAAAAGGTCAGGAGTATCTGTAAGTCCAGAGGGAAAATAAAGTAGAGAACTCCCCTAACCAGTTTGGCAACTTTAAATGCAAGCAGTGCAGGTTGTGGTGGGAAAGCTGAAGGATAGCCTGGCCACTGGCTATAAGTAGTAAAACAGCAGAAATATTACTGCAGTTACACCAGTCACCAGAAGTGACACCAAAGTGCTTGTGCCTTTCTGGGGTGGCTTGCAAACACCTTGGAATAAAGCCAGAAAGTAACAGCTGACTTCATTTATCAGGCAAAAAATAGGGCATCTCTGCAGAGGTTGACGGATGTTAACACTGAGCAATGGACAAAGTCACAAGGTGACAGTGCTACAGGCCTCAGCTCACTTGCTACAGCTTATACATGAATTCTCTCTCAGGTCCTGGCAAGCTGAATGAGGGTGGTGTGGTGTCAGTGACAGTGACAGGCATGGTGCTCCACCAAAGCCAGTGTGAGCACAGAGACCCACCTGAACTGGGTCGAGCTTGTTCTATCAGTGATTACAGTGTATCTAAAATAAAAAATAAATTTTATGACTCATACTTTTCAGAAAATAGATGTCCTTTGAGGGAACTCTCAGAAAAATTCTGGTGGAAAGTTAGCTGATCTTAGATGATCAAAACTTTCCTGATATAGTAGAACTGCCTTTAATTTAAGACTAAATAGATGTTAATCGTATATGTCTTTGCTGAACTTTATAGCCAGTATTGGTTTTGACTTGTGAAGATTTTCTGTTTTCAGTTTTAGATTTTAGCAGCATCTATGGATTTCGAGAAAATATTAATTCAGTAATGTTAAAAAAACACTCAACTATTTAGCATTGACAGTGCTTTCTCCTGCAGTACTTTTTGTTCCCTTTAAGGTTGATCTCATCTCAGAGGAATTTGTTTCATCTTTGCCCTCCTTAGGAAAAAAGGACCATATAATGTATCAAGGGTTACATAAGAGAATTAATTTACAGCGGGTAATTAATTTTTCTGAGGAGAATTTTATGTTCTCATTCTCCTGCATAAGATCTAAATGTTGTTTTATAAAATAGAGATAATACTTTCATTTTATTTTTATGTTATCTTTATATAGATTTGGCTACATTGTTTTAAATTGGAATAATCCAATTTTGTGTTAAGAAAGATGTATTTCATAGCTGAGGAGCTAAAGAGTCAAAGACAGATTTCTCAATATGGGCAACAAGTCTTTGAACAGATCCCTTCAGCCACCACCCACAGCCAGTCTGAGAAAGGAAATTGCTGAATGAACTGCTTTCTAATTCATGACAAAACAGTGATGGAAAGTACTTTGCTGTGGGGGAAGGCACAAGAAATGATAAAAGGCTTCTTAGTGAAGAAGTAGTTGCAGAGATAGATGTGATGCAAACTCATCTTCAAGTTTCACCCTTTCTGTAAGAATAGTGTCAGACCTGCAAACTCACTCAGCGGGTCCAGCAGGCCCACTGCATGTGCACATTCAGCATAAGGCAGGCATGCATACAAACCAACAGCAGTATTTCAGATGACCCTTAAGCACTTAGAATGTGGATCTGCCACAGTATAGCTAATGCAGCAACACAGAGTTAAAGGATTTTCTGTTCCTTGAAGTTTGCAGCACCGCCATTGGCACTGTAATTCTTGGATGCAGTATCCACCAGGCTGCCAGGTGCCTGGCTCAACATGTGTGCATGCTTGTGGAGTGATTCCACCCTCTTTCTTCCACTCATGGCCTCTATTCCTAATAATTTCAGGTTTCCAACAAACCGAGACAAAAAGAGCCAGAAATGATGAGTATGCAGGCTGAGTGAATAGCTATTTAAGTGCTGAGCACTTAAATGGATAGCAGAGCTGCACTGCCAGAAACAGTGCTCACCTTAACAGGGAGCTCTGACAGACTGGGATGCCTCCCAGTGGAACTGACACAAAAAACCGACACCTTTTTTTCACACAGGCTCACAAAACAAGATTAGACTAATTGATCTGATACAGCAAAACTGGCACAAACCCAATAGGGGTTAAAACTTAAAAGTGGAAGAGAATCTCTTTATCTCAATAAGCAGTCTACTCACTGAGCACAGTGGTATCATCTCCTCTTGAGGCACACACAGGGGCTAGCATTAACCCTAATTATTTCTATGGAAGACTATACCCCTAGACAGTCTGTGGGCTCTGAGTACTGAGAGAAGATGCTCTTTTTCTGCTTAAAGTAATTTCCTTCCATAGCTTTTGTGCCAATTTTGAAGTATTGGATCAATTAGTTTAATCCTGTTTCATGTGATCATCATAAGAAGATGGTTATTTCTAGTCTAGTGCCACAGTAAGACAAAGACACACTGCAAATTGTTCTGTTTACAATTGTCAATGTTCCTGAAAAAAACCCTTGATCTTTACCAGTTGGTTCTCAATGTACTGGCAGTAAAGCATTTCTTTTGCAAATGGGTGCACCCAAATTTTCAGATTTTTTAGCTACTCTAATACTTTGCAAAGCATTAGCTACAGACTTGTGATTTCACACTGCAATAGGCACCCATTTTCCAATGTTCTAGCTTCTGTGTTCCACGTACAAGAAATCAGAGACACTGTCTCTCTACCTTTGCAATTTCCCATTTACGATTATAACTGAAATACCAACATGTGGTATGAAACTCTTGTTTGTCATGAGTAATAATGTAATTCCTTAGATAATAAAATCGCAGACAATTTTTAAAATTGAAAATTGAAGCCTTTCTTCTCATTGATTGGGTCTGATTTGCATTATTTGAACTAATGCCTGAAATAATATGTTGATATGTCTAAGCAGCAAGTTTATGCATTTCCCCCTCTCCACCCCTTTTCTTAACTTCCAGTTCCCAGCAACTGCTCCTGCACTAATGCCTTTAAGAAAGAAGACAAAGAATCCTTTTACATGGCTCATAATGTAAGGCATTCTTTCTTTTTGAGATTACAATTTGGTCTGCAGATTGTGCAAAAGGAGATAAAAAAGGACCCAAATCACACCTGTAAGCTCTCAAAAAAGGCTGACCAGAAGTAACACGCTAACTGTAATGCTACATGGGTTGTATAGGGAACAAGATAAGAAATCCACCTCCCTCAAAGCTGATTTAAGGTAGAACAGGTGTGACTTCCAGTTGCCAGCCTATATTGGTCTCAGCACTTACACTGCACCAGATGTAATTAATTCATGTTTCAAACAAGGAGGTAGCTCTAAAGACTATTTGATAAAATGGAAAGCAACTAGGAAAATTAGGCATGAAATGTGTCTTTATCATCAGTAGGCTTTACAGCCTTTGGCACCACTTGTTTGAAAGCTTGTAAGAGTGTATCATTGTACAGAGGTGCCTGAGGCTAATGCAAATGATGATGACTGTGCTGTATTAAAATCTCATACCTTGCAGCCTTCACATGTGATGACTCCATAGTGTATTCCAGAGGATTTATCACCACAAATTTTGCATGGTATCACTTCAATTTGTGCTGAAAGAGAAAACAAGGCAGATATTTTGAGTATATAATTGTATTAATTTCTTTTTTTCTCAAAATGAGATCTTTAGAAATAGAGAGTAGATAACCAGTTGAACCCCAACAATACAAAAATGCTTTGTATTGTATGTCTGTTTCTGAATGCTTTTGTTTGGCAAATTTTAAATGCTTCACATTATGTAGTTTCTGCCACATCCCACAAAACTCTTCAACATTTTAAAATGTCTCACAATTAGTAAGCTTTTTCTCATATTCCTTTTTTAAAGTTTTTTTTTTTTTACTGGTTAATTTTATAATTATTATAAATGATTATTGCTAATGACAGTCATTAGGGGTCCTAAAGAATAATCTGGATTGTCCTTTCCTACATACTTCAAATATTTGTGACTTTCCATTTTTCTGAGGTAGAGACACAGGGTGTATTTTGATGCCCTTTTTAAAGAAGAGTAGACATGATGAAGTTTTCACTTTCTTCAAATTATGTTCAAGACATGAAGATACCAATACCACTGTCAGAGACGGGCAGGTAAAAGCTTGCTTCATCTTCCTGTCTTCATACCACTTGTTTTAATACTAGGTCATTGGCAGGCCCCCAGATGGAGTTTAGGTAGCCAGTGGCTATGTACTGGGAGAGTCAGGTACAGCCTGAAAAATGTTTACATATGAATGTGCTTCAGATCCTTTTATAAACATAGTGGTTATCTGATTCTGAGAAGGAAAACACATTTCATTATCTTTTAAATTTTTTTTTGTTAATGCAACTGTTTGATTCTCTCAATTACTTTGAATCCTGTGTCTTTCCTTTGATGATGCTGTAAGAGCACATGAGACATGTTAGGAAAAGCTGTGCCTTTATTTAAGTCAGATGAACTGAAAAGAAATGTTAAACTTGTTTTCTCTCCCTTTCATTTTCTTCTGTGTAGGATGCATCCCTCCCTGCTATTCTCCTCCTACTTTTTTTTCTCCTGGCAGATGCTGTTTCTCCATGCCCAGGGCAGGAACAGCAGCAGTTCTCTGCAACTCAAGTCATCCATCAAATCCTTGAGTAGAAAAGCTTTTTTAGTAGAGCTAGCCCAAGCACAAGGATAGGTAACTGTTAGTACGTTTAACAAGACACGGATAACTCTAAAATGGATTGAGACAGAGAAACAAGATTATTGTCCAGATGCTAATCCTAAAAAGAGAATTCCATTTCAAACTTGTGGGCTGTTGAAAAGATTAAAAAAACTGGAAAAAAAAGGATGCATAAAAATGACTGCAATTGTAAGCTAGGCACTAAATATACTTGCACAGTGGATACTGTGAAAATATAATCATATAGCCTGGATTATGCCCTGTTTCTACTTATGATTATCATTTATCTCTTTTAGCAGAAGCCAGAAGTTTCCTTCCTACTACTTCCTTCCTCCCACCACCTTGTAGTTAAACAACCAAAACTCACTACTGTGTACCAGCGAGCCACCACCACCACACTTCCCACTGAAAGGTGCATTGCATACCCTACTCCTTTATCCTCCTATTTAGTGCAGAGGCTTAAGGGGTGAACTGCACAGTTTATTAGTCATTATTATTTGCAGGCCCTCTACTTTGGAAAGTCAATTAACTATTCCCTTGGGACAGCATATTCCAAGGGACCCAGGCAAGAGGAACTTATGGACGGCTGAAGAGACTTTAACTCCTCACTGTGAGCTCATTTTCCTGACATACTCTTTCTGATCTAGCATAATTTTAGGTTCAGGCAAGTAAACCCGTTTTAAAACTGCTCCTAATGCATGTTAGAGGGAACAGAGGGAACTCCTTAACAGAGTTACTTGCAGTTCTTTGGAAATTTTTCCAGGTTGGTCCTGCTCAAAAATTCCTATGCCTTATGCCCACTAGGATAAAAAACCCCTTAAATATGTGCCTCCAGGCACTGCTGTTTGTGAGGCTACTTTGAGTAACTGCTCACAGGTCTCTGCCTGAGAGTCATGTGGATGGAGGAAGTCTCAGCTCTGGGACCATGTGCTGCTTTATGTTATATTGACATATGTCAATGTCAGAGGCAGGAACTTCAATGAGAAGAGAAAGAAATCTTCAGGAAAAGACAAGACAGAGAAAAAAAAAACACCACAAAAATATCAAGGTACTTTTAATGTGACTTGCATATACCATTTGTAACTCTGATAGGAACAGAGAGAGAAGAATTTATCCTGAGACACTGATTGCAATTAGCACAGTACTTTTTACTGTAAGCAAACAACAATTCCATGCATGAGTCTCAATTATAAGCTCTACATTCATGGTATTTGTGGATCAAGTCCCTAAATGCTAAGGCTTTGGGTTTCAATTAATATGTAAAAATATTTTAGACTTGTGACTCTTCAGTTAATTCAAACCTTTATTTGAAAATAACCATTCTATAAATTAGTAAATTCATTTTTTTCTAGGAAATTGCAACCATTTCTTGTTAAGACAACTCACAGAAAAGACATCCTTAGGACACAAAAGGCATTTGAATAAGTTTGGAAAAGTGTATTTTGCTACTGTCCCCGACATTTCTTTAATGAAAGAGCCAAACAGTTTCAGGATTCCTAACAGAAATCTTGATTGTACAGGCCAGATAAAAAAGAAACCACTGTATTCCCAGAAGAGTCTTGAGATACTGTAATGAACATAGAGAATACCATGTTTCTTTTGCAGATATAATCACAGTTCACAGACTGCAGAATATTCTGAGTTGAAAGGGACACACAAGAATCCTCAAGTTCAACTCTTAAGTGAGTGGCCTGCATGGGGATTGAACACACCGCCTTGGCATTAGTAGTTGACACAGGGTACTGCACTTTTTGCACATTCTGGTTTTATTTGTCCACCTATGATCTTATGTTATTTTATCTTATGTTATTCTTACTCCCTTCACCTATTAAGCTAACAAGCAGTTCAGGGTGCTGTATATCTGACTTTCTTTACAGCTATTATAAAATAAGCAGCTTTCTTCTGAACTCCTTAAAAATATAAAATGCATTGACCAAGTGCCACTTCCTAAATATTGAGGGCAAAAATTAAATGAACAAACAATATTGGAGTTGCCACAATGGTAGCTTTCACCAGCACAGGAACAGAACTGACAAATTCCAATGTGATAAACTTGAAGAAGGAATTAGAGCAAAACTACTTAGCTCCACTTTGAAAGCCTTTCCACTTGTCTTCTCACCCATTTTCCTCTGATACTATGAGCAAGAAAAATGGCTCCCACCTCTTTTCAAGCAAGTCTCAATCTGAGCCCACTTGTCCAACTTTTCAGTAAGCACGTTGAGATGTACCACTCAACAAGAGCCTGCAAAACTACTATCACCCTAATGTCTAAGAAAACATTTATAATATTTGCTGCACAGTGATTGCCCCCTACCACCAGCTGTAGCATAATTCCTCAGTACCACAGAGTCAGGTCTCTGCAGTATTAATCTCTTATTCTATACTTAAGTTGAAAGTTCTTTAGGACAGGAAACTGCCTCCAGTTTTATGGGACAGTCTAGAAAATGTAATGCCACAATGGAAATTAATTAATTCTACCTGACTAGTAATTCTCATCCACAGATGATGGGATAACAACCTGGAATCTAATTCAGTCTCTTATGAAAACAGAAAGTAGGGTGGAATTGTATCAAGGAAGTAAATCTAAAATTGTCTCACATATTTGAAATGAACAGTTACATATAAACAAATCAGTAATTAGAAACATCTTCAAACAAAACATTAGCTCAAATGTGCTGCAAGAAAAATCAAAAGCACACTGCTGGGTTTTCTTTTTTTCACCAATAGAATATTACACATGGACAAAAAAATCCTAAAGGCAGGAAAATAATCAGGTTTCAAAAGTTATGTGGGTGAAATTAGGAATGAATCTGTAATGGGAGACAGTTTTCTGAATTCCTCTTGAAAGGAAGGTAAGAGTCAACAAGGCAGTTAACATGTCAGATATGTATTTGTGGGGATTGTCATTCACATGCATATGATGCTTAACAGAGAAAAACAAAGCTCATATTTTATATAATTTCAGTTTAATACCTGAAGAACTTCACTTGAGAAAGACAGGACTATAATCTCACAGACCTGTAGCTTTGGTTTAAGGGGGAATAAAGACTTGAGCTTTCAGTATTTACTTCTTGATCAAAAGAGACTAATAAAGCATGCCAGGAAAAAACTTCGAAAAGGAAGTCCATTCTCTAATCAGTAGATCCAAGAAAGGTTGCACTTGGAAGCATCAAGGCTAATCAGAAAACTGATGGTGGAAAAAATCCAACTGCTTCACCTTTCAAGAATTCCCATCACCCTTTTTTTGGAGTTCCTCAAAAATTGCTGGTAGATTGGCCTAGTTCACTTTCATGTTTAGATTCTCAACTGATTTCAAATTAAGTACATCCACCATTTTTATCTACTTGCCAACTCTGCCTTTTTTATCCTGACCTCTGTGAGTAGGAAATGCTTTTTTTCCTTGCATGTAACTGTCAGTAGAAGTTTCCATGGTAAGTTAGGCTGGCAATGAGATCTTGGCATCCCCTTTGCTACTGGAATAGATGTTCTCTAGCTTCTCAGCAAGATGTTAGGTGCTTTGCATTTAATAATCTGAAAATATACAGCTGAGGATACTACTTATGTTTAGAGCCTCTGTCATACATCATGCAGTGAGACCTATATAGTTAGTAATATCTCCGCAAGTTAATTAATTCCAGATAATGTTAATTAAAGTCTGTAGATACATTAGCTGTCAATCATAACCCAAATGAGCCATTAGAGGAAACCAATATAGTGCAGTTAACCCAGAAAACTAATGTTTTCATAAAATCTCAGCACTTTTGCACAGAGATACATTAAACTCTGACTGTGGGTCTGGCCCCTGGATTTGTTATAGCAACAGAGACTCTCTGCAAAGCTGATGGTTCTCAAGTAAGCCAGTACATCTCATGAGCACAGATGTACAAATCTCAAGAAGCAGCAGCGCTTGTATATCTCTGTGTCTCAGTGGGCATAGATATTAGATGTCATCTGTACATAATATATAAAAACGTGTCTTGAGTATCAAGGTAAGCAATAGCCCTAGAATTTGGATATTGAGAAATCTGATAGATCATTGCTCAAAATAGAAATTGGGTACATTAGTGAAAAAATGAATGTTTTTTCCAATAAGTGCATGCAATAGTCATGTCGTATTTCTTTCACTGTCTCACCTCCTAGCTGAGGTTCTTTTACTTTATAAACAATATCAATTGGAAAGTTATTTGGTAATATGTTTTCTTTTCCCCTTCCTCTTTCATGACTTTCCAGTGGGGAAAAAATGAACAAAAAGTACCCCAAAACAAAACCCAACCCAATCCAACCCAAATTAAACCACGATAAATTGTATACCAGCTCCCCTTACAGATCAATTCTGCCTTTTGCATGCCTACTCCAAAGACTACTGAAAAAGAGTATTTTAAAACCTAAAGCTTTTTTCA
The DNA here is from genome assembly GCF_023055355.1 of Agelaius tricolor. Lineage (NCBI taxonomy): Eukaryota > Metazoa > Chordata > Aves > Passeriformes > Icteridae > Agelaius > Agelaius tricolor. Next base: position 8,899,156 of record NW_027269287.1, read on the forward strand.
TGGCAAGTTTTTATGTAGCTACTCTCTGCATCCTTATTGTGTGCATTTAAAATCTATTAAAACAAAAGATCAAACCTTAGAAATATGTGTGATGATGACTGTAGAGTGACGAAAAGTTTTAAAATGATGTATTAGCCTTTTTGCATATGAAGAAATATGCTTATATCTGCACTGTAAATACATACTTTGGAAGATGTCTTCCTGAGTTCCATGGCAATAGTAATGTTTACTGAACATTGTCAAATGGTATGAAATAGCTGAATATGAGTTGAAATGATTATGGCTGCTCCACAGCTAAAGGTAATTTAAAACTGCTCATATTATCTCATCTTTTTGTATCTTATTGCTACACAGTAATTTTGGAGCAAGTCTGGAAAGAATTATATACTTGCCTTTATATTCACCAGAGAAGGTGAAATTATAAGGAGAAAAAATGAGCACAGTATAACAACCTTAAGTACTAATAAGCACTGAAGTTAGAAAAAATGTTTTGTTCAAAAACTGTTTCTTTCCTTTCCTAAATGTAATAAGTACAGTGGATCTAGCACTATAATTTAACAATTTATGAATAGCAGAAAGTTGTTACATTTGTGATGATCCAGGGTTACAGATGACATGAGATTTTCAGATAGATTTAATATCTTTTATTAGAGCAAGAGATACATTCTTTTTAAAAGAAACACTTTTGGACCCTTAGCTTTTTTATCATAACTTAGATAGGAGCAAAGACTTCAAGCCTCTGTGAGGCTGGGTGTTTCTTTGTGAAGCAAAGCCAGTTGTGAGCAAAAAAAAAGGCAACAATTTTAAGAGCAGTGATATAATGTTGGAGATGATATATTTTGGATCACAAGATTTTTTATTTTCTGCAGACCTAATTATTTCAATTAATTAAAACAATTCATACTTTGTAAAAAATGTGTAAATTTGTAAATTAACAAAACCCTTGGATTTTCACCAGGTTATTACAAGATCAGTGATGCGATTTCCTGGACTCCAGAAAAATACTGTACACTTTGTTGCCATGAATGTCAGCCCAGCCCTCAGTGAAACACTAAGAGATTAGGAATCTGACAAAGGTACACAAATTGCTACCTAGAAGCTTTTTTGTTTTTTTAATTTGGACAAAACAGAGTGGTTGAAGTGTTAAACAAGCATAAGTGTTTCCCAGATTTTTTGGAATGGTTCACAGACAAGGATGGCAGCAGAAGAGAAGCAGAACTGCCTGCATCCTCTGCTGGGCAGTGATGAATAACACAAAAGTACAGCCCATTGTCCAGATCCCAAAAGACAGAACTCAGGTGCCTTGTCAGAAGCTGTGGCTCAAAACATGATCCCTGAAAGTCTGTGCTCATAGAGGTAAGAAAGTGCCAAAGGATCAGTAAAATCTGATGGCTCACCTAGCACTCTGTAAATCTGTATAGAAGCATTTTCATTGCCTCTCAATGTGCACATCTCTGTATTAATCCATAAACCCTTTTACCCAGTAATTCAAATTCATGGAAATTATGTGTGTAACTTCAAAGGATGGTACTACAGTAACACAAGTCATTACACAACACTAACATGTTGCCAAACTGATGATTTGGGCTCCACATGTGAGTTAAATCAAAGTTATTTAACAAAATGATCAAGGCCTTATCCTGGACCCCCTAAAGAGCTCAGAAACTTGCCCTATTCACAAAGAAAAATTTAAGTATATAATATATGCTGAATTATTATGGTACAGTTTCTGTTTCCCTCAAAGACTCAAGCATTGGTTCTGCTGATACTGCACACTTTCCCTAAAGAGATTATTATGCTAATCCCAAATATTATACTACCGAAGCTATCCTATATTTGACTTCATCAGATCCAATGTTCTGCAAATAATCTCTAGGAGCTTTAGCTAATGTTTATATAAGCTGGTCAGGATGACTGAGTAGTGGTGACCATATTGTCTATGCAACACTCTAAAACAGTGGAAGTGCACTTGGCCAAAAAATAGCTGCAAAGTTCTTTCCTATAAGAATTATACTTAGAATTTACTCTGCCAAAATGTTTGTCATAATAAAAGTTCATAATAAAAGTTCATAATTTCATAATTAAAACATTTTATAATATATCAGGCATTTAACAGCACATATTATCTTCCCTCTCTACTTCTCCTTAGTCAGAAAGCTACTTAGACTGTGCCAAGTAGTGCTGACCTGTTGTTTCCTGAATACAACAATCCACATCTGCATTCTTTTCCCTTCTGAATAAATGGACTAATGAACTCTGCAAAGGAAGAGTTCAGATACCATCATAAATACTTACAGTCCATTTTGCATGTCAAAGCTGGCTGAAATGGTCATACAGTAGTCAGGACCTGTTTTTTGTGTCAGATATGCACAGGTCTCTGCTATATAGCTACAAAGCTGAGCAACACAGAGAAAGATGCTGCAGGAACATGCTGTGAAGACCTGTTTTTCCAGGCTGTGGGATCACACACAACCTTATCTTTCCTCACACCCAGCCAAGTGTTACTGCTTACTGGAGTGGGATGGAAATGAACTTAAAACTTAGTTCATCTCATAGTGGAAGGAGGGTGTAGTGGTTATTTTCAGCTCTGTCTGTAGCAGCACCCTCTTCTCCAGCTTTTTGCTACCGGAATGCAGCTGCAGCATACCAACAATCTTTGCATCCCTCATCTCCTCCCCCCTTTACCTGCCCAGATTCATTTGAATGCCCACAAATTCCTACACTTTCAGTAACACTCAAACCTACACCAGTCTACACCATGCAAAATCTTCAAGGGAAGTGAGGACTGCTGCATTGTTAGATTAGAGCACTGCAGCAAAATGAGGGTCTAACTTGCATTATCTGGGACTTTGTGTAGCTGCCATCACAGTCAAAGGAACATTTTCCAATCCACTTTCCTGCACCACTTTTCTTGCAATATCTTACTTTAGACACAATATAAGTCCTACAAGGCAAAATTATGAGAGACACAAGCAATGAAAACCAAATAATAGTGATTTCAACCTGAAATGACTCTGAAATCATTCTGATGTTGTCTTCTTAAAACTTCCTGAACTTCTTTACATTTCCTCATATTTTTGATTATCACTATGGATTTTCACTTTTGCACATTCCTATTTAAATCTTTGCTCCATCTTTTGAAAAGCATTTAAATCAGCTGGAGATATTCTTGGATTTGCATCTGTTGCTGATTGAAAAAATGTTGTACTTACCAGCTGTCTACTTACCAATTTAATCTGCCATCTTTTAAAGACAGTAGGAAGACTTAATCTTAGTAAAATTCCAAGTACAGTTGTCTCAATGGTAGACTTGTACAACATGTTTAATGTCTCCCTCTTTATTTTTCACTTTAATGTTCCATAATGTAAAGGAAGTGAAGAATAAAAATATTCCAACTCACCAGTTGCATTAAGTTTTATATTGGTTTGAATATCACACATTTTGTTGTAAATAAATAAGACTTCCAGGAGCAGAACAGTAGTCTTCCTACTAGCCTACTTACTCAGAGTTACACCTGTGCTGTTGCAAAAGTGGAGTCTTAACAGACTGCATTAACAAGATTAAATGGAAGAAGTAATAAGGCACAGACTGTTCCATGTCATTAAAGAAGGCTGCTGGAGGCACTAAGTAATGAAAAAATATTTCCTTTTGATACTCTATTCATGTATGCATTTCCTATTTCATTCCAATAATTTTAAAATTTTCTCCCCTTGAAATTCTGAATAAATCTCAGCTTTCCTTTGTCATCAGTTTTTGTTTCAGATATATATAAAGGCATGGAGGATTAGAGTGGCAGATGTAAGATGCCAAATTATTATAGATAAAATCCCCATGTTGTGAAACGTCATGAGCCTACATCTTGCCTACTTTCAGCCAGAGTTAAAAAGTAAGTTTCCTTCCAGTGTTTTTATATGTCATGTGACAGACCTGTCTGAACTGCCCCTCTCGAATCCCAGGTGCCCTTAGGTTGTACAGAAAAGGGGAACTTAGGGGTAAGCTCTCAGTATGAATCTCTAACAGAGCTGCTCAGAGCCTGGAACTACTACATTTTTTCCCCCTAGCCTTCTATAATGGTTAGAACTGCATCCTGTTTCATGGGCTACATGTGCAAAGGCATGCAGCAGCTGCTGTGCACCCAATGTGGTGCAGCTGAACACAAAGCAAGATTTACACAGGCTTTCTGTCAAGAATAAAACACAGCAAAACAGTATTTGAGAAGAGAGCATTTCTACAAGACAACTAATACATTACCTGCACTGCCTCCTACTAATTCATTTTTCCCTTGAGTCTTTCCTGTGCTTTGAAAGAATTCCTCTCCCCTCCCTGTACATATTCCCAGGCTTTTCTGTGGCACTGTTACCCCACTTCCAGGTAAGCTTTCCTTTTTAATCCATTTTCTTGTGCTCTAACCTTTTGCATGAAGAAGTTGTTGGAATAAGTAAGAAGATTCTAACAGTTCTGTATTGCTAACCCTGCACATCAATTTCCTTGGAATTCATGCCAAAGATAAAACAGAGAGAACTTAATTTTCAAGATTCAGTTAGCCTGATACATACAGAAGACTGCTAATCACACATACTAGTGGGAAAAAAAATTCAAAGTTGCCATCTCAGCCATCTTTGTTTTGAATGCTGGCTTAGTTTAAATAAAACAGCTGAAAGATTTTCAAATAAAGAAACCCATGCAAGAGGAAATATTACAGGAGAGTTCTGAAGTTTATGAAAATAAGAAGTATTTTTGGAAATCGGGAAAAGTACAGAAAACAAACAAATACATGAGCTGAGAATAGTCAGGCTGAAAAAATATTTTCCCAATAGTACAGAAAACATTATTTGAAGGATAGTAAGGATGAGTTAATTACTTGCAACAACTCATTTAAATTTGCATAAGCATTACACAGCTATTTTTTTCACGTCTGTTCCTAGAATCACTCACATATAGTCACATACATGTGTTGCTCTGGGTTTATAATCTTAAATACAGTCTCCAACTCTTGGCCTGTGGCATTTTGATGAATAAACATTTTCTGACTTGGTAAAAAACAGTTCACTCTCTATTATTTCATTAATTGAAGCTCTTTGATGTTATGGAGCATAACTTTTCCTGACTGGGTAAATAATTGGTGTATAATTTTCCTTCTGTTGCAACAGTGTTTCATTCTGCTGAAGTACTGATTGCCTAAGAAGATCTTTAAGTCTCACTGTTTCATAAAATATTAGAGTTTCCCATTAGACACACTGCTTTCCTCTCAGATAAAAAACATGGATCAAAGAAATGGCCAAAAGAAATGAACAATATTTAAGTGGGTTTCCCCCCCCCCCCTCGTTTCCCTCTGTAATTTGTGTAACTGAAAATTAGTTCTGCATGAGTCAGAAAGAAATCATAGATTGCCGCCAAATACTGTGTATCCCTCTGATGCACGATTTAGTATCAAACTGGTACTGAGCAATGGCTCCAGACACACCAGGTTTCAATTCCAGAACTGCCATTGACTGGTAGCCCAATAAATCTCACTGCATGTCCTGCTGAATATGTGCTGCCTCTACAGGGATCAGGGTGGGATCTTCAAGACTTCAAGAGCACAGTGAACTGCCTCTAACTCTGGGAAAACAAGAAGTTCTTGTAAAATAAGCCACCACAACAGGAACTTAAGAAAAGCACAGATGGCAAACAGGGAGGCATTAATACCAGACCTAAATGGAGGTGAAGGTTTAGAATTAGCATGTTGGGCAAATTCCACTGTGCAGACAATGGGAAGAGTGCAGGTGGAAACAACAGGAAGATGCAGGCCTGGTGAGGCAGATCTGGGTAACCTATCCAGGCAAAAATTCCCACCATGGCAAATGGGGAGAAAGGAAACAGCTGCTTACACACGTGCCATTCCAAGTTGTGGGAACAGCATCTATGCCTCATGGATAGTGGGGACCTGGACCTGGAAATGAGGGTACCTCCAGAAGAACATTTTGGGACCCCCAGGACTGAGCTAACCAGTGTGAAGAAGAACAAGCAGGATGCCAGAGGAATCTATGCAGTGAATCTTGCTGAATCTCTCACTTTTTGTCTTCTCCCTCTTCCTCCTATTCCTATTGCTGTCTCCACCTCACATTAACAATTAAATAAAATCTGTACTATTGATTTTGGTCTTGTTTGCACCTTAATTCAGTCAGAGGCATCTCTTACCAGTTGGATCCTAACAAAGAGCAGGCAGAACTTGGATGAGAAAATCTATGCAATATTTGCTTTTTGAAATGAGACCTGATTTCAAGAAGAAAATTGAAGTATTTTAACTCTTACAGAAATATGATGATATGACGTAATTTTCAGTTTGTATTTCTAGAAATGTACCCCACCAACTCTCAGCTGGAAAAAATCCTATGTTGAAAAATGATTTCAAGAGCCAAACAAATACAAAATAAATATGCCACTCATCTACAGCACAGGCTACAGCAAGCTCTGAAATCCATACATTAAAAGCTCCCTTTTGACCATGAAGCTGCCCAATGAGCTGGCCTAATAGCCTGAAGCAACAATCTCAATAAAAGGCATCCCCATGCACCTAGCGTTCTTTTTAACTGTTTGAACACAAAGAGATCATAGAATCATAGAATAGTTTGGGTTGGAAGGGATCTTCAAAGGTCATCTAGTTCAGCATTCCTGCAATGAGCATAGAAAAGTCATATTTGCACATTCATGACAAAATATTACCCATTGTGTTCAAAAGGAAAGAGATTTCTTTTTTTGTATGATAAAGATTTTTGAGGTAAGTGGTTATAGAGAAATGAGGCGGAGTTTCTGGAGCTGTTTAATTATGTACCACCCATATTGTGGTAGGGATATGGTTTCAGGAGGGAGCCAGGGCTAGCGGTGGCAGGGTTGGCATCTTTTTATGGGCTCAAGGAAGGAGGTATGCAACTTTTGGGATCAGCCTGGCACAGCCAGACCCTCTCTGCCACTGCAATCTTTTCTCCTCTGCAGTTCCTCTGACTGCATCTTTTTTGGTTTGGTGCGACAAGACACAGAAGAGAGAGAGCAGCAGGGGTGTGGAGCGGAGCCCAGCCCAGCTGTGCCGCCACTGCTGCAGCCAGAACTGCTCATCTCCACTCCTGCTCACACACAGTCGGGCCCAGGAGAAGGTGCCCTGACCTGCTTCAGAGCCCTCTCAGATCCCACCAGGTTTTGTCTTGTCCCTGTTGTTCAAGTGTTTTTGTGCTGGGGGGGCGGAATTTGAGCTGTGACTGTCCCTGACATTTTACTGCCTTTGTTTTCCCAAACACCATGTGGCCCAGCACAGGATCAGCCACTGTTTTTGCCTTTGGCTGAGAAAACCACATTGGGCACTGTCTTTGGGAAGTGTTTTTGTTTGTTCAGTGATGAACACTCTTTTTTTGTGCAAAACACTCTCTCTTTTCTATGCTCTTCTATTGATATTTTTGTGGTTATTGTGATTTTTCACTGAAGTGACTCTACTTTATAATCTTTCCTCCACTGTCAGAAGAGGGTGGAGGAAACGGAGTAGCTTCAGTGGGCTTAATTTTCCTGCTGTGTTTCAAATTAGCACATTAAGAAAGGAAGGAATTTGACACCACTGAACACTTTGTAATATAGGCTTATTCCTAAATGAGTTAATTCTCTCATCAGTCTAATTTGTTGAGCAGTTAATAGCATCTTATAACATCCAGAATCACAGAATGAACTGTGGAAATAAGGAATGTAAACAATGTATCCCAGTAATTTAGAAAGAAAATAAACTATTGAAACTTTTGCACAGAAACTGATTATCAGAGTACAGTAAAAAACTCCCACAAAACTAATAGCATTTTCCTGAAAGACAAATATATCAAAATTCAAAAACTGACTGGGTATTACTTTTTTCTTGGTAAAAACTACTAATATACTCACCAACATGGTCTGCTGAAGCCACCCTGTGCAATTCTATAGCTCAGGGAGTCCTTCAGCTTCTTGTAGATAATATCCAGTTTGGTTGATAGCTGAGGTAAAAATTATTTAGCTAAAGCAAAGAAAATCTGGCCATCACTTTAGAGATAATAAATGCAGAGAGCAGGATGAAGGTGCAGTGGAATTCACTTCCACCTAACGACCTTACTCTTGTAAAAAGCAGACAAAAGATGCACCCTGTCTTGGTTCTGGTCAGATTGTTATTTTTTTTTCAATAGACAAGAGGACCACAGGTAGGACATGGAAGTTATTCTCTACTACCTCATGTTGTTGCTGGGGGAAGAGGAAAAGGAGTCTTCTCTGGGAAGAAGGGGCTCCTTCTGGCTGAGTGATTGTGGCAGAAGGAGCAGTCAAGTAATGCTGGCTTTAAGCTGGAGCGTGCAATTGGGAAACACTCACGTTTCCAAGCACTCACATGTGAATCCTTTGCCCATCCTATACACTTAGTTATTAACATTGATCTCACTGCTCTTTCCAGTAAATTGCTCTCATCCCCCTCTGCTCTGCACTGAGGCAGCCTCCCTCTAAGTACTGTGTGCAGTTTTGGGCATTAAGCTGTTAGAGGGATCCAAAGAAGGGCTCCAGGATGGTGAAAGGCCTTGAGGGGAAGCTGGGTGAGGAGTCACTGAGGTGCCTTGGTTTGCTCAGGCCGGGAGGAAGTGGAGGGGCAGGCACTGATCTCCCCTCTCTTGTGGCCAGGGAGAGCACTCAGGAAACAGCATGAAGCTAAGCCAGAGGAGGTTTAGGTTAGATATAAGGAAAAGAGCACAGTATTTAATGGGTATATTATACTCCTTATCATACACCAGCCTCTGGGAAAACTGAAAAACACAACGGACAGATAAAAACCACAATAAAGCAATGGGTGGGGGGGACCTTCACACACTGGGACTTTCACTTAGCCAAGGCCACCTTGTTAGCTACCACCAGAGGCTCCACCAATTGAGCTGAGCTGGCTCTGCCCAATCAAAACCTTCACAGATCACAAATGGGATGCACCCTGTGAAGTACATCTGATGAATTTGTTAGGGGAGACAGTTTGGATTAGTCCAGGTTTAAGCTAAGACAAACCCATCTGTGGGACTGTTTTTGCTCAATGACCTGGGTGTACTTGGTATCTAATGCAGTTGGATGGGGAAACATGATGTGTACCTGAAGGGAATTTGATTTTTAGGTGAGAGCAGTCTGTAATATTTTGTTTTGTATAATATTAGTAGCTGAATGCCATAACTAGCATGGATAGTAAGTATGGACTGCTCCAGATACACTGGTCATGAGTTCATGATGCAGCTTGAAACCACCTGACAGCAAACCAGCCCTCCTGCTCTGGAAGGCATCTAGGACAGAGAACCCACAGCCATGGGCTCAATGAGCTCAACAGATACCTTGGAAAGACAGATACTGACTATGGAAATTGTGCTTGTGTCTATATCTCTATATATGTTTATAGCTGGAAGGTGTAGGATCAAGATATTGATGGTACAGGATATGGGCTGGATAACGTCTTAGTTATGGTCAGGACAGAGCTCATGATTTGCAGTAGCCAGGAGGGGCCATGGCTAGGATCCAGAAGTTATTCTACACCACCTTAAGTCATTGCCAGGGGCAGGAGTAAGGAAGTCTCTTCTGGGGAGAATGTGTTCCTTCCAGTCAGGTAAATTGGGTAGATGGAGTGGTCCTGTAGCTCTGGTTCTGAGGCTGAGAATGGCTGGGTAACATGCATTCTGAGCAACCATGTGTGAATTGTTTGCCTTTTACATTTTGTTGTTATTGTTGTTGCTGTTACTGCTAATTTTCTTACCACATTGCTGTTTCCAGTAAATTGTTGTTATCTCAACCTGTTATCTTTACTTTTTGTGCCTGCAATTCCCCTCTCCTGTAATGGGAGAGGGGGGAGGCTGAGTGGCACATGCAGAATCTCAGTGGGAGCACTAAACTGGGGAGTACCATTCCTAAACCATGCCACACCCATAGATAGAACTCTTCTGCTGTTGCTCTTGGGAGTTTTATCAAAAATTATCCAGCTATCTGGACAGTTGTCTGGGGAGTGAGAGAAATGAAAAAAAAAAAAAGTGTGTTTATCTGTGCAGAGACAAGACTACTGGTTCAGAACCTCATTTGGTATGGACTGATGCAGGGTGGCCAAAGTCAGTGAAGGTGTGCCAAACAACATTAATTATATTGACTGTAGGTCAGCTCCTCTTTTCATTTATTCTGATGTCACACAACAGTTGAAAAATAAAGTAGGGTGTTATAAAAAGGTTGTAGGTAATTGTATGATTCTCCTTCTGAAGGCTGCCTATGATATATCCCCCAGTCTTAACTGCCAGAACTGTAGAAAATTGAGCAGCAGCTTCTAGACTGTGGCCTGCACTATTATGAAGAACGTGCTTCTGTTCATTTATTTTAGGAAGTAGGTATTGTCCTTGGGGAATGTGATCAGATGAACCTCGCTCTGTCTTTTGCTTTGTATATTCTTCAGCCATGCAAGCTCTGATCAACCTTGCAAGTGCCCTTTCGGATATTGGCCTTCCTCCTTTGCAGATACAGAACAGAAAGAAAAGTCTTACTGTATCCTGAAATCCTTGTGATCTGTAAATCTAAGTCTCTGCAGCCCAAGGGACATTTCAACAATGTGAATCAAGTTCTATTCCACTTGCAAGCTAAAGATACAAAAATGGTGATGCTACTTTCTAGTTTAAAGAAAAATCAATAGAAACTTAAAAAGAATGCTAGTGCTTTAATCAGAGCTGCTATGTATGATAGAATATGGATGGCATAATATATATGTGACTCCCCCAATCACAGCAAAAGGATCAGCACAAGAAAACGGTAGCAGGATTTTCTGTCAGCTCTTTTTTTATTCTATTTTATTTTTTCTGGTAAAAAGTGATTCCAGCAGACTGCATGAAGGGGAGCCATGAATGAAAGAGAGCATGCTCTAAAGGTCTATTAGTCCACTGTGCTATACATTTTAAGTTAAAAGACTTCAGAAATGTTACGAGAGGCCATACCTCTATGTACAGAAAATAAGTATCTTTGGACAACCTTATAACATTGAGGTGACAGGCTTCCTCTGTTGGTATGAACTCTTTAGGTCTTTGAAAAACACTGAATGAATGTTAAGAACCAGGGACCAGAATATCACCCATGGAAAACCTGGAAAAGAAATTATGAACATGTACAGAATCATATCTTTGAACCGCACTGGAAATGGTGAGATAATAATAGAGTGGTCTAATATCATAGTTCCCCATTTAAACTTGCAAGATCTGTGGGACTTGCTTTGCCTGACTCTTTGTCTCACCGCTTACTTATTGTTTTACCTCCCAAGAAGTGACTGACCACTCTTGATAAAAAAGTCTCTTCCCCAAAAGGGACGACACATGTCCCTGACATGTGTAAGGAGAAATTCACAGCTAAACACATTCAGGAGCAAATCAGGTATTTTAGACTCCTACAGTTACAATTTGTAGTGGGCCATTTTCTGGGAAGCTATTGATTATTTCTGTGGGTCAGTTTAGTTCTTCTAGTGACCAATACGATTTGCTCCAATATTCACTGGTTGCCCAATTTATTGATATTTTTACTACAATTCAAAAAGCCAGTAAACTTTTAAATTGTGAGTCATCTTCTGAGAAGGAATATGCTGATAGCTCCTTCCAAGTTGAAAGCACTGATCTATATTACACACTTGATAGTCTAAATATGAATGCCATAATTTGGACACGTTGAAGTGCATTCATTTGCCTGCACAGGATAAATAGCTACATGCCCCAAATTTTGAATGTTAAGAGAAATTATTTTGATATAGCTCTTTTCTTTGTCTGCTGACAATAAATTTCAACTTTCTGCAGCAACAGAACCATTATCTCCTGAACACTTGGTCTGAACTGTTGGGAAAGCTGTGCTTTACACAAACTTGTGTCTCACAAGAGAAGCAGTTACTGAAGTGATCTGTCAAGAAGAGTTGTGACTACACATTGAAAATAAAAACCAAACTAGTAGGATTTATATAAGTTAGGTAATTAAATAAACTATATTAAATGAAAGCTTTTTTCAAGACTTTTTTAGTATCTAAATGTAAGCCTTACTCATTTATACTTCAATCAAAGTATGAAATGAAACCTCTTGGTTTTATTCCTATAAACTGCTGTAACCACACTGCTTCCTATAATGCGTTTCAATTTAAATTCTAGACTCTCTGTAACCATAATATCTTGTTGGGAACCTAATAAAGTGGGACAATTTATCTGTCAATGACGACAATCATTATGCATAATTCAGTGTGAAACTCTGTATTTCCACTTTACTGTAAGGAAACAGTAAATTCTCTCTGGGACCTCTTCATTATATGCATTAGCAAATGGTATTTGATTGGCAGCAATGCTGTTTCTGAACTGTAATCATATCATGTCCCTTCAGTTTGCCAAGACCAAACACTGGAACCAAGCAGTGAAATGACAAATACCAGAAATATTTCAGTGGGCATCCTGAACCTAATGAATTTATGCTCCATCCAGCTGGAAGGAGAATAGGGACCTTGTGTCTTACGTAAAATTCAGGTAGTTTTCATTAATAAGAATACTGCCTGCCATATTATAAGGCCAGTCAGAAAGAAAGCATCACTGCTGGGTTTCTAATCATGAATCTCAATCTCATAAACAATACACAAAAGAACATCAAACCCTTCTAAAACAACAAGCCCAGAGCTTTGCTGTAATACCTCTGCCAACACTTCTCTGCACTCCTGAAGACACATATTGTGCTTTTGACAGAAAGAGTGAGTGCTTTTAAGTCACTCTTCTAGATACTACCTCACACCTGTTTCCAAGCACAGCATGTGAATAATAGATGCAGAATATAACAAATTTAAAAATAGTGAGATGGAAAAAAACAAACAACTTATTAACTAAAGATCAAAAGATCATCATTGCAGGCAGAAAACAGATGATAGAGTGAGCATGAGCCACTCAATGTACTGTGCTGCTATTTCAGTTATTATGTTCCGCATAATCTTCAAGCGTATGACAAAGCTTGTGGCATTGTCCTTCAAATCCTCCATGGAGGCATGAAATGGAGAGAAACTCCAATCAGTATGACAGCTTTATTCAGACTGGTGACATGCAAAACATTTTCATCCACACTGAGATACATTAGGGTCAGACCAAAAAAAAAAAAACAACCCCAAAGATCAGAGACACCTAAGAATTTGGTACTCTGATATCTGTCTCTTGAGACACTTAACGTGGAGTTAGTAAACCTCTATGTGCTTAAATGTTTCTGCAGGGTACAGGCCGTCCAGTCATCTGCCACTGGGTCTGGATTTGTGAACTGCTAACACACAAATGCTGGAGAAGAAAAGAGTATCTTAGGTGCCTTGGGCAACATACCTAGGGATGCATTTAATTTTGAATTAAATTTCCTTCTCAACAGCAGCTAACTAATAAAACTGTACTAGTGACATTAGAATATAGGGGAAAGAGTGAACAAGCTATTTTTATAGCAATCAGTAGATACACCAAATGTAGGCATTTGTTTACAGTGATGTTTCTGGCCCTCTGCCTAAAGTATCTGACAAAATTATTTTATTTTTCTGACAAAACTTTAATGAATATAGCTGTAACTTCATTAAGGCTAAATGGAACACAGCTTTGTCATCCTAGCTTTGTAAAATATACTGGGTGGGTTTTTGTTTATTTGCTTTATTATTGCTACAGAGCAAAGACTAATCTGTTTGTAAGCCCATACCTAGCAGCTTCTGGGATACTGCCACATCTGAGGACCCAAACATTGTAGGACCCAAACATTGATGCAGAACAAGTAGAGTAAAATGTTGGAGCCACAAGAACTTCAGGGACATTTAGGTAATTAGGCACATGTGTATTGGTGTACTAGCAGCAATGTATCAGAACACTTTCACAAGACATGGTGAGAGGCCTCAGTGAGAACCTCCCTTTTATCAAACGGTAAAGCCTATCACTAGCTATGGAACAAAGGGAAGCAGTAATATCAGATGAATCACAAATACAGCTTCCTGCCATGCTAGTGAAATAATACATTCTTGTCAGAAGCTTTTCATCCATTTTAAAAGAAATGAGAACAAGCTGTAAGAAGAGAAGAGACCACAAGGAGAACAGTGCTGTTACTGTAACTTTCTTGTCGCTGTCGCACTACTCCCTTATTATGTTGGGTGTACTTTTCTGGCTTCCCCTTCCAGGAGCAGCCAATGAATTTAGAGAAGTGAAATATAAATTTTTATAATTTACCTCTTAGATTCCAAAAACCCCTCAAAACCAAAGTTAAGGACAAAATCTATTTGACCAGTAGTGTTAGTTATCTTCATAAAACATAGAAGTGTACAGCAAAAGAATTCTAATAAATGGTTTCCTAAGCTATGAAATTTAACACTTTTTCACCGGTTTATATTGATTGTTCTTGGAAACAATACAAGATATAACTTCCTAATGACGTAGACTAGCTGATGAAATCGAAGAATACAGTAAAAAAGAAGTAAAATAAAAATATTTTATTGGAATTTTTTATTCTGATATGTCTCCAGACAAGACATATATACTTGAAAGTGAAAGATTTCTCACTCTGTGCTGAGACAGAGAACTTAATTTGCTTTAAGAAGTTAAATAAGTGGTACAAAAGAACAATCATATTTATCAATGTTACATACTACAATATTGTTTGCTGAATTCTTAAAAATAGAAGTACAGTCGTGTTACAGAGGCCAAAAAGAAGAATTGCTATTAAAATGCCTTAATGCTATTAAAAATGCCTTAATGGTACCGTATGCTCAGGTCTGCCTATAATCACCTCTCTAACTGTTTTTCTTCTCCCCACAAATGCTATTTATTGGGAAAGAAAAGTGTGTTTCATCTACCCCTTCACACAGGTGTCATGTATAATGTAATTCTTATGATTTTCTGCACCTCAAAAGTGCAACAGTTTCCCACAAATACGCAGAGAAAGAAAATTACCCTAACTCAAATTACTGTACAAGAGACAGTCCTCACTAATATAGCTCTTATTACTTTAGATTACATTGAATAATTATGGATAGCATTAGTATTTTCAATTCAGGTGGCTCTACATTCAATTATTAACCAACCCTACCTCATGTTCCCTTGGACACTAATTACTTTGGTCATGCAGCTCAGGAAATCTGAGCAAAACTGTAATTCTGGTCCCACTGAGAGCTACCTACCTAGGTAATGGGGGAAACAATAAGCCAGGGATATAAGCCATAAGTGCAGCCCATGCTAACCTCTTACTCACTGTAGCTTTAGTTGTGAAGTGCCAAGAAGGCAAAAGAAACAACATTCTGCAGTATTTGAGGTTTTTCTCATACTGTCTTAGCAAGCATCACTAAGCAAACTGGCATTCAAACAAAAATGTTTTGCTCTGCAGAAAAATGCTGGAAAAACCTTATTAAAAATCTCTCGAAGATTGTTTTATCTGGTAAAAATCGTAAACATTAGAAAATTGTAAGAAAAGCAATTCAGGCAAGATGTTTTCAATATATCTACATGAAACATTCTGTAACAAATTTCTCTCTCCACTTTCTCTTTCTCTCTTTAATTGACAGACAGTAAAGTCTGATGGGAAAATAACAGTGTTTTAAATACCTAGGAATGAAAAGCAAATTGAGTTATCACAGTGTAAGATGCAAGTAATTAGACAATGCCAATCCTGTTTTATACAGTTCAGTCTTTAAACAACACATCTAGGAAAAAATATGAATCTCCTTTCTTCAAGTGACTCATGCTCTTTTCCCAAAAAGTAGTCAGGGCTATTACATGTAACAGCAGACTCTTTGCTTAAGGGTTTCTCACATGTGGATGGTGCTAACAGTTAATATGCAACTATGTACAATTTCCTCTTTGTCTTGTCAAATCCAAGTATCAGTAAATAGCTATGAGAAAACAAGTCTTCACTGGGCAAATTTCAAAATTATCTTTTCTGCAGAAAGAATTTCTATTATCTCTGAGAAAACGCCCCCACAAAGAGACATAAAAATCTGATTGAAGTCTCAACAATATGTACTACGCAGCTGTGTCTTTTCATTGATACATTAAATATTCTGCTGAAATGCAACTAGATCACTGAACAAAAAACAAAAAAAAGCCTTTTTAGATGGTTTGTGTCACAGTTCCTGACTGGTATCATTTCCGAATTTTCCACATCTGCTGTTTTTGTGGCATCACTTGTCCTTATGATGTGCACACTGCTTCAGCTGGATGACACCTGACAGACTGAACATCAGGGAAGGCTTCTACAGCGGGAGCAAGATGAGAGGCCAGAACTTTCTCTCTACACCTGCCAGACAGGACAATGTGTTCAAGTGCGAGCCAGCCTATTCTGCAGGCAGCCACCGAAAGGATGAGAGGACAAGGTGCACTCAGGCTGGACATCTGGAGAAATTTATTTATGCAAAGTGTTGTTAAACATTAGAACAGACTCTCCTTGGAGTGGGTGGAGTCACCATCCCTAGAAATGTTCAAGAAATAACTGTATGTGGCACTCAGTACCGTGGTCTAGTAGACAAGGTGGTGATCATTCAATGACCTCAGAGGTATTTCAAAATCTGAGTGATTCTGTAGCTCACTGACAGATAACAGCTAATTTTTCTAAGCAAGATGGTTAATATTCTAGGATATATTAACTATTAATTTAACTTTGACTAATTTGCACTTATAAACTTTCACCTTATATCATTCCAGGTGTAAAAATTACCCAACAGCAAACGCTCATCTCCATTCTAAGTAGGAAAGGCAGATGGTCGTGGTTTACAGTGGTACATTTACTTGAGCAACTCGGATTATCTGTGAAGACATGGCATCCGAGTCCTTTGTGTAAGTAATGCAGCTAAATACATTCTTGGTAGGATCACAGACACTGGCTCATAAAACAATTACTTGAGAACAACTATTATGAGCATTATTATCTTTTGTTACAGGCCTTCACTCTTACTCCTAGAAGGGTGCATGCATTTAAGTTACAATGTATGGCTATTACAAAAGATGATAACCTTTGACCACTTAACTTTTCCAAAAAGGGATGGATTACATGTTTCTCCAATTTAGGTTGATGTGAACTTTAATATTTTCTTCTGATAGGGCACCTACAAGCATCTGGAAAACAGTATTTTTTTCTTTTGCTTTTTCTTTCTCCTCTTCGGAAGAAGTGAAATTAACACTGTTGCTTGGTGTTCAATCTCCTTTCCCAAACACTGGGTTAAGATATCTTCCTGCTAGCATCCCAACACTTCTTTCCTGAAAGTACTCATGGATTTTTATATATGTTTTTTAATAACATAGTTCCACTCTGCTTTCCAGTAGAAGTTGCAGGCATTCTTTCTTTCAATTTCCTCTTTCTTCCCTAGAGCCAGAATAAACAAACAGGAGACTATTTCCATTCGCCTTGCCACTGCCACCTCTGGCTTCACGTGGAATGTGCAGTTTAGGAAGTGGATGATAGGTTTTTGGGGCAAGGATCACCTTCCTGCCCACCCAGCATGTGCCAATGACTTGGTCACCTGCTCTACGCACCGGTCACTCGCTGCACGTACGCTACATCGCATGCTGGGATCCCTTCTGGACTTTTTAAAAGTGTTTCAAGAAGTTCTGTAAGCTACAATATTTATTTGTGCACAGCAAATAACTGCAGTATCAGGGCCCAGATCTTGCAATGTGGAACTGGAACAGAAAGAGTCCTTGGTAAATATTTTCAGATGAAAATTACCCAGCCACAGCCAGTTAAAAGGAAAACAACAGGCTACTGGAAGATGTCAGAACTCCAAAATTATTAGCACCCACCCATGGTGCTTTAGGAGTCAAAATGTATCAAAGATACTTGAAATAAAACCCTCTATAACAGAATTGGTTCAGACTTCAAACGCAATTTATTTTGAATCAAAACTGATGATGAAAATCACATAAAGTGCAAAAAAGGCATAAATGTCATGTGTTGTGAAAGAAAATTTTCACCAATCAGCTAGAACACATTGTTACACAGACTTAAATGAAGAGTTAACTAGGGATTTTGAAGCAGCAATCATATTACATTTGATAATTGTGTTTTTGTTGACCGTAAGTACCTGAAAGGACTTGTCTAAAGCTAAGACATGAATTATAGCTTTTCTTTATAGAAACTTCAAAACAATGCAAATGAATCAAATGAATAGCCCTTTAGAAAGAATTATGTTTATGTCGGTTTTAAGTAGCAGTTACTGACATATTCAAGAAAAATATCCTGACTCATGAGTGCCTGAAACTGTCATGTAATCAATTATTTCAACTTTTTGTGTGCCCAGAGTTTCTGCAGTGTGTTGACGTAATGTAAGACATGCATATTTCTTCTGATAAAGACATTTGGACTGTAGAAAAGCAAACCTGTAACAGACAGGAGAGTATTGAGGTCTAAAGAATTGGCAGTTTAGACTACTTTCTCTGGTACATAATCAAAAACATATTATTACCAGTACTAGCCTTTCATTAAATAAACAAAATGTGATCTCTTCTACTTCAGGGTCCTAGTTTACTAGGTGTTTGTTTACTATAGGAAACCCATTTTGGAACCATAAACAATTATTCTCTCTTAGGAGAAAGTGTTTATGGATCTGAATGCAGAATGGGCAAGGAAATTGAGATGCTGACACTTCCTTTTACCCAACAGATCAGTTAATGACTGTGGCAGGCTAAGTATTTCTTGTTGCCTAAGGGATTTGTAGGCACATCTCTCATAAACTACTTTAAATGCCTCAGCAAAGTCCAAAATGGGATTTCTATCTCTCTTAGAACTGAGGTGTGTAAATTCTGGAGTGGAAAAAGCTTTCTTCAATTCCAGGACCTGTGAATTTTACAGTACATGAGGGGTTTCACATGACCAATAATACCAAGTGCAGGAACACTCATTTACTTGTATTTTCTGTAAGGAAATTTCAGTTCAGAAGATGCAAGTACAGACTCTATCATGACAGACTGCCCTTGAGTGCGGAGTGCCTTTAATAGGTCAGTCAGTGTGGTACAGAGGAATCATGTGCCTCAGTCACTCCTACCTGCACTCCATATGCAAAAAGAGAAGTTGTTGCAATCACAGTTCAGACAATGCTTCAGTTCTGAACATTTAGGGAATGAACCCTGTTTTTAGTTTTGGTTTTTTTTTTGAAAAGGACATTGCTAAGTTTAGCCATTTAGAGGTTAACAAAAAGCGAGCTCAATCGGAGATCTTAGAAAATCAGCCCAAATTGTTACTGTTGTCATTAAACAGGGAGTTAGAGAAAGCTAATGAGAATCCGAGCTCTTTCTGACATGAGTATTCAGAATGAAGTTAAGAGGGATAAGGTCCCTGGAGAGTAGAAAGGTGGCTGGAAGAGGAGGGACTAGTTTTTATTTTAGGGATGATGCTGGTACACAAGAATAAACATCTCTCCTGAGAAAATATCTTATTCAAGCATACTTTTCTATTTAATCCTGGATTACACTGCCATTAATCTCCACATGAAGCCATAGGTTCAGCTTTTTCTTTAACATGGACTCCATTAACAGAGGCTTCTGTGAACTTCCCGATTTACAGGTAAGCTTATCAGGTGCTACAGCTCTATGTGAACTCTATCTCTCCTTTGCTGGCCATGGATCACTGGGAAGCTTAGCACAGCAAGTAGCAAGAACCATGAGAAATCCTTCTGTGGGACTAATGGAAAAATCTTATTTGTGGCTTCAAATCTATGGTACATATGTGTACAGGTCCCAGTGAGAAAGATAACTCCTTAAATCTGTTGCTGGCATTTCTATTTATTTTACCCCAGAAGATGACTTCAAAAAGACAACAGATTTGTGAACTATAAATGAAAAGGAAACCATCAGAAACAGTATAATGTTCCAAGGTAGGAGGGGGGACTAGTTGTAGGATGTTGGGAATATTTAGATTTAGTACTTTGTATACCAGTTAAAGGGGCTTTATGAAACTGTAGAAAAGCCCTCAAATCCCGCATTAAAAATTCCTTCTTTCCTTTTTCATTGCAAGAGGACTTTTGTTTCTATTTTTCTAATTGTAGGTCCTGAAATCGCAGCACCTGAGAATCCAGCAGATTCTTTTTTATTTCATAAACAGTAAACAGTTTTCCTAGAAAAATAACCTTCGTTTCTGGCTCCACTGTCTTGTGGTTAGTCTTTGGTGACATAGAAAGTGCAAACTCCTTACCTGAGCGGCCATAACTATTTGAAATTTAACAATTAACTGGCTGAAATACAAAAACAAATAGAGCATAGTTAACCCCCTCTCACTTGGTTTGGAACTTACAAGTCCAGCAAAAGTGTAACATTTAAAATTAAACATTCATTTTGGACTAAAGTTACTTAAAAAATTGAATACATGAATTTCAGTCCAAAGTTTTCATTACAGAGGCTCCAATATGAATTATGAACAAATAAAAAAATTACAATGAAGAATTCATTTCAAGAACGAGAAATGAAAATTCACAACACAACACTCTCAAGACTGTAAAAAGCATACCTAGCTTCATACATTACCTAGATCTATGCTATTCTCTTTTTATCTACAATGGACCAAAGGTAAATTTTCTCTAGATTTAGCCTGCTGACTTCTCGGGTTGGCTGTCTGTCTCTGCCCTGAGATGTGTGGGATGGTTCTGAGGCAGCGCGCGCTCCAAAGAATGAGTCTGGACTCTTCACTTTTCGGTCTTCAGGTTGTTTATTATTTCTTATCTACAAAATTTTCTCTCTGCCCAGCTGAGGTCTGCACAGCAAGGCAGCCACAAGCACTCTGACCGCCCCTGAGGCGGTGTCGTCTTTATGTACTACAAACTACGTATATCACATTTACTTTTAATTCCCAATACCTATCACCTATGTTAGACAGTGCACTTCTACTCTAAACCAATCCCCAAGTGCCAACATCACAGCAGAAAATGGAGAACAAGAAGAAGAAAGAAGAAGGATGAGACACGCCCTGATTCCTCCATCTTGTCTCCATAACCCCTATTCCAAAAAACCCCAAAATCTATATTTCCACCCTGTAAATACATCATTCTTGCACCATTCAAACCTGTGTGGCTCTCATGTCCTCACACACAGGTGGCAATTCGCTGGAAGGATCAAAGTCAAGCCACCTGGTGTTCTGGGCAACATGCCAGGGTCTCCGAGCCCCCCTTGAGGGTTTTCGGCAACTCTGGACATCCAGAGGGATGTGCTGAGTTCCCACACTGACTAAACCAATTGTCTGTGTAAATCTTGATACAGCTATGAAATAATTTACACTACAACAATTTAAAAAACATGTTTCAGGAGCAAGTTGATCTTTCTAAAACACACTGTGTAGAAGTAGCAAATCCCAGGTTAAAGTCTTTGTTTTCTTAAAATACACCCCTCTCATAACTCTGCTTAACAGTGCTCAAAAGCACTGGTGATTATTTTGATCACTAGTGGCTGATGTCAGTCCACCAGTGGGCTTTTTGGCGGTTTTAGTGTGCTGTCCCTTTACCTTGAGAAGGATCTAAGATCTGTTTAAGTTCCTGAGTCACACATCAAGCCCAAGCTTCATTTGAGCAATACCACCCTGGTAATAGTTTATACAGTGTCACTTCAGGCAATATAGCTGAAAGCTGGCATTAGCCAGTCAGATACCAATGGTATGCAAGGCTGGACACTCCTTGTGACAGGTTTTTCACTGCTGTTTCTTCTTCTCTGGTTTCTAAAATTCTAGTCCTAGTGAGAGGTGCTGCTGCCCATAGCAGAGGGTGCTGGGACTAGTTATCTTTAAGGTCCTTTCCGACCCCCCAACATTCTATGACTCCATGATTCTCTAGCCAAAACAGACCCAGCTGCTGCAGTCCCTCCTCACAGGAGATAGTCGAGACCTCTCATCATCTTTGTAGCCCTCTGCTGAAGCCTGTCCAGTGGCTCCTTGTCTCCTCGTCTCCCTGGTGAGGGGCCCAGAACTGGACTCCAGATGTGAAGTAGTCCAGTTGCGGCTTCACTAGGGCAGAGGGGGAGGATCTCCTCCCTTTACCTGCTGGCCACACTCTTCCCAGTGCACGCCAAGATAGCATTGGCCCTCCTGGCCACAAGGCACACTGCTGGCTCACAGTCAACTTGTCATCCAAGTCAGCTTCTCATCCACCAAAATTCCCAGGCTTTTCTCTGCAGAGCTGCTCTCGAATAAGCCAGCCCCTGATCTGTACTGGTACTTGGGGTTATTGCTCCCAACATGCAGCACTTGCCCTTGTTTATCCTCACTTGCCCTTGTTTGAGCTCATTAGGTTTCTCTCCAGGCAATTTTCCAGCCCATCGAGGTCCCGCTGAATGGCAGCACAGCCTTCAGGTGTATCAGCCACTGCCAGCAGAGTGGCTGATACATCAGACTATATGCATTATTCATTCATTGAGGAGACCCAAATGCAAAATTCACTGCTCCAAGATACAATGCTGGTTTGTGAGTATCCAAAGTTCTTCGCAGCCATAAATGGATGAATGCCATATGTTCACATCTGTATGCAGTTTATCATCCTTGACATACAGATGGGCAACTTCAAAAATATAATTCAACTAGTGTCCAATGAAGGTAACTTACATAAATTAGAAACATTACACATGGAAAATTTCTGATGTACCCTTATTCTGCATCAACTGGTCCACCTGGACATCCTAAGTATAAAGTTCTCAATTAGACAGAACATCAAGCTTACAAACTGTAATTTTTGTGTACAAAATTTACAACTCATGAAAAAACACAAGAAATGAAGGTGAAACAAGTATTATATCATTTGAAGGTTGTGGTGTCACATTAAAATAATGTACTTCCACTTGAATTACATATTCACTTTGATAAAACTTATCAGCCCTGTATGATAAGATGAACTGAAATAACATACAGCTTAAGGACTGTTTGCACAGGTTGACAAATAATAATTATATTCACAGGATAATCCTTCATCTCTATGTACATGAACAGTTATGTTTTTCTTCCAAGCATTTTGAAATAATCACCTAGTGCATTTGAACAATAATTTGTGTTGTGCTTTTGAAACCTTATTCTCCAATTTAGTAAACCCACTAAAACCACACGCTGCTCCCCTTCTCTCCTCCCCTCTGCCTCGAGTGCACCAATTGGGGGCACAAAAAGTAGCGACTGTGGATTGAGGTAAGAACAATTTACTGGAAACAGCACTGAGATAAGAAAACAAGCAGCAGCTGCAACAATACCAATGACAGAGGGTACAAGAAAAGTAACTCTTCACAAGAATCCCCCTACCCAACAATAGACATGGCTCTCTGCCATGTTTATTTGTCTGGAAGAAGGCCCTTCTTGAGATTTGGGAGACAGTCTCTTCTCTCAGCCCCTGGAAATGTTGTGAAGTGGTTCAGAATATCCTCCATGTCCAAGCCATACCCTCTCCTGGCTACTGCAAAAATTAATTCTGTCCTGGACAGGTCCAGGAGAACTTTTCATAGATATTGTTAAGGGATGAGGCAAATTCATCATCCAACACACTACACTCTATGATAAATGTATGCATCCTATGCCAAGAAATAGCCATGACCCAGCTAATTCACACTTTTTTCTTTAAGCAAAGACTGTGACATAAGATTTTTGGGGAGCAGTGGCCAGGACAAAAACAGGAGGAACAGCACTGTGTAAATGTTTCAGCTGTTTTTCTTAGGCAAAACAACAGAGCAAAGGGAATTGCTAATAGCAATTTCCAAAAACAATTGTGCTGGGGTGGTCTGCTCAACACCAGGGTACTTAGATGGAGTGTAAATGAACAGCATTTTCACAAGGAATATGTGCCCACTGTCTACCATGGCAACCTGGGATTAGACCAATATGGAAAATTGACCCTGAGGGAACAACAAGTCCACAGAGATGCTCCTCTTTATCTGAGGCAGCATTGTGTGACTGGGATTGGTGCTACACAAAGCCGGGAAGTCAAGGTTTTAGAAATATGCATGAATAACTACCAATAAAATGTACCTAGCATGAATGTTTTCTGCAATACCATGCAGTCATCTACTTAACTGGTCCTGAATGGCTATTTTCAATCTCCACCCTTAAAGACAAATAAGGTCTTTAATTTAAGTTCTTTACAAATAAACTATCTTCCCAAAGAACGAGTGACTAGTGTCAAAACTTGATTTGCAGAGAATATGGATAAAGTAATAGGTTATGCAACTTGTCAATAGAATCCACATGAGCGCATATCTTTTATCTTTATCTCTCAGGTATTCAAAAATAATCCTCTTTGCTTTGCCATTTTGTTGCAAAAACAGCAAAAGCAACAACAGTACTCTTCATGATAAAAACCAAAGCAAACTAATTAAAAAAATCCCAAGTTATAGTTATTCAGATTAGTAACAGTAACTGCACAGATTCCAAAATATTCACAAGCAGAACCTGGCCCAAAGGGAATTAGATTGGTCTGAAACAGCAAAAGGGAAAAATGGTAATTAAAATCATCACTGCATAAAATCAGCTTTTCAGGGAGCTATTGAGAAGTTCATGCTAATGATGACCTGAAAATGGACCGCAGTTTATTGATTCTCCCTTAAGAAAGGGCTCAAATGAAATATATTATAAATTATATTAATTGTATATATACACATTTTCATTTACCCTATAACTAAACAAATGGCAAGAAAAGACCTCCTGGAGTTGTTTAGCCACTCTACTTAGAACCTTTGAAAAAATCAGAAAGTTCACCACAGCTGAACAGTAGAGGAAACACATCAAATGTCTTTTTAAACTATTTTTTTCAAAGAACCTGTTGTAGGTTGACAAGGAAGTGAGTTTCCTTGGGAAGTTATAGTCAAACCAATCAAAATATATTTTGATATATTTATATATCAAAAATATATTTTCATGGGTGCACTGGCGCTGCAACAGCACCAACCCAAGGCTTCATTGACAGAGGATGATTCTCCTAGCATATGCATTCCATTGTAAGTTGCTTTGAAATACTATCTAAATAATCAAATAAATCAAATAAATAAAGTTTTCTGTGATTTTGTATCAAATCTTATTTTGATTAAACCCGATATTTCATAAAGAAATATTCTTTTGAAAGGAAGCTTAAGAGTTTTGAAGACTAATTTAGTAGATGAGGAAGAAAGGCTCCAAAATCCACAGCAGGGGATAAATATGATGAAGAACAATCTTTAAAAAAATTATGACCCGTAATCCACACAAAAATGAACTAAAAAGACCCTACCATTTAAAAAACACAATACCAATGGTCTGTGAGATTTCAGTCCTGAGGAAATAAGTTCTAACTACTAGAAACTTTCTTTGAACAAAACAGAAACAGATCAAGAAAATATTTGAGAGAAGGCTCAAACAATTTACTCTGGTAAACAATTTACTCTAGTTTGATATAATCAACAAATATATTTATGCTCTTTATTCCTAAGACTTCTGAGAAAAATGGGGCCTTTTAAAAAATTGCACATTGTTATTAAAATGCTATTTAGGAACAAATGCAGCTATTTATATTCAATGTTATCTTGACAATAAAATTCTGTCCCACTTACTTCTCAAAGAGCTAAAGGAGACATATTTCTATAGCAAGCAGACAAAAATATGCATTTCAATATAGATCTTTTACAGTATATATGTATGACCTGAGAACCATATACTGCCAGTGCCTGCTACAAAAGGTTGTCCAGATCAGTTGTGGACGTCACATCCCTGCAAGTGTTCAACGCTAGGCTGGATGTGGTGTGGAGACTCCTGGTCTGGTGAAGGGTGTTCCCTGCCTGTGGAGGTGGGGGGTTGGAACTAGATGATCTTTAGGGTCCCTTCCAGCCCAAAGCACTCTCTGATTCTATGAATTCTCTTGAGACACAATTGGTCATACTCAGCATGGGTTTACAAGGAAAAGTCCTGCTCAACCAATTTAAGTTCCTTTCAGCTTTATAATTCATAGTCAAAGCTGTACTCTGATTTTATTGTTCAAATGTATGAAAACCACATAGGTATTTTAAAAAATATATAGCAAATAAAAATCTAGGCCACAAAATCTAGGCCACTGACAACACCATATGAAACGTGTTAATTGCCCAAGGTATTTATTTACCCCAGTGCAAAACCGAAGGGGCAATGGAAGTTAAACACAGGTCAAAAGTGAGCCTGGCTGAAAAATCTTATGCATTTTTGAACTTTCTTCCAAGTGTCAATACTCCAGGGAGAGAAATATAGGAAATGTGAATAAAATGATAATGACAACAGAATATATTTTTGACTAGCTTTATTCTTGGACAGTTTTATGTAACCTTACAGAACTGTACTGATCAACTGTTCTGTGTTAAATTACAAAATAGCCCTTCTTTTTATGTTGAGTCTTTGATAATGTCTAGTCTCTCATTGTTGTAATCACATTCAAGGTGATTTTTATGAGATCTTTTCAGACAGTATATGTCGTTTCAGACAATGTTTTAGGCAACCTTAAGCACTAGTCAAGAATGAACACAAATCTTAGTCGCATCAAGGCCTTTTAGAATGTAATTTTCTTTTTTCTCTGCATGGCATATCTGCCTACAATATTTTTCTGTTATGAACTTGGCTCTCAGCTATGATATTCATTCATGGATAAATGTCATCCCCATATATTTTAAGTAACACTTTCTCCTTTGTATTTTCTCCCAATGAAAATAATCATTGCTTCTTCACAGAATGTAAATACTTTCTTTATAACTACAGTGTGAAACTGAGGCTGGTTTTAATCATTATGTCAGTGAAATTCTTCTAAGCAATGACAGAGATCTTGTTTCTCCAGTGCAGTAACTGATTATTCCCTTCAGACTGGGTAGCAAAGGAGCAGTTCTGATTGTCAAAATATAAATGTTTATAAGAGGCCATATTGTAGGTCACTGTTTTTAAGCAAGGCCCAATTTAAGAGACCTGAACTTTGCTTGAATAGCTAAAACAGTTTATTAAATATTTTTAACTGACTGGCTTAGACTGCACAACAGTGGATACACAAATCACTTAGAGAGCAAAATGCAACCATCTTTATTGTCTATTGTTTTGCTATTTCATGACAGGTGGGTGGAATAATTTGGTTCTACGAAACGTTAACGGTGAGCTGCCTTATCCTCCCTTCCACACATAAATCTGTGCCATAATAAGAAGCAATCTGTAGATACTCTACTATTTAGCATGCCTTCCTTTGCCACTGGGTAACTCCTGCCACCTTTAAGCTTCTGTTCACAACAAACCTTAGTAGCACTGGCTACACTTGCCAGTGTTCATATATTAAACTTCTTGAAGCTCAGCTTTTCCCTGCAAAAGCTCACTAATGATAGCATTGTAAAGCTCCACATGCACTTTTTCTCACAATAATCACCATTCTAGATGCACTCAGTTTAAAGTAAAAGAAGTGAGTTTGTTTGTCACTTTTAGCTTTGTACACACGAACACCCAGTGTCCTAATGAGTCCTTTTTGTATTGTATACTATCACCTGGATAATGCCTTTAAAACTGGAGCTTTTAAAGCCCTGGTGACATCTTCTGTTACAGTCATATCATGTGTCCCATGCCCTCCCTCATCTCATCGTGTCCAGCCCTTGGCATGAAATTCTCAGTACTTATGTTAGGTGACAGTCAGAGATCAAGGAACTGTCATCCAGTTAATGGAATTATCCAGTCAGTATCTAGCTCTCACATTTTTCTTGATAGCAACTGCAGGCTTGACCATCAGTGCAGTTTTTAACAAAACAATTTTAAGTATCAGTTGCAAAAGATAACACACTTTTCTCACACACAGGTGAAATGTGGCTAGAACTATATAAGCAATTCTGCTCTTATCTCTCGGAAGAATTTTTTTTCTTTTAAAATTGTAGCTGTAGAATTTGCAAAGAAAATGCCTTGCATTTGAGCAGTGAGAAAAATAAACTCTGGAACTCTGAAATTCAGCAACAGCAGTGGCAACTAGAATAGTCTTTTCTACATCTCCTCAGTCCTCTCTAGACAGTTGCTTTTTTTACCAGTTTGTCCCTAGGTCAATAATGAGCAGAGACCTCATTAAAGCTCACAGTGCATAGCAGAAAACTCCAGCTTGGTGGGCATAATCTGGTTTTTGTAAAAAATACATCACAATGAGTACTTAAAGCTCTAAAAGATAAAATTTGGATTTTTTCTTTCATGCAGTGCTATGTCCTATGGAGAATTTTAAAAACATAAGATGTTCGTAGACTCAGCTTTTCAAACATAGATAATTTTTATTTACTTTCTTCTAAAACGAGGTGAAATCATATATCTTAAAAAAAAATAAATTCTCTTACACCCATAACAGAAAAAAAGCTAATTAAATGTTAAAAGCAGAAGTCATTAAATTAAACGATAGCGCCAGCTGTACAAGGATGTGTGCATTTTTATTTCTTGTAACCACTTAGATGTACTGTAAAAGATTATAATCTTTTCTTGTTTTTTACATTACTATTATTGCAAAATCTGCAAGCCATGACAACTAATCATACACTTGTTGGTGAGCTGCTGTCAGACATCACGAGTTGTATATTGAACCCCAGTGATGCTGAAGCCATCCCCAATTATACAAGTGTTGGATTTCCACTTGTACCCATGTTCCCTCCCCTACATAGGGTACATTTGTACATATAGAAGTGTAAATACACAGTGATTTGTCTGTATATCCCTGTGACCACAAATTCAATTCTAGCAACCAATGATTATTGGTCAATAATCCAATGATTATTTCTTTGCATGGTTGCTACTTAGGTTACCATCCATGCAGAATGAATATGCAAAATGAAATCAGGTGGCAGGCTTGATTCTTTAAACTTACAAATTCAATATTCATTACATGTCTATTGGCCAAGTTCTGAGAAGTTTTTTATTAAAATATCATGAAAAGGAGGCCTGTTTCTATTAAATCATATGAAAGCATAGTGGGATGTCAAAAGGATCTTTATCTGCCTGATCTATGGACCCTGAGGTACACATTTCACTTTCTGAACATCAATTTCACTTGTAAAACAGATAAATAAATCTCTTTGTTTTCAAAATTCATTGAGGCACTATCAGGTAGTACAAGTAAAATAAAAATCCAAATATTGTACCTACTTATTTTAAACTGATATAGTGACCGAGTACAACAATTTAATAAATTAATTGCTTTAAGGGTTCATTGCATACAAATAGCTACACAAATAAAAGTTATCCAAGGAAGAAAAAGGTTTAAGAAAGCAGTAGGAGAAAAGGATGATAATGATATAGTACAGTAAAGATTCTTGGTGATATTTCTACCTATGGAATATTGCTTAACAGTACTTCTCACTCCTATCATTCAGTAAAAAAAATTTATAAAGAACAGAGCTCCATAGAGCTCACTTTTGAACAGTTCTTAACACATTTTCACTATCTTAAGAAAAAAGATTTAGGAACAACTCAGCGAGCAACACATTTAATTTTGAGTTCACAACATCCAGGGCTTCCTGTCATTCTGCAGGAACAATACACCCAAACGCACTCTCTAAGATAGAGTGAACTTTGAGGATTCCTAGTATTTGTATAATTAATATTTTATAGATGATAAATTTTAATAACTCCCAGAGACATGATGGCACAGAACATTCACCAGAGGGTGGGCTCAGTCATGCCTACAGTAGTAGACAAATGGGGTCAAGCTGCCATTTCACATTTCAACACATTTGACTTCCTCAACTTAGATTCAGTTTTAATGCACCTCAAGATGCTGCTTTAACTTGCTTTTTTTCCTAGCTAAGGAGGAACACTCTGAATTTGAAACGGCCAGTAAATATGAATTTGATAGTCATGTTCACCTAAACATCTCTTTCCTAATATGGATCTCCTTTACAGGAAGGAGAGGACACTTTAGATTCATCTCTAGCTCCAGGAGGACTCCCAATCTCTTTAGGCAATATTTTTGCTAAGTGCCCAGGAATCTGGTGTACCAGGTTTTCCAGATCCATAGGTGGCACTGGAGTCACAGCAGTCCTTCCAACGTCAACTAAACAAGTGGATGTAAAAACTGTAGGGCAGGCAGCACCTAAAATCTCTCTTGTCATTCTAGTATTGATCTTGAATACAGAGTAACACTTGGAGAGTCTAAAGCATGTGGCAGAGTTTGGTACCTGAGAGGAAAGGTCTCATCTGGTCCATGCCACAGGCCTGGCACAGCTGTCACACAAGACACAGCCGAGGAGATCTCCTGCTCCATCTTTCCTCTGACAACCGAGATCCAGTTGTAATTTACCCACCTGTTTTTACTACACCTCAGTAGATTGCTTCAGCTTCAAGTGCCTGGAGAGAGCCTCCCTCCCTATCTTCTCTCCAGACTCCATGCTATACTGGTATTCAGGCACGCAGTCTCAGCGGGAAGTGGGAAGTATCCCCTTCCCATTTGCAGTCTTGTGTGGATTCAGCCACAAGAAAGCAAAATTCAAGTGCCTGTCATCAGCAGTACGAATAAAACAAATCTATTGACCAATGAATTTTAAATACTTCCACAGACCCCCACTCACAGTGTTCACATACCAAAGCCTTTGTTTAGAGATGCAACCTTTCTTCCATAGAAAAGTAGGTCAGGTAGCTAAAGAAACAGATTAGCATCTGAAAATACTTAACAGTGAAGTCAACAAGTTAAAATTCCATTTTGGAATATGAACAAAGTCAGAATTGGTGATTTTCCTCAGGGACTGCTCATAAAGAAAAACTTCAAAACTGTTTTCATTTAATCAAGGAACTACATTCTCTCAGTTTGTCAATTCTACCTCATTATGAACAAACCTGTTACCTTGATTTTCTTCACAATAGGTGTCTACTTGTTACTAGCATTTTAAGTAAAGAGAAGCAAAGCAGATAGGAAAAATGATTACATGGCTTGTATGAAACCCAGTTCCACTTCAGTTCTGGATAAGGAAAGAAAAATTGCTTTATTACTGGTATTCACACTGCTGCCTACCTAAGATTAGGTTAACTACTACTACTAATTTAAACCTTCAAGGTAAGAGGATTTAACAGTGAGAAAAATTCTCTCTAATTCTCTTACATCTATAAATGGCTCCAATATGCTTACCAAAAGAGAAGCTTCTATCTCTCAGCCATGGGTATACTTGCAATCACATTAATTGCTCCACCTTCTTTCTGCCTTCTCTCATATTATTACACCTTTAGATTCACTAAAAGCCTTTCTACTGCAATTAAACCTTTCTGCAGGGATATCTACTTTTTACATACCTGTTGCTGTTCTAAACAGAGTGGCTAAAAAAGGATTATAATTAATGATTTAATGAATTTATTCTCTGGACCCATTATCTGCATTGGGGCAGTGATGTAGTTAGATCTGGAAGCAGAAAGCCAAAACATGGAATTCTTTACCACTTGAATGGTTACATAATTTTAAGTGTTAATTATCACCTAGATGTATTTTACTCCTTCAGGAAGACTTGTTGCAGCCCTTTTATGGATGGAAGGCTCCACCGTATGCAGAGCAAAGCCCCAGGTTACAATGCATCTTTTTCCACAAAGTCTAAAGTAATTACTACATGAAAATAAAATGCAGAACTTGGGCTCCAATGCAGTATGTTCAAGGATGGCAGGATGCTATGATTTAATTGTTTTCAATACAGCAATTTCACAAACCGCAAACCATTCTCTCAGTGGAACAGATGATATTTGAAAGATCATCTTAATTTTGAAAAACTGTTTCAAGAGGAAGGAATATACTCCCTTCTGCTCCAAAAGAATTCATTTCGCCATCTTGTAGAAGGTATAGGAAACAGATACATGCTAAAACTTAACAATGATAGAGAAATTGTGTGAGGAAAGTAAAATTTTGATATTTTTAAAAACACAATAAATAATATTTATACCTCCTCCAGCCCTTACACTGCACTTTCAGAGACA
The DNA here is from genome assembly GCF_023055355.1 of Agelaius tricolor. Classification (NCBI taxonomy): domain Eukaryota; kingdom Metazoa; phylum Chordata; class Aves; order Passeriformes; family Icteridae; genus Agelaius; species Agelaius tricolor. The sequence continues at coordinate 8,931,022 of NW_027269287.1, forward strand.
GATTTTGTTCTGTTGTGGTCATATAAATTGAGTTCAGCTCCTTTGTTTTGGATTGAATTACTTCAGGCTTACCAACATAACCAAGATCAGAAGCTGACAAAGTGGCTATCCCAAAGGGAATCATGAATACAAAACACCAGAGAAGGAATCAACTCTCTGCAGGACCAGTCTCCTCTTACATTCGTTGTCATTAATGAGAAATGCAGAATATCATCTGATTCAGTGATGAAGCAAAATACTGTATTTTCAAAGTGCTCCTGACTTAATATTTGGACCACACTGAACCATCTCATGGTGTGAGTGTCATCATTCATGCTACAAAATGTGCATGGCACACAAGAAGGTTCAAGCTATCTGAAGATAGGAAATACTAGAAACAATTTTCCCGTCTGGTGTGCATGCATTATAATACAGCTGTGAATTACAAGATGCAATTATTGCTCTCCACAGAACTCTACTTCACACAATACACAGGGTGAGTGGTGCTCATTGAAAAACAATGAATCAATAGCTTGTTTTCTGCTAGTTGTTCAATGTTTGGCCTGGAGTCTTATTCATTATACATACTACACGATACTGCTCTAAAAAGAAAAATCTCAATTTTCTCCTTAGCCTTTTTTTTTTAATATCACTGATATTCTAATATTTAGAATTATGAATATACTTGTTTTTACAGTATATTAATTAGATAAGCATATGTCAATTTTAGAAAGCAGCAGCTGAGGAATAGGGAGACTGAAGTAAAAGAAGTAAATCTCTTCAGAAGTTTCCTTAATCAGATGATTTACCTTCTAAGATGCTGATTTGTCAGTTGTTTATGAAAATAATTTTGATGAAGCCTAAAGGATGCGTTAATTTTAAGGTGTTTGCCATTTCCTGACCATCAAAAGCACAGAAAAGCTCACTACCAGGGAAGATGATACTCAGCTACAACAAAAAAAGACTTGAATGTTTCAAGTCTCTCACAGACCTCAGGCAGGGAACACCAACTGCTGACCAAAAATTCCAAGCAACTAGCCATCTTACTAGCCATGAAGCAGTTGTCTTCACAGCACATGTGCAAAATATAGTGCTCTTGGGGTGAACCTCCACGATAATGGGAGGATATGTACGTCTGTGAATCAGGGAACTCCTACCTAACCATCAGTGTTTTACAGAGTATCTCAAGCTGGAGAGGACCCGTAAGGATCATCACATCCAACAGCCTGCTTCTGGAAGGACTATATAAAACTAAACCACACACCTAAGAGTAGTTCAGAGACTCCATGAACTCTAGCAGTCTTGGTGCCCTGTTCCAGTGACTGACCATGGTCTCAGTGAAAAACCTTTCATTCCCACCCCATCTGAACTTCCTCTGACTCATTTCACTCCTTTGCTTTGTGTCCTATTGCTGGTCCCCAGAGAGAGAAGACCAGTGCCTGCCCTGTACCTGCCCTAAGAAGATGCAGATGGTGATGGGGGTCAGCCCTCAGCCCCCTTCTCCAAGGGGAACAAAACAAGTGACCTCACCACTCCTCGTGTGTCTCGCCCTTGAAGCCCTTCACTGTCTCAGTCACTCCTGTCTGGACTTGCTCAACGAGTCTGACATCCTTCTAGGAACGAGGCACTCCTACACAGTACTGGGGGTAAGGCTGTGCAGGGCAGGGTAGTGCACTCCAAAAGGTGATGCTAAGGGTTAAAGGGCATTTCCCCCTCTTGTCCCTAGTATGTTAGTGTGTCTGATGACTTGGACTACTTGGTGTACAGCACAGTTCTTACAAAGCAAGTCAGGATGTGGTGAATTGCAGCATGGGGGCATGAATGCCTTGATACAGCTCTGATTTAGAAGAAACTGTCAGCTGAGAAGACTGAAACTGCAAATTACTGGATTTGGTTCCAGATTTACTTTGGAACCCCTTCTAAGCTGCCATAAACAATGTGTTACATGCACTTGCTAACACGACAGGCATTTCTATACTCAGGGGCAAAGCACAGCAAATCTGAAAAGCTTAGTTACTGGGTTAGCAGCAACACAGTTTTGTTTCGATCATGACTTCAGGTTCGACAATACGATTTACTATTCTCAAACCTTCATTCTGTGAGTGAAATTCTTTACTAAAATTTTCCAAGAGCACTTGTTGATAAGGAAATCTTGAGTTTTGGGGGGAAAAATTGGTCCAAAGTATTTAAATTTTAAAAAGCAGTTGTAATTGGAGTCCTATAATATCAGGATAAAATGCTAATTTTATACATACACATTGATGTAAAGCATGTTTGTGGAAACAAATGAGAGGTGTCACATCCACTAGGAATACAAGTATTTAAAACATTAAATTATCACTGTAAGTTAATATTGATATATTGGTAGAGGACTACAAGGAAGCAATTCAGTTTGAATGACACATATATAATTTGCTGGATAATTACTGTTGGACTTGTCAGCCTACATTAAAGGAGAAATTATTACTGTCATTGTTATTTTACAATTTAAATTGGGACTACCTCATTAATGCATTATGAAGTAAATTTTAACACACTCTTCCCCCAAAAGACCTCACCTATACAGACAAGGTCACAAAGTGACCAGTAAATGGAACACAGGTTCAGAGGCAGCTGAGGCAGACATCACACACTTTCCACCTTCCCCTGGTGGGTGCTTCATGAGCAGAGCTGCTGTGTTTGTTTAAGTGCTCACTTGGCAGAGCCCAGCCCCAGCAGAGGATGAGTGCTGCAGCCTGGCTAAGGCTCCTGGCCCCAAGGCTCCATGGATGGCCCCTGCTCTCAGCCTTCAGGCTACCCCAGTGCTCTGCTGTGTGGCCACCTATGCATCCACTGCCAGAGCAGGGAGATGGGCAGCTGCCAGCTGCACACTCCTGGGATGTGCAACACCCACGAGCTCAGCACCAGGGGCAGTGCCTCTAGGGCTGGGGGCTCACAGGACATATTGCCCAATACTGTACTTTGTTCAGCATGCTGTCACCTGCTGCTGCACTTTCCACTGCTTGTTATGCTGCACACTGGTTTTACAAACCACTTCAAGAGCACTTGAGGACAAAGAAGCTTGTATTTTCTCACCCCCCTTCCAGTAATACACAACACATTTGTTCAGGGATTCATTAGCAAAGCGCTCTTTAACACAAATCTAGAGAAAAAAATCCAGCAGTGGTTCCTTAAGCTATTGCTCCATTAGCATTGGGAGTAACTAGTCTGCAGGCTGGAGATTGCAAAATGCTTTGTCCTTTCTACTTTGCAAAGCATTATAACTCATCAACAAGCCCTGCTAATTGAATTTGATTTAGTGTCAACACTGTCACAATCACACAGAAGCACACCACTAAAATTTCAATCCTGCTTGCTGTGATCATTAAGTCCCATTGTCAAACAGAAGCTCTGCCTTTGTGGTGAAGGTTGTCAGATCAGACTCACAGGGGCTCTGCATTTCAGCTGCTATGTGAAATACATAAAAAGTGGCAAAGCTACCACCTAACATGTAAGATTAATAGAGAAATTAATTAGTTAAAATTACATTAATAAATGCTCCTGGTGGCTTCTTCTTCCATTTCTGATCTCAGTTATCCTCTTCAAAACACAAAATCCTGTAGACCAACAGAGATTTGAAAGAATGAGTGTGCTAGGGAAATGACCGGATTTTTTTTTTTCCATTTAAATCTCCTTTCAAATAAACAGAACAAAAATATGGAAGGAAAAGGTAGATTCAAAGTACATCATTGATAACTACAGAGTTTCTAATATACCGAGCTTTTTTTTGGCTCTTTGTCCAAATCAAATAGATAAGCAGCAAACAAATGTTTCGAATACTCTATCTAGGGGCTTTTGGTTAGCAATAATACCATTAGTAGTAATAAAATGAAACAAAAGAAAGCGAAATCCTAAGAACAAATATTGTCTAGATTCTGACCCATTATGAAACCTAAGAAAGATATTAAAAATCTGAAGGTTCTATTCAGAATTGTAAAGAATCATTAATGGGACTGACCGTGCAAGCTGACTTTCTACTTTGGCCCATCACTGGCCTAAGGAAACACACTCTTCCTTTCCAAGACTAGTGAGTATTTAATCACGTACAGAAGTCAGTTTCTTTTCTCTCTGGAGGGAGAAGTTCATGAACCACTGGAGTTTCATGATACTCCACCACATCTTTTTATTTTAGTATTTTACATTCAGGCACATGTCTATTCCTCACCAATGTGTGTGCTTGGGGCTTCCCTGCCTCAGCAGCAGTGTCATTAAATCCCTATCTCACAGATCATAAGAAAGTGACATAAACACTGAAGTACTACAAAACTATGAAGTTCGTACTCTTGCAGTTGGGGGACACCTTATTGGCACCAGGCAATACTGTGAATCTTTTAAAATCTCCTCTAGAATCTCACCTGAAAACTTAAAACAAACAAAATAAACAATCAATCAAAAAATCCAAACCAATCAAAAAAACAATCATAGGACTCCCCAAAGCCACAGTGGAAATACTGTGATCTGATGATTTACCACCTTATGTTGATCCTGGTCTTTTTCATTTTCCACAGCTAAATTCCTGCATTACAGAAATTCAGTCATTATATCCTCAATTATACACTGTGACATTTGTATTACAGTATTTAATCCCATTTTTACTCCTATTATGGCCATGTCTGTTTTCCCTATAGTAGATCCCAAATGCTGTACATCCCTAATAATCATGCTATAGTCATTAATGGAAATATTCAATAAGGTCAGCACAGAAACTGATGCCCGAGGAACTCCCCTAGAAAAATTATTGTATTCAGTCCATTACTGTATGTCCCTGTCAGCAATATATCACTTTGTCTTACATGGAATCCCAAAACCCTGAGATGAAATAAACCCAAGATCATAGTCTAGATTAATCCAGTTTTTCCACTGATAACTGCCTGTTTATTGTCTACCTGTGTTTTGAATGATACTTTTCATACACTGAAAATTAAATTAAAAAATCCAAAATTATTCAGGGAAATGTCTATCTCACAAGAATACACTCTCAGGCTTTATTAAGAGCTTTCTGTGAAAAGGTGGAGGAAAACTCGGTCTCCCCAAAGATGTACTTTGCCACATCCACACGTGAAACTCTGCCTTAAGCTGAGCTCTTGCAGAGCTCTAACCCAGCTGTGTTCTGTGCAGCCTGGACATAGCCTAAATGTCTCCACTATGAAAAGGTAAATGACTGATTTTTGCAAGTTTCCTTTCCAACATCATTGTTCATTGGTGTCACACACTGAGTAATTTTCAATTGTGTAGAATTTCCTCTGGCAAGTAAAAGCCTTACTTTTACAAAAGCTTTGGTCATAAGAATAGTGCAGTAAAATATATTGAGGAATATTTTGATATTCAGAAGACAGTTCACTCAAAAGCTGCATCACATAAGTGTGTCTAAAAATACTTACTGCTGGTCCAACATAGTATATATACATACTTCAACTTGCAGAAAAATAAAGCAAAACAGGATCTGAGCAATCTGCATGCTCTTCTGTCTCCTAACTCAAAATCTTTGGGGTTAGCTAATTTTTTTCCATTTGTTGATGCTAAAATGATATTGTGTGGGCTTTTTTAATGCAGAACCACTCCCCTCCCCATCCCCCCCCCCCCCACATCCTAGGAACTTAGTCGTCTTCTTCTGCCTAAAACACATATTCTGATGATCCTGCAGTCTGTCCTTCCCAGATAGACAATGAGTACAATAACTCATCTGTTGGACAGTTCTTTGTCTCGTCTATCAGATTCTGAATTTCTTTCTTCCCTGCTGGGCTGGAAATGATTCAGCTTTGATAGGAAGCAATACTGTGCTGCTTACAGATTGCTTTCACCCAGGCTGGCCATTTCCCTTCTCTTTTCATGAATTCTATGGACCCTTATTCTGTGTCTATGAGAACATCCTTCCCTATCAGGGTTTTCACAACAAATTGCTGTCAACTCTCCAGAACTGGCTTGTAGAAAGTTACGAACCAGCCCTCTCTGTGTTCCCTTTTGCCTCTGATCCCCCTTGAGTCCACAGAAGTGTGCTCTTACTATCCAAGGTCAGAATAACGTGATCGATCACTTGCTATCTTTTGTCCCTGTCCTACCCTGTGCATAGAGAGACTAGATATGCTTCTGAATTTTTTCTCTTTTCCACATCCAAATCTCTGGGTGGAAGAAGAACTCAAAAACCTGTTTTAAGCATTTGCTCCCCAAATTGCGTGTGGGCTGCTGCCTCACTTCATTCTTGCCACCGTCTAGACTATTCTGTGAAAAAATCTAGTCCTTATGTAAAAGAAACAGACCAGACATCTCAGTTGTCTAGTATCTTTTTTTAAATTGTGCAACTTTGTGTCATACCAGTTCGCAAAAACTACATGAAGTATAAAAAGATGTCCATTTTTAAGCTGCCGAAATCCAACCACTTACATAAGACATGACTAATTACCAAGAGGAAACCAAACTTCCATAGTACAATTTTGCTGTTTTAAGTTCTGCACCATTCTCCCCATCGTCTGGCAAGGGGAAATAATTGGCAATTGCCTGGCTGGCAATGCAGAGATACAAAGACTTCAGTTAAGATCAAAAAAATCATCAGAAAAAAGGCAGTTGTTGGTCCTTATTTTGGTTTGATGTTTTCTGATGTTTCTAAGATTTTTACACCTAATGACTGAATTATCTTTATGCTGGGGGATTACAGCTGCTAGTATGGCACTACAGTTTATAAGTAGAAAATACCTTCCATTACATTCACAGATAGTACACAGCCCAGATTTTTTCACTAGAAATGGCTTTCAAACAACTGAAATGGAAATAAACTGTAAGGGAAAATAAACATCCTTTTCTTCTGTTCTTCCTAAACATGAATACCTTGATATTTTCTAAAGGGCCAGGAAGAATCACAGTAGATTCTAAACTGAAAGGGTCCACAAGGACCAAGTCCAACTCTTAAGTGAATTGAACCCACAACCCTGACATTACAAGCACCGTGCTCTGACTAAGTTATCCCTATTTTCAGAAGGAAGATGATGAAAACACCATAATGGGACTATTTAATATACCTCTCCTGATCTGAAAATATTTCGCATTAAATATTTACTGCATCAAAACTTTTTTCGTAAGTAAAGAAGATCAGGTATTTACACATACATTTTAGTTATTGTCTCAATGAGACCTTGGTAGCTCAATATGACAAAAAGTAAGTCAAAGTCTGAAGTGCAGTAAGTCACAGTGGTATTATGCCCATAAAACTGAAACTGATGTTTCTAAGACAATTCCTATAAAGCCATATGTCTTGTCAGTAAATAAAACAGCAATTCTTAACAAAAAGTAAGTAATTTCAGACCTGAAATCTTTTGGTCATGGTAGTAATGTTCAAGAAACAAGTTAATGAACTGTACTGTATGGTCTAAGTATCATACAAAACAATGAAGATGCATTTTTGCATTCAAGTCTAAGGATCAGATAGCACCATGGAAAGCAGTTATGTCTAGAGTTACCAAATATAGCAGAAATTTCAAGAGAACTGCAGTATGAAGTTCTACATGGTTGCCTTTCAAGTTACATATTTTTTAGAGATGTGGTCATTTTTCAAACTTTGCACATCAACAGTTTTGGCACTGCCATAGGGAACTTCATATTAAAAATATTCCTGAAACTGTTTATATGATGAACTGTTCATAACATAGTTCTCAGGTAGCTGCCACTTTGGCTCAACATGACAAACTTTTCAGCACAGCTGGAAGTTGTGGTATACAGCTTGTGAAGTTTGAAGAAAGGGGAAAGAGCCTGGAATGACAGATTGATTTACAGGAATACCTGCTTAGATTCAAAAAAACCCCAAACACGCAAATAAAAACATATGGCTTCATCTCTGTAGATTTGTCAAGGATCATATAAATATATCTGTTGTAAAGTGGGGAACAGACACCCAAACCCATGTACACAATCTCGAAACTGCCAATTGAACTGAGAACTTAAGCTGCAGAAGAAATTGATCTCAATCATGCCTAGCTTCAGCTACTGCAATCCACTGACTGCAGAGAATTGCTGAAGTTGTTCTAGATTCGGTGGGAAGTTACTTTTCTACCCTGTGGAAATTTTGGGCATTTCATAGGCCTTCTTCTTCTGTAATAGGAAATTACTTCACAGAATCATTTGAGCTGGAAGGGACCCACAGGGAACCTCAAGTCCAGCTCTTCAGTGAATTACCCAAGCAGGGATCAAACCTGCAACCTTGGTGTTTGTTAGTACCATGCTCCAAACAACAGAGCTAACCTCTGTGGCTTAAGTTCAAGCTCTATTTAGATGTAGTTTATGCAAATCATGTCAGACATATCAGCTTTAGAACAGATCAGGACTTGGGTAAATCACTTATATGAATGTAACAAAATTTAATTCTGTCCTGCTTCTTCCAAAAAAAGATAAGACTTGCCCTCTTGTAATCAAGATGATCTCCTCATTACTCATCCACTCGCGATTCTCTCCCACTTAGGGTTATGCTGCCTGGAACTAATATTGAAATACTTCTTGCAGTAAAGACTCTAACTACTTTACACCAGAAGTCCATTTGGCTAGTTTACCCTCCAGCAAACACTGTGTGCCACAGGAGAAGGTTTTGCTAGTTCTCACTTTCTGTCTTCATGGCTTTTATTCTAATCCAAATATTTTTTCCTTGTAAATGTGGCATGCCTGCTGCCATAGACAATTTCAATTTAATTAAACATTCGACAATTTTGATGAATATTAAACATTTTCAGACTGAAAAAAACCCCCAAAAATTACAGGATATGTGTCATCAACTCACAAATTTAGGAAGCTCAACCTAACCAAAATCAATCCCTTTTCAAAATTACAGTTGTCAAATTTACTTCACCAATATCACCAATAAGTTCCTGTGTTACAGAAATTCAGTCATTATATCCTCAGTTTATAAACTATTATAGACTTGTACAAGATGCCTTTCCACTGGTGCAGGAAAAGGGATTTCAATACAGTCCATCCCACTGAAATACTACCTTATTTCATAGTGTCATGCCCCAGATTTGGTTATAAAATATCATAAAATTGAGGACCGATAGGTGCATTAAACTAATTTACAGGAACATAAGGCAAAGGTTCTTTTACTCCCTCAGACTTTATTTTTTCTATTTGGTTTAATATCACTTCAATAATGATACTTAATAGTACTATGGCTAGATTTGCCCACTCAAACAGTTTTGGCTCCCAATTCAGCGTTTATCAGCACAGCTTCTCATCAGTGTGTGGTGGTTCTCTGACCCCCACAAGTTACTGGGTGACTCATACTGTAGAAAATGCAGTTTGCAGTTTTCTATTTGCTTTAATTTCCTGCTTTAAAACTAAGCTCTCTGAGTGACCAGAATGCTTTTGTGGTGGGTCCCAGCCTTATTCCAGCACTGACACTATCCCCCTTTCCTTGGGCACTCTCAGAGTTTGGAGACAAGCCCAGGCATTTCCAGTTACTTAATTAGTAATACATCACAGTTATTTCAGAAAAGTCTCTGATTTCTTTAGGCTATAGTGTTACTGTTAATTGTCTAATAATCTATCATGCATCACAAACCTTAAGAAAAGCGTGGATCATTCACACATTCTATCTTAATACTATGACAACATAAAAATCCACTCCATGTTTTTCTCCTGATGTTACAATCAAGAAAAACTCTGGGGCAAACCCTTAAAAAAAATTAAAAGACAGGAAAATCAGGCTCTAATTAGAAACTTACAGTGGTAAGACTCAGTCAGAGTTACTTTTTAACAGATTGGGTATCAAGTAGAATAGAATGTCCCCATTTTAATGCACTCATGAATTTATTGCACCAGCTGGATGAAGCTATCAGCTGTATGATGAATCACTGAATCACTATCAGCTGTATTGTGCCACAGGTATTTACACAATCCTAAAGTGAAATTTACAAAATAGCATGTAAAAAGATAATCAGCATATAATTCCTTCATTTAGAGTCTAATTCCTTGGAAATAGGTCAAGTCTAGTTATAACAAGGTTGAGCTTGGTCCAAAGGCTATGTCTTCCCATATACAAAGACATTGTATTTGTTGAATTTGTTGACTTCTCATGGTGGAAGATGATTTTGTTTTGGGTATTTTTTTTGTTTGTTTTGCAGTCTTTCTGACCTGACGTTGTGGGATGCTCTTTCTCTTATACTTTAGCACCCAGACATTGCCAAGATGCTTGCAGATGTTGTTACACAAAGCATATACCATTCACTGAATCTACCCAATGGGAAGACTGTCTCCATCCAAGTAATAACACTAGTATCTATGTACTAGCCAAAAAAATCTTGGCTGCTCTAAGACTACAACTCAGTGTGATTATTGATTTGCTGATTCGACCACATATTATTAATTTATTAATCTGTCTGACTGCAACTTGAAACTAATTAAACTAACTTAAAATTTATTTTCCACAATTACTTTTGCAGAAGGTTAAAACCAGGGAAGGAGAGCTCATCTATTATTAATGAATATATTCATAACTGTCCAACGAGGTTCACTTGACATGGTTTACTACAGCAGTTTAAATGCTTTATTTTGATATAGAAGCAGGCCAGAGCCAATCTGGTTCCATCTAGTGGAAGTTACTTGACTTGCTTGTAATTTAAATGTTTACAAAACATTACCAACCATACACTAATTTATATATCTTGTCATAACTGACTAAATCATTAACAACTGGCTAAATGTATCCAAATGTAGGCTATATAACCCACAACAGCTTATGAGAAAGCAAAAAATTACTTAAGATCTCTAGAGATGGAGCTTAGATCCATAATAATTAGTCTTTGCAGAATTGGGTTTCCTACCCAACTCTAGTGACAGTCTGAGACTAACGAATACTTCTTGAATGACAAGAACACCATTAGCAGGAAACAACAGGAATATTTTCCTAAAGGTCCTTTTTTAAGACTTGTTCTGCTTGCATTGTAATCTTGAAAGACTATGGTAATTTAAGAAAAGAAGACTTACCATGTTAATTAGACAATGCAAATCTATGTGTTTACATGAGGTAAGAGATGAGTATGTACATGTGTATACTCTCACACATGCTTTCTTCCCTGCTTAATTGCAAGAGATATAAATCTCAGCCATGGGTGAGAGGAGTGAGAGGTGGTCTTGGCCTTCTCAGGTGTGCACTATACTGCTTGTAAGCATTCCCTACATGTAGAGTACCTTCCAATACTGGCCTGTCACCACCCAGCTGTTTGTACCCCACAGGTGCCTGACCTGCAAAATCCGTGCCAAGTAAAACTCCACACTTCAGATTTGTACTTGTACTTGTACTTCAGATTAATATTACAGCGACCTTAATGGAGCTAGTAACTCACCTCAGCAGAGCCTGGCCAATTTTGCTCCTATGACTTTAGATTTGAGAATTACAAGATTAAAAATGCTATTTATAATTTTTTTTTAACTGGTGTAGAAGGTATTAAAAAAATCTTGTGTAATTTGTTAGATTAGTTACTTGTGAGTTCCACTTAGGCTAGATTATTTATGAATGCAGTTCTACAGCATACCAGCTGTACAAGGATAATTTTTTTAAATGTCTCTGGCGACCAGCTCACCTTCCCTGCAAACATCCACCATAAAGCACCTTCACAGGGTCCAGAATATGACCGTGACAGCTTGCATGTAAAGAGCAACATTTGCTGCTTTTTTTTTTACATTTTTCAGTTGCGAATACACAATGCTGAGATTAAAGAATTTCACTGTTTGGATCCACAGCATGAATTCCAGAAACTTGGGGGTTTAGAAATGCTTGCAATATATTTACTTTTTTTGATGACTCGAAGTAGTATTTTCTATTTAAAAAATCCCAGAACGTTGAACAGCAGAACATTTCTAATTTGCCTTTTTTTGGTTTTGTTTTAAATTATGAACAGAAGATTGAAAGCTACAGGTTACTTATTGTGAAAAGAAGTCTGTTATGTTCTAATTGGATCTTCTGAGGAGAACAAGAAATAGTTGTGTTTATAGATACATTAATTTTGTCACTTTCCTGTATCACTAGATAAAATAAGAAATATCATCATCATCATCATCATCACATTGACTTTAATTTCTGTAAAATTAATGTAAATTAATGTTGCAGTCACAAATAGAAATTAAGCCATTTTTATTTGACTCATTTGTTTTTCAAAAAATGTTGTCTGTGTGGAATTGTATTTAATTTTGCATTCTACCATGTCATACATATTCAACATCATAACTGCAAACTGAATTTTGATATGTGTTTCTATGGGCAGAAATGAGAGGACAATGGAGCCTTTATCAAAAGGATTAGAGGGTTTTGCTACTGACACATCATAAACTGTTTTCCAATTCAACACCTACGGTACAGCTACAGAAGTTTTAGCACCCAAAATGAGAACCACAAGTTAAAAAAATTCTGAAAGCCTTTTATTAGCAGACACCTAATCAGGTATCCTCTACAGCATGTCGGCCAAAAAACTGCTTTCAGTCCCTGTGCATAAAACATGCTTGCTGTACAAGAAGTGCCAATGACCTGCAGCTCCCCAGCTTTCAGGGTATTTTAACAGGTAGCTGAAATGTTAGATGACCTAGTCAAAATGGGGGAGTGGGAGAGAAATAACCCCAAAGACAAACCCAGATAATCAGACACATCAGACTGAAGTGGGGGGAAGAATTGTTGGCTGATACTAATCTGGCAACCTTAACCATGATAAAAGACTTTTATAGAAGCAACAAGCATGCCATTAGGGATTTGAGGGCAGATGTACAAGATGCCTTTTTAATTTTTGCATTCTGTGAACTGCAAAAATTGTTCCTGGAGTATAAAAAAAAAATGTAGATAGATCTGCTAAGAGTTCAGAGCCTGTTACCATATGCAACACTTCCTCTGAATATCTTCTACTCTCACACCAGGAAGGAATATCAATTTCTGCATTCCTGTAAGCAAGAGTGACTTGGGCATTACATAAACTTGTGTGCATGCTCCAATGTGCATGATTTTTGCACTAACTTTCAAGTTTAAGGTCTTCAAATGGTTTGGTTTAGTTAAAACTAGGGACCTGAAATACCAGGTATTTCCTAAGGCTTGCTCCCAGAAAAAATTTTGTGGGAGGAAAAAGAAATAAAGCTTTTGCACTTTGTAGTTCTACAAAATTCATAGAAGAATCAATATGCAGCTTTGAAATTATGATGTATTTTTGCATGCCCTTCTTCTTGTTGTCAGCCTAATTTTTTTTCTTGATAGTCATAAAATCTGAAATTTCTTAACAGTTAAATACAAAAATGTACAAGTGTATATAAAATTCTCTATCAAAGAGAATTTAATAGAATTTCTCAATCACTCCTTTAAAATATTGTTCCTAACCTTCTAACTGTTTTAATAAATTCAGCAAATTTTACATGGCCCTAACAGTTCTGGGATTATACATTTTGACCTCAATTATGTGACAACTATTTGATTACATAATTACCACAAAAATAACTGAAATAATAGACCTGCAGGAATCTCTAGCAATTTAAAATTATCATAGATTCTGTAAAACATTTTAGATTATTAAAGCAAGGTAGTGTGCAGAAGGTAAATTCAAGGCCCAGTACTATTTTAAAGGGAAAAAAAAGGAAGAGGAAAAAAAAGTATTTCAGTTTAAAAAAACCCTTAAGTATTTAGACATTTTCTAAACTTTTTTTATTATTAAATTTGTTTCATGTTTTGTCTTACTTCAAAACAAATTCATAATTTTCTGTTTATTACTGTGGGCAATTTTGCAGAGATTCTAATTTAATGTACAGGCCAGCTAACACAGACCATTATTACTGTGTCATTAGGAAATAGTGAATGCAGTAGATACCTTGGCTTTTTCTCTATTAATGTACATGCATGCACACACCCATATACATACACAGGAATGTGAGTTGGTGTTCAGACTTTAACCAGTGATTTATACTGAAGAAATTTCAGTTTCTGTAGGAAAAACTGAAACATGCAAATTTAGGTCAACGTATTAATTACGCTGACATTGTCTAGCAGGCTTTATTTAACATGACATACCTAATAAAATCATGCAACCTTTTTTTTTTCTTGCTCCCACCTTCTTGGGCAACATTATATTCAATATTGCAATGCAAACATCTCATTCATTTGTGGTGCTTTCTATCAATTTACTAATTTCTACTGCTTGATGTAGGCATTATGTTGTCACAACCAGATGAACATTAAGTCCTCTGAGTGGAAACAAATCACCCTAAAGCTTGTAAATTGTAATTAAACACCTGAAGTCTTGGACATGCACCTAAACTTAGCATACCCTAAACATTCAGTGTAAATGTGCATTAACATTAGTAACAAAAATATCTAGTATAAAACACAGTTACACATTGTAATATATTTTCCTGTGAAAAATTTATACAATCATCCCAGTATAAGTGTAATTCCTGTCTTTGCATGAGCCCATATAAATAACAAGTAGGCAGAGGAGAGCTGAATGTTTTTATAAATTCAAGCACTGTAGAGGGATAATATGAAATTAACTTCACTTCAGATGATTATATAAAGAAATGAACCCTAAAATGTGGTAAGAATTTCAACATCTCCCAAATGTTGCATTCTAATGTATAATTTCATTTAAGCTTGTGCAAATGTTATTCACCAATTTATAAAACAGCACGTGTTTTAACACAAGTATTGAGCAAACAGCACTGATTTTAATAACCCTGTAATTTTTCTGTTTTCACAGCCTCTCACCCACTACCTACAGTTTTCCCATCATTTTTCCTTTATATTTATTTGAATAGAAAAAGAACTCCAAACCTCTGCCTTGCATATAAATATGTAAGTTTATGCAAAATACACTCTCCTGCATTTTCACAGCTTCACAAAATAACTAATAAACAACCAAGAGAAAACTCTTCATCCATTGTTGTTTCATCACATTCATTTGCATTTTCTGCTTATTGGAGCATTGTGTTTAGAGAACTAATGGGTTTGTCTTAGTCCCTATGATTTCCCTGAATGTGGTTTTACACATCCTAAGGCTTTATTTTCTTTTCACTGTGCAGATGAACAAAACTTTTATTAATATTCCTAAATAAATCCATATTCAGAGTATTTGAATGTAAATGGGAGCTTCACTGGACTGCCTGTTTATCCTAGCTGTCTGCAGAATAATTGATTGATCTGTGCATGCTATGGATCAATATCAATAGCAACAACAGCAGTTGCTTAACCATTTATGTTTGCAACTTGCATACTGTAGGGAGGAGCAAATGTTCCACTGGCCAGCTAAGCCTTATCAGTCTGCAGAGATCAGGAAATCTATCCTGTGCTTCCAGGGAGATTTTGGCATTAAGAATGATAAAGACCCAGGCACAATATTTTCTAACTAATCTATATGAAACTTCTTAATGGCTCAGAAATTCAGTGTGGAATTGGTTAGTTCCATGGTTTAAGTCTTCCAAAACACTTTCCTCAGAAATGTAGGTTAAAATGACATATAAGCAGAAGATAGATGACACTTTGTAACAATACAATACATGATTTCAGTGGAGTCTAGCTAAATCTTGGCAATACAAATACAGTAACAGACAGGACTTTCAGGCTTAAATATATATTTTTAAGTGCCTAAACTGTGTATTCAGCACAGTTGGCTTGATTTATGTCTTCTACAGGAATTCTGGTAGGCTTACAGATACTTACTCCTTCTTTATTTCTGACATGGAGAAGCTGCCATGTCAAATCCACATTCAGAAGCAGCTAAGCATGACTTTATTGGCTCTTGTTTAAAGTTACTTAAAAAAAAAAAAATTAGTCCAAGTCCTGGTTCAGTTTTGTAGTACTATAAACAGTCAAAAATTTCAGGAATTAAAAAGCATAGTTACTGAACAAAATACTGCCTTCTTGACCACAATGGCTCTCATAGTTATGTCTCCAGTTATTAGCTTCAGACCTGTAATATTTTAAGCAACATCTGCTCAGTATTTTTGAAGGAACCATGAAATAAATACAAATTTTCATCTGTTTCTATTTCTTTGTGGTTTTTGATGTTGCTGTTGTTTGGTGGTTTTGTGACAGAATTTTACCTTCTCTCTGCATTATCCCTGGACTAGTTGAATTCCTCCCAAAACAGCTCCTGAACATGGGTCCTTTTACAGCTGAATAAAGCCTGGTGAACCACAAGGGACAAAGGTCTCTATTGAAGTGTATTTTAAAAGGAAGACAGCCAGTCATATGCTGTATTGAGCAGCATTGTTGAATAGAATATAGCATACTGCCTCTTTGACAGGCTGAAAGAAGCCACATGCCAGTTCTGATTTCAGACTTGCACAGGATGAAGACCATGTTCTAGCTTCAGCACATCAGGAAATCAGTCAAAGGAATGAGGAAAAAGGGAACTGGGAAAGAAAGGACGGTTCAACCTTATTTTGATTTCGTCCTACATAATATTCCTAGCTTCAGCTTTTCTCAATTTACATATTCATCAGAGCATCAGATGGCACTTTTCTGCTTTTAACATGGTAACATAATGAGAAACTACAAACAATATTCTGTTTAACACCATTTAACCCAAACTGTCTGGGGAAAACATCACCCAGTCTCTTGTTGCTTAAGTACTATGGATCATCAGAACAGGCAGGTTAGTTTTTCAACTACTTTCTGTTTCTTCTGGAACTATCTGCTTTAATTCATTCTTTAACAGAAAGGGAACTTATCTACAAGCTTCAGTCAGATAAGGATTCTGTGAAAGGAATAATGATCTGACATTTATTTCTTAAAGATATTCAAATGCAATTTTCAAATAAATTAAATGTCAGGTAGCCGCATGTTCTGTCCTCAATTTTACTAAGGATTTCTGGAGAGGAAGAATTAAAAATTTTGCCACCTAGGTGTCTACTATCCTAAACATTCAAGAAAAAGAGTACAAACAGCAGAAAAACATTACAATGTTTAGATGCATACAGGATATGACAAAACAAACAAAAAATATCATACAGAATATAGTCTGACCCATATGCTACAAGCATAATCAGTGAGCTTGATGGAGAGAATGTATGGACTGTTCTTAAGAATAAATATGATTTTCAAAAGAAATGTTGTTAAGTTTTACAATTTTGCATTAATTTCTCTCATATAAATGACTTCTAGATTGAAGCTGGTCACTGATATATCATGTACAAAGTACATGGCCAAAATGGTACTTGAAGGTCTTAACTTACCTCCTAAAATGGTGACATTTAAAAAGTTAATGGCAATTTTTAGTAGTTTGGCATGACCACATGTTAGCTTAGGTTGTTAACAGAAGTAGTTTATTTCCAGCCCCCAAATAAAATGATAGTATTTGTTAAAATATATTTATACTGAAGTTGAACCACACTCTAAATCCCAGTTTCAAAAATACCCAGACATCAGCAAATGATTTGGGAAGCTGAATGCAGATTTTGACTAAAACTTTATGCAAAATCCTTATTCTCTCTCTCTCTCTCTCTCTCTCTATTTCTCTCTCTCATCTTGCTAGAACAACCTTTTGATGTGCATCTGGATGCATGGAATCTTCATTACAGGCATTTACTGGTGCAACAGGAAAATTTTTAAAGAGGTAGCCATACACCTGCAAATGACACTGTACTCACATCTTTTCATTGTACATAATTTCCTCTGATCACATCCAAGCCTCCTTCCCTAAGCCTGCATTACACATGACAATAAAAAAGACTTCATTTTTTGAAGCCACATTTCATTGGTTGAATTATAGCAAATTGTTTAAAAGTAAGTTGCACAGACAGCAACTAAAACACATTACGCTTAGAAAAGTAGGATATGCCATGCAGGATCAGAGAAGAGAGTCCAACATGCTTGATATCCTCCTTCCGCGCAGTACAGCCCTAATTCTTTAGGGCAATATAAAAGCATCCAGAATTTCACAAATCTCAGCCTTAGTTACAGAGCTGGCAGAACCACAGAATCATTCAAGATGAAAGGGAGCTCTGGAGTCATCTTGTCTGACCTCCTGCTTTAACAGCAAGCTGAATAAGGCCTTCCTGACTCACAGCACCACTGAGTTGATAAAGGAACACAGAACTTTTCTGATGGCCGCCTGTAATGCATACACATGAGATATCAATATTTCTGGACATAAAATGGCCCACTATCAGGCAGTACTATCTTAATACCAGTTTAGTAGACCTCTCCTTTTATCTATGAGTGATGGACAGTTTATCTCCATCAGCACACCCCAGCTCCTGGCACAATATAATGTACTTAAAGGCTTCTACTGATCAGTTCATTGGTTGGGTATGACTGAATTTTATTACTTCATCTTGGAAAGCATTTCAGCTCCACATGATTCCCTGAAGTTGTGGTCCTGTTACTTTTCCTCCAAATTATTGTTACTTATCTGCAAGACAGAAAGGAGCTAAAGAGAGGTCCTATCTCATTAAAGGTCATCAAAACTTAATTTAACAAGTGCATGACTACAGAAGAATAAAGACAGAAGACCTGATTCCCTTGTACCTAACTCCAGTCTAAACTGATTTCCTTAATGCAGAAAAAGAAATTTGGAATGATTTCCTGATTCATGTTTTTAGAAGCACATATATAAATCAGATTTTCAGTTGCATCCATTTACAAATCCACTTCCATCTATGGTTTCAGTGGAATTAATATGAAATTAAAAAGAAGAACATAGCACCTTGACTTCCCCTCCCCTTCCCTAATACAAACCATAAAGCATTTCTAAGCACACTAGTAACTTGATTTCTTTTTTTTTTTTTTTTTACTTAGGGATTTATGTTACTAACTATTCATTGACTTATTCAAAGGAAAGGGAACAGAAGATATTCTCCTAAGTAAAGCTTTCTGTTCCCTGAAAAAGCTTAACAAGAAATGGATACTTTAGGAAGGGATCAAGGACAAGAGGTGTTTCACACTGAATAGAAAAAGAAATCTTTTATAAAGAGTTTACGTTCTGCCTAGCCCATATCCAATGACCATTTGATTGTGTACCTGCTATTACAGAGGGTAGCGACTAGCTTTAACTAAATCTTTGTAGAATGTTCTCACAGATTTGCACAATGACTTACAAGATCACTGGCAACAGGAACAGTGCCTCTTCCCCCCAGATTTCACACTCATCAAGACTCAGACCTTGCCCAAGCATTTCCCTGAGAAGATTGGTTTTGGATAGCTCTGGAGCAACTACTGAAGTTTTAGATCCTGACCAGAACCCTACTGTGGACTCTAGCATTGGTTATCACTCCTTGCACAGCTGATGCCAGGCAGAACTGGTCCTCTTCTTCCCTAAACACAGGTTGGGTGGCTGTGAGTCACAAACATTGCACAGTAAATAATCCATCTGGCACAGAGGTCAGTGGAAGTGCTCTATGTTTCTCAGTCTTTGTACTGCCTTCAGTGCAACAGACAGCACTGTGACAGCATTTTCCCTCTCCCTCAAGTAAAGAACAGATGCAGAAATTGCAAAGGTATGGACAAGAAGCTGCAAAAATCCCAGTGAATCAAAAAGCTCATAGCATGAAATGTAGGAACTTAAAATAACATAGAATATCCTTCAGCAGTTAAAGGTGAAGCAGTTAAAGAAGGGGTTTTAACGACCCTAACACCTTAAGATAAAAACACTTTGAATACATGCTTACCTTTTGAAACTAAGGAGTAACTTGAAGAAAAGTTATCTCATGGATTTGCCTCCATCTTTTGGAAGGAAACACTTGCAGACTAAGAAAATACAATTTTGTTTACTTCACTATTGTGATATGAAAGAACAAGATGCGCTTTTGACTCAGCTTTATGATTCTGAATGTTGCTTTTGCTGACTTGTGTCTACTTTGCCCCACAAAATGTGAAAAGAGCAGGGCATGTGGGTACCTACCAAACAAAGCTACACAGTATTAATACACAACTGCATTTTCAAGTCTTTCACTACAGCATGCCTGTAGGAAGGGCAAGTAAAACAGATCTTGGACAGGGAAGCTTGCTGAGTAACAGGTAGTTAAGACTAAAATGGAGTTCCTGAGAACCTGCTATGCATGTTCTCACAAGATTATACTTATTTAAATAAATGTTTGTGAACAATGGCTTCACTGTGAATTACATCAGAAATATCATTGTACTTTGGAAAGGAAGAAACTATATAGACATTAGGAGTCCCTCCATTCTCTCACATACTGCCCCCTGTTTTCTGAAAGCATTGGCATGCAATGAACATCCATTCCTAGATCTCTCCTCAAAAGATGGTTTCTTTACCTTATGAAGAAGTATTGAAAGTCCTGAACCCTTTTCGTCACTTTGGAATCATTTTATTCCTCCACCTGCTCAAAGAAGGTCATCCTTATGAACGGAAGAGAACAAGATGGGTAATTCTATAAATATTCACATACCCTCTAACCCCTCTGGAAGCTGGAGCTTGCTTATTTACTTTTAACTGCTACCCCTGCTAGCGGCTGAATTGCATGTCCCTGGGGTTCTTCAAGTCCTGCAAAACATAACTGACCAACGCCTTGCCACCCCAACGAAAAATAATTACATTTGAAAGTTATGTATTAAAACTGTTATGGAGGGAAGATAAATCACAGACAGCTTGCATTCTGGAGACTCTAGAGTTTAAATTTGACTGCTTTCAGAGTTATCCCTGATGATCTGCCTCCTGGAACCCCTGGCATGGGGACATTTTGAACATGGCCATATCACTTCAGAATTTACAGTGCTGAAAAAATGTATTTTTTCTCACAACAGAAAGATCAGCAAAAATTCCTGAATTTATGTCCTACTTCATATAAATTTAAAAGATTCTTTCATTTTTGTCAAGGCTCCAGAATTAGGTATATACCAAAGTATGTTGATGAACTAGGTATTTCCATCAGTTATGTTCACTAAAAATATGAAATCTTTGAGGCTTTACCCCCTCTTGAAAAAAGCAAGCCATTTCAAGTCTTGTCCCTGCTTCACTGGTAGCCTAGACCATCATTACAACCAATATCAGGCCTAGCAAGCCAGGGATCCAGAACAATACACCCTGCATAATTACAACATTGGATGGTTTCAAAGTTGCTATTTGAACCCAAATTTTCTAATACCAAAGGTCTGCCAACCTTCACCAACAATGAAACAACATTTTCAGACAATGAATGACACTGTAGGAAATTAGCTAAACCCAGATAGTTATACACAAACTGTAAAAATAATAAAAAAAAATTCAGATAAAGCCCCTCAAGTGCAGTTTCAAGACTGACATCTCCAGATTAGTGTCTGGTCTGTAAGTTCATGCTCAACTGCCTTCAGCTGCTCCAAAGACACTATTATTTTATTTTCAATTAAATAGAGTTTTAAATTAAAAGTTTAAGGCTAGGCCTGAATAGTGGTCCATACAAAAATCTGAATACCATTTAGGTACAGTGATCAGAGAAAGTCTGGTCACTATCATATGAAATGCAATGTCATTGACATACTTGACAGTCCAATATTGCAATGCCACAGGCAGATCTCCGTTAGATTCACATCACATGACAGAAAACAGAACAAGTCTAACATGGAAGTTAAACTTAAACAACATAAAGTTGTATAACCTTATTTACTAATTTGTCTTTCTATATATATCTCAGATTTCTGAACTGACAACTGATTTATTTAAATTAACATTTTCAGAAGAGGCTGTAAGATACAACTAGTCTTCAGTATTTTCCATAGTCTCATGTTAGAGAGAATAAGCACATTTTGTTTGTGCCCCATAGCTTTTGTCAACAATAAAAATGCTTAAAAATCCACTTAATTCTCACACTTATTTATTTTAACTGAAGTTTTATACATTTCAGCTCCATATCCCTATTTCTATGGTTACTAACAGCTTCATTCAACATCAAAACATACAAAATTCATATGTTCTTCAACAGCTCTTTGAAATATCTTGTCTGGTCAACTGCCTCTAAATGAGAGCCATTGCCTCTACCTGGAATGGATTTGCTGGCATGTCCAAACATTTTAATAATTTAAATGCTACAGACAACCAATGTAACCCCTAAAGCTAATTTAAAAATATCTCTTATCTGTGTCACTAATTTCTAACTAAACTATGCATTTCCATGTCAAAGACAGATGATGGTACTTACCATATCTACACTATTCTTCTCATGACTATCTATCAATTCACAAACCTAAATCTTTATCTCAAGACTGTGGTTTTTAGATTTGTATATTAAAGTTAATGCAGTAAGAAAGAATTTTATTTTTCAACAGTCCTGAGCTGACAGAACAAAAATATGTCACATAAAAATAAATAAACATTACAGGAAATTTATATTGAAAGTTTTGTTTTCATTGCTTCCTTGTTTGGCTTCTATCTACTGGTAGATACAGAAATATATGATGTCTTCTTGAGAAAGAATGTTTTGGGGGAATTAAGGGGATTAGGTATAAAGTGTTGGAATGGAAAAGGTTTCTGTTTTCATTTCAAAAAATGGAATGTTTCACCTTGTATTCTGGGCTTCCAAATTGCCAAGCTTGTGATGCGCTGTCACAACTTATGTGTGACTGACTGGTTAGAGAGCTTGCTGATCTATATGGAGAGGTGAGAATTTGTCACTGTGCACAAGCAGAGAGATCAGTCAGATATAGTGATAGATCTGCTCTTTGCATAGGTTTGTATGCTGCTATATTATGGGGGCTCAGTGGCTGCCAAATCAAATTCTGAGCCTATTTCTGTGGTTGAAAAAACAGGAAAAAGAGATAGGGATGTCCTGACAAAAACACTTTCTGTAGAAAAAAAAACCTCTTAGAACCTCTGTAGTGCTGTGCTCTATCTTCCAGGGCAGCCACAGTGATCCTGGAGTTATTGAGTAATCTCCTCCTGCCCCTGCAGTTTACTCACTACACAGTCCAGCACAGCACAATGTGGAAGCAGGTATCTACCTCTCCTGGGGCTGTCAGTAATGAAGATATTTTGTACAGCTAAATGTGTCACTACCAAAGCACACAAAACAGTAGATAACACTGTAAAGGGAACCTGGAGACGGAGAGCCTTCAGGCTGTGTTTGAAGTAGAGAGCGATGGTCTACTTGATTTTTCTAAGGCTTGCCTTAAAACTGCAGAGACATTGCTCCAAAAAAAGCAAGCCCTACTCAGACAAAACCACCCCTGTCTAGAAGCACTGTTAGTGGGGTGTTCAACCTGCAATCCCACGTCTGGATGACACTGACTTTTGAAGTGCAAGCATTGCCATATGCCAGCATTACTCAGTGGACTGAGATAGTTTATGCCTACCCCAGTAAAGAGCACAGGTAGCAGTGAGAATGAAAGAAAATCACAGTCTCTGCTAAAATCTGACTCCCCAGGCAGGACCTCGTGTGACCTGCAAGAAAAAGAGCCCTTCTTGTCTCTCCAAACCTACCGTACCCTGAGGAGATGCTGTGATGTCTTGACTAAGGATGAGGGTTACAGTTTACAGAAAACCACATACAGCATCCACTCAAAGTCAAAAATAAAAACACAGGAGTGAAAGAAGGGATAACAGTATGGAGACGGATATGCTGGGTGCCTGCATATGTAATGCTCTATTCCTGGCCTGTATCCTCCTATCTGTTCTCACTTTCGCAATTCTCTCCATTGCAATCTTTCCAACATGTTATGCTTTGTCAGAACTCTTGACCATAAGTCAATTAGACCAAAACTTTACTGAAAAGTAAATTTAAATACTTAAATAAAAAAAGCACATCAAAATCACTATTACCTTGCAGCTAGAGATATATTTCAATAGAACTGTTCTGGCAATAAAATTGATAAAGTGAGGTGAAAGGCACACAAGATTTACAGAAGTAATTGCCAACCCTTCTCTGTGCTTCTTCCAGAAGACACAGCTGAGACCAACAGGCCTAATGTAGGTCTGACTCTCTTTAGTGCTTTTAGACAATGTTGTTTATGCCTTTCTGTAAAATTTGGCTGCTGGTCTCCTATTTGTGGTGTTGCTTTATAGTCTCAGTTATTATTTT
Organism: Agelaius tricolor; assembly: GCF_023055355.1. Lineage (NCBI taxonomy): Eukaryota > Metazoa > Chordata > Aves > Passeriformes > Icteridae > Agelaius > Agelaius tricolor. The sequence continues at coordinate 8,954,986 of NW_027269287.1, forward strand.
TTAAGCTAAAAATAAAGGAATAACTTAAGAAAGATAGTATCCACTCTATCAAGTGTATTTAACCATGCTGCTTAAAGGCTGCTTTTTTGCTGAGGGACAGAACACTCCGTTCAGAACATCATGTTCCTTACCACTCACCTAAGGAATAGCAGTAGAATATATTTTACTTTTTTTCTGCACTACATAATAGTAGCTGTATTAATTTTCCTTTCTAGGGATTAATGCAACTTGTATGTAGCAATTTGCAGTGATGGGACAAAGAACCATTGTTCCTCAATGATATTTCCAGACCTGACTGGCTTGAGGCTTGATCTTGGGCAAGGCATTTACCACATCATCCACGTGGACAACTCTGCTAGGGCTCCAGGAGCAAATTCATCTGAGAAGCTGCCATGTTCCTTACTGCCTGATTGTCCCTGCTAGTCTTCAGAGGAGAGACCTTGCTGCAAACACCATGCACAAACTTGGTCATTGGTTTACTAGATGGTTTGTACATCACTGGGGGACCATGAAACTGGCCAGCTGCTCAGCACCATGGCATGGCTGAAAAGCAACATAACTCTCTGCTGACACAGAGTGAAATAACCACTGTCTCCACACCTGAAGCACAACAGTGTTACAAACACTGTATTGCTCACAAGAGCCTTTTTATTTGGGGTTCCACTGGAAGTAAAGGGAATACTGGTTTGTAATAAAATTAGCACAACCCCTGTAACAAACAATAAACAGGGCTCTTCTAGTCCTCCAACAAATCCTGAAATAAAAAATACTGCACATTTTCAGTTCCCCTGAAAGCAGCAGCAGCACCAACAAACAGTAAACTTGTGAACAGTTATTGTTATGTGTTGTGCTGTTTCGTACAGAAATGTTTGTTTGTCACTGTTGTCTATTTAATCATGCCTGTTATGCCGGGTTTTAAAGCTTAGTAAATACTTTACAAATCCATTCTGGTTTTAGAGAGGCTTGTTCTTTGTGAAAGCTCAAATGACTGGATTCATCAAGGGCAAACTTCATACACAGTGCAGGCCTAATCTTTCTGTGTACTGCACTATGATAAAAACCAAGGTGGCAGGAAGAGAGTACACCAAGGAGACTTACCCTGCTGGTGCTGTTGCAGTACTTTCTTACTTTTCTTTCATATAGAACTGACTTGTGAACTAACACTGTGCTTGCCACGTAAACTGTCTGTCACAGAAACTTATTCTTCCTGAATATTACAACTGACATGCAGAGTCATATTTAACCAGAGCTTATTGAGTCAACACACAAGAATAGGTTCAGCAAAAGGATTTGTGTATAAATATATGTATGAGCCCTAAGGGAACATGATGCAGATTTCCACAAATGCTGCGTATGTACGATCACACAATGTGAAAAAGAACACCACTGTCAAATCTAGAGTATTTTTTGATTAATGAAAAACTTCCATTATTTTGCTTTTGATCACTAATTAACGGTTCAACCAGAGCAAAAATTGAGAGAATATGACCAAAACATGACCTGAGATGTAGCTATATAAACACATGTACCTCGCTGTGTATACATACATATCTGAATACGTATTATATATCTTATTTATAACTGTATACATGTAGGTAGATAGATACACACACATAGAGATAATTTCAAGTAGGCCTTTCTAGTATGGTGGCAGATTTTCTCTGAACCTGTAATTTATCAGTGACTAGATGTTAGCAATAGAGAATGCTTCACTTTTTCGCATTTGTACAAATCAACATCAGTAGATGCATTACAATCTACTGCACTGTATGTGTGTTTTCAACACTTGACAAAGGATTGGGAGAGCTGCCTAAAGAAAAGTAGCCTTGACAGACTGCACAGCCCAGAATCTGGTTTCAGCACACTGAATCAGTTTATTTTCAGCCAAAGAAACTGAAAATAGTCAGCTTGGCTAAGAAAGGTCACAGGGATGACTTCATGTAGTGCTGGCTTTAGAAAAGTTGAAGAGTTACCTAAAAACTCTAAACCCATGAACTCCAACATGAGTTGAGCCAGTATTCTCAAGGCAGACTATTTCAACATACAAGTGGCTCACTCTATCCATGTGACTTACAGACTGAGTCTCAACAACTGTGTGTATGAGTGTGTATGAGTATGACTAGTGGGAGATCCTCAGACCACCTAAAAAGACTGCTGCTTTTCAAGATCAAATGGTCAAATGGTGTGATAACTTTTGATGTGGAAAGTTTGTAATTTCGAACAGTTCCGTTTTCCGCAGAAATAGCAGAGAGCCATAGATAATCAGGCATTCCCTAAAATGTAAAGTTTCTTAAAAAAGTACCCAAACCAAACACAGAAAAAACCCTCTATATTTCAAAATAATTCACATCATGCATACTTGGAGAGGTTTCTCTTCAAAACACTTGCAGGATTGACACCTAACTATAAGCAAAGTACTACTACACTGAAATATTATATTAAAAAGTACTGTTACATGGGATGTATTTTATATATGTATGCACTTTTTCTATATATATATGTATTTATTCATACCTAGGGGATTGGCCTAATTCCTAAATGACCCTGTACTCTCCACTGAAAATGTTTTAGATTAAATAAAAGAGTATCTGAAACCAGGAACATTTGGGGCTGACCTTACAGTTGTTATTCTTTGAAGATTAGTAAATCAATCTGCATTCAAGATGTATGCCATATTCCACATCTATGTTTTTATTCTATATACTATATATGGTGAGAAAGCAAACTCCTAAAACCCCAAAGCAGGTACTGAAAGCAACTAGTGCAACCACTAGGCAGTTCAGTTTGATTAGTTGTCATCAGCTTGGTAAAATAATTAGAAAAAATGCCAGTGTGCTGCCTGTCAGTTTACAGCTTTAAAGAGGTGTTAGCTCATACTGATAGACAGAACTGCTCTTTCCCAGTACAGCAAATGCAAGAGTATACTATAGCAAACCCATAAATATTAATATGTATCATCAGGTTTACCACTTAGGAGTGTCACCTTATGATTAATGGGCTGAGAGCCTGTGAGCTATAAAGCAAAGCTGAGTTGAGCAAGATGTGCTTGCAGCCTGAAATGTAATTCCTATGTCACATTTCAGCACGTTGGCAGTTTTAGAAATAAAATAAAAAAATTAATAACTATTAATCATCATATACAGAATGATTAAGTGTTTTGTACTAGCATACAGAGGGAGCCTCCTGTTTCATTTCAGAGAGTTCACTTCAAACAATCTTTCATGTGCAGGCTAAATTCTTACTTGCTCTGTGCAGATACTAAAGCTGCACTGATATTTTTGGCAAAAGCCAGTATTTGCCGAATCTTCCAACAGGCCGGCTCCTCTTTCCTTACTGACCGCTTCTTCAACTGCACTAGGAGGTCTGACCAGTGCATGTGCCCTTATAAAATCACACGTTTACATGCACAGGCAGACCTAAACATGGTGACACATCCAAATTTCAGGAGATCTCCAGAATCTTCTGAAGTCCTGAATGCATGCCATTGGGTGAAGAGCTACTTTATATAGCATGCTTTACGTAAGACACCCTTTGTGAGTCAGACCTCTCACAATACAGCCACTGTGTGTACCAGGAACCTGGAGAGGGTTCAGCTTCATGTCTGATCTATGTCGTGTAAGGTTTATCTTTTTAAATGGAAGGATGCTTTTAGGGACTACTGTGAGAGGGATTGAGATTACTGACATCACCACCACAAAGTTCCTAATGCCATGCCAAAGAAATTATTTGCTGCAATGCTGTAATGTCTTTTTAATACAGATGTATTTGTTAATGGAAAACTTAATTCTGTGTTCCTTTAAAAAATTATTATTTTACATCTAATATCTATGTCTTGTTTACTACAAAGCTTCCTATAAAAAAAGAGTCACAATATATTCCTGCAATCACTTCCATCTTATTTTTTGGAAAGAAAGGTGAAAAACTCTCTAAAGAAGGACAATGTGTAAAAATGAAATAATGATGCCAAAGGACCCAACTGGAAAAGTTTATCTTTTTACTTATTCCATGCCAGCCCTATTGGCCATTATAAAAAAAAAACAACCAAACAAACCAATCCCACAAAATAATACATTTCAGTGCTAGCTAGTAACAGCCACATCAACATTCACCAAAGCTGATATGCTTGCTACGTGAAACAATCCAATTATTTACAACAATGTGGTTATCAACTAAAACTTCTTTTCTAATACATCTCCATATCAATTAAGAAAATTCCCCTACTTTATATAAGACTGTAAGAAATATGGAGAAGAAATGTGCCCAAACATTTCTCACAGATTTTTCCCAAGGGGTGTTTCAACTTCTGGTTAGTGCACTGCCCCAGTCCTAGGAGAAGAAAAAGAATGCAACATCACACTTGTTTTAGAACAGGGTTGAAAATACAACTATAGGCTTCTGTTGTACTTCCATGATGCTGTTCTGCCATGTGGAAGTCAGATTTAGAAGCAAACATTGGTTTCTGTAGTTTAGCCTGTATGATACACACCATGCATCTGTGTTTGTTCATGAACAAGATGGAGAGCTAGGATCTGGATTTACACACCCAGACACTGAAATTCAATGGCTCATCCTCCTCCACATAAAAGTGACAGGTGTGAATTTGAAACCTAGAGTCCATGCAACAGCTGGGAAATATTTAACTATTAGCATTCTGGAAACAAGAGGATACTCATATTTAGGAATGAGTGACCACACAATCTGTTAAACGAGGAACAGCCAATGTTTAGTTTATCTTCAACAAAATCAGTAAGAAGCTTTATGATTTTCCTTTTCATATGGTAAAAACTTTGCCCACCTTTACATATAGGCAAATCTCTTTCTTTCCCTTTCTTGCTTCTCAGGGCCACCTTATCTAGCTGCTATTATGATCATTGCGGTGAACTAGCCATCTAGCTTTTTTTACCAAGTTATTCAGGGCTTTGCTGTTGCCAGGCTCTTCATTAGTGCTAGAAGCACTACTGTGATACAAAAGTACCATGCAGACACTGTGCAAAGAATTCACTTTAAATGTAGCCTGAAAAGTTGCAGGAACTTTGGATAAATGTCTGTAAATGCAAGCAAAGACCTCACAGACAACTCCTAGGTTACCACGTCAAAATAGACCTATTCTACCGAGATCTTCCCAGTTTTATTTAGCTCCCTGAGTCAGTAATTCTTAATTCCTTACAAAAATATTTTTCTTGTATCAATGAAATACTATCAGTCTGGCAAAGGCAAGAATTTTGTTTGTGTTCAAGAGATGATTATAGGGCTTATTTAAACCTCTCATACGGCATTACTATCATGAGTAATTTTTGGAAGAAAGTTTTCAGAATTCTTAATCTTTCTCCTCTCCCTCTAGCACTTACTTTGTTGTTGTTCTGGGGTTTTTTTCTCCTTCTTTCAGCAACTTCCATCTTTTGAACTAATTTTAACATGAACAGTTTCTTATTAATTCTCCTCCCACTTTTTTGAGTTCTATCCTGCCTGGAGGAGTCTTGCTTTCAAAACACCAAGAAGCTGTCAAAATACTTCTTTTAGATCTCTGTCCTCCCTACTGCAGCATCATCCTGGATCCTTTGCACTCAAAGTCTATTTGTATGGGAACATCAAACTACATGAATCTGGACCACAGAATTGAGCACCAAGAGCCATATTTTTAGTCATTTAGTTATTCAGTCACAAAATTCTCATTATAATGACAAAACCAGTATAGTCTTACTGAATAATAATGTCAGAGGTAATTATAGAGCATTAGTTTAATTATTCCATGTTTTCCCTGTAGCAAGAGTAGGGAAGCGATGATAATATAGAAACAACTCAGGTAAGTTATCTAATTGCAAACTGGCGGGTCTTTGAGGATGGACAGTATTAAAATATTGTCACACATTACAGCACTACAATAGTACATTCAGTATTACAACTATTTAATATTGCAATACTCACTTTGGAAAATGGCCATGTTCTGCATTTTAAAGTAACCTTTTAATGTGGATATAATAACTTTTCACCCTAGCATTACATATGCAGACCCCACAGATTCATGACAGAATATAATCATTGTGATTCTTTTAATACTGATTGCACATGGTCTTTGTAAATGATAGAGACTGTATGCTACATTTCATTTTTGAGGTCACTGACAATACTTTTGAAGGGTAAACTACAACACTTAACACGAGACAGAGAAAACCAAACTGTCCTTTATTGACCAATTCAGTTACAGAGTAATAGAATTAGATTCTACAGGATAAAATGAACCTCAGTAACATGAAGAATAGCATTGTTTGAAAACAACTGTAATGGTTGAGAATACCAAGCATAATCCCAGTGTAAAATCTCCCTTATGAAAGGTCGGAATCAAAATTTAGCAGGAAGCATCTAAATAGGAAACCTTACTAAATACATGTAGATATCAGCAAGGCCACTTGAATTTAGGGTTTTGGCTTTGATTTTTTTTTTCCCCTTTAGCTTCTTAGCAAAACTCATCTGACAATTAATGCCTCAGTGGCTCAACACAATTCAAGAGCAGTCTTCAGATGCAGGAGAAAAAGACACATGGCTATCTGATTGACAGCTAATTTTCCCCTCATACCATGGGCGTGGACTCGAAGAGGAGAAAGTCAGACCCCGCCTCTCACCCAAGGGGACCAGTAAGGCAAAGGTGCTACATGACATGCCACACCTCACGTGGTTTCAGACACAGCTGGCAGAACTGGACACCACGTAGGTACATGAATAAGCTACTCAACAAAATCCTTTCTGCATAAAATGTAATGCCTGCCTCTCATGGTAAGGAAGTTGAGGATCTGGACAGTAAGCTCAAGAATGGATGTGTCCAGCCTTGCTGTAGGTGGGATGTCTGGACACCCAGGCAGTCTGCATCCAACTTCTAACTTATTGGCAGAAGTCTTTTTGTGTCTTCATTTGCCCCCGCACACTGTAAATCAATCAAAAGTATTTGTGGGCTTTCATCTACGCTTTTGTTGCTGTTTTCTTTGTTTGTTTGTTTCTTGTAACTGACAGAACTCCTGTTATTTGAAATACAATGCCTGGAGTAAAGTTTAATAACTGTCTCAAGAGAGCTGTTCTTTTATTCAAAGGGAAGCCAAACAATGTTTGTTCAATTTTTAATAATAATCTCATTTAGATAATAAAGCAACCAAAAAAATGCTCTTGGGAATATGCAAGTGTCAGAAATTACTTACAAACCAGCAAAAACAACACACAGTCACAATGTTCTGAAAACAGAGCACTGGCAATCAGAACCCTATGACGTACAAGATGTGTTGTCAAATGATGTTTCATGAGGTTTGACTACCATCCACAGCAGTGGCTTTGTAACCCACGAGGCTGAAAGCTGCACAGTTAAATTAATGGAAATTCCCATGGAAGCTTAGCAATGGTCTTTTTTTTCCTAAAAATTAGGCATCTGTATAGACCAGGAAGTTTTCTAAATAAAAATATGCATAAAACAGCACAGTGGGTGCTTATGCCCTTTGAGAATTCTGTGGGTACACCTCCATGGAAATTAGAAGCCCACACTCCAATCACTTAGAGTAAGACTGTACAGCAACACAGGTGGTTTTGCAAAAATTCAAACTTAATTGTAAATGACTGGAATAAGTATTCAGGCACTAAGTAATCTCAGCCAGCAAAACCAACAAGATTTGAAGCAGCTTCCTTTCCTACTACTAGTACCCTCAAGTTCACCAGAACAGCAATTTTGTATGTGCTTACAAAGAGCATGGCATGAAGTCTGTGCATCAAGATAAGAAAAGAAGAGTTTTATTTTGTTTGTTTATTCATTTATTAATTTTATTTCTGTTATAAAATTAGCAACCACTATGGTACCAAAACCAGTCTGATACAGCCCCTTTGGTCATAACTGAAAAATTTAAAAAAACAACTGTTCAATTAATCAAAAGTTACTAGTCCAGAATTAAATTTAGGGGGTCTAATACTGAAAGGGGGTGATCAATCCCCTTAGAGGCACTGAGCAAGCTCATGTACCGCAGTAGCAGGTCACAGAAACAGTCCCCATGACCACTATAGCACAAGATTTGGACTTTGGAGTTATTACTTGAATTAATGTTTTCTTTTCTTTGTGTATTATCTATGTGCAGTTTTGTGAGTGAGTTTTACATAGATAAAATATTGACAAATACCTAGAAATACTTTTAGAAATAATTTCAGGAAAAAAAGAGACATATTTAAGTTTCTTCAGGTACCTTTCACATGCACTTTCCAAAACTATTTTAGGAAAAAAAAACCCAACTAACTTCCATAAAAAACTGATTTTAAAGAAATATTAAAGAATGTTAAGGAATTTTAATTTATGAATACTTACACTACGAAGTCACTTGTTTGAATAACCTTCATTAGTTAAAGAACATAGATTTTAGAAAGAGAATGAGACCACCTGGAATTTTAAATATCATATATTGGGGAAAAAACCATAATGCACACTCCAGAGATTTTAGATTATTTACGGAGGAAATTTGGCAAGTAAACATGAATAATTGAAGGAAACTGCAGTTCCATTTTGTGTGCTTGAGAATACAGAAGAAATTTCTTTAAAAAAGATAGTTTGACTGGATTCTGTAGAATTAATTGCAAACATACACAAAACAAACCAAACATACACCAAATATTTCTCACCCATGTCCTGAACATCAGAAATGAAAAAGTCTTGTGTCACAATCTGTACACACCATGCAAACCAGCAAATGAAGGCAGATGGGTGTTCCTGCTTCTATTGTTTTTCACAAAAGGATATCACAGCCATTACTATTTGCTCCCAGTTTTTCTGTTGTAAGCAAACCTTTGTCCAATAATGAAAAATCAGCAATCTACACAATTTTTATAATGTTTGTCTTCCATTTCACTGAGTTTTTAACAATACATGCAATGCAGAAATTTGGGGTTTTTTCAATATTTTTTCCAATTATGTGAACTACATGATGATGTTTCTGTAACTACAATGCACTGAACCAATCCTTTTCATTTAAGTTATACACAATTTTTTTTTAAATTACAAAATTACAGAATACAAAAATCCATTGCTTGTTTAACATTCATAGTTACTGGGTATTGAAAACTGCATTGCCTACCTTAGCTTTAGAATCTGTCTAGTTTAGAGTCTATCAAGGCTCACTTATGTTGTCTCTAATTTAAGAGACAACATTAAACCTTGACAGACTCTAAAATCCTATCTTAACTATGTTACATGTTCTACATACTACATGTATTCACGGAACTTGGAAAACTATTTTTTCAAATTTTAGCCAAGTTTCTAACTTGAGACAAGTAAATATATGAGTTATTTCTAGTATTGCAGTTGAAATGGAAAAGGGAAAATTCAGGCTTCCTTATGGTATGAAAACTAGTGTCTCTGTTGAAAATTTAACGTAAATGATTTGACATAAAGAAAAACAGTATTAGGTCAGAATGAAAGGCAACTAAGAGGATAATCTTTCTATAATATTTCCCACACCCTGAGTTGAACAACTTGGTCTCTTTACACCACACCAAGTGTCTAAAACTTTATTTTGGCACAACAAAATTGCTGCAATGGGAACTCTTGCGTCCAAGGAGAGGATAGAGTGGTAGAAAATACATAAACATATATGAATTACCAGTCTGAACCGATTCCTCCATAAAATAGTTTCTGAAGTCAAATGAAACATGCAAGAAACATAAAAGGTATCTGCGTAGCTCTCTTGATGATGGTAATAATTATCACAAGGCAGATTTTCCTATAACAGAGTAAATACTCCAAAGCTAGTAGCCAAAATCCTAAGATATTAACAAAAATTCTGAGAATTCCCAAAGATGTTGTGACCAATTAAGGAAAGCAATGAGAATTTGAATGTCTATGCAATTGAACTTCAAAATTTTTAGCATTAAAACTCTGGTAATTACATTTTTGGTTAAAATAAAAGTAACATTTAAAAAACGCCACCAATCTACCGCGGTGAAAACGCATACATTTTGATCGCTTTTCTACATGGTTCTCTTTCAAAATATTAATGGCCTGCAAAAAGGTCTTACTCTGTGCTGCACTGAAGGCAAAAAGAGTAAATGAGCCAAAAATGCAGGGAAAGACTCCAGAGCCTTTTTATGTCTAATGAGCCAAATGTTTGAGACATGATTCTGGGAAAAGTCCCAACAGTTTATTTAGGGCAGTACATTAACATCAAGTAAAGGCAATCAGATATCGGATGACTTCATTGTTTGGTTTGTTTCAGAAATATTATGACAACTTTTTAATTTGGCAAATTCTTATTTCCACCCTGCCTATTACAGTAGGAACCTTCTCTCTTTCCAACAACTTTTCCTCTTCTTTTTGTAATCACTCTTCATTTGTACCAGTGGGTAATATGGTGTGGAGGTAAAATGGTGACTGCATTCAATTTCAGCTGTTGATGTTAGAATGCCCCAAGGGAAAATCTCCTAGCTACTAAAAGAAACTTAAAAAATACCTTGACCTTGATATAAAAACATGCAGATCTCAGCAAGTTAACAACCAAATGTCCCAGGAGTACAGAAATGGTTACGCCAATTTTACAAAGGAATTAAGCTGAAATATAGCAGGCTAAAGAACATTAGAAAGTGATTCCTGTGCATCTTCTAAACATCCTGCCCAGCACTTCCAATTTCATGAGAAAATTTGGACGCAGTTGGTAAATCAAATACACGTATGAGCAAGAACACAGGCAAAGACTCAAAAAGATGAAAAGATTTTATCAGCTGAACTCAGTTACCAATTGCTCACTTACCAGTCACTCACTGACGTATGACAAGAATTGGCAAAGTGACCATGATATGATCCAGCAATCTTAAATAACACATTATAAAAAATATCATAGTACATGTACATTAAAAGGTATTGGGAAATTGACTTTTCTTTGTGGAGAATTAGCAGCAAAGATAGCCTTCTTACCAAGTGCAATTGAGGCATACAAGTAAATACAGTAAACGTTAGTGGCAAAATATTCATTAAAACAAAACACCAAAAGAAAATTTAGAAATAAAAGCAAGGGCAAAGAGGTAATAGAAGTATTAATACACTATTATTACGAAAACTACAGAAAGTTGATGTTTTCCAGACTGGAGGTTCTTACAAAGAGTACTGAACAGAAAATTTTATCATTCAAATACTTCGGGCCACTGGAGACATCATGATGTTACTATTTCATGTAGTGACACCAGAATTTGGGACATTTCATAAATCTCTTTTGGTTAGAAAGTCTGTATTTTACCATTATATGTCTGATTGTGTTTTGACTGTTTAGCTGAATTTCCCCAAGAGGAAAGCAACACGACAGAATATCTTTCAAAAAGTAACAAAGAGCAGAGCTAGCTGAGTATGCAGTTCATTAAATTTCTTGTGATTTATTTAGTAAATGTTGCCAACACACAGAAAGAGATGTTATCTGTTAGACGATGTATCATCATAGCTGGAGAGAGACAATTAGGACACAGTTTCCAATAGGTCCATCACAAAAGCACATCTGGGATAAGAGAGGAAACAGAGGTAACTGATCCTAATCTAGAGTAAAGATCAAAAGAAACAGACCAGAGGCCTAGCACAGCACATTGCATACAAGATTTACACACAGCAAAGTATTTACTACATGGTTGAGGTCAGCCCCCTCATCTGAAATGGAAGGTGAAGTGTACTGAGGAAAGGGAAGTTAAGAGAACAGTTACAGGCTTGCACTGGCAGTGCTTGCACTGGCAATGTTGTACAAAATACAGGGCCAGGTTTGCACAGATTATCTCAGTGTTACCACAGCTATGCACAATCTGAACAACAGTCTTAAGCAATGGAAAGCAGTTTTCCTCAGACATTACCTAAGTAACAGCAGAGAAGTGATGACTAAACACAGGCTATGCTGCATACACTGTAAATGGTTCCCAAGAAAAAGGTATCACTGGCAGAGGAAAAAGGCTTGGATTCAAGTTTATTTCAAACCTCATCGAGGTCCAATGTCAGAAACTGCCAGGAACACGCAAAAAACAGCAGAAAAGACAAGATTGCTGAAGGGAAAGGACCTAAAATATTAAGACTCGCTGAAGTAACTTGGTAATGCAAGGAAAAGTGTTTGGAGACATACACAGAGATGATAAGAGAAAACGTAAGGAGTACACAAGCAGAATTCTATATTGTGTGGCTCACTTCTGCATGCAGGCATTGCTCTGAGTATTAAAAGAAAAAAGGGAAAACAAAAACAAAAAGAATACAAATTGATTGCAAGGAGTGATGCCTTATTTCTTTCAGAAGCAGAATTTTAAACAAAAAACCCCATCTTCAGTCATCTGTGTGGAAGTCAGCTATACAGCTCAAATGACCAGTGCATCTTTGGATACCCTCTTTGTCTTACAATTAACAAATTGAAAAAGACTGAGTGAATTTAGTCAGAAGTAAGCCAGGAAGATCAAGTTTAGCTAATATAAAAGAATAAATTATTCAATTAGCTACCTAATATTTTAGGAGAAATCACAATTAATCCCCTTGAAATTCTGTGAAATATTTTTATTGTACACAGGCAACAAACTGAGGGACAGAAATAACAGATACTTTGAGATGAAAATAAACATCATATTCAGTAATACTTCCTCTATTGTCTCCAATGAATTCAACAGGAACTCTCTGAAGAACAACCTGCTACACAGGATGGCCCATAAATTAAGGTGCATTAACTTAATTTGCTCAACAGCATCTTGGTGATGTGCTAGGACAAGAAATGACCAAGAACCCAATCCTGCTGCTCTTCTACTGACCCACTTCCCCCAGCCAGGCCTGCTGCCAGTGCCAGAGCTACCCACTGGGGACAGCACCATCCCCATGCTGCAGAGCTGCTGCTGGTCCACGCCACTCAGTAGAACACCTGCACCAAGCCCGAGTTTGTGAACTCTGTGGTCATGTGGATGCATACACCATACAAAACCGGGAATTTGAAAGATGCCTTGCCTTGTTGCAGTGCACAGAAAAAAAAAATTGTGGTAACAAAACATTCCAAACAAAACAAGCCATCCTTATCCATCCTTATTCATTTTTGGGGACGTTTAACATCCCAATTTAACATCCCAATTTAATGTTTGGCATTTGAAGCAGTATATTTAGAAGACATTCTCATCATTCCATTAAAAGTGAATGATGACTTTTTATTTTGATACAAATGTCTTAATTATTGTTTTTAAAAATATTAATACAACTCACCCATTCATGCAAAATATCAGCTGGAGAAAATTATCACAACTTCAGCATTTTCAACAGAATAGTGTTGATTGATACAAGTTGAAAATCCAGACAATTATTTTTACTGCTGCATGGTATGGCAGCTAAAGCCTATATATGTTGAGGAATGAAGACACAGTAATATTCACCTTTATGAGCTCACGGAGGTTTCAAAGATGTTATAAGGGGTCATTAGTATTCTTAGCTTTTCTTCATGTCACTGTTCAGTTTTGGACTACCTGTTATTTAATAAAAGATGGAGGCAAGGTGAAGGTCAAGGGACAATGAGAGAGAGCATGGTTCTTTAGCATTGTCACCAAGCCTCCTTGGGAGGAAGATCTTGGTTCAGTTCCAGACTCAGTAGCTACTTTATCCAGTTAGTTTCCAATCTGGAAAATAGACCCAAGATTTGAGTATGTAATCTGGATGTTCAGTCTTGCTCTCTGCGGTTAAAGGATCATGCTTGCCCTATTTCTGACTCAGTGAATCTTTGAAAGTATTAAAAATGAGAGCCATCAGTGGTCAGTATACAGCTTGCTCTGTAAAGTATATCTTTGTGTATTTATGGATTTGACCCTCCAAAGAGCACAATGCAGAGGAACACTCTCTGCACTGTATGGATTATCCTAAGAGATACAAAGAAAGGCAGAAGAAAATAGGAAGTTTTAATTTCTGCAGAAGCTAAATGTGGAAAGCAAATGTCCTCACATGGCTTAAGGATTCTGCAGCCAAAAAGAGGCTTTTATTGTCATAATTTTGTAGTTGATCACCTATCATATGTGCAAAACTGAATTTATGATTTGGTGGAGAATAAGTTTTTATAGCATCAGAAAAATATTGGTGAACTTGCACCAGCACAAACTTACTTTAAAATCAGTAGCATTACAGTGAAATCAGTAATTTCTTTTAATATATTTAACCTTTTTGGAGACAATATGAGCTCAAATGAGCTCAATATGAGACAATATGAGTGTAAACCCACCAAAGAGCTATGTATGTCCATGATAACCACTGACTAATTTTGCTGACACACCATCAATGATGAAAACATTTAAGCAATTAACTTAATCTCATTGGAAAGCCTGAGCTGCATGCATGACCTTTGGAGATTCAGGGGTCCAAGCTGCACCAAGGGAAGTACAGGTTGGATACTAGGAAAAAGTTTTGTTTCAGAAAGGGTGATAAAGTACTGGAATGGTCTGCCCAGGGAGGTAGTGGAGTCACCATCCCTGATGTGTTTAAAAAAAGACTGGTGTACACACCTTTAAAACAATGTCTTTAAAACAATGCCATGGTTTAGTTGAGGTGTTAGGGCAAGGCTAGACTTGATGATCTAGAAGGTCTCTTCCAACCAAGTCATTCTATGCGTGTGTGTGTGTGTGTGTGTGTGTGTGATTCTGTGGGTTTAGAGAACATGACCATAAAAGCTGAACCTAGTGAAAAGCCCTGTTTCTAAGGGCTAGAGCTACAGAGGTAATCCATGTACAGGGAGAAAAGCTGACATCTGGAGACTGAAGAGGAAAAAGTAACTGGAAGTGGAGAAGAATGCAGAAACATCACATGAAAGAACAAGACTAGTGAAAGAGAAATACAAGTCAAAGTAGAAGTAAACTGGAACAGATGGCTGGAATGCTTTATCAGAGGTTGGCAAGAAAACATTTTGGCTCTAATTTGTCCTTTTCACCTTGTTCCTACAAAGTGATGTTTGGGAAGGAGGCCTCAGACACACAAGCTAATGACTTGACTTCAGCAGAAACAGTAATATTCTCAGCAGAGTCACAGAAGAGAGTGAAAATGGGGAACAAAACCTCCTGCCTGACTTCAGGCTATGCCTTCCAAATGTACACTCCAGAAACTTTTAACATATCTGTTCCTCTTAACTTTTTCTGCTTAGAATAGGTATCACAAAATCGTCATGAGATGGTGAGAAGCCTCCTAATGACACTTGCTCATTGTTGCCAGAATGACTCTGTCTTGAATTTGAACTTCTGAAAAACATTAAGTGAATATTTCTCACAGACACTAGACTTGTAGAATTCACTCCCAATCTCCCAATTTTTTCTTTGTATTTTACTGAGCAGGTGAATATAATATTTGTTGGTGCAGCTGCCTTCTGCATGAACCCTAATTTTACTTCTTCAACTTGGTAAGTGTTTGACTGATCTACACACATGAAAAATGGAGCAGAATTTACACCATGCAACAATGTGAAGGTCAGCATTAAAATAATACCTACATCTGTTAGTAGGGTTCTGACATACACTGCTTTCACACTGCCTATTTGTCCTTAGATGGTCCAAGCATCTCTGTCAATCACAGTTTATTCTACAAGTGTCCCACGGCTCTCCTACCAGGACTGACTCAGTTTGCAAATTTAAGAGAATCTAAGATATTATATAGCACTGTGATGAAAAAGTTAAATCACCAATAATGTTTCTAATTTGCATCTACATTGTCCTGAGAGAATACAGCTGGGAAACTTGCTCTGGGCAGAATTGTTGTGTGTACTAACTTTGCCTTTAGGCTGTTCCTGAAAACACCACTTCCTCAGCATCCCTAAGCCTGCCAAGGAGCAGTCTTCAAAGTGCTTGCCCCAGACAGCTGCTCCATAGATACACCCCAGAGTAATGCCCAAGAACATCTATGCTTCTACCACAGACAGTCTTTCCTGGCCTGTCTACAGCTGGCTTCTTGCAAAACTGAAGACAGCTTCCAGAGGAGGATCATTCAGAGTTGCTAGAGACTGAAATGTGTCACAAGGAGAAAGCTGAAAGCTGAAGAAGGGCAAGAGTAATACTGACTTCATATGATTTCCTCCCTCCAAGATGATTACTGTAGGCCAAAAAATCAAGTCAGCTGTATCCATTTGCTGATCTTCACATCACAATTGCTATGAAACACAGACCAGAAGATATCATACCATTTCTACAAGAAAGATAGCAACAATTTTTTAGTGGAGTTCTTAACCTCAGAGATGGAAAGACACTGAATAGCCACAAAAAAGTTATTGACTGTTCAGGGATAGAGAAGATACAGAGAATATTTCACTTATACGACAAGAAGAGAAAGTGACTCCACAACATATTTTAGAGCCTTCCTCTCAGGGTCTCTCAGAGCATATCACAGAACATTAACAACAGGCTGAACAGATACATAGAAAAATTCTGTGTGTCATTTGTAGCTACAGCACTCGATCTGACCCCGCTTCTGATCTTCTTCTCCACCTTGCTATCTCTCCCATATTCTTCCATCTTTTCTGAATAAGCAAATAGCCAACTCACAAGACTTTACAGGTTTGACCACTACATCAGCCTGTCCTAATCTAGTGTTTGTTAAGCTCATAGTAATTTGGTCTGCCATCACAAAAGAAAAAAGATGTTTATCCTTTCCTCCTGTCTGCGCGTAAGTAGAGGAAAGATGGTATTGGGCATTCCAGACAAGATATGACGAACACAACCTTTAAAAATATTTCCCTAGTACAACCAGTCTGGTGATGAGCTAGACAATAAGCATATAGGCTGGGAACACTGCAATAATCCTTAAGTCGTTAGAAGAGTTAGCATGTAATGCTTTTTTGGCAGGGAATTGTCCTGGTGGTTTTTTCACCAGTCCAGTGTTTTTTTCATCCAGACTTAGTGTCTGGAAAAGAAACCGTTATTCTTAAACTGAAGTGAGACATATCTTTCTTTAATGACAATGGATTTTTTTTAGTATTTACTAATGGGTTTTTTTAGGATTTACTAGTATTTACTAACAGGATTTTTTTTGTATTAATTGTTCTGGACACAGAGGTACAATTAATTTAACAGTCTTGCAGAAGACCATAGCGGAAGACATTTATTTTGCTATTGCCCATTTTATGCTACTGTCCATTTCTCACCTTATGGTCTTGGTGGCCTCAGCCTCATTTTTCAGGTTTTGAATATCATAGCACTACACAGTGTGCCATGAACATATTCCTTCTACAATACTTTGAGCAGCTTTCAGAAAAAAACCCTGAAACAGCAAAACCAAAACAGATGTTTAAGGAAAAGCAGTTTTTTTGTTTACCTTTTCCTTTTTTGACATTGAGAAGAGTTGTAGTGAGTCTTTACCTACAGACTGAACAAGGAGAAACAAAGTACTTGATCCTCATCAATAATAAGCTTTATTGGCCCTTGCTGAGTGTTAAGTGAATACATCATCCTCTCTCCTGATTTAATGTCCTGGTAATTTGGCTTAAAATTCCCCACACTGCTCTATGACAAACCCCTTTGGTGCTACTGAGTTTTGCTGACATCCAAAGGGTTATGTGAAATCCACATGGGGGGGCCAAGAAGACAATGGAGGAACCTCCTAATGGATGGACAATGGCATTAAATGAGACAGCAAAGATGATATGGAGTGGATCATGGGGGTTTGTATGGAGCACCAGCTTTGGGTAGCATTGTGATGATCTCAGTGGAGATGCTTGGAAAGATAATGAATTAAGTATTCACCCTGATGGTACCCCAGAGACCATCTCTGGCAAGTAGAAGGAGTGAAAGACAACAAACCTCAGGAATTCGTTAGGAGAACTAAAGCTATTTGGACATGGTTACTTAAAAATGGACACACAGCATCCATCTCTTTCTCTGCTGAGTGAAAGAACATTCTTTGCATTTGGAGAGAACTTGGTGAAAAAGGAAGATCTTGAACACAATATAATAAAGACATTATAAAAAAATAAAAGATAATGCTCTACAGAAAATCCCTACAGTAATATTGGCAAATTAAGGGAAACTACAGAACTGCATTCTGGCAACAGAGATCAGAGTACAAATTGTAATAAATTTTGCACTGCTGTGGAAAACCTTGCACAACCTGCTCACTCTGTATGATCTTACTGCTTCTTTCTTCAGTAATGTTTCTCCACAGAAAGACTAAATAATAGGCTTAGGCCTATCCATTATCAGAATTTGAATGAAAACACTAGTGCAGTGTAATTCTGACAAGCAGAATTCTGTATTACCTTTGAAAAACTTATGTTAAGAGAGTATTGAGGCATAGAACCAGAGACACATTTCTAAACATGAAATAAATGGCTAAATTCTGGCTTACCTGCCCAGAAACATGATGTGCAATAGTGAAGTATTTACATTTTGATAGTGCAAGATAGCTGCATGTTTGCATGCTGACAAAAGCTCTCCTCCAATCTCTGCTTCAGATTGTGTAACTAATTTAATTTGGTTAAGATAGCATAACTAACCAGACTTTTATCAAATGACACCACACCAAAATCTGCTTTTGTCACTTCTGTTTTTCCAGCCATAACATAGCACACGTAGTTCTAATTCAATTTCCTTTTCACAGATTTTGAGTTCCCCCTAACTCCTAAATACAAAAAAAACAGACTTAAAAAATTATTTTAGAATGGCAAGGCAATATGTTAATCCCAAAGCTTCTTGATTATTCTTAGTTTTTGCTTAAGATGTAATACTTCCAATCAGATCCCAAAATGTTTTTGAAAATGTCAAATACGCTTCCTTCTTTGGCAGAAGAGAGCATTGGCACAGCGTCTTTGAGGGATTCCTAATCATACTGTAGATTAAGATGGGATTTTCTGTTGGTTCATGTTCAGTTGTTTTTCTCCTCAACCTAACACAGAGGGGATAAAATCTATTTTGAAAATGAAGGGGGAAAAAAAAAAATCAATGCAAACACTAGCTTCCCCTGCAAGTTGATGCATACAAGAGAAAACAGAAACAGCTCAAGTATTTGTTTAAATTTTTTTCTAAGATACCCAGAGTGAATTTACTACAGAAAACCCTATGGAATCAAGCTGCTGCACAGCACAGCTCTTGAAGCCTTTCCTTTTACTGCTGGAGCTGACCAGCCAGAGAAACCAGCTGTATGTCCAGATCTTTAATTGAAATCTGCTGCTGAGGGGAATTGCTCTGTGCTTTCAGCTGGTTCAAATGGGGCTGCCTAGCAACTGCAGAAACAAGTTTCAGCAAGACGGGATGACACAAGCCATGACCGCCTTTGTGGGAACAAGTTTGTTGAAGTAGTATTTACTAGTGAGACCTCCTCAGACAAGGAACAAGAAGCAAGTCAAAATCGGATGATAAATAAAGTATAAATATGACTATATTAATAATATGCATTTTTAAATGCCTGGTTTTGAGCTGACTCAAATAAGCTTTCCATATGCTGTTGACAAACCTATGGTTATTTATCAAATACACTTTGACAGGAATGTCAATGTTAAGTATCAACCTGCAGGACAACTGGATCAGCAATAAAAGTACCAATAAAACCTCAAGTTATATCAACTAATGAGACATGCAATTAATTCAATTTTAACCAAAATTGTATCATCTCATCTGTCTGTAACTCTGAACATCAAAGCAGTATTTCTGTGTTGACAGCTGAATGCTATATTACTCCAAAGCAAACTTCCCCCACATCTGAATTTTTCATATTCTACTTCTGAAATAGCCACAAGGCACATTTGTAGAGCGGTAAAACTGAGAGCTGATGTCAATACTCAGGGGGTAAAGGGTCATGCTGGGTAAGATTCATGGGGGTACATGAACCTACGATACAACTTCATTCATGATGAAAATATACTTGCAAACTACAGGAAAAAAATTATGCAAAAACATCATGATAACTCTAATTCAAGGGGGCCAAAGATGAACTTTGCAAAATTATCTGCTAAATGAACATAAAACCATTCTGAACTCTCAAACAGAGAAGTTGCTCAAATAAAGGAGTAAGAAATGTCATACTCTGAAGTTTTGCGACTCCTGAGAATAAAATTCTGCCATGCTCAAAGAATTAGATTCAATATGTGCTTCTAACAGTACGACTTAGTAAAAAAATAATATTTTTAGAAGCAAAATTATTTGTTACATTTGTCTTTAATGGTTTTCTACTTGTCATTTAAGAATAATTAAGGCACTGCTCTGCTACAATACACATTTATATCATCTTGTCATTATCACAACCAGATAATGAAACAGTATCTAAAAATGAAACCAATATAATGTCTAAAGTTCAGCCCCCCTTTAGCAGAAAGTCCAAATCGGGAGCATTTCTTTTAAAGGATTTACAGAAGCAACTACAATACCAATATTTGTGGTGCAAACTCGCATCTTTGTTCTGCTCTCTCTTGCCCACTCTGTTTTTGAATTTGCTATAAAAGCTAAATTAGGTCTCAGGGGCACTGCACTACTAAACAAAGATCTCTTCTAGCCCATTGTGATGGAAGTAAATGTACTCAGGAGGGAGATGTACTGAGAGGCTAAAGAGGCTTCCCCAAATTCTCTCACTTTTGCATGGAACTCTTTATCCCACTTCACAATATCACTCCCACCGAGTCATACACTTGCCCCTCCTGCTTCTAGTCTTATCTCTTTCTCAGATATGTAGCCACATGAATGTACTAAACTGGAGTAAATGTTTTTTTGGCAAACTTTGCTAAGCTATTTCAACAGTTACATGATTCTTTTTATATATGTATTGAAAAATAACTCTTTTCTAATACTTACTCTTTTCAGAACTGAGACAGCTATTTGAAGCAGATATATTCACATTCAAATCTCAGCCCTATTATGATTTAATAACAACTCAGTTCTGCTCTCCTAGTGCTGTCCTGACTGCTACTGTCAGTAATAACAAAGTTCTAATACTTCTTCAGCTTCACTACCATATGATCTTAAATTGCAGACATACTTGTAATATACCTCACTGTGAAGGATCCCAGCTTGCACTGGGTGGGAAAAGAAAAACAAAACAAAACCCAACCAAAACTTGAGCTATATAATCCATTTCCTCCTCAGTTATGAAAACAAACAAATTATTTAAAATTTTAAAATATCAAAGTAAAAAAGCCAAAAGCAAAAAGCCAAGACTGTTGTATTGAGCTGACAATTTATTACACACCCTCATATATGTCACGTGAAATTTGGCATTAAAGATTTTAACACAGACTAGTGGATACCACTTCTACTGGACACTAAGAACAGTTTCTTCATGCATATTTAAAAGAATAATAAAAATAAAAATAAAAAGTAAAGTAACTTTTCATCCAACAGAAAAATAAAAACTGTTTCAGAATTACTGATTTAATCCTTGGCTACACATAATACTAAAGAAAAACTTCATTTTTCAGCTCTATTTTCTATCTGTGAAACCTTAGAAGTTTGTGGTATGTCTATATTTAAATACTTTGGACAGAAAAGTCCTGGTAAACTAAAGATGTCCTAAGATCACTTATGAGATGTACATAATAAAACAGAGACTCTCATGTTTCTGTATTAGTTTGCAAAGCTTATTGTAACACACGGGATTCTCTCTACTTTTTGCAAAATTCTACTGCTTCTGTCATTCCTGCTGTTCCCTTTTAGTATGTCTGGTCAGTTCTTCAGAGTTTTTTCTAAAATTTGTGCATTTTGTAAGAGCAGAGTCAAATTCAGTGCCTAACCACAAGAAGTAAATGGAGATATTTTATGTATTTGTTACATAATACTATGCTTTATTCACAAATCTTACTTCAGAAGCAAAACTCTTCTACCAAGTACAGCCATTTAAAACTAATGGTAGACACAGACTGTATACAGATTACACATGAAGGTTCAACACCAGGTCAGCAGCGACTGACCAAAATAAAAATGCCATGGCACTCGGTGGCCTGCATGAAGTAAGCTGGTGGTGTCAGTCCAATCCTCAATGGACTTAGTTCATTAGAAAGGAAAAACAAACCCCACCACATAGCACTAATTGGCACCCCTGTTGTCACTGTCAGCGGCTAGGCCAAGGTTACAACAGCCTCAGGAAAAGGGTCCTTCAAGGTCACCGTGGAGGCACAATAGGGAAGTGGCATGGGAGACAGCCAGCTCCAGCGCCATGGGCAGCTCAGCTCCCTGACCTGCACTAGGGCTGCACCAAACATCAGCCTGACAGGGACTTTGCACACCAGCCACCCTACCCATGCAAATATCTGCATGGCACAAACCCCTTCAGCAATAGATCCTAAACCTCCGCAGGGTACAGATCTGGCACCTTTTCAGTTAAAGAATACAGCATGTGTGAAGGTACTTAAGAGCAAAATGCCTGGGAAAGTTCTAATTGAACTGACTGACAAAATTTCTTTGTACAAAAGGCTTCTGCTTGTTTTCCTTAATGTACAAGATGCTGACCATATCTGCAACAGAAGGGGAACTATCATTTGTCACATCAGTAGAAACCATCATGCAGAACAAAGCAAATTAAATAACATAACTCAGTAATTTTTCTTGGTTTTCTTGTATATGAATAGTTGCTAAATGCCACTACAGAAAGCATTAATGAGCGTGTGTGTAGTTATGGAGTACACTGGTATGGAGACTCATCTTCAGTCTGCCTTTCTAATGAATGATGTGGAAAGATCATGTTCCAAGCTCACATCAATAGTTCAACACCTCTTATTCTATTGAGTCTGCTAGTATGCCTGTTAGAGAAACAGGTCACAACATTAACAACCACAAAGACCAGAAGAATGTGAAATGTACTGAGAAGTAGACAGTAATCAGAGAGCAGGAGATGGAATTTAAATGAATGCAACACAAAAAATCTAAAAAGGTTAACTGCAATAAAACCCCAAACCATACATTGTAACATAAACATAATAAACATACATTGTAACAACTGTTTAGCTCTAAGAGAAAAAATCTGATATATGGCATTTTATTTTCATTTTTCAATCTTCATTAGAAACCAAAAATATGTAGCTATTAAAGAAAAATTTGTATACTTGGATGTGCATATATCTCGTACTGTAAATGTTTTGCTGAATTCACGTCATGGGAAAATAATATCACCTAGTTTTTAAGAGACTGATTAACACCATAAATGTATCAAAATACCACCTATACCCTCACAAAATAAGAAACATTTACATACAAACACCTAAAATCCAAAGCCTTTTCATTTAACTTCCTGAGCAGCATGTAAAATATTAATTGTTTAGTGTTCCTTAAAATATCAACAGTCAGGCTTTAGACACATACAAAAATAGCCCTAATCCTTTCACTCCTTTCCTTAGGAGTGAAATGTAACTCCTAAACAACTTATATTATTTCTGACAGTAAATTAAGAGTTCATCTTTTGTCTTGGTTCCACAGTGAAACATATAAAAAATGCTACTTTGGACATTATGAAAAATCACAATATGCATTTAATAGCATTTGTTTCCTGGAATTATTGTATACTGCTGCTCATTTGTGCCCAGAAGACAATGTAGGCTAACACTGGCTCAAAATCAGATGCATTCCTAAACATTTCAGTAGTAGCACAAAGACTCTGAGACATCTACCCTCCTCTAGCTCAACTGATCCTGTGAGAGGATGAAATAGATGTTAACGGATGACAGCTTGGCATTCTGCCTGTTTTATGCTTAGGACTTACAGAAAATTCCAGGAGGGATGTGGGAAATCAAGAGATTTCATATAAATGTACCTCCTACACTTTCAGTGTAGTTTTCTGAAAATTGAGATCTTTTTCTTTTTGGTCATGGAGATTTCTGCAATTGTTGTAATAAGCTCTGTGGGGCTGCTATAGAAAGAAAAGTTAGTCAAGGGCATATTCTTAAGAATCACCCTGGTCTTGGAGAATTTGAGAGCATTTTAAGAGCATTGTCCATTTCTCTTTTTCTTTTAAGCATGGAGAGAAGATCAGAAGATGTTTTTTCTGTTTTACAAAAAATATTATGCTACAATCAGATAGGACACTATTCCTTTATCACCATGTATTTCCAGCATCTCCAAAAGCTAAAATCTCTGTAACAAATCTGTGGGTTTTTTTTAAAAAAACCAATAGCACAAAACCAACCAAACTAACCACTCAAAACCACCAAAACCACTACAAAACAATCAAAACCACCAACCAAACAATTCCCCCAACCAAATAACAACAACAACAAAAAAAACAACCAAAATCTCCCACATCCCTACCCCCAAAACACCACATAAACAAAATAAACCCAACAAACAAATTGAAAGATACCAGCATATTATTTTACCAGACAGAAGAAAGAACAGGCGCTGGCAAGCAAGAAGCAATAGGGAAGCAGAGATTCAACTCTTGAGCACCTCATCTATTTCCAAGGCTACAAGCATAAAAATGTCATAGAAGTACCTCATGGAGATGTAACCCGGCCAAGATTTAACAAACCTCTTATTTCTTTGTAGCAGGAAATCCCAAGCAAAGTAACCAAATGAAAGAAAATGTTAGAAGGAACAACTGTAACACACAGGGACATATGATATATAATTTAGGGAACCAATTATACATTCTCTAACAAGTGAATGAATTTCAGTTGCAAGTACCTTTCTGATTGTACAGCTTTTCAGCAAAAGTGACTGAAAAAAAATCAGAAAGAGGAACAGAAAAAATGATATAAAGATAGGGAAAAAAAATCTAACCAAACCTAATTTGATTTGATACAGAGTTTAAAAAGATTAGTTTTGGATGTATTTTGCAAATGACATTTCAATTTCACAATAGGTAACTTGGCTGAAGTGCAGTGAATGCCAAGCTTGTACAAACAGCTTACATAACTGTATATGTGATGCCCTGACTTACAGCACTCCTCAGTAGCGGAGCTCTGGATATACACAGTGAAATGAATGGAAGTGGATGTCTAATGTTAGCATTTAGCTGAATACCAAATAGCTTGAAGTCCCATTACAACAAATTTACATGCTTAAATAATAATAGTAATAGAAAGAAATAATAGTAGTTATAGTGAATAACAGTAGTTAATAGTTAATAATAATAGTAATAGAAAGTAGCACAATGAATACATTTATATTGCATATTTGTTCTTTTCTTTATTTTTCTTCTCTTTACACTTCTCTCTTTTCTTTCTCATTTCCAATAGCAGGCCCACTGTAGTTAACTCCACCTGCAATGAGTGGAAATTGAAAAGTCCAGCACTTTGTAGTACAGGACTGTTCACATCAAAACCCCTTCCATCTCCTCACTCTTCTGTTTTATGTTGTTCTTTTCCTTTACATTTCCACTTACTTCTTGAACATAACTCTATTTCAAAACAGCACCTTTCTATTCAGTTTGTTGTTTATACAAATTCACCATCCTTTTTTTCCTCCCTATTTTGTCTTGCTCCTGATTAAATCCCATCTTAAAAGCATACATTTCTCTCTGTCAGTTTTATGATGCAGCTGGTACAATATTTTTCTCCCCAGTTCTGTTGAAGCCTGAAAATGGCTTGCTGCAAAAGGTGTTAGTTAATGTGTTCTGTTTTAATGGCACTTCCACTAGAGTTCTTAGGAATGCTGATTTAGAGCACATCTTGTCCAATCATATTTTAAAAAAAAATTGGAATTTTTGCAAATGCAAATCAATGATAGACAAAGAAAGTGCCTTTCACATAGGCACCTGAATTAGGACAGCACAAGTTCTCTTCCCTCTTATCCACTGAACTCAAAACTGATTAGTTCCCCCATTTTCTAAAAACCAGTGGGCTGTAAACAACCAATGAGAACATACTGCACCTAGATTTTTACATAAGGCATCCCAGCAAAGTCTATAGGGAATTCTATTTCAAAGACATACAGTTCTGCAGTTATAGATTTCACTCAGTTGATGCAATTTACTGTAGTATACATTTGCTTGAAATATTATCACATATAAACAGTTTCTCAGAAAAAATTTTTGCGTGGTTATTGTCACTTCTCTAAATTTTAGAGTGAATATTGCATGCAATACCTTTTTTCTGTTCTTTAAATAATATATGAATTACTAATTAAATTATGCCTAAATTATGGAGATTACTAGATACCTTTGAAGTTTTATTTTTAATACTGTAGCAGCTGTTATAGCACTGGTAATACCTTTCTTATCCACCAGTTATGAATAAGGAGTTTATTTTCATAAGCATGTAGAGTTGCTTTACAAATTGTAGTAGAACATGATGTTGACATTCTTCAAGCCATGGAATAATCTGTAGTTTAAATTACTCTCAGTGGATGTTAATCAACCATATTTTGCCTCCACTGACATTGTTGTTTTAATCTTCCTCTTTATTCCAACTACTCATGTGAGAGTTGATATAAACTGAATTTTCAAGAATTGGCTATGGCTACAAGGAAACTAGCATTCTAAATAAAATACATAGATTTCTGAATGAGAAAATTCTGTGGAAGTGTTGCTAATTCTTTACTTTTTTCAATGCAATATTAATTTTAAGTGCTATTGTCCCAGTAATCTAGTGAATATATCTAAAAAAAAAGACTTCTGGTGCAGTACTGCGTACATCCTACCTATAGTATAATATTTATTAGAGGTTTCCCTACATAAACAAAACAGTTAAGCTGGTATTTCTTGCATCACCTTTCCATTTCGATATGCATTCCTACAGAGAGAGTGGTTTATGCAATTAAAAGGAGAAGTCTGGCTTGCTGACAGGCACTTCCAATGACAGTACATGTACAGCTTATATAATACACTGAAAGAAAACAATAACAGGTTTAATATAACTTCCTGAACAAACTGAATTAATTTCTCCTTGTCCACCAGTGGAACTCTTTCCAAAATTATGTGTCTTTTCTTCACAAAGATGATACCAATGTATGGCTTTGTGCCTTATTAACACACGTCTCCTCTAATGCCATTACTTCCCTGTGCCACTAGACTGTGCTGCATTTGTTTATATTTGTGCTGCCACTGCATTTGAGTATCCAGCCTCAATTCTTGTGCATGGTCTCTCAGTTTATTCCAGTTACTTTCAGTTCATCCCAATTAATTACCAAATACAGTTCATTGTACAAATATTGTACAAAGCCTCTCAAACAATGTGCACTGAAGTAAGCAATGCTTTTCATAGCCAGCTGATGCTTCATTCTTCCAGACTGACAAATATGAAAAGAAACAACAGAGCACCTGTTTCACTACTCAACCAGGACCTGAAATGTAATATTTATTTTCATTTTCCATCTTTTTAGAAAAGCAAAATCAGTGCTGCATTGCTGGCATGCACAGATGATCAAGGAAAAATTTGCTAGCAGGGAAGTCTTAGGGTTTCCGAAATGCACTTCTGTGGCAGGCTCTCAAATCAAAAAAGCTGACTCAAAAAAATTTACCCTCACCTAGTAGAACTAGATGTATTTTCCAAGAAGGAAAGAGAAGATAACACACAGCAATGTCTCTAAGCAACACTTTTAATGAAAATATGGTCCTTAATTTTGTTATAGTTCACCTATAGTAAAATCCCCTAACTGTCCTTCTCCAAAAGATCCTTATTTCTAATAAATGTTCTGGAAAAATATTTGCTGAACAGTTCTCAGTCTTCTAGCTAAGAGATACAACTTTGTACTGAGACTATAGCTTCAAAATATCTCTGAAACTTTCAATGTGTAATGCACACTAAATAATCTAACCTTTGAAAACTATGCAGGTGCATAAAGCCTATCACTCTTTACCTCCTGTTGTAGTGGGAATAATAATTTAAGACTTGCTTATTTATTAGCAGCTTTGTCTCTACTTTTTACATTTGAAGTTTATTTTAGGAGAACCATAATTTCACCTGAGACCTACAAAATGCAATATGCTACCCACTTGACAGCTCATTATTTTGACAGTAGAGCGAACTGCAATTTAATTTTTTTGCCTTCTTTTGATCTGTTTTTCCCCCATGAATGTCTTCACTAAAAAAACCCCAACAAACAACCCCCCCCCCCACAAAACAAAGAGAAGAAACAAAAATGAAAAAACACCAACAACGGAAACTTGTAACAAATAGACTGCTTGTAAAGATGTTTTTCCTCTAAAGGATTGCTTCAGAGGAGGGGAGAAAATTAAATGTAATGGGAATGCATGTCTTGTTCAGAAGTGTCACTCTGAAGGATAACCTCACTTATGAATATCATGGATTAATGAACCAGAAATATGACTCCTAAAAAGAATAATTTTGTTATGAAAGGAGTTTGCTTGTTCAGGAAACCTAAGTGACCATGGGTAACAAAAACAAATCACTTACATGTGAAATCACCTGAGGAACATCTGTAAGTAGACAGACTTTTATAGACTGACTTTGTAACAACCATCGAAATTGCCCTTAAAATTGTATTGCTCTTTAGCCATACTAAAAATTTATTACCCTATCTAGCATATTCATGCATAAATACAATACAAATATATGTATTTTCTTAATCGTTACTTAAAGATCTTTCCAATCTTTGCTTGGCCACTATTTACTGGCAACAGCACAGCAATGAGCATGAGCATAACAAATAAACAAAGTAGTTTGTTGGTAATTGGCAGAAAAACAATGTTTTTGAATACTTTTTATGTGTCAGCCTCAGCAGAGAAAACATGTATCATATTTACAAACACTTCTTGCCAGCATATATAGCAAACAGCTGTATTCAAACACTGAAGAACAGCAGACAGTGACAACTGGAAGGTGATTTTACTGAAAATTCAGAGCAAGAAGACTTTTTCTAATTTGGCATGCTTCTTATGATATCAGTTCCCTGTGGCCTTTATAATCATTCATGCTCCTTACAACCTCAAATCATTGGGTGTCCAAGGGACACAGAACAAGCAGTCTTAAATTCAGCTTGCCTTATTACTGTGAATAGTCCCATAAAACCTAACTGAACTACTCACATATAGAAGACCCATGACAACTCTTCATAAATGAGTTTGTCTGTCAAGCAAGCATAATTACTTGATGCTTACTCTTGAATAAGTATGTGTTTTTAAATGGCCATGATCCAGATAAACATAAATTTACATTTTAAAAAGTTATTGCATTTTTGTGCAGCAGTAAGTGTAGATCCTCCACAAAAATTGTATACATGCATTTTAATTGGCAATTCATCAAAATAATTCACAATTAACAGCAAAGTAACAACATTTATGTCAAGCTAAATTAGTGTATATACTTGTAACAGAGGCAGAAACAGCTGTTAGTCTGTTTGCATAAACTTCCAGCAGAATGTGTCTGGCAAAGTTAAGCACGAACATTTCTGCTTCATAAAAAATAGTTCCAAGACTGAAAAAATGTAGAGGGCCAAATGTCTCATTAATAGGACCACTCAAGTGAGTAATCATTGTTCAGTCAAACAAGGACCAGGCCATCACAGCTGTACTGTATTCTCAATCCTGTGCATAAATTAGAGTTTTTAATATGCTCATGAAACCAATATTAGAAACAAACAGAGAAATGGCACAATCCAAAAGGCACCTTCTGTCTGCCACCCCCAGTGACACTGTACGATGTTTTATTCTCCAAGCTGCACTGCAGACTTTGCCAGACTGCATACAGAATCGGAAGAAAAAACAACATTGAACTTTTTTAAACACAGAGCACAAAGAACAACATTTTGACATCTACAGCTAGTCTATGAAAGTCATTATGGAAAGCCCCAACTGTGCTAAATGTACAAAGCTGTTAAAATTACTGTTTAAAGAAACTGATTTTAAATTCAAATGTATCAGTTTTTTAAAATTTACACTTTGATTTAAGTTGATATAACAGGTTTATTAGCAAGCTCAACAGCAAGTGATCGAAGACAGAACTTAGAACTGTAAAAAAATGTACGACCACTAACACACTACTGTTATCTCATGACTGTGTAGCAATGCTCAGACTTTCTTATCTTTCTCAATTATTTCAGTTTTGAAACTGGAGCAGCTAATATATTTAGCACAATTTACCATAAATGTAACACCTGTGATTTTCCTCATTAAAAGCAAAATTGACTGGTTCATGGGTTGAAAGGGCAGCGTATGGACTACAAAACAGCTAGTTAATATAACCATTATACTGCTGTGCTGATAAAGCTCATTTCTATTCACCAGATGATTAGTTCAATCCATATTTACTCCTGTGTGCATCTTCAGCTACAAAGCACACATTCTTCAATTTTGCAGTGCAGACCTTAATTTCTGGGAACTCATTGCACCACTTGTGAGGTAGAAATTTTTTGGATAACTTGGGAATCTTTCACCCCTTTGAACTGTTTTCCTGTATCAGGTAACCGGTGTGCACACTACGGCAGACCCTGGGTCCCGAAATTGTTTAATAAGACTCAGTACTGTTGAAGGTATACCTTACCCACACATTTTTGAGGATGCAAATGTCACTATGATATACAGCCATACCTCCCATAGCACCCTAAAGAGCTTTCACAAATTATCACAAGTGCATTTTAAACAGGAATTATGACTTCCAGAATTCTTGTCTACTCAGAACATTTTTTTCCTGATAGATTTACTCCTCAAATGCCAAAAATAGTTTTTAACCATAATACACAATTTAAATGATCTCTACTACTGCACTGTCAAATTAAAAAAATCACACCAACTTACTGCTCGCCACTGGATTTGGAAAAGACCAAAAGTGGAAGTCAGATATTTTCCATACCACAAAAAAAAAAATTATTCTCAGCCAGTGTACATAGTATTTTTGCAGTTTTTAAATTAACTGCCACTAGACTTCCATCTATGAAAAACAAATGTAACTTTAAAAAAATAATTATATGCTGAAAAAATTCTTATAAAATATCTATTTGCTATTAAATCATATATATTGAATATTAAATCATATATATTATCTATTGATGAACTTTCATTATAGATTCTCCTTTGATCCCTAATATAAATGGAAGATACCACATGGAATGTAAGTACGATCCAATGCAAAGCAAAAGTATTGCTGAGGTAATAATGGGCACTCATGCTTTCCCTTCTACTTTTGTTCCTTCTGCAGGGGTGTCACTGTTTATTGACTAAATACAGCTGTATTTTTTATTACATGACACAGTTTATTACTGACTCACAATTTTCAAAGCATTTACTGATATTTATTAAATTTTACCTGAGAACACCTAACACCAGAAACTTGTGCTTTATCACATATCAAGGAATCCCCATGAAGTCAAATAACATTATTCAATCAAGGAGTTGCTAGATGCACTACACTGTGAGGACAAACTGGTTTTACAAAGGTAGGGTAAGGTCCCAAGTCCTTCCTTTAAATACTCAATGCAATCGATGAATTTTAGAATACTAATGTTACACATTGCAAATAGAGACATATTTACTTTTCCTGGAATAAATTGCAAAATAATTTTCCTTTGAAGTTAATGAGTCTATAAAGATTCCTTGCACTCATCTACTCAATTAAGGAGAACTTCTAAGCGAGCCAGTCTCTTTATATGCGTTACTTAATAAGCTCACTTAGAAATACTGTATATAGAATTTGTCTGAGCACTTTTATAATTTCTTACAAATATTTCAGTCATGCTAAGAAAATGGAGTAACTACATAACATCATGCAACATGCATTATTGCTCATCCTGACACCAACAAGAAAAAACTACACAGAAAATTCACTTAAATAACTTGGCTTCTGGGAGTTGTGGTGGTCCTTTCCTTTAGATGTAACAAAAAAAGCTTTTAGTAAGATTTCCAACTAAAAGTTTAAATATTACTTTTGTAATAAGTGAAGTACTTGGGTACTAATGTCACTTTCACAACTTAAAGAGATACAATCACAAAATTGACTTTTGTATGTGTACGAGTCGCATGTTCCCAGAGTAAAAGTAGATATTTTGACACTTTTTTTGTCACAGTTAACCTTCCATGTTTGTGTAACAGCTGCATTATATACAGAACTAACTTTTAACAGCTTTAAACTTTAAAAATAATTTTAGTAAGAAATAAACTACAAAGAAAAATATAAGTCTTGTTTTTCAGTTAAATAGCACAATCATTTTAGTGAGTTTTCTGTTCTCTTTTTCTAAAAAATACACTGAATTACACATTCTATGTTCTTAACTCCCTCACAGGATGTTGCCAGGAGTGGGACAGATGGAAGGAAGACTGTGATGAACACTCACGGTAAATTTCTTTTACACCTATGTTTGCCTCTATAAAATACCGGTATAAAAGTCATCAACTCCAAAAAAAATCCATTTTCCATTCAGAGGGAAATATCCAGACCTACCATATCAACAAATGCTCAGTGCCCTGTATATTGTTTTGCAATAATTCAGTATTGCTACATATGCTTAATGGGACTGAAATCAAGGTTTGAAGTGCAGAAAATTATTATTTTGGATGGAACATGACCAATGACGGTAACAACCGCTGAAAACATTAGCTTGGCTTCCACAGGATGGGATAACTGACAGTCTATGTGACTCTCCAGTGCTCTGGGATTCAGCAGAAAATAGCCAGGTTAGGTATTTTCAGGCATTTTTTAGCCTCCATCTCCAATGTGGAGCAGTAATGAACCACAGCAGCCCCTGTACATCCCACATCCCAGGTACGCTGTGTCAACTGCGCCAACCGCAGCTTGGAAGGATCACAGCTCAGCTGGGAAAGTTTGGGGGAACAGCTCACATGCTCAAGACTGAGCGCTTCCTCCTTCAAACCAACCACAAACACAGTTGAAAACAACTACATCCATACCAGAAGGCTCACAGCTCTCTAAAAGCATCAGTCCGTGGGAGCTCACAATCTGTGAACTGTGACACTCATTTATTTCCATTATTTGGAAAGCCACAAAGACAGATGCTCAATTAATGTGTAATGCTCCTTTTTAATTGAGGTGGTATGAAGCACTGCTCTGGCCTTGACACACACCTGTTGCAAAACTTCACTTTACTGATGTCTTGCACATGAGTTTCAAATAAGAATGAAAGCTGCCTGTTTGTTTTTCTCCTCCATCCCCCCCCAGCCCTTTTTTCCCCACCTGTAAATTCCCTATTGAGTAAACATAAATACAATGCAAATACTAATTTGCATTCTAGGGGCAGAGCTGCACCTCTTCACATTGGCTGACAGCACAGCTAAAGGGGTGGCAGAGATGGTTAAGGAGCTGGGGCAGATCCCGCAGGAGATGTAACCAGATGTGCAGCAAGATCTGCCTCCCTATCCCTGCCCAGCACAGCTAGACCAGCCCGGGCCTTGTTTAGAAGGAAAGCGTCTGAGGAGAGGGAGGACATTACTCATCACCCTTGTACAGGCCACCCCAGGGCAGGGGAGGAGAGGCATGGGAGCCACAGCTTGCAAGGATGACCTGCCCACGGAAAGGGGAGTTGGGGCTCCTGACCAGGGGTCACTAGATGGGCACATTTTTAAAAACAGCCCCTGAGACAATGACCGGCTTTACTCAAATTGGAAGCACTCTGGTGCGCAGAAAAAGAAAGAAGGAAAAAACCCAAACCAAAACCACAAACAATACCAAAACCCACACAAACCTCATACTCAAACAAATAGAAAATCTCCAACCCAAGCTGCAAAGCTGCAACAGGGGCCACTTTACAGAATTGAGTGTTTTCCCTTGTTTCCTGTTGCTCTTAAGGAAAACAAACACCGTTTAGCAAGTTCTTGCCAGATGCCCCACAACCAACACCCTAACAAAGAACGCTGGGGGAAAAGAAGGTCTTTTTAAGTCGATCTGTGCCAATGTCATAGCTACAATTCTTTTAAAGCCAGTTACACACGTGTGATTTGTTAGTGCTGTTAACACATGCTGTTACAGGACATGACATCAAACAAGCTGAAATTCTAGCTAGAAGTTCTTTACAGTATGTGTGTGTGTCCCATCTTTAAACAGAAGATCAAGAAATCTGCATGCAGTGCCGCTGTCAACCCCGAGCGCGTCCCACTCCCCATAAACCCTTCTCCTCCGTTCCAGTACCCTGGTAGAGACTACTTTTTGTCCCTTTTACCATGCCATGGGTGAGGCAAGCAACCGCCCTGCCAAACTGGGTGATAAAGGGTAAGGTGGAAGATGGGGGCGGAGGAGCTGTGTAAACCCCGCGGACGCCCGAGGCTCGCAGGGGTTGTTCTTGCCCCGGTGCTGGTGCTCGTCCAGCCCGAGGGATGGGGCCCAGGGGAGTCTGGTCCTGTGAGACAGGGAAACAACGCATTCCCATGTCCTCCGCAGCCCTACACACCCACCCGGATACCCTGCGTGCCAGCACGCAGCCTCTTTCCATCCCCACCGGGCACCGGCAGCTCTCCATGCCTGAGGGTGTCCCGTCGGTGACGATATTCTGTTCTCCGGCGGGACCCTCACCTGCGGCTGCAAGCCCCGGAGGAATCTCTCCCGCCCTCCACGATCGGGCTGCGCAGGCAGGACAGGCTCAGGACCTGAAGAGACCTGCGAGCACGGGGAAGGGGTTCCCGGGCAGCGCAACCCTTGTCGCCCAATTAGCAACCCATGAGGAATGGGGTCCTCCAGGCGACGTGCCGGTTGGGGAACAAAGTCGACATAACTTTTTGGGAGAAAAGGGGAAGCTCTCCGTGGTGGCAACGACCCGGCACCAAGCGGCAGCATGTTCCGCCGTACGGGACACCTGCCGCGCCCCGCGGGCAGCTGCAGGTGGGGACCTCACGGCACAGACACTGCCAAACCCCTGAGCCTCCCTCCTGCCGGCCCTTTTGCCACGGGCCAGGGCGGCGCTGGGCTCCCCGGGACAGGTACGCGAGGGGTGTCCGCCCACCATCCGCCCCGGAGCCTCCTCGGTCTGGGTCGCGGCCCCCGCGGGTGCAGGAATCCCACCGTCAGTAGCCACCCGGCGGGTGGGCATGATCCATCAACTTTCTCCCTCGGACCCTCTTCCCTAGTACGAAACCTCTTCTCCAGCCCGTTCACCAGCAGCTTTCCCAAAAGAGTGCCGCCCGCCGGCCCGCTTACCTCGCATGGTGTTGGCTCCCCGCTCCGCGCAGTCATGAAGCTAGGAGCCCAGGAACCGCACCGCACAAATCCCGTCTCAACACCCGCGAAGGTGGCAGCGGCCGCAGCTCCGCTCCGCCGGGAAAACCATACCTCCGGGGCGGCTCCGCGGGGCGCGGCTCCGCGGGCTCTCCGCCGCCGGGCGCGCTGCTCCGGGGCGGCCGCCCCGCGACTGCCCGCGGCGGAGCCTCTGCGGGGGGCGCCTGGCGGCCGAGCGGCGGCGAGGGGCTGAGCAGGGGAGGGGGAAAGGAGTTACGTTAGAAAAAAACAGGAAAAACACGCGGAGGCAGAAGAGAGGGGGGTGCCGCGTGGATGGCAGAGCATGTGCGCTTTCACATGACAACGGCGCCCCTCAGCAGCTCCCCGGTGCGGATTTCCACTGCGCAGCCACAGCAACGCACGGAGCAAAAATGAGACCCAGTGAGAAAGCGGCAAAGAGGCTTATAGCGGGGGGTGGGCGGTGCCGCCGCCGCCGCCCCGCCCGCTGTCAGCGCCGCCGCCAATCGCCGCGGCCCGCCCGGCTCCGCCGCCGCGGGTGGCCCCGGGTGCTGCCGCCGCCGCCACCGCCCAGCCCCGGCCCGGCCCGGCAGCGCGGGCTCCGCGCCGCAACTTGCGCTCGCCCTGGGAGCGCCGGCGGGTCCTGCCCGGCAGGCAAGGCTGGGCGTGGTGGTGCAAGGATGGGACCGGCGTGCAGAGCTCTGGAGCTTGCGGAGGAAGGCAGCGGGCGCAGAGAATCACCCCTTGTGGCGTTGTTAGTGAGGAGGCGTTGTCTGCGGGGAGAAAGGCGAAGGCGCTCGGTCACCACGGTGTGACCCTCATCGGAAAACTTCATTTTCCGACGGGAATGGGAAAGTTTGGTGGTGAGTCATTTTCTCATTAAAGAGGGAATCTGGACGTCGAAAGCAATTTGTCTTCCGGTGTAAGACTAGCAGAAGGTTCTGCAGAAACCGGTGTGTTTCTGCGGCCAGCAGGATTTTCACGACTCACAACTCTCCCCCTGATTAACTGATAGACAAACTGATGTTTGTCCCCCAAAAAACAAAAACTCAAACAAATAACCCCCCAAACAAACAAACAAAAGAAACAAAAAAGGCAACAAAACCCACCCAAACAAACAAAAAGAGTATGGGATCTTTTCAATTACTGTTTTGTTTTGGTTTTTTTCCTGTGTGATAGATCATGGAACACAATCGAAGCTCAGTAACACATTTTAAAAACAGGTCCCTATTATCAAGGTTTACAGTTCCTAGCTCTAAGCCTAAAATGAAAAAAAAAAAAGCCTCTGCTTTAACTAAAATGTAAATGGTAACAAAGTTAGTATATCGACATCATAAATCAAAATAGATACATAGTTCATACTGTTTAATTACATTTGGACGTAACAAAATAGATTTATTTGTTACTACATGAATTATCAGACTAAGTTCTATTAGGTCTCTTTTGCAAGAGGTCATAGGGATGATGTCTTTTGCTGTCTTATGACTTATTGTAGGAAAGATACAAAGTGAAGTTCCCACTGTTAGTGCAAAGTGGCAAAGCTTTATTCTTGGGCAAGAAGGTTACAGGGTTTAGAGGAAGCAAGTTCGTGTGGTTAGCCTGTTTCAAACACCTGTTTGAATTGCAACTGAAAAAGACATGAAAGAATCAACTCTGCGGTATTGCAAATGTCTAGATTTACTTGACCATGGTGAATTTTAACTGCATTCACTGTAGTGAAGACAGGGTCAGTTAAAAAAAATCAAATTCTTAATTCCTAAGATATTAGATGGTATTTGTATTCCTCACTATTGTATTTATGCAATTTATATACTGCATGCAAAGTTGTTAGGACCTCATCCAGAAACTTTTATCAATTACTTGGCTTTTAGTCTACTTATATCAGCACACCTTTCAGTAACAGTTATGTGCTCTCCATCTTTTCACTTCACAAGACATGGAATTTACAGTGGCATGTTTTCTTTTTAATTGGGATTTTAGCAGATGTGGCTGGTGGCAGTTAGGCTTGCCTCCAGGATTCTCTTCTATGGATTTTCCCACAAACCATCTCCTCAATCTGTTCCTCCTGTTCAAAAGTTTCTGAGGTAATTGCAATAAAACAACTCTTTGCAAAGCATGTTAGGAAGTCTCATCTCATAATAGGTATCATTTATCTGGTATCTAATATGAAATTTAGTGAATAGTGCTTATGGCCCTTACAAAAGCAACTAGGAGAGATAGCAGAGATTCCATCTACTTGTTGTATTGGAACCAGAACATTTTTTTTTCCCTACTGGAGATTCACCTAGCAGCAGGAACAAAAGACAGGTGGATTTCAAGAGGAGGCATGCACTCTCTTTTTGTATTGTCAAGACATCTTGTTCTTAATTATACCAAAAAGATTTTTAGATTTATTTGTTTTCAAGCTGCATCTTAACACCAATCAAAACTTTATTAGGTAAATAACAAGCTATCTACTTGCTGTGCTGTGCATTCAAAATACCTTACACTATTACAGTGAGTTCTGGGTCATCTTTATATGGGATTTGTGTGGTGCTTTTGACAATGGAAAAAAAAAAAATCTCATTATTCATTCTTAGCTTGATTTTGATAAAAAGATTTTTTTCTCTTTTTCTTCTTTTTCTTTTTTTCCTACAAAACCCACATAATTTGGGCCCTGGAATTAATTTATATTTCTCACTACCATATCAAGTGGCAATTTTTATTTATCCATTTTCAGAAGCCTTGGTAGAATTTAGTTTATTCATCTTTCTTGTTCCAATATAGTATATGTACAATGATGTCTGGGATAACTTCACTAGCTAGGGCAAGTTGTTAAATTTCATTTTTTAAATATTTATGATTAAATATTGTCTACTAAGTACTAGTAATGGTGGTGAAAGAATTAGACATGTTATAAACATGTGTGAACTTCAGTGAGAGTCAGACAAATTACAAATACTGTATTTAAAAATACAAGGCTGCTTGAAACTGTTATATGTTGAAGCAGGTAAACAACACACAAGAAAGCCACATAATATGAAGTCATATAGAAATTTAGATAATATTTAAAAACTGAACACATACTTTCAATAGTTAAATAAACTGAGTAGTACAGTTTAGCCCAATATTCTTCAAAGATGTTAGTTATCCTAGGTTTCAAAGACAGCTTTTTCAGGTTTGACTCATTTCAGGTGAGTGATTCAGAGAAGTTTAGAAAACATCAGACAAATATAGTTTAAGTACAACAAATAATTTGTTTTGCTTCAAAATATAAACTAATATTCTATGGCTAAAGAGCTATATTATTGCTATTATATTTTCACTGCAAAATAACAGTGAGGAATTGATTTTCAGAATATTCACTTACATTAGCACCTTTTCAAGCACAATCTTCTAAGACAGTATTTAAGGCTACATAGTTTTATCATTTTAATAATTTGCAATATGTTCATTAGAGCTATAGCAAGTTATGCCTAATTTAGTTGCTTCATTAAAAAGTACTGAATGAATAGTCAAAATAAACGGTATCAGGCAGGTCCCATTTCATTCCCCTGGGTATCAATGACTAATTTCTATTGGCATGAAAGGAAGCCAGATGCACCCCATAGTCAAAGTTTATTTCTTTGATTCAATAAGAGTAGCATTGGTCACAATTTTCTTCATTTGTCTACAGCTTCACTGCCAGACATTCCTAACTTCATGTAAGTAATAAAGATTTTCCAGTTTTTCATTTTATGACTTTTGCACAAAGTTATTGACAGACTCAGGAATATGAGCTTCTCTCATGCATTCTTCACTTTAGAATAATTTTCTGAAATTCTTCCTATCTCATTATGCTGCCTGCAATCTGCACATGTACTATATTGTCTTTGTCTCCTATAAAGACTTATAACCATTATGCAATTTTAAACCATTTCCACAAAATATTATTAAATTCAAAACTCTGCATTTTCTTCCAAACTAGTAAAATTATTTTAAAAGCAGCCCTAGAAAATCCTGACACAATAAGGAATGACATTTAGCAATTGAAAAATCTTTATTTATGCCAATTTAGTTTTAGAAGCTAAGTATTATGCATGACAGGACAACCAGAAAGGTGAAAAAATTAGGTGAAAAACTATGTTTGACTTTTTCCTCTGTCTTGTGAAATGAAAAGCAATCCCTAGCCACAAATAAAGAAGCTCAACTCCTGTAAATACTTCATGACATCTATTTCATTATGTCTCTTCTTCCCTCCCTTAATGGCAGAAATTGTATTGTGTCTTCCCCTGCTTTACATGCAGTGTCAATCACTGATCATGTTATAAAATATCCCAATTGAACATATCTTGGAACAGAAATGGGTACTAGCTGAGATACTAGATACCATCACCACCTCAACTCCTGACAAACTGTTCAGCACCTGAAAAAACTGTCTGTTAAGGATATTAAACCTAGAACACCAAATTTT
The DNA here is from genome assembly GCF_023055355.1 of Agelaius tricolor. Lineage (NCBI taxonomy): Eukaryota > Metazoa > Chordata > Aves > Passeriformes > Icteridae > Agelaius > Agelaius tricolor. The sequence continues at coordinate 8,994,361 of NW_027269287.1, forward strand.
GAAATTATATTTTGGATTCTAAAACCTAGCCAAGGAAGGTGCTAAATTTGACAGTAGTACCTATGCCCAAGTAACCTGAAGTTTGCTCTGGAGAAACTACATCAAACTACTACATCAAACATTGATGAGAAAGGAGGCAGCAGTGAAAGGCTGTCTTCCTGCAGCAAAAAGCCTGCCAAGGGGCAGTGACCTTCCAGGATCTGTGTCCACGTTCTCCATCCTTGGAAGGTCCAAGGATTCCTATGCTGTTTTGAGGCAATCCAAGACCAAGAACGGGCTCCAATGAAGGAGATAGAAAGATAAGAGTTGGAAGGAATATGTGAGCAAAAGAAAGTGCTGTAGGAAAGAAGCATGAGGCAGAAGACCTGCCTTCAGATCAGTGCTTCAAATCCTCCTGGCAGCCTCTGAGGCACGAGACACTATTGCCTGGGAATGAGACTCTGTGTATCTTTTAATGTATATTGAAGATACATGCTCTCATGAAGTAGTTTAAGGTTTAAATGTGAGCATGTATTACAAGCAAAAATTTTTCCCTTTAAATGAATACTCACCCTCCAGCTAACTATTCTTTCAGCCTCATGGAAACAGTCTGATTTTTCAAATTTTTCAAATTTTTAATACTTTTTTACTGGAAAATTGCAAACTCAGAATACAGTTATTTTATTCATCAAGAAATTAATTAATTTTCTGGTGGAATCTCAGTATTCCTATTCTTACTTATGCACTACAGTTTTACATTATAAATCAAAGAAGTTCAAAACCTTTATTCTAAATTCTTTTTCATTGTATGAACAATCAATATTATTTCTGAGCTAATATCTGTTTAGAAAATCATAGCATTTAGTATATCAGAGCTGTTTACACAGTTTTTAAACACTGATCCGTTGCTATGGGTAGCATATAAAAGCATTTGCATGATAGTAATTGTCTTCTAAAAGAGGTAAAATAAAGGTAAAGAGAAATATTGTGTATTCATTTGAAAACAGAGTATCACTGAAACTGGAATCTTGGATATAATGGATAACAAGAAAATGAAACAGAAAAATTTAGAAGGCCTAACTTTCTGGACTTTAAAGGAACCATGAAGCATATTGACTGAGTAATCCATAACATTCTCTTGATCATTCAGTTGTTTATTGTTATGTCACAATAAGTTAGTAGTACCTGCAGAACAAGGCTGGTGATAAAAGGCTAATTTGGAGTAAGCAATTTTAAAACAGCTGTATTCCCTGGTTTTGAACTGAAAAGTATGTATGTATTTCTAATTTTCACTCAACTGAGAAATATTTAGGTTTCGATTTGTTGCCCTGCTTTCACTTTTGGGGCATTCATATCTGGTGTTACTGCTCTAGACTTACCTCGTTTGCATATCGAGTCCACTGGTAGAGACCATAGCTTTAGCTGTAGCTCAGAGCAACGGCTGAAGTTGAGGATGCTTAAGGGCTTCTCTTCAAAAGTGCCTTTTCAGTTTTTGCTAACTTTTCCCTTCCTTCCTTCCTTCCTTCCTTCCTTCCTTCCTTCCTTCCTTCCTTCCTTCCTTCCTTCCTTCCTTCCTTCCTTCCTTCCTTCCTTCCTTCCTTCCTTCCTTCCTTCCTTCCTTCCTTCCGCCACTTCCTTCCTTCCGCCACTTCCTTCCTTCCGCCACTTCCTTCCGCCACTTCCTTCCGCCACTTCCTTCCGCCACTTCCTTCCGCCACTTCCTTCCGCCACTTCCTTCCGCCACTTCCTTCCGCCACTTCCTTCCGCCACTTCCTTCCTTCCTTCCGCCACTTCCTTCCGCCACTTCCTTCCGCCACTTCCTTCCGCCACTTCCTTCCGCCACTTCCTTCCGCCACTTCCTTCCGCCACTTCCTTCCGCCACTTCCTTCCTTCCTTCCGCCACTTCCTTCCTTCCTTCCGCCACTTCCTTCCTTCCTTCCGCCACTTCCTTCCTTCCTTCCTTCCTTCCTTCCTTCCTTCCTTCCTTCCTTCCTTCCTTCCTTCCTTCCTTCCTTCCTTCCTTCCTTCCGCCACTTCCTTCCTTCCTTCCGCCACTTCCTTCCGCCACTTCCTTCCGCCACTTCCTTCCGCCACTTCCTTCCGCCACTTCCTTCCGCCACTTCCTTCCTTCCGCCACTTCCTTCCTTCCGCCACTTCCTTCCTTCCGCCACTTCCTTCCGCCACTTCCTTCCGCCACTTCCTTCCGCCACTTCCTTCCGCCACTTCCTTCCGCCACTTCCTTCCTTCCTTCCTTCCTTCCTTCCTTCCTTCCTTCCTTCCTTCCTTCCTTCCTTCCTTCCTTCCTTCCTCCCTCCCTCCCTCCCTCCCTCCCTCCCTCCCTCCCTCCGCCCCTTCCTTCCTTCCACCCCTTCCTTCCCTCCCTTCCTCCCGCCACTTCCTTCCTTCCCTCCCTTCCTCCCGCCACTTCCTTCCTTCCCTCCTTCCGCCACTTCTGCCAATTCCTTCCTTCTGCCACTTCCTTTCCTTCCAACATTTCCTTCCACCACCTCCTTCCCTCCTTCCTCTCTTGATAAAGAATCTTTTCCATCGCAGAATGTGCACCTACTCCATGACAGTATTCCTGATTTACATACAGTTTTTCTTTTTTTCCCCTGCTCCTCTGCTATGTTTGTAAAGAATAACTATACCAAATCAATATAAACTCCTTAGGGAATAACTGGTATGTATATGCATTGTATATACTCCAAATACTTTGAAAATTGTATACATCAGTTACCTATTTTTATAGCAAAAAAATAAAATTGCTTTCAGCATACCTAGCTTTAAAATTGATATCCCAAAGTACATTTATTTTCACATAGCAGGAAAAAAAATATGCTTAAATATAAACAATCAGGCCAGGAGTATTCAAAGTGTCTATTGTTGGCCTAGTTTATGAAACAGATGAGAAAAGAATCAGGTTTTTGAAAATACACATATTAAAAAGCAGATTTTTTATAATCTTAAAGTATATTTTTGAAGAGAAAAAGAGCTTACAGATTGCTTACTCCTATTTTTGGCAGGATACATTTACAGGCCAGTGCAAAGCAAACAAGATAGTTACCTCAGATAACAAAAATAATCTCCAAAAGCAGAAATTACTGTCGATGTTCCCCTTTCATTTAAAAGAGCTGTTTCTCTTATAAAGCTGTTAGCACCACTTTAATTTATGCAGTTAATTTTTCCATCCAGTTCATAGGCCAATCCCAAGAGGGAAAAAAATGGCCCCAGCTCTATCCCTTATATAAGGCAGGCAGATTTAACAAGTCTTGATCTGAGAAAGTAGTAATGCAAATGCTCAGGATTAAACATGTGGTTATGTGCTTTTTTTTGAATTAGAATCTGTGTCAGAATGCTTATTTAGCTACAATTCTGATATTAAGAAAATCTTCTTGTGTTGGCTGACCTCATAGAGAAAGTGGCATTGTTTTGAATGTTCCTTTTGTTTTATAAATTTATGGTAAAATACATTGAATATATAAATATTTGTATGAAAGACATAGATTAGCTAATAAACATTTAATATTAATATTAATATTAATATTTCCAAAATTATTTTTGTGATATCTATTGTGATAAGATATGACTAAGACCAAGAGAAAACTTCTAGATACAGTGATATAAAAACTCTGAACCACTCACACTTGTGAACAGATGCACACAAATGAGTTCTCATAAGATGTGTTTGAAACTAATAAATGCTGGTATAAATTGAGTTCTTGGCACATACACTACCCCATACTATTGTTACTCTGTGTCACTACAGCATGAAAGTAGAAAATACTTAAATAATTCAACTTTTAAAGATGTTCCAACTATAAAAGCTGGCTCATGGGATGATAAATGCACAGGTTGGATAAAACTAAGCAAGACCTAGGAGCTAATATTCCTTTAAATCTCCAGTTCTCCAGGATGGCCACTTGCACCTGACAAACTGCAAATGTTCTCCACTGGTATTTTCAGTTTAAAATCCCTGGAACAGGAAAATATAAAAGCCCACTAGGACACAGTGTAGCATAAAGATGCAAGCCAGTTTTAAATGAAGTATTTTGGGTACTGGCAGCAGTCAAGCTGTGATAGCAGAAACCTTACTCTGTGCAAGAAGTTTATTCTGCTGCATGGGCATGTTTAGCAGCCTGTTCTGCACTTCATGCTATTGTGAGGTGGCTGCTATGCAATGTTTTGCATAATACCTGCCATGCAAAATGTATCCAGTAGAGCAGAGGCACCTGACAAACAACACTTAACTGGGCTAGAGCTACACTGCAAAAGAATATATATATAATACACATTAAACATGTAATTAAAGGTATATTATACACTATAAAACTATAATTGCATAGTTTATTCCAATAATTTCTGCCAATTCATTATACCACTTCCCCCTTTCTCAGAACTTTTCTGTGTAAAATGTGGCTGGTCTTGAGATGTATGCTTTCTAGAAAGAAAACATTCACATGAAAAAAATGAGGCATTTCTGAAGGAACGCTACTTGTAGTGGGGCACGTGTGCAAATGAAGAGTAAATCTCCAAACACCTACAGTTATAACAAGATTCTCAGATGAAATATTCTGAGATTCAAGACTGCTGCTGCTAATAGGACACAATGAAAAACCAGCAAAATCTCTCTCTTTGCTGTTAATGCCAGTGACAAGAAGATCCTGGGTGCCCCAGGCCCATAGTAGGATGCCACTTCATTGCAGGGAGATATCTGATGTGTCACATTAACTTTCTTTTCAGGTAGGCAAGGAATGATTGTACAAAGAGGTATCAGGTTATTAAGCAGTATGAAAGCATGATAGTAAGTTCAGTTAACAGAAAGGATATAGAAACACATGGAAAATATTCATGTAACAACAGCAGGGACACAATTTTCAATACAGAGTAAATAAGAAATAAAGGATAGGTTTAAACTCCTACAAATTAGGGATTTTAAGCAGAGATTAGAATTACATAGGGAAACAGAAAAGTACAAAAATAATTGCCTTCTTAACCACAACAAATTGAAATTAATGTAATGTTTATTCTCCTGTTATCTTTCCAAATGTCTACCAATTCATAAATGCAACCATTTTAGCTACACAAAGTAAGCAATTTACCTAATGTGGGATAGAGACTCATACTGCTATCTATTATAAATATTAAAATCACTTATTTACAAGAACAAGAGTAGACAATAATGAGGAAGATAAGTACTAACAGACACAGGAACAGAAATTAAAAACAAATGAAATTAAGAAATATCCTTAAAACCACTGTATGATACTTTGGTGCCTTACTTAGTATTTCATTACATCATGTTTTTTATATAAGATGTTTTTTGTAACTCTGCCCAGGATACTGCACACCTTACTAAGATAAGAGCAGAGAGAGGGAATACTGAGGGGGTAGGAGGCTACATAATTCTTCTTGTAAGTTTTTTGAGTTTTAGAAGAACTTGCATATGTTACACAAGTTTTTTCTATTCTGTGCAATGACAATAGTCTGACCAGACTGAAAATTCTTGGACTCCACAGAAGTAGTGATTTTTTGAAGGCTGATAAGTGCTAAATTTAGGAAAAGATCTTAAAGCTTTTTCTTTCAGCTCTTGAAGAAGTCTATAAGCTGTTGAAATTTTTATTTATTTGCAAATAAAAATAAGAGTGTTTGCAATTTTTGGAGAATAAGTATTGTCTTTGATCATTGTATGATAAACTATGATAACTCCTATACTTCTAAGAGCTCAATAGAATGTACAAGTACTATGCATGTATGACTTTGTATATATCAAAATAATTTAATAAAGCTTTATCTTTAGGGGGAAAAAGTGATGTTAGAAAACTTTAGTAGTACATTGTCAGCATCAGTTATGTAATTGTTATACATTACAGACATTTTTAGACTGTCATATTCAATGTTTCTTTTAGATTGCAAAGATACTAAAACAAGAGTCCACTAACAAGAAATAAAAGAAATTAATGTCAAGCACTTCTAAACCTCTTCAAAATTACAGAAGCTGTCAAAAGAATGATGAAAACAATATTCAAATGACAACTGTAGAAACACTATACAAATTACAGTCATGTGGTTCCTTGCAAGCTCTCAAAGTCATAGGTTTATATTTCTTTTTCTTTCATTCAAAACAAAAAAGCAAACAAACAAATGAAAAAAATCCACAACAAAACCAAAAACAACCAGAGAAAAATACACACCAAAATTCCAAAATTAAAAACCCATTTTCATTGCTTCCTTGGTGTTAATGACCTATGCTATTGAAATAGACATCTTTAAAGAAGCAACCACTTTTCCAAATACAGAGAATCAAACACCAAACAAAGAAACAAATCAAATCACTCCTCTGTGCACATCCCCATGGCCAGTTGGATTATATGTCACATTTGGAACAGTTTCTATGCCGAATCAAAACCTTTCATTCCTAAATATACTGGTGCAGAGAAAGCCAAGGGCCAGATTTCGGTTTCAGTCTTCAGCTGTTTTGTTTCAGAGTAAGATCAGAAGTCAACATTGATAAATACTGTTTTGTCCAGAGACATTACCCTCTTGCTCCCACTAAATCTCCTTTCAATCTTAGGTTTTTCTGCAGCATTTTAGAGCTATTCATTCATGCCTTTGTCTTGCTGAATCTCTGTTAGTTGATGCCTGACTTATAAACTCACCCTGCACAAGGGTCAGTTTTATTTCCCTTCAGCTCCCTACATGATTTGTGTAAACCACCAGAGGAGTGCCTAAGTGCTGGCAGCAGATAGCGTGATATTCAGCTCTAGCAGTCCTAGAGTCATCTTACTATGACCTCCAACCTGGCCAGGAAGGAATGAGTTGGTCAAAACCAGTCAAAGTCCAGTCCTATCTGGAAATAGAGGAGAAAATTATTTCTTAAGGTCAGTCCTGCGACAGTGTTCTGAAAGTGAACATTGGTTTGTGTGCAGTGTATAGCTATTGATGGGTTCTCGCTGATTCTAAACTCGAGCCAAAAAGTATCAGTTAAAACATAGTAGTCAAGAATGTCTTCATAGGTAGGAAATTCCTTCCAGGTCTGCCAGAAGAATGACTTCCTTTGACTAAACTACAGCCTAAAAGAGAGCTGGATGTAAAACCACTGATGAGTAGGGAACACCAACTTAGCCAGCTGTCGTATTTCCTAAGTGGCACAGGTACCACAGACAGAGGGACCTTCCACTGGTTTCATGTAGAATTTTTAATTTGAGTCAGTGCCTCTTTGCTTATATTTTTAGGTGATCCCAGATACTGAGGAGACTGCTTAAACTTGTGGAATGATGCATGTGTTCTTTTACACAGGAGGACTTTATATGATAAGCATACACAAATGGAAGATAAGGACTATGGACTGGTCTTGAGCTTGAAATTAATTTCTTTATCAACAAGGACCATAAAAAAAATTGTTTCTTGTGAAAACTGCATTTTCTGAATTTTCAATTTTTCTATGCCCGTAGCTATATTATATTAACAGCACTTCTCCCCCTTTCACTTCTCCATTTCTTTACACTGTAAAGAACGATTGTTTTGGTTAAACAGTTCCACCAGCTATCTCATTCTACAAGATCTGAAAAACACCATTTTCTAAATACATAGTAAATACTGTGAAATTTCAGGAAGCATAATTTTCTTTATACATGCTATAGAAATAAAATTTTGAGTTAGTATGCTCTGTTTGCAGAGTCTGATTGTGATGTCACTGAGAAATATTTGCATATAGCAGTGATTCTTTGACAGAATGAAAGGAAAAGACAGAATGATAGGAAAGGGAAGGGAAGTTCTGGGAAGGGAAGTGGAAAGGGAAGGGGAAAGGGAAAGGGAAAGGGAAAGGGAAAGGGAAAGGGAAAGGGAAAGGGAAAGGGAAAGGAAGTAACACGATTAAATGAAAACTATATGTGATATGGTCAAGCCATATAAGCACTGGCAAAGCTAAACACTCATTTAAGTGACATGTATAGCAAACTTGTATTGATACTTGCCAGAGGAAAAACTGTGAATTAAGAATATTGGAGAAAAGTGTAATTTTTGTTACCTAAGTGAGATTTGGGGATTTACACAGTTGTCATCCCAGATTTTCTTCTAATGGCATTTTAAATAAAGGTCCCAGAGAAACAAATATTTATTGGTGAAACTGAGAATTAATGATTAAAATGTAGTGTCTGAGGAAGAAAAGCTGTAAAAGACATAAGTGAAAGAAAGTACAATGCCTAGAGGAAAGAATATTGTGCGCAATTTGGAAATAAAACCTGTCTTTTCCTTGGTACTTGCAGCTTATGAAACTGTTGCTTGTGTAATTTTTTTGCAATTTTTCTGCACCATTCATACTTTGTATTGCCTTGTAAGTGTGATCAAATCAAAGTCAGAGAAGACGCAGGGGTTTGGTGTACTTGCTAAGATGTATTTTACATATCAAACCTGAATTTAAGCAACGCCACGCACTGGTTATATTGAACTGCATATCCTGCATTAAAAAAAAAACACAGAAAGAATGAATACTGAAAACAAAAACTGTTATACCAAGTAATTTTGGATTTGCTGTACTTTATGTTATTTTTTTTTAAAAGAAGAAAATCTGATCCTAAATATCAGCTTTTTAATATGATACAGATCCTAAAGCCACATCAAACATTAACAAAAGCTATTTATCAAAATAAGAACATTAATAAAAAAAAATCACCGAATCAGCCACATTTGACTAGTTGACAACAAAAATAAAATGAGATAGACATGAACATTTTTCTCCTCAAAAACTAGGAGCAAAAGAATGGAATCAGCATTCAGTAGATGTGATAAAAAATCTGCAGAAAAACATATTTATGAAGTATACTGAAAGAAAGAATCATTACACTTACTTATAATGAAATCCATATGGTTTCCACAGGGACCTGTTTGAATTAAGGCATAATTTTTAGACAAAGTAAGACTAATTTGAAATTTGTCAGCAGTGAATAATTTACTTTGTCCTTTTCTAAAGCAGCAGTAGCAACAGTTTTTTGTTGTCTTATTAGAAATCTAAGATAATATCTCCAAACTCAACTCATGCTGTGTGAATTTACTGGGGCTTTATATTTAAAACTTACCCTTTTTATTGCTGTCTTTCCTTCTTAGTGTGACTTGCTGAGTATCTTGCTCTATAAAACAGGTTATAGAGCTGGAAATGGTCTGTAGCATGGAAGTTAGTCCTGAAGCCCTCACTGGGAGAAATACAGGCTTTGACCAAGTGGCTTTGTCCGTGAGTCCAGAAGTCTTTGGAACAGAGGTGGTGCAGCAGCTCCAGCTCTGGCCCCGTTGGCACATCCTGGTTGCAGCAGCTCTTCTGACTCACAGACTACTCATAGCAAGCGTAGCCCCAGCCAAGCCTGCAAACCCAAGTTCTGTTCTTGGTTACAAGGATACAGCTCTGAATAGATGCTGGCCTGTTTTATTCATTTGTGCTACATACCGGTGTCAATGTCTTTGGATATGAAATTAATGTTCATTCAAGCAACTTCCCACTCATGTCATATTACCGTCTCTACTGAAATTATGGGAAGATATGACTAAGAGAAGACTTCAGAACTTTGTAAATATTCAGTTAGAGTATAATTTGCTACCAAATTGAATCTTGTTTGAGGCTGAAGCAACTGGGCTGAATTTATTGGAACAGCATCTTGTTTCAAACTGCCTCATAGCTTTATTTAAAGCTCTGCATTCTTCAGAGAGGAATTTGGAATAATAAATATTTCATCCAGGCTGTGTAAAAAGTGTTAGTAGGTATTTCCTTTCACTTTAGCATGAGTTTAGGAGAATCAGCTTTTATTCCCATATATACTTGATGCAAGACTGCTAAGGAACATGCTGAGATTTTTTTGCAGTTTTTGCTTTCCATATCTGAAAATACGAAGTGATAGTAGTGCTCCTGTACTCTCAGTAAATAAATATTCCACCTTAACTGTATTCTGAAATTTACATATGTGCCAATTCATTATTGAGGCATAATAAAAAAAAAATAAAAATTCATCTTTATTAAAAAGTTATGGGGTTTGACATAATATTCTAGGGTGAAGCCAAGGACATAACACTATGCAAACAACACTAGCAAACTAGCTGTGAACTTCATTAATGACTGATTTCCTCAAGATTTAAATAAGTTGTAGCATGATTTGAGGCATATTTGGAAGAACAGCTGTTTTTAATTTAGACTTTCAGTCTTTATCTTTAGTCTAACTCCCTTGGACTATGGATTTTCAGCAAAAATCCTAAACTAGTAAATTGGCAGCATTAGTAAATCCCAAACTAGTAAATTCAGCTAAAAATCTAAACATTAAAATTAGGCAGAGAAGGCACGAAGATCTGAAATGACATATACTCCTGCTTCAATATGGGTAGAACTGATGGCAATTAAAATTCATCTCCAACCTACCCAGGAGTATTTTCCGTGCATCTCTTAGGAACTTTTCTCTCCAGGCTTTTATTTTACCACTATTAAAAAGGGAAATGCAGTCAAATAGAAACTAGTATAAACTCCATGCAAACAATTCATACAGTTTCAGTATTGCTCTATTTTACTGAAGCAATGCAAAGGATTGTGCTACCAGCACAATGCTTAAGAAGCAGCAGTAGATTTTGAATAAAGAGCTCTGCATTCCACTGGCAGCTGAGGAGATCAAACAGAAAATATGCCAGCAGTATAGACCAATGCATTATCACCCCCTCCCTCTTGCTGCATAACTGTGCTTCATAATGTGCCATAACATTGGCAAGCACAGCTCAGAGCTTTTTAAGAACACAAGGAAGCTCATGAATAATGGTTGAATCAGGAAAGTGATAATTAAATGAGACAACTGAATGCCGGTGGAGTCCCCAGTGGAAAACCCTGTTCAGTGAAGATCATCTTCATTTTCCTGGGTTTAGCAGTACAACACTAAAGATATTTTTCAAACCAACATTTAAATGAAAATACTGAAGTTCCCAAAAAGATATGAGGCATTTTCCTGTATGTAAGAAGCTCTGTTTTAAAATGAAATGTATATTATGTGCTTCAAAGAGAAAAAAAAACAAAAAAAACAAAAAAACCATAAAAGCTTTCATTCTTGATTCAGTGAGATAAAATATTTTGTTGGTTTACCTGATTAGTTGACACCAATAAATTTATATTATAAAATGTGGCAACCAATAATGGGTAAATTATAAGCATCTTGGCTTAAATGTTTGCTTTATGTTTCTCCTTGTAGTGGAAGTACAGTAAGTTTTATTCCATCTCCAGTTTCACCTACTTTGTGACCTTAGAGCAAACATGGTTCGCTGCTATTTACCAATGGCCAGTCTCAAATTTTTATATAATAAACATCTCTGCTGTCTCCCTGTCCTGTCACCAGGCAAAGCTCCTCCTAAAGTTGTGCTGCAAGGAGAGGCTGCCATGCTCCTTGTGCATTAATCAACACTCAGTGGGTCCGAGAGCCAGGAGCTGCAAGCTGTACACCCAGATCCTTTTTGGTTTCGTACTCTCCAATTAAGTGCTCTCCACAGTTCACCCCTTGAAACAGAAATGAGAAATGAGTCTTGTTATGGAACAAAAAAATTGCTTTTTGTAAAAGCACTAAAAGTCAAAGTGATTAAATAGCTTGACATTCATGTGGACATGATGGCAAAATCTGACTGGAACACAACAGTTTTTGTGACTTATGGTGTGTGTAATATACATTCATTCATCCATTTTTATTTGAAATAAAGTCATAAAGTCTTGTTCCTTTATCACCTGACTTGTCATTCTTAAAAAAAAAAAAAAAAGCCAAAACTGACTGACAATGGATCTCAAGGTTGCATTTTGAACAAATTCAGAGGGTTTTTTTAAATTGTCTGTTTTTATGTATCTTGAAAGGATATTTTCAGCATCTGAACTGCCTGAATTAAAAGATCTAGAAAAATTATTTGGGGTATGTTTTTGTTACAACACCATACAAACTATTTATTGTATTTATGCGATTTTTTCAGTAAAATTTCAGTTTCAGTCTTTGCTATGCTGGTAAATGCAATGGAAGTTCGCAGAATCCTTAAACTGCAAAGGATAAAAGCTCAAAAGCTTTATCACCTAAATCAAGGTTCTGGGTTGGGTATATAAGATCATGAACTGCTCTTAACCCACACAAGAATAATTAATAATACAAAATTTCTTTTTTTTTTTCCAGTAAGGAAACTTAAAAGTTGCTTTCTCTCTTGCTTTGCCAGGTGCCTCAGAAAACTTGAACAATGCAGATTTAACATATAATGGTTGCTCACATGTATTTTTAGACTCTCTTGTTGTTCCAGATCCACTTTATGGCACACAATTCCAGTATTTTTTCTACCAGAGGAAATTGAATGTGGTGGTGGCCTGGTTGCGGAGATGGGGTGGAGGTTTTTAGCACTATGTATGTGTGACCATGGTGTTTATTCCATACCATCCACTTCACTGCGTTCAGCAGGACAACCTGGGCACCAGAAAATAGAAGTTCTTCTTACCAGGCTTGCTGGGGCAGAGCGTACTATTGCCTTAAAAACCCGCTGAACTTGGTTCCTTCTACTTGGTTCCTTCTGCTGCCCACCATCTCCCTGCTGTCCTGTCTCTCCTCTGGAGCAGGATGGTGCTGAAAGGGACAGCTCTGAGGCACGTCTGAGCCACCAGGGCAGGCACCCTGGCAGAGGTGTTTCACACTCACACACACACTGTCAGGCACATGGACACACACACACCCACCCACAGATAGGCACACAGACAAACAGACGCATGCACATCACATGGTGTTACAGAGATTTGGGGTGCCACTGCAGGTGGCAGTGCAAGCAACCGCAGAGAGCTGAGCTCAGCCAGTGGCTGCACCATCCCTCCTTCCATGAACTAACTTCCAGTGTTTGTTTGTCCTTGTTTTCCATTGTTTTTGGGGTGGGGACTAGAGGGGGAATGTTAAGCTGTGGGAGATTTCACTACATTACCTTTGTTTCCCAAATACCTGGTGTGCGGGCACCACCTTTGGGAAGCTTTTTTTTTTCCTCCTTTATTCCCAGTGGTGAATACCCTTGTGTGGGTAAATCACCTTCTTTTTTGTACTCTTGTTATTAAAACTGCTGCTGTTATTGTGGTTTTAGTAAATTTTTATTGCAACTCATAATTTTGCATTTATTGTCCCTTAATTACAGAAAGGGACTGGGGGAGAGAATGGCTTGTTTGAACTTTAATTGCCCTGCTGGGATTAAAGTCAGCACAGACAGAAGAACTTCATAGGTTAAAATACCCTTTGGAAAGCCGGAAAACTCTGAATCCTCTCGGTCCTCAGGAAAACAGAATGATGTGGAGTGATGATTTAAATGATTATTTTCCAGCCATACTGGTTCTCTGGTGCACTGTGGTGGTACACAAGCAAGCTGGTGGAACAGCAACTGAAGGCTCTTGCTTAGAATGGCATAACTACTAAATGTAGCTCTTGATGTCCCTCCCTAAATCATGTTTCATATTTTTTCAGACAGTGCATATGACACTGGCATTATGGAAAAATAGATAAGTTGAGGTTATGCAGAGTGATGTTGCCAACTACGCATTAGAGATGGGTCAGATTATTTATATGTGACTTCAGAAGGGTAGTGTAGAAAGCTCCTTATAGCTTCCCATATGCTAATCTGTGTAAAAAATGTTGGGAAATGAAGTGCAATACAAAAGAGAAATTTAAAATTTTGGTCTTGCTAATAAAGTTAGAGGTGTCAATAAAAATAAGACAAAAATTCCTTTCCTTCTAAAAAAATAAGGTAGCTTTGTGGGAACAGGGTACCAGAATTGACTTCAACCTTGGTGTTTTGTAGTCTTTAGGGGGAATTATTTTTTGATGAAGAGGCTATTGTTATCTTCTCAAAGAGATGAGATTATTGCCCTCATTTTGTCCCAGATTTAGCTAAAGAATATTTGCTTTAGGCTGGGATGTCAGTGAGAAGGAGAAAAAAATTATGTGAAAAAAAGCAAATACCAAAAATGGGTATGCACCTTAAATAATCTTTAAAAGTTCATTGTTCATTGTGAGTGCATCTTTAAAGCTGTATGGCATTGGTTTAATTTAGATCAGATGTGAAAAATTTTACAATATCATTCCTGATGCCAAAACAGATGAAGAAATCTGGAAGGTGTCATAATCTTGTAATCTACTGAATTAGGAAGGATCTGAAAACCACAAAGTTTTGAATTACTACCTTTTCTTTGCCACTGCCGTTCAGGTTAGCTTGAAGCATCTCTGTTAAATGGCTGCAGTATTCACAGGTGTAGGAAAGACACGACAATTTTTAACTAATTCACAAATTTATCAGGAGAAAAGATAAATCTTGCTTGGGAGGGAAATTTATAGCTGAAAACCATCAAATGACTTTTTCTCCAGTTTTGGCCTGTACTGAGACTGTGAGTAACAAGGCACTTTAATTCTGACAAAAATGAGTGAATACAGCCCCAAATTTATTATCTTGTCTCTTATTAGAGAAATGTTTGGGGATTTTGTATTCTTCAGTTGTCCTAGAATAGATTTTATAAAGGGGCCAACCATTTTTTTCTTTCAGATACAGAGAAACCTCAGAGTTAGGAAAAGTCTCAGAATTTTATGGATTGAGCTCTTTACTCCCAAGCATTAACACTTGCCATCTTCATAAAAATTCATCTTAGTTAGTGAAGTTATGAATCTTTCCAAAGTGGAAGTTATCACTCAACTAAGTAAATATTTGCAAGAGTTTAGTAAATAAAATCTCCAAAACCAGCCTCCCTTAGGATGTGGCTTGATCACTCTTTACTACACTTCACATCTGCTATCTCCAGGAAAAGTATTCCATTGATCTGTGTTTTTAATTAAGGAGACCTATGCTAATCCACACTGATTTTAGGACCTAGAGTCATATTAAAAACTGTATTGAGGTCTTCCCTGTCTAAGAGCAGGCAGCCAACTTTCTAAGTTAAAAGTATAATTCCTGATTGAGACAGAAGTCTTCAAATTAAGTTAATTTTAAAATTATAGCAGTTATTGGTAAAAATAAATAATTCTGGGGACCCAGTTTCATGCATTTCACTCTCTAAAAATCAATACAATAATGACCTTTTTGCCTTCTGAAGCAGATGTGGTGCATGGTGAGCTTCTGGGCACATCCTGCTCCCTCACCGAAGCAACGTGGCACCTTTGGATTGCCAACGTGCCCATCTGGGGAGCACTGCTGAGGAGAAGAAAGCTATGCCAAAGGCACAACAAATGAAAGTAAGACCTGTTTACACAATCCAGCACTGGAAAATTAATGAAAACCACTAAACTAAGGATTTCCACTAATCAAAATATCATTTGACTTTTTTTTTTGAGAAGTAAATAAACTTTTTTGAGAAGTAAATAAAATAAACACTTAAGAAAACATAACAGAAGAGAAAGGGATAGATGTCAAACAACTAAGAAACCTACAAACACTAGATGAGGGATTATAAGCAAAAAAAAAAAAACAAAAACAAAAACTTATAGTCCAGAAATATAAACCAGGAGCTTGAATTAACTACATTTCTTCCTCACAGAAAATGCAGGAGTCTTTATGTGCTTAAAAATACTGACCCAAGTGGTGCATGCATGATTAGCCAAGGAGGCCTGTGAGCCAAAGAAAAACTTTGTTGGGGTTTGGGGTTTTTTTCTTTCTTTTCTTTCCTTGTTACTTGTGGAATTTTTTCCCATTGAGTTGCTAAGAAGCACTGAGGGCTGGGTGCTTGAGACAGCGGGGAGGGGAACTCTCGGGGGGTTTCTCTGAGGGCGGCGGGACAGAGATATCACGCAAGAAAGGCAGGAAAAAAATTCAAGGGCTGGGCAGTTGGGGACTCTCATTTGCTCTCGGCTTTCGGAGGAAGACGGTGGAGCTACTACTTGGGAAAGGAATTTCGCTTCCACAGCTATAACCCCGCCGGGAGCTGCCTTCCTTCCTTCTGCTGCAGGGCCCCCACCCCTGCCCGCCCGGACACCCGCAGTCCCAGCTATCGCCGCGGAGTTTTTGATAAGTCTCATACACCACCCTAGGATTTCTGCTCATCCCTGCCGTTCCAGCTTGCTGCTTCTGAGAGTCCTGGAGGCGCACCGGGAACCACTGCTCCAGGGCTCTGTGAGGCAAAGCCTGTCCTCCAGCCCTGCCCGTCGGGGCCGAGCCGCCATTGCCGCGTGCTCCCCGAGCCCGCGCCACAGCGCCCCCTGCAGGCGCGGGGGAAGCACCGCGCCCGCCGGTAGCGGCAGCGCCCCTGCCGGCCGTGCCCGGAACTGCGCCGAGGAGAGGCCGAGCGGCCTGGCCCGGGATTGTGCGTGTTTGGTGTTAGCGCCGGAGCTGTTGTTGTTTGTTTCCCTTGTTATACGCACTAGCAAAGAACTCTTGTCCCTTTTCCCGTATCTTTGACTGAGAGACCCTTAACTTCAAATTTTAATAATTCGGAAGGAGGAGGTTTGCATTCTCCCTTCCAAAGGAGGCTCCTGCCTTCCTAGCAGACACTTGTCTTTCAAACTGAGACAAACTTCTGTCTCATCGTTCTTGAATTCCAGTGCAATAATTTAGGGTCTTGACCACATTGAAAATCTATTTGGACAAGTTTCCTAAGCATTTAGAAACAACTAATTTTTCCAATTTGTGTGACAACTTTTATTTGTTATTAGTGTTATATAAGTCACAACTGGAGTATAGAAGCACTTATATAATTTGTTTGTTCACGTGTACCTCAGCTGTAAAGAAAAATGGGTAAGAAAGATGTGATGTAAGAAAGATGTGATGATTCTCCTAATGTCATATAGCCTCCTTAGATGAGGAAAAGCTGATCTAATTAGTCAGTGTAATAGTTCTATTATTTTGAATTTTGGAAGTCCCTTTTTTAAAATTATATTCCATGAACCATTTTCAATACCACAGTAGCTATCTGCAACATATGTGACTTTTCTCCAACTTAAAAAATAGCAATTAAGGTCTTTACCTAGTGCCTAGCACAAAATATTTTTGCCCAAGTGGTGGATTTTTCACAGCTCTTGGTCCATCTTGTGAAACGTGGATCCATTGAAACTGTTCTACAGCCTTGAATAAGGCATCTGAGTTAATGCTCCAGTAATTATATTGTGCAATATTAGAGAGTTGATTTCATAATGCCTTAATTAAGGCATCATGTTATCAGCATGTACTTTTCAGGGACTAAACACTTTAATTATTGTGCCAGATTTGGTAAAAAGATGTCAATTGTTTGTGAAATGAAAATAGAAAATGTTTTCAACTAGCGCTTTGCTTTTCTCCTCCTCTCTGAAGACACCTGTTATATAACAGAGAATACCATTTTAGTAAGCCTGAAGGTTCTTTTCTTTTTTTGGTGCATGGTCCTTTCTCCCATTAATTTTGCATAACAAACAAAAAGTTGCAAGCACCTCTCTGAGACTTAGAGATTGAATTTTACCAACTTGCTTCTTGTGGTGAGTTGATCTGGCTTTTAAGGTGTGACTTCCATAAATGTAACTTATTTGTCAAAAGTCTTTTTGCCTTTATGACCTACTTGCCCTGTAGACCTCTTCCTCAGTTAGGCCTCATACTCTGCCTATTCATCTACCAACTTTATTCATCATCACTTTCAAGTACTATCTGTCAAGTGAGATTTTGCCCAATTTCCTCCTTGTTGGTATGCATTGCTCCTGAGCTTGGAAGAGGTGATCCTCAAATACCAGGCAGCATTCTTGTGCCCCTCTGCCCTCCAGGGCTCTGTCCCAGGTAGGTCCATGAAGAAGCCAAAGTGTGCTCTCCTGAGTCCAGAGCAGGGAGCTTGCTGCATGCCCTCCTGGTGCCATGAGGACCTCACCACTGTCTTGCGTGGTCACTGCAGACAAAGTCGTCTTGGATCACTACAATCCCCACCAGCTCCTCCCTGCTGGTGGGCACAAAGTCTAGCATGGAAACTCTTCTTGTTGACTCCTCTATCACTGTGTAAGGAAGCTGTCATTGACGCATTCAAGGAACCCTCTGGGATTACTTGTGCCTCACTGTGTTGTCCCTTACTGTGTTGTCCCATGTTTTCCCAGATACTGTGGTAGCTGAGGACCAGTGCTCCTGTGTGCCTGTGGAGGGCTTCATCAGCACCATGCTCATGGCTGGGTGGCCTGTATCAGATCCCCCACTAAAGTGTCCCCTGCCCTCCCTTTAATCTTGACCCACAAGCTCTTGGTTGGCTCTGCATCCTTCCCCAGGCAGAGTTCCATACACTCCAGCAGGTCATTGACATAGGGGCTATGCCCCACTTTCCTAAAACCTTCCATTGGATGGCTTCCATGCTCTGGTCATGGAAGCCATCCCAGCCTGTCTCTGGGATGTCAATGATATCCCAGTGATGCAGGTGTGCATTTCTCTAGTTCCTCTTGCTTGTTCCCCATATTATGTGTTTTTGTGTATAGACATCTGAACCAGATGAAGGCCCCAGATAAAGCCAGCTCACAGGCTGGAGTGTCTGGAATGCCTTTGCATGCTTCCAGATATCCATTACAGGTAAAAAAAATAGTTGACCTCCAGAGCCCTTTACCACCTATCCCAGGGCTCTCTAATCTGTATTAATGATTCCCAGCCAGCTGCTGGCTATGTCATCTGTGTCCACAAGAAATACTAATAGTGAATAATAATCCTTGGGTTTAGCTAGGCTTGGCAGCTTCTCAGTAACCTCCTTGATTCAGGCTTGAAAATGGGTCAGATATGCCTTTATGCGCCTTAAAGTAGACTTACCTGCTACTATCACCTGCCACCTTTTCTTGGGTGTTAATTTCTTGATTTGTGGAGAAATGCTCCTGTTATTTCTGGCTGTTTTTCCCATATGCTGAGTGTTGCCTCATTAGTCTGCAGAATTATAAAGCGGTTCTGGGTGGTGATGTCAGCTGTGTGGGAATATTTGGTTTTGAAGAAAGCCCATTCCTTTTATTAGTTCCTTTCCTCTTAGTTTTGTTTTTGTTTGAGGTTTTTTTCTTCACTACTTCCCAGCTTCTTATGTTAATGCCTTCCCTCTCTTCCATGAGTGCTGGTAGATGAATTTTTGGCCTTTCCTTAGTGGGCTGTGTTTTCACCCACCACCAGGACTTGGATCAGCTGTCCAACTCCCTATGAGCTTCCCTGATATCCCACAGTCCTTTGACTGTCTCCTGCTGCTTTACCGCCTGGAGGTTGCTGGAGGTCCTCTACCAAGCCACTGAACCTGTTATGAGTTCAGTGAACTATCCCTCTGGCATTCCCTCATACTTCCTCACCTCTCCTCTTCCCCTTTCAGCCCTAACAGTAAGTAGCTCATCCACCCATTCACACCACAGGCAAGTGTTATTTCTGCTGCCCTGCAGCATCAGGGACAAGCTCAGGCACTCATTGCAGCTGACAACCTGGACAACTACATGTTGAAGTGTGAGGTGTGTCTGGACCACCACATTCCTACAGTGGCTTTTAACTAGTAGAAACAACATTAAATTCTCTTCTAGCTGTTTGGGTGATGACTCACTGCCTAAATTAAATTCTCCTCAGGTTCAGCTGGGGAGACTGTGTCCCACCTTTGTGAACTGCTGTGCACATTGCCCTGTCACACCCTGTCCGAGGTGCTGCACCCTGTACACCAGCACCCTGGAGCTGTTTAAATCTCCCACAGATGCTCCTGGCAGCTCCCCCTGGTTGGCTTGTGAGGGCTTCCAGATCTGCATGGGGCTCTGAGCTGCTGATGGTGTGTCCCTGAGCCCAGGAACCCCCCTGTACAGTGTGATCCCACAGTTACCTCCAGGCTTCCCTCAGTCATTGCTTGCTGTCACTGCTGCCACCTCACTGACTGATGGTAGGTTCAGCGCAGATATTAACCTGAAAGAACAAAATATCAAAATGATTATATTTTGGCTATCCCATTTTCTTTTTTTCAGAATCCTTGACAGGCAGTCATGGGAGTAATTTTTTCTTACAGCCATTATTATTTGAGGTTATTGCTTGCCATCTCATTTGACCATCAAGGAGATGCTGCATATGCCATTTAGGTAACTATTTGCTTTGTTCTTCAAGTTGCTTATTAGTAGAAAAAACCACCAACTGTGTAAACATGAAAGGCTTATCTGTGGATTTGAAGCAGTCCTCAGCCCTGAAGGGAAAGAACATTCTACTTCCTAGTGGGCTAGGAAGCTGCTCCAGGTTTTTGCCAAGCAGTACTCACTTTCTCAGCTGATTGTATGGTCCATGTGCCGAAAACTAAATGAAATATCAAAGCAAGTTGATAGTCTGTGGTATCATGACATGAAAGGTTCACCAGTTCAACAAAATCCTTGTAGGGAAATAACATAAATCCTCCGAAGCTAATTATATAAAAGGTAGAGATTAGCATATTTCATAATTATGTTCAACTATTTCCATTCCATTTGTTTTGCCTGTGTTTTGTTTTCATGAATAAGTTAATTTTACCATGAGCAATGAAAGGCAGAATCAAAGAATTTCCTTGTTTGGGACTTGAGTTTGTGTGAAAGAAACTGATTGCTTTCTGATAGTCCAGGATAGAGAGAAAAATTCCTGATCAGTCAGGGGTACTGGGTTTGGAGTGGTACCACTAGAATGCAATAGACAGCTCTTATAATTTCACTATTTACACAGTCTTCTTTAACAAGTGCTCCTAGATGTAAGCTACTCAAAACTCAATTGGATCCTTCATAATCCTTCCCTACTTTTATGTCTTTTTCTTTTTAATAAGGGTTTTTTTCTCCGTATTAATTTTAAAAATAATACAACATTTGCATGGAAAGCACAGTAATTTTTATTGAATAAGAAAGCTGTTTCTAGTGGATTTTTTGTTGGAAAGACAACTTTCCAGAATTATTCCTCTAGACTCTCTCAATACAGTAGAATGCTGTACTTTGAAAGAAAACATCCAGCCAGTATTCCAATAAAATCTTGAACACAGAAGTTTTATTAATTTCTTATCATATATATTACAAAGCCTGTTGCTATTCTTTTTCCTCTAATTTTTTGCTTCATAATTTTTAGCAAGCCCAATTCCATGACTCATTGCATTTAATAACTACGTTTCCATTACATATATTTCCAACCATTGCTTTTCTGTCTTCTCTCCATATTCCTCTTAACAATTTTTTTAATACTAAAAGGACTAAAGCAAGAATTTAGAGTTAAATCTTTTCCCTACTCCCTTAGGCTATGCAGTTGAATTAAATAAACCCTACTAAAAGTAATAATAACCACTCCTAGCTGTGCCATAGTGATATCAGTTGTCGGAATGTCAATGGGAATGTGAGGACTGAATTCGCTGTCGCTGCTATTGAAGGAAAAAGAATCCAAAAAAACGGAAAACCATCAACATCAGAAATCCTGTGTCTCAGACCTGAGAGGACCTGATACAGAAAAATCAGTCTTCCTAAGAGAAATATATATTTGCAGTAGCTTAATGGAAATTATTCCTATCAAGATCAGTATTTGAGTACATGTTCACAAAGTGGGTGCAGCATTTCTGGTGCAAACGTACCAGACCCTGCAAGAAAGGTGATAACCTCCCCCCAGACAAAACTCCAAAACAAAGAGAGGGAATCGCCTCTTCCAAGCTCTCTGGGATACTGCAAGTGAGCACTGTAACATGGCAGAATTTATGAGTGTGACTAATACAAGGTGACAGCTCAGTTCAGATCTCTCTGCCCGTCTTTAGTGAGACCATTTTAATGAAATGTTTGTTTACTCTTCAAAAGCTGAACTCAGCTTGCAGGGAGTGCCTATTTTGTATTTATCTGAGTCTGATCTGGAAGAGCTAGATATTTAAGTGACTAACAAACCATAGCATTGGTGAGTTGGCCTCTTATGGGAACAACAGCTCAGAAAATAACTGCCACCTCTTCACTACAGGCAGCAGATTCCTGCCTTCAGGAGAGCTATAGCTATAGGAGTTCCCAGGGGAATGAACACAGGAAAGGATGAAAAAAGATACTTCAACAGGGATTATTTATGAACAGTGGTGGATGGGCTATTTTCAGCAATTATTATAACAAATTTACACAATGTTGTCACCATTCCCTAAATAATATAACTATTGCAAAATGTTCTAAACAAGAAGTGGTAAAGTACAGTTAAAAGAAAAAACAAGAGTAAGAGTTTTAAGAGAGCAAGAATAATAATGGTGATAGGTAGCTGCATACAACAGCAAATACATTTTTTATTGCATTTAACCAAAAGAGGAAAAAAAAGGAAAAAAGGTTCCAAATAGGACAAGCACATTTCAATACTTGGATGCTAGAAATCTATGTGAATTTTCTTTCTTTTTATTTTTTCCCCTTGGATTTTGTTCCAAGACAAACTAGGGACAAAATATAAGTGAAGTGAAGATGTGCTGTGCTCTGCTTATAAACCCACAGGATCATAAATCAAGGGTCCCAACTAAGACTAAGAGTTAAAAGGAGGGAAAGAAGAAAATCACAGGCTTTAAAAGCACATCTTTTTCCCAAAAGACTGAAAAGATGTTAGTCAGCATGGCATCTGAATTTTTTTTTTGGGCTTTTGCATGGCAAAAGAGAAAGACACACAAAGATTAACTATAGAAAATAGCACTGCATGGGGTACAACTGAATGCCCCACGGCTTTCCACTACATTCACAGCATCACAAACCTTTGCAGGCAAGACCATCATTCTCTGATGCAGCCACAGCAACTTTCCAATAACTCTATCTGAGATCTGCAACCCTGCACCAGGCTTTCCT
Organism: Agelaius tricolor; assembly: GCF_023055355.1. Classification (NCBI taxonomy): domain Eukaryota; kingdom Metazoa; phylum Chordata; class Aves; order Passeriformes; family Icteridae; genus Agelaius; species Agelaius tricolor. The sequence goes on from NW_027269287.1 coordinate 9,017,046, forward strand.
CCTCCCTCGGCTGCACCATCATGTGTCTGTTCCCTCTGGGGCACAGAAAACCAGTTAACATGAACTTGTCCCATGAACCCCAGCTGTCCACAGCAATGTGGAGGTAGTTGGCTTGGTGTCACCTCTCTGTCATCACACACAGGTTTGTCATTTCTCCCTTGCAACACAGTATTCCAGCACAGCTAGGCTTCTGATTTTTCCCCCCTTAAAATGCTGCAACTCAATGAACATAAATACTAAAGAATATAGTATTTTTCTAAATTGTCAGTATCCCAAAGGCCATAACTAACAACGACAGATCAAGTTCTGCTACTTTCATTAGGAAATAGCCAAATATTTCAATATGAACTAGAATCCAGACTTACTAAGAAAGGGTGTAAAGCACGGTGATGTTAATTTAATCATTGATAAGTACTCATATAACATTTATGGCAGCCAGTAGCAGTCACAGAAAATGCAGTAAATATGTCTAATTTTATTGGATTGCTAGGATATAGCAATCTAATAAGAGTATACACAGAGTTTAAGACATGGTGTTAGAAACTTTGTATTAAGTGCTCTGCATGAGAGTTACACATTTGATTGTTAAGTCTCATTAATTTTATCACTATCATTTTATATTACTATGAGCTACAAAATTGAGGATGCATATTTTGTAAATATTTTCTAGTTAAACAGTCTGCTAGCTGGCAACATGACTTTTTTAACCTCTTGTGAGCTGGGGTCCAATATTGGCATTTATTTCAACAGTAGTAAAATGTAATCTTACATGTCCTGGCCTATGCTTTTTTTGTCATTTTTCCCTCCTTTGTGAAGAACACTTTCAAAAATTGCTTTTATGTAGTCCTTTTTAATGGATTTTCTTTGCAAGGCTTTTTATGTTGAAACACACCAAATATACAAGTAGAGATTTACAGATTATGCACAGAAGATACTCTATAAAGAATGTGTCTACATACTTTTCTGCATCTATATCACAAAAGCATATGGACAGAAAATCACACTTTTGATTTCATGTAGTCAGATGAAAGAGGTTTTTTTTTGCTTATTTCAGGTTTATTTTTCCTCTCTGTTCTGTGTTTCTGAATAAAAAATTTGTGGAAAGTGTAATATTCATGATTAGGATATTTTTCCCTTATCCCTTGGATGCTGTTTAAAAGCTGTTTTCCCAGCAGCAGCTAGATCTTCACCATATTCTAGCTCAAAAAAAATACACTTATACTTAGTTGGATGGCAACAGTATTCCGATATCACAAAGAAAGATAATAAGACTTTTATGCATAAAACCCAAATTTCAGATAGTGAATTTTTTTTTTGTCAGGCAAAGGTAATATTAGTATTTATAGTGAAGTAAATAAGTCTTAAATTTCTATTACACTGATTTCCAACTCTGAGCGGTTTTTAAATACATTTCCATAAATACTTAAAATATTGCAATGATTTTGAGCCCATAAGACCCAGAGAATTGGAAGAAAATTCTATTTGATTTTCACCTTTGTTTGGCACTTTCACTGAAGTGTATACTGTATTTTGCAATTACAGCAGCATTAAATGTCTTTCCAGATAAACACACAGACCTGCACTGTATGCTTAACCTTATGCTGCATATTTTATATTAAAAAGATACAATTGATAGCCTATGCCTGCTGAATTTCAACATTACTATGAGGGTTATTTAACTCCGTCCTATAATTGAACAATAGCTTCTCACTGTTCCAGTAGCCTTTATTTTTACTTTTTCAAGTAACCATTCGAAGCCAAAATATTCTGGAGTATCAATTCAGGGGAGAATATGACATGCTATTGAAAAGAACACTTATAGTTCAGTCAGCAGATACCTACCAGTCATGGTAGATGTAATCTTTTTTTGATCTTAAAAAATGTTTTATCTACAGCAGTTTTCTGACCTGAACATAAATATGATCCCCATCTAAGCTTTTCTTATTAAATGCAAACCAATTTGTCATAATTTTAAAATTCTCTGTGACAGAAAAAAATTTTAGGCTTATTGTTCACATTTCATTCCATAACCTTCAAAGGTAACATCTTCTGCCAGACTTATGTACTATTTCCCTATAGGCTGAGATTTCTAAAGAGGAACCTGGATAAACACGATGTCATTTACTTATGAAGGCATTTAGAACCTTCATCTTCTTTCATCCAGTTAGAATAAACATGTGATAAATCTGCCACTTTTATCACTCACCATAACACCCCTCATAACACTAATCAGCAAGAGGTGCTAAAAAGCAAAATTATTTTAACCAGCAGAACCTTTGTTCTTATCCAGTCTTAATTTCCTGTCCAAAGGTGGGTTTTGAAACACCTCTAAAAATCACTATTTTCCCCAAGGAAAAGAGGAAATAAATTGAAAAATTATTATTACTTCTGGAGTACTATATCATGCCACTTATCACAGAACTGAAATAATTGCTCACACTATCAACAGCACATCTAGAAGGGAAAAAGGTGAAATAGGGTGTGGCTAGGACTACATCAGTCCTTGTGTACCAGATCTGAATTTAATTGTGCACCTTTAAACTCTCCAACAATATCCCTGTTTTGTTCATCCAGCCATGGTAGCTGCATGGGTTTTGAAAAACTGTGATATTAAAGAAGATAAAGGGATTGATTCAGAACAGGTGTAAGTCAGAAATTCTCTAGATAACGAAGACCATAAATTCCCAAAGCAGACCATTGTGCCAACCTGGGATTTCCAAACCTTACAAAGTTTTAGAATAAATTCTTCATGTCAGAAAGTGATTAAGTAGTGCAGCCTTAACACTGAATATCTTCACGTGCCATTAAAATATGCCCTGAAAAATTCCGAGCTGGGAAGGATTGTGTTTAACAGACTAGATGTGATAGGAAATGTTTTGTTGTCACATACTTACTTTTGGGTTAATATCAGAGACTTCACAGAAATTATTCTGGGTTTAGGTCAGCATAACTGACAACTGAACATATTCTTAAATCCCTGTGATGTTTAAGCTTGTGGTAAATATATGCTCTAGGCAGATGATTAACAATTTCAAACTTTTGAATACTATTTTGTGAACTGTGATTGATGCAAAAGGCTGGGTGTGCACAAAGTTGGTAAAGGGACCAGCTTTCTGATGTGAGTGAAAGTGGAAGATGCACCATTATCTCCATGGTCCTAGAGCCTCTCTGCTGTTAGACAGCCAGATCTGGGAATTCACTATGCTTTTAAAACTTGACTTCTGTAAGTATCATATGTAAAGATCAGTACCTCTAAACACTGAGCTACAGCACAGAGAAAAACTATTCTGAATACACAGATATCAGAAGGACTTTAATAGAATTTGAGCCATATGACCATTTTTGAAAATATTCCCCAAAACTTGAATGCAGATTCCTCTTTAAAGGAAAAACTTCCTTAGGATATTAATTTTATTCGTTATGGTAAACCTCTGGATAGACTTGTGAAGGTAATTGTCATGCTTACATGAGTAAGGAAGAGGCTCGTAAACTCACTGGTACAAAATCTCTACTGTCTTGGATTAGTATAACTCTGCAAAATTCAGAGTGAGACACATCACCATAGACAAAAAATAGGTGAAGAATTAGACAAAATGAACTTCTCTTATTCTGAAATCCATGTGATTCTCCTTTCTTGCATAGGCTACATTCTAAAACCAGGCTCCAATTTTGAACAGGAGTTATGTCTGGTTTTGTCTAGTTCTCATTGTAGCTTTCCATATTCCACACACACAATGACAGATTTATTGCCTGAATGAAATACAGCAAGAAGGAAATGTAGTCCATTTTGACTTAAGAAGCCAAAGCTTAATTAAAATACTGGCACATTCAGTTCTCATACAGACCTAAGTTGTCAAATAATTCCAGTCACTGATAATGATTCCTTAAATATACATCCAAAAGAAAACAGCTTCTATTGGCACATTTTTCCTATTATACAGTACTCTTATAACACTGGATACAATCTGAGAAACTATCTGATATGCTCATATATGCTGATATGCAAGGAGTCCGCTTTGGAGTACTCATATTACACAAGAATTCTGCTGTATGTTTTCAGCACAATTAATAAACAACATATACATTGAAAAGCATTGAAAAGGCACCATGCTCATAACGTGTCAAAAAATAGAAAGAGAAGAGAAGAGAAGAGAAGAGAAGAGAAGAGAAGAGAAGAGAAGAGAAGAGAAGAGTGCTAAATCAGTGATCCATACTTGAGTATGAGGTGATAATACGTATCTTTCATTCTAAGCAATGCCTTTTTCTCCACTTTTTATAGATAGGCTGGAAATATCACACCTAGGTCAGTTAAGAGTAAGATGCCCCTTTACTTTGTTAAACCTGAATCAAAGCTTCTAAGCAAGTATTGTGTAGGGAGTACAGGGGTCAGTGAGGAAGGCATTAAGTCTTTTCATTAGAGAAAAGTGATGTTATAAAGCTTAAGCTCCTTCAAAGGCTCTCAGGTAAAAAAAAAAAATGTTCTGCTAAAGGTAGAACAGAAAGAAAACCCAGACAACCTCCCTCTCATTATTCATCACAACTGAATAATTAGAGAGATACACATATTTGACTGGCTACAGCATATTTTCTGGTTTGTTTAGGTTTTGGAAGAATTAGTTAATCAGAGCTTTTTATTTTTCAGTTTCAAAGGACTGGACTCCCACTGACCATGTGCATCCATGATGGAATATGATTTAAACTCACAGTTAGAGATGGTATTGATTATTTTGGCTAATGTGAGGATAGGATGTCTTAGATATCTATATTTCCTTGGTCTAAAATCATACAGGCCCCTTCTTAACCTAATTACCATATGTCAGTGAAAATGTTTGGGTTTTAGGGTAAAGGAAGAAAAAGTATTAAAGTAATGAACACTTACATGTTAGATTATTTGGGTAAGAGAAGTGGTTTTTGTTAGTCATATTATTACTAGAGAGCAGATGGTGGGTCAGATCACTACACCTTTTCTTACATTCTGCTGTTGCACTGATATCATTCACCTTCAATATCTCAGAGATGCTCCTGCACCCATATTGCCTTCTAAAAGTATGATATTCACAGATGGTGGAGGTCTCATAAACTGGAAACACTACCTCCCATTTTTCTGGCTACATGCTCCTAAAAAAAAAAACCACCCAAAAACCCCATTATGGAGTGCAAAGGCCATTCCTTGCTGTACCTTCTCCTGCATCTGGGAACACACTAATAGCCTGCAGCTGTGCTAGCTGGAGATGGGGGGGGACAAAGGGTAAATTTGAATGTCTTTTTCCTGCCCACTGATCTCAACAGCTGCTTGTGGAAAGGATGAGAAAAAGTTCAGGTATTTCGCCACCAGTAGCTTCTCTGACAAGTTCATGCCAACTCAAATTCAAGATTGACTTTACCAGAAAAAAAAATTCATTCCAGTTTTCCTACCAAAATCTCTGTTCTGTGAAGTCAATTTCTGTGAAAAATACAATACTCCATTATATTTGAAATTTGGAAGGTATTTCAACTGGTGTTGTTTTCAAGGTGGCATTCTTTTCTCTAACGTCTCCTGGGTGTAGGAATGGTCTTCCCTCCATAGCTTGGGAGATTTACAAACAGTCAGGCCTCTGGCTCTTACTTGCTCCTATCTTATTTTCCAATAAAATATTTCTAAAACTGTTGAATGAAATAATACATTCATTCTCTTTTTACAAAGTAGCTGTTGCAGTTCTCTGGTCTTTTGTTTCTAGACTGCTACTAGGACTCTTTTAGCCATTTCACAGAGACCCAGCCCTCTTGCTTTGTGTAGTACGATAAATGACAGTGCTATATTTAAAACATAATACAAATATTAAATTATGAAGATCATAATTGCAGTGTATCAGTGAGATAAAATTGTGCATCTTCTTCATGATGAAATTGAATATTTTTACCTCACAGATTTCTCATACTTAACATATTCAAATATAATTGCTGCACTAGGTAATCTTTAAAAATTAAATTTTGCATGTGTTGTATTTAAAACCCACAAGTGAAGTGTCTCAGAGATAATCTCTGTTATTTTCCAGTTTTAAATTTGAAGGTAAAGAAATTTGCTGTTTCTATACTTATTTATGCTGTAAATTCAAGTGGGAACTGCTTCAAATGGGAGTCTCATAAAAGAATAAGCAGCTTCTCTATTTTAGAAAAAAGGTTTTTTTTAAATTTCCTTTCCAGCTCTGGAAAAGGGCTATAAGAGCCTGAAATAATATTCACAGAAGTAATTCTTAAGTGTCTGTCCATCTTATCTTAAGATAAAAACCCCACAAACACTGAACTTTCCTCCAGTTGCTACACAGCATACAACAGATGGAGGTAATCTATTTGAGATAGCTGTTAGTTAGCCCAAACTATATTGTGTGCTCAGGAGCTGTCTATTACTTTCAATGTATGTAGAGAATGAGACAGCTAGTCATTTAGCTAGAGTTTTAATTTAGCTAATTTTAGTTTAGCTAATATATTTATACCAGCAGTCTGATCGGTACCTGTGTTTGATAGAAAAGTTGATTTAAATGACCCCTGGTACTGCAAGCTCACCATATCATGTGACAATTTTCAGTCTTAATTGAATTTGTATAAATGAACATATATGTATGTTTTGTGATATGATTTTATTTAACAATTTCTTATGTAATTTTAAGTTATAACACTACAAATTATTATCTTCCCATAATTTTGGCATTATTTTACCCAGTAAAGACAATTTCTTCATTATAGAGTTATTCTTTTGAGTCCTTTCCTCTCAAAAAGAAAGCTGCATAAATAGTGGACTTTTTGGTTTAGTGCCTAACCAACATCTTCTATTGTTGTTGCTGTTGTTGTTGTTGTTGTTATTTTGGCAAGTAAAATATTTTTCAAGCTAAATCTGAATTATTCCTATGAGTGTAAAGGACAAGGTATTTCATAAGTAAAGAGACAATGTTTCCACTATTATTATTGTATCTAACTCCCAACACATTAACTCTGCAGCCTTGCACAAAAAATATGTCCAGAACACAAATTTTAGTCCTTCTGTTAAGGCAAAGATTTGAGCCTGATTTGTTGTTTTTCTAACAATAAATAACTTTCTAAAACTTCTACTTTTTATGAAAAGTTTAGGTTTTTGTTGGAGTACAAGGAAGGAGAACAATTTAAAAATCTCATTGCTGAAAATTCCTCTCCTGAGGTGACAGAAGCCACTATTCCGTACCTTCTCCAATGAACACCTATTAGGTGTTGAGCAATGCATAGATGGCTACACAGAGCATGCAAGCTTTCTCCACAGGATATAAATTTTCAACATAAATCCTTTTATAAAATAACTCAACAAGGAATGAGAGTCCAAATCTTCCTTCACATGTGTGCCTTAAGTTACAAACTGCTTAAGGACCACACAGCTGCACACTCACTAACTCTACCACTGGTGGCATGTGGGAGAGAGTCCATAGGGCAAAAATGAGAATGTTTGTAGGTTGGGGTAAGGCCACTTGAAGAAGGAAAAAAAGAAAAAGGAAAACGCCCTCCAAATTTTGCAAAAACCCAATCTCTCATCACCAGAATATCAATGACCAGCCAGTACCCATGCAAAAGAGACTTTGGAAGAATTTCCACACATTTCCATTCTTTACTGCTGAACATGACATTCCAGGGCATGGGACAGATCTCTGATTAAGGCAGTTCAGCTGCCCTGGCTGTGTTGGCGGCCTTGGCTGTTCTAGCCAGCCTTCTCACTGAGGGGAAAAAGAGGTAAATAGAGATGGTCATGATGCTGTGCAGGTACTGTTTAGCAATTGCTAAAACATCAATAACTAAAACATCCGTGAGTATCAACACAATTTCTGTCACATAAGCCACAGCACCACATGGGATACTGTGAAGAAAATAAACTGTAAGGAATTACAATTTATACCTTATTCCATACCATTTGTATTGTGCTCAGGTACTGCATTATTTAATCTATTTTCCTAAGATACCATCATACTCTGCCCTGCCTTTTGACAGATTTACAGACATAATTTCCTTCATTCATTTCATGGGCCACTCCCATTCAAATATCCATTCAAATATCCACTCAAATGTCCATTCAGTAATTTAGTCCTTCCTCAAATTTTGATGGTCATTCAAGACTGGAGAGATGCTGTGTTAGGTCCTTGCTGCATTTGCCCAATTCCTTATTAGGTTCTACCTCCATTTGTTGCATGGCTCTTGCTTTGGTACTTCTGACATAGAACTATGGCATCACACAGCAATGGCAACATACCGAGACTACAGATGATTTTCACCCAAAGTAAAACCTCCTCAGGATGCACACTCAATTTCCCCATTGTTTTGTGTTATCTACCAAGGTCCTTGAGCAAAAATTATCTTGTGAATGGGTATGCCTTTTCCTAATCTATGCTTTCTCAGAGTCACTAATGTGGACTATAGTAACTGTATGTCCTTCTACAATGTGTAGGGATTTTGTTTGGGCAGAACCAGGTTGTTCAGCAAACGCTCTAGTGTTAATCACCCAAGTGATCTCTGCTGGATTTTTATCCCAAATGATTGAAGGTCCCAGCACCCATCACTCTAAGTATAGTTTTTAACTGTTCAATTAAAATTTGGTGTATGATATGTCAAGGTGTTTGTGAGCAGAATAGCCTGATCTGATTTATACTGGAGTGCTTTCTTGCCTTGAGGCTTATTTTCCAAGGTTCAGGACGGTGTTTCTGGCAGTGGAGTTGGTCACGTCTCATGTTTCTGGCCATCTGGTAGTAGTTTCCACTGTTGTAAGCAAGTGGCAATAATCGTGGCATGTTCCTGGTAAGGGAGGCCTCCCCATATTAGTATCTCAGCCACCATCCTCTGTGCCAGAAAGCCAAGCTTTGCCTGTTTGTGTCTTTTGAATATGGCATGTTTTGCAGTCCCAGGATAACTTGTGCAACAATCTCAATTGGTCATATTTACCCTTGGAACACAATGCTGCATTCCCTCCTTGGTGTCCTGATGCACAATGGATCCATTAAATGAAGGGTGGATGTCCTATCCACCAGTGTTTTGATCACCAGTCTTTAAAATAGCACTATACAGAGTGCTTAATTATGAAGAAAATTAACTCGATCCCAGCCAAAACCAGTACAGAAATAGATTAAGATGAGCTGACCTAGCTATTCATCTGAAGATGAATAGCTATTCATCTGAAGCAAAAACCTTGCTATTCATCTGAAGCAAAAACCACCAAAAGATAAACTATAAAACCTTTTCCATGGGGACTACCAATTTAGGGAAAAAGTTCAAAATGTAGGCTGACTTAACTTTTCTTTAAAAAGACTGTGGCAACCCTAGGTTTTCTAGTCTTGATCTTCCTTACATTATTTTCCTTTATTGCAGATATTAACTGTGAAAATGGCAAGGCACCAAAACATGTTGCACCAAGGTGTTCTGGATGCCCCATCCCTGGAAGTGTTCAACGCCAGCTTGGACAGGCCTTGGGCAACCTTGTCAAGTGAAAGGTGTCCCAGCCTGTGACAGTGGGTGGTTGGCACCACCAGATGATCTTTAAGGCCCCTTCCAACACAAACCATTCTATAAGCTGTGAAGGGCTGTGATTGGCTGGTTTTTGCTTGTTTTTATTTGAAGCACCTGTTGGTTACTTTTCAAAGATGCCTAAATCAAATAAAATCAAATTAAGACAGTAGAATATTTCATATAATTTTAAATTTGGTTCAGCTTTGCAACTGCTGATGTATCTGCCAGATGAAAATGCAGCTTTTTAGAATAGCAAACTGTATTCAAACAAAAGATTAAGCAGTAGACTTTTGGTAGATATTACTCAGAGAAGAATGTGAAAGGAAAAAATGTAACTATGTTATGCTTATTCTGTAACTTAAGACTGAGCATTTCACTTCAACTCGATTGCAAGAGCAAGATCTAGCATTAATCACTGATATGTCTTAAGTTAAACAAGTATAAAAACAGAATCCTTATGAAGTAGGAAGAAAAATGATTACTTACTGATAAAAGAAAAGGAAGAATTTTTTTAAAAAAGGATGGCTTTCATGTTTTTGTCTTCTTTTCCTGGCTATAATAAAAAGGGGCTAGTTTGAATTCAGAGATCCATAACGTCTTTTATAATTGGTCATGAATGATTTTTTTTCTGTAATGGAAAAAAATGTGTATTTTCTTCTTAACTACTCATTCCACATTGCCTCAGGGAACATATGTTTTTCTCTACAAAAACTGAGCAGTTTGTATAGTTTAAAAGAACCATTGAAATGGTCTTTTCAATTTCCTTTGATAACTTCACAAATGTTACCTTTATCAGCATTTATACATTAGAGGAGGAAATTTCCTAGAAAAATTTCCAAAACATCCAAAGAGACATTTTAAAACTTCTTTTTGTATGACCTAAACTGTTGCTTGCTCTGTTGACATTTAGTGATGATTCTATCATGAATCACTTGACAATTTTATTTCTTTTTAGAAGTAGGCAGGGTTGGAACAGTGCCCTTCTCCTCTTTCATATAGCATCTAACCCAGTTTGGACGCTAGAGAAATAGATTCAAACAGAAATTATTAATAATAATGTATGACATGGGCAGATCAGAACCGTAGGCAGAGGCACACAAACATGCAATGAGACACTTCATTTTGCTCTTGTGAATTCCCAGTATATTCTTACTGGACAAGTGAAAAACACAAGCGAAACATAAGAAACAATAGCAATCTAGCATAAGAAGAGCTATGAAAACTCCTTACTGTGACTTGCACCTGGATTGCAAGCCTGATATTATTATTATCAGCTGACAGCGAGGCCAATCTTCAAAATGGCTCTAAAGTTGAGTTTTACACTGATAAAGATTCTAAACCTAAATTGTTATGGCTCTGTGGGACAGCATAGGTTCAAACCTGTCTCATATGCTATAAATGTATGTCTCCTTTTCCTCCTGTAACTTCAAATTGTTATCATTAACTATTATTAATAATAGGAACTGTGAAGTGAGCTTCTTTTGAAAATCCAAGACTCAAAAAGTCCTAAAATTTGCAGTCACACAGCACATTATCCTAAACCGACATGAGATTTTTACCTACCTCATCTTGAAGTCCTGGCTCCAAGATTTTTTAGTTTATTAGATTGACTGATTATAAACCAGGCAAGATTTCCTCCTGGAATCTTGTCTGAACCATATTTTTCAACATAATTAGCTATTAGTTAATGGATTAAGAAATATATAATAAAATATGAAAAGTCAAATGTGAGTGAATAGTAGTCCTAAATGCAAGATGCAGAATTTATCTCCTAGTAATAGTAACATATTACTTTTAATAACTTTTGCAAATGAAAAAACATGCGCACTGTCTATTCTATTGTGCACCCTTTATTAAGAATTTAATATTATTATAGTAGAGATTAAGCTCTAATGGAAGTTCTAACTGCATGCAGGCTAGGAGGCCTTAAAAATGAAAGTTATCCTCTTCCAATTTCTGATATTGTTTCAACAGAACACCCTTTGCATTTAAGTCAGTGCAATGAATAGGTCTGGTGGCATTTTATGAATTATTTTATCGTCTTTGGGGTCTTGTATGATTAAACCTACTGAAAATACTAACTGCATTCTAATTTGTCTATGTATCATATATTTCACATTTCTAGTTCTGTTTCATATTATATGTATAACATTTTTACTTCTCTGGTTATAACATTTTTTCATTGCTTTTAAGACTTCCCTTTTGAGTGTTGGAGTGACTAGCTTTGGAAAAATAACCAATTTGTCCCATGTAGACCAAATATTCAAAAGAAGAATATACTATTTTTTTGCATGTGTTTCTGTGTGTTTCTATGTGTGTGTACACCTGGGTGTACACCATTATTATTTACACATATATTACCAATAAATTGTTTCTTATTCCTGTTTCAGACTTCTGGTGTTTCCTTCTCTCTCAATTGACTCTGTCAAAGAAGACAACACAGAAAATTCATTCACTGTTTGAGAAGATTGAAATTAATTTGCCACTTCTTTACACGATCAAAATAAATAGAATCCTTGCCATAAACATGTCATTCCTTAAACTTTCCTGACATAATATATCTTCTTGGCAGTCTTGTGTTCTGAGACTGAGCAGTCCAGTAAGACTGAGAACCTGAGATATTACTTCTAGGATTTTATATAGGATTTTATAGGATATTATGAGATATGACATATATTATGAGATATTACTTCTAGGATTTTATACTCTTTCAGAGAATTTCTGGAGTCTCTCTGCGAATATTAGGAGGTAGCCATTCTAGGAACACATCTCTCTGAGATCCATAGGACTTTTCTTTCCCTTGCAATAAAAATGACATAATTAATACTCTATACATCATGTGTAGAGAATCAGAGGCTTGTCAAAGCCCCCAGGTTACTGAGACCTCTACATGAGGGTTCAATGTGGTTCACTGTGCTTAGATAGCAGTATAAAATTTTGCAGCTAAATCACGTTCCTTGTAGAGCTGGGGACCATATTCAACTCTTTCACCAAATATCTTAACTAAGATCTGTCTTTGTATCACAGAGGAAATGTGTCATGGTTTAGGAGTGGTTCTCCCCAGTTCAGTGCCCCCAAATCATGTTCCTCTCTCTCTCTCTCTCTCTCTCTCTCTCTCTCTCTCTCCGGTTTTCCTGTCCCTCTTCCCCCTTACTACAAACACCAATGAGATAAGAAAACAAACAGTAACAGCAGCAATACTAATGACAGAGGGTGCAAGAAAGAAAAAATTCACATGGCACCTGTTGCCATACCAGACAACTTCCTCTGCCATGTTTACTTGACCAGACTGGAATACCTTCTCCCCAGAAGAGAGTCCCTTCTCCGTACCCCCATCAATGACATGAGGAGATGTAGAATAACCTCTGGATTCTAACCATGGCCCTTCCTGGATACTGCAAGAATTAACCCTGTCCTGGCTAAAACCAGGACAAAATCCATCCGGGAATAGACTATACAATGGATGTGAAAGAACAGGTGTAGTTGGCATATGAACAATCACAAAATGAAAGTAATTTTCATTTGCATCACTTAATGAAAAAGAAGATATAGGAAAGGAAAAAACAAAAACAACCAGAAAAGCACAAATAAGAGAGGAAGAACAACATACTAAGAAAATTATTATGAATTTTTGAATTTTTTTGCCACATTGAACAAATATATTCCTATCTGAAGTTACACATAAACTGTGGTTGAGGAATATTGTGGCAGAATCACCAAAATTTGAAATCTGCATGCTCGAGAGGGTTCAAAAGAGCTGGTTTGTACCAGCCATCAACATGGTCTGTTGTTTATGATCTTTCTTCCCCAACCCAGTTTCAAATAACATAACTGTAAGTTTGAAGTGAAATACAGTTCCCTAGCTCTCATTGATGCCAACTTAATTCCTCTGGCACTGTTGGTATGTATTACATGTCAAAACTAAAGATGGCAAACATTAATTGTTAAAAAGGTATTTAATTTCATGTCATCTAAATTTATTTCGTCTACTTTGATCTTAGCTCTCTGCGTGCTTTATTTTACATTGCAATAGAAGCATGAAAATTCTTCTAAGAGAAAAATGTGTCCTGCTTTCCTAAAACAAAATGAAGACAAGCTGTTATTTAGAGCTAATATTTACATGTTGCTGATTCTCATTTGATTTGATCCTTTCCAGTGTGGACTTGCCAGTGCTTGGAACACAGAAATACAGATGATGGGAGAGAAGAATGTTAAGAAACCTTGTCCCCCTCTGGAGGACAGATATGAAATTCATTGCTTTCCTGCCAGAACACAATGAAAATACATAGAGTAATTGTAGCAGGAATATTTCGTGTTCAGCTGAAGTAAGACAACAAGCAGCTTCTGTTTCTCTTTCCGTAACTCACTCCAGGACAAAATCATTCTGTTTCAGGTTTGATTTAAGCAAACCATCTCAATGTACATTAATGAGACATAAAGCCCATGCAGCCAATTTGCATGTGACCTCATCAGAATTGCAGCATCCACCTCTATGCACTCAGAGCACAAGAGCATCCACCACATTAAAAGTTTCTTAAGCGATCATGCATCAGGGCTCTGGAAGCAATTTGGCTCATAAATGGGGATTTCAGTAATATCAGTCCTGCTTGCTGCATCTCTTAAGCTACACTGCAAACCTAGCTGCTTAATATTTAGAGAGAAAAAGACATGCTTCAGGTCTATATGAAGAAGTATTTCTGACCAAACTGAAACCTAAAGGAATTCAAACTCTGAAATTTGCCACTAAAAGCCATAGCCACAGTAGCTCATAAAGCCATGTACAATATCCTGCACCCTATATTTTTAAAATATTAATCACTGTCTTTTATAATTTATATATATCTTATATATTAGGTGTATATCCTCCCTTATTTTGTACCCCTGTTTCCTGGGTGCAGAGACAAGGTGGTGAAGCTTTTAGTGCTGTTTTTTCAACACCACTCACATCACAGCAGGGAGCGGGGGTGGAACTGGAAACAGAAAGTTTGCCATTTTTGCCTGGCTTCTTCAGGAAGAAGGTCCCAGGTCAGCCTGATGGAGCTAGTCCTGCTGCCTCCATCAGCTACTCCTTTTCCCGTTCCTCTGAGTTGCTGTTTTTGAGGTTTGGGGCTGAAAGATAGTGATGGTGAGCCCAAGATACCACTCTGAGGAAAAGGAAAGGGAGCCAGAGTGGCAGCAGCAGTGTGAGGGCAGAGTTGTGTGGGGCCCAGGCCCCAGGAGAGCTGAGTGGAGCATCACTAATAGCACAGGGGTCCACATGGAGCTGAAACAGTGAAATAGAGTGGTCGGGGGGAGCAGCACAGATGATCCAGGTTCCAAGAGGTTTTGTTGGCCTTAGCTCGATGTTGTTTTTGCACTGGGGTGGGCGAGTGCAAAAACACTGGGAGGCATTAAACTGTGGAAGCTCTCATTGATATTCACATTACTTTTGTTTTTTTAAGTATCATTGGCCCCAGTGCAGGGCCAGCCCCCAGCTTGTCTTTGTTTTGGAAACCATGTCACATACTGTCTTTGGGAAACATTTTTGTTTGTTTGGTGGTGACTCTTTTTTTGTGAGTAAAACACCTTGTCTCTTTCGTACAGTCTTTATCATTAAGATTATGATTATTGTGATTTTAAGCAAACTGACACTCCAATTTATAATCTCTCCCAGTGTTCTTCCATTTTCAGAAGGTGCAGGGGTGAGAAGGGATCAGCTTGAGTGGGTTTAATGTTCTAAATAGGATTTAAATCCAGCACACCCTCATAAGATTTTTGGAAGCATTTTACTGCATTTTATTTCATTGCTTATTCCAGCCATAAAATAACTTAATTTTCTACATTATTTCTCTGAATAACAAAATCAGCAATTATAGCCGTAATATTCAAAGTGCTTACCTTTTGGGAATACATTTTTGCACAAGTTTTTTTGTATGCTGAAGACTGTAAAAGCATTCTGAATATTCACAGGCAATTTTTATGCTTGCATCTAAAATATCTGAACAACCATTACAAAAAGGATGATTTGTAATTGATGGTTTATGTTTTTGAAATTGAGAAAATTTTTTTTTTCAAGGAAGTTCAAATCAGGGTATTATAAGCAGACTTGAAACTCAGCCTTTACTAAAGTGCTTTTTGAAATTCATGCCTTGTTTCCTGCCTTGTTTTCTACCCAAATTTGAATTTAATTGCTTACATTTGTTTGTCTGACTTAAAAAAGGCTTATGTCTAAGCTGAACAATATAGACTCCTCAGGGACCTGTACATGTTATCTACTTTATACCAAAAAGTTTTCCTAAATATAAGTGGCCCTTCAAATAAGTGTTTGCTACTGTTTCACATGAATTTTGCTCATGAATCTTTTATATAAATTTTCTGGTTTTGCTATTACCCACTTTCTAATCTTCATTGGCATATTTGTTCTTATTTGTTTGGTAGTTTCATTTTTCTTTGTTAAATTGCAGGTCTACTAATCATCTTTTTATTTTAGACGTCTGTGTTCTTTCTTTTCGACTTAACTGTGTTCTTTCTACAGTTCTAGTAGAAAGTCTAAAGTCTTCTACAGTCCCATTCAACACACATTATTCTACCAAACTACCTTTCATCATCACTGTATAGGTGATTTAAACAAAATAAAATATTTAATTTAAAAAAATTTGAAGAATGTTAATCTTGAAGAAGAATCC
The DNA here is from genome assembly GCF_023055355.1 of Agelaius tricolor. Taxonomy (NCBI): domain Eukaryota; kingdom Metazoa; phylum Chordata; class Aves; order Passeriformes; family Icteridae; genus Agelaius; species Agelaius tricolor. Next base: position 9,033,203 of record NW_027269287.1, read on the forward strand.
CATGGTTAATTGGAGGAGTTAATTCTAAAAAAAAGGAGTATCACGAGAGGAGGATTTATGTTCCTTTACTAAAATTTTTCTAGAGTTATACTTGCTAATTCCAGCTGTTTGCAAGGTATTTATCATGTAAAGCATTTCACAGAATCACAGTATAACAGAATGGGTAAGTAAGGTTGGTAGGGGCCATAGGGAGTTATCTTCTCCAACCTCCCTGTTCAAGAAAGGTCATCCTAGAGGACATTGCATGAAATTGTGTACAGCAGGCTCTTGAATATCTCTGGTGATGGAGACTCCACACTCTCTCTGGACGATCTGTTCCAGTGTAAAGTCACCTGCATGGTGAAAAAGTCTGTCCTCATATTCAGATGGGACTTCCTGTGCATCATTTTCTGCCCATTGCCTCTTGTCCTATTTTTTGGCATCACTGAGCAGAGCCTGGCTCCATCCTCTTGGCATCTTCCCTTCAGATACTTACATTGATGAGATCCCCTCTCAGCTGTCTCTTCATGAGGCTGAACAAGCCAAACTTTCTCAACCTTTCTTCATAAGAGAGATGATCCAGTCCCTTAATCTTCTTTGTAGCCTTCTGTAGCCCCCCTTTGTAGACCTCCAGGAGCTCCCTGTCTCTCTTGTACTGAAGAGCCCAGAACTGGACACAGCACTCCAGATGTGGCCTCTGGAGAAACCCTTCTACTAGGTTGACTAGAGGGGCAGGATCACCTCCCTCAGCCTGCTGGCCATGCTCTTCCTAGTGTACCTCAGCATATCATTGGCCTTCTTGGGGCCCATTGCTGGACATGGATAGTTGTCATGGACAGTTTGCTGTCCACCAGGATCCCCAGGTCATTCTCTGCAGAGCTGCTATCCAGCAGGTCAGCCCCCAGTTGATACTTGTGCCTGTGGTTATCCTTCCCTAGCTATAGGACCCTGCATTTGCCTTTGTAGTACATCAGGGAGTTCTTCTCTGCCCATTTCTCCAGTCTGTCAAGGTCCTTCTGAAGGGCTGCACAACACTCTTGTATCAGCCACTCCCAGCTTTGTGTCATCAGTCAACTTGCTGAGAAGGCATCTTCCCCTTCATGGAAGTGAATAATAAATAAGTTAAACAATACTGGGCCCAGTATTGAACCTTGAGGGACACTTCTAGTGACAGGCTCCCAAACAGACCCTGTGACAATGATTTGGACACTATAGAATTTGACATCCAGACAGTTCTCAATCCACTGCCCACTCATCCAATTCACACTGCCTAAATTTGTCTATGAGGATTTTGTGAGAGACAGTGCTGAAAGCCTTTCTAAATGTAGACAATATCCTGTCGACAATATCGTTTCTAAAGGTATCAGGTTTGTCAAGCATGATTTATCTTTTGTGACTCCATTCTGGTCCTGATCACCTCCTGCCCACATGGATAGAAATGGCCTCCAGAATGAGGTTCTCCATCACTTTTCCAGGAACTGAGATGGTTGGCTGTTCTCTGTGCAGTCATTCTTGCCCTTTTTGAAGACCAGTGGCATTTCATTTCTTCCAGTCCTCAGGCACCTCTCCTGAACTCCATGACCTTTCAAAGATAATGGTGAGCAGCCTTGCTGTGATTTCCACCAGCTCTCTCACTCAAGGATGCATTCTGTCAGGGCCCTTGGACTCACGGATATCAAGTTTGCCTAGATGATTCTAGCCTGAGTCTGCTTCACCAGGAGTCAAGAAGAATTGGGTTAGAGTCTGTCTGTCTTCCAAGTTTCCTTTACCCTGGTCTGCTGGATTAGAATTTTCTGAGGGATGATCTTGTCAGTGAAGACTGATGCAAAGAAAGCATTCAGTAAGTCTGCCTCCACTGCATCCTTTCTTACCAGGTTTCCTCCGCTAGTAATGGGCCCACATTAACCTTTGTTTTCTTTTTATTACTGATGTACTTGGAAAAGTAGATCAGTACAAAAGTACTTCTTGTTGGCCTGGATATCCTTGGCTAGATTTAATTCCAGGTGAGCCTTGACCTTTCTACTTACTCTGACAACCTCTCTATATTAATTCCAAGTAGGCTGGCCCTGCTTCCATCTTCTCTGGGTTTTCTGTTTGTGCTTGAGTAATGACATGAGTTCTGTGTTCATCCACACAGGCCTCTTGCCCCTTTGTTTGATTGGGATACATCATTCTTGAGCCTGCAGGAAGTTGCTCTGTCCCATAGGATTCTTCCAGGAAGATTCCTGAAGAGGTTAGCTCTCCTGAAGTCCATGTTTACAATCCTACTTGCTGCCTTGCTTCCCTCTCATCTGATACTGAACTCCACATTCTCATGGTCCCTTCAGTGGTATCTGCCCCCAGCCCTCACTAAATACTGAGATGAGTTCAATTGTTTAGAGCACAGTGCTGATAAGACCAGGGCTGTGCGTTCAATCTCTGTGGAGACCATTTACTTAAAAATGGAACTTGGTGATCCTTGTGGGCTTCTTCCTACTCAGGATAATCTCTGATTCTCCAACAAGGCCTTCTCTCTTATTAGGGTAAGGTTAAGCAGTGCATAATTCCTGGTGGGATTCTCCCCTACCTGAAATAGGAAGTTGCCATTACTGCTTTCCAGAAGCCTCCTGGATTGCTTGTGTTTTGCAGTGCACCCTTAACTCCAGCTGATATAAGGGCAGTTAAGAACCAATGTTTCTGACTTAGAGGCTGCTTTGAGCTGCCTGTAGAAGGCCTCATCCACTCTCCTTCTCTTAATCAGGGAGCCTGTAGCACACACTCACAATAGTGTCACCCTTACTAGCCCCCCTTTTATCCTAACCTATAAGATCTCTACACACTCTTCAGACACAGAGCTAAATATATTCCAAGTGTCATCTCATGTGGAGGGCAACTCCACAGTAGGGCATATAAGTCTTCATGATAGAGCTTTCCTTTCCAAATTCCTTAAACCAAATCTGAAACCAAGCTAATTACATCTTCTGCCTGCACATGCATAATCATAAACACAAATTTCACATATATTTTGGTCTCTTGGCAGCAGTCTAATGAACTAGGAACTTAAAACTAATTGCTTCTACAAGGAGATTATGAAGATTGAGGAAATCACTTCAATGGCATATATTGATTTATCTTAAGTTCAATAACACAGATATAATTTTAATATGAATAGTGCTCAGTACTTTTTCTGTTAAGGATGCACCATTACTCTCATAAAAAGCAATGATGGCTGCATTAACAATGAGCAGTACTCCCTTTTGATAACGATTTTAATCATTCTAATATTCATACTACAGTTTTTGTAAGTAATGAGAGATATTTTCCTTCACTATAACCAAAACTGAACTTTACAATCAAGAAAACATGGATTGGATATTAAGTTGTTTGGCTCAGATACGCATTTCTTTGAACCTGGTATGAGCAACCCTTTATTATGTACACAATATGTCTTTTCATGTAGGTGTAATTGTTTCATAACTATAATTTACAGATTCACACAGATTCAAAATCCTCTTGCTTTTAAGCATTGTGTTTCCTGATGATATTGTAAATATGTTTTTGTTCATTTCTTTGAAGAGAAAGGAAGTGAAGACATCCTTAGCAGAAAAAATGGTCAATCTTATTACCTTCACCCCAGCAAGGTTACTTTAGATTTCACCCCTTATCAAAATCCTTACATGGTACTTTGGAGTCTTCAATGATGGGTGTCCTTTTTAAGTGGCTGTTCCTTGACCCCCACTTGTGAGTAAGTGCAATATCATTGTTTTGCATAACTTCTGCTTTGTCAGGCTTGCGGAGCTAAACTGGCATCCTGCTTGAATTTTGCCTTACTCATATTTGCCTGACTTTCATCTTTCATCTATTTCTCCAAAATAGAATAGTTGTGCTGTTCTGCTCTAGTTCTACTGTCCTTATTTGTGTCAGTCCTTCTTCCTTTCAGCAGCCGTGGAGGCATGTGTGTGTGTCTGTGTGTGTGTGGTCACTCCTGCTGCTTGCTGCCTCCTCCTGCCACCCACAGGACTCAGTTGGTGTCAGTGCAGAGTTGGACCCACTGCCAGGATGCTGAGGGGAAGGAAATGGACTCACTGGTCACCGAACAATAGTGCCACTTGCCCTGCTGGTCCCAGCTGCAGTTCTGGAGCTGTCACTTCAGCACTGTTTGGCTTGGGAATGGCCCTGCTGCCTCTCCTCACTGCCTGGCTCTGCAGACATGTCCTGGAAAGGCTGGTTGTGTGGTGCCAGGGTCTGCCCTTGACTTCAGTGAGCCAGACAAAATGGATCCCTTTCCAGTTGTGGCCATGGATTTTCCCTTCCAGAGCCACACCAACGGCTGTAACATGAATGGTACCTGAACAGACAGCACAGAAACCCTCAACACCTTTGTCTCTGTACCCAAGACACATAGTAAAGAATATTAGTGAATTAAATGTTCACATATTTTGTGCCCTTTTACCCTTATATCCCTTTTTCTGTCACAGTATTTCTGTCCTTAGCAAACTCCTATCTTTTCTGACAGTGCCAATGACCAAGGTGACTTGCCATGTGGGTGAATTGTCAATGCTATATTTGTTTTGTCTGGCTAGCCAGAAAGTAAGGCGAAAATTTAGAATGCAATATTTTATTTTCTCCCAACTTATTCTCAGCTAAGGCTGTTACTGTCTGACCAATCAGTGACTTTTTCTGTATTCAGAGAAGATTAATTGTCATTGAGATCTGTCAATTTTGACTGAAATTATACAGTAGAGGAAAAAAGTGTAGGGGAAGGAGAACTGATGGATATGCAGAAACCTGATAAGCACTGAATGTCTTACCCAGGCTAAGAAAATGAATGAAAACTACATGATCTATTATTGCCCACTTTCACAGCATAGATTAGGAACCATTCTATAATTGCTTTTGGTATGATACAGTTCCAAATGTCAATGAAACAACAATTGGCTTTTTAACCTAAGTTGACTATCTAACTAACTTGACTGTCTGTCTGAAATTCCCTGTTTCATGTTTAGATGCTTCAGTTCTTAAGAAATGGTCTTCACATCTTTTCTGATGTATAGTAAAGGAGGTAAACACTTCTCTCCCGTGCATGGCTCCCTCAAATCTGTTTGGTCACGTAGCTGAAGTCAGTGAGTCAATGGCTTTAGAAAAAGAAAAAAAAGAACCATTACTCTTCAAGTGAATTTCAAGCCTATTTTATCTATTGGCTGATGAATTATCTGACATGTGATAAATGTTTGTATAAAGAAATAGCAGGAGGAATGCACATAACCATCTTCGTAACTGAACATGCTATTTACCCAGTATTTAAAAAACTTTAAAAAGTTTTATGTAACATACTGGTGTAGGTATTTTTGACTACTTGACAGCATTACATTACAATACTGAAAAGGCAAATCTGATGCACTCTATTCCCTAGTGACAAAAGTACAAGTGTATATATATACACTTACTGTACTAATTAAATGTCATCAAATCAAATACCAATATTCAAGATTGTTTAATCCAGAGAAGACTTTTTTGGTGTTTCTGTCGAAGCAACAAAGTTTTCAAACTGTTAGCAGCCTGCATTTTTTGCCAGTTTAGCTTAGAGAGACGTTTCTTTTTGCTGGAGACCTGAGATCAGAAAATAACCACGTTTAGGCACCAAAACTCAGCAAATAAATTTGAACTTATTCTGTCACACTTTCAATAAATCTCATCAGTTCCTAGTGGACTCAATGATGTATTGTGCTGATAGTTCCATCGAGCATTTGATTTATGTCTAAATATTGACTTAAAACTTTGCATAAGAAAACTAGGTAAATAAGGAAAAAGAAGTCTCCCAAGCCATTTGAAAATATTCACCCTAGTATTTGCCTGGTTTGTTGTCTTTACAGGTCAAATCCATTAAAATGAAAAAGGCCAGTCTATAAATTAAAAGCTCGATTAGAAAATTGAAACTGGAACATTTGGGAAAATATTTTAAAAAGGGCTTGAAACCCTTGAATTGAAAATTCCTGAACTCTCAGATGAGAATCATCTTAGGCAGAGATGGAACTATTCATATGGCTTTCTTAACTGTCTTCTAGGTGCCAGGAACATTTTTGGATAAAATCAATTGCTCAGCGGCTAGGTAACAATACTGCTTGAAAGCATCTATGAAATGGAATGCTTGTATTCTGAAGCTCTTTTGTCTGAAGGGATCCTTTCTCTAGAGAAGTAACAGTTTTAATTTCTGCTTTCATCTCACCAGTCTTTCTGGTTTTCTGTTTGACCACATTCATAACAGAAGATATTTTCCCAGTTTATTTATTCGGTATTTCTTTCATATAAAACTACCTTACTTAGTCTTAGAGGCAAATCTTTTGAAGCTTTAAGGATAGTTAAGACCAACATGAACCTACAAGTGGCAATTTTACTCCTCTTTCTCTTCCACTCTGTTGAAGGGATAAAAGACTTTCAGGGAAACACCTGGTGTGCCCAAGTTAGTCCCCTGCTTTGAAGTGTCCCTGAAAGAAGGAGTACCCTGTAAGAGAGTTTAGTTTTGTTTGAAGACATTAATGTCTCTGGAAAAATAGACTTTCTATTAAATTAATGTTTAAGGATGAACTTTTGTTGGTGGTTTCTGTGTATTTGCTACAATGCTTTCCAAAAAACATCCTTTTATTGATAACATGTTGAATAGGCAGTGTATTTGCAGGATATAGTCATTGTCTTCTGCACATTTGTTGAAAATGTCCTTAGTAAAGGTAAAATGTTTGTATGTGCTAGACTCTCCAGGAATATGTGCATGTGGCTGGAAAAAACACTGTAAAAAAGTAAACACAACTGTAGTTATTGAGGTTTAAATTCTCATGAAGCAGTAGCGCAACTGTTTATTTCTGGATATGATTTTAAAATTTTTTAATATTTCATGGTGCTCAGATTCAACAATAAAGCAATAAATTCAGTTTTCTTTCTGTTATCATACTTGTTAAAAAAGTTTTTCTGCTTTAAAACTAATACAGAGAGCACTTTAGCCAAAGCTTTTTACTTTGTACTTTACATCCAGCTACAGAATACTGACTGTTGTCTAAAAGACTGGTATTAACTGATACATTGTCAGTTGTGGCTGAAATGCAAAGTAATCAAACATACAGCTTCACTTTAAACAATAGGTTATTTTTTTTGTTTGAAAGCCAGATATACTAATGCTCATTTCTGGGCAATGTTTCTTATGCAGCCAAGAAGCAGGCAGAGAATCAGCTACAACTGCCTCAAATCGAGTCTAGGAGACAAATGTAAACTGTTGTCATGGTTTAAGCCCAGCTGGAAATTAAGCCCCATGGAACTGCTTAGGTACCCCCACCCAGTCCAGTGGAAGAGACAAAAGGCAGAGATCCAGAGCTGAGATAACAATCACTTACTGCAAATAGCAATAAGATAAAACCAGCGCTAATATTAATAATGAAAGTAAAAAAGAGAGTGATTTACATACAAAAAATGCTCACTGAGCCATCTGACCTGGTCTGGTGCCATGTGTCCCTCTGAGACAAAGAACAAAATGGCCTCATCCCTTCTACATGCATGTTTGTTCCCTCCCAGTCTTGGACATTGAAAAACAAGATGGGACAAACTGCTCCATTTGCCATTCTGTCCCCCAGAAAAGGGTAAAATTCCCACAGATCCCTCTTGACCCCCTTTTTTCCTCCACCCAAAGTCATACCTCCTTCTTTTCAAAGGTAAGTATCCCTTACTTCTGTCCCCCAGTGATGATGCGGGTAATATAGAGCAAGAACCTAGACATGCCTGTATGGCCGAAGGCTCTGTCCCCTCACATCCTTTGCCAAAACACATGTATGTACAGGACAAAGTGCTCTGAGCACCACTGGAAATTAACAAGTTAAAAGTTCATTCACTGTGTCTCATTTACTTAAGCCATTTTGCTGTGCCATCGCATTTTGAAGGACATGGCAAGTACTGCAATATACAAACCTGGAGCACATCTCCTCTTACTCTTACTTATAGACTTCCTGTCTGTTTCTAAAAAGGTTGGCTTTATTAAGAACACAAATGTGGTTGAATTGCTGTCACCAATTCCTGCAAACATTGTATGCTGTGGCTCTTGACTTCAATGAAGACCTCTTTTTGCTGTACTGGTGACATAAATCACCAGAGCTAGCAGAAAAACAAGTATAATTGTGACTATCAGCCCAGTTGTGTGAACTTGCTTAGCTGAATTAAATGGCAAATATAATCTGGTGTCCTAGGAGCAGAGAAAGCAGATTTGATTTCCCTTCTAAAAATGTCAGCGTTCTGCTACTATTTTGAACACACACTATGCCCATTTCAGTCACAATTCTGTTGGTTATAATTTTGCTGGTATTTGTTGGAGGTCTCACCATGAACCTTTGCACACAGCTTCTCATGAGAACCTTCCCAGATGAAGTAAGGGAGGCACTCAGGGGCTCGGGCACAAAAGGGTGAGCATGGTGTAACCCACTACTGTGTTAGTAAAAAGGCATAGCACTTATGTCCAGAGGGATGAAACCATGATGGCACCATAAGAACACAAGAATTCATGTTCAATTAAGAAGAGTGAATTCTGCTTTAAAGAACTGAGCTGTGTATTCAACACTTTGCCACAACAGTTTTTGGCCTAGTGTTGTGTTTTCTTGTTAATAAGATGCAAGAACTTGGAGTGGTGTGCTATAATACAGAAGCTGGAGTCATTGATAAAAAGAAGAGTCCACAATGGTAAAAGTCCTCATAAAAGGAAAAAAATCCACAACAGTAAACTTCTGATTTAGCAAAATATCTACATATCTAAAGCCACATATTAACACATACAGGAAAAACACCTGTCTTTTCAGTCAAAGGCTTGTCACAGTTTACTAGAGATCAAATATATACTCCTATAAATTACTTGATACCATAATAAATTTCCTATGCCTCTCTATTTTCTACTTTCTCTACAGGAATTATATTGTCACAACAACAGCAAATTATTGTCACAAAATTTAGAAATTTCTTATGGTCATCTACACTGACATTGTCAAGGTTTGCATTAGGCAAACAAGGGATCAGAGAAAAATTTTCATGAAAATGGCTTGAAACAAGTCCATGGGTGACACAGCTAATCTTGACTGAAAATTTAATTCTTGCATTTGCCAGAGCAAACACAAGAAGTCCTAAAGGAGGCTTTTTTTTTAATGTCATGGAAAAAATCAGTCAAAAACATAAAAAATAAAAAGGGAAATTAGAATTATAGGCATATGACTACAAATTGCCATTCCTAACCTTGCAGTGAGATCAATATTTACTGTACCTAAACTCTGGAGTACAGCCAAAGAGCCGGGGAAGGACCACAACAGAGACTGAATGTAAAGCAGTGATCTTGAATCAGTGTCCTTTGCTTTCATTGGTAAGCTCTCCATTGCTGTTAAATGTACTCTGGAATTTTACAGAGGACTTTTGAGTTCTTTTCAGTGCGCAGAGTAGGATACACTGATCAGCTTGAGCAATTGAATCCTCTTACTCCTTAATTGTTGAGTTGCAAATTAGCTATAAGAAAATGATGAATTTTCTTGCTGGTTTACTCTTCTCATCAAGGGAATTTTGTGAAATGATAGTAAAAAGTCCATGGTTATCTCTACTAAAATAACTTTAATAATTTATGATCCAAATATTAAAATTTTTAGAGAGATGCCCAAAATGACATTTGAACAAGACCATATGCTGAAGACACTAGCACGGATTTTTACTGAACAGTAAATGTGACGTAGATGGAGATAGAAAGAAATAGAGAAAACCAAGAGAAGGAATGAAAGTAGGAAGGTATATAGTCACCATTCATTGGATCCCACAACAAGGCTTGGTGTTGCAATTGCAATGTCTGGTGGTTGCTGTCCTGCTCTGTCAGGGGTGGGGGAAGCCCTGTCAAAATGGTGGGGTAAATCCACAGAACAGAGGGTTCAGGTTCAGGTGGGAATGTCCAGGTACCTTCCCTGAGGGGTGAGGAGCTGAATGAGGTAATGTTGTGTATCACAGGACTGTTCAGTGAGGCCTTCTGAGGCCAGCTGCCTACATCAGAGCAGCTGAGTCCATCACAGCCATCATGGCCCATCAGCAGAGCTGAAGACCTGGGAGTGAATGTCTGGGTACTTTTCTGGCAGGGGAGTTTTCAGGCCTGATCTCGCTTTAATAAGGACAAAGAGACAATACCCCACTTCCAGAGTTCTTCCCTCACCTTGCTCAGCATTGAGTTTGTAGCCTGAGGTGGTGGGTGTGCTCTGCCCTCTGCACCTGAGTGGTTACTTTGCACTTCAGCAGCTTGACTCCTGATTGTTTAGCCATCACCATTCCAGGAAGTCTGCAAACCACCTTCCCAAGACTAGGAGGTGTGTGGTGGGAAGTGTTTGTTTAGGGAATAGAATGTTTCTCTTATTTCTGTATGAAGTCTCGAGCTCTTAAAGACAAGAGATATTTTTCATGACCTTGAATTATACATTTTTTACACTAAACAAGAGAACTTGATGACTTCCTCCATCTGGGAGAATGTCCAAATGAAAATGACTATCACTGATGTCCTTCTAACTTTGTTAGATGTTCTTTATTTTCTGGCCAGTCTGTCTTTCGTGTTGGATATAGTTGGTCCTTTCCTCATGTCTGCCACACAGCTGCCCAACAGCAGCACATTACCACCAGGGAAGGAATGAATTTTTCTGCATATGGCCAAAAGCATTTGCAAAGCACAAGTAAAAGCTTGCTTTTAAAGAGTTTTTCTGTATTAAAAAGATTTATATAGTTGAAAATGCATATAGAAAAATGCTACTGTTTTTTCCTCTTGAAAAGTGATTCTGCTGTCTGCAATGGAGATACCCTGTATTTACCCTGGTGGGTATCAACTGTACTGTTCTCAGTGTACAAGTCAACATTCAAAAGCATAAGAATCTTAGTCATTACTTATTGCACTGAGATATTATAATAAGCATTATGGCAAAATGCCAGTTCAGGTATTTTGATAGCTAAATTTCCTTCATAGTTTCAGCTGAGTATGGTCTACTTCCTTATTTTCTGTCTTGGGCTGCCTCTGACAAGGACAGGCATGCTAACAAGGAAGATGGATAGGGTGTAAGATTGTGGTTTGCCTTCATAATGTCTCTAGGACCATGAAGAGATCCAGAAGGTTCCTAAAAGATTACTAAACACCTGGATCATAAGCCCATGGTACACGTACAAAAGAAACCAACTAGGAAAGGTGTCCTCCTTGATTTGTTGCTTTGATTTAATTTGTCAGCAGAGAGGGTCTCATGGCTGAAATGGTTATTGGTGAATGTCCTGGCCACAGATATCATGAAGCAATCATGTTTATATTTGGTGGCAACCCAGAAAAAGGGTCAGAAAAACTTCAGCTCTAGTTATGAGGAGAGAAGACTTAAGGTTACTCAGGGAACTACTTAATGATGTCCTCTGGGAAAATGCCTTCAAAGGTGCTGGGATCCATCAGTGGTGGCAACTTTTTAAGGCTCACATCCTAAAAGCACAGGAGCAGAGAATTTCAGAATGTCAGAAGCCAAGCAGAAAAGGCAGAAAGCTGGCTTGCATGAGCAGGCATCTTCTTCTGAAGCCAAGGCAAGAAAATAGAATGTACAACCAGTGGAAGCAAGGTCAGGTGACATGGGAGGAATACAGAGATGCTGCTTGCCACTGGGAGAAACTTTATGCAGACAAAGCCCAGCTGGTACTGAAGTTAGCTAGTACTGTGTGGGACAAAAAAAAAGAGTTTTTTAAAAAAAAGTCTATAGCTAAAGGCAGTTCAGTAATGACTTTGTCCTGTTTGAGGAGGATGAGGATGATGGCCATACAAACAGGGACAAGGCAGAGAAATGTATTACTTTGCTTCAGTTCCTCAAAACTAAAGACAGGCTGTGGGAGTGCCAGTGTATTGAGCTGAAGGATGTGAGGGTATGAGGAATATCTTCTGACCTGAGGCTGTGAGAATGATAAACACCCAGTTACTCCTGAACTTGTGCAGGATTTGCTGCTCCAGATGGTTGTTGACTGGTCACTTGGGAATCCCCAGGGCTCCATCCTATCACCAGTTCTCTTTCTTCTTCTTAATGAATAACTTGGATGTAGGACTGCAAGGTATACAGAGTAAACTTGCTGAGAACAATAAACTGGGAAGAGTTGTCCACTCCGTCAAAGGCAGAGAGGAGTCAGTGCAGAGGGACCTCAACAAATTACAGGCCTGGCCAATCAGCAACCGTATAAAGTTTAACAAAGACAAGTACTGGATTCTTTCTGCACCTGGGATGAGACAGCCCTGGACATGTGTACAGACTGGGGGGAATGAGAGGCTGGAGAGCAGTGCTGTAGGAAAGGGACCTGGGGGTCCTGGTCAGTGACAAGTTGAACGTGAGCCAGCAGTGCCCTGGCAGCCGGGAGGGCCAAGCGTGTCCTGGGGGGCATCAGGCCCAGCATTGCCAACCAGGCAAGGGAGGGGATTGTCCTGCTGTGCTCTGCTCTAGGGCAGCCTCACCTCAAGTGCTGGGGGCAGTTTTGGGTGCCTCAACATAAAACAGACATTGAGCTGTTAACATTTAAACAAGGATGGTGAAGGGTTTGGAGCAGAAGCCATACGAGGAGCAGCCAAGATCCCTTGGTCCAACCCAGAGAAGAAGGGACTGAGGGGAGGCCTCATCACTGTCTTCTTCCTCATGAGGTGAAGTAGAGTGGCAGGGATCAATCCCTCCTCTTAAGTGACCAGTTATAGGCCTTGAGAGAACAGCATTAAGCTGTGTTGAGGGCATTTGGCAGGACATTAGAAAAAGATTCTTCACCCAGAGAATGACTGAACACTGAACAGGCAACCCAAAGCCTGTGGGACAGCACCAAGCCTGCCAGAGTTCAGAAACATTTGGGCAACATTCTCAGGCACATGGTGTGATTTTTGGGGTTGTCCTGTTCTGGGCCAGGATGTTGACTTTGATGATCCATGTGGGTCATTTTCAAATCTGGATGTTCTAAGATACTAAGATTCTCTGATTCTTTGACTTTTTTTTTTTTTTTAATACCAAAATGTCATGGTCTTACAAAAGAGACATACTCAGATAAATGTCAAAACAGATCACTTTCATTTTCCCCTTTAGGTGAGACATACATCCTTTTCCTCACAGGAGCTATTTAGCGCAGAAAAGCAGGTTCAAAAGCCTCACGCGTCCAGTATGAATCTTATCAGATCCTTAACCAGTGGCATTGCTTCTGTGTCCTGTAATAAATCAATGCTACATTGTGGCTTGACTGAAATGCACTGTAGTTTTCTGTCATGTCCATTATATATTTTATATATAACTTGAAGTCAGATACCAATCACAGATTATAGGGTTTTTGTACTGCCTTCAATTACATTAGTAAAGCCCATGGTGAATATTTCTGTTAAAATTTCTGTTGGTCTGTGTTCATCAACAGGGAAATATTGCTGAATTTTAAATTAATACCAACACACTGGTTGTGTAACTATTTCATGCTGTTAATTTCCCGAGCAAATATAATAAATTTTATTCTTTGAATGTATTATGTTTGTGTTTCAATCTGTATTCTTGTAAAGAAGGCATATTTTGCATGCATTTTTTTTCCTTATATTTTTAATAGGACTGATAACACTCTAAGTTCACCTGCTAGCCCTTGCTGGGCTAATTATTATGAAATAATTGAGAGCTGTAGAATCATGAAGATTGTCAGGAGGGAAAGAGAAATGTAGTGTACATCACCTGTACAATAAACTAGTAGCAGAATCTGGAATTAGTGCTCTCACCATGGAATTACAGTACAATTTCATAATGTAGGATACCTCAACATCATTTTTGTGGGCTAGGTTCTGTCTATTTCTGGTCACCAGCAGCGCCAAATAGGTAAATACTATTTGGTGCTGCTGTAAAAGACTTACCAATTGATTTAAAACTCTGCTGGCTGTTGATGCTTTCAATTGATATTTACAGAGTTTTGTATAAGAACTAAACAATAATAAAAAAAGCAACTTCTTTTAGTACCTCTGGGAGGAGAAATGTTGTAAACTCAAATTGAATTTAACAGTTAAGGAGCAGTTAAGGAGACTTAGGATCTAATTTCCTTTCTCCCTGCACCACCAATATGGGTTGCATTTACCTCTTACTACAAAGCCTTAACAGGTGCTTTTTAAAGAAGGAATTTTTATGTATCTTACATGTAGCTGGCAAGAGTTATTTCTGTCACTTTATATGAAGACTTGTTTAGATGGATAGCAAGCCCAGTAATTTTCAGTGCCCAGGGCAAACCCTCATATGTCCCTTTTGCCATCCTTTAGGTTTTGCAGTAGATGCTCAGAAGGGTGAACATTAATTCTTCCTAAAGTTTTTCAAAACCCTTGGTTTGCATTTTCATTAATGCAACTTGAGGTAAGCTCATCACGGTTAAACAGTAGAGACAACTGAATTATATTTAAAACTACTCAGAGAAAAGGGTTTTTTCCTTCAAAAAGACGTGCTCCTGATCAACATAGCACTTTTAGCCAGTGAAAAGGCAAAAGAATTTATTTGGCACATATTGTAGCATGGGTCCACACCAGGTAATAATTAGCATTGACTCCATGCTTCCAGAAGGCAGATCAATTGCTTTATTATACTATACTCTACCATACTACACTACATTAATAAGAAACTCATTGCCAATACAGACAGACCAGATTGGTCCTTGATTCCAGACCACCATTACCATTGGCTAATTAAGAAATCACCCTTTGGTAAACAAACCTCCATAACACATTCCACATCACAACAACGGGTGCAGCAAGTGGAGATAGGAATGGTTTATCATTCTTTTCTCTGATCTTCTCACAGCCTTCCCCAGGACAATGCCTGGGGAAGTTGTGCCTGCTGCTCTCTATGAAGAGAGCTGCGGCCACAGGCACTTTGTGGAAAATAAATACAGGCAAAAATTCTACCTAAAACCAAATTACCTATTACTACTGTGAGGCCTGGGGAAAGATACACTTTGATGTATCTTTCAGTGTAAATTTTGCTTCAAAAAGAGAGAACACTACTCAGTCAAACCCCAACGTCTGTCACTACTGTGAGTGACTGATATCTTAATCACAAACTATTTGTTTCAGAATGGCTACAGGGTTTAAACCAACACAAATATTCTCAGAAGTCCCTTTACAATGCAAGTTTCTGCAGATCAAAAAAAAATCTTTTTTTTTTTTTCCTCCAGGTAAATTACAGAGAACAGGTGCAGTATCACTCAGCTGTGCTGTACAACCAATAGCATATAACATCAAAAGTAGGTGGTGACATGGTATTTTCTGCTACTCTTTCTCTGTAGGAATTCTGACTTTTCATATTTTTGTCTTCCAGTAGGATTTACTGTGTCATTGGGATTATTTTTTCTTTCCTTCCTTTTTTTTTGGAGTTTGACTCAAGGCTTGAGCTCCAGATGTTTTATTATTTTCATCTCAGATTGCTGGCACTTGCTTTCTGCCCACAGTTGTAAAGCTGTGGGTTTCTGTCTTCTTGGTTCCCTGTTTGGAGGCTGGATTATCGTTTGCTTGGCAGGGGTGCCTGTAGGCATGTGGGATGGGTGCTGCTGCATGAGGATCTGCAGTTTTGGAAGCTGTTTGTCAGAAATGCTTGGCAGCCCCTTCTGGCTTCACTAATGTGCTAGGACCCCACAGGCATCTTTAAAGATGAAAGGAAAGAGCTTAGCAGTTGTCCTAATTGCCAAATCCTGATTGCATCCCAGGTCACACTGCTTTGCTTCTTCATTCCTTCAATGGAGACTAGAATGCTGACTAACCAGTTATCCCCAACTCAATCCTTTCCCTTTCTCATTTTGGAGTCACCCAGCTGTCATGTCCCACTATTCCTGTATTTTCTGTTGGTTACAGAGGTTCTCAGGCACAGCACACCTGACACTGCAAAGTATTGCAGGGCCATGGATGCTGTAAAGCTACTGAGCTGCTGACTGGCACTACACTGTCCCTCTAATGACAGGAGCTGGAATGTGTGTGCAGGGGGCCTCTGCCTCCTGCGCAGGTCACCAGAACCATCAGAAGTTAATTACGTTGGAAAGCAGGAATTGTAGAATAGCAAGAACTCATGCTCCACCAGAAGACATCAGCATTCTTATTAATACTATTGCCAGTAAGGCAAAGAAAATTGGAATGAAAGGAATTGCTGTCACTTTCCCATATATGTAAAATGAGCAGTAAAGAAACCATGTTGTTACAGCTGGCAATCATTAGCACTGGCAACACAGGATTGTCTTGACAAAATTATAGTAGTAATAAACAATGTCTTACCTTAAATAGAAGTCTTCTGCTTTTGAAGCTTGCTGCTGTTACTTACACAGGAGGTTGGGCTTTGCTAGTTTTTATTGGACTCAAAGTCTTTTGTTGTGTGCTGCTAGGATTTAGTGAGGTTTTTCTGTCGGCATTTCCTCTTCTAAAATGTAATTTAGTTAAATAATTAAAATGAAACATTTTTCTGAGAACATACTTGTTGCTACAAAAAAGAGACCATGAGAGAAAAAAGTGATAAAAATTATAACATTTCAAAAATAATCACTAATAATCATATTAATTAGCTGGCATTTCCTACTACTTTTAAATACTTGAAATGCAATGTGTTTGATGACTGAGATTCATGGTAAGCTCAAGGTTTTTCAGTTCTGGAGAGATGAATTCTGCTAACTCAAACAGAGGGACTGGTATGTGGTTGGAGCTACTCTTGCTATAAGGGAAAGTAAAGGCATCACCAGGGAAAAAGAACGGGTGGGAGTGGGGTTGACTTGTGGTACATGGCACCTCCAGCTGCTCTCCCAGTAGCAGCAGCAGTAAAACTGACTTCTTTTACTTGGGAGAGCCAAAGCAAGCAGGAGGCCAAACTCACTGTACTCTCCACGCCCACTACCTGCAGCCTCAGGAAACAAATTTTATGCATTCCTCTAAAGAGGAACAGACATTTATAGAAGGAAGGTGAGAAGGACTGTCTAGATATTTCATTATATATCAACTTATATGGAATCTATCTGATCTCTTGGTTTTAGGTTCTGGGTTTTTTTTTAGAATCCAGCATTTAGACTTCAGTATTCATATATAATTTTTATTAGTAGCCTCTGGACCAATTAAGAACAAACACTAGCTATTGATGAGTCATTCTCTGAGCTCTTTCTTTTCTCCATATTTTTCACTTCTAGAATTATGAGGAATTTAGCTACCTCAACTTGTTTCTGTTAATAGGCAACAGAGTTTAATTCAGCATAGACCTGGAAAGTGTTTTCTGGTTTACCCACTTATTGTTGTCACCAGAGATACTAGGCTGGAATTTTCAGCAGGGACCACCTGAGACCCACTTCTCCATGGCATTCTAAAGTTGACACACTTGACATGAAAAAGAGAAAGAGCTGTTAACAGAGAGTTTGAGAACAGTTGGAACCTGAAACAAGTTCTTACTGATGATCCAACACCACCTGAATTTGATAATTCCTTTTTTTTGGGTAGATATATTCCCAGAAATTACTGGGGTGAAAATTAAACCTTTTGTTTATGATTGCCAAGGTGGGTTATTCCATTGGAGGCTTTTGTTTGTTTGTTTTTCTTGTGTTTCTGTATTTTTCTTTTTAAAAATAGCTACTTTCATTCTTTTGCCCATAGCTGCATTGTAATTTAGGATTCCCTCTGTGATTTTTATTTTCATCTTTCTGTAAATCCTAACTAAAAAGTAACCAGAAACAATTATTAAGTATATTTGAATATCAGTGTAATCCAAAAAAACCATGGTTGTGGATGATTTCTTTTCAGTCCTATGACAGAGGACTTTCTGAAATATAGCAACATTCTGAATTGAGAACTTAGACAAAAAACCATAAACCAAAAAACTGACAACCCCCCCATTTAAACAATACCTTAGAGATGGAATATTTATCTTTACTTTTGTAACTAAGAAAATGGACTGCTCTTAGCTCCCAGTGGTAAGGGCCTATTACAGCACACAGGAGGTGCCACTGATTCATACATGTTCATAGTATTACTCCAGAACCTTTACCAAACTTTCTCCATGGAGCCTAGTATGGGAAAGATTGTTCCAGCTGATATGGCCTTTTATATTGCCATATCAAAAGCATATCTTGAAATGAAGAGACAAATGCATTTGTTAAGTCTCAAGTGTTGTCATTTTCACCCCCAGGTGAAGGGTTTGAATGCACCCTCAGCAAGTTTGCTGATGATCCCACACTTGGGGGAGTGGCTGCTCCACCTGAGGGCTGTGCTGACCTTCAGCAGGACCTTCACAGGCTGCAGATTTGGGTGGAGGGAACCCCAATGAGGTTAAACAAGGGCAAGTGTAGGGTGCTGCACCTGGTGAGGAATAACCCCAAGCACCAGCGCAGGCCAGGGAGAGCAGCTCTGCAGAGAAGACCAGGGAGTCTTTGCAGATGACAAGTTGATATGAACCAGCAGTGTGCCCTTATGGCCAGGATGACCAATGGTATCCTGGGGTGCACTGGGAAGAGTGTGGCCAGCAGGTCAAGGGAGCAGATCCTCCTTTTCTACTTGGCCCTGTTCTGGGCCCCTCAGTGCAGGGAAGACAAGCAGCTACTGAAGAGAGTCTTGTAAAGGCCATGAAGATGGTAGGGTCTGGAGCATCCTTCTTCTGAGAAGAGACTGTGGGAGCTGGGCCTGTTTAGTCTGGAAAAGAGAAAACTGAGAGGGGATGGCATTAATGTAAATAAATATCTCCAAGGTAGGTGTCCAGACTCTTTTCAGTGGGGCCCAGTGACAGGAACAAAAGCTAAAGCCTGCTCAAGAAGTTCCACCTCAGCATGAGGAAGAACTGCTTTATGTTGAAGGTGTCAGAGCACTGGTACGGGCTGCTGAGAGAGGTCATGGATTCTCCCTCCCTAGAGACATTCCAAGCTCACCTGGATAAGTTCCTCTGTGGCCGGCTCTGCATGACTGTGTCTTGGCAGGGGTATTGGAGTAGATGAGCACTAGAGGTCCCTTCCAACCCAAACAGTTCTGTGATTCTGTGAAGCGTGCAGGTGAAGGAGACATACAGTGAAATCCAAGAAATATTATTTTTCCAGTTCCCCATCAAATCATAAGAAATATGAAAAGGAAGGAGAGAACCTCCATGTAAAGTACTACCTGATTTTCAACTGGTTTTGTTTTTGGTTTTTTTTTCCTGGAAAAAGTGGCTTGGAAATATATATCAAAATTGTTTCTTACAGTCTAGTGTATGTTCTCAGTATAGTCAAATTAAAAAAAAATATTGAGAAACAATCCAAACATGTTATTTGGAAGCAAACGTGGAAGAGATGGTTAGGAATGATAATTAGGAGGTAAATGTAGTGCATTTTTACTCTAAAGGTTTGTTATCTACTTAAGTCTGTACAGAATGAATTAGAGATTGTATATGCATAGGTGCAACATTTGTATAATCTTATTAATATGAACTACTTGCTTGTCATCACAAATGGTTTTGTTCTTTCCAGTACCCCTTCAAGTTTAGTTATGAGGATCACAGACTTTTCAATGGGATCAAATAGGAGGCCCATTTTTCAGATGATAAATAGAATTATGAGTCTGCTTCTATTTCTATCCAAATTGATGCTAAGTCTAAGTATCAATTTTCAGAAACTAGGCTTGTGATCCCACAGAACATCCATAGCAACTGAGAAAAGAAGACCATTTCCTGACTACTACTCCTGTGCTTTAACTACAAACCTCCTCTTTGCCTCAAATTGTTGCTCCCTCACTTGCACAGAAAATTACACAAAAGCTTCACTAGGTCTATGACAAAAAATTACATAATTCTGCTTTCCTTCTTCTTTTGTTTATTTACTTAACTGGTGAAATGGAACAAGACAATGATAAATGATCAAACAAGACTAAGAAAGGGAAATGGTAACACTCCAAAAGTTCAGGCTGTTCTACAGAGAAGCTGTCAAATATTTGCAGCTAGACAAATTAATTCTTTCTGAGAGAACACTTGTACACTGAACTTGGCAGGCTGTGAAATTTTAATGCATTTGATCCAATGTATTAATTAAAATGAAGTCCAAAACAATATGTAAGCAAGGAATCACAATTCCTGCAGCTTTATGAGCTTTCTGGAGTGCCCAAGGTAAGGTTTTATTTATTAATCTCTTTATTTATTCATCCATTTTTGAAGAAGCTTTTTTTCCTGTCTTGTGGATCCAAAGATGTTCATTGCCAGACACTTTCTGATGCCAATCCACCTTCACAAAGAGAAAGCCCATTTTCATGAAGAAGTTGTATTTTTCCCTAACAATGCATTTTTGGAGTTGTGCTCTCCACTCTACATATTGCAGAGAATATAAGACTTGTCTTTTCTCTAAGCTAAATAAATTGCTACAATTTCTCCAACACTTTCCTTGTGAAATTTAATTCAAATCTATTTTGACTTGTTTAAGGTATCTAGGTTGACTAGGTCATATATTGCTTGCAACTCCCTTACTTCATGTTGGTGCTCAAAATGTAATTGGGCTTTTCTATGTAAAAACTGGAACTTGCTTGCACTTGTTTTATATTAATATTTATTTTAAAATAGTTAATTTTATATTAAATATTAGTAGAATTAGTTTTATTACATTCTTGGAAGTCACTGAAGTTTTACCAAGAATCAATCTGAAAGCAATCTGAGCACCGAACTCAAATTATTTATTGAATAACTCATCTAGAGTCCCTTTTAAAAAGGAGTCACATAGAAAAGATGAGAGGTGATAGGTGCAAATGACTCCTGGGGAGATTCTGATTGGACACAAAAAGAAAATTTATTTCACAATGAGATCAGCCATTTAGAATGATCTCTCAAGGGAAGTGCTGTATTCCCCAACAGTAGATACTTTTTTGCAGCAGTCAGATTCCAGACATTGTTCTTTAATCCCTCTTTTAGAGAGCATACAGCAGTTCAGGGCAACTAAAAGTGACAAAAATTGATTCCACACCACCCACATATGCAATTTAGTTTATTCCAATTGAATTAAGAGCTTTCCCTGTGAGGTGGTATCGTGCCTGGGCAAAGGATAGAGGCTGAACTGACCAGCTTCTCTCTTTCCAGTGACACATCTTATGGGTGCTACAAACTCTCTTAGATACTGTACAACTTCACTGTGACATCTGAGGTTCTGCATTGAAAGTAGAAACAAAAGTTGCTGCTTCCTTCCTCTCTTCTCAATTTATTAAAAAGCCTAATCATTTAAAAAATGAGTAAAGAATTAAAAAGTGAGAATGAAAATTGAAAAGCATTTACATACAACAGAAAACATACTCAGAGCAGAGCTGGCAGAGACTGCAAAATTTTGGCTGTATTTATGATGCACTATTATATTCTGTATTTTGAGTTGTATTCTAGGTTTATGAGAACAAAACTCTGTAACTCTTTTCAGGTGGTGGTACACCAGTTGAAAGTAGTTTGGGTAAAAAGCTGCAATAATAAAGTCAGAAGGTAACAAAAATATAGAATATTATGGGCAGACAGTGTCAGCCAGGCTGCCATTATATATTTGACAAGTTAGTATATAATTTAAGCTAAAAAATTTAGTGAGATTGCGGGAGTGGGAGATTTCTTTTGAAAGTCTCTGTGTCTCTTGTTAACATTTAAAAAATGAAATATTTTTACTTTCTATTTTAAAATGAATTTTCATTTACCTCATTAAAAAAAAAGGAAAAAAGCACCTACATTCTTGGGGAAAAAACCCCAACAAATAACTCTGAAGCTAAACATGAGCCAATAAGCAGTAATTAATAATTCTGACTTCAATAAGTGGAGAAAACTGGGGATAGGTATTGCTTATACTGTATTGCTCTAGTACAGTAAAATCTACAAACCCTTCAGTTAATTGTTGCTGAAAAGATTTAATGAGATTTTATAGAAATGCTAATTTAAATAGCTAGCATCAGTGAAAATTACCAAAATCACACTTTTTCAAACAGTTCATACATGATGAACGAGCAGACAATAGGCTGACTTTTGAAGCTTATATTTTCTTAAAACAAAACCTGCTGTTGATGCTCACTATGATGTTTTATTCCTCTATAAAGTGACTACTCAAATATGGAGGCTAATCTGTTAGTGACTCAGGTTCAAGTAAGGTAAGTCTAAACACTTCTACCCTGTCATGAACCTAAGTGTTTCATATTTTAATTGACAACATTCACATCGTTGAGCTTTTCATTTAGACTTTGTTAAAATCTGCTCAGAAAGGCAGATGGCTGGTTGTTATTTTTAATTCACAAGCAATGTTAAATATATGCCATATGTTATAGAACTTTTCAGGCACAGCCTTTTGAATGCTATCACAATAAACTTACAAAATTACATAAAAGGGAAATCTGATAGAGAACAACACCATTGCAATTTACATTTTTGAAAAAGGAAATAAAAATGACCAGACTTCCTTCTTGCTAAAATATAATTATTCAAATCACCAAACAATCTTTGGAACATCAAAATTGGTGCAGAAGGGAAGTATTTGTGGGCTTCTGTTATCTGTTCTGCATCTAGGAAAATGTATTTTAATGCACTACATGCATTAACTGAGATGTTTCCTTGTAAAAAAAATGTTCATGATGTTTTACACTACTGTATGTGGCAGCTTCACGTGTAGGTTAGTAATGAAAAAAGATGGGCTGAAGAAAAAATAGTTTTTAGCATAGTTTGAGATCAGAGTTGTTGTCAAAAGATACATTCAAGTTATATCTTCCCTAGAATTGGAGCTGTGGAAGCTGTAGCAGAAATTGTATAGCAACTCTGAAATATTTTCTTTTTCTAAAAACCATAGCTAGTGGATATATGGCAGCCCACAGTCTGCTGTAGCAAAGAAAAGTATGCCAGGTTTCAGCAGCTAGTGGAAGACCCATATTTGAAAACACGGCATCCAGCATGTTCCTGAATTGCATGTGGACTTCTGGCCTGTGAGTTTTCAGGAGCAGCTCAAAGAGACAGACAAGGCAGTGTGTATAATAACAACCTGTTGTATTTAATGTGATACAGACAATGAGATGTCTCCCAGGGAGGGAATAACAACCCTGCAGGTGAAAGGGTTGTTATGGGGAGAATGATGTCTTAGAAAGGTTTCTGTGTGTGAGCAGGGGATGCAACCTCACAAATCCAGTGATTAGCTGTCCCTGAAGCTCTCCCTGGAGAGTCCAACAACCAGAACTGAAAAGGGAGCACATTCAACAGCTCCTGTGCACCCACAGTCAGTCTGGACTACCATGGTGAAAGTGTCAGTTGGGTTGTCATGAGCAAGCATTGTTTTGGTCTTCTGTCTTGCATGGTAAAATTGTGCGGTTCCTGAATTTATTCAGCTGCTGAACACTGCTTGAAGCCACTGGAAGTGAAACTTTAAAGTAATGGTATAAATGTATGTGCAGAATGCCAAGAACATTTCTATATAGTGTGGAGATGGATGAATTATTCATTATGAATTATTCATAACACAATTTTTGACATTTTGCTGGAATAAATTTCCATTTTTTTTAATTATTCACAATATCACCAAATAATTCCTGAACTTTTCATTACCAGACATCAGAATACTTTCATAGGTTCTTGGTTTCTTTCTTCATTACACATCTTATTCAATGACACCTGATTAATCCAGCCACTTCTGTAATTTTTAATATCTTAAGCCACAAATCCAGTAAACTAATGAGATCCAGCACTGCTATGAAGGCTGTTAGAGAAAGTGCAAAACATTTCTTTTTTAGAAATATTTCCTTTTGTAAACACAGATTCACAGAAGTAGATTTGGTTATAATAGATAGGTTTCTAGAACTTGCAGCAATATTATTTTTCAGTATTGTCATTGAGACAACTACCAGTTGAAGTGGTTTCAGAGCTACTGGCTGACATTCACATTTCTTAAACAGAATTGATCTTAATCTGGTTTTCAGGTAAATATGGGACTAGTTAATTAAACTCAGTGAAGACCTATGACTGCACAAGCTGAATAAGAAATAAATTAATTCAGAATCAGAACTCATCTTCAGTGGTGTTCAGCTATAAATAGGGGGAACAAATATAGATTCAGAGCTATACAGTAGTTAGAGTCTAGAAATTGCATATAAAGCTCTACAGAAGAAATCTATATTTTCCAATCAGCCACTTGGTATGCACCTAAGAAGCAAAACTGCTACTGAAACATCAGAGTTTTTGGGACTTATCAGTAAGCAAAACCAAAAAAGGTAAAACATGTCACAACAAGTAGTTCCAGTCAATGAAATGAACTTTAGGTCTTGTGGCAGCTTTAGACTACATCTGCTAAAAGCACTAGTCGCACATAAACTCCCCTAGATGCTCTGGGCTAATTCCTATTTTTGCAAGTTAAGTGGTTGGGTGAATAAAAATAAGAATTTTAAAAAAGTATAAGAAATACAACCTTTTCTTGCCCAGTTTCCATGGAAATGAAAGTGGAAAGACTGCTGGCAGTCAGTAGTCGAGTGTGAGAACTCTCGCTTGCAGATGTCAGTTCCTCACTCTTCACTGAAAACTGCAAGTGTTGGTTAAAAAAATCAGCTGCAAATGATATCTTCAAAACTCTGTGGATTAAAAAAAAAAAAAAGTTGATAAACTAGTTTAAAATGGGAATATTAAAAATGTAAAAGTCTTTACATTTCCATCCACCTGGCTGCTGAGACACTTTCCTTTTATAAGTACAAAAAGTGGTGACTACATTTTCAGTTACTATCTTTTGGATTTCCCTTCGGCTCAACAGTTTGAATTGATCACTTTGCTGACTGTGCTGAAAGCCTTTCCACTTAAAGGAGGCACATGATTTCTTATTGGTTTCATAAAGCACTCATGGATTCTGTTTAGATATGGATTGCTAATATTTACATTAATTTAAACATAACAGAGAAAGGAATGGATCTAGTTTTAATTCAAGATGTGATTGTTTGCATATAATATCTTTCAAGTAATGAATACTAATGTATTTCAAATAAAGATTGAGAAACTTTCTCAGTGTCTTGCAAGAGTCACACAGTTTGGACACAAGTTTACAATTGTTAATTGTTTAATGTAAAATAAAAAAAAAAAAATTCCTTCATATTAAAAAAAAGACCAGAAACATGTTAGTTATAACCAGTGCACATTCTCTATAGCCTGCAAAAACTCAATGCATTTATTCCCCTCTGTATCTCAACAGGCAGTAGTTTACTGTTCTTAAGCACTACATGGAGAATAATGACTCGGAGGGATTTTCCAGAAGATTACAGTCTTAAAGACTGTAAGATGTTTTTTATGTCATACAATATTTATTACAATAAGGCATGATTTTCCCTGGAATGACTGTCTGCTAATGGGCCAAATGAATATGTATTGCCAAATGGGCAAGTAACTCATTCACAAACAGCATCATTAGGAGCTGAGGTAAATAAGCAGCTGATCTTGCTTGTTCTGTACACTGAAGCCTTGAGACTACTTTTCCCTTTTTTCCTTACACATTAATTCAGTTTTTGTGGCTGCTGTGGCAGGTTGAGTATTTTATATTCTCACCTCATTAATCAGGTGTGGGTTACTGTGGAAGATCTATAAATGTCCATTCAGGAGATTGAGACAGTGTAACCCATAACAAACCAGCTGCTGCGCCATGAAGGCTGTGATGGAACCAAGACCTTGGTAACACACCACAAATATAGTGAGGCATCTGTGAGGGAAGCAGCATCACTTATACAATGAACAAGGTTATCACTTAAACCATGTGAATATAAGAGAACAAAAAATGATATTGTAGTAAACGTTCTGATTGTATGGTAATGAGTATAGCAGAATTTAATACACAATATCTCCCAGTCTCTGCTTCATGGTCTGACCTAGGGAAACTCTTCTTTCAATTTTCTGAACTGATGCAATATACAATTATAAATTTTTATTTTTCTCATTTTAAATTATAAAAGAAAAATAGAAGTATTTTCCTACAAGCTTTTCTTTTACTCCCCTTTTTAGCTATACTGACTTCAAACTACCTAGATTAATCACCAGTTACCCAGAAAAGAGATTTGATTAAATCATTGTGCGCTTACTTGGTTCTAGGCTTATGTACAGGGAAGCAGTAGAAATGAGAATGAAACCACTGCAGCAGAGCAGAGGAGCTTCATAGTGGGGTTCTGCAGGGCTCTGTCCTAGGGCCAGCTCTCTTCAGCAACTTCAAAAATAACTGGAAGTAATACTAAGTTTGCTGCTAACACTAAACTGTCCAGTTCCTCAAAGGCAGAGAGGCCCTCCAGAATGACCTGGACAAACCAGAGAGATGGGCAATCACCATATGAAGTTTAGCAAGGACAAGAACTGGATTCCTCACCTAGGATGAGGTGAGGAATTAACCCTGGCTGTACACACAGCCTAGGATAGGTGCAATTAACCCTGGCTGTACACACAGCCTGCAGAGCAGTGCTGTGGAAAGGGACCTGGGGATCGTGGTCAGTGGCAAGTTGAACATGAGCCAGCAGTGCCCTGGCATCCAGGAGGGGCAATTCTGTCCTGGGGTGCATCAGGCACAGAATGGCCAGCTGGACAAGGGAGGGATTGTCCTGCTCTGCTCTGCACTGGGGCAGCCTCACCCTGAGTCCTGTGTGTAGTTTTTAAAACAGACATTAACCTGTTAGAGACCCTCCAAAGTGGGGCGAAGAGGATGGTGAAATATCTGGAGAGGAAATCTTGAGGAGTGGATGAGATCCCTCAGTTTATCCAATCTGGAGAAGAGGATACTGAGGGGACATCTCACTGTAGTCTTCAACATCCTCATGAGGGGAAGTGGAGGGGCAGACAATGGTCTCTTCATTCTCATGACCAGTGATGAGTCTTGAGTAAATAGCATGAAACTGAGTGTGGGGACTTTTAGGTTGGATATCAGGAAAAAGCTTATCCCTCAGAGGGCTGTTGAGCACTGGATAGCCTCCTGCGGGAAGTGGTCACAGCACCAAGCCTGACAGAGGTCAGGAAGCATTTGGACAATACTCTCAGTCACAGGCTGTGATTCTTGCAGTGTCCTCCACAGGGCCAGGAGTTGGACTCGATGATCCTGATGAGTCCCTTCCAACTCAGAATATCCTGTCATTTTGCCTGCAAAAGAATGCTCTGAGGGCATGCAGGACAGCAAAATGGTTTTGCTGTTTTTTTTCACTAAATGTCAGTACAGCAGGCATTTAAAAGATATTTTGACTTATATGAACTTCCAGTGAAAGGGATGAAGCTGCTAAGTGATTTAACTAGTCAGGAGTGGTGTAGTTTTAACCAAGATTGTAACCAACCTTTTTGAGTGCAGTCAAAAAACAGTTTTCAAAAAAGAGTCAGAGATCTCCTTCTTTTTTCCACCATACACTAACCTCATAGTTACCAGTTCTTTACCCACATCTTGCTATCATTGTACGCCTGCTCTCATCCTTCCAACTTGTTAGGGCTTCTAGTCCATTCCCTTGCAAACATTCTTTTAAGTGATAGATATGATGAGATGGGTCAACATATCTACTCCTGCTGGAGTTTGTGGAGCTAGGTGCAATTAGGAAGTGTAGACCACACTGACTTTTTTAAACTGTATTTTCTTATACCAAAGATGAAGCTCATCTTCCCTGGGTAACTGAGCTATGTCATTGCCCAAAGTAAGACCAGTCACTGTAAGTGATTCAGGCCTTTATTTCTTTCCTGAGGCTTATTGAAACTGTCTTTACTCTTGAAGGTCGGTGCTTCCAACTAAAATACTTTTTTGTCATCTCTCTTCAGAGTGTCTTCCAAGCCATTTGTAATTCTTCCTCATTGTCCTCTCTCTTCTAGACCCTTTGTGTTTCTTGTTTCCTCATACTTTTTAGCAGGAATCTTGCATTGATGCTGTGGCAGTTTTTTGCTTTGTTTAATATACCTTTCATATATTCTCTATATGCTTAGCTTACATATTTTCAGCCTGATACTGTAACTTAGTTCTGGTATTTCCCTAGGCAGGAGGACAAAATCTTCTAAAAGTCTCCCTGTTGAAGGCCTGAAGCCTTCTGCTATCTTTGTTCTCCATAGGAGCCAATGCTGGAACCAGCTCTCTAGGACAGATTTTTATAACCAGGATACAAGCCTCATCTGAGGGGGAGAGATACTTGAGGTTGCCAGAGCAGGGGGACATTACTTAATCTATTAAGCTTCTCATAGGGGAATCTTCATCAGGTGTGTTAATTTGCAAAGTCTATAAAAATTGTATATGTGTCACGTGCTGTAATTTCAGCATTTTATACCTTGTTGAGTTGCACACCATAAGGATCCTAAATAAATGAGATAAAACCCCTTTCATCCCCTTAACCATGTCTAGCTCATAATTCTAGGACCAGAGAAAAAGGCATCACCATAAATGAAACTCTAGGTTGAAATACCTTCTCTCAGCTGATTTTTAGGAGGCTTTTCACAACCTGGATGCAGCATTCAGGAAACGAAGGAAATAATGTAATCTGATTCCATGCTCTGAGGTATGAAATGACTTTTTACTGGTGGTAGGGAATAGCTCACAATCTCCAACTTATGCTGTACATTACTTCTTGTTTAACTAAACAGCTTTTGAATGACACTGCAACAGGAGAGTGTACAGGGGGAGGGGACCTGCCTACTCCTCACTCATTTACCTTTGACTTGGTGTGACCAAGGAGTTGATACAGCACACTTTGTTATAATAGGAATGTCACAGCTCGCAGAGCTTTTATCATCCTTTTTATGGCTTTCCAATTTGCCTGGTTGCCCTATTTCCTTCAGTATAATCAGCTATTTGCAGAGGTGGTATTGCCAGCTAATGATACTGGCACTTGGCTCATGTAAATTAATTTACATCATTAGTCTGATTCCTAGTACTGTGTTGCCCTCAGAGCACTGATATCGGACAATGAGACCACAGAATGAGATGAAACTATGGCAACAAAGTAGTAACTTCCTAAGAACACGATTTCCTTCTTTCTACACAACCTTGTAGTTCACCTTGACCATGACCTACATCTAATTTAAGAGTCAGTAAAAATTAAGTATATATTGCAAACCAAATTTTTAAGGTACTTATGTGACACATTGGACAATTTAAGCTCTAAGTCAATTTCTTACTGCTCCTATAAGCACGGTCCCAATATGACAGGCACCCTTAAAACTGTGGTGATGAGTGACAAAGAGTTCATATTCACCTATCATCTGAGTTTAGGAAAGATCGCAACACCAAAAACTATGTATAAAAAATTGTGAAGTAGCATCACGTTACTGACAGATCAAAACTTTCAGCTTTAGTGGGCACAACCATTTATGGTTCTATGCTCTTCCATACTGTCCCTTGCTCAACTTTTTATTCATATCAAATATTTCATACATTTGTAAAGTACAAGGTGCCTCCATGATCAGACTGGTTATCTACATGATGGTACGGCAGGAGAATTATTGGAGTTGCAATTGTTTGGTAGTATCAATATGGAAGTAATAAATATTGGGCTGTTGTTTCATATATCAACAATACAACCTTAATTTTTTTTAAATTCCAGCAACATATACACTAATCAAGTGCTCTGTCTTTTTTTTTTTTGACCTGAAAATCTTCCTCTTCTGCTTCTCATTCAACATTCCTGAGCACCAAAACCCACACAACACTGAGATCAAAGGAAGATTTCCCATCAATTTCAGCAGACTTTAAATAGAACTAAAAGAAAAAAAAATATTGCAAGTATATAATAAAATAGTATACATTTAAATTTTAATAGACATAGGCAGAAATGCTCTTATTTATGTTCCATAAACCCTATCTCCCTGAGATAATTGAAAACATTTTCCCTAATTTTTCTTTTATGGGGACTGTGGTGGAAAAGGAAGAGATAGAAAGATTCTTTTGGAAAGCACATCTGAAATCTTGGAGTCCATTACCAAATCATTAGTGAACACAGGTCCCTGTGATGACATTTTGCTTAAAAATTGTTAATCTGAACTCAGGAGCTATTTGATTCACAGCAGCAACCCCTGCCAATTTGAACTGATTGGTGGTGCACATTCCTAGTTGTATTACTTTTCCTGTTTCCTTCCAACTAGTTCTGTCTAATTCCTCAGATGACTCAGGCTTATCTAAGTTTTGGAAGTAACCTAGCTCCATTTTATTAAGAAAGGAGCTTTAAAATAGTACTTTGATTAACTGTCCATGCTCTCCATCTGCAAGACTTCTTCAGTCAAATGCTCTGTCACAAGCCTGCCACTGTAGCTCATGATTGTGATGAAATGTCCCTGTAGAAACTTCTTTAGGCAGGCAGGATCAAAACTACATCTCCTGAGCCAGTGCACCCAACCAGATTTCTTACTGACCTTCCCCCAGGAAACAGAGAACTTTTCTTGTAATTTGCATACAGCTGCAAACTGTCGCTAAGTGCAGTCTTGAAGTTTCCCCCATCAACTCCTTGCAGCATTTTAATCAATAACTTCTAATGGCAAATGACAACAGTGAGACAGGTCACCCTGCTAACTGTAGGAATATCATAAAAATTGAGAAATAAACAAGAAATGTCACAAACTTTCCAGTGAATGTTCCATGACATACTGTTTGTGTTAGACCGCTAATCAGTCTTTAGTCTATGATAAATTTGAATACTAATCCCTTCTGAATAGGGATTAAGCTTCAGCGTGTAGAGGAGGGATTCATTAGAATTCATCTCATCAAGACACAGCTTGAAAAAAGTTGCATGGCACTCTGTACCTCAGACCTTTCAATGCTGACAACCAATTGCCAAACCACCACTGAGTGCCTAAAATCAACAAACTGTAACTTATTAATGCCCATATTTTCTCAGTCAGAAACTGATGACATGTTGTGTTGTTGTCTGGAGAGGACTATCTTTAGGCAAAATGCTTTCTGGTTAGTTACACTAGACAAACCATCAAACAGTCCTGAAAAAGATGACAATAAGTAAGGGAAATTCAGTGGAGATCATGTTGACAGAGTATGAGCATGAATGTTTTGAGGCCCCATCTGTTGATTTATGTATCATTGGCCCACTAATTTCACTATTGTGCAGGCTCACAATAGTGAAATTACTTCATTGATTCAGCATGAATCAGACTATGTATTAATGCATTGCTGGAATGCCCTTTCCCAGGAAACATACACACTCTGGAATAGCTTTGACCTTCTCCAAACCATATTCATGCAAAGGCAATGGTGGCTAATGCAAGATGTGGTATGTGCTTAAAAGCAGTTTCTATTTCTTTAGCTACAGGGTAGAATCAATGAGTGTTTTGACCATGAAATTAGTAGGGCAAACTCTCTAAACTTTTAGGACTCTTTTCTCAGTGTCAACAAAATTGGGATAGCTTAGATGAACACATGGAGATTTACTGATCTCATAAACTGAATATATTTTCAGTAGTCCCCAGTACACTCTGCTGTTGCAGGGAGAAATGTCTGCAGGCACTCTTAACTAAAATGCTTTGTTTACAGCAAACTGTGCATGGCAACACAATATTTACAGTTCTGCATGCTCTACAAGTGTAATATAGCCATACTTAGGGGCTCTCTCACAAGTGACTCCCTTTCTCCATCTGTCTGACAGTACCCCAGGAAAACAGTCAGATGAAGAACAAAGGGCAGAACAAAGGTAACCTTGAGACATATCATTATTTACAAGTGTCAGGTTGTAAGGAGCACTTCACAGTCCAAACCTCATTCATTATAAGCAGCAGAAGTGTTAGCTAATTAATTCGAAATGTGTGTAAAAAAATCAAACAAGAATTCAGATGTAGAATCCTAACACTGTCACACCAGCTGGTGTTGACCACTTTTGCAGGGACAGCAAGCTTCAAAATCAATGTGCTTATCTCACTGACCCCATAATGGAGTTGCTTCATCTGGAATATTAGATATTGACCCATTTGGGTTTTGTACCTTTGACACTCTTCAATATATTCTCTTCTTTTGAAGACAACTTCAACCTGAAAGTATTCTTTCAAAGAAAGAAAAGCAGCCATACAATATGCATATCTGTGTGGGAAAAAGAAAAAACATCATTGTCAATGAAAGTTTCCATCCACATCACTGCAAAGCCATTCAGAAACGCTGGCACCAAGCACCATAACATTGCTGATGCTAAAGTAAACAGTATTACTAGGCAGTAACTTTGACAATTTCAGTTAGATTCCTGTTATAACCTGAAGCTTTTGCACATAATGCACTGATATAGAATTTTGGCTATTTAAGTCAAATATCATATATTGTCCCCAATAATTAAAATTGTATTGCCTATTTTCCTTGTCTGTGACTCATGACAGAAAGACAGATTTTCTTTGAAGCTGGTTAGACAGTGTCATGCAAAATAAAATGTACAGCAATGTCAAATATTAAACAAAAAATCCCCAAAACAAATGGCAAAAGTACATGTATGGAAATCTAGACTAGTTGCATCCAGAGATCTTGGAATTATTGAGCACAAGTAGGGATTCTATGCTTTGATTTCCTAGCAAGAACATCTGTTTCACCCAAGACCATCCCTACATCTGGATGCTGCATACAATTTAAAGAAAGATTCAGTCAAACCTTATGATGTAATTTCTGCTTCAATATGTTGAAGATTTTTCTCACAAATTCTTAAAACAGCAAGCCTAAAAAATCCCTCCTTTCAGAAAACATCTTAAAAGGAAACTTATTATTGAAAAAATGTTGATTTTTTTTTCAACAGATGAAAATTCTGTCTCACAAAGCTTGAAGTATTTACTTATTGCACTAGATTAACCTTCCAGGATGCTAATGGTAACATTAGCTTTTTACAGAAAAAGCAGCTACAAAACTGCAAAGTCCCTTAAATAGTACCTTTTCTGAACAACTGGAACATTCTCTACCCTACAGATTCAGTGACAATAAGTGCCCAACTGAGGGCAGGGAGAAGAAAGCCCAGGAAAGGTGTGCTAGCTGGCAAGTGCAGGGCCAAGGGTCTGCTCTGTCTTAGCAGTGAAATCTGACCATGGCTGACTTGTCAAATATTGTCACAAGTCAGCTCTGAATTTGGACTTTGTGGTCAATTCAAATTGTGGCTAATCACACAAGAGACAGACAAGAACAGTAATTTCTTCTGAAGTAAAGCCAAGCTTTCTCCTGTTATCAGAGACAAATTCTAAAAAAATGTCATCCTAATTGTACTATCTTTCTGGTTTTCCTGTTGTCATCATATAATTCTAGTGTCTTTCAGAAAGAACACGTATGAAATCTTGTATTCTGTCTAAGTTTTGCACTTGAAATCTGACAAATTTGTTAAACTACATTGAATAGAGGTTTTGTTACAACATAGGAAAAATAATTGTGTGTAGTACATAGGAGGGGTGAAATTTAATGTATGAGACTGAACTTTAGACAGAGACTTATTTGCTAAGAGATTAGTTCAAAAGCGGAGTTACATAGCCATCATTTCCTAATGGAATATGCTTCAAGGTGTATCTGAAAAAATAATCCTTCCTTATCCTATATTAGCATGGTTTATAGGATAAGATTACCTAGCCTTTTTTGGTGCTGATACAAGATGACAATGTTCTTGAGAACTCTGCTAGTTCAATATTAAATGATTTATATCTTGAAAGCTCTCCCTTACTCTTGGGAGATTTGCAATCCACCAGATATCACTTCCAGAGTAGTGTTCCTGATCCCAATCTTTCTCCCAGCTTTATTCTAATACCCTTAAATTAGTTATGTTTCAATACCTTTGAGTAACAACCTCAGTTCTGTCACAGTACTTAGAATATCTATTGGTCATAATTATCATTTAGCATTGGTCATAATTATAATTTAGCACTTATTCAGTCAAGCTATATACAAGCAGCTTGTCAATTCTCCCTTGTAATCCTCTCCTTATTGTCCTGCTGATCTTCAAGCTGTTATTTTCAAAATTTCCTTCATATAGGAAGCAAGTCTCCCAAAGTGCCTTTAACTAGAGATCTATAGCCACTGTAAGATATTTAGGATTACTTTCTCTATGAATACTCCTGCATGTATAGGTCAAAATATGTAAATTTTTAGCTCTGTTTTTCCAGTTTAAAACATGGATAAGCATCTAATCTATGTTGGAATGATCAAGGTGTTCTGTCCCACCACTAAATTAGCTTGGAATTAAAGTCATGAAAGTGGTTAGCAGCACTCAGAAAAGCAGCAGACCACTCAGGTGGCTGTTTGCTTTCCTTAGACCTTAGGAAAACCTTTTGTTTTCCATCTGATGGTAGAAAGCTGAAAGAAAACTCTGTAACACCCTAGATTTTCTGTTCATGTATGAATATTACTTGTCTTGCCTTTTCTTCCTTGCACAATTCCTGCTGGGCTGTACTGTACTGGCTATTTCCATGGAAGAGGAGTTTATTAAGCCAGTCTTTGCTACCAACAACATAACACCTCTCCTAGTTCAAATAAATACTCCACACAGACCAGCATCACAGCTGTTACTGAAAAGGGATGGAGACACAGAGGTGAAGCTTTATACCATGGGGATGAGGTGAGGTTTAAGAGTTTCACTCTTTCCTAGCAGTACTCCCTTTCTTGTGACTAACACACACCACTTGCTCTGCAGGGACTGAGTTCCTGATCACACTAGGAAGTGGATTGGTGCAGTGCCCAGTAGTAAGCTTTTTGCCATAGGTGAGTATCTAAAGAGGGATAATCTCCAGCTGGATGGAGCATGTCAGGGGACAGGATGGGCATCAGAGGTGCAACTGCATTTGCAGTGTGCCATTCCTAATAATGGCCTGAACCATCTCTGGGTGAAAGTCACAGCCCTCTGGAGCATGTTTTGTATATACAGGTAATGCTATTGCCCAGGGAAACACAGAGCCACACAACAAAATGTGAACAAGCCTAGTCTGAAGAACATAAAAGGCAAAAGAGTATGTGTCTGTAGTAGAGACCTGGAAAGGAGTAAGATATTTTTAATCTAGATGTTTTCTTGATATTTTACCAGTTTGGCAGATCCCAGCAGGTGCATTTTCCAAGTATTTGTCCACTCTCTGTGAAACCCATGTTTACTTCTTGTATTCACAATGCTGTTTCACAGGTTTACTGCCCAACTGAAAAAGGTCTATCCTCAATTCTACATGTTTTACAGTATATTATCATACAGCTGAAATTGCTGACAGCAATTAAGTT
The DNA here is from genome assembly GCF_023055355.1 of Agelaius tricolor. Lineage (NCBI taxonomy): Eukaryota > Metazoa > Chordata > Aves > Passeriformes > Icteridae > Agelaius > Agelaius tricolor. Next base: position 9,068,279 of record NW_027269287.1, read on the forward strand.
TATTACTACTGTTTCATGATTGGTTTGTAAATGCTTCTGTATTTCCCATGTTAGCAATTCAGGCTAAAGTGTTTTTTTTTTTTTTTTAAGTTATATTCAAGAACAAGTCATGCTTGTTTCAACAAGATTTATAAAAGGACAAGTATATGTCTTCCCTCAAGTTAAGAACAGACCATCAGCTATTGAAAAAAACAAACCATATAGGAATTCCATCTTTGAAACTTGGCCAAGAAAGATGGCCGGTAGGAATGTATACACTTTGTGCCAGTCTCACATTTACAGGACATGGGGAAAACATGCTTTCACACTCAGTGACAGCTCAATATATTTTTAAGAAATTCTTCAGTTTGAAGACAGTCAGTAGAGATTTTGCAGCTAAGCCATAAGTGTTGAATGAAGCTGGGGTCCAAGAGGAAAATAGATGGTATCTGACTGTGTAATTAAGGTACACACATGAGGGATGACCTGGTGGGTTGACCCTGTCTTAATGCCAGGTCTCCACCAATGCCTCTCTATCACTTCTCAACAAAAAAGATAAAGCAACAGGCTAATGGGTTAAGATAAGGACGTGGAAAGAGCACTCACCAACTGCCATCATGAGACAAACAGACATGACTTGAAGAAATAAATTACCAATTTATTATCAAATTAGAGAAGAGTAACAAGAAGTAAAACCACGCTGTCTGTCTCTGCTGCTGCTTCCTCCTTGTGTGGAAGACTCCTCACACTCCTTCCCTGCTCCAGAGTGGGAGATAGTCCTCTCTGGACTTATCCAATGTGAGTCCTCCCCAGGGGCTACAGTTCTTCATAAACTGTCCCAGCATGGCTTTCCTGCAGGGCAGCAAACCTGCTCCAGCATGGGCTCCTATCTCCATGGGTCCGCAGGCCTTGCCAGGAAGCCACTACAGCATGGATTTCCCATAGTGTCACAGCCTCCTCCTTCAGGCAGCCAGCTGCTCTGGTGTGCACTCCTCCAGGGGTTGCAAGTGGATCTCTGCTCCCCGCTGGGCTTTCGTGGGCTGCAGGGATGCAGACGACCACACTCTGGTCTTCACCAAGGGTTGCTGGGGAATGTCTGCCCTGGCAGCTGCTGCACCTCCTGTCTGTCCTGCTCTGCTGACCTTAGTATATGCAGGGCTGTTTCTCACTCTCCTCTGCTCTAATTTTTTCCCCATAAATACCTTATCCCAGAGTGACTGCTTCTGGTGACGATGGGCACAGCCAGTTCAGCAGTGGTGTGCCTTGGAGCTGTCTGATGCTGTCTCTACAGGATATGGGGGAAACTTCTGGCAGCTATTCCAAGAAGCCACCTTTTTAGCCCCCCAGAACCAAATCATGCCATGCAAACTGAATATGAATGAATTAATAGTGCACATGTCACTTTTCTCTGGCACTTTTCCTTGCTCTACTTTACTTAATTGTCCTGTAATGCAGTTGTGTTGTAATTAATAAATAAATAGTTTAAAAATTATTGTTGTAATTCATAAATTAAATATCTGTATGAGTCCAAGGCTTGCATCCTTCCCTCAGCAGTTGTGAGAAGACAGCTTTGCCTGATTTTCTATTTGCCACCTGCCATTATTATTTATACAAAGAAATTATGGAACCTCAGTGGTAAAACTTGTCTTTATAGAGCTAGAGGTTGCTTTTACTTGTGATGTCTCCAGCAGAAAATACTTATCTCCACAGAAAATACTGTGGATTTTCTATGGAAGTGCGGGAGAACTATAGCAGAACATAAAATTCTTGAAGATTGCACACAGTTTGTCTCAAAGAAACACTGCAAAACACATCTGAAAGAGGAGGGAATAAGAGTACTTTATTAATTTTGTGGCTTGCACACTTCTATGCTATCCAATGTGAAAGAGCCACAGAGCCCAATGAAGTTCAACATCTTCATTAAAATCAGAACAAATTTTTAGTTAAGCTGCTTCAACATGGGAAAGATTTTTTGCTGTTTTTTAAGTATCTCAAGCATATTCAGAATTATTTCTGTGATACGTCATTTTAATTTGAGGCTCTTTCTCATTCATACTATTCCTTGGTCAATACCAAGACATAGCACAACGTCCATAAATTTAAGGACTACCTATATAGACCCAGTATGCAAAGTAGTGTTGCAATCAAATTTGTACAATGTCACCCTTCAGAAGATTTATAATTGAGTGGAATTATTACAACATTTATGAAGTTTCTGGTCCAGTTAATTTTCTTTTCTCAGAAAGAAAGTCTGTTTCTCATCATCAGTGTGAAACTGCCTGATTTTGGAGAAGAAATACTGTCCACTACTAAAGATAAAGCAAGTAACTGACAACATTTATTCCAGGTATAGTATAGCAGTCTCACTGTTATTGTTATAAGTAATCCATTAAAAAAATATTTATATGTAGAGAGAATCTTGGAATGTATGGAAATGAGAAAATTTGTAGCAAAAAGTAGACAATGTCATTAGGAGATTCTTTCCCCTGTATGACACAGAAACTAATATCAAAGGAATGAGGTGATGATTTTCTTTCAGTGTGATGCATTGGCAAGTAATTTGATAACATACTGTAGGGTTTTTTTTTTAAACATCTCAGCTTTCTTCCTGGGAATGCGATATTGAAACTGTGGTGTTCACAAAAGCACTGACACTCAGCTCTATAGTATTGTTAAAAATATGAATCTAGTTAGTAGCAGATTTTTTTCATCACATCTCCTTGATCCTTAGCTGTGTGGTGGTGAATGCACTCAATATATCAGCCAGGGATGAAACTAGCTCTCTTTTTGTGCTACTTAGTCACTTGTGTATTCCATCTCCTACATTACCAATGCTTATATACTCTCAAACCACATTCAAGCAGTCCTTAAAATGATCCCTAAAGAAAAACCAGTGAAAATAACTAATAAATGGTATGAAATGATCATTAGTACAGAAAAGTGAAACTCCTAGAGCTGAACCCATAAATATCAACCCATAAAAAACTTGTATATTTAATATACAAGTACGTATGTATCTACACACAATTTGGAGAGAGAAAAATATGCATCTCATTTCTTCCTTATTTCATTGTTTTCATTTGTAGCATTCAATAGGTAGATTCTTCTGTCATAGACAACTAAAAGAAGAATTAGTCTCACTATTTCTTTCCCTAACAACCATAGCATAAGGCAGCCAGAAGTTTGTTGGTGGTACAGAGGATGGTTAAATTATTTGATTTTTCTGGGTAAAAACTACCCAAGGAACACCATAAGTCTTTGAATACTTACTGTGTGGAATTCCTTTTTTCTTCATTAGAAGGAGTTAAAGGCATTGGTATCACATCTATAACAGCTCAAACAAATACCTTGGCTTCACTAATTAACATTTTTCTACTCTTTTCATCCAACCGGAAAAGCCAGAAATCTGCTTTTGCAGGACTGAGTCTGATCGTATCTCTTTCATTTGGAAATCCTTGTCACTATTAGCATGCAAATCTGAAATTTCAAGAGTCAGAAAGGAACTCAGAGGAAATTATTAAAAGTGAATTCATTACTTAATTTAAAAGGGAGATATAAATTTCTATAAGAAGATTAATACTTTCCTCATTAGTTATCAGGTTTTGATTTCAGATGCTGTGATCTCTGCCTCTGTCAGGATACAAAAAGCCAACTTCAAGAAAAGAGAAATATCTCCATATCCTCTGTGCAGCTTTTTCAGTTTCCTGAACACAGCACGTATTTATTACAAGACTGGACTGAAGCCATATAGGACCATCAATTCTATGTAAAACTGTCTAGCTTTTAATGAGGACTTCTGTAAAAAGCAGACTCTCCCCCACTGCCCTAACTTAAACCAACACATGGAATGCATGGTGTTTAATAAAATGCATTACGATATTTTGTGCTAGGTTGCAGGAATCATGTGAAATTGGTAAAAGATTAATTCCATAGTAGAGATAACTGGTTCTGAAATTTAAGTCTCAATTAATTTGCACTGTGTGTTGTTGAAGTTTGTGAATACAGATGATGAGAACTTTAGCCTAGCTGCAGTACTGCATTTTGTTAGTTATGAAATTCAAAACAGAAATGTCCTTAGAACTTGGTTTTATTTTCAGGGTATGTTCTCTCTTTGACCTTTTGATTCCTAATGTTATCAGAGTTTGGCAACTTCTAGTGAAAGATCCGTGTGACCAGAAAACGAATTAATAATACAAGAGTTCACATTTAAAAAAGCCATTTTAAAATGGGAAATATTTATCTAAAATTTGTTTAGATGCAAGCACTTTCAGATGATGGAGCTGTCTGTAGCAGCGTTTGCTACCATTTACTGAGCTACTCATGTACTGTATGGGAAGCTGTGGGTTTAGGGATGTGAACATTGTTAATTGTAATATCCTCTGTCTAGCAAGGGCCAGTACTTGCAACCTGACTGTGGAATCAAAGACAGGTACAACACTCTGCTAAACACTACTTATTTCCTGAGCTGATTGAATATCCTGAAAATGCACAGGGAATCCATGATCTGATACAGATAAGTTAGCAATGATTCTTATGCTCTTATGTTTGAAGGAAGTTTTAAGAGTGCACTACAGAATCATGTAACCAGTGACATCACACAAAGAGAACAACTGCAGAAACCTTGAACACAAAGAGTACAGAATACAAGCAAAATGACTAAAAATTCTTTTTGGTTGATATTTGATAGCTTAACCAAACAGTGTTAAATACCTTTACACAAGTATTTAATTTTAGATATATGCACAAGGTATGTCTTATATAGCTTTTTATGAACTCTGGTAATCACTGAGTCCAAGTTACTTACCATGAGTCATTAACCATCAAACACTTCCCATTCTCTAGCAATTTCCCATTCCCTACTTTTCTATTAAAGGAGTCTGTTGCAAGAACCTACACTGCTCCATCCCAGATAAGAGTATCTTCACTCTGGCACCCAAGGGCAAGTTTACTTGGCTGCATCCATACCATTGCTGCCCTGTTCCCCTTTCCTTTGAGTCACCTTAGAGGTAACTTCACACTGGGAACTCTTTGGGGACACTGAGATGGGAAGAGAGCAGAATGTGACTGTGTGTTACTACATTCAAATTATTTACTCCATAGAAGACCTGTAGTGAGTTGGGGATAAGCAACTAATCCCTTTTTGAGAGATGAAGAATAGATACAGGGAAACATTTCTGAAGTATGGTCACATATTCCTACTGAATTCAGTGTAAGGTTTTTGTTTAAATAGGCTGTTTTCTCCCAAGTTGATTTGAATGTTTGGAACATTGGACCAAGCAGTCTGCATGTTATCCTAGTTTTACAAAATCAAATGGATAACTCTAAAAGGGATTAATCTGAAATCTATAGAATTCCACAACCAAGAAGTTACAGAGGAACTGTAGGATTTTAAGGAGTCTCACCCCTTTTTTTTTTTTTTCTGTTCACTCATGAAGCAATAAACCAGTGGACTACTGAAACTGATATACCTGGAATCCACTAGATTACTAATACCAGGTATATCAGGCTGCTAGCTTAAAAGAATGATAAATGTTAATGAGAAAACAAATGAGAAAAACTAAAACATACAAACAAATTATAGTCTGCAATATTGGATTTGATGATCTTGGAGGTTTTTTCCAACCTTAACAATTCCATGAATATTTTTTCTTAGGTTAAATTTAACACCAAATAATAATTAAAACAGCAGATTTAGTATCAAGTTAACCTTTGTGTCCGTGTTGCAAACATTGTTAAAAATCAGATCACATATAAATGTGAGGTGTAAATTATTTTAAGTAAGTGGCACTTGTAATGATACCATACAGATGGTATTTATGGCAATTAATGGAGATTATTTTAAATGGGAAGAAATGGTGACAACCTGCTTGTGCTAAAAATGTCAGGCAATTCACCTGCAAGCTGCATAACACGGGTAGAGAACAATATTTTCCAGTGTGCCATTGAAGTGGGGTAGAGGACACTGACTGTCACAGAGGGCAGGACCATGATGGGAATAAGCTTAGTATCTGTCTGAATAAATATGATACTTGTTGCCAGGCCATGGATGTGCTTGTACAGAGCTTGTGGTATCTGGCATTAGAATAAACGATGAGAGAGAAAGCGCGTGGTCTGTGCAAGTCAGACTGTGGCTGCATGGTAAATATAGTGGCATTCATTAAGAATTTCTTTTTATTTGCTCATCCCATGCAAAAGGAGAGAAAAAGACACCAGATTTTTCTGCACTCTATTAATTTGTTGGGGAAGCATATATTTTGTCACATTTGTCACAAAGTCTTGGCATTTATATCTTCCACTCTACCTGGAAGCAAGGAGATAATTTTCTATGGTGTCTGGTCTGTTTTTGAATTAAAATACTTACCTATCTCTTTCATGTAATGCCTTAATAAGTTCATATCACAATCTTTTTCATTTAGTAGAATGCATTTTATCTCCAAGAAATTTATTCCTTAGCACCTCTGATGAAAAAAAGTAAAATGTAGATGCCTTTTGAAAGATTGTTCTGCTTTGCTGAAAAGTAAATGAATTTTTTGAAACTAGGGCTCTAACAGCTTCTTGCTAAAAATATATTCATCTGTACCCCTGTGTGTGTTTGTGTGTGTGTAGGAGGAAGAGACTTTTATTATTGTTATACTGGGAGATTCTCTTGGTTTAAGAATGGTTCTCCTCATTTTTTCCCTCCAAACAGCAAAGACTATATGTTAAGATAAGAACAATTTACTGGAAACAGCAATGAGATAAGAAAACAAGCAGTGACAACAACAATATTAACAACAAAAGAGTACAAAAAAGAGATTGATTCCCACAGAAATGCTCACTGACCTCAACCCAACCACAGCCACGCCAGTCCAGTATTCCCTCTGGCTTGGGACTGGTGCCCTGCTACCCTGCCTGCTCTGCTTCTTCCATTCTTGCTTGACTGGAAGAAGCAGGAGTGAAGTCGACCAGCAGATGGTAAACACTCTGGCTAGCTGGCCAGCCCACCTTCAGCCAGAGGGGGCACTCTCCCAACTCCATGGCTGGGCACAGTGCCTAAGGCTGGCGTCTTGTTCAAAGACAATAGCCCACCTTGAGGGACATTGCCGTACAGGACTTCAACCCCGCAGGAAGAAGAGGCGACTCTCCAGTTAATGGCAGGTTAAGGTTTATTGAGCCCCAAGGGAACCAAGCACACCCAAGGAGGCCAAGAACAGAAGAGCCCAGAGGGTGCGGTAACACCGGGTTTTAAAGGGAGTGGGTGGTAGGGGTGGTAACAACTCAGGAACAAATCAGAGTCTGGGGAAGGGTGATACATAGACGACATAAAGGGAAAACCAATAATGGTGAACTTAGGGAGGGGCCTCGGCCCCTTAACCTTAACCAGGCCCCGACACCCTGGCTGGAAGCTTCTAGAGAAAGAGGCAGGAGTGCCGAGTGACTGGCAGGCAGCCGGGGGCAGGGAATTAAAAAGATGCATAGGTTGCTGGGGTAACTGGGGAGGAGTTGGGAGATTGACAGATAACTGTGGAAGGGAGGGGACCAAAGGCAGAACCATTAACAGAATAACGTGGGGGGAACAGAACATACCAAAAAACGAACTACAACACAGGAGAATCCCTTCCCCTGCCTCTGGCAATGCTGTGAGGTGGAGCAGAATAACCTCCTAGCCATGCCCCTTTCTGCCTTTGGCTACTGCAGAAATTAACCCTGTTCTGACCAGGAAAACAGAGGTCTCACTGTTTAGTTACCAAGAAATAGATTGACAAGACCTATTGTTTAATGGATTTAATATTGTTTATAGTTTAATTTTTCCTACATTTCTTCCTATGTATTAAAATAATTTTGTGGAATAAAACAGACAAATTCTAGCAAGTAATGTTCCTGATTACCATACGAGTTCAGAACACTAGTTACCTCTATTAATTTTTTAATCCAGAGGGATATGAAAAGTGAAAAAGGTAGAGAGAGATAGAAAGAAATAGGAAGACAGGTGTAGGGGGCTGGGAAACAGAGAGTGAGAGAGATTAGAGAGAAAGATAGTCACCACCACATGAATCCCATGGTGTCCAGCTGATCCTTCCTCACCCAGGTCTTCTTGGTGATGGGGTTTCCAGAGCTGTTCTTTGGAAGGCACCACATTTACACAGTAAAAGCCCCAGATATCCATGGGGCATGGATGCTGTTCCCACCGCTTGGGCTGGCATGTGTATGAGTGGCTTCCTTCCCCACAGTTTGCCGCTGTGCAAATTTTTGTCAGGATAGTTTACCCAGATCTGTCTCACCAGGCCAGAAAATAGCATCTTCCTGTTTTTGCCATCTATACTTGCCTCAAGCTCTCACAAAGGGAATTCTTTGTCTGGCAGTTGATTTTATGGGAAGTCCCTTTTTTGTCTTTGACAGTGTTTTGAGGCACGTAACTGCATTTTGTTACAGCAAAAAGGCTGTGCTCTGCTAAAGTAAATGCACACAGAACTTATAGGCTGCTTTGGCATTTTCACTGAGGATGAGTACAGGAAATATCCCCACTGGAATATTACACAGTAAAAAAACAACAGTGAGTATAATTATACTATTTTTCTGTTCTAGGGAATGACTCCTTCTGTGTGTCCTGTTTTGCATCTCACAAGTTTGGAAGAGACAAAAGTTATGAAAAAAAGAAGTAGAAGTACAGTTGGACCTGTATAACACCTAGCTTTTCATTTGGGGACTGCCAAGTTTATGAAAACTATGACAGAATCTGCCATGGAGAATCACTTATCAAATTTTATCCCATCTAGTCCAGGAAAATGCAAACTCTGAAAGAGGATGTCTTTGTAAGGGGAGATGATTTATTTATTTGTGGTCATGTGTTGACTTTGAAACTTCACCACTGGTAATGACAGGAAGACACAAATTTAGCCACATAGTTCTGTAGTTCTATTAGGGCTTTGTGCTTAGTTGTGACCTTTTTTAGAAGTTGTGGAGAAATTGATTTGCATGTGGATGAATGATACAACTTAGTCTAGGAACTATAAAGTTTATTAATTAATATTGTGAATGAGAGACTGTTTTTCAGAAAAATAAAAACTTTTTGTTGGATATAGTTTGTTTACTTTTGTCCTTCCAGCCTTAGAGACTTTTGCCTTGCACTATTTTGTGTGCAAGTACTTTTAGCCTTTAGGTATCTAATCTATATTTTTATGATCAGTGAGTTTGATGCAGTCAAATCCATGGCCTTGTTCAGCTCCTGCACAAGTCAATGAGAAAAATGGCTCCAGAGGGCCTGGAAGAGGGTACAGAGGCATTTAGGAAGAAGATAATAAAAAAGATTTCACCAAATCATATGTCAAATGACTGTTGGAAATTTTCTGATTCCATTTAAATAATTGTGAAAACTCACTAGGACCAAGATTTGACTTCATGCAAATCAGAAATGATGTAAAGGAAGAACAGTGAAGAGAAAGAACAGCAACACACAGCTTTGTGTATAGCACTAGTAACCATTTCAAAGCAGTAGGCAAGCAGTTCTCCCACTTCTCTACCAGAAGAAAAGAAGCACTAAGAATTGTGTCAGTGTTTAAAAAGGCTACAAACTTTGTTTCTGCCCTTGCCAGAAATAACTTGTACTCCTAAAATCTTCAAAACTTTCCAATGAGATTCTTAAGAGAAAAAAAAGTAAAAGAAAATTCTTGTAAAGTATTTGCTGACTCTCCCTTCTTTTTCAGTTGTATACCCTAGATGTGTGTTAGTGAGGCTGTTAAGTTGGAATGTGAAATCTAGTCTTGAAGAATATGAAGAGCAGTAAGTCTGCATGATTGTGGTGTAGTGAAATTCAATCCTGTTTGAGGAGAAAGGAGAAAAGAGTGCACAAATAATTTCATTAATGAACTCTAATTATTTGCAACAAAAGCTGGACTTTAAAATAAAAGAGAATGCTTCAGAGAAAGAGACAGATTTAACTCCTAAACGCATTTAATTTTGGAGCTCTTTCAAGGTCTCTGAAGATCTAATATCAACACTGTTCAAAACTCATTTATTTTCCTTCTCATTTATTCTCAAAACTTCAAAACTCATTTCTTCTGCATAGTGTTTTAAAACTGCACTTCTACATTCAAAACAGGAAGAAGTAACCTTCCATTTGTAGCTTCTCTTTTTTGAGAAGAGAACTTTTATTGAACTAAAGGCCTAAGTGGCACAAGGGCAGCAATTATGCCATCCAAACGCATCATAACAGAACTCTAGGGGTAGCAGTGAAGCAGGCTGGAAAAAGGAAAGAGATATCAAAAGTAGCATAAACTTTATTTAATTTATTTCTTTATTCTTCCATGGCATTTTGGGGGATCTTGGGATTTAGAAAACTGTCTTGCTATTATTTTTCCCTTTGTTATTGCAATTATACTTAATTAAGGCAGGAAAAGTATTTTGGGACAGTAGCTGTACAGTAATAGTCACTAATAGGTATACCACTTATTCATAGTCATAATTTTGGTGCAGGTCTTGAAAAAACTAGAATTTTTTTTTGAAGTTGATTTTATTATAACTTGCTTTTTCTAGGTGACCTTTTTTTTAGTCAAGACAAGTTACTTATAAATATTTTGAAGCACATTTCACAGAACGAACAATATTATCTACCATACTAATTTCAGAGGAAACTTATTTCAATGCTTATGGCAAATTAAAAAAGTGCTAATGTTTTTGCAGGGATGAAACAAAAATTAGCTTTTTTCAGGTGATTAATCTTATTAGTTTGGATAATTTCTGCCCAAAAAAGTATGGTTTGGAAAAATTGGAGCCTAGAAGCAGTCAGTGGGCCTTGGATACTGGAGAGCTGTAGGGTACAAACAAAACATCCTCACAATATATAATATTAAACAAAACTTATCCTACTTCCACTCATTGTGAGAAGGAAAAATAATAATGATCATTATGAGAAAAAACCAATAATTAATTAATTAGATGGAACTAATACTATGTATATGCTAATTGGCTAAAGTAGAACGAGAAATGTGTGTGATGGACCTTCAAGAATACTGGAAACCTTCAAGAATACTTACTCCATGATTTCAGCATCACCAGAAGATAATCTTATTTAAATGACTTGCTGTATGGAAAATAACTCCATCAAACTACCATTTTTGAGGCAGTAAGATTTTTGCAATATTGAAGTGTGAAAGAATTCCTCTAGACTTACCTGAACTGAAACAACAGACTACAGAACTCGACAGTATCTCAATGTATTGTCTTGCCTGCTGCTGCCCTTCAAGTCAGGCTGTGTTTGAAAAAGTCCATTGCCAAAACACAGGGCCACTTCAGTGATGTGTTTTCATTGTGTTCCGAATCTCTCACCCAGCCTTCCCAGCTGAGCACAGACAGAAGGTTTATAGGATTGTTGAGGTTTGAAGGGATCTCTTTAAGTCACCTGGTCCAGCCCCTCTGTTCAAGAGTGCTAAGTGAGAGCTGGCCATCCAGGTCCATGTGCAGGTGATTTTTTTTTCCTCCAGGGGTACTATCTCCGCAACAACTCTGGGCAACTTTGACCAAAGTCTGGTTGCCCTCACAGGCACATTGTAGAGAAATGTGCAAAGCAGCAAGCGGTCATCTGCATCACTGAAGTTCACACCCCCAAAAACACCTTCTGGATTTCAGGAAATTGGACTGGGAGTTAAATCATGTGAGAATTTCAGATGTGATAAAGGTGGCACTATTGTCCAATTATCTCATATGTAAGGTGATGTAACTCCCTGGGGAAGAAGTATTCAGAAGGAAAGCCAAACACTGCAGATGTGTTGAAAATCAGCTCTGTCTGGATCTGGGTAGGGGAGGCCACAGCCCACAGACTCATCTGCAGAGGCCAGGCTTCCACACACACTCCCCCACAGCTGAGCTGGGGGAGGAAGTTTTTGGGTGTGTGAGGATGAAGCCTCCGGTCCGCCTAAGACAGAAGGGATGAACACCAACTCCTGGAGGCTATAAGCAGACACTGTGGAGATAGAATGGTGCTTTTTAAGATGCCAGTTATCCTCCCTTACAAAAATCTGGCTCAGTTGTAAAACTCGCAAACACCCTGGGAAGGTCACCTTCACACAGAACATTCTCATGGGAGGCAGCTGGCATATCTTATATCTTCACCTTGGGAGAAACCCAAGGTGCCCCCCCAGACTCATTCCTGAGGCCTTCCACCAGAGGGCTGTGCCTCTGACCCAAGTGTTGCAACAGATCCACAGTCTGTGTCAAAAGACAGTGCAAAACTTGCCCCCACCCTGAGGAGGTGCTTGGGTGTTCCCATTGTACCTGAACATATATTAACCCACTGAACTCTGCTTTGTGGGACCCCCACCACCAGAAGACCAGAAGAAGAGGAGTAATGGGACACCACTGGATCCATAGGGGTAGTGATACCTTACTATTTAATCAGTCTCAGTCACTCTCTTTCTCTCCTGCATCTCTATTATTTTTCCTGTTTCTTGCTATCTCCCTATCTCAGATTTACTTTATTGACTTCGACATGTGGTCTCAATTGTATCTTGATTTGTACAGAAGTGTCTCTCTAATAATGGTAATAACTTCATCATAAAAACCTTTTTGGAAACAGGAGAGATACTTAACAAGCTTGGTCTCTCTACTCCTAAGAGAAATGTCTGTGAACACAGTTTGGCTTTAAACACTTGAGAGTTTGGTGGCTCCAAATAACATTTTCTCTGCATTTTAATTCTAATTCAGAAAAAACCTCTGCAGTTTATATGACTTAAATCTCAAGTCAAAGTATCTGAAACACTAAATATTCAAAACAAACCAATACACTGCATTCCTTGTCCTCCTGGACTGGAATCTTCCACTTAAAAATGTTGCAATTTTGGAGTCCAGTAGTTAACCTCAGCTAAGAAAACTTTTTACATTATTGATATGTACCTAATTTGGTACTTTGAAATTACCAACATATGCCCCATTCTGGGACACCACTACAGTAAAATAAATTACCATAATCTCTACAGTAGTCAAAGCTTAGTGAACCATTAAAGGCAAACCAGCTCAATGAACCAGGCAGCAACAACAAAATAAATGTACAGTGAAAGCACGCCTAAGGCAACAACATTTTTTTTTCTCACTCCCATCTCTGCCACTGACTTTAACAAAGGACAAAAATGTCCAATAATTTATTTGTTGGCCTTCCTGTCTGGGCTTCCAAGACTTCCAGCCAAATTTTTAGCATAGCCTCTTGGTTTGACAGTCTCTGCTGTAAGTTTGGTCTTATGTGAAGGTACTGCTTGCTTTCCATTCCATTTCACCAGATGATGCATCCAGGATGAATTTCTACCTCTGACAGTGCTATTTGTGTGTGTGGGCCTAAGTGTGAGCATGTATATGAGGTATTTGCGTACTTACCACAAAAAAAGTGAGTTCCATTTAAGACATTATAATTGCAGTTCTACTGCACTGACCAGAGTGGAAGACCTTCTTGGGTAACTTCAGAAAGCTGCAGTCTATAGTTCACTGAGCTTGCAACCTTCAAACCTAGGTCTTCTTTAGTTTGTTCAGTCCAAGCCTATCCAGTGTGGAAATGTTCCATGCAGGCCTGGTATATTTGTGACTATGATGGAAATTCCCTTTTTCAAACTCTTCAATAAGTTGCAGCTGTCATTAAGATTATCTAGAACTGACTGAACACAAAGTCATTGGTCAGCATGAAAATTCGTATCATATTTTCTGTAAACTTGCTGCCATTTCCATTAGGGAAAAAATGTGCCTTTTGTCGGTGGGCATCCTGTTTGAAGAACAAAATAAATCCCATTACCTTATCTGCCAAAGTCATCAGCAGGGATGTACTGAGTTCTTTGGTTGTGAGTCCTTTACCATCCTTGAGAAAAATGGAATTGGATTTTACTGAGATGTACAAGAAAATGGACTTAACATATGAAATATGGGTGGGGTTTTATCAAAGCCTCTGAAATGGTGTTGAGATTTATCTCCATCTCTCTCACATGTAGTTTGCTAGTCACAGCCAGTACCAAGGCTAGCCATCAGTGACAGTAGCTGCAGGAATGCTGAGCAGTAGCTGGTGGTGCAGAGAAATTAAACTGCCCCGAAGAAGTTTTGCTCCTCTCTGAATTTCATTTCCCAAAGTAGTCAAAAAAGAAATTAATCACATTATTTCATAATGTAACAGGTGAGCTCAGGTGAACAATAAGTTCTTCCTCTCTCCTGGGATGTCTGCAAGGTAGACTGGTATACCTATTTCCAATGTCTTTCCCATTCAGGCAGTGAATACCGGAGAGTTGAACCACTTCATAAAGACAGAAAAGACAATTTTAGCTGGTGAAGTTTCAGAGCTTGAAAATGCAGAGCAGATAGAGTCCAATGGCTCAAAATCAGGTAGCAAATACACTAATGCTGACTTTGCTATGATTTTAAAAGCTTCTTATTTTAAGCTGAAAGCCAAACGTGAGAGGGAACATAGGATGCTGCTTTTGTGCTATGCTTTCATCTCTAGGGCTTCACAGATGATGCAATGGCAATTGATATGGAGATACATGACTTTTGGCATTATTGATCATGTCTGCACTATCAGACATGATCAATAGGCTAACTGGCAAATGTCTAATCCCAGCATGCATTAGGTTTTAGCAAGCTGCACGGTCAGAACAATCTGGGGTCACTTTTGGTTTTAGTTTAGGACAATTATGAGGGGTTTATTGGGTTCTGTTTGTTAAACTAGTATTACCCAACAGTCTTAAGAAGATAAAAATAAAATTCAAAAACAAGTTACACTAGTGTCAAATCTTTGTCTCAGTGTTCCCCATATTTTAAAGATGAATTTTTTTTATCCATGAGTCCCTTCTCTGCATGTTCTCACTTGATTTTTGACTTGAAGGACATCTGAGAACAATGTGGGGGAGTAAGACAGAGCCAACTGCTTGTGGCAAATAACTGAAAATATCAAGAGTTAGAAGTAAAAATAACAATGAGGCTACTGTGTTCCAGCTATTAGCAAAAAAGGCCAAAACTGAACTTTCACTGAAGTCAAAGCTTTCCCCAAATAGGCCAGTGTACAATTTTACCTGGTGTGTATTTTTAGTTATTCACAAAATTTTATATAAACACTATCTACATTTATCAGGTACAATTACTTGCAAAAAACCCCCATGAGACCCAGTACATTTCCAGAAGATTACATGGGTATATTAAGTTCGTATTTAAAAAATTAGTATTGTGCTTAATAATGTTTTTCAGAATATACAAAAGTGCATGTGAACATTATTCTACCCACAGTGTCAGTATTGTTCTGCACATAGCAGCTCTCAGAAAAAGCACAGGTAGCAAAACTTCATTTTCCCAAAATGCACTTCAATATATTTTAAGTATAAAAACCTAATTTAAAATAATGTCAGCATCTTTTGCCTGTAGAATATGAGGCTCAGCATCTTTAAATTATTTAAGAGTTCCTTAGAGAGTCAGTTGTGCTTATAATGTCAGATTTGCTCAAAGAAATGGAAAGAGCAAAGCAAAGTGTTGAATAAGGACTTCCTGTGTGATTTTACCAAGTTATTTTTTACTGCCTGTAATTGAAGCAGCATTCACACCTCACACCATTTTAGCCAAAAATATATGTTGTATAACTGTAACTTGTTTTACTTGGTTTTGTTTCTTTTTTTTTTTTCCCTGTTTCATAAATAAACTAGCTCTACTGAACTGCTCTTTTCCCCACTGGAAGTCATTCACAAATAAATACAAGATCTATCAAGACTCAATTGAAAGTACACTTGTAAAGGGGCTTACAGATTTTTATGAATGTCTCCTCCTAAAATGAAAAATACAAACCATAAAGGAAAGAGTTTACTATTATAATCTCTGACATATTTTGTTTCCTTTATTGTGATAGAAGGACCAGAGCTAATACTCATAAAGCCACCTTAACAGTTTCTATTCAAGCAAATGAATATATTCAAACAAATAAATGACAGGACTTGTCACAGTTTGTCATTACAAGTGCATTTTCAAGATATAGCCAAAACCTTTATCCTAGTATCAGCCATAATACTACATTAGATGAAAATAAAGATTCTTGTTAGTGTTGTCTTTTTCATTTTTATGGCGTTATCTTTTTTTTTTCTAGGCATTTTGGAGACCTCTAGATGAAACCAAGTTTGTGTAAAGTGTGTTATATTTTCCCATGCTTAAGTCCCAATTTATAACTTTTTTTAATGTCCTTCCCAGGCACCAGTGTTTTACTAGTAAAATAGATTAAGGATGTGAGAAATAAAAATTAGAAGAGCGCCAGGTACATAATTTTATTTAAATGCTCTATAAACTTGCCACTCTTAGTCTTAACTTAGGTATCTCTTCTAATTTAATGAGATGTCACAATTCCTAAAACCAGATGGAGAACTTAATCCATGTACTGAACTTGTCTTTAAAAGAACCATTCAGTTGTTGCAACTAGAAATCTGGCCTGCGCTTAATTGCATGAATTTACTGAGGAAAATTGGCATAGGGCTGCATTGCTGTTTTCTGCAGCTAGCTACACCACCATGCAGATCAGCAGCACCTCATGTGCTCTCTGCAACTGAGATATTTCTTATGGCTCTGTAATTAAAAACAAACAAACAAAAAACCCGACCAATCCATCTTTGCTCTGAGGCTCTTTCAGTACTAATGAGGAAATTGAAGTACATAGGAAGCATCGATCATAGATAGAACAAGGAGAACAGGTCAGCTCCTACTTTACCTCAAAACACCTTGCACTGGCAGACCATGCACCGTCTGTGCCTGAAACACTTTGTGTTTGAACTAGAGCACAAGCTCCCTAGAGAAGCAGTGCATAACCTCATCTGATTTTGATCTGAGTTCAGTCACTATTGACTGTCTGTACACAACAAAAGTGATTGTACCACTCATAATGTTAATATTCTGGAAGGATTTCTCATTAACTGTACAAAGAATGCTCCTTTTAAACAAAAACAAAAAAAAAAAAGAGACACCCTGAGTGTATTCACACAGTTCATATAATGACATTCAGTAATCACACCCTCTAACCCAAGGAGCTTTGGGCAACAGTCCTGGCCTCTGTGCACAGACCTCTCTGCTTTCACCCACAGGTTGCCGGGTGCCTTGCAGGTCAAAACTCAGCCAGGACCACACTTCACCTCTGCTGAAGTACAGCCATTCCTGCAGACAAGATCTTCTCTCCAGGTCCACCATCCCCCTCAGCACCACTCAGCAGCTTAGCTCTGCATCTGAGGACTGTCCTTTACACAGTAAGCTGCATGCTGAATATTTTTAAAAGGATCTGGATATTGTGAATTACAGAGCAGCAGCAGGAGCAAAATGAAATTAAATGACAGAAATCTGTGTCATTGTTTTAAGTGCTATATACACCATGGATAAATTCTTCTACTATCTCTTCTCTTAACTTTTACTAACATGTTACGTATTCTGTGCCCAGTGAAGTGAAATGCAATCAAATAATTTGTTATGAAGGGTAACATTTTTTGCTGTATAGAGATCAGCCAACCCACAGCTGCCACAGGCTGCTAGATTAAGGAGGTGCTGAAGACCCAGTACATGGACCACTCACTCATGTCTTGCTCTCATTCTCTGATTTTAATACACAATTTGAGATTATGTTGTATGGCACTAAATAGCTCAAGGCAGACACTTAGCTTTAACCCTCCAGTTGTACACTGAAACCTTACAATAGAAACAGCACTTTATTCATGCAGAAGCTGGAAGTTGGGTAGAGCTGAAATTATTCATTATTTCTTGGGAACAAAAATGTATCACATATTCCTGAATTCAGTTTGACCACTGCTTCTTGCTTCACACTTCAACTTTTCCCTCAACAAATGATTTTGTAACACAGGAGAATTGGGAAGAATTAATCAGATGCCAACATTAGCCTTGGGCTATACTATTTTGCCTTTCCTTTTTTTTATCCCTTCCAACTTTAATTATCTCCTCTAAGTGTTGTGCCAGTCTCATCTGGCACAAAATAGTGAAGCTACACTGAAAGCCATTGTTCATTTAGATAGCTATGGATTCCTTAGCCTTCATTTTCATGTCTGACTTCAGCTTCTGGAGGTTGCCACCTCCTCTACCCTACATCAGTATGCTGGCTGTGACACCACCTCTCTTGGCATTGCAAAAAGGATTCCTACTTGCAGCAGTGCTGGGACAGCAAAGGGGCCTTTGAAGTAAATTCAGGGATTCTTTCAAAACCTGCCTGTTTTTCAGAAAATATATTGATCGTTTTGGTAATAAGTTCAGTGACTAATTTATCTTGAGATTGCAGGGAAAAATCAGAGAGGAAACAAGTTAGAGACAACAGAAGAAGAAACATTTTGATTTACTCTGTTTCTTTGCTAGCTTCAACTTGCTATTGCCATTTCTATTATTTTTATCTATCAAAGCAGAAAATTGCCATCTATTATTACACAATACAAAATAGCTTTTTCTTAGCTATTGAATATTAGCTATGTCATATTTTATATGTATTCATTTTAACAATGGTGTCAAAAAACCTTAAACATGTACTTGAAAATTTATTCAAAGTTTGAAGGCAAAGCAACTTTCAGTTTGAAAATGGCACTTTAAAAGATTGCAAAACGTATGTGGAATTCCCAAAATGTCTTTTCAGAGGTCTCAATCAGCTACACCATGGTTAAGTTGAACTAATTTTGTTTATATATAGCAAAACATCTTGAGAGATGCCAGAGCAATTTTTTTCTTCACAATGGGAGAGCTTAAAAGTATTAAATGAATAAGAAAACCCAACATGTAAAAACTGCACATTTTGGAAGCCATCCAATTTTAAACTTGGTTTTAGGCTGGAACAGATATATGAAATCTCCCAGTGGTAGTTTTAAGATTTGAGTTTACAAGATATACTCTAATGACCTCATATCATAGCTCAATGTTTAATGAAAATAATTATTTCCCATATTCAAATTAATCTATTTCTAAACTGTGCACAAAAGTCAGAAGATTCCAGATAATCTCTCTGAGTTTCACCACAGAGTGAAATAGAAATTATTTAATGTTCAATACACATTAGGAATCACAATCTTTAGCAAAGAGCACCACATACTGATTTCACAGATTGCAGAGCACATAACACAGAAAAAAAGAGTGGGGAAGGCAATGCCTCTCTGTACACAAAACCCTCCCTGTTTAAATGAAACAGTGAGCATAAACATGCATAAGGCCTCTGTGCCTAGGACTTGATTACATCTGCATCTCCAAGCACTAGCATAAGTTTTATTCAGCATGCCTGCAAAACAGTTGTGATTTTGAAATAGGTGAGGAGAAACACATCAAAATATGTAGTTTGATTTTGCTTATGAAAAAGCATTTTAAACAGCTTTTTTTTTTGTAAAGGAACTTTTTTCCCAAGAATATACCTGTGAATAAATTCTTCCCCAAAATCCCAAAATGTGTCTTTGGTTTTGTTTTCTAGGAATATTATCTTATCCATAAGATTCTGTGCCTTTCAGATAGCTCTATCTATCTATCTATCTATCTATCTATCTATCTATCTATATCTATCTATCTATCTATCTATCTATCTATCTATCTATCTATATCTATCATCTAGATAGCTAGCTAGCTATCCACATATCGTTTTTGATTTTTTTAATTCTGAAACTTGTAACGGAAAACTCTTTCAGAAAACCAGTGGCAGGAGAGGAATCCTACTGATTCCTCACTTCTGTGACCTCAAGAGGAAAAAACCCATTTTTCCTTTTTTTTTTTTTTAATGAAATTCATATATATATATTGTCTAAGATATTTGTTTTCCCTTCATGCTATTTGTGCAAGAAATCTATTAATAATATGCCAGTACATTTCATAATTAGTCTACAATTCCTAGCATAACAACATTACCTTATTTTTTAAGTCATCTTTGTGGGACTCTCAATCAACTTTTGGTCTTTGTTGATGCCTGGATCTTTCTTCAGTTGTACAGTAGGTATTCTGGAGATGCCTACCACAATCTCTGCAGCATTAAACAAACTAAATCTTATGGGAAATATACTGAACTCTGCATCTTTCCTGAGTACACTCACCTTCCACAGCTTCATTACCTGGGTGAATTACTGTAAAACCTTGTTTGTGCTGGTTTAATTTTCTCTTTCTCTTACTTTGCCAAAATGGTGTGCAAACAATTTGTAATAGTGGTTCTCATGAGTACACACACACACACACACACGCACACATATGTATATATATAAAGTTCCTCAAGATCATCCAGTTCTTTCTATGTATCCTGATACATCTACCTTTTAATTGTATTTAAAAAACCAGCAAGATAATGCCCAAAATTTGCTTTTGATTCACTCTGTTCAGATTTTAAAATCTGAACAAAATTAAAACATTAAAACTGTTGCTTATTCTGCAGAAAACTCTTACTCCTGGTTCAGATTTTGATCCCTTATGTCTAACTTAGATAATCATTACCCTTTTCATGCTATAGTGTTTTTACTAATGCCCAGATTGCAGATTGGACATTATTGCAGTTTCTTCACCTATAATTTTGTGAAAAATCAGTAAGGTAAAATTGGAGTCCTCTGTGACAAAATATCTTTTCTGCAGAGGATAGTTTTTCATTATAAGTATCTGATACCGTAAGTTCTATTTCACATATTACATGTCTGGAAGTATTAATACAATTTTTTCCCTAAGCCTTCCTACATTCCTGTCAAGACAGAAATTAGCTGAAGAGTCTTTATCATAAAGTGCTATTTGTCAGGCTCAGAGAAAAGAATATGGGACAGGTCTCAGTGGTATGAAAGATTGTGAAGAATTAACAACATACCGTACATGTGAATTTTATAGTTTATGTTATGGTGTCCTGTAGAGGCTTTGTGCATGTTATACAAAGACATAAATGATGCTTAAAACAGATGAATAGTATTTTCTAAGTTATGAATGACCTTAGAGGTAACTACTCAGTTTATGTAAAGATTTCCTTTGATGAAGATGTTTCTGTAAAAAGCAAGTAGTGCAAATACTGTGGAATATTAATAGCTGAGAGGTTTTTCTGTATTTTAGTACAATCATCTGTTTACTGAAATGAGGATAAAACATATTTGCCTTTTTAAAAACACCTAAACACTATAAAACTTGGGAATAACTTATCTGTTCTGAGAGTGAGAGTACAAACAAGCTTCAACTGTTAATAAAACTGTTAATAAAAATTTAACATGAAATACTGAACTATGCCACATAATATAGAGAAGAATGACAAGGTACAGGATGTGGTACTCTCTGTTTATTTACACTTGTCTCATCAAATACACGGCAAGCTCCTTAATATCAGTTACAGTATAGATGACACTAAGATATATTGAATCCATACCTTTTGAGTGAGATACTGTTTTCTGATTTTGAACCTTCTTCTACAGCCACAATACAATTTAATGACTATAATGCATATAGGAAAAAAATAAAAATAAAAATATTTTTCTGTCTTTGGTACCATAGGATCTTCTTTTTTCCTATTAAATATTTGACAACTGACACTTAATTCAAGCAAGTATAATTCTACATTTCTATTGTGCTGATAAAGCATGCATTTTTTCAGGACTGGAATCACATTCTGGAGAAGGACACAGTTTAAGTTTTTTCCTCTTAAATAGTCACTAATGTTGTAATTTCAGAGTTGATTTTACCCCACTGTATTTTCATTATATTCTCAAGGTATTTTAGCACCTAATAATATCTGCTTGGTAGATTTTCAGCTTCAACCAGAGCACAATGTGCTGAGTCTGAAAGAGAGACATCCTTCTTTCTTCTGGGGAAACCCCTTATTTCTGTTTGTTGGAGAAATTCCTTCCATAAACAACACTAAGGAAGATCCACGGATTTAAAATAGTGCTTTCTATTGGCTAAAGTACAGCTAATTGATGCAAGTTCTTGTTTCTCAAACAAAGGTTTTTAAAACAATTTTGATTCACAGTATGGCAGATTTTCTACAGGGAATGGTTGTCTAGTGGTGACTACCATGTTACTAGCTTTTATTTTCTTTGTTATGCACTACTTCTAAACTTTCTATCATTGCAATCAGTAGGTTTCACACAATCTCAAAATTATTCATCTTCTTCAGTGATCTGTTGGACTGAGGCCAGAATTCCCATCACTTGCAGCAGAAGGAGAATAAGGACATAAGTTATTATGCTGAGCTCTTGATATTTAGTGAGTATAGTGCCTTGTACAGCTGCAGCTTCTGCTTTCCACAGGTCTGCAGCTTGCATGTTTCTTCCCCCAGATCAGGACAATATTATCATCCAGCCTGCTTTAAAGGATTTCTTTTTCATGAAACCAGTATAGGAAACAACTATGGCAGTAAAAGGTACAGTTGTTCAACATCTATTTCTTCTGCAAGCATGAGAGCATCTTGTTATGCATGACATTTCATCAGCCTTCTGATAACATAGAAGACAGAATATTGATGTAGTGCATAATATCCATTAAAATCAAAAAAAGCTTGGATACCCCAAGTTTCTTGATATAAAAAAAGATGAGCATCTGGTACAGTAATAGAATTTTTCATAGGCTTATCAGAATAAACCAACATGGAATAATTTTTAATTCTGTGCTATAAGGCCTTTTATTATTTCTCAGAATTAATTATAAACCAGGATCAGAGTATCATGACAATGCATATTTGGCTCCAAGTTTAGACTGCATGACCTGATTTAAATAGCCTCAAGAGACCTGTTCAGTGCTGAGCATTTTGAAAATCTGAGCTTCTCATATAGGTATCTACTTTATCTACACCACGATCATCAAATTTATAATTTTCCTGTTCAGTGAATTGTGCCCCAGAATCACATTTCTAAAGTACAACTGAATTTCCTCTGACTTTCAGACAATGGAGATTTTTGCTAGCCAAAGGGATATGCTGTACTTATTAAGATGAAATGTATATTTGGGAATACAAACAACACCATTAATATTTTGAGTAGTTTTGTAATACAGGAATTTCTGCTGACATTAAAAGCCATACTAAATTGCTACTTGGTTTATTTTGAGAATACCTGTCTAATATTACAAAAGATGACTTTGATGACATCATAAATCTGAAACATGAAAGCATTAACAAAAACTGCTTCATAAAGAGTAATCAGCCTTCTGTCAGTGAAGGTGTTCAGACATGGTAATATTTCAAGCTAAACACACTGGACAACTTCACATCTTTCTAACCAGCAGTGCTGCAAAATTGATAGTAATGAATATATAAGCTTAAAGAAGAGAAAGAGAGAAAATTTTATTTTTTGTGTCAATATATTCCATAATAAATACTTTAGGACAGGGAAATATTACACACCTTGTTAAATCCTGCAACATCTGAGAGTCTGCCTTCCCTAGCTGTTACCAAGGAACTTTTGTTCTGTGTATTGTCCAGTCCTGTAATTTCTTTTTGCAAATGTGATATTTAGTTCCATTTATCCAATGAAATCAGTCACATTAGGATCTTAGTGTTTTTTAAGACACAGAGGAGCTATACTCTGCATTTCTTTTCATTAATTATTTATCTTTCTGCAGGGTAAAGCACTTCACATGTTCCATTCTTTCCCCTCTAAAATGCATAGTGGGCCTTGTAAAATATGAAGCACCTGGAAAAACAGACTTAATTGTAGGTAAGATGGTAGTCATTTTCTTGTGAAGGTGCCTGCAGAAAAGCTTAGAGAAATGTTTTTGAAGATGACATTCCTGTTCAAAGGCAGTAGATTCAAAACTGTCATGTACTTTTGAAGGTCTAGGATCACTTTCATCGCAAATTCCTTAAAATATTTTGGCAGTAAAGATTTTAGGAAAATAAAAAATGAAGAATCTTGTTTTCAGGCAGTTTATACTTAGATCAGCATAACTCCTATTAATTACACTCCACTCCTAATTACAATCTACAATTACAAAAAAAATAAAGTGTTTTTTTCCTGGAAAATATTCCAAAATATGTATCTCTTTGGAGGATTGAGGCTATCAAAAGTTTTTTGCTTCAGTTAGGGTAATGCTCCCTTATAAATAATACATACAGAAAATAATGTCTTCATAATACATACATAAAAGGTCTTGGAAGAACTTAATGGGACATACAGCGACATAAAAATCTGTTTCTGATTAAAGAATCAAAGAAGAGGTATACCTAATGTATTAGAATCTAAAACAAAGACTCTGAGCAGATAGAATTTTCTCATTGAAACTACTGGAAGCAAAAATATTTCCTATCATTTGCATGCCATTTTCATATTATTCCATTCTCCTGTTTCTCTTTGCCACTCTGACCTCCCCCTGCCCTGGCCTCAGTCAGTTTACAGAAGATTTGGTACATTATGAGGGAATTGAGGTAGCCAATGAAGAAATATTTGACTCACAGAGATGAGAGTGTGCAGGTCAAAAATAGAGAAAACACTTGTGCTTGGAAAAGGAATGGAATAATCTAGAACAACATAGCTTTGAGTGTTATTTACATGGAAAATTTGCAGTGTTCTCTGGATTATTTGGATGCAATGGAAGTGATAGGTAGACAGTGGTTTGCAAAGTTGGCCAATAGCTCTCATGCTGAAAACTACTCTGGCAAAACAGTTTTATACTGATCATATCCATGCATCGTGCAAGCCTCTTAGATTAAAAGTTATGGGACCAAAGTTGTTGGTCCATATTTACAAGTCTGATAGCAGGCTCTTTGTGGTTTAAGGGTCACCATGAATAGTGCATACACTATAATTGAAAGCAAGCAAAATGAAAAAGGATGAAGGGCACAGAATTACTTCGAGTCTTGGGTGCTGTGGCAAATCATCCAGCTCACCTTCATGGTGTACTCTAGACAGCAACCACTAGAGAGCACCTAGTTACAACAGCATGAGTACCTGTGCTGAAAGGAAAACGCACTCTCATTAAGTAAAAAATGAGAAATAGTTTTTCTTTATTTCTTAGATCTCGGGATTTTGTGAGCCAAATAGTACTCCAAACACACTCACACACTAAGGAATATCTTTTAAAAAGGGCAAGAAAACAATTTTTTAATCACTTTCAATATTAATCATTTCCCCAGCCAGCTGGAACTTTTTACCAGGTGTAGATTATAGCTCTGGAAGGTCTAGGACTCATGGTTTCTTTCAGGTTGTGATTAAAGCTACTTGTATGAAAACCATGGGAAAAAGTCTTCCTCCATTGATATCAGGGTCCCATGAAAGGTGGAGGTCATGGAATGTATATTCAACCCTATAGTGGTCAACTATAGCCTTTTACCTATTGCAACAGCTCATCAAAATATCTGCGTGGTATGGGATGTATGGCTGACCTCCGCATAAGGCACTTAACAGGCTTGTGGGATTTTCTCTGTTGCTTCCAGTACAGACAGCCAGAGTCTGGACTAGAATTAGTAAAGGTACCAGCTGGACATTCCTGCTAATTGGTTTAGATGCTTCTTAGTGTCTTACTGAGACATCAGGATGTTTAGACTCCAACTTTTCAGTTTGACAGACAATGGTGTTGGAAGGCACTTGTTGTTTTCCTGCTTTCTTGTGTGGTGAAAGGCAGCAGCAGAAAGAAACCTGACTCATGCCTTTATTGTATAACAATATCTACCTGTATTTAATAACAAACACAAACACTTCCAATCAGTTTGCTGCATGAGTAGAAGACCGTTCAGCCATATGTCTTCATAAAATCCCAGTGGAGCACTTGAATCATTATTACTTCCACATACAAGATCATCATTAACATACTTATATCAGACAAAAACTTGTCTGGCAACTGTATTTTAACTATAATTTTAATTTTTACAGCATCTTTATTTGTGATGCACTGAAATAAATCATTCTGAGAAAAATAAGAAGGATCTGCTTTTTAAGACTTACTAGTTATGCTCATCATAGGAGATGATTGAAGTTTAGCTGGTTTATAGAAGATAAAATTCACAAATTACTAGAATTTAATATACTTAAATTAAGAAAAGTCCATCCTAAACAACATCAGTTTTTAAATACTTCTGGCATAATGGCAATTTTTAGATAAACTGAAATGGAAATTAGCTAGAAAGGTGGTATCAGTTGGACAAGTATCCCTAGAATCTTTAACCTGTAAGCTAAAAAAAAAAAAAAAAGACAAAATCCCATTCAAAATTTTTGTGACAAAACACATCGATTAAGAATACTGCTAAAAGAACTGACAGAATATATTTCAAAGTTAATTTGTGTAGAGCACTTAAATTATTCTAGCTCTCTTCTCCTTTGTTTTTTAAATTCAGACTTAAAATATTTCAAAATTCCTGATAAATGCTGAGCTGATATCTGTGCTACAGAGATAATCCTGAAAGGATGTGCAAACCCAGCAGCAGACAGACCTGCTATGTGTGCAGAGCAGACCTGACCAGAGTAGCCATTGGGAAAGCTGCTTCCCAAGGTGTGCTTCCTGCAGGGGCAAAATCATCTCTTGCCCACGGTCTTCTTGCAACCGTGGTACAACACTGTACAGCCCAGATGAATGCCATTGCCTTGGAAACATCATTAGACATGGGTGTCACAGGAAGGAAAAAAAACAACTGTTTTTCTCTGCTTCGAGTGTGAATCCATTATTTGGGGGCCCCGTGAAAGCTGCTCCAGATCTCACTCCATGTTTAAAGCTTTAGCCTTGCTGCTGTGACCGAACACTGTGCCCAGTCTTTCTCCTGCTTCTGTTCTCCAGTACAACATTGCACCTGGAAAAATGCAGACTTTTCCCAGCCTTCTCAATGTACTTTTGGCAGCATTATGCCTTCACAAACATAACAGGTGCAAACCTAAGTTACCCATACCTAGGGGATTTTGATTCATGCACTAGGACACTCTTGTGTGCATTGAGACCTTCATCCCTGGAGAGGCATTACTGTGACGTGTGAACCAAAGAAAAAAAGGAGGAAAGTAAAAGAGCAGAAAATAATCCCACTGAACAGCTGAGGCTTGTTGAGATGAGCACACCTGTCTGAATTCAAAACAGAAGAAAAGAAGAAAATAAAAAGAAAACCAAAAATATTAGTAAAAATAACAGAGTGTGAATAGATGAGCAATGATAAACAGTAGGAAGCCTAAAGGTCCATAACACTTAATTTTTTTGCCTATATACAGTGAAAACTGTGGAAACCAGCAAAGGAGAGATTTGAAAGGAAACTATGAAGGAAAGCATTCTCCCAGGGTCCGAACCCCATAAGCTGACACTGTACTGCACAAATCAGACCTGCACTTCCTTACAGCCGCCGGAGAAACATTAAAAATGGTGATTCTGCTATGTAATTTGAACCCTTTTCAGGTATGTAGTTCACTGCTCAGTGGGTGATCCCAGCCTGTTCCCTTTGTTCCCTTTGTGTTTACCAGGTCTGAAGGCTCCCTGAAGATTAGAAGGTGGGTGTTACAAAATGAGAGCCTTCAGTGAAGTTCAACAGGTTTACTATCAACAACCCTTAAACAAATACAATGTTTTGAGATTGTAAAGTGGGGATAATTTCTGTTTCCCATTAACAAAATGATCCACCAAATTAATTTTTCAAATACTAAAATGAAAAACAAATATCTGAACATTAAGTTCTGAAAATCTTGGTGTTTGTATTTTTCTGTGTGTCTGGCAGCTAAGTTGAGGACTGTAGTTTCAAATACTTTCAGCTATTAATTACGTTTCTAACAATATTCTGGATCAAACACTCTGCAGTGAATTTGTGGTTCGATTTCTTTTTTAGTATGATTACAAACTGTAAACAGCTTCCCTTTTCCCTAAAGATTATAAAACTTTATAAACACAGAGAGGAGGGGTGAAAGGTGTGGAAAAAATAAAGAAAGAGAATCTATTGAAGTAGAAATAAAAAAGGAATGTTTGATATGATTAATAATGACTATATAACGGGTTTCACTGGGATATGGAAATGCATTCCATGAAGAGAGCAAAAACCTGTGTGAAGGGGCTCAGAGAAAGGCAACCTCAATCTATTTTTCTTTACCATATCCTTGGTGTTGTTGTCTTCAAGCCAGGCTGTAAGGGCAACAAATAGTTGACTCAGGTCACCTGGATGTCTCCTTAGGATTTAATGTGGTTAGAGGACCAATTAATGGGCTGATTTGTTTCATAGGGTGATGGAGAGAATAAAAAGTAGTAGGGATTCCATGTATCCAATTCTTGTGAATAGAACACAGGTATAATTGAGAGACATTGTTGAGAGACACTGTTGACATTTAATGAAGGTGCTTCTGCACAATATTTAATTTTATTCATCTTTTGTTGAGCGCTTTCACCTTATTAGTGCTTGTCCAACAGACTCTTGAACATCTGACAGCCTGTTGGGTTAGACAGCCTCTAGAAATTTGCGTTTGCCTGGGACAGCAGCGGGTGGGCTAGCCTCAGGAGGCCAGAATATCTCACTTGTGTCAGGTGCTCCAGTTTTTGTAAGATCCTCTTATGAAAGCTGTTTTAGGACAGAAAATTACATTGTACTAGAAAGTAAATATTTTTGCTAATGGAATAAATTTAGGTGGAAAAATATTTAAATCTTTAGAATTCTGCTTAATTACCACTGTCCTTGTTAGCTGCCCTAACTTGTGATCCTGCCTCATTAAACCTGTCTCAGATCTGTTGAGACTTCTCCAAAGCCATATAGAAGTCCCAAAGCCCATTTTCCCCATCTCTATCACTGAGGATTGCTTTTGAGGCAGTTCAAACAGAGGTTTGGGCAATCTGCTTCTTGTGTATTCTGGGATGCATTAGTTTGTTTAGATGGTAGTTTTATTCCATATTCCTTTTGATTTTGAAAGTAGTCTCCCATAGTAATTCAGAGGACAGTTTTCTTGATTCCCCAATCTAACTTTGCTAAATTTAGTAAACAATTTTATTTCTTAATGAGTATAGATTGGTTGCATATTTGTTTTGACTATTTCAAAGCATTTTATGACATTTTAGTGAACCCAATAAAAGAACCAGCAAATATATATATATATATATCCCTCAATTAAGTAAAGATTTTAATTTTTTTTTTGAGAAATTAGGCCACACTGGATTTTATATAAATTCAACAGAAGAATGCATTCTCTCACTAATACTTCATTAGAGTTTGGGTAATACCTTGGGATTACCCAAACTCAAAGATTGCAAACCTGTCATACGACTAAAATCATATTTATTTTCACAGAAATTTTAGCAGTGACATGTCTGTGCTAATATATCTTTTTCCCATAATGGGAGCTATATGCCAAAAATACTCTAAGGATAAAATCAACACTAGCTTAACTATTTTAAGAAGACATAACAATAGATGAACAAGTTGTTTATGACACATTTTTCTTCCATGGTTTAATATGATATATGTATCATAGGTGCTTTTTATCATGCAGAGCTTTATTATTAAGCATTATTTCAAGTAATTTCAAGTGGACTGAGAAGGAAGGCAGTTACTTTCCACCAGGTGCATGTGAAATTTTTATTTATTTCTAAGCAAAGTATTCTGCTTTTATTTTCTTCCATCTAAAGTTTTCATTATGTGGGCTTTCAGAAGAAAGTAGTCAAATTATTTTCCTATTTTAAGCTCCTTCATCAATCTTTGTATGATAGTGATTAACCCATAGTGCTTCTGTTTTAGCTTAAAATATTAATGCTTTAATATTTGAAATGAAATGTTCTTGGCCTTTTTGTGCACCATGTCTTATGGTGTTAAAAACCATAAGACAAACTGCAAGTCTATTAGTGATTGTGTCAAGGGCTTTGGCACAAGTGACTGTATGACCACACATGCTACATTTGAAAGATTTGTTTAATGCCTTTACTGACTACTTTTTTTAAAATGCAAGATTTTCACTATTGTGTTCTTGAAGTTGTCATATCATACCTAAAAATCCCTTTCATTCAAAAGCGTTTATACAAAGAAAAGCAAATAAATATTTTGTGATCCTTTAATCTTTCATATATTTATCAATAAGTAGATTGTTCCCCTCTTTCAAGCTAGGCCATTTCATTATCAATTATGCAAATCTTTGCCTTAAGTAATACCATAAAGGAACTTCTAAGGGAATCGGGAGCAGAGCATGGCTCATTAAGATCTCCCGTAACTACTAACCTTGTCAGTTTTTAATACAGGCTGGCTCCCTTAGCCTCACCAACTTGAAATGCAAGCAATCCTTATATCATCATTTATCTTGAAAATCTAGCCCACAACTGTATTTCCAATTCTCTCATCCAGAAATGTGTCAGAATAATTCACACTTGCTTCTATCACTGCCTTTGACAATTTGTTCCATTATTCAGTAATCCTCTGCATAAAGAAATTCTGTCTGAACTGCTTATAGATTAATCCTTTCTTTTAGATCTATCTATTATCTCTGGTTTTGTGTAAATTATTATCTCAAACAGTGCCTTAGTGACAGTCTGGTTCTCTTCCTTCATGATTTTACATGGGCCTAATTAAGACCTCATTCTGCTAAGATCTATGCTCTCTATGTGTTTGAATTCAGATATTTTTAACTTCTTTCACCAACAAATGAAAGTGCCTTTTCTTTTTCATCTCTTATGGAAAAAAGCTGACAACAAAACCACAATACGAGAATTAGAGGTGGAGTCTTGTTTACATCAGTTCAGCAAAGCAAAGCATAGGAAAAAGCCCTCAAGTCTGGCAAAACATCTTAGCACACAAGGAGTTTTCTGGCCTGGTTTCTCTTAATAAAGTTATGACAAAAGGAGATTTTCAGGAGTCTTCATCTGTAATATCTGTTCTCCACTACACTGCTTTAGTGAGCTGGCAGAAATGAAGGGATTTGGTTTCATCTCTGTTAGTATCAACAGGACTTAAAAAAGATTTTATGACAGGTGTTTTGTCTTTCTGCAGTAATGGAAGTAGTAACTTGGTGCTCTACTGTTTTCTGAATAGCCCTCCACTTATTTTTCTACCGCTATATATTTTTGTGCTGTATCCAGATGTCAAAACAATGACCATGGAGGGGGTGGGGGTGAAAGAAGTAAGTTAAGCACTCAACACAAATATGGATTAGTGGGTTAGCTTGATGGGCTGCCTACTTGCATAAATCTCTCTATATATTTGTTTTGCTCCCACTAAGACTTTGTTTACTCAAATAGATTCTGCATTTTATTGGTTTTGATTCATCATTACTTCATAAGCTGCTTTGAGATAAATTTAGAGACCTGAATGGTCTACATAAAGCCAAAGTTTCTGCAATTCTTTAAAAACATTGGACATCAATGCTATACTTGGTCAGCTCTACTACTTCTGATTTTCCTGGATAAGGAACATTGTCAGGAATCTCTGCTGATGCTGTCTTCTCTTTTATTATAGTACTTAAAGTTTGTATTGCACTTTAAATAAATGAAACACAGACTTTTGATTCTTCTGTCTACAGTTATCCACTCCTTGAGAAATTCTGCTTGGGGAATCTTTATGGAAAGTGTTGCATCATCTTGGGCTTGTTCTGACTTGGTAATTAATTGCACAATGTTGACTGTGATAATGCTGCTATCTATTTATAGAACACCTGAGGTAAAGCTCTCCAAAATACACCTCTTTTTTTTAATCCTGAATGGCAAAGATAATTGACATTGATATTCCACAGACACATTCTTTATTGCAACCATCAATTTTGTGCAATATCTGCTATTCAATATTTAGTTTGTTCTAACTTTAGGTTACAAAAATATTGAATTATTTTTGTTAAGATAAAAAAATTCCTATGTTTTATAAAGAAAGAGACATCATGTTTTAATTTGTCATTAAATGTTCAAAAGGGATTCTTAATGATTTGTCAATTCCACAGCACTATATGCAAACTTTTTACTTTTCTATAATATTTCACTTCTGCTTAAGAGCTGCATGTTTTGGTGAAGTTTTTGGGGTTGATAAAAAAAAAGAAAGAAA
Organism: Agelaius tricolor; assembly: GCF_023055355.1. Classification (NCBI taxonomy): domain Eukaryota; kingdom Metazoa; phylum Chordata; class Aves; order Passeriformes; family Icteridae; genus Agelaius; species Agelaius tricolor. Next base: position 9,100,092 of record NW_027269287.1, read on the forward strand.
GCAAAGGAAAATGCCTTTTCTCCCACCCAGAAAAAGTATCTCATATCTTCCCCAAAATTTTGATTTTTCAACAAATGCCTTTTCTATTAACTCACAACAAAAAAAAATCCCCTTCTTTTCTATAGCAAGATTTTTATTTATATCCTGCACCATAGGTGTACATTTTATTATATTTTTATATATAATATTTTCTATATACATTATATTATAATTATATAATTATAGACTACAATATATTATATTATTATATAATTGTATAATTATATACTACCTATTATATTATAATAATAAATATATTATATTTTTTCTCCTTGGTTTTCTGGCCAACACTAATAACATTTGGTCTTTTCATAACAGTGAGTGGAGGTTAGTGGTGAGTAAAAGTAATTTCTTTTTCTGTGTAGAAGTATGAGTCTAAAGAAGTCCAAAAAGTTTTCAGCCTAAAAACTTTCTAACCTAAATTCAGAAGGCATGTTGTTATTATTAATGTTTCAGGAAAAAAAGGCAACAAACCATGGAAGTTTAGTACATGGAAAGAAAACAATTTTATTGTTTTCCATTTCTTTTCCTTTTTGAACACCCGAGAGGTTTTTTATTTTGATTTTTCCTAGTTTTAGATCAAACATTTGAAATACAGTAGTTTAAGATTAATGCATTTTTAAATTATAAAATCCTCATTTTTCATTTTAGAAAAACTATTTGGAGGAAAGGTTACTTAAAATTTCTTCAACTGAAAAATTATTCTTAGTTGCTTTTCCTCTGCTAAGAAAATCCTAGTTCTATTTAATTGACCAAAACAGTTTTCTACCAAGCCTCCACATTTTGCCAGAAGAAAGAAGCATGCTGTGTAAAACTGCTTAGTAATTTCATACTTACAGGAAGTGGAGAAAGAGAAAAAGAAAATTGCACTGTAGACCTTTCATTCCTTTTGTAATATTGTCTGTGAATCTAATCGTGTTTTCTTTCCTATTTTTTTGACATGAACGTGTTTCCCTGCTGACTCATCTTTTCAGTTGACGTATTTAAAAAATGTATTTTAAACATTTTCAAAACTTCCTGCATTTTTAAAATTTCTTGTGCCCTGTTCATGTCTAAATAAACAGATAGGTGGATGAGGTGTGGACATACACTTATATAAATACTCATGGGATGTCTGCACTTTCATCATCCTACTTAAATATTTTATATTTGTGCTAGACTGATTTGTTTCCTTTAATCCCTTTGTGAAGCAATATATTGCAGATCTTTTTACTTCCTGCTGTGCCTACTATTAAATAACACAATTTTTCTTCTAACTTTCTGTTTTCTGTAAGGACTATCCTACCCAGGTCTTCTTGCTTTCTGATTTCATACTGTCCACAAACTTTTTTGCAGTCATTCTACAGCATTGTCAAAAGATCATAGACTCACGATCTTAAAGAACAAAACAAACTGGAATAAACCACTTAATAAATATTTAACTTTTTGATAATATTTCCACATTACTTTTTTCCACCTTTCATTTTTCCATGTGCCCAGAGATGTGATAAAACCACCTACCTAGGCACAGACACGAGCACATTCACACATCTCAGTAGATACACAGTGAACTGAGGGAGATTTCAATCAGAACACAACCATTCTGACACAATAATGAAATTATATTTGAATCAGGATTTTCTGAAGCTTCTGCCTGCGGACAGTGTTTCCAAATTTACTGCAAGGCAGTTTTTTGTGTGTGCACTTTAAACCTAGAATTTAATGGGTTTCTGTCACTGAAGAAATGAAGCATATGCCTGCTCTCTTCTCCATTAGACATTTTCATGTCTATGCTGTTATCTGCTGGCCCAAACTTTATGCAGCTATGTTATGGATCTTGGGCTACTGCACTCTTATTTGACTAGAGCATTTTAGGGAAGCTAAGAAAATAGAACATTATCCATTGTCTCAACTATGAACAGCAGAAGAGTTGTGCTGCAATATTTTTTTTTCATTGATGAGATGAGGTCTGAACTTATTGGTAGTAAACGTACTCCTGTGATATTTTCCAAATGCAGCTTTAGCATAACTACCCCTCCCCAGTCACAGTACAATTTTGCTTCTGTAATCACTTTCCCCAGGCACTCCCTCAGGAGGTAAAACCCTACCCCCTCCTGGGCTGAAGTAGCTGGCATGATAAGAATACCAAGGAGATGCTCTCCCAGATGCTTAACTTGACACAGTTCCGTTGTTGTTTTACTTTTTTTGTTTTCCAGCTCTTTTCTTCTCAGGAGAAGCCTTGGTTTTTGTTGTTTCTGTACACCAGATGGACCAAGGATATGAAAATCAGCATTTTGAAAAATTTATCTCTGCTTAGTTATTTCCGTGGCTACATTAATAGAAGTACAGAATCATAGAATAGTTTGTGTTGGAATAGACCTTTAAATGGCATCCACTTCCAAGCCTGCTGCTACAGGAAGGGACATCCATCCCAGGTGAGAGCATTGGTGTTCCCAATGCCCACACACTCCCAAAGGCTGGCTCCTGTGTGGTGCAGAGCACCTTCAGCTGTCAGCAGTCAGACTTGCAGCAAACTGCAGCGCACCCATGAAGCTGAAGGTTATGGAGCACAAGTCTTCTAAGGAGTGGCTGAGGGAGCCAGGACTGCTTAGCCTGGAGAGGCGCCTCATGGGGAAACCTTACTGCTCTCTACAACTGCCTGAATGGAGGCTGTGGCAGTCAGGAGGTTGGCCTCATCTCCCAGATAACAAGGACAAGAAGAAATGGCCCCAGGTTGAATCAGGTGAAGTTGAGATTGGATAATAGACAAAAGTTTCTTGGTTGAAAGTTTGTCAGGCATTGGAAAAGGCTTCCCAGGCAAGTAGCTGAGGCACCCATCCCTGGAGGCATTTGTAAGTTGTGTAGATGTAGCACTTAATGACATGGTTTAGTACTGGAATTGACAGTGCTTGGTTTACATTTGAACTCTGTGATCTTAGAGGTCCTTTCACACCTAAATGAGTCTATGATTCAACTCTAAATGTTCTGTGCTGCCAGGCTGGGGCCCAACAGAGCTATTAGGAAATATTAGTTTTCTTTCCAAAGTCTTTATTTCTTGCTTACAATGTGTTTTTTATCATGAAACAAATTTTGAAGGTAAATAAATGAAAATCTGAAAAATAAAAAAAAATTGAAAGTATAAAATGTTATTCTGTGCACAGCCTTCTAATACATGCAGCAGATATATTAACATTAGTATTCAGATCTGTGGAACAAAACATTATTAAAGCAACTGAAGAGTTTTTAATGTTATAAATATGTATGACTTTCTAGCATAGTGAGGAAATATATTCTGGTCAAAGCCCTCCTAATGCTGAACATTTTAGTAAAACTTACAGCATTTTAATACAAGTTCTATAAATTATCCACTTTAAAATTAGATAAAAACTATTTGAGAAATAATTATGGGTATATGTTCACTAGATTGGAGTTGGAGGACTGAGAGATAAGGGCATTAGGTCAAGTCTTTCAATCTGCCTCCAGATACTCACTTCCACTATAATACCTATAAGCACATTATGGCAACAGAATCTCAGTGTTTAGAGAATTCTAATTCATTCCCACTCTCTTGCTGCTAGACAGTCATTCTTTGGCAGTGTACAAAAACACAAACACAGAATTTGAGCATACTCACAGCATTCCTCTCTTGCCCCTTACTGCTGCCCATACTTTTGCCTTGTCTTCAGGCTGCCTGCTGAAGGCAATCAGCATGCAAGACTTACCAAGCAGCTAGTAAATGTTGATTCAGACTACAGTATTTACTTAATAATAGCATTGCTTTATCCTTGCTTTTAAGTTAATCACAAACAAACCTCCTTCAATCCTTGCCAGGAAGCCTCCCATAAGTCCACTGCAAATCATAGACATAATCTGTGTAAATAATTAATCTGCTTGAATCTTATGCCAGCAACACCTGCACCAACACTGATTACCAGATATGTAATTACATTTTGTTTGTGTTTAAATAGATTTGCCTCTGCTTTCTGTAGTGGAAAGTGCTTCACCTCCCCAGTGATCGAGGGCAGAATTTCTTGACCTCCATTTGGTTCCCTGATGTGAGTGGTCACTGAGGTAAACAAAAGTGATGTCAGACCACGAGGTTGTACCTTGTTTACTTCCCTCTGAAGTTAGAGGTCAATGAGCTGATCAACAAGGGACAAAATAAACATCTCACAAGCTCAAGTAATAACAAAAAAAAGGATTGTTCTTTTGTGACTCCACACTGTTTTCCATTGACTCAGAAATTACCACATAACTGAATTCTGTGGTGGATTGACTTTGGTTGGTGCCCACAAGCTGTATTGTTACTCCTTTTCTTAGCAGTATAGAGGGGAGAAACAATGACAGAAAAAGCCTTGTGGGTCAAAATTAAAACAATTTATTAAAGCAAAAGCAAAGGCCACATGCAGAAGCAAAAGAAAACAAAATATTTATTCTCTACTTTCTACTTTCCATCAGCAGGTGCCCACTTCCTGGGAAGCGGATGTTAGAAGACAAACACTGTTAATAACAAATTAGTGTGTCTTCACCCTTCTTTCTCTTAAGTTTTCTGTGGGGTTTTTTTTGTTTGGTTTTTTTTTTTGTTTTTTGTTGGTTTTTTGTTTGTTTGTTTTTTGTTTTTTGTTTTATTCCTGAGAAGACATATACATGACATCGTTCAGTTTGGGCCAGCTTTCCTGGCTGTGTCCCCTCCAATTCACATGGCAGTGTGAGGTTAATGGTTGGACCCAATGGCAGTAGAGGTCTATTCCAACCGAAATGATTCTATGATTCTGTGATCCTATATGAAGTGTTCTGCTTAGTAAATCAGTACCAGTTAATTTTACTCACAAATCTGTACAGCCCACTGCTTTTATTCTGTCCTACTTCAGCATTTTTTTTTCTGTTGTTCTTCCAGACCATCTGTTCATGACATCTTTCTTGAGAGGCAGGAGACCAACAAAGCATGTCTGCTTCTATATGGTTACAGATTTTGTCTACAGCACTTCTCTCTGAAATAAAATTTTTCAAATTAACAAAAACTTATACCATGACTTTCACTCTTGTTTCAGACTCATATATAATGATTTGGGGCCATCTTTTCTCTCGGCATATATTTTACCTTTCTCAAAACTTTGAAAATCTACTATGTAATAATATTGTATTTTTTCCCATTTCAGGTGATTGCATAAAGCAAAGGGATAAACCAGATAACTACGAGGACTTTATATTTCCACACAGATTTAACAGAAGACCTTAACCTCCTGTGCTCTAGAAAAAGGCAGACCAAAACAAACTAATTTATAGTTATGGGATTAGAAATCTTCTGGAACAACGACATAAACTAAACCCACAAGAATATAGGCAAACAAGAATATCATTAAACAGTATTTTGGACTGACACTAATGAGAGTCAGAACTTCATATAATTCAGTAATCTTGTTAAGCAAAACAAAAATTTTCCTCTGATAAGAGGAGGACATACATGTCTTAATTACCCTAAGAAATCTGAAGAAAGGTAAGTATTACCTTCTAGAGTAAACCACATATTGAATTCCAGTGTAACAGTGTATCTCTCCACCAGATATTTTATCAAAATGCTGCCAACTAAAGATTAAACATTCACAAAAAACTGTCCTTAGCAAATCCTTAACATCCTCTGACAAAATAATCAAAATACTTGCTGTGAAGAAGGGTGAAAGAGAGCCAGTGGGATTAGAAATACATTGTCAAAATGGCTGTGATTAATTTTTCCAGCTGAAGAAAACATGGCAAGGCAGGCCTTACATTAGAGTGTGTAAAAAAAGAAAAAACAAGGCAAACAAAAGTGAAAATGGAAGCCTGTGATTCATGTGAAATTAAAAAAAAGTTACTAAAAATTAAAAAAAAAAAAAACAAACTATAATTGAAAGTACACGGGGAGGAGAAAAAGAGACCAAAAGCATAGAAATGAAACAGCAATATGATGCCTTAAGTTTTAGCTTTCATATTTTCCAGATTCTGTACTGCATTAGTATATAACTATGAACTTCATATAGAGTTCTCACAGTTTAGTCAGACAAAACAATCCTTTTCCAGCCTGAGAACCAAGGACACTGTTGAAGCTTCAGTCCCAAAAAGTATAAACAACAGGGAACCGAGGAGAGCAATCTGGGAGGATGGGACTTCATAACCTGAAGCTGTAATTGGACACTTCACCCCAATGTGTAAATGCACCAAAACTCATAAAAGTGTGAAAACTTGTGACTCACTGTCCATCTTGGTCAGAGCCATGGCCAGACTCTTGTACTGCCTGAGGTGTACCCCTATAATAAATACCTACTTTATTCCTTTAACCCTGTATAGCCTCTCAAGGCATCAAATTCTTCGCTTGTAATCATCAATTACTTCGCTTCCAGCATGCACTCACCCATGAATACTGAATACATAACAATCAATAGCTGAAAGAGAGGGAAATTGCAAGCATATTGCTGATGCAAAACAGCATTCAAGCAGTTCTAGATCAGTCTTCCTTAGAGGCTTTGAGCCATCTCATACCTACCCATGTGGCAAGAATGAGGCCATGCCAGAATCAGTGGCTGCAGGTGCAAACACACTGGCTGCTGACAGTGTGTTAAATAGCCCTAACTCAGGGATAGCTAACACTTTCCAGACAGTATAAAATATTTAAAGCTGGTTATAGCACTTACATTTTGCTTCATTGTTTTCAATAAGTACAGCCTTCCTCTATGTTGAATACCTGTTGTAGTCCCAATGATCCAGCTGGATTTTTAGGCTTTTGCTTCTAATGAGGACCACATTTTTCATCTACTGCTTTAAGATGTAGCAGAGCCATCTCTTTCCTCACTGTTGAATACATTCTAGAGCAAGATAGCATACTAATGCAAACTCTCTAAGGACTGTTCTCACACTGGAAAGACATGGATTATATGAAAGAATTAGAATAAAATTTTCCATTTTGTTTTTAAGTGCAACATTAAAATGTCTTTAATTTGTTATAAAACCTATCAAATCTATATGGGATACTGCAGCTTTCTGGGCCACAAGCATTGAATGCTGGCTTACATCTAGTTTTTCCTCTAACAATATCACCGGGCCTTTCCCCACAGGACTCTTCTCAATCCAGTCATCACAGACCCTCCACTGATATTGGAGACTGACCTCACTTAGGCACAGGACCTTGAAATTGGCTTTGCTGAGCTTTAGGAGGGTCATGTGGGCCCACTTCTTAGACATTTCAAGGTCCCTCTGGAGGGCATCCTTTCTCTCCAGTGTATCAACTACACCACACAGCTTGATGCCCATCCACAAACTCGCTGAACATGCATTCAATATAATTTTCTGTGTCATTGATCAGGTTATATAAAAATATTTATTAGTTCCAGTATGGACCCCTGAGTGACACCAGTCCTTACTGATTCCTGTTGTAAGATATGGATATTTAGTTAAGATATAAGATATTTGGATGTGGCCATCCATCAATCACAAATCTCTGCAGTTCAGAGGCAGGGACCATGTCCAAGGCCTAGCAGAAGCCCAGGTAGAAGATATCTGTAGGAGTTCAGTTGTCCTCCAAGATAAAAGGTTACCTGGTTAGTGAGGCACAATTGGCCTGTGGTGAAGCCATGCTGGCTATCTCCAGTCTTTCAAATGCATTGACATATCTTCCAGCAAGATCTCTTTCATGACTGTAATGGCCACAGAGGGGAGGCTGATTGGTCAGTGTTTCTATCGTCCTTCTTTTTACCTCTTTCAAAAAGAAATGTGATGGTTCCCTCGTTCAGATCACTGGGGATTTCACCTAGCTGCCCTAATAGTAACAACATCTTTGTCCATGTCATATTTCAAGTAACAAAAAAGAATAGCTGTTTACTTGGACTGCCTGAAGAACTGAGGGCAAGAAAATAGGTGTTAAGGATTGGCCTGCTTTAAAAAAAAAAAGAAAACTGAATATGAAAGTAAAAATCTGAATTAAACTAATAAAGAATCAGTAATTCTTTTCCAGTTAGACTTGTGAATGTATAGAGCCTTAAGCAAAGTAGAGAAAATATTATTGTCAATCTAACCAGTGAAAACAAAAAAGGTATACCTACATTTTATACACATACACCCGTAATTTTATGCACATAGAGTTGCATAGAGACACACAGATGCTTACAGAGACCTTGTCCATGCTGATGTGTAAAGAGAAGTGGAAATTATGAGAATCACATACAATTTCAGCCTGCATGTGTTTGCATGTCTTTGTAGGCAGTGTCCAGACCCGTTTCAGGTCAGGTTATAAGAAACAACTCACTCCTCATTACACTCATGAATTACTTAGCTTTTTAGGGGTACATCTTGTATGATTTACTGATGATGTTTGTTTCATAAGTTGTTCCATCCTCAATCCTAGAAAAGCAAAAAATGAAAATTTGATAGACTCGGCTTACAATAAAGTGGGTTTTCTATATGCTGCCCTTTAAGCTGAAGCACCCACATTTGCACCAGCAGGGACATGAGGACTTAAACAATCTTTCCTACTTTCCTAGGGACAGCAGATTTCAGAGAGGGAAAGAGCAACTGAGAAATTAACAATTAGCAGTAAATATATTAAAATGAGAGTAGTTCTCTGCCCAGGTTTCTGCCACAAAGTTAATTCATTTCAGTATATGTGATAACACTTGACAGCAATAGAAATCCCACTGCAGTTTTGAGTGGAATATAAAGGCACACACACACACACACACAGTGCTCCATAACAGGTTTATGCATATTGAGACATAATGCCTCACCAAATCATATAGAGCTTTTCCTGATAGAAGTTCTCTTCCTGTCTGTTTAAGAGAAAAAGATAAGAGGTTTTGTCATAAAAGTCCTGTTCTGCTTCATATGCAAGACAACTTTAAATGCTTCTGTTACTAGAAGTCAAGATTTTCTGTTTAAATATCTGATGTATCTCACTCAGCTACAACTGTCAGATTTGATGATGACAATTGAGTCAGTTATAGACAACTATGACACAGAAACAGTGTCAGTGTGAATTTAACATTATGAGCATCCTCACAGCAAAAAGTCAGATGTATGATATAAAGGAGTCAGTATTTCTGCTATGTAAGATTTTCCTAAAAATCCCTTCCAGTTCAGCTGAAAATTATAAGTGAACATCTGAAGATCTGAAATTTATAAGTGAAAACAATATAAAGAATTTTGTTTGATTTTTAAAAATCTTATTTTTTAAAACTAGTTCACCTTTTTTAAAAATGTAATTAATATCTAGTTCTAATCTAGGAAATTATTTGAACAAACCCTAAAACAATGACGAGCAAATATTTTAGAAGTTTCAAAGATTTTTCAATACCTTCAGAAAATATTTTTAAAGCAGTGTTTTCCTGTTAAGAGCTTTGAAATTACTTTCATTGTCAAAAAAGTTTTTGCAATAAGAAATCCTTGAGAGATAGAGCACATAAAATGAATTGTGTGTATATTGCACTACTGTTTTCTATTGAGTTTTTCATGCAGAATGCATTCTTTCTTTTTATCTAGTTTTTTTTTTCTTCTCTTCAATAACTTTTAAAACAATGTTAATAATCTTTCAATTCTGGAGAAGAAAAATCTGTAAAATAAGGGTATTATTGCCAGTACATAGCTCTTCATTTAGTCTTCTAATTTCCAATGCTGGATATCAGACTAAAAAAACCCCTCAAGAATGTGAAAAACAGAGAACAACTGAAGCTTTGAAGAAGTTAATTTGCAGTAAAATTACATTTTGATTCAAATTTGTCTTTGATATTTTATCTAATAATGTATCCATTACTAGTTTTGAAAACACATTTATATGGAGCATAATCTTTTCTTTACATTTTAACATTATCATATGTAATGTTCTTGTATAATTCTATAGAGCAGTAGATTCATATTCCTATATAAAACTTGTCATTAGCAAAGTTTTTATTTTCAAGAGGTTTCTTTTTGGATAATAGCTGGTTACTTACACCTGCTAAGAAAGTATAAGGAAATAGTTTGCACAGTTATCTGAATATATGTATAGGCAGCATATAGGTATGCAGTTATGATACTTATTGAAAAACAGAGATAGCAATAAATCTTTTATTGGTACCTAAGAAAGGAACCAAAAACATGGGAGGTCTTTTCCAGGAGAGAAATCAACCAATTAACTATACAGAGAACAGGGGCATCAACTAAAAAACCAAAAATTAAAAATATTGGAGCCTGCAAAACCTTTCTGGCAAAGGATCAGGATGCAAATGCAACAAGAAACAATGCTCAGAAGAAATCAGCATCTTGTGAAATATGTTGAGTGCAACAAAGACAAGAGATGATAGCTTTTCCTGAAAGCAATTTCTTAATATTAAGGTATAAAAGTAAATTCAACTTTCAAACACCAGCATGAGGAACAGCCCTTGAATTGGGAAACAAATCTTGGTAAGCAAAGATACTGTATTAACCATGACTATTTAAGTCTCTCACCTTGAAAATGAAAACAACATGAACTTCCTCCACAGCTCTCCAGCAAGGTAGCATGCTACCAGAGAAGATTTGTGGCCTGGTATCAGGCTTACATGATTTCTGCTTTGAAAGTGCAAGACTAAGCTGTTCTGCAGAAATTAAATGAAAAGACAAATGTGGATAGGATGTTCAGCCCTGCAGGTGAAAGGCTACACTTCAATTTGGCAAAATATGTTTAAATTAGGCCTTATAATAGGTTGGTTCCCCATTATTTTGTGCCATTAATTTGGTTTTAGAAAATACTTTAAAACACCTTCACTTGTGAAATCTTTCACAGACAGCTGATTGTCTCCCTAACCGAGAATGGGAGGCAAAATGTCAAGAAGAGCAAGTATTATCTTAACCTTGTATTGCACTGATCAGAACTTGTCTCAAAGTCAATGATTGCAACTTGTTCAGAATAACCTGATGACTCAGTCTCTCAGAATGCTAATCTTCAAATTCAGTGCAGGCGACAAGGGGATTAAAGCCACGTTCAGCTGTAATGAGATCAATCATTAAAGGCAAAACAGAGTCCATTGACATGAGATGTCTAGCATGTGTAAATGCTTTTAATTTAAAATTTTCATTAGGGCAAGGATTTAGAATCATTGTTCTGTCATTATATATTGCCTATTATTTCATCTTATTCTTATTAGGTACTTAATAAAGCTCTCCCTTTTCTGCAGATTCTTGCATTGGAGCTTCAATTTATACAGACATCAGGGGTTTTTTTTGTTTGGCTGGTTTTAACGAGAAGAGGAATTTGACTGCACAGCCTCTTCCTATTATTCTTCTGATTTTTTTCCTTTTGAAAAGATTGTCTCATTCTGGAACTTGCTTTTTCCTGCTTTCTGTAAGAAATAGAACTAGAGATCCCTATTCCTCTCAGAATTATTCTCTGTGTCTGGCCAATGCATTTACAAACTGGATTGGGCACAGGCAATCTGCTACTGGATGATGATGTTCTGTTCCTGATCTGCTCTCCCAGCCTCCCAAAATACCAGAAAGTTAAGAGAAGTGTGGAACTTTGCTCCTTTGAATTTTTTTTGGAATAAAGTATAAGTAAGCTATCTTCAAATGCTACTTTCTTTCATGTTTCACTTTGCTTTGCACAATTAATTCAGAGAAAGTTACAGCATTTCATTCCAGAAAGTAAATTGTTAATTTATTTGGGGTGGGGAATAGCAAAGGATACTCTACATGAGTAATTAGCTGAAAATATGTACTAAAGGCAAACAAATAGAGAAGCAACAGTGTCAAATTGTGCATGATTCCCATTCACATTGTTTAGGGAGAGTTCCTAAATGCACAGCTTTTGACTTTTTGAAGTCTTTCTATATTCACAAGGAACTACTTCTCATTTAAGCCACATAGCAATTTTTTTTTTATTGTTGAAACTGAGAAACAAACTGACAAAAATATATGAAACATGAGTGACAATTACAAAAATGCCATTCTATAGCATCTATCCTAAAGAATACTTACTTTCCATTTTCTTGTTATGCTCCCTCTCCCCTTTATTGCTTATGCTGCATATACAAACATATCTTTTGCTTTTGTGGACGTATTTCCTTAAAAATATGTTTTGAAGAATGTTAAATGAATAACAGAGGCAGGATTCTAAGAAATTCAAGGTAAACTACATGATCTTTAGGAGAGTGTCTTTAGAGAGATACTTGAAATAAAATAGTATTGTAATATTTTCCCTGTTTCAATGCATGTGAGTTGGCTCATTAACAAGGTATGGCTCTGAATTCCAGTATTCTTTAAGGCTCATCTGGGCTCCAGTGTTACATTGCAATTTCAGATTTATTACGTCTACAAAACAGTACAAAGTTGCTGTAATTACAATTACCTATGCTTTCTGATTCTCCCTCTCTCACACAGTCGTCCTGGGAGGTTTTAAAGAAAAATAGCTAATAAAATAGGTGAGTGAATCCTGTAATATAGTTGTCATATGACAGATCTGAAAGTATAAGCAGCAAGTTCACTACTGAAGTACATGCCTCTTCTCATGTTCAGTGAATGAGACAATTTCTCCTTACTTACCCTTGATGGAGTCTAAGACATCAAAACAGAAATGAAAAGTAAAAATCCAGAAATTACACAATTTTTGGAAGTAAGAAGTGTTTAATGGAAGAGATTTTTAGTTGCAAGTTGTCTCGTTTTCCTATCTTAAGTAAAGATTCCATAAAAAGTTATTGCTTTCTCAGATAGTTTCCTGAATTGTGTTTCTATCTCAGCTGAACATGATAGAGGCAAAGTGGGGAAGAGAGAAGAGAAAGGCAGAGGAGTAAAGACAGCAGGAGAAGAAATCACTTCTACAGAGTGATTACTAAGCAAAGTGTCAAATATTCATAACACAAAACATAGACTGTTGCTGTAATGTCATAATTTTCAGCTGGAATCTTGCCATGCAATATGTAAAAATAGCCATGTGCTATCTGGTAACCATTTTTTCTCAGGCAAGATGGAAATTAAGGACTACGGCAAAGTCGATCTCTTAGCGTTGGGACAGTATCAGAACAAGCATATACCACTTGTTTGTATATTTATTTCCTAGGCATGTCCCTTGATATTAACATAATAACTCAAATAAAAAATTCTTATGTTATAGAATAGGTCTTTCCTAAGGATCTAAGGCAGTTCATAAAAAGAACAGGACATCCTTATTGACAAATACTAACTATATTTCTTGGGACTCCAGCTTTCACTCTCCTGTTTTGAGTCTACTGTTGCAATGATGCTTTCAGTGTAGCTCTAGGATGCCAGCTCTTAATGTTAAAATCACAACTTTAAAATTAGAGCAAATTTCCTGACTTAATTCACATTTCTGGCAGTATTTAATATGTTTTCTACTGCATCTGAACAGTAATATGTTTCTTGATTTTTATAAACTGTATAGCCTTTCCAAATACATCAATTTTGTTTGTATTTACACATTTTGCTAGGCATTGTATCCTTTTTACTTTAATTGATTTATATATTACTTTTTCATTTGCATTCCAGTGAACAGAACAGGAGGACAGTCAAGAATAATAACAAATGATAATGTAATCTTTCAATTACTAGCACCATTCCTTTCTCAGTAGCCAGAAATTACTTGCAGAATATACATGAAGAACTTAATATAGTTGTACTACTCCAGTACATAACTTGACTCATAACTTGACTTATGACAAATTTGCTGTGACTAACTGCTCTAATTGCACATGTAACTAAATCCCTGCATCCTAAGTGCATTGGCTTCCTGACAACCCAATTCTGCAAGTGTTTTTTTTGTCATTTCCCAAGAAGCCATCCAGTATTATAATCCTGAAAATTGCCATGTCTTGAAGAAGTTCCATTAATTTTACTTAGTTTTATGGCTTTTATTATTTGTATACAAGGTCCTATTGTCACAAGCACAGAGGAAAATCACAGGTGAGGCATTTTCATTTTCAATGGTTTCCAAGCATGACTTTGGTGAAAATGCTGTGGCTTGTCCAGTGCCTGTCTCTTGCTTCCCCTGTCTGCAAACAGAGAAAGAGTTTAACCAGTCTTGGGTGATAGCTGAAGCTAAATTCTTTCTCATTGAGTTCAGGCTGAAAGAAGTGTTGGGGATGCCTTTGACCTAGTCCACAGTACATCATGGGCCATTATTAGCCAGTGTAGTCCCCAAATGCATGGATTCAAATGAAAGCAGCACCTTTGCTAATACTTGTTACAGGAGCTTTAGGGACTGGTTATTGAGATGTGTTTATCAGAAAAAGTTTGTCTACACCAGAGTGTTTAATGTAAATAAAGTATCCCCACAATGTTTTTTTTTATACCAATGTTTTTTCAGAAGCAGCAGAAAGATTCTAAGTCATGTGGAAACAAGGAGTACTCACATTGCTATTGCTCTCTGATTCCCTATTATTGCCCCACAGTACTTCAACCATATTTAAAGCAGTATATAGAAATCTCATGGTTTCTTTACTTTTCCTTTAGGAGCCAGGAAGTACAGATTTCTTAAATTTTAATAAATTTCCCGAATTAATGGCCCATACTCCATATGAGAAAGATCTTATAATGCCTGCAAGTCTCAGAACTTCTAGGGACTGTCCTGTAGGATTGGTCTTGTTTCCTCTGCCTGGAATTTTTCTGACCATACTGTTTTCTGCACTGAATTGAAGGTAAATCTTGCTATTTGAAGGCAAATCAGAATCTCATTGTATTTCAAGGGATAAGGTGTTTTTAACTGTTGGAAAAAACTCAATTTTCCAAGCCAGAACCTCTAACTTTTGGCCTTGATTTGAGGACACAGAAAATTAAATTTCTTTTTAAAGTGTGAATGTTATGGACTGCCATTAAACTTCCCTTTACCAGGCACAGTATCTTGAAATTGTCTGTCTTCTTTTTCAGAGGTAAATTTTTCTTTGTTTTAGGTTACCACAGTCCTAGAAGTTGCCTTAAAAAGAACAAAAGTGCTCCTACTTCCTTTTTCATGGTTATCCCAATATTAGTTAGGCCACAAACATTATTTAATGGCTAGGTACTGAAGGAATACCACAATATTAGGTATAAATCTGCTGTTTAAAATAAAGATATATGTTGAAATAACTGTACCTCAGTGAAAGTTTGAGAGGGAAATGATACATTGTCCTTTTTATTCTGGCTGTCAAATACCAAATATTTTGACAGAAATGTATTTCCATAATAAAGAAATATTGGCCAAAGCAAGGAACTCCTGAAATAATTGGACAGAACAATAATTACATTTTAAAGTATCAGTGCCCTAATTTTCAAAACAAGCCCACTTTTTTATTTGCACCTATCACACATGAAACACCACTATTTCACCTATCATAATCCAAAAAAAGAGACATGCCAACATTACTCTTTCATGAAACAACACTGTATCACCACCAAAATGAAAATGTCTTTGACATGAAATGACATAAAAATATTTTCCAAAAATATATTAAATATTAAAACATATTTCATATTTCTTTCTATAAGAAACAAGGATCTTTGATATTCTTAAAGGCCAAAAATAAAAGCCTTTCTCATGTAGTCATTGTGAAAATTGAGGCAATAGTAAACTGATGGAAATCTCACTTTTGTCACCCTTGCCATTCAGTTTACCTTACAAGTCACAGTCATTGCTCTCAGGTTGAGCTGTAACTACATTAGATGGGATATTCCCAGTTGACTGTGCTACTTACAATTTAAAGGCAAAATTAGATTTTCAAAGGGAATTAAATAAAACCACACAATAGTTTTCCATCACTTTTGACAAGATACCATAGTAAGCAGAAGAAGATGTCAGTCACTGAGCATGGTTTCCAGGAGCTTGTGTATACACATGGATGGAAAGGTGTTGTGCTTGTCCTTGGAGACTCCTTCCCTCTCACACTACTAAAGATGATTTCTGGCTGGAAAAATTAACCATATGACAAAATGAACCATATGACAAAACTGCCACTTCCAAAGAAAACCAGCAGAAAAAGATGCTGATGACCTTGAAGACGCAACAGAAAATTCATAATCTTCATTTGAATTTGCTTGCAAGAAATCTTTTGAGTATCACTTAGTAGCACATTCATGAGAACCACAGTAGCTTGACATGAAAACCAGATGTATTTTGTAGTTCCTCTGCAAGTTTCAGCTTTTGGTCTACATCTTTAATATTGTAAGCACATTTTCGGAAATAGAATACAAATTCATTCTTCAGCATATTAAAAGAAAAGAGAACTCACTAATGAAGGCACTGAGTATGATGTATGTTTTTTTTTTAAAGTAGGCCTCAGGTACAGGTAAAAAAGCATTTATAATCAATTCAAAACAGTTCATAAATATCTTCTTTTAAATGTTCATTTATGGACAGAAAATTTTTGCTAACAGTCTTCCTTAAAGTAATCTTGGATAATTTTAGGTCCAAAAGAAAAAAACACAGACAAGAAGTCATAGATAGGTAGCCATTTAGCTAAGAATCAAGTTGTTTCATTGTTCTGTGGGAGCCAATATCTTTGTCTTATAACATAATATTATATCTAATATAATATTACCAGAAAAAGACATAATTTCAAAATTTTAAGGATGTTCAAAAATCTGTGTTTTGCTGATGCTGCCAAGGAGAGAGTTATGAACTTCCACTTCAAGGTGTACAGGCTCGATTGTGTTTCTGTCTAGAAAACATCCATTTGCATTACTATGTTAAATATGTCCAAGCTGGCACTTTTCACCTCTCAGCAGGGTTCAGACATTGAGGTCTAGTGCTTCACTGATTTAGTTTATCAGCTATCTCACATCCACCTATTCAGCAGCAAATGCCCACACAAGAAATGCTTGGGTAAACTAAGCTCCTAAGGATGACATCTATTTCACTTATTTTCTTCCCAACATTCCAATATTTAGACCGACATGGATTCCTACAGATATTAGGTTTTTGCATTATAACTTCTTTTCTAATTCCCAAAAGTTAAACCTATTTACAGGAAATTGGCAACTACTAGGTTTTTATTCATGTCTCTTTCCAGAAGCCTCGTCAGTCCTCTCAATATTGTAATTCCCATTGGTCTCTGCTGGCTGAAAAGACCTCTGTAGATTTGCTTTATGTGCATGGTTTAGGTAATGGGGGAGAGTACAGGGGTATCATCTGTACCAAGATGCCAGAAGCATCCCCTCATGTCAGAAAGGACCAGCGCCAGCTGGGTCCAAGACATTGGCCAAAGCTGTGTCAGTCAGCAACAGAGGTAACACCACTGGGATAAAATACTTAACCAGGAAAAACAGAGCCATACAACTGCAACTCTGAAAAAGGAGTGAGAACATGTGAGAGAAGGAACTGTTCAGACACCAAGGTCAGTGGAGAATGAGTGGCAGGAGGTGCTTCAGGTGCTGAGGCAGAGATTCCACTGCAGTCATGGTGAGGCAGTCCATGGGGGTCCCCGGGGATGCAGAGATCCATCCACAGCCCTTACAGGACCCTAAAGCAGGTGGATGCCTAAAGGAGGATGTGACCCTGCAGGAAGCCCATGCTGGAGCATGCTCCTGTCAGGATCTCTGGTCCTGTGGAGAAAGGACCCCACAGAGGAGCAGGTTTGCTGGCAGGACTTGTCTCATGGGGGAGCCACACTAGATCAGGCTATTGCTGCAGGGCTGATCCCTGAGGAAGTTTGTGAAGAACTGTGGCTTGTGGAAAGGACTCACATTAGAGAGGTTTATGGTAGACTATGTGCTGTTGGAGGAACCTGACACTTGGTCAGGACAAGAGAATAAGAAGGCAGTGGCAGAGACAATACATGATGAAGAGACTGCAGCTCCTGTTCCATGTCCCCCTATAGCAAAGGTGGGGGAAGAATAGAGAATTGGGGGTGAAGTTGAGTCCAGGAAGAAGGGAGGGATGGGGAAGAGGTGCTATAATACTTATTCATATTTCCTATTTTCCAAATTTGATTTGATTAGCAGTAAATAATATTATTTTCCCCAAGCTGATTCTGATTTGCCCATGACAATAACTGGTGACTGACCTCTCCCTGTCCTTATCTCAACCCCAGATCCTGTCTTCATATTTTTCTCTCTGTCCAGGAAGGGATTGATAAAGTATCTTGGTGGTGCACCTGGAAGACAGCTGAGACCAACATTGCATTTTGGGGAAGATGGAGTTACAATTTTTTACTGTATGTCAGCTTAGCCACATCTTTTTTTACATCATTTAAACTCTGGATGCTCAGTTTACATGAATGTTCTTAAGAAAGAAACTGTGTATTTGCCATCCCTTTAATTCTAATTAAAGAATAGAATATTGACAAACATATGGTAAATTAAAATACTAGTACATAGATTGGGCTATTCAACTGCATAAGATCATAGGGGCAAGTATTTTCATCATTTGATGCAAAAGCAACATTCATAAGGAGTTGGGTACAACAAAGGCAAAAAATTTACAATTTGTGGCAATCTACCTTCCATTAAGTTAGGATCAAATTTGATATATCAGCATTTCTTCAAGAAAATTTTATCAAATTTGTTGTTCTGCTTGAATATACAAGAGATTGGCAAGTATGGGAGACTGGAATGTTAATGGTTAATGACTCAAAACACTTGGCCACTTGCAAAAGCAGTGGGTGCTTTCCTTCAGATATGCAATGCAAGTGCCTTGGTGCAGAGGGGCAGCACACCCAGTACCAGAGGTTGCAAGCTGTTATCAAGCCACTCTCCTCCATTATGTAACTGGCTCACGTGTGAAAACTTCCCCTGGAAGTACAGGCACATTAGCAGTTGGCCCGAAGGAGTTCGTCCCTTCTAGTGGGCATATTTGGATCAACTGTGCTGATGTCAGAGGCCTGAAAAGGGACCCTCAAAGTGCCCCACGACCCACAGCATTGAATCATACAGTGTGGAACTGCCCACCCCAGGGGAGGTACTCGGGTGTTCCCACCCAGCCTGATCATACATCAACCCACTAAACTTTGTGTTTCACGGGTTTCTCCCAGCCCCAATGGATCAAGACCACAATTATTGTCTTGACCAACAAACACTGAAATTGCAACAATTGTCTAGTCACTGGATCCATGGGTGTTCACTTTATACCTTTCTACCCTTTCTTTGAAAATTAGCTTAGCGAATTTTAACTTATCCACACAACAAAGGAATTTACTAGGGCATTGCATGGAGCTTTTGGCTTTAGTTCTCTAATATATTAACCTGTGCAGGATACCACATCATAAATTATGTCTAGGTGTTCAGATTAGTGCAGAAGGATAAATCATATTGCTATGCTTGCTGCCGTGGCTGCTTTTAAGAATTTGTACTGTGTACAGTCTGTTTGTTACTACAGTGGTTCAGCATAAAAAAGAGCCCTTTTTAGTTTCATAACAAAAATGAAAAATTTCTGATAGTGTAAAGTGGTACAGTCCATGTCAGAATACAATCACTGCAATTTTTTATCAATGACTGGGGGAGCTACAGACTACTGGACACACTAGCAATGAAAAGTTGATGAGAACATTTGGAACAGCTCAGTTTGGCTCTTTCCTTTAAGCAGAAATAAAGTATTCTGCACACCATAGCTGGAATTGTAATTTTTAAGGAGCTGATCATTTACCATTTTGTACACTCTTCCCTTGATCACATGTATAGGATAGTGTTTCTTGTGTTGATGGTAAGGTGAAATATTCCCACACTTTCTCTGAATTTTAGTTACCTCACAGCTTTATTGTCTGCTTTTTGCTGCATATCAATTAATAAATCAAATCAATAGAAGTATTTGTAAGCAATATTTCAGCCCAGAAGATGGATATTTTGCTACAGTTTGTGGTCGAAGATGAAAAACATTTATAGTGATTTCTGCTGCATAGTGTGATTTAGGGAAAAATAGCACTTATGATTAGTATGCAAAATTATTGTTCAGCATTATTCTGTCTTCAAAAGTGAAATATGGAGAAAATAACTTGATTCTATGAAGAGAAACTTTTTCATTAATATAAGCATCTGTAATATATGGATAAGATCCAGATTCAGAAGAGTACTGAAAGATTTCTAATAATTTTTTCTGGTACTTCTCTGTCCAATATCATCATGTTCTAATCAATCTCATGCCAGCTTTAGGATTTACTCCATATAAGAGTTGCAAAAAATATATATTCTTTGTATCCTCTCCCTATAAATAATGATGTTCTACATATATATATATATATATATATATATATATATATATATATATATATATATTTGCAGACAACAACATGGTAGAATTTTCAGGGAAAAAACTCAGAATTTGAAACATCCTAGAAGTTGTTGTATGTAATGATATCATATGGGTTCTGATGATAATTTTCTGTTGCTGTTGAGAAGATTTTTAATTCTCAAGAAAAGGATTTTGGACACTGTAGGTAAAGCCAGAAGGTCTCCTGTTGCTGAGATTGCTGTCTTTTATAGGCTTATAAAACAGCAGATCCACAACCATCTGTTGGCAAGCTTCGCCTTGGTGAAAAAAACAAAACAAAAAAAGACCCAACCAACCCCCCCCAACCAAAAAAGAAAAACAACCTTCCCAAAAAAGTAAAGCACCAACCCCAACTGATACTATTATAACCTAGACTTATATTCATATTTCATGAGGTATCCAAGCTAAGAAAGTGGTTTATGTCACTTTAAAACAGATTCAAAGGATGAGTTAGCCAAATTTCAAATTAAGCCTCAGTGAAGTATTTTGTCATCTCCATGGTGAATTGTTAAATCACAATAGGACTCACAGACTAGAGTCTCATGACTCAATTAGGGCAGAAAGGCATCTTAAGCAAGCTGATCTAATTGAGATTGCTATTTATTGGAAACATTTATTGATTTTCCATTTGTCAACAAGGAACTGCATTAATTTCTGCATGTTAGGACAGAAAAGTTGGTGTGCACTTATATGATAATGGATGTAATGAAAGTGAGGCTGTAAGGCACTGGGAGTGATGTTAAATCTTTCAAGCCTTTAGCATTGACCATTTAGGGTGAAAAAGCCTGGTAAAAGCATGCCCACAAACTTCTCCTGGGCCTTCCACGCCTTTCGCGTACACTGAAGGGTAAGACCCCCATCAACAGAGAATCTAGGGACACCCTCTAAACAAATGTCAGCACAACTCTTGTACCACTAAAACCTCTTATTTACAAGGGTTTTTGTCAGCACTGAGGGACTCCAATCGCCAGGCTTTGCTCTGTCTTTACTGCTTTGTGTGGTATGGATATATTGTAACACATTATTTATACAGCTGTAGAATATGCCCACTACACTAACTAAAATTCAGGCTCTCCTTTTCCTGTTTCCACTAATCGTGTCAATAAATAATTGCATGGGTTGTTTGCCTGGATAAGGATCCTCTCTAGGCCTCAGAGTGCTTACACAGCTGGAAAAAAGCTCAGTTAAAAAATCAGGTCTCTTTATTTTTGCGAAGTAGAAACATTCCTTTCCTCATTTTGAGGATACATGTAGCGAAGAAATGAAAAGTTCACTACTCATTAAGAAATCATTGGGCTCTGGGGTCTCTTTTGGAAGCTAGACTAAGTAATTTAAAGGAATCTCTACTTTGTGCAGTAAAGATTAAAATAACTGGTGCAGGTGCAGGAGTTTGTAAGATCCTGGGGAGGGATATGAAGGGGAAAGATTTTTTTCAAACTCATTAGTGTTTTTAAAGGCCAAATCTAAGCATGGGTCTAAGCTTCTGCAAAATTAGTGAGACACTTGACTTCAAAGTGAGAGGGGCTTTCAATTGCAGGTAATTCTTTTGCCTCTAAACCTGTGAGAATGGGGTGAAAGCAAGTGAAGCTCACAGCAGACCAGGGACTGCATCAGAACCCTTGCAGGGAGCAGAATCTAGGACTGCCCATGCTACCTGAGCAACCAGGTCAAATATGTCCCCAGTAATGAAGATCTATTCATTACTATAACATGCAGCCCAGCACTGTAGATCACTTTCAAGGTCTCCAAAGAAGCTGAGCAGTTATCAGTAACGTTCAAAAATCCACTGGAAAGTCATTCATTTCACTTTATAGTCCTAATTAGCCATTTGTATAGTTCTATAATTAAATATGCTCCTTTCTCATCAAGTTTTTCACTTTAGTAATGATACCACTGTGCCACAAACAGGCCCCATGCTGTTTGGTTTGGGACTTATTCATAGCTTTTAATTGGTCACCCAGTGGTTAGCCAATAACCCCTTCCATGGGAAGCAACACTGCGAATGCTGTTAATGGGCTAGAGGCATAGTGATTGCCTCCTGGTACCCAGCAGTACTGGGAATAAAGCAATTTCCTCCACTGTGTTGTGTGCCCAATAGCTAATCCTCTCCACTCCTGAAATGTACACTATTTGGTTATAAGTATTTGTACTGGCTTACTTACCGCTGGGTTGTTAATAGGCAGTGATTCTTCAATGCTCCTTCAGTGAAGTTACAGTCTGGTTGCTGACTGCTAATTAAAATAAGTTTGTACTCTAACACTGCAACTAAAAGGTAGCAAGGTCATATTATTTAATGCTGCAGTTTTTTATTTAACAGTGTTTATACTGTATTTATTTGTGCATATTTTGCAGACAGGCAAAACTATTATTGATCCTGACAATATAGCCAAAATGATCTACAGACTAATCTTTCCTTCCTTGGAATATGATCACTAGCCTCTGAGTACACAGTTAAAGAACAGTGCATGCATGCAGATTTCTCCCTCAGTCTAGTTCTCAGCTTGGAAAAAATAGTGATAGATAGCTAACAATGTTCAAAAATGACTCAATCTGCCAGGAGTCTTTATAGAAATCAAAACATGTATTCATGAGCACTGGAGTAGTTCATAACCCAATAAGGTTTAAAGAACAAAAGTTATGACATTCAGAAGCAAATTTTATTTATTACTTTTTTGCTACTGTTTTAAAATCCTGTTTGAATAAGAGCCCCTATCATCAAGGTATGTGAATGTAGTATTCATCTGTTGCATGTAACTATTTCTTTAAGCTTGCCTCCAGCAGATGACAAGCTCTCTCCAGCAGAAATAACTGTGGTCCATTTACTTTTGCTTTCTATTTCACTAACAGGAAGGCTATATTATTCTTAGCCATATTCTTACTGTAATTAATATCTGAGACAGAAATAAAAGGTTCTGCCTTTTTAAAAGTTGCTTCGAATCTTTCACTTCTCCATATAAGAAAATGGAAGTTTACTTATCTTGTGTCTCCAACACAATGTAAAGTACTTCAATTTCAACAAGGTGCTAAAACAATGTGTATTTTGGTTATAAAGGTTTTCCAGATATTTTTTCTTAAATAAAAGAGACATGCAATTTGGAAATGGGTTCAGTAGTTATGAAAAGCTAATTATCAGGGAACAAATACTATTTTCCCTCCTACCCTTCAACTCAAATATGGATATTCCATCCCAATCTAAGACAGACATCCTTTCTCAAGTTCAAATCAATGGAGAACACAGAGTATTACAAATACTCTAGTCACTCCCTGTAAGCTGAAAGAAAACAAAATATAAACAATCCTTTTTTGCTGCCATTTCTTAATACCAGGCTTTTTTTAGCAGCAGTGACAGAGCTGCTCAACCTCCAACTGATTTTACATTTGTGAAGAAATTCATGCAACTTTGCTTCATCTTCCTAACCTCTGGAATATAGGTAGTAATTAGAAAGAGAAAAAAAATTAAAAAGTCTTAATTACTGGTATGTTTGATATTCACAGAGTTTCTGCATGCAATTTTTGTCAGAAATTTCACTTCCCTGTGTGATTTTTCTTCAGTCTCTTAATTTGTTTCTGTTTTACAGAACAATAAGACTTTATTACTTCAAACTCAAATAGAGCATATTTTGTATATTTTTTAAGGCACATAAGAACACCCTCAGGCTTTGGAGGAAGGCTGATGGTCAGGAACTGTTCAAAATTGATTAGCTATGTTTTGTGTATGAGGCATTATTTTATTTCTCCTTCTCTGATTCAGGAAACAATTGTGCATGAGAGTAATTTCAGCACATTTTATCCTGTTCAGTAGAAATGTTCACATGCAGAGGTGATTGCACAGGTTTCTCTGAGTTTTGATAGACTAGGTATATTGGGGAAAAACACTTGGATAAGCATCCTTAAATGCTACATTGAATGAAAAATACAGGATTACATTCATAATAAACCTTACATAATATTGTAGACGGTGTATTTTATAGGGCATTATTTTCATAATTTGGGTAGCATTCAAAAAAACCCAGGTAAGTATCAGCTGAGGAACATTTTGTGCATTTTATGCATGTGCAGAAAAGTTTGCATGTTGTTCCAATTGTACTGAACCTGCTGGAGGCAAGGGTGAGAGCAAGGAGAAAGGATGCTTTTGGCCCAAACGTTACCTATCTACCATTCAATACTTTTTAGCAGTCAACACATCCATTATATTTTTCAAATCAGTTCATTACTCTTTTAATTCATCGTCATATGATTTGGAAAATATCTAATTAAAAAAGATGTTTTTTAAGATTAATATCCTAGCTAGCATTTCCTCCTGTTCCTCAACCCCCTCAACCCTTGCAAACCCTGCCCTGCCCCCTCTCAATGGATCTGCACAGCATCTATCACCTCAGGTCATTTGGCAGGAAGCCATTTACTCCCCCTCAGAGAAAAAAAAACAAAACAAAAACAAAAACCACAACATTACTTGGTGCATAAAAATATGATTAATTTATTGGAAAAGTCAATAGAAATATTTTGATTGATTTTCTTAAGTCTTGAATCAGATTAATACCAAATTCTAATTTAGAGTAGCCATAGGTTCAATCTCTGCAAAAGATGTGATATTCTGTTTGTTTGATCTATGGAACACTAAAACTCAGAGAGATTAAAGTAATTTGCTGTCATTTTGTTGGAGTCTATTCTGGAGACTGAAACAGAAGCTGTAATTACTGAATCTCCCAGCCACCCACCAAGCATAAGGATCAATATTTTTGTTTAACAATACAGTTCTCTATTCAGTCTTGTTATGCTAGGCATTAATAACTGCCATTATTAAGTTTTTGGTCTTGTGAAGAGAAGATGAATATGTCAAAACCCACATGAACACTCTCTGTTCCCTAAAAGTGGAAGGAAGGTAGGTTCCCTTTTAAAATGTAACCAAACCCAATAAGTTTTGCAAGCAACAGCCCCAGGAGCTGGAGCAGAGATTTCAGACGCCCAGCCGGGGTTTGCTGGTGAATACGACCTGGTTCAGTCACTTAGCACTGCATTATGACAGCTCAGCTTGAGTGCTCCTGCTCAGCAGTCTGCTGCTCAGATGTAAGGTTATTTTATTGTCTAAAGTTGCAGGGTGGGCAATAGCTGACAAACTCTGCAGAGACAGTGTTCATCTGAGTGTGTTTAAAGACACCTGACAAACAAAAAACCACTCTGTGTGTCTGTGCCAGCAAGTGGGAGGAATGTTTGCATCTTCACTTTGTAAAAAAAAAATACCCTAAACATGCCCAAAAGGCAGACTTAGAGATTTTGTGTGCAAGAAAACTGCCTTCCATTTTTTATTTCTATTATTTCAAACCAACGATACTGAGCGTACCCTTTGCAAACAAAATTGAGTACATCAAAGAATACTGTAGGTCCATGTAATCAACTTTCTTTCCTAATGAAAACAGATCCACAATATTGGCTGTTTGGGCTAAAGGGGAAATGATGTCATTATCACCTGGTTGGAAGAGTTTATCTACTCCATCATGCATCATGATTTAATTATTCCTAATTGATCTTAACAGATGGATGTCAAGTCTGGCCTTGCTTGGCTTCAATTATAGCAATTTTGCTGGCTCCCTTTGTAGCGGATCTTGGAAAATATCTGATGATTTCTGCCTGTTTACATTTATGTTGGAGCACTTCTAGATTTAGCTAAATGGTACTTGAAGATTTTATGAATTATGGCACCAAGGAGAAAGATAATGGAGATTTTACAAGAGTTATTCTTTGTATATTCTTTGTATATTTTTTGTATATTCTTTGTATCCATTTCTAGTTTATATAGTATTGGAGCTGTGTTGGTTGCTCCTCTGTTGCTGGCTGTTATGGAAGTTTTAAGGGAGAATGAGTGAAAAACAATCACACTTTTGAGTCAAACCTATTTGGGAGTTATGCTTTTTTTTCCATTGTCATTTGATGGAATGTTCATGTACCACCACCCAACAAGAAAGAAAGTTTTTTATGAACTAAGAAAACTGTTCTCTGACATGAATTGTTTATGTTGTCTCCTTTTTGGTGCTTTTGTTTACATTCTAAATGAATTTTAAAAAAATTCTCAGGCTGGCTATTCTAGTGGTCACTAGACAATTACCAAAACAATATTATAGAACTGTAGAATGGTAGAATATGCTGAGTTGGAAGGAACTCATCAGGATTATTGAGTCCAGCTCCTGGCCCTGTGCAGAACACTCCCAGAATCACATCATGTGCCTGATAGCATTGTCCAAGCACTTCTGGAACTCAGACAGGCTTGGTGCTGTGACCACTCTCCTGGGAGAATGTCCCAGTGCCCAGCTACTCTTCAGATGAAAAATGTTTCTCTGGTATGTCACCTAAACCTCTCCTGACACAGCTTCAGGCTGTTTCCCTGGATCAGGTCACTGGTCATGAGAGTGAAGTGATTTGCACCTGTCCCTCCACTTCCCCTCCTGAAGAGTCTGAAGACCACAATGAGATCCCTCCTTAGTCTCCTCTTCTCCAGTCTGAACAGACAAGTGACCTCAGCTGCTCCTGTGCCGGGTTGTGAGAGACTGAAATGTTATAGTTAATGGTTTAAACATTGCTATGGAGGATTTTTTGCCCTTTATGGCAAAGCTATATCACGAAGCTGCAACCACCAAAGCCCACCCCTCGCACAAAAGGCCTTCTGACTGGAATTTTGGACTGTGAGTTAAGCCAATGGGAACTTGAGATAAGAAAAAGGTGACACTACTGTTCAATTATCTCAGGTCTAGGGAGAAGTAAACAGGGCTCAGAGAGAAGAATGTATCTACAGAAAAGCCAAACCCAGCAGCTGTCCTGAAAATTTGCTCTGGCTGGATCTGAGGAAAAGGAAGGCCACAACCCATAGGTTCATCTGCTGAGGCCAGGTTTGCACACACTCCTTTACAACCCATTTGGGAGATAAGTAAAGATTTTGTGGATGTAGCATAACCTCTGGCCAGAGGGAAATAGCACCCATCCTCCCTTACACAAACTGGGTCAGTTGTGAAAAACCTCCACCGCAGGGATGCCATGTCCACAGGGGACATTCATGGAGAGGCAGCTGAGGAGGTATCAAAAACCATCGAAGAACCCCAAAGTACCCCCAGACTCATTCCTGAGCCCTTGCACCTGACAACTGTGTATGATGCAAGTGATGCAAAGTGATGCAATAGATCCAGTGTCTGTTGGAAGAGACTGACCCAAACTTGCTTCATCCAGGGAAGGTCCCTGGGCATTCCTATCTGCCCTGAATGTACATTAATCGATTGAACCCTATGTTTTGCAGGACTCCCACCACCGAGAAGACTAAAAGAAGAGGATCAAATGGATGCTGCTGTGATGCCCAGTGGGGGGGTTATTTTGTATTTAATCTATCTCTCTGTCACTCTCTCCTTCCCACCCCTTTTCTATTTCTTTCTATTTCTCTCTCTCTCTCTCTCACATTTACTTTTAAATAAAACCCATACTATTGACTCTGGCATATGGTCTCATTTGAACCTTAATTCAGGCAGAGCCCTCCTAATAACTTAAAAAACTGGATTTTAACACAGGTCCAGAATCTGGCACTTGTCCTTTAAGAGTTCACATCATTGAAGACTGCACATCTCTCTAATTGGCCCATCACTTTTTGCCAGGCCTCTCTCTCTTGAGGAAATCAACAGCTCCTCCTTCCAGTCCTGTGCCCAAGACATTAATGAAGTGCTGAAGAGAAGTAGGCCAAGGATGGAGTCCTGCAGAACCTTACACGAGAGGAGAGCCCAGCCTGATGTCACCCTACTCAGTACAACCCTTTGTGACCGACCCATGACCAGCCCACTGAATTATTCAGCTGTGTGCAGAATATTTGTCCAGAAGGAATACTGAGAGACTGTATCAAAAGCTATGCTGAAGTTCAAAAAGATTACACCTGCTGGCATTGTAAGATTAACTAGGTGAGTTATCCTGCTTCAGAAAGAAATCAGTTCAACAAGCAGGATGCCCTCTTACATAAACTGAATAAGCAGAAATAGAGATTTTAATCAAAGCATTTTTCTACTTTCCCCCCTCATTAATATGCTTTCATAACACTAGATCAACTGCAATGGTTAATTTTTTGTGTGTGTGAGAAAAAAAACTAAGCATTCTATTTTTATAAGTATTTTTGCTAAGCATTCAACACTACTGAAAACATGCTGAATTAAGGCATGAAAATCCACAACCTCTTCTAAGACCACACTAACTTCTCTGGTGCTATCTGAGAGAAAAGCCAGTGGTCCCGTATTATGGGGTATGTGTTCATAGGAAAATGACATAATTTCTTATTATTCATCAGAGGGCTGTAAACAGGCCAGACCAACATCAATAAAATATAACTAAAACTATGCTTTTTGTGTGTCCTATGAAAAGGTGAAGGCCCAAGATGAAGAAATATGAAATGCTACAAATGTTATGAATAATCTTTAAAGGATGTAAATTAGAACATAACTAGAAAATGAATTTAGAAGAAGCATGTAGAGACTTTGAGTAAATTCAGTTACTTGCATTCTCTGATTTTTTTTGTTTCTGGAATAATTTTGATTGTACTTCATAATAAATAACTTTAAAGGGAAAATGTTATAGCAGCTGTCATATTATGCAAGTAGGTGATATTAAGTATGCAGTAACCCAGTGATCTGATTTATAGAAATTCAGAAATTTCAAGTATATTTTGATGATGTCCCTACAAAATTTCTTATATTTGCCAGCTAGCCAAATAAATGAATCTCTAAAATGCCAACAAATCAGAAAAATATTTGGTCCTATCAGGAGTGTTAATATTGCTCTGATTATTTGTTCTCCATGGCACTTAAAGAACTTGCTGAAACAGCTTCTTTTTCAAAACAAATATATCTACTGTAAGCAGAATACTGGATGAGTTGGAGATGAAAGAAAAGTTTATTGACTGGCCTTTCAGACAGTCTTTTCTTATTCCAAGGAAAGTGGTCACCAGAAGATACAAGGAATCCATAAGCATAAAGTCTACAGACATCTTTTTCTATTTACCTTAAAAACTTGGTAAGCATTAAGGACATAAGATAAACATAAAATCTAACATAAAATCTTCGAATCAGCAGCACAGGAGTGTTTTATGTCTTTGAAATAAAGATCTGAGTTTGTCCCTCAGCAGCTATGGTTCTAACACAGAAAGCACTCGGCGTTACAGAAATACCAAATGGCTTTGGTGTCTCTGTTCCCTCTGTACACACCCATCACAGCTTCAGCTCTGGGATGGAATGCTGTGCCACAAGGGCTTAAGGACATCCCTCCTCCACAGCTTCAACTGCATCCAATGATAGATAAAGCAACTATATTTGTTGATCTATTACTTTGTCCATGGGCATTTCCGCTAGGGCTATGGCTGTCATAGGAAATGTATTTCACTTAGCTATTTGCACATATTGACTCTAACAAGGTTTTGGTACTTCCAAGCAAGTGACCTTCATCTCTCTTGATAGCAGATCAGTTGCTTAAAGAGCTTCTATTGTGCACTGCTGAAAAGAAAATATATTTGAAGAAACAGTGTGTACTTCACTGAAAAGAGAAAGACATTACTCAGCAGTCATGTCACTCAGGCCCACACGGACTATAAAAATATGTTCCAAAGCTAAAATACTACATCTTGTTTGCACTTGAAGGGACCAAAAATGATTTACTGTTGACAGGTTTACCCACAAATATTCAATTTGAATGCTTTTTGAGAACTGTACCAGTGCTATCATGTCTCACTGGGGAGTTATCTAACTGGCAATGCCACATGAAACACTGACTGAAAATCAGCGTAGAGGCAAGATCTCTATTCGCTAAATGTATCCCATATTAATCAGGGTTAGGATTTGCCATTAGTAGAATACGAAGAGGCATGGCAGAGGAGAGAAATTGACAGACGTATTCCTTTCATGCTCTCAAAAATACTCCACACCATATTTTTGCTTTCCTCATTAATGTTGCCACTTTATCAAAAAACTGGGAAAGGAGCAATAGGAGGGGGAAAATTCCGTCCTACAATACACTGAAGATCAAGGAATCTCTGAAGCTTGTGCAAGGCCTTATAACCACTGCTTGCATGGAAGGATATCAAATCACATCTAATCTATTCTCCAGTGCACCTGACTGTGGTCTCATCCACTTCCCTCCAGTGATGAAGCCTTTTATAATGGTACATGTCAGTTAAATTAGAATTCTGACAGATCCATGCCTACTGGCCAGATCCAAAGTCCTTTAAAATCAATGAAAAGATTCAGGCCACCACTGCTGCCTCCTGCCAGCTTTTCTGTGTTTGGGAAAGACCACAGGCTAAAGAGTTGTGTTGGTAATCATCAGAGTGCGTACCCCATCTGAATAACTTGGAGAGAGCCAACAGAGCAATGCCTAATTGAAAAAAAAAAAAAAACAAGAAAGAAAACTAACAACAAAACCCAGAGGGAAACTTCCAGTAGTTTCTATTCAATAGATCCAGACAAATTGTTCTTAATAACCAGAGCAAGCTATTTTCAGTGTTAGAACCCATTCCAGAGGATTTGCAAAACCACATCAGCTCACCTAATCTAGCATCGTCTTCCTAGTTCTGCTGGATATTTCAGGGAAACTGCACAATTTCACAATTCATCTAATAATATAAATCTACACAACTGGGAATGTCTTTTTTCCCCGTTCTCAGCTGCTAATCAGAATATGCCCTGAAGCATGAGGATTGGTTGGAGAGAAGATAAAAGCATGGAAGATAATAATATAACTTATTGAGGTATTGCTTTAGACTCTAATGGATCCCACTACAAATTAATTCTTTGTAGTACAAATGCCCTGTGGTAATGCCCTGAACTACAGATGGATCAGCTGTGTCATGTACACCTAAATGGCTGTGCAAAGGTGTTAGGTTTTAAAGGAAAGATCACTTAGTATTCATATATAAAACACTGTTGGATACTGTAGAACCATGGCTTTGATGCCCTGGAAATAAATGTATTCCTCCTTCTCAGCAGTTTCACTGTCCACAATACTGGATAGCCCAAGCTTTATGCCCTTATTCTTTATTCAGCCCACCAGTAAATAAATTAATAAGACCAGAAAAAGAGTTAGAGTGCCTGGGGACAGTCAGAATAGTCAATACTCTGTATTTCTACCTATGCTGTGTGCTTTAACATTGCCAAGGAAATCAGAGAAAGGAAGCAGCATGGCTTGTCCCAGCATGGGATTGGCATTTGCAGGTCGGTAACCATTATGCTTACCTTTAGGCAGTCATTTTGCAGGATAGTACTTGAGGTTCTGAGCAACCAATAACCATGACACCAGCACTGACTTGCACATCTCTGTTAGCTGTCCTTACAATTCAAACCTAGCAGAACAGCCTATGGGAAGCGGACTGACAGAAAGGTTTGGCCATTAGGAGATTCTTTTGTGCTGTTATCCCTTTTATTATGTTTCAGAAAGGTTTTTTTTTTTTTTTCCTGCAGCACTAAAAGACAGCCTGCAGCAGTAGCCTAGAGAAAGTAGGCATCACCAATATAGGACAGCAAGGATGAGTGATGAATTAATTACACTGACACGTTTGGGTTTACAGTGTCCTCTCTCTTCTTAGAGAAAGAAGGCCAAGAGGGAGACATTACCTTCATGTTCAGTAGCAAGAGAGAATTTGTGCAAGTTGAATGTCTGTGCTTGAGTCATACGTACTTGAACTGAAGTCAACATGAGGAACACACATAAGCTGCTCATTCTGATGTCTGCTTTCTGTGCTGTCTCCCACACTAACATACCTCCTGGAAATAGTGATCCAAAACTGACAATAAGAGAACAGCACTGAAAAAGAGAATGAAGGTTACGTGAGTTTCTCTGCTTCCTTTTATTGCAATTGAACAAGATCCAGACAGGCAAAAAGTGAGGGAAGTGAGGTGTACACAACTGTATGTGTGTATGTGTGACAGGGATCTCTGCTACGTTTCACCCTTACCATTAGATATGCTCAACACCTTCTACTCACTAATAACCCTTTTAAGCACAAACCAAATGAGGTTAGATTGCAGCACTCAGCTTCAGTCTCACTGCTAGCCAGGAATATTCTGAGTTACTGTCAGCACACCTCACCTGGCAATAGATGTGACATTCAGTCCTGCACTGTTTGCAGCACAAAGCTACTAAAGAGAAACTCAAAGTAAATACAGGATTGAAGTGACATAATCTTTACTCTCATGCTTCTAGCCAAAGAACTCAGTTGCTAGTTCAGCTGCTAGATTCACAGGAGGTGTGACTGGAGTTTAATTTAAAAGGACCTCTTTTCTTTTGAGCACTACTTTTATAATGAATATTTATTACCATTGTGGACTTCTGATATATGGAAGATCAAGAGAATTTTTTTATCTGAAAGTTCTGGTGGATCCCTTGAAGAAATTGACCACATCCTCTTTCATTTTTTCTGATAGAAACACCAGATCCTGTTGCTACGTGAAAGAGTAATCCCTTACAAACACTTTGAGAAAGCACAGATGCCAGTAAGTTTTAAATAAATGTCATGTATTCTCAAACTGTTGGTCTTACTGTGCAAGCACAGATCAATGGTTTATCACTTAAAAAATTGAAATTATGTATTTTGGATGCACTGCACTGTGTTTGCACTGTATATTTCTGTTCAGAAATTACTGAGTAAAAATGAGAGGGTTGAACAGGGTAAGTTGAAAGAGATTGGCAAAATGGGTCTTTAAATGATAGCATTCCCTTCTGCAAAGATAGAGATGTTAGTGGAGCTGTGCAGCTAGTAATGTCCAGCATGTTTGTTCAAGTTGCTCAGCATCAAAATTATTATTGCTGGACAAAAGCCTAGCTTAACTAGAGAGTAAATTTTCTCAAATAAATTAAGTCTAAAAAAACCAAAAATACTCCCTGCAGCCAAATAGCTTATATTTCTTTAAGAAATCTATGTATACTTGAAGTGAGAGTTTAGAAAATTCTTTTAACCTTAGCACAATAGTTATGATCCCTATATTTGGGAATAATGCTTAGTTTTGTACCATAGAGGGCTTAGTACAAATACCAGAGGTTAATGTGGCCTTGTGCTAACTCTCTATGTCTGTGACTCAGAGTCTTGTGTCAGCTTATTTACATTTATCAGAGAATAATATGGACTAGTGGATGTCTTGAGAACAGAGGTAGAATGCCAGTACATCCTTACCTGACAACATATTTTGGAAACTCCCAATGAGACAGGATTCATCAGGAGGTCTGGGGCTGTAAAAAGAAATTTTGAGGAATGGGATGTTCCCAAATGACCACCAAAGACCCTCAAAGGACCCTTAATCATATCCAAAAAAGCTCATGGAAATAATCAGCATATATGTACATATTCGGGAAATGTTAAGAAAACATAATAAAAACGTGATGAATATGTATTAGTTTCATGGCTATAACCTGGTCTATTAGCTTGCTCCTTATGCATGCTTTAGGATAATTCCCCATGCATCCAGTGCCACTAAAAAAATAATATTGGCTAGAAAGCCAAACCTCAAAAATTGTTTGGAGAGTTTATTTTCCAGTTTTTAGTGACAGACTCAGCAATATAATGACTGGCTGACTATTTTTTCCACTTCTATATGTATTATTTAGTTTTTATTTGGTTTTTATTCTAGGTGAATAAGCCTTTAATCATTGTATTTATACAGACAAAATATTAATTAAATTTCAATAGAGGTCCATATCTGACTTTCATTTTTTGAATACCACTCTGCACATCTTTCCAGTGCTTGAATCACAGGAGGGAGAATAATTGCAATTTTTTAATGTTTATTTTCTCACAGGTGCTAGTTGAAAAGAAAATAAAACATCTGTGGAAAAGAAGCAGAGAGTGAGGCATCTGGGAGAAAGAGCATATGTTACCTTTATACCTCACCTGTTTCCTTTTGGGTACAGCTGAGCTTAAGTTGAAAATTGAAATTAATTTTTCCACTGCTTCTCTCTTGTATTGCCACAAGAGAGAAAGAAAAAGAAAGCCTTTCCAAAATTCATGTCTTCCTTTAGAAATAACCTCAGAAAAAATATCACTGGGAAAAAAAATACAGGTTCTGGTAGTTTGCTGTGCTTTCCTTATTTCTTTCCTTATTATCTCCTCACAGCCAAACTGTAACAACCCTGCAGCTGACTGCTTCTCTGCATAACTCTTTTCTACCCATCCAAATAATTCACATATTCATCAACATCTGAAATGCAGTGAGATGCTACGCTAGTCTTTGTCTTCAAAGATAAATCTAGTTTAGGGAAACAACTTGCAAATCCTCATGAATATGCTGTGAACCCCTTGTCATCTTCAAGGACCATACTTCCAAGAGATACCTGTATTTTGTCTCTTTCTAACTCTATATGCATCACAATTCATTGATATTTCTGTCCACATCTCATTTAACAATATTTGCAAAGACAGTGATTATCACTTTGGATAGTGATTGCTCCTTTTTGCATACATTAATTTTTTATTACACCTTGCAATTTTGTTCATTTCCTATGAGCTCTAAAAGTATACTTGCTATATGTTTACAGTGTCATTTATTAGACTTGATCCTTGAAAGCAAATTTTCTGAATGTTTTTGTGCAAGATAACAATGATGAAGATACTTTTTATCCTCCAAATTAACACTTCAGAAACATGTTTATCAAGCTGACTTAAGAAAAGGTTTGAAACAGACATAGCTGGTAGATGAAATTCTAATTGGAGGCCCTTTCATGATGAACTAGATGATAGAAATGAAGTTACACCCCAGTCTGATGTAGCAAGAAAAAGCAAGAGACAAATTTAACTTCTTTGCAAAACTCAGCTTGGAGCCTCAGAGAGAAGGGGGCTTTTGTACAGATAAAAAAAAAAAAAAACCACCAAAACAAGAAAACAATGAAATATTCATTCATTGTAAATAAGATGTCTATTGTTTCTTAATATTTCCTAAAGCCAAACATTAACTGAAAGAACAGGCATCACTGGAGTCATACTTGCACTCTTCTGTAAGGCCTATGAAGGAAATGGGTTTTGTACTGACTTCATCCAGTTAAATAAAGGAAAACTTGAGGGTTACATTTAATTTACACAGATTTTGGCTGCCACTGTAACTAGAAGCAAAGACATGGTTGTTCAACAGTTAGAATACACCCTTGCATTTCAACTCCTAATTCAATTATCAATATTTGCCTGTTTTGTTTTTGTAGTGGAAAATCCCAGAAAAAGCCCTCTTTCTAATATGTCTGGTTTTGCTCTCAACAACTAATAAGAAACGAGGAACATTTTCAAAGTATGATTCAGGATAATGTCAGTAAATTAGAAAGTGTTCCAAGAAGAAAAATAGGTCTGTCCTTGAGACCAAAACACTAGAATGAAGAGCTGTGCTGTTTTTAAAATTTTATGTTTAAAGTGTGTAGGTATGATGAAAAGGAAGAGAACTTCCACTATACCTTTGGGTATAGCCACTCTTTTTAACACATTAATCAGACTGGGAAAGTAGCATTATAATAAGAAAAATGTGGCTTTTTGTGGAGTAATAACATTAGAAAGGAAAGCCCAGATACTGTCTTAAAACAGTTTTTGACCTGCTGTTATTAGGACAGCTCCTTTGCCAAAAGATTTGCAAGAAAAAATAATACCCAAAACTCTAGAGAAAGTTGCTTTTAATTAGTCAAGACCTAAACTTGTATACAAGACATGAACAAAAAGATAACCAACTTTTCATGCATTACTTTGTAAATGAATCATTTAGTATATAACCTAGGTGGTTGTTTGCTTTTCTCCATGATTGGTACTTTATAGTTGTCAGCATTTATTATAATACATTAACAATGCAATGCATTCATGACCTGGAATAATGACCCTCTAATAGGATCGGGGGACATTTAAAGTTCCTCTTTTCATATATTTTCAAGTCTCTTATGAGCAGAACAATCAAAATTCATTGCCTAAAGGATCTTCTGCTGTTGGACATTCAGAATCATTTGCAATCATCGTTGGTTAAGGTGAGACTTAAGTGCTGCAGAAACTATGGAGCTCAAGTTGACCATGGTCAGTGTGTCACTTGTCCTGTTGAGAAAGGACTATTAGCAACAAAACTCCACTGCTGAAAGCTGTTTGCACAAAATGGTACCTTGCTGATATGAGACACAACTGTAATTGCTACTTATTCACAACTTAATAACTACTGTAACTGGTCCTACAATAAACTCTCCCAGAAATGGCAAATATTCAGCACACTTATTTTCAGGCTAGCAGAACAATGAAACCATTACTGTTAGCTTTAAGAAAAATAGTTAAATATTTGGTGTAATATGTAGTGAAGCTGAATGCTCTCAGATAAGCAGTGAAATATGCTTTCATAGTTTCAATCAGCAAATAAATCACTTGTAATGCTATAAAGCAAATTATTCCAATAGTTAGCTATAGCTCTCAAAAATTCAATTCATTTCATTTGCTTTCTGGTATGCTTAGGTATTGAATCATGTAAACCTATCTGTATTGCCTGTTGCTGCCCAGGTGCTAGAGGGGTAGGAGCTGTGCTGCAGAGGTGGCCTCTGTGAGGAGAGGCCAGACTCTTCCCTGTACCTGACACAGGGTTTCATTCAGCTCCACTGGACACACCATAGGACATGCCTGGGCCCCTCAGCCAAGGTGCTGTTATCTCTCTGATATTATATTAAAAAAATAATTTAAAATGCTGCATGGAAGTAATGAGAGAAATAGTGCAAGAAACAGCCCTACAGGCACCAGGACTGAGGAGGAAGAGGGGAGAAAATTATTCCAGAACTGCTCCTGCCAAAGCTGAGATTCCACTGAAGTTTGTGGAGAATGATACAATGGTTATGGTTGGAAGATACCTCAAAGGTTATCTAGTTCTAACCCCTCTGCTGTGGGCAGGAATCCACACCACATCTTTCTCTACACCAGGTTGCTCAGGGCTTCATCCAG
Organism: Agelaius tricolor; assembly: GCF_023055355.1. Classification (NCBI taxonomy): domain Eukaryota; kingdom Metazoa; phylum Chordata; class Aves; order Passeriformes; family Icteridae; genus Agelaius; species Agelaius tricolor. The sequence goes on from NW_027269287.1 coordinate 9,137,207, forward strand.
CCTGGCCTTGAACCAGAGAAGAGGCATCCACAGCTTCTCTGGGCAACCTGTTCCACTACCTCACTTACCTCACAGCAAAGAATTTCTTCCTAGTAACTATTCTAAAACTACTGTCTTTCACTTCAAAACCATTGCCCCTTATCACTATGTGCCCTTGTAAAAAGTCTTTCTCCAGCCTTTTTTTTTGGCTCCCTTCAGGTACTAAAAAGAGTTCAGTATGGTAGCCTTCTCTTCTCCAGGCTTCACACTCCCAATGCTCTCAGCCTAGCCTTGTAGGAGAGGTGCACCAACCCTCTGATCATCCTGGGGGCCTCCTCTGGGCTCTTTCTTTCCTCCAGGTTGATTTCCTTCCTGTGCTGGTGACCCCAGAGCTGGTAGAGAGGCAGAATTCACTCCCTGGCCCTGCTGGATGCAGCCCAGGATGCAATTGTTTTTCTGGGTTGCAAACACACGCTGCTGGTTCTTGTCCAGCCTTTCATCCACCAGCACCTCCAACTCCAAAGAGCTGCTCTCAATCTCTTCATCCCCCAGCCTGTGCTCATGGTGGGGTTGCCCTTATCCAGATGCAGCACCTTCCACTGGGTTGAACCACAGGAGGTTCCCTGTGCCCTCTTCTTGAGCTTGTGCAATCCCTCTGGATGGCATCCTGACCTTCAGCTGTTTCAACAGCACCACTCAGCTCGGTGCCAACACCAGACTTGCTGTAGGTGCACTCAATCCCACTGTCCATGGCATTATGAAGTTTTTGAATAGACCAGAACCAGTGAAGATCCCTGAGGGACAGCACTTGTCATCAATGTCTACCATGACACCACTGACCATTGGCCTCTGCATGCACCTCTGCAGCCAACTCCTTATCAACTGAACAGTCCACCTATGAAACCCATATGGAACCAATTTAGAGAAGGATATTTTGGGGAACCATGTCAAAGGAGCCACAGAAGTCCAGATAAATGACATCTGTAGCCCTCCCCTTGTCCAGTGATGTAATCACCATGCCTTAGAAAGCCACTGGGCTGGTCGAACAGGATTTTCTCTTGGTAAAGTTGAGCTGTCTTTCCTGAATCACCTTGCTGTCCTCCATTGTGCCTTAGCAGAGTTTCTGGAAGGATCTTTTCCACAATTTTCCCAGGCAGAGATGGACCTAGCAGTTTGTTAGTTGCCAGGGTCCTTTTTTTATGCTTTAGGAAAAAAAGTAAAATGTAAAATATTTCCCTGACTAAATACTTAAAGTACCTTTGTTAAAGGAAGACCACATCTGGATGGAGCAGGCAGTAGATGGCTGAATGAAAAGTGATTATTCTATTGTCCTCACGTGCATTAAACTGGATTTTATTAGATGTTGTCCAGAGCTCCAGAATCTCCATAAACGTATATGGGAAGATTGGGCTAGACTGATTGACTACATTATGCAATTTTCCTAGCAATATACTTTTCATAGCTGTAGAAATAATAAAATATTTCACATCTAATATTTATATTGGAGTAGCTATGTCTTAAAGAATTATAAAATTCTAAATACATCACATGTCTCTGTTTTAGTTACTGCCTTTACAAAACAAATATTTGTTTTATAGTGAACATATATAACACTTCCAAGGCAAAATACTCTTAAAACTAATTGGAATATTATTGTTCTCCATCAATTTTTATTTGTTTAAATGAAATTAAAATCAGTCTAGGTTTACTCTGTACTGTTACTTAACTATGCACCTGAATGTACAGTGGTACATCCTAATTAAGTCAATGTAACCAATTCTCAACAAGGTAAATAAGATAGCATTGATTCTCTTTATTATAGATTCATGAACCCTTTGAAAGCTTATTTTAACAGCAAATGAGCTAATGAACTTTCCTTCATTATAAATCTCAAACTGAATATCCTTTATTTTGAATTATTTCAGTATTCATCAATGACAATTTAGTACTAGAGTCTATCATTTTTTCTTTGAGAAACACAGTATGCCTGACAAATAAGTGATTTGGTCTTATTTCTTTACTTATCAACAGTTCACACAGACACTAAGGTATCTGGATTTAGCAACAATTTATTGTGGAACAAATTTCAGAGGGCAAAGAAGAAAGAAGACAGGATAAATGACAAGACCTCAGAGACCATGCACTTTATACAGGTAGCGTAGAAACAAAAGCAATTAGGCTCTGAAATGCACCTTTTTCTCCTCGAGCTCCTGAATTTGTTGTTTCCTGAATGAACTGTACTGCTATAAAGAGATTTACTTAGGTGTTCAGGGGACCCAATGCACAGAGGTATTTACAAAGAACATTGCAAGGTTAGGCTGAAAAAGTTTGGCAACATGTCTGTCTATACAAAGAAATGCCCATTCATGTAGTATTCTGGCTTCAGATGCTGGATAATAGTTGCTCTTTTTCCCCCACTTCTTAAAATTGTGATATTTTTGTAAATGTGGTCATGTGACCACAGTTCTGACTTCATTTCAGAAAGGAAACTAAAAATCCAAGACCACGTTTGGATAGCTTAATCAACTGATTGTTATAAATCTTACACAAGTGATTAATGACAAGTTTAATTTAACTGGTAAATAAGTACTGGAAAACACCATGAGTGTGGTAGCAAGATTTCAGTCCTTTGTAAGTTAACTCTGAGTTTATGTGGTAGCACCAAATAGATTGGTGAACTTTTTTTGGCCATACTGTTGCCCTTATATGACATCATCACAACGTTTTGCTTCTATCTCATTGCTTTGTGGCATTTGACTCTTTCACCTGGACTTGTTTTCTACTTATCAGGAAGCCCCGGCCCCCTGGCTTAGTCTGTTGATTTTTGTGACATGAGCCTGATGCTTCATACCCCAAGTCGAACACTGGAGTAACTTAGGTTGAGAATTGATGGCTGGGTGTCTTCAAGGTGGCTTAAACAACAGCTAAGCATAAATACCATCAGATTTCTAACACATTAAATGACTATAGATACAAAGTAGGTATTTGTTCTAAAACCCTGTTTTTATTTTCAATTTCAATTAGGTTATCTGTTTTCTCACCCTTTGAGACAACTTTGAAATATGTGGTACCAACAAAAGTTTTCCTTTAACAGAAAGCAACTTCTCTAAGATTCAGAAAGATGAGTTTTTTAAAGAATGAAGTTAAACTGAATTCAACACTTGATGAGTGTTCTTGTGTGCTCTACATTTATCATCATTGAAGTACCCTTAAAAATCACTAAAGTAAATAAATTCTTTAAAGATTTAAGCATCACCATACAAATCAAACCTTTTTTATTCATAAAAAGATGCATGTATAAGAGTAAAGGAAAACATCAGTCCAAAGTAATTACACAGACATTTGATTTTCTGTTTTGAACCAGAAATGTCAGAAAAAAAGTAATATGCCAACTGAAATTTATTCCCTCTACTTGCTCATCTCAGGAAACACACATGTGAAACCATAACATTGGGATATACAAAAGCTTTTGTGTAACTTTTTGGTGTTTTTAGACTTAAAGTCAAGCTGAATTTCTGAGTGAAAAAAGGGTACATTTAGAATGCCAAATACCTTAAATATTTTTTCTTTTTTCTCCATTGTGATGTGAGATCTAATAGCAGCACTGATTTGAATTTGCAATCTAGAAAACATGGCATTTAAAAACTAGCAAACCTACTTAACCATTTTGATTGTCTGCATCTAAAAGGCAGTTTCTATGAATTGATCTCATATGTAATGTAGTTTGACATCTAATTCATGATTGCTCAAAAGTGTCTGACCAGACCAAGATTAGTGATTAATTGAAAACAGAATCTACAGCCAAAATTGTGTCTGACTTGCCATCAAATACCAGGGGTTTTTATGCTTTCAGTTGTCAAGGGCATTTTGAGTTTCTGTTCCAAATCACGTTAAGATGAGACATTTCGTACTGTGTGTATTGTTAAATTGTATATTTTAATTCCAGTGTATTATCAATAGCATGTTTGGCATACTAAAAAAGGTTTGATTTAGGTATTACCTAGAATGGCATTCAGCAAAGACTCTTGCTTCAAGAAATAATTAGTACATGAACTGCCAGATATTTACGTTAAAAGGGTGCCATCAGCTATGTCCTCTTGAATTAAACAGATATATTACTACAGATTTAATGATTGTTCTGCATTTGATTCTTTCAAACTGAAAATTAGCTATTCATATAACATATGTCTATAATGTGTGATCTGCCAGAAAGATCAAAGCCAGCTTCAAGCAGGCATATTTGAGCTCCCAGACCAGCCAAACATGGTGGCTAACAGGTTCATGGACCAAAATTCATGCATTTCCATGGTGGGATGAGCTGGCTGAGGGCCATGTGGAGGACCATGCAGTGCTACTTGCCTTGCTTGAATTGACCCTTACTTCCTTACACACTGCTTCATGAATGCTCAGGGCAAATGATATATTGTTGATAGGAAAATTGACAAGGTCTCAACTAAAAATCAAAATTTTACAGACAAAAATTTCCAGTTGTTTTCAATGTAAAAACTTCTTTTGGTTTAGTTTGAAATATTTTTGGGGCTATTAAAAAGTAATTATTACAATGAGAAGAGCTATGGAGTAACCATCTCCACTACTGATTGTCCATGAAGAAAACTCCAGAAGTTAATTCCTTCTAACTATCATAGAAGTGGCTGGAAGTGAAATGCAAGTCCAGCATAACTCAGTAGAAATCCTGAGTTTTACTAAGGAGCCAAAATACTAGCTGTAGGCAGGTCAGAATTTGGTGATTTTATATGTGGTGTGCTTTTGAAAATTCTCTGAATATTTAAGATGGAAATACACACGTAAGGTTGTCAATGACAATGAGCCATCCTAAAGTTACATTTCTTTTATTTGTTATTATTCTAGGTTTACTGTTTATTTATTGTTCAGTCAAAAATGAGACATTTCTGAAGATTTTACAACACACTAAAAACAAGAAGCAGTATCAATAAATACATGGAAAACATAGTCAACACATCACAAATTCAGGATTTATTGATGTCTTGACTAAAAATATGAGTTTAAATCATCTGTTAGACCTACTCAAAGTAGCAAAAAAAGCATACATAGTTCACCTTCAACCCTAGTTTATATGGATATAATTTAATTGACTAAAAACTCAGCCCAAGACATATTTTTACACATCTAAGTGAACAGGCTTACTTGCACTACAGAAGGGGCAGACAAATCATATTTATACACCACTTGTTAGTTCTCACAGCATCAAGAGGATCTCCATTCTCTCAGTAGTTACAGTCAGTTATATCCAATTTTTGGCATAGTGGGCAGCTTAAATGAGGCTCTGACCAAAATCTTCTGTCTTCTTGCCATGCCTTCTACCTGTAGATAATTTTCCCTGTTCCAGCCAGGACAGGGCTAATTTTGCGGTGCAAAACATCTGCCCAAGATGGGCAGCTGTTCTGCACCACCTCACATCAATGCTGGGTGTGGGGGGCAGTGCATCTATTCTGGCTGGGGAGCCCTGGCAGCAGTTCACACAATACCAGGCTCCATTGCGTGCCAATCCTTCGCCTCTTTCTTGCATCATCCATCATTAGTATTGCTGCCGATAATGTCTGTTACCTTATCAAATGTTTCCAGTAAATTTTTCTTATCTTGACATATGATCTTTAACTTCTATCCCTCCCATTCTCCTTTCCAGCATGCTGCATGGGGGAGGGGGTGGAAGTGTGATGGAGCAGCACATGGTTTGGAGTGTTTCACTGGGAACATTTAAACTGGGGAATATCAGTCCTGAACCATGACCACAGTGTTTTAGCAGACAAGTGAAATCCAGTTTTTGTGTAAACTTGTGGAGATCTTCTGTTGGACACTTCTGTGAAGATTAGAAAAATAATTGACATCCCCCAAGGTTGATTTCCTGTTATACATAAAAATGAAGCTAAACTTGCTGTGCATGTACATGCACACTCTGTAAGCTGTCAATTTGATTATGCTCTTCTTGCACAGACAAGCTACCCTCCTGCCCTCCTTCACCAAAATTTTGGTACTTACTGTATTTCAAATGTTTATATTGTTCTAAGTACATGAATATTAACTGAATATCATTACACTCACTTTACAGTCAGATATTATTACAATATGCCTGTAAAAAGTAATTGTACCATATAATTTCTTAACAGACTAACTATATGGAGTGGGGAAAATGTTATTACATATCTGCTGGTGTAGAATGCACAAGAGCACTTTTTCTATGTGTGTGAAATTCTTTCTGGTTAAAGATTCTTACTGACATGCATGCATAATTGTCTGTATAAACATTCTTTCCATATGTTGTGCATAATGTGTATTTTTACGCAGTCACATATATTTGTAGGTAGAAGTGCATATGTTCACAGATATGGGTTGGCCTTGGTCAGATACATAAGGGATAATTGGCCAAAAGGAATTTTGACCCATACTCTACTGCTAGTTGGATTTATAGATAAAGGTGCTAATTTCAGCATATTTTTAAATACAATGTTTAGTAATGTATGCCTACTGTCTCATGGGTTATTCTGTGAGACTTTCAAATGAAGTTCAGTGCTGCTGATTGGACGGATGGATTTTGCCTCGTGGGTGGAGAAGAATAATTGGTTTTACAGAAAGATCTCATGGAGTTTAACTAAAGCATGCCCTGGATTGACTTAGTGTTGAATGTATTATAGGAACTATTGACAGCGTAGAAAGGTTAATTACTATTTACCTACTTGTTTGGCAAATACAATTACATTAAAAAATCTTACATTTTACATTTAAGTTGTATATTCAAAAAAACCCATGGTTTTATGTAATTCTTCATCATTGATAATATACTGCATTTGTTCAAACACGGTTAAGAAATTTTAAGGTCATTATTTGATGTAGGTACAGTGATTGAAAAACCCCAACAAAAGTTCAGGAAAAAGTCTCTAATTAAAATTAGGTTTTCTTCATAGATGTTCTTCCCAGAGAAATTGTTCTCTCTAACTTTAAACAAACAAACAAACAAAGACAAAAAAACCCACATGAAGAAAGAGAATATAAATAGAGTAGAAGGTTGTATTTAATTTTAGGTTATATTTGAAGAACATTTTTGGATATATTCAGCTCTATAGGAAAATTTTGGATTCTAAAAACAGCTGCAGATATGTTCAGATTCTTACTTTATCTACATTACCCCTCCTATCACAGATGAAATATCTGGGCAGTGATACCTATATTATCAGAGGTCAGGTGATAAAAAGAGAAAAGCAAAGGAAGATCAGTTGGGAGAAAGATATTTAAGTTGTTGCCAAGACTAGATAAAGGAACCATGCTCAATGCCTCGGAGGAGGATCCCTTTTGCAGCTGCCAAAGCCATAATAAACAATTTGGAAGGCTTTTCTAGGACTGGTTATCTCTGGCACCAGCCACTTAATTCCTTTAAAAACTAGAAACTGGCTTCCACTTCTCAGTTTGAGAAGAGGGAGAATTTGATGAACTATCTGTTACCTTCTCTGCCGATCAAGAAGTGTATCTAAGTTTTATAAGGGATGGTAGCAGCTTTGTCTCATTTTAGCACCTACACTTTGTGAATCTAAAGGCAAGGCATGACAGCCATAAGTACAGTTCATGCTTTACATAATATTTTTTGTGGAATTTAACTCTTCTGCCTGTTACAACACAAACCAGGTGTCCTCTGTCTTTTCCTGTGTGTGTCCATCCACCTGTATCTGGCTTAGGTTTGAAGTTACCAAAGGGTAAATTACAATCCAGCTGATCTGTAGCTGTTTATGTTCTTTGGTTATTGCAAATATAAAGTGAGATAAATATTTCTCTGAGAAAAAATGTTTGCCTGTCTGCCACTTGATCTACAGAGAAGTGGGAGATAGACCATATAGATCCACATACCCGTTTGGTTTTTTACATTATTTATAGGTGTATTTGCATAAATGTGTACATATACCTGAGGCAAACACACCAAATACATTTTTAAAAGTTTTCTTTCACTCCTTGCTCTTGGGAAGATTATTCCATCTTTTATTAGTTATGTCTACTTTTATTAGTATTACTTATTAATTATGCAAGTGTTGAAAACTGACTGAAAACATTATTATCTTTTAACACACATAGATTCTGATATTGATTACACTAGGGAGGGCTAGTGAGTTAACTCTGCATGAGCTTTAGTTCTACTGGAATCAAAATTATATTCAGAGTGCCATAATAAATTTGCATTTTACCAATGTATGCAAATGAATTTAAGAAATGTTGAAAAATTGGCAGTATGACTTTGGGGTTTAGGCAAAAAATCCTATAGGTTCTTTAAAATACTAATTCCGTCTACAGAAAGAAACTTCTTTCCAGGGAATTTCATAAGACGTTCTATTATCTCTTGGTTACAAATTTATAGTTCTGCCAAGTTCTCAGCCTCAGCAGTTTAGGAAGGGGCTGGTGTGTGTGAAAAGATTCAAGATATGTATTACCACACAGTGCAGCTAGACCTTACCGATGATATAAATGTGCATAATAACTAAGCTGAAAGTGAAACTTCCTTACTTTCAACCTTTTGGGTTTCAAAAGACAGCTGTTTTCCTGCATGTCTTTACCAGCACATGGTTGGCTACCATACAGGTAGTATTACTCCAAACAACTGTATCATTTGAAAATAAATCTAAAGAAACCAAGTCAAATGCCTGCAGGACTGAAAATATGATTTTTAGCAGCTGAAATAACAGAGAAAGCAAGAAAATATTGTAGCAAATAAAAGTGTATTAATATCATCAAACTGTCTTAAAGAAAGGCTATTCAGCCCAGCCCTTTGGGGTGTAAGGAGATGGAACCAGATTCATGTAGAAGAGACTGAGGATGGGAATGGATGCATTTTTTGGTATAGTCTGTTTTTGGTATAGTCTGTTTGCTTAACAGTGTCTAAGGGATTTTATTTTCTAGAATTTAGTGTGAGGAGATTTCATCAAGGCTGATTTGAGCTCTAGTTGTGTTCAGGATCACTCTCCTTTGCTTTTTTTGAAGCAGCACTGCATAACCTTCAAGCTTAGCTTTTTGCTTGTTTTCTGCAAGCTTCTGTAGAATATTTAATGCAGTATTTTTAATTTTTTTTCTGTTTTAGTTTGTTTCTTGCTTTGTTTTGGGGTTTTTTTGCTTGTTTTTAATCGTGTATAGAGACAATAATTCTTTCAAATCTCCCCTTGTTAATTGGGAAACATTTTAGTCAATACAATTTAGCTGTGCTCAGGCTCAGCATCTCATTTAGCATTTTTCCTTCATCACTAAACAAGCACATCTACACATATAGTCTGCATTAATTTAGCTGTCATTCCTAGAAAATTTCTTGAAGGAGTAGGACTCATCAGTCCTCTTTATTAGCTGAGACTTTTCCAAAAACTTGTAACATGGAGAAAATTCTATTACTTTTAAGGGGGAAAAAAAATCATCATGAGGATTTTCTAACACTGGAAGAGGCTTCCAGAGAGGTTATGAAGTCCTTTGGGATATTAAGATGCTGATTTGACAAGACCCTGAAAAATCCACTCTTCCCCTTTCCTGCTCTGAGGAGACTAGGCTAAAAACTTCCAATACTTCCCCTACATAATGCTATTATTCTGAGGTTATAAATGACAGCTGGGCACACCAGAAAAAAACACCTCAAACCACATCAGCAGCACGAATGCACTGTGGGGTAAAAATGAGAGTGACAGAAGTTATTTTTATGGGAGCTCAGACTCTTCCCACCTAAGGATGATCCTGTGTAATTGAGGCAAATAATCCTGAGAGACCTTGCCCTACAGTGAGGGAGTTACTGTACTGGTAATCTGTGTGTCTCTCCACTCTCCAAACCCTATGTGGGGAACACCTATCAGTGGATTTTGCAACTGGTTGGTGATTCTTGCTTTTGTTATGGCCTCACAATGCCACTCACAGTCAAAACAGTTTAGGAGAATCTTCATGACACATTCAATTCAATCAGGGGGCAGGACACTACATATGTGGTTTAGGATCTTGTAATCTTTCAGTTCCCACTCCTTGTATCTGCCAGTCTTCTGTGTGCACTGATGGGTGATAGCCAAGATTTAGGCAATTTGGCACTAAAGAACTTGTTTTCTCATGTTAATGGTAATACCTGTCATGGAGAAGACCAGTGCTGTGTCAGCACAATTTAAATGCTCCATCTCAGCTCATAAGTGTCCCTCAAGTAGATCACCAAAATATTCAGTAGTCATCCAGTGATACATCCACTGTGTTTTTCTGGTAGTGGGCTAGGAAGATGTTAGTACAAGTTTTTTTCAAGTTTTGTTGAGTATAGGGAAGCAAAGGCATACCTCCCAAGCCTGTTTGTGCTGTTTTTAGCTGGGGTACAGTTAACTTTCTTCACAGTAGCTAGTATGGGCTACTGTGGGCTACTGTACTACAAATTTTGGATTTGTGCTGAACACAGGATTGATAATACAGAGATGGTTGTTTTTTCTGAGTAGTGCTTAAACAGAGTCAAGGCCTCTTCTGCTGTTTGTGATGGAACACCAGTGAGGTAGGGGTGCATGGAAGCCTGAGATGAGACACAGCCACAACAGGTGACCCACACTGACCAGAGGGATATTCCATACTATATGACATCATTCTCAGTATACAAAGTGGGGAGAAAAGGGAGGAAGGTGGGGAAACATTTGTACTGATGGTGTTTTTCTTCCCAAGTCACTGTTATGTTCACCTGGAGATGGCTGAATGCCTGCCTGCCTGTGGGGAGCAGTGAATTAATTCCTTATTTTGGTTTGCTTGCGTATGTGACTTTTGCTTTCCCTATTCAATTGTCTTTATCTCAGTGTGTTACTTGTCTGGATTTTACTGGCTTTTACTATTCTGCTTCTCTCCCCAGCCCTGTTGGGTGGGACAGTGAGGGAGTGAGCGGCTGTGTGGGGCTTGGTTGATGGCTGGGATTAAACCACAGCACTGTTGCTGTGTCTGTCTGAAATGAAAGCCCTACCAAATGTAAATCAGAGCTGAGATTTATACAGTATGTGTGTTCTGAAGGTAATAATTTTCTATATGCTAAATAAAATGGTTATTTTTCAAGTTTTACATCCTATGGCTGGATGAGAATACTTTTTACCAAAGCACAGAAGAGCTTTTTCATCTGATTCTTATAAATATTTGCAGTTAACCAGTGAAGAATGAATATTGTGAGTCAAGAATTGGAAATCTGAATAATAAAATTAAAAGAAATGATCACATAAATCTAAATTGTGATTAGTTAGAATTTGGAGCATTACTCAAGCAGAGAAAAAGGCAAAATTCATTGAATGAATTTTTTGCTTTACATTTTTTTACTCTGCTGTGTCATTTGACATCTGTTTCGGAATTGGGTTATGTAAAATTTTTAAAGAGGAAAACACAAATACATCATTACTTTGACAAGATATAGCTGTATCCTATTCACCATATGAATTTTACTTATTAGCTACAAAAGAAGAGTTCATTCCACATGGTTACGTCAGTAATTGTCATTGAAAAACTCTGTTTCTCTATGTAATATATGTGGTTTTTATGGCAGGTATATGAAATTTAGATTTTTTTTTTTAATAATTACTGTGGTACATTAAACATTTTTAACTAATTGACTACATTATCTGTGGCTTATTAAACCCATGTTAATCATTTAAGTACTTTGTAATTTCCTATTTTTTAGTTTCTACTTTTTTTTTCCTTTTGTTATTCATTTATTTTTAAATTCCATAAGCTTCTCCTGTTTGGGGTAAATCCTTTTCCACTGGGATCTAGTACTATACGCCTGCTTAACTAACACGTGTCCTTTCACATTATATGTCTACATTTTTAAATGAAATTAATATTCCTGTGAAACTTAGGAGTTCTTTAATGCTGTTCTTTATTAAAAAAACCTTCTGTGTGCAAGACATATAGAGGAGAGATGGACCAGTAAAACGCTTTTTGGCATTTTGCACATCAGTGGTTAACCAGCGTCAATTTGATTCTTTCCTCCACATGTTGAAACACAGCTCAGAGCATTAAAGTCATTCTCCAGTGATTGGGACAAAAGTAGGTTAGTAGAGTGGGTTGCTAGGAAACCAGTGTCAGTGTCATCTATGACCTTGCAGAGCATAAAGAGACCATATAGATTTATTGAGCTCTGTGGCACATTGTCCAAGTCCTCTCTTGGCTGTCTTACTCTATTTCCATCTGCCATCATGCTGCTGTGCTCCCTCACACATGGACACATGCCCTCCTCCCCAAAAGCAGCCATGTAAAAGGAGAAGTACCTCTGCTTTTTGAGACTTCCTAAAGCATCACTGTAATTATTCTGTGGCATTAAGCTACACCATAGTCTCTTAGCTAACTAGACAGAGAAAACAACACAAGCAAAACTGCATCCTTTTAACAGTTGGTTTCATTATTCTGCGGCTGCAAGAAATACCAGTTCTTCTGGAATGAGAATTATTAAAAATGTATAAATGTTGCAAAATAATTGTGCTGCCACATTCAAAACATTTTTTCAAATTGCATCCACAGTTTTCACAGCTGAGGTGACTTAAGGTTAAACAATCACATATTGCAGGGAGCTGTGACACTTCCCTTTTTAGAAACAGCTAAATGTTGCAGGTAGGAAGGAAACCAAATGAAAATTTCATACTCACAGAAAGAAAATTTTTAAAAAATTGCTTTGAATATGCAAAATCCTCCTGTTATAAGAATTTCTCTTCCTCTTAGGTAGTTTTAGGTGCTTATTATTTAATGTTGATGTTTGTATTATAGAACTAAAAACAACATGCTGTGGGAGCCAGATAATGAAATCCTAGTCAGTTATGTTAATATTTTACTTTAGAGAAAAGAATCAGGTTTAAAAATCTCAACTGAAAAGTACTATGTTGGGTGTCTGGACTATTGTATGGTCCTTTCCATAACTCATAGTGGATATATGTTATTTTGTCATTCAGAAATATTTTTGATAGCAAAGGTTATTTGTAGAAAGGGAAGGATCACTTTTCCTATGCAACAAAATTATCTGTATTGCTCTCCTTTACTCTGTTAGGTCCTAAATGAGCACTAGAGTGTAAGCAGGTTACTCTGAATACCCCTGAACTCTGTATCACAGCAGCTGAAAAGTGCATTCCATCTTGAAGGGCCTTCTTGGAGGCAATTCCTTGCTTCTTGCATTTAAAAATGCAAGAAACCAGGGACTGCTTAGTAGAGCATTTCAACTGACTGTATCTGTCCTAGAGGTTCTCAGGCAGCATGGTGAGTATTGGGACATTGAAATTCCAGGTCACATGTGACTCAGTGCTGCCAGGAGATAAGGCTTCTTAATCAGTCCCAGTAAAAAATAAGAAATTCAGTAGTTTGTTCATTTGTTATTGCTCCCTCTCATGGTATGAAACACCAAAATAGGAGAAACGTTAATATATTAGGCAGCTCTATTTCTTCCACACGAGTTATTGTATCTTTATGTGTGATAGGGCATAGAAGTGAGATACACAAACTGTATTGTTTTCCAACATAGCCTACATCAGAATTCAGGATCTACCGTGCAATCCAGGCCCTAGCCCACCCCAATGACTCCCCTGGCTCCTTAGTTAGCAAGAAGAGCACCTGTGACCATTTTAGACTCAAAGTTCCATGGAATGTTCACACTTTTGCAGTTGGACATATTTGCAGGACCCCCTACCACACCAAGAGCCAGAGGATGCTTCACCCCACATTTGATTCAGACACCATGCCTCTTGCAATGGCCAGCCCTCCCTGAAGCAGGCCATTGGTCTGAAACAGGGCTCAGCTTGGCACATAACCTAAGTATCATGGACATAGTCAGGATATCTGCTTCTTCCATGTTTTTGAGTTTGTCAGGTAATTAAACAAAAGCTGCCCTAAGTTCTTCAATTTACATTGGATCATATGACTAATATGGATTCTCAGGTGTACAATGACACAGAATTTAATTTTTTTTTTGTTATTTTTTTATAATCCATATTGAACTATGTCCACAGGTGGCAGAATAACTGTATAGTTCCCTCTGTTTATAAGTGGATAAACAGAGCTATTCAAAGCCTCTCAGCAGGATAAAAAAAAAAAAAAAGCTTTGAAAGTTTCAGGCTTTATTTAGGAGAAAAAAAGAAATACAAAAGGGAGATGTATAGCCTTAAGACAGAGACCTGAGTGAAGAGAAACCTCTTCTATCTCAATCTACAACCAGGGGCTCACTAGGGCTCTGACACAGGCCAAAGGGAGTGGCCACTCTTGTAGCTTTGTATCCTACACAGCTAGCAGCTAACTCTGTGCCTTAAGTGATGGATTAGCAGTGTAACCATAAAAAGGTCCTCTAAACTGACTTGAAAATAAGTTAGTATTTTTTGTCAACTAATGGACAGAGAGGACTATGCCTCTCAAATCTCATTAAACAGAGAAGAAAAAGTTTACATACACAAAAAAATCTAAGAAAAATTATTGAAGTATAAATCTACACTGCTGCCAAACTTTTACTTTCCCACAGCTTTGACTTCCCTCCTTACCTTAAAAGAAACACTGATCTTTAAAATGAATGCTATCTCAGGAAAATAATTTCCTCATCACAATATTGTTGCCTTTATGCAAAGCAAGAGATTGTACTGTCCTCAGGGTTAGACAGCACATAGTCTGAGGTTGTGTATAATTAGTGTCTGAGATGCAAAGTCGTATTACTGTTGGTCTTCTTCAGAGCAGTAAGAACAGTTATGCCCTTGATTGTCTTTTAAAGCAACAATTAAAATAATAATCAGGAATTTCCCTTTTGCCTCATTTGGATTAAAGTTAATCTGAGGCTATGTCTATATTAATAAGTTTAGAGAGTACCCAGAAATAGCATTATCTATACTAAACTCCCAGATTAGTCAGTACTGTGCTTTGCCTCCCGCCCACAGGTACTACTTGCTGCTGCTGGATGTTGGTCTCAATTTAAAGTGCTGCAAGGATCATTACTATTAAGGAGTATGCCTACATTTGGTGTTGTAGAGGCTACAGGGACAGAGGAATCGGTGTCACATTGGGTATCAATGATGCCATGGAAAACACATAGGAAGCTTCAGAAATCTCTGGGCTGTTGAGAGCTTTACTGAGCTTTTTTACTGGGACTGTGTAGGACTTGTGGATAGGTTCACAGGGTACTTCAGTGCAGGGACACAAGATTTTTAGGAAGGACCAGGTAGGAAGTTATGGATGTAGAGTCACCCTTTATGTGAAAGAACGGCTTTCTGGAGCTCTATCTAGGCACTGATGATACGCCAACTGAAACCTTATAGGTACAGATTAAAAGCAGACCAGCATGGGTAACCTATATGGTGGTGAGGATTTGTTGTAGGTCAATTGACCAGGAAGAAATGGTGGGTAAGACCTTGTAAAATTACCTCCAAGTAATCTCATATTCACAGAACCTGATCTTCGAGGGGGACTTAACATTTGAATGCAGAGGGAACACAGAGGATGAGGCCAGGCTCTTTCTAGAAGTGTCCAGTGACAGGGTCGGGGTAAATGGGCACAAACTGAAACATAAGAAGTTCCCTCTTAACCTCAGCACACTTTTCCACAGTGAATGTGAGCAAGTGCTGGAACTTATTGCTCAGGGTTGTAGTGAAACCTCCATCTTTGGAAATGTTCAAAAGCTGCCTGGACTTATTAGTTTCATCCGCAGTTTTCACAGCTGAGGTGTCTTGATGTTAAGCAATCACATATTGCAGGGAGTTGTGACACTCTTGCCACTTGTAATTGGTTCCAGATGACTTTGTTTGGACATGTGATTTGGAAAAATGACCTCTAGAGAGCCCGTTCAATCTTGACCATCTTGTGATGCTGTTCCCAGACCTATTTCTTTTATTACAAATATGTATGGTTAATGTAACAGAAACTCAGACAGGAGACTCCTAAGTCTTACCAGCTGATTGAATTTTGCCATCTTTGCCATGGAATCTTGATCTGGTGTAGTGACTTTAAGATGCTTTTTCAAGGTACTCAGTTTTAGTATGCATTGGTGCAAGCAGCAAGATCAGATGTTATAGATAAGTGGTGAGGTAATTGGATCCCACAAATGATTTTGTGTCTTAAAATGGTTTATTAAGCTTTAAAGTTCTTTTGATATCTGACTCTGTTGCTGTAGCTTGGTTTTGGACCCCTTCAATCTCCCTCTTCTCCTCTCCCTGTTGTTGCCACCAGACAGCTCTGTCCCTCCGTATGTGTACATGTGCCCCTTGCATGGGACAGCTGGGAATGGGGGAGGCTTGTCCCTGGGGGAACATGGTAACACCTCACCAACAATCAAACTGTGAGAAAGACTCCACCAACGGACTACAAAGGAGAGTCAACTGGTAGACTTTGGGAGGGGCCAAGCATATATATAAGGAAAATATTAAAATATGCTCATCATGTGGCTGATGCAATTTCCCAGGTGTATAAAAGGCAGAGCCACCAATTTGTGAGCCCCTGGCATCAAGTCATGCTCCTGGCATTGCCCCTTGTGCTTTGTGCATTTTTATTTAGTTCTCAATAAAATTTTTATTACTCATTCCCACTTGGGGTCTGAGTTGTTTGTAACAGGATATGTATGGAAACCTTGCTAGCTGCTGTTTCAGTACAGAAAGAGTCATAATGATACCCCTAGATCAACATCTGATGTGAACACAGGCTAGGGGATGACCAGATCATAGCAGTTCTGGTGAGAAGGAGTTGGGGGTGCTGGTGGATGAGAGGCTGCACCAGAGCCATCAGCGGGCTACTGCAGCCCCAAAAGTCAGCCCTGTCCTGGCCTGCATCAAAGGCAGTGTGGCCAGAAGATCAAGGGAGGTGATTCTGCCCCTCCACTCTCATGAGACCCCACCTGGAGAGCTGCATCCAGCTCTTGGGTCCCTAGCACAGGAAGGATGAGGAGCTGTTGTAGTAAGCCAGAGAAAGGCCGATAAGATGGTTAGAGGGATGGACCACCCTTCCTCTGGAGAAAGGCTGAGAGAGCTGGGGTTGTTCAGGCCTTTTGTACCTAAATGGGGCCTACAAGAGAGCTGTAGAGGGACTTTTTACAAGGACAAAAGGTGAGAGAACAAAGTCTTTAGACTGGAAGAGGGTGGGTTTAGACTAGGTTGAAGTTCTTTCCTGTGAGGCCCCAGCAGAGGTTGCCCAGAGAAGTTGGGGATGCCCCATCCCTGAGAATGTTACAGGTTAGGTGGGGTGCTGAGTATTCTTGCCTAGTAGAAGATGTTCCTGCCAAGAGAGTGGGTTGAAGTGAATGATCCTTGAGGTCTCTTCCAACACAAACCATTCTATGGTTCTAGGCAGCTGGGTAACATATTAGCATGTTGATCTAATACTTACTGAACACTTACTGGTTCTAATTGCATGGGGTGTATACTGGCTTGAAAATTCTGATCCTCATTCAGGCAATAGATACATTTTGAGAAAAAAAAAAATCACAGGAAGAAAAAACATTAAATTTTCATTGGTAGAGACGGTCTCATCTGAATGGTAGAGTTAGGCTGGATGTACAGGAGATTCTCAGGCTAACGCAGCAATGTCAGGCTCTCAAGCCCCTGTCCTCTCCAAGAGGAGAGGGGTTCAACCATCACAGTGACACATCAGAGATGTCACCAGGCACATCAAAGAGCATCTGCCCAGCAACCTTTCTTGAACTATTCATCAGCTACATATAACCCGAAATTCCCACACTGGCCACCCCTGCAGCATATGGACAGAGTTTAGCAAAAGTATAGCCAGAAATTGTCTGAGCAGTTTTATGTCAAAGGGAACTGGAGGATATGTTAGTTTTCACCTAGAAAATGTTTCCTTTGGCTGTTTATTGTGGCAGAACCTACTTGGAGAGACCAAAGGAACATAAAAATTAACAGTGCCACTTTTTTACACTGTATAAGTTAAACATTATTCTTTGGAATCATTGGATTAAAAGATTTCAGCCAAAGTATGTGTCTTGTCCTCCATTCTTTTTTGTCTGAATGCAATCTTAATTTCAACAAGGAAATAAATTTAAAATAGAATTGAAAGGTATACCATAAAAATGTTCTTAAGTAGAACATAAAGAGAAAAAGGATAATTTTCAATGTCTGAGTGACTGGGAATGTTACTACAAGAAGTACAGTAGACAGCGCAGTAGACAATATGAGGCTGAGCCCTCTCCTTTGTCAGGCATCAAAAGAGTGAGCCTGCCCAGCCCAGGACAGGTCTGTGAATGTCTCTGCTGCTGCCTTCCCATGGTGCAATCCATAAGCACAGTCCCACAACAAAGAACAGTCAGCTCCAGCTTTTTAGCCCTCAGGCTTCATAAATGCATGTATACAGCATCCTTGCAAATGTCAGTCACTCAAATGTTGCTGAAAGTATTACTTTCTGTCACTTGCCATAGAAGACTTTATTTTGGGGAAAAATTCAGCCTGCAATGGAGAAATATGTGACTGTAAATAGGAGTTGTGAGAAATGTACTCAGATCTTTAGGCTAGGCTTGGAGCTATGTGGATAGACAACCGTGTAAGGATCTAACTTTTTAAAAAATAAATCTTTTTTCAGAAGAACCTTGAAGTGTGCCATTGCAGTGTAGCTCAGATATTAAATGACAGTGCTACCTTGGCACCTAGTTGAGTATTTACAATTACACATCCTTCTCCTAAATGTGGTTTGGATTAGAATTAGATGTAAGGAAGAGATATAGAAAGTTATTTTTATAGTTGGCTGTCCAACACTACATACTTACAAAATGTTGTTAGGCAATTTTTCCAGACTTTTATTTTAGAACACTGATGTTCAAATGGATGTAGATATCTTAATTTCAGCTACTCATCAGATTATTTCTGTGAATTTACAAAAGTGATGCTTACAAATAGAGATTATTATTCACAACAGAAATTTGATTTTTAACTCAAAATTCAAAGAATTAAATGTCCCATAGATGGATTGTTAGTAATTACCTTGTGAATATTTTGCAGACTGCATGTTTTTACTGACTCATCACCTCACTCTTGGATTTTTTTTCATTTTTTCCCTTACCTTTTTTCCTCTTTTCCAACATATGTTTTAATATTTTAATATTCCAACATATTTTTCAGACCCATGCATGACTGGATGATCAGAACAGAGATGATACACTGAATGATCATAAAACTATTATTCCTATTCTAGTGGCTTATTTTTCTGCTAGTTTGATGAAATGAATCTGTTCACAGTGCGGTCTAAAGGTTATCATAAACATTGAGTATCCTGAGAAAGGGGAACAGAACTTCATCCTTCTTTTGGTGATAAAGACTTATCAGGTCAACTTAACAGATCTATGGTGCTCACCATACCAAATTAATATTTTGGTCCCTAAAAGTTTATAGATACATGTATACTATATGGTATTTACATGTGAATCAAGTGTAACTGAGATTGACCAAATCATTCCTGTATATGTGGCCCTGGCTCCATAAAAGTGTGTGCTCTGGGGAAAGCAGCAGCAGATCTACTTGTACTTTGCACAGTCCCAGTGTTTTCTATCAGTGTGCTATTGATCAATAAGGCCAAAACATGTATCCCCAGTTTTCACTCTCAGGATTGTTCTGGGACTCGCCATCCCCTTGTTCCTGGAGGTGCCCTGGGAAGCAATGGGCAGGGAAGCACACAGCAGTGCACCTGGCTCACGGCTGACACAGTGCAGGGGTGGGAGCAGTGCAAGGGTGCTGAGGGTCACCCTGCGGTGTTTCCTGCACCTCTGCTGTTAAAATGCACGTTCAACGCCCTGCTGAGCCTTTTGCCTTAGCTTCTGAACATATTTGTGTACCCCCAGCCCTTGCCAGGAAGGAGGTCAGCCTTGGGTCTTTGAAAGTGTCTTCTTAACTGTAGATATTGCAGTGGGCAGACAAGAGCAAATAGCAGCATTCTGCATGCCACCTGTAGAGGCTTCATCTTGGATGTATTTTCTCTGGCAGGCATACCCGAGTCATGGCAAGGTTGCTCTAATAGAACTGGATCAGAATGATTCAGCCTAGTATTTGCATCTGTGCTATTGTGTTTAATGTGAATACATTTAAATTTCTTCAAAATTTCTTCAAAATTTCTTCTTGATAGTATATTAAAGCACCCATGGTGTAACATATTCCATCTTGGTTGCTCTGCCTTTGTTAAGTAAGCAAATAATCTGTTACCTGTAAGCAAAAGAAAAGCATCATGTATGTGTCATGCATTACCACTTTCTTTAAAACTAAGTATCTCTTTCTGCCTAGGACCATTTTATATTAGACCTTTAGATATACTGAATAAATGCAACATATAGTTTTTATTAATATATGTTATGTTCGCACATATGAATTACTTCAGCTTTGTTTTAAAACAGCTCACAGGATTTCTATCTTATTTTAGGAAGAATATAGATGATAAAACATGATCTTACCCTGCACCCTGCACCCTGCAGTATATGGAACATAAATATGTATTGCAATGCACAAATAAATGGAGTCTGGGCACAGAACACCTTGTAAATGTCTAATTTGAAGATTACAATGAGGGGAACTGTTGAAGTGAAGAAAAAAATGCAAGAGTTCTGAAACAAATTTCTGTAATTTTAATACAGAGTCACTGAGGCAAGCAGCTTCAATGTAGTAGAGCTAAACCACACAGAGTGACTTAATTCTTGGACTGAGGGCTGCTTCACCTGCTTCACCTCTTACAGCTCTATTCAATGAAAAGTATCACAGTAGAGGTTTATCCAGGTGACATTGCTAAAATTATGCAGGAACAGATCACATCCTCAGGAATGCAGAAAACTAGCTATTGGCAAAACAAATTTTTTAGATTTGCCCTTTCAGCAAAAAAGCCAATGCCAAAAAACTTACAACAGACTTCACAGGTTCTCTGGCCTCTGTGTTGGGAGAGGTGACTAACTCATACTTGCAAGACTTTTATATGCCTTGATTAGGGGTGCAAAACAAATGACCTTACTGAGTCAGCGGAATTGGAAGACAACTGTCACATGCAATAAATGAAACAAATGCAAGTTTTCTTTCCCTGTCTCTGCCCTTTTTTCTTCCATTTCAAGGTTGATGGGTAAAAGCACCTAGGCAATAGCAAAGTATTCCTTTTGGTCTTGCTTCAAACCATGCAATTTAACATACAGAACTTATTGTTGAGGGTTGTCAATGAGGTTAAGTGTCAGGGCAGGGCTGGCAGCATTCAAAGCTGCAATAGCTAAAGAAGATGAAAGTCAGCAGATGCTGTGGCTGGAATTTTGTTCTGCAGAGAGATTAGTGAGTAGCCTGTTCTTCTGCTTAATGTATCCTGAGACCTTTTTACAAAATTCTTATTTCTTACCCCTTTTGGAAATAAACACATCTAAAAAAATGACATCATCTTTCAATAAAACAAGCACACAAAACCCAACAAACAAATCAAATAGTGCTTATTATAGGGTCCTGCATTTCATTATCTCCTACCTTTCTTCAAGCTGCCAAACAGGGCCCAAATTCAGCAATGGCTAATATTGCACATTGTTAAACATTGATTAATTAATATGTTTTAACTTTACTGCTGTGAAGTTCTTCTGCTTATAACAATACCATTCTTAGCAATAAAAATCAACAGGTCAGACAAAAATTGATATTACAACATGCTTGTGATTTTGAAATCAACAGGTCAGACAAAATTGATATCACAACATGCTTGTGATTCTACGAACTTTATTTCATTTTTTTCACTACAGTTATTTTGTGAGAAGAAATCAAGGTATTTCTCTCTGAGTTTTCTTCTGTCATAATCACTTTTTTAGGGAAGTAGGCAGTGAATAGGTAAGGTGCTTTCTACCTGGACAGCCTTTCATAAAGCATGTTCATATACTGAAGTGTCAAAGTCAAGCTAAATATCATATCAGTCTAATGTAGGCAACAATAATCAGGTATGTGCTTATGAATACAGAATACACAATGTAGTGATTAAAGAATGTCACAGAGTTGAAGTTACTAACAAACTGTAGCTATGAGCACTTCACAGTACTTTAACACTTGAAGGACCTACAGCACAGGTAGCTCATGCATTCACAGAGAAATGTCATAAATAGGAGTAAATCAGTGAGTACTCATTTGACAAAAATTTACTTGAAATCTGTTAGAACCTTCTCTTTAATTCTGCTTGAAATTTACTATCCATGGATTGCTTGATTGCCCTGAAGGGTGGGGCATTTTTGTCCACTATCCATATGCAGCAGTAGAGCATATATTACAGCCTGGGATATTTACTGAAAGGGATGCCACTAATTTGGTTCCTGGACTCTCGAATTTTTAAATGCATATGCATTTGTAAAGATATGTTCTGCCTTTCTAACCTTCATCCCTCACACAACATACAATGAAGCAGAGTGGAAGGGTCAGAGCCATTGTGGGTACAGTCTAAACAAAGGCGTGTTTAAATGACATATGCAGTACTAAGCTGGCAGAATTTTTTGTTTTCAAACTATTTAGTGACATGCAACTGAAAACAGATTTAGGCTTATAAAGAGATGACAAAGAGATCTAGAGATGAGGGCACATTTCCCCAGCAGCTGTGATGCACTCATTTGTCACTCTGCAGCACTGCTGCTGCCTGCATAGCACATGGCTCCCTTGACCTTACACCCTCCCTCTGATCTAATGTGGGAACTGTTGCCACATGAACTGTGATTCAGGTGGGATTTTGTTTTGCATTCCCTGACAGACCACTTTTTCTTTTCTTTGCAAGATTCTCTATCATTGTCTCTTTCCTTCCCTTCACTGCCCTTTACTTTGTTCTCTTTCTTGCTGTGATAGTTCCCACAGTGGCCAGGGTGGGAGCTTGACAAACAGGCAATCCTCGTGCCTCTTTGGTTTGTGCTGCTGCAGAAGAGACATCTGCAGCAACACCTGACCTTTCCTAGCTGCACAGCACAAAAAGCTGTTCCTATTTATAATAACCATATTTAAAAAGAAAAATGAATTCCAAGTTAAGAATCTATGCTTCACCATATCCTATACTGCCTGAGACCAAACTACTCCTGTACCATGAAGTACACTTTCAGTGGTGTCATTTTCAAAATATACCACCTCAAGAAGCAAGTTTGCTGCATGCTATCATGTTATAGTGTATTTTAAATCTGAAGTGTCTGATGTGCAGAGTAATGTTTCATTGTTTCTTTATCTTCTAAAAGTAGCGTAGTGTGAACTGCAGCCTCCTTTTAGGCAACGATAGAGAACCTAAATTGACAAGCCTCCTTTTCTCCAGCTCCCTTAGCTGTTTCTCATCAGTCTTATGCTCCAGACCCTTCACCACCTCTGTATCCCTTTCCTGGACATGTTCCAGCACCTCAATGTCTTCCTTTGCAATGAGGGGCTCAAAACTGTACATGTACAGAACCCATCTACCTTTGTTCACTGACTTCAGTCCCCATCTCTTCAGCTGAGATCTTTTGCACACTTTTAACCAAAATAAAAAAGATGGAAGAGAAAGGGAGTAGGAAAAAAGTCAGTAGAAGATCCAAAATTCCTAGCCTGGTTCAGACTGGGAAGGTTTGCTCTGTTTAGTCTTTATTTTGACTCAAGGTTTGACGTTGACTTGTTCGGCTATTGCATACAGGAAATGTTTTGCAATTCCACAATCATGACCGCAGCAAAATGATGCAAAGCTCCAGTGAACTTATTATCTTGCCCAGGTGCTTTTATTCTGCTTTCATTTTTTTTCCCCCTCTCCTTGATACTTTCAAAAGAGACTTTCAAAACAAGTCTGTTGGAGTGGAAACCCAAAAGTCAGCCTTTTTGTTTTTTTTACACAGATTTCACATTTGTACTGTGATTTCTTCCATAGATAATTCTCTATTACCATATAGAAAATCTTCCAAGCTTTAACAGCAATTATGACTCTATAAACATCTGAATTCTATTTCAGGAGATGAGATGGCCTCCCTCATTGTTCCACCTCCACAAACAAAATACTGGAGCTACACCACCTGTAAAAGACACTGCAGTAACTTTCTTTCCTGTGCAGTGGGAATATTAGAACACACCCAAGCATGAAGTTTAGATAAAGTCAGAATAGCTTTTTTTCTTTTTAGTTAAAAACCAAAACCATTAACACCCTTTGCCCCTCAAATGACGTATTAGCAGAAAATCTACAATTTCCTTGGACCAATACACTCAACTCTTTTTGGAGGTAGATCAGATGAGAAATGTTCTTACTAATAAACTAATACCTGCTAGTTCCTGGGCTCTACTCATTGCAAACAGTTTTGTTATTCGCCTTCTTAAAGAGAGGCTCTGAAAGGTAAACCCAAATTGTGTATTCTATGCCAAACTTTTTTCCAGTTGAAGAAAGAAAAGAAGACAGTACCTTACCTTTTTCTTGCTTGAATCCACCTTCCCACAGCAGTGAAATGAGGGGAGATAATTAAGTAGGCCAGCTTGCAGCAGATTTCTGTTTCTTTCTATTCCAAAGGAATACGTGCTTCCACTTATATGCTAGGAGCCTTTAATTTGGAATCAGTAATGCAGCTGACAACCCTAAGCATGTGGAAGAAGATTATCAGTATTTGACATGAATTCACCTGCAGGGGAATTCAGGAAAAAGGGAAACCAGGCTCAGTGAATCTCATGGTGTCCTGTCATGACATTACTGCCTGGTTGAGGGGAGAGCAGTGGGTGTTGTCTCCCTTGACTTCAGCAGGGTGTTTCTCACCGTCTCTTATATGTCAGAAAGTATGGATGGGATGAGTGGGCACTGAGGTGGATCGAGAGCAGGCTGAATGGCAGGGCTCAGAGAGCTGTGGTCAGCAGCACGGGGTCCCTAACAAACGGTGTTTCCCGGGGATTAGTATTGGGCCAAGTCTTATATAGCATATTCATCAGGGAGCTGGATGAAGGGACAGAGTGTACCCCCACAAGTTCTCTGAGGATACAGAGCAGGCAGGAGTGTCTGATGCACCAGAGTGCTGTGCTGCCAGTCTGTACAGACTAGAGAGCTGGGCTCAGAGGAAGCTGATGAAGCTCAGAAGGGGCAAATGCAATGTCCTGTACTTTACAAGGAGTGACTCCATGCACCAGTACAGGATAGAGACTCACCTGCTAGAAAGCAGCTCTGCAGAGATGGACCTGGGTGGGGGTCAGCAAACTGTCCACAAACCAGCAGTGTGTCCTTGTTACCATGGAGGACAATGGTATCTTGGGGTGTGTTAGGAAGAAAGGGGTCAGTGGGTTGAGGGAGGTGATCCCCTTCCCCTCTACTCTGCCCTGGTGAGGCCACATCTGGAGTGCTGTGTCCATCTCTGGGCTTCCCTGTTCATGAAAGACAAGAACTATTGGAGAGGGTTCACTGGAGGGTTACAAAGATGATTTAGTGACTGGAACATCTCACTTACAAGGAAAAGGATCTGTTTGGCCTTGAGAAGAAAGACAGAAAGGGAATCTTACCAATGCAGACAAATATCTTACAGGTGAATATGAAGAGAATAGGGCCAGTTCTCTCCAGTTCTGCCCAGTAGCAGGACAAGGGGCAATAGGCACAAACGAAAATTTTAAAATATAAAATAAAATATAAAATAAAAAACTATTCCATCCAAATCTGCAGAAAAACTTCTTTACTTTCAGGGTGGCAAAGCACTTGAATAGCCTGCCCAAAGAGACTGTGGAGTCTCATTATCTGAAGATATTCAGATGGATGTGATTCTGTACAACTTTCTCTAGTAATCTTGTTTGAGGAAGGGGGATGGACTAGATGACCTTCATTGGTCCCTTCCAAACCCACCCATACTGTTGATTCTGTACCATAATGTATGGCAAAAAATAAATTTATTGCAAAACCTTTCAGTCACAAATTACATGAATGACAATATTTATAATAATAAACAAAAAAAGATTTTATTTTATGATGTTGTTTGACCTTTAGAAATGACAGAGAGCTGATTTTTTATTTAGCATTCTCATACTGATTACTTAGGAATATATGTTTCTAACTGTGATGTGTCTTTAATACAAAAATATTATCAAATATTAAAGGAAGAATACTTTATCAGGACAGATACATTTTAAAAAATCCATTTATCAGTCTAAAGGCCGCAATTATTTCTTAGATCTAAGACATGACCAGGAGGAAAGACTTCACAAAGGTTCTCTTTACTAACTGCTAGAAAAGAAGATGTTGAGTAGTCCTTGAATGTCCCCTTATTTAATCAGAGCTACAATAAAAGACACAGGTACAGTCATATTTTTTTGAATATTCCAGGACATGCATTTGATGCTAATGGCTAGTTTGTGGTTTTGGGTATCTCAGCAGGTCAAGGACAGACACAGGTCTTAAGGGAGGCATTAGAAGTTGTTTTGTTTAATTCTGTTATAGTGAATTAATAGTCTTGCTCTGACAGGATGCATTTTTATTCTCAAGCCACCTACAATCATAAACTGTTCAAGGTTTTCCCAGAATACTGAGCTATATTTGAAACTTACAGTAGTTTACTTCAATGGAATTTCTTTAGTCATATGGTCTAAACTTAATCAAGATGAAAACAGATGCAGATTTGTAGGATTTTTAGTTCTTCTGCATATTAAAAAAAAAGGAAAAGGAAGTGAACAAGCCAGCATTCAAGAACTACTTTCTTTGCAATGATGATTCAGATAAAATAATATAATGAATAGCTTTCTAACCTAGGTACATCTTTCATAACTGATTGCTTCAGCAATCAATACTAACTGCTGTTTCTACTGCATGTTGCTTGGCCAAATACTACTGAAATGGAGTTTGGACAGAAAGAACAGTGGAAGGTTGAGAACTGAATTTTATAATACAGGTTAGGTGACTTTTGAACTCTTTTCTCAGTAGAGCTTTCCTGATGAATATAATGCTTGTAATTGCCCATTAAAGACATTAAGACAGTATTCATTACAAGATAAACTATAAAAATATACCACTGTACATTGACTTTCCTTCAGTGAACCATAAGGAGCCAGCCTAATTTTAATCTAGAAATTTACCTCAGCCTGTAGCAAAGGCGTATATCTTGAACTACAGCAGGTAAGAACTCAAACTTCAAGGGTTGCACAAGTATGCAGTAGGAAGAGCAGAATAAGTCAGCTGGTAGGGAGATGAAGGCAAGCCAAGAGTAATGCTCTTTCATTTGAAGAACTGCTGACTATTGGGGGATTTGAAGCAATGATGCTTCAAATCACCCAATGACTTCTGTTGGTCTTCTAAGACAGTACAAGGTCTTCAAGACTTGCAGCAGGTGCCCAGCTGTACGGGTGCCAGGTGTACAGTGACAGAAACTGCAGGAATTCTTCATGAAGATACTCTTCATGAACTCCTCACATTGACAAATTGAAGAAATACACATTGGTGTTTTCAATTGTACTCTAAATTTCATAAATCATGGTGTTTCTACATACTTGGTACTGAAAAGCATATCCTGTATGATGTACCTGCATACCCAGAAACACAGACGAACAAAAAAATCTAAATGATCTGCAGAAAGGACTCCTGCAGTAATTACACATATACCCTAAAATCTTATTATCTGAAAAGTCAAACTTAAATTATGGGAGAGATCAAATTAGGACAAATGAAATAAATGAGAATTAGGCAAAAACTGCACAGTGAGGGAAGTATTGTAGTTATATTGTCTATATTCCTTCTCAATAATTTCAGCTACTTAGTTTTCAAGTTATTTTGACATATTTCAGTTTTAGAAGTGATTTGTGAAAAATTGTCCTGTGACTGCTACTTTTGCTTCTCCAGGAGATTGAGAAAGCCAGATCAGGTACTCTCCAAGTACTGTTGGAGAAGAGAAAAATAATCTTGACTTTTCTGTGTAATATTTAAAGCTGAAGCCATGCCAAGACATGACAGATGGCCGTGTTACACAGATAGAGTGAAAAGCCGTGGTAAAACACAGAGGACCAGGGGAAAGCATTCCAAATAATATCCAAAGCTGTCTGCTGGACTGTGGCTTCTGTTCCAGGGAGACTGCTGCTAAATTCTCTCAGAGACAGGAGATCATAACACTTGCATTGGTTACACATCTTCTAGTCTCAGAAGCCCTCTGTATAAAAAACAAGAACACATTTGTAGTGTAAATTTACAAATAATGTAGATTTTCACAGATGAAAAGCATCTGAGAGCAATCAAACTAGCAATGATGTTTGTAACTCAAGATTTTATAATTACCATAAATATTATCACTTCTAAATTCCTATGTTATTCCTGTAAGAATTGCTGTGCTAGGCAGTAGTTTTTAAAATCTGCTTTAATTTTGCCATCAGAAAATCATACTTTCTTTGGCTGGTTGGAATCAAAGTTAACTCTTCATTTTTTGAACAAAGTCAGTAGTTGAATTATCCACAAATAAGCACAGCACAAACCTACAAAAATTTGATATATTTTTTAGCTAATTCTCTAAATGCACAAGAATTTCCTAAGACAGATGGATTTATGTTGCATTCTTTTAGCTACATTTTCTAGTATGCAGAAATGTATGCATTCTAGGTTTCCCTCTGAGTTTTGATGCATGTTAGAGCTTCATTAGAGTGTATATGTATCATCCTACATGGTAGGATTATTAATGTAATTAACATTAGTGGTATGCTCCTTTTGGTATCACTAAGCAATGGTGTCTGAACAGAAGTCTGAAAATTTGTTTCCCATTGTCATGTGTGCTGAAAACAGATGAATTCTTAATCTTCAGTGTAGGGGAAATTTCCCAATGCATCCTTTTGATTATTACTTAATATTGCTGGAAGCTTTTCTGCTCCTAACCAGTTGAAGAAGAAGACAGTAGGATTGGATTGTAACAGGTGCAAACAGAATAATTCCCACAGAGTGCCCCTCGTTTCTATAAACTGACACTGAAGTTAATTTAGTTACAGTTTCTCACTGAGGACTTCTGCAGGCAGGATTGCAAGACACAGTATTGGCCTTGATTGTTTTTCTGGGAAACAAAATCACATTAATAAGTCATTGCAATAAGGAATAAAAGTATGTCTAGACACTGATTGCTTTGTCTTATGTTTCAAAATAAAAATGTGCATTAAACAAATAATTTTGCAGTGCCAAAAATTAAAGATTACTCTTCATCCATGAAAATATCTCAGTAACTGAAACAGTATTTGATTTTTCCTTATCTACTTCTCTGGACCACAGATATATTTTATTAGTATTTCCCTTCATTTGTGCAAGTATGTACATAAGAACTACCTGGTTTTTATTTTAATGATTGAAAAAAATAAATTTTTGTAATACTTTTGTTCTATCCATTCTCTTAAAAATCTGAGAAGTATGGTGAGTAATTTGAAAATATTCCACACAAAGTGTTCTCCTATGTAAATAATGTATTTCTAAACCATGAAATTCATTATTTCAGTTTAACCAAAAAAAAATAGCACAAAAAAACCCCCCAAAAACCCAAAAAGCCCTAAACCAAAATGGTGTAATGTGAACAAGCCATGGATGGTTAAGTGGCATAAGCATAAGAATAAGCAACCTAGAATCATAGAATAGCTTAGTTTCAGAAGTTCTAAAGGTGGTCACTTCTTCCTGTGTTTTGCTCAAAGCAGGAGTAACTTAGATCAGGGCCTTGTCCAGTTGTATTTTGAATATCTGCAAGAATGGATACATAGTTATTTGATTTTATGAGGACAGCAATACAATTCTTTCTATTTAGGTAGGAGAGTTTGTGAAAAAACCTTCATAATCAAGCCATTTGCATTTGTGAAAAAAGGTAATTTCTGTGAGTTTCATGAAATTTTAAAGAAACAAGCACTGTTTTATAGATTTTTATTTTCTTTTGAAATTTGCAATAAATGCATCAGGTTTTCAGTCTCAGTTTAGATGCACATGTCAAATGAATATAAGATTCTTTTATTATGAAATTAAAAAAAAAAGAACAGTTGATGTGAACATGAATATTTGACTGGCGATTTATATTGTTTTTTCTTTACAAAGTTGCAAAAGCATTTTCTAATATAAGTACATATTTTAGTGATGCAGTCAGATTAATCAAACACACATAACTATATTTAAGACTTGACTATTTTGCCTACATTGCAAATACCTGGAGGAAGTCATAATGAATGTATCATGAGAAGGATGACAGGGTTTAATACAAATCTATAACTGAGGAAAATTGAGAACAGCCTTCCTTCCCCATCTCCACAAACTGGAGGTTCTTCCAGACTACATGAGGTGCCTCATTTTATCTTTTAAATCACCTTTTGCAAACTTTGTGCTATAATGAACTTAGGCCTAATATTTTCAATGTTAATATGGTGTTGGTTCTGTGGATTGCACAGCTGAAGTTTCTAAACCACAAGTTTCTAAACCACAAGCTGAAGTTTCTAAACCACAAACATTAATTATTCTTAATTTATTATTCAGGTACAGTACACCACCAGTGTCTTTGTAAAACTATCTCTGTCTTTCAGAAATTCTTTAAAAATGCAAATATATATAAACAGTTTTTAAGAAAATTGTATTCTTGCAACATGACAAACAGAAGCACAGGACCGCTGTCTTCCCACACGTGGCCTTGCTTGGCAGAAACTTTCACAGTAAACCAATCCATGCTAGTCCTAAACCATATACAGAAGAGATATTATTGAAGAGATGAATTTGGAGTTTTTTTCATTTTTTTACTCCTCTTAGCTAGCTGACTTTTTGCCTAGGAGTTATAAAACCAAAGGAGATTTCATGTCTGGAGAGAGATATATATATGGGTTATTTTATTAATAGGATGCTCTTTCCAATAATGATTCCAAAACTCTTCAAACACAGCAGTCCAGAAGGACTTCATCCTAAACTGACAGAACTAATGCTTTTAATCTCTTCTTCATGGTTCTCCTATTATAAATGTGCTATGAAAATTCTAATACATCATTGTAATCCTCAAGCATTTTTGTATATCTATCAGAACTGTTCTCCTCAGGGAAATCTTGTAGCTATGAGATAAAGTTTAATAAAACATTAAATTAAGTATATTTATTTTTTCACTTCTTTCTCTCAAAACAGAGTCAACACCTGTATTCATTTACCTGTAAACTTCTTGAGGTTTTTTGATATTTTTAAGTTCCTTTCCATTTGTATCCTTTACAATAAACTTCAGCTCTTTGGAGAGGTAACACATAACATTTACTAGTTTCAGTTAGAATTTTTATACCATTACCATGAAATTAAATTTTATCTAACACATTTATTTTGACTAAAAAGAATAAACTTACAGAAGAGCTAATCTTTACCAAAGTCATTGGTAATTTTCAACACAAAATACCAAGGCATAATAATTTCAGTAGGACTCAGCCATGATAATTTTTATGACCACACCTTGATTATTTCAATTAGATAACTGAGTAGTTAATTATGAAAGTGTTTGAATTTAATGGCTTTTCTTGCAAGGTCATTTCCTATAATAAAATTTTCATTTTATTTTTAGTGAAAAAATGGCTTGATACTTCATTTTGCATCAAAGAATAATGTATGAACTCTTCTTATGCTTTTACTCCTAGCTTTGGGGGCAGGATACAAACTGTGTGCGTTAAAAATAGATGCACCATGCTATCCTTTAATCAGTATGTACTAGAGTCACTTTCTTATTAGTTCCACTGGCAATAAAATAAAAGGCTGATGATTAAAACATTAATCTACATTTTCTCTTCATGAGCTAGTTGTGTTTAAAATGACTAAAAGTTATTTACTAATCTCAATTTTTTTATTTGTTGCATTTTCACTGCTAGTAAGAAATAAATAAAAGACTTTCAAATGTCTTGTAAAGCTAAGTCCTTTTTCCTTGTTTGTATTATTTCCTCATAACTTCTACCAAACAGGTGTATATGTTTGCTGTCAGCTGTATTTGTCACTGTACAAGCTGTCTCTTGCCAGTTTTCAGCATGTTGCTAGACATGATTTATTGTGTGCTGTCATTCTATAGTTTCTTTACAAAGAAGCCAATCTGACTAGATTTTCTGAATTAAGAAGTCATCCAAATTGCAGTCAAAAGAGCATAGAATTTATCTGATAATCTGCAACTTGACATTTACTAAATCTCATAGTACTCCATTATCGGGCATCTTGGATGCGAACAAAACTGAAAAAGAATGTATTTCATTCTCATGGAAACAATAAACAAATTTATACAAACACCATCAATATTCAAAATACTTTTAAATTAAAGAATGCAAGTTTTTTGCTGTGGTTTTTAGTGTTCCATTGAAAATTAGTCTCCGTGGGCCAATTATCTCACCATAAAACTGTCCAAAGAAGATAAAACATAGATTAAACTCACCATCATTTCATAAATCTGGATCAGGTAGAATTAAGGATAATCTAGTTGCCCATTAACACATCTGCAGTGGTTTATTCCTTTCATGGATGCATATTTATATATCTCTGATAAATTGGTATATCTAAATCATATACACAGGGATATAGGACAAATTACTTAGAATAAGATGGGAAATGGTGACATACAAGCTAAAAATCCATTCACTGAAAAATCTCCAGTCCCCACTTCCAGAATTTACCACCAGTGTCTGAAGATATGTGATGCTATACAAACTCCATTTTCTTTCCAATGTTTTTCATTATTCAGTATTCAGCAGAGACAATCCAGTTCATATAGTTCCAAATAAAGCTTATAACTTTGTGGTGTAAGATAGCTATCTTCTATAGTGCACATTACCTTAGGAAAGAGAATCAATTGCATTAACATTTGTAGGTTGTTAATACTGTCTTTTCACTGTGCCCATTGAAACTTTCTTTCCATTTGACAGATTCTACTGCTATTGTCAGGAACATGTGGGTCTCAAGGTGAAAGCCATAATAGGCAATACAAATGTCACTTTTATGCTTCCAAGTGCTTGTTATTATTTTGCAGGGAAGTTTCTGGCCTTATTAAGTCTACTAATATTGTTTTATCAAATTAATTCAACACTGATGGGTACTACTTTCTCCCTTTCATTTTCTAGTATGCCCACAAGGAGTTTTCAAATCTGAACACTCTAATTTCCATCTGAATGTGGCTAGGTACATGTCCCTTGCCTTGACTTCTGATATCAGGAAAGAAACCATATGCAATGGATATGATACATCACTTGCTCTTCCTAGCTTACTACATTTGTTGATGTCATAGAGCCTTCTTAACCAACACTGGTCTCCTCAATCTGAGTGATATTGTTACCAAAAAATCAGTAAAAGGTAAAAAACTCCTCAACACCAGTGTGGCATTAAGAAGCAGCCATTCTTTATTTAGCCAGCTGCATGACGGGATATTTTCTCCGAAATATTGTGCATACTGTATACATGAAGAATTCTGTTTATATACTGTAGTTTACATACACATTCATTGATTATCCCAGAATAAACATACATATGATAATAATTTTCCTGAAATCATGAACAGATTTTTCTTCTCCTTTATACATATGCTCTTCTGCCCTGGGAGCCCCTTCTAGGGCTCCCACAACTAGGTGGTCCCTAGCTGTCAGGGAGCCAAAAAGATCTGACTGACTGACTGGTGAACTGCAGAAACTGGGGCTGGGTACCTCCCAGTCCTCCTTCTTACACAATGGGCATTTTGCAGTTCCATGACCCACTGGGCTTTGAAGAATTGTGAGCATTGTGTTATCTCACCAGGTGTAGACAATTTTTCATCTGGCAGCACTAATATATCCACAGAAAATAAAACAAACGCTTGAGATGAAGATTCATCTAAGACTGTAATTTTTCTAGTACAGCTGCTGTTGCTTTCTACAGAGGAACTATTTTGACATTTTCCACAGAAAAAACCTGACTTTTTCTGTTTATAGCCCTAATCATCATAAATCACTCAGAGTAAAACATCTCTGCATGCACACTGAGACTGGAATAACTAATTTGGGTAGCCTATGATAAAAATGATAATGGCAATAAAATGACTGAAAAAAACTTTGAAAGTTCTGGATTTGAGATTCTGATGAAAGATTCTAGATCCACCGCTGAAACATTAACAGATTGAGCACAGCAAAATGTATATTTCCATACAGCATATTTTTGCTATATACAGTCTCCAAGTAGAATTATTGGCAAAAGCAGGATTCACATGAAACAAATAACTCAATAAACCCAAGCTGAAGTGGCATATGCCTAAACTAGCCATTAAAAATAGATTAAGAGATGTTTACATTAAAATGAGCTGATCTCTTGGATTTCAGTATCAACCTTGTGATATTCCTACTCCAAGATGGTAGGAACTATCTGATGTTCTTGCTTTGAGTTGTGAATCACAGCTAGCCCTTCCTCATAAAATAAATGCAGTGGTCGTATTTCCTTTTACTTCATATACAGAGGTCCAATGAAAAGAGTATTTATTCTGTTTCTTCAAAGTCTGTGTAATTCTGTTGAAAGGTACTGAGCACACAGCTATAATACTGTATAAGGAAGGCTCTTAAGTTCTTCATGTGAAAACAGCTTCAGTATTAAAAAAATAAGAGGCTTTTGGGGCAGTGGAGGAAAAGGAATCCATTTTAAAAATTATTCACTATTATTCATGAGATTATATTGACCTAACCAGCTGAATATCTGACTTATGGTGCATGTCTCCACAAGTGGTCTTGGTTTAGATGGCAGACCTGGTGTCTGGTGTTTCCAATCTCTGCTTTTTGCTCCCTGCTTTTTTTTCCTACATGTCCACTCTTGTTTTCTGTCAGCACACTTCAATACTGAGTCAATAGTACTGCTGAACTGGCAATCTTCAATTTAAATCAGAATGTTTCTGTTGTTCATTCATGTAAAAATATGAATTCTCTTCTGTTGCAAAACTATAGTTCCATTGGTAAGACAGATTTGCATGGGGAGAGAAGGATAGTGCTGCAGGATACTTCCCCTCCTATCTTTGCAAATTCAATAAATGTAGTCATGAAAAATAATTATTTTCCAATGAGACTCTGCAGAAAATGGGAATAATTTCTGAGAGCTGTCCCAGGGTTTTCAGACATATTCATGGATAATATTCCACTGTAAAATAGATAATATACAACCACGAATTAAGGCAGACCATGTAACTTTCTGACAGAGTCATACCATTGTGAGTCTAAAGAATGACATTAAAAATCTCTTAAGCTTTCTGCCAAGGTCGAGGAAAGATTTTTTTCCTCCTTTTTGTTAACAAAGGAACATCAAAGACTTGAAACAAAGGATAAATGTTTGCAAAGACTGGGAAAAAAGTAATAAATATTTCTGTTCTTAAGAAGCCCTAAATTTTAATAAGAAAGTGTGAACCAATAGGTATGCACATTTGCCTGCTACCAGATACCTCCCACAGTAACAATCTGACATCTGGCCTCAAAGGAATGTAATTTTGTAATATAGCATTGTTTTAGGCCAGGTACTTGATACTGTCAGTCCAATGACCCATTCATAGATATATGGAAGCAGACTGTGATCTATGGCGTGCACAGTATACTTTCTGAATGGCACCAGTGAAAACAGGGATGTTAGCTGCTGGACTTCTGTTTAAAGAAAAAGAGAAATTAGGATTGATGGATGGCAAGGTTACTGGGCACTTTATCTATACAGGAGAAAAAAAAAGATTCAGAGGCACCTCTGAATTACAGGAAGCAGGGTCTACCATTTGTGAGACTGCAAGAGATTCCTGGCTTGTAACATTTTGTGTGTGTGTGGGGAAAGGAGCAGGCTGGGCCTTGCACTGCTGAGGCAATGTCCTGCTCTACATATCCCACCCCCAGAGCCTGTATCCCAGCCCCACAGTGGCCGCCAATCCCTGGCATTGCAGGCAATGCTCCACACTCTGCCCCTGGAGCCCCAGTTCAGCCCCAGAGTGGCCAGATGACTGGAACTCCCACCTGGGGAAGGGCCCAGGAAAGCCAAAGGGTACTTAACCTGACACAAGGTCAGCATGTCTTGACCCTATCTCCTCTTTGAATCTCTATGAGCTGAACACCTCTGGAGCCAGGAGTGGTAGTTATGTTTGTTCTTTTCCGTATCTTTTCTATCTTCCCTTTTTCTCTTTCTCCATCTAATTCCCTTGTCTCAGAGTTTTGATTCACTTAATATCGGATGGGCTTGGAGTTTGCTCAGTGGAATGGGCTAAGCTAATGCTTTGTGGATGGTTTTATGTTGATTGAATGCTGCTCTAAACTTTTGCCAAAATTGTCTGATTTTCTGAAGATGCCAGTAAAATTTTTTGTTGTCTTGACCTCTTGAGGATATCTTAGTAATTCTCCTATGTGTTTACTTAGAGTACATAAAAACTGCAAGCCCTTTTAAGAAGCTCATTGAGCCTTAGTTTTTTGTGCCTTACACCATTTCACAAACTTATTTCTGTATGTGTATTTGACAGATTAACCTTTGATTAATCTTCCATGAAGACTAATTGAGCATCCTCTCCCACACCCTGAAAAGGAGAGGGTGATGCTTCCAAAAAATGTTAGCTCAAGCTCAACTTTATTTTTTTGCTTTTTAGGAAATATTTTTCAATTCCATTTAAATCTCCTGCTGTGATTAATATATAGTTATCTGTCTCAAAGCTAGACATGCTAAAGCTTTCTTGTATAAGTGAATATTACACTGCAGTCACAATAGTATGAAATTTGTAAGTAAGTTAATTACAAAATTTCTTTTGCCCACCTCCAGCCTACAGTCTGGAAGAAACAGAATAAAAAACATACAGTGTCTTGGTATTGTGCAAGCAGGGTTCAACAATAGCTAATGCATTCTTGAATTATCAGCACTGGTTTGGTCACAAATCTAAAGCAGAGCACAGCTTGGAATATTATAAGGAAAATTAACTTAATCCCTGCTAAAGACAGTAAAATGGAAAAAAAAAGAAGAAAATAAATAAAAAATAATTTGCCATGTAGGAAAATAATCCTTCAAGTAAGACAGACGAAAAACAATAATAAAAGAAAAACCCAAAAACATTCCAGGAAAATCAGTCTGTATAGATTGAAACAAAGTTGTATATTCTGTCTCTTCCTTCCTCTTGTCCTCTTTGGAGGCTAGATGTCTTTCACTTTTGATTTAATTGTTCAGAACATAACAGCATGATAAAAGTTTTTTATGGAAATTTCTCACAGCAAGACAATCAATCATATTTCCAACACATTCACTGTCTTGAGCCTCTGAGTCTCAAAGACTTTTTTTTTCTATGGAGCTTACTTGCTAATTTAACACTGATCAAAGGCTAAAACATTTATCATGCTTATTAGTGAATAAACCTAGCAGCAGGTATCCCAAGTGAGGAAGCAAATCCTCATTTCCTGCAAGAATGAACTGGAAATTATCCAAAACATTTTTCAGGAGTGATGAGTTGTCAAAAGGAGGCAACTGGCAGATGTGGCAGCTCTAGGGTTAGGAGGAATGAAAAAGAAAAAAAAAAGGAAAAAAAAGAAAATAAAAGTGTCTTGTAAAGGCATCTATAGACTATTTCATGGGGAATATTACACAGTTTCATTTAATTTAGTTCTGAACTCCTGCAGCAACTGAACTTGGAAAGAAGTTGCACTATAAATTATAGTGGAAATTGATCACATTTGCTTCTCTAGAGCCCTAATCTTTCTTAGATCCTAAAAGTGAATGTTGACAGGATGGGGAGGATTCTTAAAAACATCTTCTGTACAAATAACTCCAGTGTGACCTCAGGAGAAGTAGTAAACCTACATTTACCAGTCTGTAGCAGAAGGAAACAAGAACTACATTCTGCACTGGTTCACCACCAAAGTTTTGGACCCATTTACAACCAGGTAATTTATCCACAAAAGTTTCTTGGGGAAACAGGATCTTCATAAATCTACTGAGCTAATACTCAAAATAAGTAGTAGCTATCATCAGATAACTTGCTTTATTTGATGAAGGTAATTCCACCAACAGTTTTCGATTTGTGCTGCTTGCCTTTTACCCAAAGATGCTACTGCTTGTCTTTTAGTCTTTTCTCTTGTGTGCTTGTTATCACTTCACTTGGACACAGTCTGATCTTCATCTTCCTCCCAAACACCACTCTATCTTGCTGTACCTAGACCATCTTTGATTCTATCTCACTGAAAGCTGTGAATTTCTAAATTCTTTGGTATCCTCTCTGTCTCCATTTATCTTTCAGGCTTCAATGTTTTCACTTGATATGCTACCCAGGAGTACAAATAGTGTGGAATTATTGCAGTATTTACCCGCGGTGTTTAGCAGTACACTGCTGCTCTATAGTTAGAATATATTAACACAGGCATACTTTTTCAGCTCCAGGAACTGCAACACTTATGGATTCTGCAGCAGAAGGGGAGATTACATCACAATCTATACAGGGCAAGACATATATATGGCATGAAAAAGGAAAATTAACCTATAGCAGAGACACTAGGTGTCCTGGTTTCATATAGCTGTTATTGGTGAAATGTATTTTTTATGGATTGAATTTGTGTATTTGATAATAAAGATGTTATAAATGGTGAAATTAGGTAAGAAACTCAGCACGCTGGCTGGCAGAGCCAAGATCATGGCTTCAAACCGTTCTGACTGCTGGATTACTTTTTGAGATTTTTAAGAATTTTCTTTTCGCCTGGATTACTTCTTTGTAATAGGAGCCCATCAGTATTCTGTGCATCAACTCACTCATTTGCTTTGGAGAAATTTCCAGCTTAGAACTGAATGATATGAAAGGTCCTTGTTACTATCCATCTAGGACACTATTCCCAAGAGCAGAAGAAGACTGTTTGAGCATACTTTCTTGTGTTAAACAAAGTTTATTGGTGAGAATATAGTTACTATTTTCCATGAAAAAATTAAAAACCCATAGAAATTAGATTATGTGGATGACTACCTCAGAAGAGAGAACACCACAAATAGGCAAGGTTTCCCATATTTGTTTTTTTTACAAATTTTATTTTCTTTATACGTACAAATTTAGTTATTTTATTTTTCTCTTAATAATCAGCGGCTATTTTTATGCCAAAGTAGGAAAGAGACAAAGAAAACACAAGAGTTTCAGTGTTTGCACTGAATGTTCTTTGTAGTTCTGAGCAGCAAGTAAGTTCAGGATGTAAGTGAATGCAGAAGTCATGATGTACTTTAAGACTAAGATTTGAATGGCAAATTCCTCAAATGTCTCACAAATTGTCAGAAGTTCATAGGCTTATCTGTGGTCTTTCAGATGTTACAAGAAGAGCCTCATTTTACAGACAAACATGACAGCAGAAAAAAGACCTGCAAAAACTAATTTAAAATGCATGGAAATTATTTTTATTTTGCAATGGATTTTACCAATTTTATGTTCTCCTGCTGAGGAGAAGTGTGGTTATAATTTGAAGATGTTGCACTTTGGCATATATTTTATATTCTCTCAAAGGGAAAATGAGAGGTCTTGTGGAATAAAATAAAGTCACCTACTTCTTCTGCTGTGACCCTTTCTAAGGATCCTATTAAAAATACAGATTTTCTGGTTGAAAATATGAGTGGTAACAGCTTTTTACTCAAAAAAAGTGAGAAATCAGGTTTAATACTCCCTCCTTACCTGCTATTTTTTTGTCACCAACATCAGGAATAACCACAATATTAGACATTTGAAACTAACAATAAAAATAATATCTGAAAAAGAAGACTAGGAATGTTAATTAAATATTTTTCAATTAATGAAACTGATATAACATTTATTTCTTAAAAATCAGATAGGGTTACCACAAGCTAAGTCAAAAAATTCTGGAACAACTTAAATAATTTAAAACAAGCATGAAATTTTGAACTTGATAAAGGCAGAACAACTTCAAAATCTTGTTTCCTTTTCCTTGCTTTTATTTAGTATTTTTGCATATAAACAGAAGCAGAGTGAAGATTCTTCAGGTCAGTAAGTCTCATGCTGTTTTTAAGTGTAGAGAAGAGATTATATTTCTGATTTTTTTCCTTAAAAATGCATATTGAAATGCTACTATTGCTATGTTCTGCTAAATAAATCAATAAAGATGTGCAAATATGTGTTTTGAAAATTGAACCGAATTAAAAAATCAAACTAGACATTAAGTACTATTTGGTTATTAAACAATCTCCCCTGAGAAATCGTGGAAAAAAGCTCCATCTCTAAGAATGCTAACAGTTTTATTACACAAAATATTGGAATATACTATTTAAGGAATAATTTTGTTCTGACAGCAGTCTGGACTAATGTCTGGACCATTTCCTTTTGTTCTGACAGCAGTCTGGACCTTTCCCTTTCTGTAGTTTCTATAATATCTCCCAATAATGCGTTTAGTTACTTGATCTTAAACTCTCCTTTGAATCATCTGGAGACTTTGATTAGAGCAATATTTTAATAATTAAGTATGGACTCTGAATATCAGGAGTTGTATGGAAACCTGAATAATAAATAATGTTTAAAATGTACTAAGTTTCTTTCATGCCTATGGTTACAATGCATATTTGAACATATTGTGAGATATCCATGTAGCATTCCCTTCCTTTCAGGAAGTGACTTGGGCTAACAATTAAAAACAATATGACATTATACAATCTATTCCTGACTTTTGAATACTGTAGCAAGTATAACAAAGGAAGCAGGAAAATGCCTTGAAAAATGACCATCCATTTGGCCCAACACAATCCCTACAAAGAAATAAATGTTATTGTTCCATGGACATCAAACAGGCACATATTTAAATATATTTTACTGAGAAAAGTTCTCAAGGTTTTTTCTCCACATTTTTTTGCAGTTAGTACTTCTTTCTCCAAAACCAGGGGCTTTTACCTTGTCTCAAAATGTCAATATTTTATACTTTTGCTTCATTGTGGTGTGTGATTAAAAGGGCAGGGTACAGAAGAGATTGCAAACGAGCCACCAGCAGGCACCCAAGCAGGTTAGAGCATGGTGTTAATAACATCTAGGTAGTGGGTTTGATCCCTGCACAGGCCTTTCACTTAAGACCTGGACTCAACAATCCTTGTGGGTCTGTCACTTCCAACTCAGAATATTCTTGAGGAAGCAATTAAAATTGTCATTCTGCATTCCAAATACTTTTATGTTTCTCTGTTAAGGCATCCCTTATTTCCTTGATGGACTAAGAGAATAAATTCTGACATTATTTTCATCACCAGTCTCTTTCTCCTTTTTACTTTGCCCCCACATTTTTGAATATTTCCAAGTAATCATTTTATTTTCAGCTACTACAGTCGATTACCACTGGAGAATCAAGATCTGGGTCCTCTCAGAGCCAGGCCCAGCTTCCTTAAAAGCCTGTGGCTCCTTCCACTCACATCAGCTATGTCTCTATTCAGGCTTTGAGGAGGAATCAACTTTTACAGTTACCTAGTTGTTCATCTATTATTAGGGAAATTATTTTATGATGAATAGTTGCATTACAAGAAGAATAATTTTGGTACTAGTGACACTGTTTTTTGAAAGACACCCCTTGTTATTCAGTTTGGATGACTGCCTGCCAGACACAGATATGGAAATGGCTTGTCCACCTTACTCATTTTAGTTGTTGATTATAATTAATTGGAGCTTCTTAAGGACAAGCATATGTTGTGCAGTAGCAGATGTTCTGTATAAAAATTTGTCTTGGGAAAACACACCCAATCAGTGCTTATTTGTGAAAGAGGACTGATGACAAAGAAATAATTAGTGTTCTGTAGACAAATGCTTTAGGACCCTGAGTCCCTAAACTGTGAGGCCACAGTGTATTGATCTCAAGATGTGCCTTTACATATTGCTCATCTGCTAATGACAGGGTAAAACAGAAGAACATGAACTTAAATTCCACTGAACTCTGACACTGAATGACCTAAGGGCTAGAGAATTTTGTGGGCATATTTGGAAGAGTCAACATGCAGAGAACCACAGAATCATAGACAAGTCTGGGTTAGAAGGGATTTTACAGATCATCTGGTTCCAAATCCCTTGCCATCTGTGGCAGGGACACCTTCCCAGATTACTTATAGTTCCATCCAACCTGTTATAGTTCCATCCTTAAATGTTTCCAGAGTGGGGTATCCACATCTTCTTTGAGTCACCTGCTCCAGTGCCTCACCTCTCTTACA
Organism: Agelaius tricolor; assembly: GCF_023055355.1. Lineage (NCBI taxonomy): Eukaryota > Metazoa > Chordata > Aves > Passeriformes > Icteridae > Agelaius > Agelaius tricolor. The sequence goes on from NW_027269287.1 coordinate 9,179,153, forward strand.
ATAAAGAATTTCTTTTTAATGGCTCATCTAGACCCACTCCCAGTTTAAAACCATTTTCCCTTGTCCTATCACTACGTGCCCATGTAAATAGTCTCTCACCATCTTTCTTGCAAGCTCCCTTAAAGTACTGGAAGGCTGCAATCCAGTCACCCTGAAGCTTTCTCTTTTCCAGGCTTCAGAGTGTCAATTCTCTTGGCTTTTCCTCAGAGGAGATGTGGTCCATTCCCCTAATCATCTTGGTGGCCTCACTCTGGACTTGCTCCAACAGGTTCTTTGTCTGCTGGGGACCCAATGCTAGACATAGCATTCAGGAGGGGCCTCAGAGAGGAGAAGAGGGGCAGAACCTCTTCCCTCATTTCTCTGGCCATGCTGCTTTTGATGCAGGACATGATTGGTTTTCTGGGCTGCAAGAGCAGCCAACTCTTGTCCAGCTTCTCACCAACCAGCACTCCCAAGTCCTTCTCCAGTGGGCTGCTCTCAATCTGTTCATCCCCAGGCTTATATTGATAATGGGGCTTGCCCCCATTTGGTCTTTTTAAACCTCATAAGATTTCATGGGCCCAGTTTTTGGGCTTGTCTGGGTGCCTCTTGGTGGCATCTCAACCTTCAGGCTTGTCAGCTGCACCACTCAGCTTGGAATCATCTGCAAACTTGCTGAGCTGCACTTGAGATCTTTTTCTGTGTCGTTAATGAAAACATTGAATAACAAAGAGGAAACCCTAGCATTTTGTTAACCAGTTTATATCAACACATGACAATAACATATGAGCTGTTGCTAGCCACAGTCAAGCAGTGGGGTATTTGATAGGACCGAGTAACATTGGGAAAATGTAAAATTTTACAGGGTAAATGTCATTTCCTTAAACACTGATATAGTGACTCCTACAGTCACTATGTTGCTACTGGTCATTTCACTACAATTTGCTTGTCCCAAAGGCTCAGGTACAACTATCATTCTTGTCTGAAAGAATATGTCACACTAATAATTGAATAAACTCTGCTGAATGTTCTTCCAGGTTATTTAGAACTCAATCATAGTCTGGGGAGGGGTGATTTGTTGGGTTTTTTTTCTCTGCTTGATAGCTGTAGTTAATATCAGAAAAAAAGCTTGTGCAAACAGCTCATGAAAAGTAGATGTTCCTCAAATGAAATGATAATTCAAAATTTTGCCATCATTACAGATTATTTTGTTGTAAAGATAAGTAAATAAGCTCATCAGAAGAATGATAACATATTATGGAGGTAAGATAAATGTAAACACATATAAAAATGGCATGCATCTGAACATCAACCACTCTCTATTTACATGGAATAACCAACAATTGGAAGAACTGATCAATTTGATTCATGGCTTTGGTTTTAACTTAACTGTACAAGCAGGGAAGAAGAACAAAACAACAGAGTAATGTGAAATTTAGCTCGAAGTCCTCGTAGGAGATCATGCAGCAATATTTCAGCTGTGTAGATAAAAATAATCTAGACAGAAGGATATGAATGTTCTTACAGCTGATTCATTTCAAGGAGAATCAATAATGAAGTGGTTTGGCTTAATGTTTTAAAAAGATGAGCTTAACATTGCTAGTTAATCACTGCATTTGTAAAAAATGGGAGAAAACCTCCCTCTGCTCTTACAGGAGACATCTCAAGTCAAATTCTGATTATATTCATAAAAGGCCAATTTGTATTGAAAATCTATGGAGAGTTGACCAACAAGATTGTTTCTTTTTTCCAAGGGTGCTGCTCCAAGTGTTTTTTTATTTTTATTGAGAGGGTAGTTTCACTGCCCTGTACAGACTCTGTGCAAGTGGTGGGAGTGCCTGTCTGCAGCCACAGCATCCCCCCGAGAGGAGCAGAGTGGCCTTGCTCCAGCCCAAGGTGCCCCAGCCCATTGGCAGTGCCTGGCTGAGGCAAGAAGGCACCAAGTACAAGTTGTCCCAGCTGCCTGCATTGCCATCTCCTGCTAAAAGGTGAAGGCCCTGCACAAATTGTATCCCCTGGCCGAGTACCAGCTGCCAGAGCGTGCAGCTGCCTTTGCTGACGGAGCAGCTGCCACTGCTGGAGAGACTGGGGGTTGGAAAGGGGCAGGGGGAAGAAGCCATTTTTACCTTTGTCTCCCTACAGCAATCGACAATGGGAGCCAGCATCCAGGGGAGATGCTACTCTGCCATTTTAATTTTCTCCTTGTTCCCAAGGATTGGTGAGATTTCAGCAACTTGGTAGCTAGTGGCTATTACTGTTATTTTTGCCTGTTGCTATTTTGATTTTAATTTTAAACTTATTTTCTCACTTATATCTACTTGTATTTGTTTATCCTTATTGGTAGAAAGGGATGGGTTAAATTGTAGAGGAGGTAACCCATTTTAGGATGTCCCCCTTAAGCTGTCTTAAACCAAGACACTTGGGGTTCACATTAGTGTAGTACCTCAAAAACTACCTCAGGAGTCTCTATTACAGGCACTATGGTAAATGTATTTTTAATATTCTGGTGTCTTTTTCCTCAGATTCCCTGAGATAGTAATTCTCACATATAGAATACCTTGATATAGAAATTGGGCAGATAGAAACTTTCTAACTCAGTTTTGAGTATTAGAAATTTGTTATTCTTTATTGCACCATGCTGATCACTTGGAGCATCCTCCCTCTAATTGAGTGCCCTCAGCATCAGGTAAAGAGAGTTTTTGCAATACGCACTAATTATATATCCATCAGCTATTCCTGATTACCTGGTGTATATGTATCACTTTATTTTACCTGGTTGTTCCCCTGTCAAAGGTCCTTACATGGCTCTTTGCGGTACTTTTCAGTGGGCTTTAATGTCTGGTGTCTTTTTTAGGTGGCTGTTCCTTGACCCCCACTTTTGAGTAAGTGCAATATCATTGTTTTGCATAACTTCTACTTTGTCAGCCTTGCAGAGCTGAGCTGGTATCCTGCTTGAGTTTTGCACAACTTCTGTGTGCCTAAATTACATCTTTTACCGATTTTTCCAAGGCTGTGCTGTTCTGTTCCAGTTTTACTGTCCTTTTCAATGTGAGAAAGGAAAATATTCTTCAAATAAAAGAAAATAGGTTTACTTTCTTGTTCTGGAGTTTCACCTGCTACAATAGACTTATTCTTATCTGTATCCTTCCCATTAAATTGTTGTTGTTGTTGTTTTTGCTTGGTTTTTTTTGCTGTTTTTATATAGAAGAGTGAATTATCCATGATGAAGGGTAAATAGGTGAAGAATCAGAGTTAGTGAATTTTAGACACCAAAAGATGAACAATTAGACATAGAAAAAAGCATAATCAACATTAAAAAGTAATCTGTACTTGAAATACATGAGACTCAAATTGTGCAAATTCCATGCAATGCTGAGGTACTCTTTTAAACACCATAAAGTAAAACAGAATTATAGATGAAGAAAGCCTTAAGGCAAAGAAATAATGAAAAAACTACTCTGTTGTGAAAATCAGCAGATTAGCAGCTATAAAATGGGTATTATATTTAGAAGTGTTAAAGCTGGTTTGAGTTTTTAAATTTCAGGATGGGAAGTAAGATGAACTCAATAGTGTACATCAGTTAGCAGTTAACTAAAAATAGTCAACACATTGCTGACCTTGAAAATATCCAAGGAAAAAAAAAAGAAATTAATATACTGGGAAGGTAAGTGAAAGTTCTGACCTCAGAACAATTAAACAGAAGTTATTCTATTGGTTGATATGTTTTTTAGTGTCGTAGAGCCTCTTGATCCCTAAATGGTTTCAGAAAAGGTAAAGTTGAGAGTCCTCAGAAAGAACCCACAATCTAATGAAAGCTACTGTTAAACAAGCACTTTTAGATACACTTGAAACTGACAATACTTAATGCTTGAATTACGTTCTTATTTACTTACTCATTTAAGTATCATTGCCTATATATTTAGCACTTCAATAAAAAAAAAAGGTGCCCCCTTCATTTTACTTCCTTCAGGCAGAAGAATGGAAGAGACACCTGGCCCAGTTCCTGGGATTTAGTGCTCAGGTAGAGCAGGATCAGTGAGAGGTTGGTGGTGTGCAACACTCAGCAAAAAACATCTGAAGCAATTAGAGGGAGAGGGCAAAGACACACTGGAGGAAGGAGGGGCAATTGATTGTACACATATGCAGCCATCAGCTCCAGAGGAAAACATGCACACCTTCATTTAATCACAAACTGGAGAAGAAACTTCAATGCAAGACTGCTGTCCTTATGAATGTAAGCAAAAGTTTGCATAAGGGAAAAAAACACCAGACACTAACATTCCTCTCAGCAATATCCATCTGCCTTGGATATAATAAATAAAAGACATATTTAAAATTTTGTGCAAAGAAGGGAAGGGTGAAAAATGGGTAGTCCAACAAGCAACAAGCCTTGTATGCATACAGTGCAGATGAGCCCTGATAAATTGTTATGAATAGTTCCATACTTCCATGTAAATCAATGGGATTAGCAGGGAAGTCATTTGCTATTATCAGAGAGAGTCTGTCCTGCAATATATGTACTGCAAGATATATAGTAAACCATGTTATGCATGCCTGAATTAATAGGGTTAAATGTGCCTGCATGGATGAAGCATGTATCTAGAGGGAAGATACATAAAAATTCATTGTCATCACAAGTGCTTTTGCAAAAAATGAAAGCAGAAAACCCCACATTAAAATATAGTAAAATACATCAATTGCATTTATATTACCTACCTTGAACACTTTAAGAGTTACTATGTTCAAGTCAAAAAAAGCTAGACTGAAAAAGTTTTATCTTAAGCTCTTGGAAGGCAATTAGGGCAGAGTAAACTGTTCAATTTTTATGCAGTTTAGTCTGAAGTGAGACTCTAGTATGTGCTATAACATTAAAGAGTCTTTGACAGGTTTATATCCTATTTGAAAAAAATGCTGACAGCTAGATATCATAGGGGTTTTGCTTTCATATGCAAATCCAAGCTTTTGCGCCTGGTTCCATCAACAATTCAGAAAATTGCAGACATCTTTTAATTAAAATGTTTTAACAATAAAACCTGAGAAAAACTATCCTGAAGTCTCTTTGATGTAACAGAAGATAAATTCTAGTGACAATTTTGCTAATGTATTTGAAAGATGCAACTTTTTTTCCTTTTCCAATAATTCAGTTTAATGTCAAATCACAGATCAGTTCATTATCAGTCAGGGCTAGAGGCAGCATGGCCCAGTTGAGTGTATTTTGAACTGAGGTGTAAATCTGAGATCGGATTGAATGGTCATGTTTTTCAGATAGTCTCAGGCAGTAAATCAGACACTTCACTTAGAAACAGAGTTATTTGAATGGTGTTACAGGCAGACATCAATAAATAAAGTTTTCTTTGTCAGAAGGAATAATTGCTGGCAACCTGAGTTTTAACACGATGTAGGAGCTGGATCACTAAACTAATTTATTTAATCAAGAAAACATCCTGAGACAGAACAACTGAATTTTGAACATTGGAGGGAAAGGTTACGGAGGGATACAAAAAACGTACCTGAGGTTAAATAGGCAGCAGCCCTAAAATCTTGTCATAGGATACTGGCATACAGACTTCATGTGTTTGTTGTATCCTAAGTTTTATTAGGTTCTGATCCACAATTGCTATCTTTCATGATGCAAAGGGTTCATAAGCTAGTTAACTGGAAGAAGTCCCACTAGAAATGTTTTCTTTCAGCCTTGTACAAAAGAGTAAGTATGAGCAGGGCCAGTGTTGTGTTTTGTTATAGCTCCTTGCAGCAAAATGTAAAAAACAAAGATAGCTCCAGGGATTTTACTGCCTGTGGTGAATTGAGACTATAGAACCTTCTCAGTCTTCAGTTATTCAAGCATTTTGATATCTTTACTATTTTCAAATACTTCCTAGGTTATGTAAGGATTCACAATAAAGCTGCATGCTTTTACCACAGTAACCAAAAATATCTTCCCCTGCTCTGTGAGAATTTATAAACACAAATTTGTTACACAAAGGAGAACATGGAAAGAATGGGTCTAACTGAGGTGTCATTGATTCCAATGTTAGCATCTTGTCTTAGTTCAAGAGGGGCAGAGACTCTTATATGGGGCAGAGACTCCCAAATGAGCTACCTCCCCTTTACTTTTAACCACTCCCCTTTCACCAAAAAAAGAGATGAATGCAAGAAGATTTTAAGTGAAAAAACAACAGTTAACTAAAAAACAAGTCAGCAACAACCAAGATAACATCAATAACCGTTAGACACAAAGGTGCTGAATCCCGGGGGCACCCTGGGAGGAAGGAAAATCCTAACCCTAACCCTAACCCTAAGGCCCTCCTCCCAAGATGGCAGCTGCCACAACAGACAGCGTGGGCTGGAAAACAAAGAGTATGGAAGATAAGTTGCTTTGCTGATCCTCCCCCCAGAACAAAAGACTGGGAAGGTAGGAGCTCTCCAAGCAGTTCCTGTGGCAGATGCGAGATGCTGGTGTTGTGTGGGGCAACTCCGATGCGTTTGTCAGTTTCCCCATTTTTCCTGCTTCCTGGCTGGACCAGTGCTGCAATTCCAAGTCACTGCCATGTTGCAGGGGGGAGAAACAGTCCCACTGCACACTGAGAGGATGCAGCACCAGGTTGGGTGTTCCTATGTGTGGGGTCAGTGTTGACTCTGCCTCCTCCTGCTGCACTCAGCTGGTGTTGTTGTTGCTGCCCTGGGTCACTGCCGCAGTGTGGGGGAAAACAAACTAAAAAATTAAAAAAAAAGAGCTCTGCTGAGCACTGAATAGTGGTGGCCCTGGCCCTCCCAGTCTCAGCTTGGCACAGTGGCTTGTGGAAAGCTGTTGCAAAATTACCTCTGAAACAGTAATGGATTTTGAAATGCAGCTTCTTGGGTTGCTACTATGAGACCTGGACCAGGCAACCTCCTCCAAGGCTGAAGAGAAACAAAAGAGGGCTCGAGCATGTGTGTTCCCTATTTTTAGAGAGACACAGTGCACCATTCATCCATGAGCTTGGGGCAAAACACACAAGTTAGGTGTCAGGTTTTAAAGAGAAAGGATGGTTATAACCTTGGGCAAACTTGGCATAGAGAAGATATGGACTACTCAATGATTTTCTGGTTCATCCAAAACAGTTCTGTTTACATATCTTTTGAGATAATCAGTCAAGCCCTAAATGGAAATAGTGGAAGTGAAGAGAGGAGCAGATACATAGGATGTACCAAAACCAGACTCAAAGGTGGGCAGGCAGGCAAGGAGGGAGGAGGGCAGGAGGGACAAAAGGAGGGCAGAGGGAGGGCAGGAGGGACAAAAGGAGGGCAGAGGGAGGGCAGGAGGGAGGGAGGGAGGGCGTCGCCTTCACTCATTTCTACTGCTTTTCCCAGAGCTGGTGGTGACAGCTGCTATTTACAGCAAATGCAACCAAGGTGTGTAGTAGTGTCATCCACTCCACCATATATGCTGTATTGATAGAGGCTTTATCAAATGACAGCAAAGATAAGCTGGAAGTCACTGGAGGTTACGTGCATATCCTTTAGCACATGAGTTAAACTTCTCCACTCCCCCTTATGCCTAGATGAAGACACTGAGAGAGTCATTAGCCTTCTAAACTTCTTTTCTTTTAATGTCTGTTGAGTTGCTTATAGTTTTCACAAAGTGCTTTTGAAGTAGAAATTCAAAAATACTAGTATTGAGAATTCTTGGTGGCATTCTTGGTCTGGTGATTTCCAGTCCCATGATGAAAAATTGATTGAAATTTTGGCAGGATGGGAGGGTAGGGTGAGATGGTCAAACCTGTTGCTTGTGATATCATGGCTCAATGCATCGGTAGGATTACACCAAATACCTATTCAAAATAAAAAGTGCAGGCGGAAGCTTGTCACACAATCACCTATAGAGACAGACATTGGAGAAATAAAAGTTAAGCAATTATAAACATGTTTGTCTCTTAGTCATGTTTCAGTTCATCAGCTCCATTTCGCTGTCTTTTCCACTTAGTGATTGGTTGAATTTCAGATCAAAAAGAAAGTAAGAAATATGCTGTGCAAAAGAGAAAATTGTTCCATTTTCTCAGGGCATACTCTCTCTAGGTCAGAGACTCTAAGGTGACAGCTACAAATGTACAAATGTATTTAGTATACAGAGACATGTAGCTTCAGGGAAATCTTTTATATCTGGTATTCCAGATGCAGTTTCTTTAAAATATGGCTCTGAAAATCTCAGAGGAGAGTACAGCAGTTCTTATTAGCAGGTAAAGTTTAGGTCTGGTGATTTTCCCAGAGAGGTTTTAGCAGTTATACTCTTTATTCTTAGTAACATGCCTTCATGAATTTTACTTCTGTCCACTTTTTACAGAAAAGCAATTCTATGGAATGAGGTGACAAATTACTCTGGCACAGTATCCTGGCTCTAATAATGACCTGTAGTAAACACTTTGGAAAGACATTAGCTTATGCTTTTGCCCTGATGTACCCCACCTTAATATATCAGTGATTTGACAACGGGCCTGTGGATCATTCAGATTAGATGACCTTGATGGAGTTAATCTCATAAAGTTGGTCAGCCTCATTTCTCTTTCATGTGTTTTGCTTTCAATATTTCCAAGAGTCTGAGTAAAAGAAGAAATGAGTTTACACTCTAATTGTAAAGGTTATGTGGTTTTTCATATTTTAACTTAATAGTCACCAGTCACAAGTGTATCACCAAATTAAATTGAAAATGAGACTGAAATTTTAAGTTTTAAATTTTTAAAATTTTCCAATCTTCAAGAAAATTCACTTATGAACTTTTGGTCAGAAATGTGTACTCCATCTCTGTCTCTGACCTTCTCATTGGTCCTATGGGGGTCAACACACTATCTGAAGTCCAAATCCATTCTCATGGTACATGAGTTTGTAGATCAAAGATCAAAACCTAAAATTTCAGCATGTTTCCAAAAGAATCAAACAGAACTTTATTTTTCCTTTTCATTACTGTGCTTTCCTGCTCTTTCCCTCTGCCACATGAATGCTACTGCATTTAGTTCTGTGGTACTTTCCAAGGCACTGCTCTCCAAGCTCTTGTTGCGCAGAGTTGTCCTATCCCAGGTGCAGAATCTGGCACTTTCCCTTGTTGAACTCCATGTGGTTGGTGATTGCCCAGTTCTCCAGTTTGCAAAGGTCTCTCTGCAGGGTCACCCTGTCTTTGAGGGAGTCAACAGCTTCTCCTTCCACTCCTGAGTTGAAGTCATTGATGGAGATGTTGAAGAGCACAGGGCTGAGGATGGAGCTCTGTGGAACCCCAGAGGTGACAGGTCACCATTCTGATGTCACCCCATTCACTATCACCCTTTGTGCCTCACCTGTGAGCCAGTTGCTCACCCATGCCATGATGTGTTTATCGAGCTCTGTGCTGCACATTTTCTCCAGAAGGATACTGGGAGAGACACTATTGAAAGCTTTTCTGAAATTCAAAAAGAGTGCATCCACTGGCTTCCCTTGATCAAGGGAACCCATAAGGGCAGTTATTTTGTCATAAGAGGAAGGCAGGAGTTTCTTCTCATGAAGCTGTGCTGGCTGTGACCAATGATTGTGTTGTCTTCCAGGCGTTTTTCAATACTCTGAGATTAATCTTCTGTATAACCTTACCAGGCACTGAAGTGAGACTGACAGGCCTTCTTGCTCTTCTTGGAAATCAGGACAATGTTCACCAGCTTCCATCAGCAGGGACCTTTCTGGGTTCCCAAGACTGCTCTAAAATAATTGGGAAAGATTTTGTGATGACATCAGCTAACTCTTGGAGGATTTTTGGATGAGTCCCATGAGACCCCATAGATTGGTAGGCATACAGGTGGAGCAGCAGATCCCACATTATATCCCAGTGCCTGCTGGGAGTCGATCATTCTTGCAGCCACAGTCCTCCAGCTCAGGGTACTGACACCTCCTTGGTTCATCATCTCTGTTGAAGACAGAAGCAAAGAATGCATTATATACCCTGCCTTGTCCATATCCCTGTTTTCCGTTCTCAAGCTACAGCTTAATGTAAAGGAAAAGATGTGCCATGACTGAAAAGACATACATGATTTGGTTTGGTAAAATTAATTTAAATATAAAATATTTTAAGTACAGCTACACATCTTCATGCCAGCATGCAAAAGAAAAGAAATTAGGGAGACATCCAAAAGGTGTTCAAATAAGATTTCAAATGAGTTTGGCAGAGTTTGACAGTGTAAGGTGTACTCTGCATGAATATATTTCAGAAGTACTTTTTTTACTGCTGCATCTTTACTCTACATTGCACCTTCCTAAACAGTGAATTGTTCTTGTGTACTGTGGGAAGTCTTCAAGGCTTTTATATTATTGATATTTGCTTATTGATTCAAATTCTTCACTACTGAGAGTGGAAACTGTTCATGTAACACAGGTACTCATTATACTGCTTAGTGGCTAAGATAATGGTTAAATAATGTAGATTTTTCATGCATATTCAAGTATACCCTTTCCATAAAATTATTTACTATTCCAGATAACCAATTCATCACCCCAAGACAAGCAGATATTTGAAGTTCTTACCAAAATTAGGCTGGTGATTTTGTAAATTGTCTGCCTTTGTGGCAAATTCATTATTATTTTCAATGTTTACTATAGTTCTATATGGAATGATAGCTCAAAATTTTTCTGGTATCTCCACAGGCATTTCCTTACCAACTGAAAGAGAGTGATACCTATACTTATCTTTATACCTTTTTCAGTAGCCCTAGCAGAAGGGCTACTCAGGCAGCCAGCAGAGAAACCAATTCTCTCTGACCTCCTCTCAGGTTAAATGGCCTCTGGAAAATGACTTATAATAGCTTGTGAGGCCTCTGCCATCATCTCCTACGGCTGTCCAGTCACTGGTTTTCTTTCACAAGTTTGATTTTATTATAATTGTCTTTGTTATTATTATCATTATTTAGTGGAATAACAAGCTTGGGGAGGGAGGAATGAATTTGGTTTAGTCATTCTGAGCCATGTTTTCCAGATTATTTCTAGCATTTTAGGTGCTTGAATTCTGTTTGCTTCTTGTATCATTTCACACCCTCCCACTTCCCAGACACATGCACGCTTTATGCATTTTAATTGTGGGGTAAACTGACATCTCGCAAGAAAATAGTGGGATAGGGAATTCTTTGAAGATAAAGCATTACGAGATTCCCTTTAGAAAGTCACTCATAAACCTCACTGCTGTGTAATCTCTTCTGCTTAGACCATCTCTGATGAACAGTGTTATCATGAGAAGGCAGCAAATCAAATTAATGCTTGTCCTTCAATTTTTATTCTATCTGAGCTGCTATCAACATTTATCAGAACTACAGCATGCGGACACTTTCTAACCCCATCTATAACCACTTTACATTCTCTAGTACAGTTGTCATTTATTCTGAACATTGTTATCTCATTCCAGCTGGCAGCTCCCCAAAACTGGCTGGCATCTTTATTGTCATATAGATGGTTTAGAACCATGAGCACCTCAAAACCCTAAGTAGAACATACTGGGATCTGACATTGCATTTATTTTTTTTTATTTTTTTTTTTTTAGTTTGGGAACTAAAAATAGTTTATTTAATCAGAAAATTACTTGTGACTAATTCTGTGCATATGACTTTTCTCTTTCAAAACAACAGCATTATTTGCAGGAAGGGAGGAACCTAGAGAAGCCTAAGAATTTAGATTACAGTGGTTGACATTGTTTTTGAAACCAGACAGGTAACGGAGAAGCTGTCTCAAGACTTTAGGAGGTAAAAGTTCCTGAGGAGGGATTGAGTGATTTAAGGCTTGCTAGGATCAAAGCTGAAGTCCCAGGAACTGAAATCTCAAAGCTGCAAGGTGTCTTTGCAGTTTTTTATCTGTAACTGTGGTTTCTGATGGAGAGATCTGCAGAAAGATTTTAATATAATTGGCATTCTGTTTCAGTAAAGCAGTTTCCTGTGATTCACCAGAGATTTTTGAATACAGCTGGGACTCGTCCATATTCAGAAAATCTCATCAGAAAATCCACAAACTGGTTGCAATTATTGTAAGCTGAAATAACAGGATAGTAATTTAAAAAAATGTATAGTCTGCAGTAAAATTAAACAGTCTTGAGTCCTTCATTTTCGGAGAGCAACAATGTTTGAATTAAAAGAGTTTTTCTTGTTGGAGTTGGTGGGTTTTCTCCCCTGCCAGCCCTTGCTTTTTCCATAGAGAAGTTTGTCAAAAAGATGGAGCAGCTTTCACATCCCATGAGTTTTTCTTGATAGTTTTAATGGGAATGCATTAGACCAAGAAGCAATCATTCAAAGCAGCATAGAGGGACTGTGCTATGCAACACCCGTTAAAATCACTGGGAACCTGCTGGAGGCTAAACCTTTTCCTGGCTTTGAAAATATACCCTAAACTACAGTAATTGCCATTTATCTCTGCTTGGATTAACAGGATGATTAATCATAGTTCATTTCCAAAGTGTTATGATTCCAATTCTGGGTACCAATACAGTTGTGTTTCAATGGTATAACTTCATAGTGAAATCCCAAAGCAAGCTCTTTTTCATTCGTTGTTGTAAGCTCACATATACACAAATGTATGGTTTTCATTAATTTTGTCAACAAATTACCTTATTAAAAAATAAATAGAAGAGAAATTTTTGTGATAGAAGGGAATATTGTTCATTTATTATGCATGTTAACTTTCAAATAAAATAGTCATAATGAGGTAATGTGAATCTTTGACAAATTAATCAAACTAATAGACATTGATTGTAATGAAATGTAATGTTATTATTAGTAATTCTGAAAGGTTAGTGCATATATATGTGCAAAATCTCTCTACAATTAATTAAAAGAAGTATTGCAAGCAATATTAAAATTGAAAGATTAATGTGATGATCTCAAAATGTTAAACTGTAGCACTGGGCAACTTGATGGGCTGCAATATACCCCTTAAATGTATTAAGAGTATGTCAGCCAAAGTAGATACTAGTGGTCTTGGTATGAAGCTATTAAGACTCTGTTTTCTCACTTACAGATGTTTGACTTTTGATACCAGTGTGTGACTCCCAGTGATGGATTATTTGAGCACAGTGTGAGAAACAGCCTTTTCATATGTTTCTGCATTCTGTAAAAATACTTTCATAAATACAGGCCTTTGTAAAAGCCTTTCATGTCTCTGAAATGTAAAGTGAAAACATACAATATATGAGAAGGATTAGATTATTTGAATTTCATTATATGTACCCTCTGCTGCCTTACATGAAGGTTTCCTAAATAAGTATTAAAATAAGATTTTGTTTAGCCTTACACTACATTCAAAAGGAAGACAGATGTCAAAAAGTTCAGTGAAACTGAATTGTAACTTCTGATACAAGCAGAATTTAAAACCAAAGCCAGAGTTTTGACAGCCTTATAGTAACAGAAGTCTTGAATTCTAATTTGGGTACAAATTTTGTGACCTGTGATTTTGTTTGTTTTTTGTTTGTTTGATATATTTTCCAAATACAAGTCTTTTATGGTATAATGATTAAAATCCACTATCTACTTTCCAACAAACATACTTGTTCAAAACAAAAATATTTTTATCAATGCAAATTCAAAGGAATAGATTATAAATAAGTAGAGCAATTTCTTATTAAGTCAAGGGATTGGTTCTGATTATAACAATCCTTGAAAAATCTAAAATCTAAAATCCACCAATATGCTAAAATCCTTCTCAGAATCAAAGGGAATGGAAGCCAGCTGTAAACCAGAAGCAGCATTTCAGTTTGCCACAGCTAGAGGCAAACATGAAACTGACAAAAAAACCAAAAACCTGTCACAGCCAAATGCCAGAAAGGATAATTTTCAGATTTAATTTCCTGACTTTTTGTAATTAACAACAAAAATAAAGGGGATAAAGATAGCTGATACCAAAATTCACAGCAAATTCCGTAGTGCAGTCGTATTTTAAAAGGCCACAGAAACTAAGGGAACAAATCTGTGTCACATATCTAGAGTAAACATACTCTTAACTTAGACTGTAGCACAAAGATTCAGCTTCAAATTATCACCCAGCTCATGGAGATTATCTGAACATGAAACTCGTAGTGTCATGTAGTCCAACAGTAGTCCTACTTGTATTCCCTCTCTTCCAATTTCCTTCTCTCTGACCTTGTCCCACTGTAGTCCATGCTCAGTATCGTCAATAAAAGGAGAACATAGCCACAGCTCCATTCTCGTTTTGACATCTGATAACATCATTAAATCTACATTCCCTCCAACAACAGGCTAGTTTGCAGAGAAGATCACCTTTAGAGTATGTTAAGAACTGATTTAAGCAGAATCTGAGTACCTGAATAACTAAAAAAATCTATTCTTTCCTTCCTCATCTTCATGAGACTGGAGAGTCATGAGCAGTGCAGTGCAGTGCCTGCTCCAGCATTGGTGTCCCAATTTGAAGTTGCTGTTATCACAATGGGTCTCTCAGCAGCCTTGGTAGACTCCATAGCACAGGCACTGTACAAAGTTAAGGACTGTTCTTTGAGTGTATAAAGTGGAGACATCTGCCTACACAGATGACTACCAGAATCTGTCAGACCTTTTATTTCATCACCCTTGTGCCTGCTATTTAGCCATTGGTCCCACATGGATATTTGTTAGGTGAGAGTCCTTTACTCAAATGATATAATTCTACTCTAGGTATTAACTGCACTGCTGATTCAAGTTTGTTTTGCTCAGGTACGGTAAATTTAATTTAAATTATTCACATCAGTTTTCTACTTGGAAGCCACTAAAAAACCAGAAGAATGTTGATATAAACTTGGTTCAACATTCTTCTCCAGGATGCATTTTCTTTCTGCAAGTTTGTCTGTTTCTTTTCCCAGGTTTTATTTACCTAATGATGAATGGATTAAAAACACATGTTGGCTGGTACCAGGTAGCTTGATGTTATCTGAAAGTACTGTGTTCATACTATGAACTTCAAAAATGCAACAGAGTTACATCTACAGCTTCTTTCCTTCACTCTGAAGACAAAATGAATAAAAATCACTACTTTTTAACTTTTCTTAATCTGCCTTCTAATATATTTCATTTTTTCTCCTCTGATTACCAGTATGTCATGCTCCCTATTCTGGTTCCTTAGCCCATTTGTCCTTCAGTGTGTAACCAGTCCTAGACTGTGTTTTCAAAATCCTCCTCTCTTTTCCATTATGATTTTTTTATTTCTAATTCTTCTGACCTGTCTCCTCTGTAGAACGAGTGTCTGCTCATTCTAAAATCATTGCTTCTATCTTAATTTCCTCCTACATTCTCAACATTTTTTCCATGCCAGCTTCTTCCCTTCCATTGCCACTTCTTATGAGTCTAAACAAACCCCTGGTTGATGATATCATAAGTTCTTCCTTTTGTAATTTCCCTTTGAAAATCTATTCCATAAAATAGTGATGGTTTTCATAAAACAGAATATATTAGTGATCACAGTATGGCAAGTACTGGTTTTGTTCAACAGTTCACAAGACTCAACTCAACAATCCAGTGGACTCAATGCATGCTTGAATCTTGACCATTTATAACTGCCTGTGTTCTCCCAAAAGAAAATTTATTTCCCCATCAGAAACTCATGTTGCTGCTGAGGAATGGATGGGACGCTGCACAGCTAAAATTATGTGAACAAATGTTTTTCTGACAAAAAAAACCCCAAATCTAAAAAGGTCAAAAAACGCCACCACCTCTCCACCACATACAAAACCAAATCAACCAACGCTCCACCTGGCTCAAGTCCAAATGATTTCAATTTATGGCCAGAGGTTTCATGATAACCAGTTTCAGTAATGACATTGAAATTAGAAAAATCTGTCTGTGTAACACCAGAATAACACAAGGCTGGCTTTGGCAGATTCAAAGAGTTCTAAGTCAAAGTGTTTGATACACAAAATCCTTGTCTGTAAACTGGAGAAACATTGATTTGACAGGTGGACCACTCAGTAGGTAAGGAATGGGCTGTATGATCACACTCAAAGGGAGTGTGGTCAATGGTTGGACGTCTGGGTGGAGACCAGTGAAAAAAGAGGGTCAGTACCTGCTTTTTACTGACCCCTCAGGGGTCAGTATTGGGTCTGATGCTGTTTAACTTCTTTTTCAGAAATATGAACTGTGGGACTGAATGTATTCTCAACAGCTTTGATGGTGACACCAAGCTATGTGGTGCAGTTGACATGTTGGAGGGAAGGGATGCCATCCAGAGGGACTTTGACAGTCTTGGGATGTGGGCCGGGGCAAGTCTTGTGGAGTTAAACAAGTTCATGTGCAAAGTTCTGCACATGGGTCAGGAGAATCTCCCAAAAATATTTGGTGAGCAGAGAATAGAATTGATTTCTGGGGAGAAAGACGGGGGATGCTGATAGACAAGAAGAGTCCACCATCTCCTGGAAATGGGCACTTGCAGCACAGAAAACCTCAAAAGAAATGTGGGCAGCAAGTTGAGTGAGCTGATTCTCCACCGCTACTCAGGTCTCCTGAGATCCCACTTGGAGTGCTGCATCCAGCTCTGGGGGGTCTCAGTATGAGAAGACATATTGGAGAGAGTCCAGAGGAGGCCATGGAATAACCAGAGAACTGGAGCATCTCATACAAAGACAGGATGAGTGAGTTCAGACTTCTCAACCTGGAGATGAGAAGGCTCTGGGGAGTCCTTACAGCAGTTTTCTAGTACCTGAAAAAGGTTGGCTGTGAGAGATTTAGAGAAGGGTATATTACAAGGACATGTAGTGATGGACAAGATGTAATGGCTTCAAATTGAGAAAGAATAGGTTTAGATTAGATATTAGGCAAAAATTATTTACTGTGAGGTTGGAGAGACACTGGCACAGGTTGTTCAGAGATATTATCAATGCCCCATCCCTGTAAGTGTTCAATGCCATGTTGGATGAGGCTTTAAGCAGACAGGTCTAGTGAAAAGTTCCCCAGCCTATGGCAGGGGGTTGGAACTAGATAATCTCTAAGGTGGCTTCCACCCCAAATCATTCTGTGATTCCATAATTTCCAGATTTTGACTAATTTTTGTGTCTCAGACTGCTTTTTGTACACAAAAATAATGGGTGAAAAGGTCAGAAATTAAATTTCTAAAAGATGTGATGCCTATTGATTATGAAGTTCCTCTTAATGTATATCTTCCTCCACAGAATCATAAGATATGCAATGGAAAACAACTCTTTTAACTCTTGGAAAACAACTGATTTACCAAAATGGTATGATACTGTGGCCTTAGTAAGATGGAAACTTTCATCTTCCTTGGAGACTTGCTTATTGTAGTCATTTCAATGTAGAGAAATGCCAAGTTCTTGGGAGTATCAGTTGTGACATATAGACGAGTAATTGCTGTAGGAAGCTTCAAGGTAGTGAATCAGTACAGGAGACTGCAGAGCTGAGTAATGAAGATGCTTATTCATGGGAAAAGAGAGAACACAGTCATAGCAGTTTCTATGATAAATAAAATAAAACTGTAGCTACTAAAAAGCTAAAATCCTTTCACATTTAATCTGAGAGCTCCTTCACACTCATGAGATTGGTCCCACCTGTAAATGTCTTACCAGTAGGTATGGATGTGCCAGTCCTCATTCTTGCATAGTTCTTCAACTAAGAGAACACAGTTGCATATTACATGGAACAGCCTATTACACTTTCATAAAATGTGGTAAAAATAACATGAATTTAAAATTAAAATTACACTAAAATATTACATAAAAATAGTTTTGCTCAAATCAGATTTTTAACATGAATATTTAAAATGCAGAAGCTTAGCTGCAAGACATAAATATATCAAAATTTTTCCATACAGTGTGAAATAAGCTAAATCTTTATGTTAAAATTTGGACCCATGCACTGCAAAACTATCCTGTGTGTCCTTAGATTGCTTTAACTTCTCCAATTTGGAGGTCTCATGCTAGACAACATGGTAGAAATTGATACAGTTTTTTGTAAACTGCCCAGTTGATTAACTTTTGTTGACCCTGGACTGAAACATCTGGCTTGGTTTTTCCCTTTTTCCTTTATAATGAATAGTCATTAATAAACGAGCATAACAAATGCCCAGATGCAAGTACAAAAGATCATTTGTTTAGAGTCTCAGATCAGAAGAGCAATGAAGTGGCCTAAACACCATGAAAAAAGGTTAATGACCTTGTTGTAACCTCTGACATGGTGGTGAAAAAATAAAGTAAAAACAAAGCATATGGGGTTTTTTTGCATTCTAATTACATAGGAATTTTAACTGTGAGCATTAGACAGTGTTTCATCCTTCTGTTAGTATTTTGTTTGGAGTTGACTTCTCACTAAGAAACCTATGTAGATAAAATATAACTGTTAGACTGATAAACCTGTGAAATTAATGGCTTCATATTATAAAAGCTCCATATTCATATTTAATTTTATAATTTATGTTATGTAGAACTTTTTAGTGCTTGCAAACCAGTTATAGACATGATCACAGTTAAGTTAAAATAATTTTCTTACAATCTTCAGCTTACTGCAATTACAGCTGAATTGAAAATCAGGTGTGAGTACATTCTGAATATTATTCCACATAATCAATACAAATTTATTATTAAAAGGAATTGAAACAAACACATGTCTACAGGGATTTTTTGAAAATTAATCCTTTTCAAATGTTCAGAGATTTGACACCTGCAAAATGTGACTTTATTAAATCTAATTATTTAATTCTGCAACAACTATTAGACCAAAATCACACTATGTCCCAATTTGCTTGCAGGTGCTGTGGAGGGAGGAGCCTAGAGCTGTGTGGGGGTGGCTAGGTTGCTATTGCTATTCTATACCAAGAATTTCATTGGGAGAGCATGGCTTCAAGGGGAGTTAAAAAGTGAGCACACCCTGGAAACAGTGCCATTTTTTTCCATTTCTCTCTCAGGAAGGTTAGCAGGACCTACACCATAGATTTTGTTGCTCTCCCACCGCTGCCCATCCCTTCCTGTCCCTTGGAAAGAACACAACTCCAAGTGCCAAACTCAGCTGAGCTCGGGGGAGTCCACGTGTGCCACAGCGCTGGTGCAGTGGGCAGCTGTGGGCACTGAGGAGTGCAGAGAGACTGGGCCCAGCCGAGCCCAAGCCAAGCTGAGCAGAGAGGAGCTGTGCTGAGCTGAGTTCTGCTGACCACAGGTGAGCCCAGTGGTCTGAAAAGCAGGTGACACAATGTGGATAATTCTGTCTTGTTTCTGTTGGCTCAGGCTCCAGGACAGGAAACACCAGCAGGGGAGAGCATCCACCACCTTGTTCTTCTCTTGGTGGGCCATGTGGAACTGAGCTGAGGTGTGAACACCTTTTGTATGTAAAGCACATTGTCTTTTGTATGTTTTTGTTACTAATATCACTGCTGTTACTGTGGATTTCTCTTTCCACTGCTGTTTATTTTCAGTAGATCGTTATCTCCACCCATAGTCTCTGGTTCTGTCCCTCTCTCACTGGAGCAGGGCAGAGGAAAGCAGAGATGTTTATTTGGAGTTTAATTCTCAACTGTTTTTTTAAACCACCACACACTAACATGACCATCTTTTTCCATCAAGATTAATTTCCAATTCAGATTTTGAAGAATTTTTGAGAACAGGAGACATGAACCTTCATGCAATTTATTAACTAAAAACTGTAACTGTTTAACTGTACTGAATCTGAGTCCCATTCATAGACAGCCTGGTAATCTCCATAGAGTAAACCAAGATTTAGAAATATTTCAAACAATATTCTAAATTCAACTGCTGCAAATCAAATCAACCAGATCAACTGAATCAATAATCAACTTATCTCTCCTGCATAGTATTGCTAAAGTAATTGCCAACCAATCACAGTAAGGTTGTCATACGTGTGCTTCAAGCTCCAGTCATGAACTGAAGCTTCCTGAGGAAGATTATATGGCAAAAATTTTCCTAAATTACTGCTTGAGGGAAAAACCTGTTACTCAAACATGCTTATTTAGTACCCAAATTATGTAACTGCATGGGGTTAAGTGAGTTTACTGGGATTTTATTATATTAAGAGTAGGTCTTCCATACCATCTTCGTGTTGGCAACATCATTATTCTTCCATTAGTTCAGAGCTAAAAGTGGCCCAATTCACAAAGACCTACTTCAAAATATTTATGGAATGAGTCATGCCTCAGAAGTTTCTGCTCAAAGTGTTTTCCATCAGTTTATGCACATCTTGCTGTCCAACATTTTAAACCAATAAATCAAAATATCAAAAAGCTGCATTGTGCATATTATGAGGAGTGAAGTCCAAATAGCTTTTTCTGTAAAAAGTTTTTACAATTTCCTTCTCTGAAACTTGTAAGTGGTACTCAGAGTCCAAGTATTTTAGCTCAATTGCCAACGTCTAATGACATTCAGCAATACCTTCAGAGTAAACATTTACCTACTTCTTTACCTCATGATTGCTAGTGTAGTCTCAACTAAAGATCAGAAGTACCAGAAAATGTATTGTAAGGTTTTATTTGCATGAGAATCACTCTATTATTTGTCTGGGAGATAGTCCTGATCTTTTAAGAAGTCACAGCACTAGATGGTCAAATGATTCACACAGTGGGATATCTTTTCTTTAATTCTGATGACAGTATTACACAACAGAATGGGAGAATCATTCCATTGCATGACAAAACCCTGGTCATGAATTATCTGCAAAGTAAAATAGCCTGCTTTGAGAAAATAGGCTGCCCCAGCTCTCCCCAGACCAATCACAGGACATGTCAGCTTCTGGAGATCATAGTGAGCATCCAAAACAGCTCTTTAGGTCACCTTTGGGACTGAGGAGAGCAGGGCACATGTTGTTGGATGCAGGGGAAGTCCCTCTTGGGACTACACAACACTTCCTAGAGGTTCCCTGGAGGATACTGGGAGCTGTTGACTGCCATTGGATGCATCCAAGTGTTTAAACCTCACTGCTGAAGGGCTCTGCACTGCACATCTGTGCATGCCCTTTTTTGTGAGTGCACCAGTATCCCTTCACCCCAGAGAGAGGAGCAGGATGATGCTGTTTGTGCTTGTGTGAGTGCCCTGCTGTCTGTGATATATGTGCCTGGCCATGTAGACACACGTTCCTGTGGTGTTTTAGTCACCCTGTTGGTTGCATGATGTGTCCTGGAGCTGTAGCATCCTTGTCCCTGTTGGGCTGCAATGCTTGGGAGTCTTTAAAAAACGCCAGCTTTTGTTAAAATTTGGTTTAAATTTAAATTTTAAAACTAGATTATGTTGAAATTTGTCAGAAAGATATGACACCTTTTTACAAAGATTTATTTCAATCAAAGAAATTAAGAGGGAAAAAAAGCAGGAATCAAGCATAACTTTCATGTTATATATAACTTTCTTATATATTATTATGTAAAATTTGTTTTAGCATCCTCACGTGTTCTAACTCCTGGAATGCAACTCTATTCTATCTTTCTTCCTTACATTTTCTGTAAACTTTCTTTCCTTCCCACCTAAAAGAATAAAATACCATTCATGAACCTTTTTCAGCCATTAATTCTAGGGCAAAATTCAAGACTTTGTAACAAATTTTAGATATATTAATACATATACAGCTTCAGTATGACTGAAGTCACCTTCCAAAGGGCCCAATAGGTCTTGGGAAGTACAAGGAGTATAACACCAATTCACAGTACCTCTGCCCTTCCTAGAAGTGAATCTTTGTGCATGATTTTTTCATCTAAGTGTAAGTCTTTTAAAAATAAAACATCATGCAACTCCTTCTTCTCTGTTTTATGATGTCTCTTTACTAAAACTTTGCTGTCATAATACTGCAGCTTACCAGAACTTGACCACTAATCTTCTTTCGGGGATAGTTTGTGCTGCCACATACAAGTATCCTGCCAGTGCCTTACAGGCTTCAGAGGGTTTGTGACTACCTTTTCAAACATTTAGTTCAATGAGATGCAAACTCACTTTTCTTAAGAAGCAGCTCATTTTTCTAATTTCAAAAGCATCTTCAAGAGGGTTATCTTAAGTGTTTTTTGTTGGTGAATATGTCTCATCTGCTTCAAATTATAAAATAATAATAAAAACAATTTGATAAATAGAATTAAAACAAGCCCATAGATAGAAATAGAGCAGTTTAGTCTCAATGGGGGTAACACAGATGGAAAATCCCAAATAAAAAAAATTTGCATAAACATTTATTGTGTTTGGATGCCTTAGATGCAAGGACCTTGGCTGACAACCTGCAGTTAACTTCCAAAATGTAGCTTTGGAGGAAGCTAAAATCTTTCCAATATCATACTTCAAAGGAAGAGAGAGGGTATAAAGAGTCAAAGTTAATGGATTTTGTTGTCATTTCAGAATAAATTTCATCCACATTTCTACTGATAAAGTAAAAACTAAGAATATAATCTCCAATCAAATATGATACACTATATTACAGATCCATAATATAAAAAAAGATACATTTTATGATTTAAACAAAACCATCTTGACATTACCTAGGTAAAACCACATTCAAAATGCAATTTCTGCTGAGTAAAATGGGCACTTTATTCAAAAAAATAAAGACAAATCAAATAAATCTTATTACTTTGAGTAGACTTGTCAGTGAATATAATAAAAAAGGATAATAATAATAATAATAATAATAATAATAATTATTATTATTATTATTATTATTATTATTATTATTATTATTATTATTATTATTGCTGTTGTTGTTTAATATGCCATGATTTTATTGTAACATTTTCTCTGTCAATAATTTCCTTGGTACCTTGGAAAAGGAAGAGGCATTGGATTAGATCATATCAGGATGTATATTCCAATCTAATTATTCTATGATAAACAGGATAATGTTGTAGGTAAGTGCAGGGAGAGGCTTGCTCTCTGGGGAAAGGATATCACCTTCACCTGAAAAGGTATAATTGTTTGCTCAGCACTGTCAAGTCAGCACCTAAAAAATTCCAGCTTCTTAAAATTTTTATCTTCCTGAAGACCCCCTTTATATATATATATATATATTAACGAGAGGACTGGATGCCTTATCTTCCACAGTTTGCAGAGTGGAAAGGTTTTGAAACATTTGGTGCCCTGAAATGTTTATGAAAGTGAGGAGAGGAAATATTCCTATCTCCAGATATTTGTGCCTCCTTTTGCCTTTAATGAGAAATAAATGTCATTACTGTCTTGGTGAAATTTCTGATGATAGTTCCATGTATAAATTATCCAGAAATATGTCAAAAGCCTCCCACTACTTTTAAATGAGTGGGTTCTGTCTATGTCCTAGAAGGACTGTAAGGTTTCACTTAGTGTTTAGACTCTATTCTAACACAATATATATTAATAGTTGGGGCAAATGCCATTTTTGAGGATGAAACCCTACACAACACTGCTGACTTTTATCTTGAATTCACAGAATTAAAGATGAAAGTGAGAGAGGAAGACAAAATCTCCATTAGCTTAAACAAGTCACCTACTGTCCATGAATTGTGCTTCTTACAAACACATTTCCTGGTGCAGCCTGGTTTTAAATGTGACAGTGGGCTGGGATACCTCAGTGCTGCTAACTGGCTTACAAGAACCAACACCGTGGAGCTAAAAAGATTAAGGGCAAAGTTTGATTTCTGACCTTTAATTAGATTTTTGCAATAAGACTTGGTGATATTTTTCAGCTTTCAATTCAATCTCTTCTGATTCTTGTCAGCTTATACTTATGTGTGATGCAGAAGAGGTCTGCAAGCCTGCAAATATAAAATTCTATTTATTAAAAACTGTTACATATAGTTTAAAAAAATATTAATGACAAATGTGATGTCAAAAATATAGAATGTTCTAAAATTTAAAAAAACAGTCAAAGGAAGAGGAATAGGAACATGTGAAGAAACTCCTTTTCAATTCTCCAGAATTCATCTCGTTTGCTTTCATTTACCAATATTACATTTACACAAAATGCATTATTTTGAACAAGCATTCACTGTCACTGGAGAATTGTTTTGAGCTTTCAGCAATAAAGTTTATGCTGAAAGCTTTATCTATGAAGTTAGAATTCTGTTTGCAATGTAACTTCATCAGAAAAGCACTAGCATCATAATTTGTAGTGATGTATTTGTAATACTAAGATTATTAAGTAAGCAGTAGAAATTCTAATCAAACACAGCAGCCACCTCTTGTCCATAGAACAGTTCCAGGGTTTCTTTGGAAACTGTGGGTACATCAGGTCAGTTATCTATTCCACCCAATTAGAGTAAGACTCTCTTCTGCACCATGCCCAAATCATCTTCTGTTAGGAGATTATTCCTCTTCTATGCAACAGCATACATTAAAGATGAAGTTGAGTATGTCTAGATGGAGCAGTGGAGTTCCATGAAAGCATACCAGTTTGAAGTAAGAAACTCCCTGAGCATTAGTATGCAATGCTAGTAAACCCTAAATATTCTGTATGGCTATATCTTTTTCTCTATCAAAGAACCCAGTCAAACTAGCAAAAAAAACCAACAACTCAATCCCAAACCAAAAAACATAACATTGAGAAGTTGTTATTATAGTGTTTTCTAACCTTTAGGGTTAAATGAAAGCATCTGTTAGTCTGTCTTTGTGTTTCTCTCCAAAGCCTGCATATTTTACGGAATGGAAGGCCCATTTCTTGCTCTATCTATGGTTTGAAACTTTCTTATCAGCCTGCTGCACTTATTTTTGCTTTGTTTCTTGGATCTCTGTCTGAGGAAATGAATTGCACCTTGAGTCTGTGCACAAAAAAATACAGCTTTCTTCTGAAGGCAGAAATCCTATACACCCATTTTTTACCTTGTTTCTTGGGTACAATCAGTACCAGTATTGCTGTCTTTGAACCATAAGATTATTCTGTGGTGTACTTCCAAACACCTCAGACAGTTATTTGAAGTGTAGGAACAGATGGACTTTTTGGACCCATCACATCTAAGAAGTGCCCTTTGTGTAAAGTCTGACAGTCTTGTTTTATTCCTGCCTGTGGAGCAGACCATATCATACAGTCCTCCACTGATATCACTGATATAAGGAATTTCACTTGCGAATGATGGTTTGGAAATATTCTCTCCTAAACAAAACCTTTGCATATTTCTCAGACTCAATTGATCAGCCATTCTGAAGGCAATCAGCTGAGTTTGGAATACACTCACAGCTTTGGCTTCTCTCTCCTCACCACCTTGCTCCAGGTAAATGTTGACTCAGTCCAGCCAAAGAAGACACAGATTGTGGGTTTTGGGTGTAAAACAAACCCGCTTCACAAAGGTGTACATGCACATACCTCGTGGGAAAATCTTCCTGTTCCCATGGGCCAGTGTGTCTAGCACAGCAAGAGATCTAGAACCTTTTATCTGTTTCAAAACATGGAGTCTGACAGTTATAGATTGCACACATACATGCCAAAAGGAATTTGCCTTCTATACATTAACAGAGTTGAACCCTTGTTAACACTCACTCTTTAAAGAAATTCTTGGAAGAAGATAGCATGCAGCTTTAAAAGAAAATTGTAAAGTGCTCACTGATGCTAGAGAAGATCTGGGTTTGCCAATACAATCCCTATTTTGGGGGACAAAAGCCTCTGAGTGAATAATTACTTTGGGAAAAGTTGTGCATAGTCAGCTCTGGATTTTAGAATGAAAGCAAAAGGGATTTTTTATGATTTTTGCACAAACCATTTCTCTATTTTGAAGTAATAGATTTTTGGAAACCCTTATTAAAATTTATTACTGAGTAGTAAAGAACCTTTGCTGGAAAAACACTTGGTATTAACTAGATAAAAGTTAATTAACATAAATATTGTGATTTTTTTTTAACAAGGAAAGTAAACATAAATATTTTAATTAGTCATATGCTAGAGGAAAAGCAGATTGGTCTTTCAGAGATCCCACATGAACTAGTGGGGGAATAGCTACCTATGGCACAAGAAAAGGGGAAACTAGAAATTCAAAAGGAACATAAACTGGGAACATGTTTTTAAATAATTATTATGGTAATCATTTTTGTTTGTGTAGTAATGAGCCAATTAGCATAAGATGGCATGGTCAGGGACCGTATGCCTTTCTCTCTGTTGTCTCACCCACCAAAAAGAGCATTTCCCATTGCATATGCATATGTGTTTGCACAGGCACATATCTTCATCTGTTTGACCAGGCCTGCACTGATTTAAAATATCAGGGCTGCAGTAGAATGCTAACATTGCAGCTAATCCCTCAGCTACTCACTTCAGACTGTAAATACATGTCAAAAGCACGAGACAAAACATACTAGGATATAAGTCCACAGAAGATGGAGAAAAAATATTATATTCTGCATACTCTTAGTCCTAGTCAGTGTTAAAAATTGCTAGTTTAAATAAGAGATTATATATATATGCCCTCCATTCCTGCACCAAGTTCAGCATTTATAGAGGTATGCATGACCTCACAAGGTGTGTGGAACTATAAAAAAAAAGGATTTTCTGTCTGTCTGATAATATTGTCTACAACTTAGGAAGCACTAGAAGCACACACTTTTTGTATTGTAGCTTGGTTTGCTCCTAGATCTATTCCCAGAACAGACTGGAGTGTGAGTGCTCCTGCAGTACATGTGGATCCAACCATGATACCAAAACTGAAGGAAACAAAATCTGGTTCTGATTCATCATTGAACATATGATGCTGATATTTATTACCTCAACCACTTTCTGGCACGTTGGGGCCACAGAGACAAGTCATTTTCAGAGAAAAAATTGCTTCAAAGGACTGAATATGCCAAAGCTGTTCTTAACCTTAGTTGCACACTATTTTTCACATTCACCTACAACATCAATATTACTGGTGCAGTTTTTAGTGTCTTTGAAAAACAGAAATGTAAAAACCATGTGTCTCTAATTTATGGGTGCACAATTAATTTCTTAGTGAGTTCCTTCCCTTTGAGAATGCCGTAAACAAGCTGTTCCTTCTTACTTGAACCTTGACCTTGTAGCAGCTTTAGGTTCTTGCCTTTCCTGTTCTGTAATGGTCCACTAAGTTACAAGGTTAGAAAGACAGGTGAAGAAGCATATAGATTTCTATTATAGACAGATAGTAACAGGTGATGGATTTGACCAGCAATTACAGGGAATTCCAGCAAATTAGTACTAAGTGAAGGTAGTATCCCAATCCCACAAAGTTAATTTCATTATTATGGAAGCATTTGTACTTCCAGCACTCAAACGGTACATCCTGTTGGATGTCTGCAGAAAGAACTCTTCATCTCTAGATGATTGATCAGGCTCCAAACCCTTAAGCGGTATTTCGCTAAAGCAAAGTATTTGCACTGACCTGAGGATTAAAACAAAAAGCCCAAATAACCCAACAAACCAACAAAAAAAAATCAACAAAAGATATTTCTGATAATGATACAGCCACACAAGCTAGAAACAGAGCAAATGAGTGCCTGATCATGTCCTTAGAGTAGAAAATCTTCAACTGATATGTGGCTCTTGCTTAGACCACATTGTTGTGCATATATGATAATAATTACTAAAATCATTGAACTCCAGCATCAGTAATGTCAGACATTGGTCATATGCACCAATATTTCTTATGAAATGCACAAACTACTGATTTTTATTAATATATGGTCTGATATCCAAGCATCACATTAGCTCTGGAGGCTAGCATGTTTTGACCACACTGATAAATTACCATTGCCATTCTTTCAGAGGGTGTTTCAGAGATGGTGTGGACAGGAGGCAGTGCTGTGAATGTTTGTATTTACACATGCAGCTTTTTTGTATACAATACCCAGTGGGTTCTCCAGGAACAGTGAGGAAGGTGAAGTGTAACTTCAGCATCACATACAGCTTCTGTAGTAAATCTCAGAGGATAAATATGCACATTGCCATTCAGAAAGATGAGAGCTAAAAATTATTGTATTTTAAGTGATATGCAAATTTAAATTTACTCTCCTTATGCAGACTGAAGTGCCAACTTTGTTTTCAATATTTAACAATTACCAGTCTCAATTAGATTCCTGGTTTCTTCCTACTGGGTAATTATAGATTAAGCATCAATTACTTTAGGACTTTAATTAAGAAATAACTAAACACCTTAGTTCTTACTTTTTCTTTTTTGCCTATGTGTTCACCTCTCTTTAAGTAAGGATATCTGGAAGAGTGCAAAAAAAATTTAGGAAGTGAAGAACAATCCAGGACATCAACTGCAGGACTTCCATGAAGCTTTGCTGCATGTAAATTCATCGTATTACAGAGAAAAAGGGAATAACTTACTGATTGCAAGTAACAGAGTGGTTGTGCTTGTGCCAGAATGGAGTCATATATAGCTGCAGTTGTTCTTGGAGTCATAACAGGGAGAAATAATGACCAGAGTTAATGAAATGTGACTTTTTTCTCCAGTAGGCCTTGTGGTGACACTATGGTCAAACAGTAGTTATTGCTAATGTGGATTACTTAAGCTTCAACACAACTAAGGAATCCTTTTGTGTAGATGCCACTGTTTGATTTTAGTGTTCTGTTTATGTTGCAGCTTAGGAATGGTACAGTTAGTGCTCCCACCAAGAAAATAACCACATGTTGTTTCCCCCTCTCCCCCTGTAGTGGGATGGAGAGGACAACTGGAGGCACAAAAGGTAAAGATTGTGGGTTGAGGTAAGAACACACCTGAACCACAAGCCCATCTGTAATGTTGCATCACCTCCCTGACGACCTGAGGTGTCAGAGGCTGACCAAGACAGAAATAATTCACCCTTATTTTGCCAGTCCACATCCACCTTTGCCAGTCCAGATCCACCAGAGACACTTTAATCCTGGCAGCCCAGTCCAAATGCCTGTTGCTATGATGTTCTTCTGTAGCCCATTTTTCTTCCGTGCCACTTGATGGAGAGGTTTTCAATCTGACTGCAATCTGGACTGTGCACCCTCCAAAAAGGTACAGCAGCTGGGAAAGCAACACTGGGAAAGAATGTCCTTCTTGCTAGTTGGTGGGGACAGCTGTTTTGTTGACCACATTCATTGGAATCTGACTATGTTCATCTGGCCATTTTACTCCTAAAAATCGAATTACCTTCACAAGTTCCTTTGGCCTTTGTTTTGTGGCAATGCTGGCTCCCATTAAAACTTTCCAAACCATGCTGACTCTTGCCTGCAGTGGCATGGAGAGAATCAGAGGCACAAAAGATAAAGGTCATGGCTTGAGATAAGAACTATTTGCTGGGAACAGCAATGAGATAAGAAAACAAACAGTAACAACAATAATATTAATAGCAGAAGACTACAAAAGAGATAGAGTGATTCACGTGCAAAATGCTCACTGCAGAGCCCTACCCCAACATGACCACTGCTATGCTACCCTGACTGTAAGAGATTCCTTTCTTTCCACCTCTGACAATGATGTGAGGTGGTATAGAATAACCTCCATGTCCTATCCATGGCCTTTCCTGGCTACTGTAACCAAGACATTATCCTAATGAAGTATGGTGAGGATGGCAGCAGGGTGAGTAGAACAAATGACTCTGTATAATTAAGATGATCTGGCTGAAATATTAGGGATGACAAAACATCACAGATAGTAATTCAGATCTTAGTTCAGCCCCAGACTTCCTATAATCTTCAAATTGGACTTGACATTCTCTTTCTGTCCTCAGTGCTAAGAGGCAGTGCGATAGGACTCTATTTCTTCCTCTCCTCTTATTCAAAGAAATTATGCTTGTGGGATTTCTAAGCTCAGGGGAGCTCTGCCTCTGAGGAGGGAAAAATGATTCCATAGGGAATTTTTTCTCTCCCACAAGTACTGTTTTAAGCAATATTCACCAGGATACAGGAAGCAAAATTGCCGCAGCTTGCTTCTCGTAGAGTTTATTAGGCAGCTTCTCATTCTACCATTAATTTTCATCTCTTACTCCTGATTTTTTACCCAAGTCACTAATTTGATATTGTCAATTTCAGATCTGTGCAAAAAGCATCATGCAGAGAAGATCTCTCTTCTAAATTTACATGATATGTGAGTTGATGTTGCATTCTGTTTCCCAGGTGCCAGAAAACAGCAGACCTCAGTAAACAAATATGGTATCTCTGCATCAGACTTACTTTTTAAGAACCTTCAGGTTTAACAACAATAGATAATTTCAGGCAAACTATCACTCAAAATGTATGGGTTTGGACCAGGCAAAATAAATTTTAAAAAAGATGGAATTAAAAGAACTCTGAGGAAAACTAATTTAAAGCCTTTGCATTTAAAATATTGTTGTACCTAGCTGGTATATTGAAGCAATGCTGAGCTCCATGTCTCTCTTGGACCAAGGAACCCAGAACTGCACACAACACTCCAGAAGTACCTCACCAGGGACAGGATTCCTTGACCTGCTGTTAATGCTCTTGCCAATGCATCCCAGGATACCATTGGTCTTCCTGACCACTGGGCCACGTCGCTGGATTGTGGACATCTTGTTGTCCACCCAGACCCTCAGGTCCTTCATTGCAGAGCTGATCTCCAGCAGGTCAGCCCCCAGCCCCTGCTGGTGCATGGGCTAAATCTGTGTGAAGGGAGGGAGGGAAGAAGGTGATCTTAACAACAAAGACAAACATCCTGTGTTTTAATAATTTGTCAGAAAATGCCCTTCTCTGAGTGCTTGTCAGCATTATTTGTTATCTTTGAATTTGTGCTATTATTTTTTTTCAAGTACAATATTAATCTATAAAAGCATTAGTGTGACACTCATATTTTTGCACATATTTTATAGTTCAAAAATATCACTGCTTTGTTTTAGGACAGCTTCAGTAGAGAAATGCACTTAATGAAATGCACACATGATAGCTTCATGTGTTCATGAAGCTCATTCTGGATATTTTATTCTCAATTAGGTAAGTTCCTGAAAAACTAGATCTCAGCTGGCCTTGATCCAAGTGGGATTTTATACAAATTGATCTTCTGATGTCCCTTTCTACCTAACTTTCTTATCTGCTTTTGGGGAGCAGGCTAATTATTAGGAGGATACAAATTCAAAAAAAAAATTAAAACCATTATCTGGTATTCAGTTTCACTCAAAAATGTCCAAGATCACCCCCATTTTGAGAAAGAGGTACCAGAACTGTGTTTAATAACTGAAGTGCCTTAGAAGACTGAACACTCAGGTAGAAGTCAAAATTTAGTACTAGGGACACTCCCTTCATAGATTGACAGCTTTTTTAGAAAGAATATGAAGTTTCTAAAGATTAAGACTGATATACGATAAATAGATTTAACTTAATGATGGTACTCATCATTCAGTACTGTTATTAATGAAGCAGCTTTATTAATTTGAACATGGACATAAGAGCATAACTTGTGGCATTTCCTTGTGGGAGAAAAAAGAAAAGACAGGCAGAAGGTTTATTCAGGAAACCATGGGGAAAAACCAAAGATCTAGTGAGACTGGAGATTCACTAAGGAATTTCCTTTTTCCTACTAATTCATCAGTGTCTAACTAGATTTGAAAGTGTATTTTAATTATACCTTGCAATCCAAGAATGACTTCTGCAGGACACACAAGAAATTGCAAAATTCTTCTTCCCTGCAGGCAAGATACATTTCCTATATGCTACCGTTTTCTTTTATCTGTAGTGGTGGAGGAAAGGAAATGCTACTATGTCCAAGTAAAAACACCTGTTACAATAATATGTATTTGATAATAGATATAGTATTGCCTCAAGAAACAGAAAATGTAGTCTGAACTTGTGTTGAAGCCACATGACACTGAAAAAAAGAGGTAATTGAAAGATTAAGGAAAATATTGTAGTTTTACAAAGCCATTTCCTTTTGACTTAAGCATTTGCCTCCTGAGATTTGTGTTTCAGTTTGTATTATTGATAGTCATGTTACAGTTTTATTTTTAAGTTAAAATATGAGAATGAAAGTGAATTTATCTTTTACATACTGAAGCATTTATAGCCCAGAGAAGTTTAATCATGTTCAATGCTCAATCTACCTCAATGACGACTATCTTGGTCCAGCTACTTTTAGAGCAAGGAAGCAAGATTACATGAAACTCATTAGGGACACATAATCCTTAAGCATTTTGGAAGTACAGAAAAGGCTCCCACACTCCCAGGTAACTTTGCTGAACATAAGAGGGTGAAAATACTGAGTCTAATCAATTCTTTTTCATCCTTACCCAGGAAATATCAGAAGCAAATAATAATTTCAGTCTTCTTTCTCAAACAGTAATCAACAAGAAAAGAAGGGCAACATTTTTTCATCTGTCTAGCCTG
The DNA here is from genome assembly GCF_023055355.1 of Agelaius tricolor. Lineage (NCBI taxonomy): Eukaryota > Metazoa > Chordata > Aves > Passeriformes > Icteridae > Agelaius > Agelaius tricolor. The sequence goes on from NW_027269287.1 coordinate 9,211,276, forward strand.
GGAAATTTAACATCAGCACTGGCAAGGCAGTACAAGCAGGAGTATGAACAATTCTGACAGAGAAATCAATGTTTCTGATAGATTAACCTGTGGTTGATAATCAGACTCTGCTTGTTCTTCCTTAGACCTGTATAAACTCAGGAGAGAGGCAGGCAGGAAGGTATGTGTAGGTACTGAAGTTCACTTCATGCCAGTCAGAAGTCCTTCAACTTGTGTAATTTGAGACAGATTAAGAAAAGATATACCAGATTTTTGCAGAGTCAAAAGCAAATTTAAGGTTCCAAATCCTGATTCTGTTTGGGTTTTTGCTTAATCCAAAATCCTCTTCTTCTAACATATCTTACCTATGTAACATATGATTAATTGAGCATTTTCTATGTCTGTCTCAAAGTTATAAATTCTTTCACACCTGCATTATTTAAATAGAAAAGTAAAATTATTATTCTTCTCCTTTTTACTTTTCTTTTAATTTTTTGTTTGTTTTTAAATAGTACAACCATCCATTTATTCAACACTGAAAAATTCATTATATTGCTAATTCAGAAGAACTGCCCTTCTGTTGCCAGGTAGGCAGGGAGGGACTCTGTCAGTGCAAATGCATTTTGCATCAGCATGTCATCAGAGAATTCAGCAGAGGCAAGAAGCAATCTATTTTAAGTGTCCATGAATACCTATGGCAAAACATATGGCACTTCTGAATACCAAATGAAATCCTTATGATCAGTGATACTCTAATGAATGCCAAATGAATGTGCAATGAGAGGACCCTAAGCATTGTTTTGATCAATTATGTCACAATGCTGTGGGTGTATAACTACAGAATTCGTAGGCTAGAAAGTCTCCCTGACTTTTAACTATATAATTAACATGCACATAATTTTTTTGCAATGTAAAACTGTTGCAGGAAGTACTATGTGTTTGACAGCTATTCATACCAGAGTGCAATTCCTAAAATCTTATCACTTGCTTGGGAAATGTAATCCTTTAAAATAAAGGAAGAAATGGCATGAATATATTAGTAGTGTATGTTTTTTCCATGAGAAGGTGCAAAATTTTCCATGGGATATTAGATACTAGGAATGAAGGAAGAGATCTGGGGAGACATAGTGATTTATATGAATGAAATAATAAATGCTGTGTTAGTTCATATCTGTGCCACCTCCCAAGTTCAAGAGCAATTGCTGATCCTTCTTTAAGTCATTGGAATGCTCTTCCTTTTTTGTTCTTCAGCACAATATCCATTAACATTCTTTTTTCTCATTCTAGCCTATGCTTGTGCCAGATCAAAATCATAACTTTTCTAAAAATCTTTTCATATTAACTCATATTAAATAAATTTTCCATCATACCACTAGAAGAGCAAGATACAATTGAGGAAACCAAATGCATAAATGAATTAAATAACGCACATAAAAGTGAATATCTCATATCCAAATTGTCTGATCTAACTTTTCATCTTGTCTTAAACTTCCCTTATTTTTTATAAACTAGTTCTCTAAACATGTACACAGGGAAGTAGCACACAAAGATCCCTAAACTAATTCTGCAATTTATCAAAATCAGTCAGTCAAAGTGTTACAGCCCCCAATTATACATTGCTTCAGTAACTAACTCTGTTCTTCACAAATTAGACACATATTTCAACTACTGTCTTTTAATTAAGCTTTTAAAGGAATGTCTTTGTTTTGATTCACTATTTCCTTGGCAATGTTGATCTTCAGCCCTTCCTTCTGTGTACAAAAGCTTGCAAGTTTGAGGAGGTAAATTAATAGCCCATTGCACTGAGGAATTTACTTCCCTCCATTTCTTACTGTTATTTGTAAATTTGAAAATCTACAATGGAAATCCAAAAATTCTTCTTTCATGTTTACTACAACTAAGTATCTAAAAAAAGCCAAAATGAAACAAAAAAACCCAACCCAAACACATCAAAACTTACTTTCTGAAAAGTGGTGTTCTGAATCATGTGAGTTTTGTAATTTTCTTCTTGCTTTTGAAAATCATAAAATAGAGGTTTTCCTGAAGTTACACACCGGATGGAATTTTTTAGTTCTTACCTGTATTAAGGACACAAAATTGTAATGAAATAGCCTTTCAATATAGTCTCTTCAGGAGCTTTCAGTACTGCTCACTTGCATGCACCTTTGCTAAGACATTGGTATTTAAAATTAAAATCCTTGGCTTTTCATATACAATGTCACCTGAAGTTCTTTAATAGGTTGCTTTTAAAATGAAAGAAGATGAAAGAAAGAAGAAGAAGGGAAAGGCTGAACTGACAGATTCCCTCATGCCCAGGAGCAATAAAACTTGCTTCCACAGAAAGACACTGATCATCTACTGTTTTCCACCAGTTTTGCCATCAGGCAGCCACTCCACTTTTGCAGTCATTGCAATCCCATCTATGATCTCTGCAGGACATGGGTCAGGCCATAAGCACTCAAATTACATTCCTATATTTTCCCTGAGTTGTAGGCAGCTATGATGGGTTGAAAGCACCTGCTTGCTACTCACAAAGGCTGTAATGTAGCTGCATTAGCAATTACCTCCTTTAGTTTACTCAATCCCTCTATTCACCAGGTGCATCAAAGAATCACTCCCTCACTGGGTCAGTGCAAAAAATATAGATGAATTATGCTAATCATGCACTCGAGGCAAGAAATGCAGAAAACATCTGCCTCTTCCATTTCTCTGGTCAATTCCATTCCATCTACACTTCTTACCTCTGTGTCTTCCCAGTGAGCCTGATTTAACACAGAGCCAGCATTTGGAGACCAATTCCAATATTTTCTCTGGTTGTTCAGGGCTGTCAAACCATGTTAAGAAGCATCACTTCTTTTAACTACTGAGTCTGTATTTAACTTGTTAATTTTTCAACTTCAACTCCAGAAACTTCTTTTCGAAGCATTTCCGCACTCTGTTACTTTTCTACGTCATCTGTTGTATGAGAGCTCAAAAATCAGAAATTTTCTACAGTCTTCTTTTTCTTTCTTAGGTAGCTTATATTTCCCTCTTAGTAACCTACAAAACTTATGAGGGTTTTTTTTCTGCAAGGTTCACATATAACAGTCTCTGTGTAACTACATTTTCCTTTTTTTTCTGAAGATAGTCAGGTTGCATATGCAACTCACTTCACAAAATACAGCATTTCTTCAAAATTTAAGGCATAGAAAAAGGTATTATGTGTATAAGAATTTGTTCTGATGAGGTTTTTTTCTTGTATGGTTCTTAATTTGTTTAGCATTTTCAACAGAGTTCCACAGCAGAAGATTGTTTCCAGAAATCCTTTTGTTGCAAAGTTTTGTGACCAAATAACAACATCTGTTAAAAACTATAAGGTTTTTTCCTTTCAGTGTTAGAAGGAAACATATAGTATATTCAACAAATATAAGATTTGCTGTGCACTGAAATGTGGACAGATTTTCTAATTGCCACAGTTTGAAGGTCAATATTGGAGACTCTGCTCTATTGTGGCTGTACTAGCAAAAGCATTCAACTTCTCTTTTCTGGCTGGATTTCCCAGTTTTGTGAAGTCTCACTAAAAACCTACACAATGAACAGTGTGTTTCCACCTGTTTCAGTATTTGCATGTTGTAAATGTTCTCTGGGTATTAAAGTCTGGGAAACATAGAGTAACTTGAATTCAAGCACAGCAAAAATAAAACCAGGTCTATGCTACAGATGCTCTCTTTCATTTCCATGTTTTACTCAAAACCCACTCCTTTTTTAGATATAAATAACACTGACAGAGAAATGCCAGTCTGTCACACACACAGCAACACAAAAACTAGGCATCTTGCCATTACTACTATGTCTTTTTTTGCCAGAGCATTGTCCAGAATAGATATTTGAAAATATATAATATTACATTAGCTTAAAAAAAATGCCAAAAATATTTAAAAAAAAAAGACCTAATTATTTTATCATTGGACTATGTATTCTCTCAATTAATTAACCAGTAAAAAATATAACAGTTAAAGTATTGCACTCATTTTATTGGTGTTTGTTAGGATAAAATATTTGCAGATTTTGAATCAACTGACCTTCTTTAACCCTGCTACCCTGCTAAGCCAGGAACAAAGTGACGAATCAAGGTCGTTTATCAGCCTATGTTAACTAGAATGTCAATTACTCTTTCGCTGTGCCACAAAGCAGTCACAGAGAGTTAGTGCACAGGCTCAGATGTGGGTGTATAAAGAGGGACAGCCTCAAGATATATTCATTCTGCTGCCTTTCTAACCTGCTTGGTAGTCAATATGCTATTCAGGTTTTGATTCACTTTTCAGGTTTTCAATAGTTAATTCAAACACACTCCTTTGTATTTCCTTTTTAATTGGATTATTTCCTAAACATCATTTGAGGAATTTTGTGTAGTCAAAATACAGTTCTTTGCTTTTTTCAGAATCACAGAACCACAGAATAGTTGAGGCTGTAAGGGTCCCTCTGAAATCATCTTGTCCTACTATCTGCTGCTTAAAGAGGATCACCTGAAGTAAACAGAAGGACCATGTCCAGACAGCTTTTGAATACACCCAGGGACAGAGATTCCACACCTTCTGTGAATAACTTGTGCCAGTGTTCAGTCATCGCACTGAAAAAGTGAAAAAGTGTTTCCTTCAGTTTTTCCTCACGTGGGAAATATTCCCGCCCCTTTAACACCATAGTGGTCCTTCACTGGGCTTTCTCTGGTAGCTGCATATCCTCTTTGTGCTGAGAAATCCAGAATTGAATGCAGTATGCCAGGTGGGCTCTCACTTCTCCCTCCATTCAATCATTATCATTAACTGTTTTAATTACACAAAAGTTAATTACACAGGACCCTCCGCCTTCAAGTTCTGTATTCTACTCATTGTGTAACTATGGCTAAATCAAAACTGTCAATATTTCTATTGAAAAATGGTTGGGACTTTAGTATATGATATTCTGAAGAGTATGTCACCAGGTTAATCTGCACAATGCAAAATAGACAGAATACCAGAAAGAGAATGATTACAGGGATCTAGGCCACAGGGGCAAGGTGTGAACAAGCGGCAACAGGCAGCAACAGTCTAGCACGTAGCTGCAGAGGGAAAATCAGTGGGAATAATCTGGAAGCATACCATGCGCAAGAACCATAGAGCTTTTTGTTCTGTAGACTAATTGTACATGAGATATAAAATGCACTGTGGCAATGATGAATAGGCAAAATATCCTCTTCTGAGCATCTTTTTAGAGTAAGGTTGAGAAATGGTGTCATTGACTTCAGTGACAGTGATGTTATTTTGACATTTTCCACACCTCAAGCAAGGGGCAGGACCGGTAGCATTGTGAGGTTAGTGGCAAGACAAAAAAACAAGTTGTCATAGTTTAGGAATGGTATTCTCTAATTTAGTGTTCCCACTGAAAACACTCCAGACTTCATGCCATTTACCCACTCTCCACCCAACTACTCCTATGCCACGATAGAGAGCAGAATTGGGTGCACAAAAGGTAAAGACCATGAATGAAGAACACTCTACTTGAAGCAGCAGTGAAATAACGAAAGAGCAGCAGCAATATTAATAATGAGTGTCCAAGATATACAGTTGATTCACACGTGACTGCTCTCCATGCAGAACCCAGCCCTATCTGCCCACACACTGGAACTAACCAGGAAAAGAAGCAACCCCCATGTGTGGGGTGTGGTGGTACAGAAAAACTCCTGGATCCTGGACATGCTCCTCCTGCCTGCTGCAGAAGTGAGTCCTGTCCTTGTTGGAACAAGGACAAATACATGTTAGAGCTCATGACTGACTCCTCTAATCAATTCCAATCATTTAAACTCTCTGTTTGGTTCACAGTAAAGAGATTTTTTTTTCTGAAATACCCTTCTAGAACATTCTAAATAGCTTGAAGCATCAAATATGAAATTAATTCCCTCTTATTTTATTTAAAGTTGTAGTCACATAAATATAGCCCCAGGTATTGCCCCAGGCTAGAAAATTTTGAATTCTGAGCTCAAGTTGCCCTGTGAATGTCAAGAAAATGACCTAAAAACTGACCTATTGACAAACAATTTTTTTCTAGATCAATTCAATCTTTAAACATTACCAGGAGTTGATGAAGGATTTATTGTAGAGGACCTGAGATGTTACAATTTAGTTCTCACAGTGTCCTTTAAGGCTCTGATTTTTTACCTCCAATCCCAAACAGCTAATGACTTGCTAGACAACCACACCTACATCTACAATATTTATTGGAAACTGAGAGAGTCAGAAAAATTATTTTGCATGTTACCACCTTGCTCCAAAACATGCCACACTGCATTAAAACCTGCTGTCTAGGTATAAAGTTCTTTACAGAGAACTGGAGACTTTTTCTATTACTTTGTAAACTTTCTGTTCTAAGCTGGGCTAGTGGAAACACACTCCTTTAGTCATGGTGGTGAGAGGTAAAGACATGCACTTGTTGAGGCAACTGACATTTCTGACCAGGAACCCTTGGCTTAGTACTGGAGTTATATAAAATGTGTGACTTGAGGCATAGCACAGAAAGACATAAAAAGTCTGTTGTGGGTCACTTCCACCCACATCTAGTCACCAAGAATGTATTATTACAGCTAGTTTTATATCTGTATGTATTAAGGTAATCAGTTAATAGCTTTCATGGGTCTATTTTCTCTGTCTAAGTACCCACTTCATTCTGAGGGAGCAGGTAGCTGCTAAATTAGAATATGTGAAGTGTCTCCCAGGAAATTTAAATTGTTTTTGCTACCCAGACACAATCACCCCATTTTAGCCCTCCCTTCAGTGTTCACTGACCTCAATAAAGAGTACACAGCCATTTATGGACCCCCGCAGGCCCTGTTTAAACTTTACAGTGCTACTCAGATACTTGGTCCAAGTTTATGCTCCAGGTCAATCTCATCACTATGTCTGGATAAAATCTAGGTTTTGTACAGCCTAGCTCTCTTGAGAGGCTTGATTTTCTTTAAGGGGAAAAAAATCCCAAAAACTTGACAGAGATGAGCTAGTAGAATGATATTTTGAATTATGGGCTAGCTCCCATTTTGGACTATTAGGAATACAGACAGCTGAGAACCACCTCAGAATGTGACCATGAAGTATGGGCTATATTGGGAAGACTATGGGTGAAGTCCAGTTTAATCAAAACCAAAATTTTTGAAGAAGAACAGAATATGGCTAAAGAAAGAATTTGAATTTGTCTGATACATTTGCAAAAGTAACTTCAAAATTTTAATATTACAGTGCATTTTGAAATACCTGAAATAAGAAGCAGATAATAAGGTCATTGGTTTGCACTTGTGACATCTTCAGGGAATACTCACTAGGTTTTTTTAGAAATGTTATTTTCACTTGATGTTTCTTCTGCATGTTTTAAAATGATACTTTTGTTTCAGACACATAATTTCTCATTACATTCTCTAACTGTAACATGTACAAATGTATCAGGAGTAAAATTCTGTGAAATGGCATTGAAATAATGTATATGCTCTATAAATATAAGATAAAAATAATATTTTTATCAGAGGTTTATTAGATTTTTCAGCAATGTGAATAAGAATTAGCTCTTATTAAATTACTTGATAGTAATAACACACTATCTATATAAAATTCAGCTGAAATGACCAAGGACTGTCTGCAGAAGTGCTAAATAAAGCAAACAGTAGGTAAAAACCCATGACAAACTAACCTTTGAATTAGTTTTTATTGTGCTATACTCTCTGGATGACATATTTTCATCACTAGTATCTTTTCATTTGCATTCTTTGTGCAGAAACACGTACATTTTAAGAAAAGGTAGAAGGACACATATGTACCATCTCTTTTTCCCTTATAATTGCAAATGTATTCCAGATGTAATTTTTCAATAGGATAATTTTAAACTATTTGTAATATTTTTAACTGAAGAAAAAATATCAGTCTCCCAAATTCTATCTAGACTGCCTAAGATTTTGAAGGAAAAGGAGACCTCTAGATAGTGATACTGCAAAAGAAAATAAGAAGTTTCTCACTTTTTTTGGGAGAAAGAGACTTGAATCTGTTCTGTCCAGGAGACAAGCCCAGGTATTCACTGCCCACATCCCCTGCTCTGTGGACAGTGAATACCTGGGCTTGTCTCCTGGAGTCAGGAGTCAGGAGCCTGATGTTCATGGCAAGGTGTATGACACCGCATTCTTAGCACATTCTTTGTGCCCCTCAAGAGGTGGCCTTCTCTGGCAGGGCTGAATTTATCTGGGTCACTGGTTTTTATGCTGGTTTGGAGCTGACTTTAAGACACCTAGCTTTCCCCAGCCAAAAAAAAGGTTTGCAGGGATTTTTAGACTGCAATCTAGGAAATCCAGTGCCCCAGATTAATGCATTTCAACACTTATCATCCTTACTGCTGTTCTGGATTTTGCCATGAAGTCTTTTCTTCTCTGGAAATCTGTGAGCTGACTTCTGATTTAATGTGTTTTCAAATATTTCATGAGTAAATCGTTTTCCTAGTCAATAGCAGAAGATCCTTAAAGTACACAGGGTGGCTGCTGGGAATGAATTCTGCATATATGACTTTGGTCTCACGGAGACCTGGAGTAAACTTTAAAGACTGAAGTGTCTCACTGGACATCTTGAAAATTTCCATCATATATTTACCCCACCAATGATCATAGGTTGTATCTCAAATAAACATCAATCAAATAAACAGTAGCATTCTTATTCCTTACACAGTAATTATTAATTATAGTTTTGTCAGAATATTGCAGCTCCCTTAAATCTTAGAGGAAATTGGTTATAGGAAACTGTTTCAAAATCAATGCACTTCAGTTGTGATGATTGTATGATTTTTTTTTCTTTTTTCATCTTTATAATTTCTTACTATATCCCATAAGGTAATAATTAAAACTTGAAAGCTTTAAAAGAGAAAATTACTTCCTTAAAAGACACAGATCAGTTTAGCCAAGCGCTTTGGGCTCTGGCTGCCTCATTCTTCTCCACCCTGTTTTTGCCTCAAGCCTTCCATCTGAAAGCCTGTTCTTCCTCAAGACCAGCTATTCTTATCAGCCAGTCTTAAAAGAAAATTCTCATCTGAAATAAGGAAGGGAGGAGTCTAATTCAGTAGGGCAAGTAAAATTTGCATTTACATTGCCAGAATTTTTACTCTGCATTAGATGGACTCTTCTATTTTTAATTTATTATCACAACAACATTGTAATAAATTGCTATGACATTGGTCAAACTATTAGAATACAATTTTCTTTGGTTTCTACTGGTGTAGATCTTTAGTCAATGATTTCAGTATTCAAACTCTCTGATACCTGAATAGTTCCACTGAGTTTAGTTATGCTGTGTACATGTGAGAAACCATTCTCATACATAAATGTCTACAAGATGGGGGGCCTGAATTTTAAATGCAGAAGATCAAAGAGAATGTAATTAACAAAGAAGACATTCCCATGAGCTGCCTAACAATTCCTATGAAGTACTGAGTATCCTCTACAATCATTAGCTTCATTAAAATCTGAAGATAAGTGACATGAAGCAAGATTAATGCTCAAAATTCCAGCTAACCTACGTTTCTTTTTGACAGCAACAACAAGGAGGTCTGGTGAGGCTGGATCTAGAATACTGTGTCCAGTTTTGGGCTCCCAAGACAGAAACATGGAGTTCCTGGAGTGGGTCCAGTGAAGGGCAACCAAGATGATGAGGGGACTGGAGCATCTCTCTTAGGAGGAAAGGCAGAGGGAGTTCAACCCTCAAGGGAGGGCATTGAGAGGATGGGCCAGGCTCTGCTGAGTGGTGCCAAGCAAGTAGACAAGAGGCAACAGGCAGAAACTGATGCACAAGGAAGAGCTTCTGTACTGTGTGTGTAACTGTGAACTGGAACAGGTCACCCAGAGAGGCTGTGGAAACTCCTTCAGTGGAGATATTCAAGGACCATCTGGATGCCATCATGAGCAGTGTGCACTAGGAAGATCTTTCTTGAGCAAGGATGCAATTAGCCCACCAGAAATCCCTTCCAACATTAACAATTCAGTGATTCTGTGACACAGTCTGTTCAGTTCAAAATTTGTGTGAAGCCCAAATCTGATTTTATTGCTTTACAATTAGTCGTATGATTGATTCCAAAGGTCAGTCAAAATATAATTATTTAATAATTGTGTGTAGTGTATCATTCTAAAGTTAGTTTTCATATAGAGATATTCCAAAGACAGTTTTGGAAGACTAATAATTTTTAAAATTTAAAGAAACGTGCTTGCATATATATTTTAGGGAAGGAAATATTATAAAAGTCTGGATATACTTGCATATATGTTCATGTATATTTTTCTATGTGTGTGCAATTAGTTAAATAGAGACATACTATTTTCTTTCACCTCTCTTCATATATAACTAAATATAGTAGTGCACTTATATAGTAGTGATAGTTTCATGAATCTAATATGTGTCCATGTCTTGGTTCTCTTCAAAATGAAAGGGCTACTACCTAGGCTAAAATCAGATTCTTAAAGTCTACCTACTTCCATTTCTAGTCACCCACAACATAACAATGGATCTATTTACTACACCTGTTTTGCATGCAAACAAAATCCTGTGGGAACAGGCTAACTCAGAAAATATTACCTCCAAATTACAGAAATTATCCTTATTTTCTGTTATTGCTATTACTTACACAGACGTCAATGTTTTTTAAATGGCTTTAAATGGTTGAAGAGAGATTCTGACATTTAATAGCTGACATAATTGAATACTTAACATTAGAATCCCCACACACCTACCCCCTGCTCTACCCCCATACTAACACAGATTATGAAAGCAGGAAAATGAAAAAGAGAATATTAATAATAATATTACATTTTAAAAACTGTGGCTAGTGAAAATCTAGGAACAAGAGATGTACATGGTGCTGCTGGCTTAAAAAATTACCAATCTCTATCTTCTATAGATATCAGGTACAAGGTAATTTCAAAGTTGAAATGTGCATATAAAGAGAAAGAAAATCAACTCTCCTCATAAATTAAGAAATACAATTTAAACTAAGCATGGACTTAAACTCTTCAACTCAACTTCTATGAATCTGTGCTTCATAGATTGTAGCAGAAATTATGAATTATGCAAGAACAAATAGTACGGTGCTGTCACATATTCGCCTCAGCAGCAATATTTTGATTGCTTGACTAATCAGAAGCTCTTTAAGTCTTGCTCTATAATAATATAAACATTTGGAGAAGTACCACAGGGATATAATCCAGTTAAGGTAATGCCCTTTCTATTTCTCAGGAAAATGTGGGTGATTTTTGACCACCACATATCTTAATAGTAAGATATATCACACAGTAAGATATATTACTCAATCTAAATATCTAGGGTCTAATATGAGTTCAAATAAGTTCAAATTTCCTGCTATGTTTGCTGTTACTCAGCCTCATATATATTACATTAATTATTTACAGATATCTGGAGGAACTTGCTTTTTTATCTAGAGAAATAAATTTTCTGAGTTTATAGTGAGCTCAAAGACAACATATGAGACATGACAAAGGAGACAGGTGGTGTATGGCACTATGCCAGTAGTGAGGAGTTGCATCTCATTAGTTTGCAGGTAGCTTTAATCAAATCATATACACAGTGCAGAATAGTCTGGAACACTCTCAAAGAGGGACTGCTCTGAAAAATACATGAGATAGAGTACAGGTCTCTTGAGGGGTGCTTTTTTTCTTTGATCAAATGTTCTTATATATTTCTCAAAATACTGTAATTTTATCCACTTTGAAACATACTCTGTTCTGAACAACAACATTTTTATTTTTAGGAAAACAAATAATGAAAATAATTGTGCAAACACAATGCAGGAAAAGACATCAGGTGTTAAGCCTAAGGTTGTGGAAGAGATCTTCCCCTTAGCTCAGTATTCTCCTGCACAAAAATTCTATTCCAGAGCCTTCTCACTCAGAGTCATGAGCCAGGAGTCTTGTGGGTAGGTGGCTTATCTCATCCTGTGAGTGGCCTGACATTTCATGTACTCTGCACAATGAAAAGCCCTTGCATATTTGGTAGGCTTATGTAGGTAGAAGAAGTGATAACTCTAGTTGAAAGGTCGTTGTACAACATTTAGAGACTTTTATCTTGGGGATTCAGGAACCTTCATTACCCTTGCTAACAGCCTAAAGGCATGTTTTCATCCTGGATGTTGAGAAACAGCCTGGCAGAGAGACCATGAGTTTATTCATACACATTTGCTGATCTGACTTTGATATCTAAGACAAAGTCCCACTCTTGATTATTTAAACTGTGCTATAAATACATGCAAGGAAACTATTCACTCTGTCTCTGCATTGTGCTTCTGCTTTTAAAGTCAAATGTCACAATCCCTAAATGTAGTCATAGAATGGCACACTTTGGCTTTATTTGCAGGAAATGTTATGTTTTATTTTAATTAATGGTTAAAGATTTATGAAACCAACAGTTTAAATAGAGCAGCCTGGAGCTTGGTTTTGGATCTTGAGATTTGAAAGCTGAATCATACTGAAAAACTCCCACTGTGATTTACATGTTTTGTAGAGAGTGAATTTTATAACAAAGCAGAAAATCATTTATTTTTGGCATAGTTCTAGTAAAGTGGAGTTATTGTAACAAAATTCCCTAGCTGTCATGTATTCCCCATTCATGACTGATGATGGCTAAGTTGATTGCTTATGAATTTCTCTTTTTTTGGCCCAGAGGGATTTGAGTCAGAAGGGAGCCTCTGAAAAAAAAAAAAAAAAACACATTTCCCCTTTCACTTGCAGCAGCACCCCTGGAGATCTTCTGTGTTACAGTAACTTGGTCTAGAAGGGAAAGAGTTGGAGCAATGTTCCTTCAGCTTTGCAGACAGAGACCCCATGGATATAATTTGATTTACAATTAGCATCTGCAATGTTCAGGCACCCAGTGCAATTCCATCCTACTAACAGTCTGCTCTGACTTTTAAATTCACTTCAAGTCAACCATCTTCTTTCTTCCACACATTCTGTTTTAATGAAAATGCTTTAATTTTTGTGCACAATACACAAATGCCACTAAGGAACAGTCTTGGATTAAATGATAAATTCAATCCACTTGAAAAAAAAAAAAAAAGAAAACAGTGCCACTATCACACTAATTCCAGATCTGACACAGTGTTAAATGAGAGCTTTAGAGATAATGTTGACATTCAGGGGCAAATTCAGACCTTATTAAATGGGAGCAATTGAGGTCATAGTTTTGTCCTTAGGACTATACTGTATCCAAAGCTCACAGGGATTTTAATAAAGTTACAGATATAAATTGAGCAAATTTGTACAAACCAAATACATCTTAAATGAAGACCATGTGGTTTAAGTTCTGTTCTTTCTCTAAAATAAAGATCTAAAAGTTTTGTCTCTGTTTATTTAGTCCTACTTGTTAAATTTTTTTTCTTATTCTTCTTTCTTTTTATTCTAATGCTATGTGTATTGGAGTAAAATATTCATCTTTATACATTAGTCAGGGAGAAAAGTTAGCAAGGAAAAGAAAATATTCCTGAGATGCAGCTCTGTATCATGAAGATTAAACAGAGTTAAAGTGAGAAACACATTCTTTTCTTTAAATTAGTTCAGTATTAAAAATCACCTTCCAAGCTCTTTGAGAACATTCTACTTGAAGAATTTTTTTTTTTATTTTATGAGAAGAATTATATGCTGCCATTAAAATGTTTTTTGCTTTTTTGTGAAATTATATTTAATCTCTGTGGCACTGTGCTGACATGACATCTTACAGAATACTTTTACTAGCCAAAACAGGAAAGAAGAAAGGACATTCCTTCAGTCAATTCCTCACCATAGAAATTCTGAGTCATGTTGGTGTCCTCACTAGTGGAAAAAAGAACTTAAAGAGGAAAACAAATGCAAAATACCATTTTGCTTTCCAGAGGGATTTTTAGCTGATATGGTTGCTGAAGTTTTCCCATAAATAATAGCCCTCTGCATCAAATACAGTCTTATGAATATTTTCAGTGAAGTTAATGTTGAAATAATTTCAGGAAGCTCAGAATTGTAAAGGCTATCTAATAATCTCTCTTTGAGAAACTTCGGCCTAATTCATTTATATTGAAAAAAGTGGCCACTCTGAAATTATTTTTCAGGACTCAGCACAGGAAAGATCCTTCTGGGTCACTCATTCATGTCTCCTACTATTGGAAACAGAGTATTCTGAAACTTATTCTGACATTTTGCAGCGCAACGTTTCTTCTACAGTTCACAGGCAACCCACCTTGTCTTCATTCCTGTCACCAAATTTTTAGTGATGCTATTGTTTGATGGTAAAACAATGTGTCCACCATTATTATTATTATTATTATTATTATTATTATTATTATTATTATTATTATTATTATTATTATTATTATATTTTATTTTAATTATTTATTTCTTCCATTATATTTTATTATAATTCCTTGTGCTGTGATGTTAATAGTTTTCATAATTTCACAGAGAGTATGTCACCCAGATCATTCTAAGATCACATCTACCCTCTTCACATCAGTGTACTGATGGTTCACACTAATTCTGCAATTGGTTACAGGTTGTCTTTTTTTAAATCTGGTGCATTAAAATTTATTGCATAAATACTGGTAGCTAGAAACAGTGTTTTGCACTTTCTTTTATAGATTTTAATTCTGTTTATCCTTTTGGCTCCAGTCTTTGAGGTAATACAAGCTTTCTTTTATTTTAGTAAAAGGGGTGTGTCCAGATTTAACCTGCAGAACTATCACTAAGAAACTTTGAGCAAATATCTGCTGTTTCAGCATCATGGCTAAGGTAAGTTCTTTCCAGGTCATCTGCTAAGCCCTATTTTTCAAATTTCAGTGACAATTTTGCTTGTCCTGCTATTTCAAATGCTAAACCAAACTTAAGTAGCTTACATTCAGTGAAATCCTATTGTCCACAAGACATCAAAGCCAAATATCAAGTTATTGCAACACAATTCTGCTACAGAGTTCATGTTACAGGTTCATTCCCTCCCTCAAGGTCTTTAATCAACATTCCTTCAAGATTTATATAAAAATTCTGAATATTTTCAAGATCAAGTTAGTGGGCTTGTATCTTTCTGTATCTTGCCTTTCTCTTGAATAAACTATGGGCATAACATGGCCTTTTCCATGTACATTATTCTGACTGCTTAACTTAGTCAAAAGAATTTGCTATTTTACAGTCATATGTTACTTATTTACGATCCAGGGTTGTAACTTCAAACTGGCTCACACCTGAATGCATTCAATCCATTGAGACTTCTAATTCAGTCATAATATCACCCATTTCTAGAACATCAGTTTCATTTGCCATGCTGTCATGCTTACTAAAAGCTAAAAGAATTTTTAATATATTTTATATAAATATTTTTAAATGAAAAAAAATATTTTATATTTAACTGCAGAATTTTAAATAAATTTCCTAGATTGTTGAGAATATATTTTTAAAATCCACCACATCTGTCTCATATAACACATCCATTTGAAGGATGTGTTACCTTTGCAGGAATGTAATTTTCAAAACATTTATCAGTTACACTTTTGCAATTCTTCCCCATAATACTTCAATTTTGAGACATGACTTCTCTTTTGCTCTGTAGGTATGAAGTGGTTGTATATGGATGAGATGAGGAAGATCAAGGCAAAGCTAGACCTGAACTTGGCAAGAGATACAAAAAATAATGAGAAGGGCTTTTTATAGATGTGTTTACCTGGAAAGAAAGAAAAGGAAGGTCAAAGGAGGTGAACACCCCATTAAGCAATGCTGGAAAACTGGTGACAATGGACAAGGGGAAGGCTGAGGTACTCAGCTCCTTTTGTTTGTCTCAGTCTTCAAAGGCACCCTTTCTTCTCACATCTCATGTGTACAGCAGGATGGGAGCTGAGGGAGCAAAGTGTTTGCCAGTGTATGTGAAGATCAAGTCCATGACCATCTGAAGTACCTGAATGTGCAGATGTCTATGGGATCCAATGGGATGCATCCCAGAGTCCTGAGGGAATTGACTGATGTAGTTGTCAAACACTCTCCACGATTGTTAAAAAGTCATGGTGCTCCAGGTGAAATCCCAGGGGACTGAAAAAAGGAAAACATTGTACCTGTCCGTAAAAAGGGTAGAAAGGAGGACCCTGGGAATCACCAACCTGTTAGTATTACCTCTCTGCCCGGGAAGATCATGAAACAAATCCTCCTAGAAGCTCTGCTAAGGCACATGGAGGACAGGGACGTGATTTGGGATAGCCAGCACAACCTCACCAAGGACAAGTCCTGCCTGACCAACTTGGTGGGCTTCTGTGATGGAGTGACTGTGTCAGCAGACAAGGGAAGGGCTACAGATGTCATTTATCTGGAATTCTGTAAAGCCTTTGACAACTCCCCACAATATCCTTCTCTCTAAATTGTAGAGAGATGGATTAGATGGGTGGGCTGTTAGGTGGATAAGAAATTGGCTGGACAGCTACATCCAAGCAGTCAGCAGCTCTGTGTCCCAGAGACATCAGTGGTGCTCCTCAGGGGTCCGTATGGGAGCCAGAGCTAGTTAATGTCTTCATTAACAGCAGAGACAGAGGCATCAAGTGCACCCTCAGCAAGTTTGCTGATGATACCAAGCTGGGTGGTGCAGTTGGCACTTCTGAAGAATGCGATGTCATCCAGAGGGACCTGGATAAGCTCAAGAAGTAGGAAATCTCAAGAAGTTTAACAAGAGCAAGTACAAAGTGCTGATATGGGGTTGGGGCAATCCCCAGTTAAAAAACAGGATGAGGGATGAACCTGACAAGGGGAAATAGTTTCAAATTGAAAGGCAGTAGGTTTAGACCAGGAAGGAATTATTATTAGGAATTATTTACAAGGAGTGCGGAGGCATTGGCACATATTGCCCAGACAAGTTGTGTCTGGAACACTTCCATCTCTGGATGTGTTCAAGGCCAGGTTGGATGGAGCTCT
Organism: Agelaius tricolor; assembly: GCF_023055355.1. NCBI lineage: Eukaryota > Metazoa > Chordata > Aves > Passeriformes > Icteridae > Agelaius > Agelaius tricolor. The sequence continues at coordinate 9,228,203 of NW_027269287.1, forward strand.
GGGCAGTTAGTCCTGGCAGAAAGTGTCCCTGTCTGTGTCAGGGGGATTGGAACTAGAGGATTGTTTAAGATCCATTCCGACCCAGACCATTCTGAGGTTCTATGATTCTATGATTCTATTAACTTAAAGTAGTATTGAATTAATGATAATTTATCTGATTCCCATCAACTCATAACACTGTAATTAAAAATACTGATGAACTTGTGTTATCCTTGCTTATCAAAAAACCTTACTTGAGGTAGGGATTTCTGGAAATCAGCAGTGAACAGACTAAAAGACAAAGTGAAAAGATCAAAAGGCAAAGCATTCAGATTTCAGTGATAGGGTAGAGCCAAAGAGCAGATCTTAAGTGAGGTGGATGCTGGTCTCCAGCAGTCAGGAATCTTTGAAATCAATATATTGTCCCTTGAACAATCAGTTTAAAAGGAAATATTATTTTAACTAACTTATGACACCAACTCATAAACACAAAAGGCTGAAAATATAACTTACAATGTGGAGTCTGACTGGTCAGATTTTTTTGACAAAAACAAAACTTAGCAACACTCTAAACACATTCTTGAGATAGTGAGAGCATTATAGCATCCTGTAATTTTAAAATAGTGATTTGATTCTAACCAACCTCAAGGAGATATAAAGCACAAATGGAGAAAAGTATATGACTGCAGAGCCCATGGCTACTATATGAGGTGGCACAGTAAAATACGGATAAAGTAGGCACCAGTTTTGAAAACATAAAAAAGTAGGAACCAGAAAAAATAAAGGACACAAAAACTAATTATCCATTGAATTTTCACCCAAAATCTGTGTAAATAAAAAGGTTTTAAAATTTGTAAGGGAAATATGATAATCTAAATTTCAAAAGGTGTAACTTCAAAACTTTTGAGTATTTGGGGAACAGATTTTAATAGGGGAGAGGAGTCTAAAATTACTGGTTTGTGATTTACAGTTTGAACATGATGGCTCTTCAAGAGCACAAGGTGGACAAAACAGAAATTTTGAACTTACTTCAGATACAGCAGGATGAGCTGCATCAGGAATCACAACATCCATTATGAACCCACATAATGAGAGATAAACTTAACAGCATATTATATGTTTGTATTTAAATAAATGTATGCATTCTGAAAAAGTGATTTATAAAAGAAAAATAACTGCACTATGCATGTGTTTTCATGGCAGTGCTATCCCTGTACCAACCTACAGCTGCAGGCAGATGAACCACATAAATTATTAGGGTTTTTAAATACTAATTTCATGGTCACAGTAAGTCCTGGTGTGAAGAGTAGAAGTCATTCATTAAACATAAAGCAATTGTGGTAAACAGTAAGGGAAAATATAGTCCTTACAAGTTTATATTCTTTTTGCATTTAGTGGATACAACAAGCACATCACAAAGTAACGTGAAACAAGGGAAGGAGATGAACTGGTAGACAGGAAATTGATTAACACAATCAGAAAATAAGCACTCTGTCTCTATGGGTTGAGCTTATTCTCAAATAGTTCATAGATTTTAGGTTGTCTGCCATATTGAAAAAATTCTAAGAAAATTTGATAGGTGAATGGACACAAAGCCAAATGTGGGGTTTTTTTCCAAATATTAATTCAAGTCTTATTTTGGTTTTCCATGGCCACTGAGCACAGAGCTGGTGTATTATTAACTGAATTATTTACATCATAAGCACCCAACAGAGAAAATGGGTGAATTTGGAAAATAGCAATCTTGCTATTTTCCACTGCCCATTATGACCTTCATAGGTTCCCAGAATTCCCACTCCTATTTTCCTGTTCAAAGGAAACACAGTCTGATAGGTATCCAGAAAACATGTGGATATTTCTCTTCATAGACATGCAGGGGTTAAAACGGACAGATTTTTAAACCTTTTAGAGTAAGTTAAATTGCTCATACTTTTGCTAGCACAAAGCATTCGAAGCCTACAATATCTGTACAATATCAAATGTATAACAGATGAAAATGACACCTTACAAACTGAAAGAAGCAGTAAATGTGCCACTGAAAGAAAACAGCCAATCTATAGGAGAAAGAACTGACCATTTTTTAAAGTTGAACGAAAATTCTATCTCACATTGGTTTGTTTTTGTGGGTTTTTTTCTTTTTGAATTAAGAATTTAATTTTTCTGTTCTGTTTTTCTTAAACTGGTTCTTGTTTTCCTTGGAAAAAATGGAAAAAAAATCTGTAATATATATTAGAGCTACTGGCACCCAGGTACCAAAATATTTAGCAACTCCTCCCACCAAAACCTCAAACATTCTAGGAGAAGATTCAATGAAAATTGAAAGGGAAACTATTTCCATTAAACATTTGTATTAAGAAAGTAGTATTTCCTTGCCATTTTTTTGCAACACATGTAAATGTATTTCACAGCAGTTTTTATAATGCATCCAAATGAGACTACTGTCTTGGTCCCCATTACCATGCTTGATGGCAATTCTTTATGTCCCACAGATTAAACCCTAAAAATGCAGGAGAACTTTAATTACCAGGAAAGGAGATTTTTTCAAGCCCCAATCACCTTAATTTTTAAAATTTTCTCAGATATGATTAATGACACATTCATATTGTTGGAACCTGGAGATAACCTGCGCATCAGAATGTCTTGGGAAAATCAATATGTGAGCCATTGCAATTTTTATGAGGACATCCAGTACATATTCCTGCTAGCCCACATTCAAAAAAATCTAACCACTATCTCTCTGTAGGGGAAAAATGGAAGGATAAATGCATGGAATCTGCATATAAAATCTAATTGAAAATGCCTGATTTATTCAGCTTGAATATTGAAAAAATTTCTTACAATAGAAAAATAGAAAAATATCGGGCACTTTGGTGAACCAGTTTACCTAGTTCATATTTTAGCACACAAGTTTAACTAACAGAAAGACATTGGGACATCTTAGGTATCAACAACAGCCCCAAAGAAGAAGGTGGTTGGTAATAGCCATGACCCTTTCCCGTAATTTTTTATTTAATACTAAGAGATGTCTTAAGTACATCTCTATAGGAAATCAGCAAATGAATTGACTTAGCTCAGAACCACTTATGTCAATACCCATAAGTATGAATTCCACACAGTACTAGCAGCATAATATCCAAAATATACAGAACCCTGAAATTTTCTTAACATATTTTTAGCACTATGTATCTCCCTATCCTTCACTATCCAAACTGTAGAATGATTCTGTAAATGTAAGTTTGCGCATGTCTTCAGAGCTACAGGTATTCCCATTAACTGACACATAAACATTTCAGACCTAAGGTTTAATATGTCAGTTCCCAGAGAGGCTTCTGTCAGCATATTCCAGGTGAATATCCATTCACAGGAGGAGAATAAATGAAGGACAACAAAGAAGTAAATGAAAAGTCCACTCATTTATGTCAGCCTGTCTCTGCAGTCATTGACCTTAATGGAGCATCATGCCTCTAACTATTTTGATAAATCTACTTTACTTTTACAGTATCATAGCTACATTATAATTATAGCTACATTATCTCTCTATGACAGCTAAAAACTTCCATTTCCATGCCTATAAAAGATATGATAGTGACAGCACAGTGAGAAGGGTTTGTTTTGGCCAGCTTTGATATTGCACAGTCTAGGAAACATATGGAGATGTAAATAGTGATGCATTATCATCAGAGCTATGTTCAGAATTAAAATCACTGCTGATTTTGACTGTGGACTATACTTGGGATAATTACAGTAACAATTGGACTGCACAATAAAGTAAATGGGAATGGTAGGGGTTTTGCTGGCCCTTTATTATTGGGATGCTTGTTTGTTTTTTTCCTAATATTACTAATGCCAGAACTTTTTGAAGAACTGAGTCTGTTCTCCTTTTCAAGCAGCATTCATTCAATGAAAAACAACAAACTCCAATATTACTGAAGCCAATTACATTGGTTGCTAACTTCAGTGTAATTTTAATATCATCCAGTATCACTAATGGACTTACATCAGATTTTTCTATTCTGAAAAGTGCTGCATTGGTATGGATGGCATCTATTTTTTGCTATTACTAAGAGTGAATTATCTTCTACAAAGGAGCATTGATTCCCAGCAACATTCCCAGGAACAACAAGGACGGAAAGGAAACAATTACTTCAATATCATGGGGTTAGTACTGGAGGTCCAAGCACAGCTTAGTGACTGCCATGTGCTATTCTATTTCAGAAGTAGGTTTAAAGTGATCATAGATTTCACATCTGGTAGACAGATCTGCAAGGGACATCCTATGTATTTCACAAAATTCGACATGGATGGCATTATTTAGAAAGAAAGATAACCTTATCAAAGAAGATAACAAACTAATCTGCCACATTCTATTTCTGGAATATTATTGTACATTTTATTATATTGTCCTTATTTTGTATGCACAAAACCACAGATAGAAAAACATTTCTAAAAAGAGCTGTAGGCAAGACCCTATTCTATCCATTAGACAGGTGGGATTTCTTGATGAGAAAAGAAATATTAATCAGATTCAGGAATGTGAATCATGAGGCCAGCCACAGCTACATAGTAAGGAAAAACAGGTAAACAATGCTATATCTATATCTATATCTTTATCTATATCTATCCATATATATATATATATATCTTAAAAAGAATTTCCATTATTCCATCATGCACTGGAAACAGCAATTGACATATTGCTATAACAGGCCTTGTGAAAAATAAGTGTTCATTCCATAAAATATTTCTTCTAAATTATTGTCTCAAATTCTAGCTCATATCTCTTCCTATTTATGTTTACCCAAGCCAGGAAATTTTTACCTTCTGGATAGACCAGAATCAATTTTTAAATTAATATGCTGTGTTACATTTCCCTTACAGATGTTTAGCAGGTTTCTTTATCTTGTGCTGTTATATTATTGCATTAAGGGTATTTGGTCAAAGACAGTTCCATAGTTTTAGTCTAATGGTGACAAAGGACAGCATAGAGCTATGAGAAACAGTCAAGAAAAAAGGTAAATGAAAAAGTAAGGAGTGGTGTGTGGGTTCAAAGCAGCCATCTAGGCATACCAACACATTTCCCATGAAACTGTTATCAGCTAGAACCACAAGCACAGCTACACAGTGTGCTAAGACAAAATGCCTGCATACTTTCGATTTTTACAGGTGGCAAACTCATCTTCTTGCATTTAAGCACTATTTGATTATGTACTTTGTAAGACTATATATTTCTATATAGACAGAAAAATTTTAGGTATAAAAGGAGCTTTAAGGTTTGCAATGAAATGCTCTTCCAGGTACTTATTTCTGCAGTATCCAACTTCAGAACTTTAAATCTGAAATGTCTTGGAGGTCTCAAAATCAGTTTATATTTTCTAATGTAATAAAAATAAGGCTTGGGGGGGGAATTATTAAAATCAGTATCAAATAGAACAACACAGTGATTAAAATCTCTTATTTGCAGAGTCTTGTCTTTCCTCGTCTTTAGATAAATAGTTGCCCTTAACAAAAGATAATAACCATTTCAGTCCTGGAATTCCCACCAGCAGGAGCTTTGCCTCAGTAAATGAATGTGACCAGAGCACAACTTTATTCAAATCTTAAAAAGAACATTGTAGGATAGTGAGAACATGACTAACAGGCTTGTTGGGATTTTGGTGGTTTTTGTTTGTTGGTTCTGGTTTTTGTTTTCTTGTTCATTTGGGGACTTTTGGGTTTTTTTTTGTTTTGTCTTTGGTTTTCAGGTCTTTTCCCCTATTTTTACTATTTTTTCCCTGTGCTATTCTCCCCCTTCCAGCTTCCCATTTCCCCCCAAATCTGAAGGCAATTTAGGATGCAGCCCCAGGCCATTGAGCAGAGGGAGTCAGAGCATCCAAAAGTGGTGAGTCAAATGCGTTGTTCTTGCACTTCATGTCTTTGACCTCCTTTCTTCTTCCACCAATGTCTTTCTACCAATAGTTGCTGTTTCTTGAAGAACCAAGGCAGCACCAGTAACAACAGAGATGATCAGCCTGATCCTTTTAGAAAGATGGCCTTTACTCTGGTGAGATGAGGTGTGAAGTTTTACATCAACAGTAGAGTTGATCCACTGGTGGATTGTACTACTTGTGGGTTGTACATTTGAGTTGTACATTTCTAATATGCACAGTTTTAATACATTATTAAGACAAACTGTGAACCTAATGCAGATTTCTACCAAAAAGCAACTAGGCATGAAAAGCATGCTTGTATCCTGGAGTCAACCTGGAGAGGGCTGATGCAGTGTCCCCTCTTAGACTCTTTTGGGTAACAGCAACAAAGGTAAGGATGGGAACTGAGTATCACACGCATTACTGCAGTCCTTTTCATATCTTACAGCTCAAATGTACACTCAATTACCATCTCCTGACCATTTCACTCTCATTTCTTTCTTTCATGTCCTTTCAGTCCCATCTTACCCATCCCTGTCATGGTCATGGTAAGACACTATATTTTTGTATGTATATGAACAAAACAGGTATATCGCATAAGACATCAAATCGTGCAACATTTCTAGTGAAATCATGGTGAAAATTACTTTTTTGGTCACTATTTATTTCAGCTCATTTAGTCAGCTCTGTCAACATGCTGATGCTTATCAAATGCTTTTTGTGAGATACCAAAGAGTAATGCAAATGCACCCTTGATCTCCTGGCATTCAAGTAGCTGTTTGATGATGAGACTAGTCACTCTTCTTTTTCAATAATAGTTACTGCTTTTGGCTTTTATGAATAAGTTTTATTTGTATGAATTTTGGTGCAGAAATAGAGCCATATTTTATATTAGAAAAAACTATTATTACATTAGAAGAAAGGCATGAGTCCTTTGGATAGAATTCTTCTATTCTGAATAAAAGAAAACTTTGTCAGAGTGAATGGATCAAAAACATCAGTCATATGAGGAGACAAAGATGTCTGAAATGCCACCTTCAGCATCAGTTCAACAAGCAACTTACTCCACATGGCAAGGTATTAATCAATACTTGGTTACCAAATACTGATCTGTTAGTGATTCAGCCCTCCGTGGAAAGTAATTGCAGTCCTTAGTGTAATAAACAGGCTGCAAGATTAAGAAGCTAAATCCTGAAGGCAGTTCATGAAAAATTAATTTCATTCATCTTTAATTTTTATGTTCTAGGAAATCCGCTGACATGAGAACTTTTTCTATTTCTCCTTTTCCTCTCCCTTTTCTCCCTTTTCCTCCCCAGCTCACCCTTTATTTTTTACTTGTTAATTTTCAGGGATTTTTTTGTTGGTTTTGTGAGGGTACCTTTTTAATGTGTGTTTTTTGTATTTGGTTTTTTTGCTTTTTTTTTTTTTTTTTTTTGTGAGGAATTTAGTCAGAGCTGCTAGGTCTCAGAGAAAGAAAACAAACCAGAGAACCAACCTTTTCCTGTCTTATCTCATAGTCACAATGTAAGAACTGACTGATAGGAGAGCAACCACAATGACTTCAGGTGTGAGAATAGATATAATTGAGGGATTCTTTTCTGCCAGTTGTAGTGCCAGACAGGATAATTGCATCCTGAAAGAAAGACATAAAATACAATTAGATGCTCAGTCCATTTTAAGGCAGGGAAAGTTGGTTGCCTATTGGACCAGCATTCCTTTGAAAATTCCCCTCAAGCTCTCCAGGAGAAGGATATTGTCTTTGATTTGTGCTTGTAAAATGAGTCATAATACAGCAGAACAATAAGTGGCTAAGCCGATTGATCAGATGTGGAAGCCAGAAATATCTGCTGCTTGCTAGGGAAAAAAAAAAAGCATAATGTTTCTATCAAAATGACACAACTTTTCAAAAACAGTGATAAATGAGTTATTTCAAAGGAGTGCAAAAACCCAATGAAACAAAATACCAACTACAACATTTCTGTTGGAGGGTATCAATAATGTGTAATCAATATTATTAATACTATGCATGAGTATGATAATAATCAAAACATAATTATTTTTTTGGTTATGATAATAACCAAAACATAATTCTTTTTCACATAATTCTGTGTGTTTCATACACAGCACACAGTTGCAACTGCACTCATGAAGGCTGACAGGATATAGACCGGATTCTGGCTGTGTTGCCACTGTGTAAGGATGAGGAAATACTTGTAACACCTGTTTTGCAAACAATTAAATATAACTAAAATTTTAAGCTGGGTAGGAAAGGGGAGAAAAGGAGAGCAAGGAAGGGGGAAAAAGAAGTTAGCATGTAATTAAGGATTACAACATGATCCTTACTTGTTTTACAGAAATTATTGTTGCTTACTAGCCACAGAAAGAAATGTACATATGAAATAGAACCAGACAGATTAAAACACTACATAAGTCCTTTACTGCGAAGTGGCCACTGAAATAATTTTCTTACACCTAGGAGGATGATTGCGATGGAAATTAGCCAACCAAGGAAAGCCTGTTTGGTGAGAAATTAGTCCTATTTTTGTTCCACAAAAAGGAGCGGTTTTGTTTTTCACACTTACCAAAAACAACTCTTGTGGTGGTACAGCCTCCATAAATTGCATGTTCTCCACCAGTTTTCCTCAGTTTTACTCAAGGGGTTTGTATTCTAGTATTCAGGTCTGAAATCTGTTCTAGAAAGTGCAGAAAACAATTAAGAAATTTTCTTCATTCTTGTATAAGGTTTGCAGGAATACGTTTTCTAGGAATATGAGATGGAACTTCCTACAACACTAAGGTCCAGGTTTGCTAGATTGCACACAAAAGTAGCAGTCAGAAGCTTAAAATCCAGTCACAGCAGAGGGAAGATTTCTTCATCAATGGAAAATTTCAACTGTTCTGTTTCAATTGAAAATTTAAGCACTGTATGTTTCTTGCTGAGGAAACTGGGAAAAGAGCTGAAGTCCGGAATTTTTAATGAAGCACTCTATAGTTACATATAAACTGAAGATTTCTAGCTTTACCCTAAAATGGTTTATTCCCTCAGTTCTAAAAAAACATGTTTTTATTAGTATTCTAGGAGAGAGTCTCATAGCTGTTGCACAGAAATGTAGGATTTTGTGCTATGATATACATGTTAAATAACAACTCCTTTATGAAAATAAAATTATTTTGTTTGGACATTCCCCCATTTTCCTGGAAAACAAACAAAAAAGTAGCAGCAAAATCAACAATATAATTATGCCCAAAGCTACATAATGTCACTCTATTTTCCTTTCTTTTATTGAGTCTTCAAGCATTTTTTGCCTTGCCTTCATAATAAATCTGTTAATATTTTGAATATAATGATTGAGATGGAGGCTAAAACTATAAAGGAGTGTCATATATTACTGCTAAGAAGCAGTTAAAGAAAATACAGTAAACACCATCAAAAGTAGGAACACAAACCTCACAATGAAAAGTTAAAGGCATTTATGAAATAGCATCCATGAGGGATGCACTGTTTTTGTGGAAAAAGGCAGAATTTCCTGGACAAACTTGAACACCTCTCTGTTTATGGTTTACCATAACCAAACCATAATAATATTCATTTCTGAAGAGTGTTTTATTCCACAGACTTACTTTTATATTTATTTTCTCAATTGGTAATGCCTTCTCAGTGAAGAACACTATTTATCTATAAATAAATATAGATACTTGTTGTTTCTTGGCTAAAAGAGAATAACAAGTATATATTCTATTGAAAGAAGTGGTTCACATTGAGGCTTTACAAGTGCTCATGAAAAAATTTCTGACTTAGGCACAAAGATAGGCTTTGGGTTTCACATGTGCAAGTGGCTTGCTTCAAACAACATGTACAAATCCTTTTGTCTCTTAAATACAGTAATGTAACTGAGGTTTTTTTAGTCATTTAGGAATGTTTGATGGCAGTCCTATCCAAACATATTCCATTTGCCCCTTTTTCCCTCAGTTTGTATTTAACTACAGTCCACTTCCAAAAAGTCATGAAAATATAGGTGCACAGTGTTCTTCACTGAGAAGGTGTTACCTATTGAGACAAATTATATCTTGGAAATTCCCTGTTTCCTGTGGTCCTCTGACTACTCTCACATCTTGAAATTGGATTTTTCATTGTCATCCTCAAGATTATCTTGCTCAGAAATCACACTGTTTAAGCCCCCCTACAGTTCCATTAACTACTCTGTTGTCCTAAATGACCATTTCTCATGGCCATTATGGATGAAAAAGGGAGTGGTTTTGATACAGTCTTAGTTTAATGAAAATGCCAGTCAAGGCCCATGCCAATACATCTGGAATAGTGGGAGATTAAGCATCAGGTAGGGACACATCCTTACAATTGCTGCAGAAGTGACTATAATGAATTCAGATATTACTTAAACCAGATGAATTGTTAATGTTGGTTTGTGTCTTTCCTGTAGTTTCTATTTCTTCCTTCAAAATGAGTCTGAACGATCAGGGATTTAATTTTCAATGGTGTTCAGTAGCTTAGGCTACACAGTCTGTTTTCACTGTTATGTAAATGACATGTAAATGAAGAGCTCCCATCAGTTTGACCTCCAGAAGTAAGAGCACTGGAAACAATATCTTATGATGCAGGCAGAAGTGGCGGGACCTCAATTCATTTTTCCTGTAACAATTGTGCATTGTATACTCACAAGAGCTCATGTTTCTTTCATCCACACTTCAGCCCACATATATTGAAATGATGGATTTCCACCTCACTGGAAAAATGTCACTGCTGTTGTTTTCAGCATATTTCTTCAACTTTCATTAAAGTTTGGTGTCCTTAGTCAAATGTCAAATGTGGTAGTGTAATAGCAGGCCTACATTCATGTGGTGTTTGTATACTTAAAGGCCTGCAGATTTTCCTCTGCACATACAACCCCATGAACAATCTATTTAAGTGTCTTAAAATTTATTCAGCTGTCTTGCTTGCATCTGAATTAAAAAGACATGGAAACCTTTCTGATAATAATATTATTACTCAGTTTATGCTTGAATCTGAAAATGTTGTCAGTAGTGAATAACATACATTTACTGATAAATCATCACAGTAATGGAGTCTATAATGTAGCTGGGGCTATAAGTCATACTGTTTTATTATATATTTACAGTGGGAGAAAATCATATTTATTGTTTGTGATTTCGGCTGAAGCACTTAGTTTCTCTGCTTATTGATGTACTGAACTGCAAACCTGAATTATTCTCAAGGTACTCCATAAAACAAAAATATCCCTCAGGCACCTTTGCATTTATAGGGAAAAGTTTACTTTGTAGTTGATGGTGAATTGTGTAACTCCTGAATAAATAGGGTGACAGGTGTTTTTATTTATTCATCTATTTATTTATTTATTTATTTTTATGGGTGTTTTGCTCTTGGACTACAAGGAGACCTTTCTAACTTTACTTCTGGATAGGAACATTTACAATGATTTTTTCCATCTAGTGTGTAATTTTTTCCATCTAGACACAGACTCATGTCTATTACACAGACTCCCATGAAAGACTTGACAGGAAGTACTGACACAAACTTTTTGTTCTCAATCCATGTAGAGGTATCTAAAATTATTTAGTATTCTTAAAGATTTGATTTTAGAAGCAGATGATTCCCATATTCATCACTGGACTGCTGGGGTGCTGGGAATGTGTGCTAAAGTTAATTTACTTTTTGGTGCATTTCAAAGATGAATCTTTGAATAAGTAAAAAGAGGAAAGGCTTACTTGAAGTTGTTTTTTAAGTCTCCAATTAAATGCTGTTGGAGATTGTCATCTCTGGGTGTACACATGTGAGAAATAAAAGACTTAACACCATTCTTCCATAAAACTTCACCACTATGAATCCAAAGAGCAGCCTTGCTAACTTCTCTTAACATAGCAATGTAAATGACATTTGTTAGACTAGCAAAAATCACATATTCAAGTCCAAAAGTATTTGGCTGTACTATAACTTTTTTGTTCTTGACTCCTAACAAGAATATATCTCTCCTGTTACAGTGTACTATAAGAATTGCATAAGATGAGATCTGGAAGTGGAGTAGGTATTTCCTGCTGTATAAAACCACCAAGCAGTACAGCCCTCTGCTGTTCATCTGTTTGGAGAGCCATGATGGTGGCTCTCCAAAGGCAAACTGAGAGATGGGATTTGGTGTCTCAAGAGATGTTGCGTGGCACAAAGAGATGCTCTAACAGGCACACTGTGAGACTAATGAAGTTAGATGCATTAATCCTTCAATGTCTTAAGAAAAACAAGAGACTATATGAAAAGTGAAAAAGGCATGAAAAATGCCCATTTTATTCTTTAGCATGTATTAACACATAAAAGACACAGTTAACATTTATTATTACAAGAGCTTGGAAATGGAAAAGTCAAACATGGCACAAGGTTTCACCCTTATTGCTAGCCTCTATATTTTATAGAATAGAACAATTCACGTGGAAAACATCACATCTAACCATTATTTCAGAAAAAGTGGAAGTAGATTCGTGTGTGCTTATGCACATTTATAAAAATAATTTCTCTGGAAAAGAATCCTATGTTAGAGTGTTTCAAAGACAAAAAAATCAGTTTCCAAACAATATTACTTGTTATCTTAGAATCACAGAATATTCTGAGCTGTCAAGAATCATTGAGCCCAACTTTTAAGCTAATGGCCCATACTGTAATGTCACATAATTTTAGCTTGTGGCTTAAAATAAATTAAGTATTTTAAAGCAAACTACTGATTTGAAAATAAAAATAAAACTTACAAATATGATTTTAGAATTTTCTCACTTTGACTGGTTCTATCTCATTGAAAGTCTCCATAAGTAAATAAAAATTTAAACAAAGAATAAAAGCTACTTTATTTTCACAATTGACTGTGAAAAATAGTACTCCTGCAGAGCACTCACAGGGGCAGGGGTCATTTGTGTAAACAATAATGTAGTACAATGTAAACCAAAAATAAATACAAAGGAGTCAATTTCAGACTCCAATTAACATTACATTGGAGATCATTAATACTGAAAAGACTAAAAAATTAAATCTGAATTTTGCAAATCCCTGTTTTGACCCTGGAAATCTGAGAGATTGCAGTGAGCAGATATACATTCAGGGGACAAACCTGGTAACTTGGCTAAAGTAAAATGAACATTTTCACTAAAGTTTCACAGATGTAGATTTAATGTAAGCATTGTCCTGCTTAATATTCCTTTGGAGTTTTCATAATTATACTCTTTAAAACTTAGAATGTGCTTATTTGAAAGCAGTTGCAAGAATTTCTAATTTTGCTTCATGTTTCTTGTAGATAGCTTGCAATATCATTTTAAATGAAAGATGTTTTATCTCTGCCTCATATAAATGCATGGTAAAACCCATCAATTTTTATTTATAAACACAGAGAATTGTCTTCTCTTAGGTTTTACTTATCAAATGCAGTTTTCTCTTCTGTCTCATTTGCAGTACCCTCAGAATCTAACACAAACCTTCAGACCTTTCAAAATGTCTTCATTTTCCCAAAAAAGATACTTTCCCACAGTGTCTTAACTGATTTCATCAAAGTGTGTCTGATGAGTTACTGCTCCTGAATGAATGTCATGGTGGAGAGGACCTCAATGGACAGCTCAGTCGCTTCATTGAATCCATTTTGATTACCATATGAAATGTCAACTAATTTCAAGACTTTGGTTTGCAATCACTGATCATCCATGTCAGAAAGCCTTAATTTAGCTTTTATTTCAGCTATTTTACTTAAAACTAGACCAGCCAGATTCCTCTCATTACCAGGATGAGACATCTGCACAAGTCTTCAACTTTAGTTGTTTTCCTTCAAGAGTTCCAGAATTGAGGAACGGAGATCCAATTAAACCCTGTCACCACTGTAGCACAAGAGTAACCAGAGCTTGCAGTTCAGGCTACATGTTTCTGAATTCAGGGAACTTTGCTGATGTATCTGCAAGACATTATGCATCTCAAAAACAATCAACATAGCACTGAAGTCTTCAGGAAATGTTGCACTTAAAAGGTCCACCTCTTTGATCCATATATGAAAGGTAGAGAAAAGTGTCCTTTCCACTCTGAGGAGAGTACTGCTTGATCGCTACATGAACATTACCACGTGGATGGTGGTAGCCCTGGAAATGAGGCACTAAACATGCAGTATGAGGCAGTATGTTCCCATTGTACTTGAGAGCCAACATGGTGTACTGAGGATCAAGAACACTGTAAGTGACACTAATGCCTCACCTTTAAATAAGCAGAAAACCTCTATTCACAAATGCTCTGTTGTTTTGTATGGCTCAGAGGCACTTAGCGCACTAGTTCATTTACTCATTCCTGTTTTTTTTATTCTGATGTAAAACATATTTGCTAGAACACAGTTTAAAACCCTTCTGAACTGTTGTATTTTAAAATTAAACTAGTGGGGGAGGAACACATGATTCCATACATTATATTGGAAAGTATGTGCTGCAAAATCAGAGAATCATAAAATCATAGAATGGATTGGGTTGGAAGGGATCGTGAAGATCATAAATTTCCAACACCTTTGCCATGAGCACTTGACCATGATTGCTCAAAGCCCCATCCAGCCTGGCCTTGAACTCTTCCAGGAATGAGGCATCCACCATGTCTTTGTTCCAGCGCCTCACCACTCCCACAGCAAAGAACTTCCTCCTAATATCTAACCTAAATCTATTGTCTTTCAGTTTAAATTAATTCTCCCTTTTCCTCTCACTACATTTTCTTGCAGTATTTCACTCCGATGTAAGTATCCTGAATGATAAAAACAAGTTTAAACTTTAAAGATTGCTGAATATTATGGATATTTCCCCTAAGTTCATCTTTCAATCTTTTTTTCACAGAAAGAAAAAAGATTGAATATGTTTCTGAAGATCATACTCTCACCTAGAATAAATCATAACAGTTCTATTGCTTCAAATTTAGCTATACAGTTTATACTACATGAGGAGCTGTGGACACATTAAAAAAGCTCCAAAGAAAACAGCTCCAGAGCAATACTAAAAACGCTTAAGAAAATCCAGAAGGAGAAAGAGATATTAATCTGTCAATAAACAGTTGTGTTTTAGGAGAAAAGCTATTGTGTGTTCTATTTAATTGAAAATACCCCTGTTCCAAATTTATCTGATATTCAGTATTACAGCAAAAACAAAGTTGGTTTCTTCTTGTTTGTTTTGGCAGGTGTTTTTTTTTTTTTTTGGTTTTGGTTTTGGTTTTATTTTTTGGTTTTGTTTTGTTTTCCTTTTTGTTCTTGTTTTATTTTTGTTTTTTAATGTACAGATTCTACCTTTCTCTAAATAAACAAATGGATTGGAGAAAAGCTTTTGGGCATAATTCTATTTAAAGGAAGTATGGATGAGAAGAGAGTAAATAGAAAAAAAAAATCTCTTCCTTTTACTAGAACTGATTTAATTTGCAAGAAACAGAACTCAGATTCAGTTAATTGTCTGTATAACAACCATCAACACTTTCATTTCAGACAAATATTAGGACCTTAGCTATGATGAAATCTGCTGTTGGACCACCTGCCTATTATTCCTTATCAGAAATTGAACCAAACTTTTTCTCTGACCTCAGACATAAGGCCTAAATAATGAAACTCCAAGGGCTAAAAGAAATTCTGGTTTGAGGGCTGATTTTCTTCTTGTTTGTGGTCCCAATTACCATAAGTCAACTGAGGGGTAGAAACTGAATCCTACAAAGAAGAATTACTGCTGTGAGGGTGGACAGTTGTTGTTCTTTGCTAAAGTGAGAGTGATCCATGACTACAAAATACATTTGATGCCAGTTGATACACTTAATGATCAAACAACCCTGAATAATAGCCTCTTAAAAAAACCAAGGACACCACAATACTTGTGGTTGTGACATGAGAAAATCAAAGATGCATTTAGGTAACCTGGGCCCAAATGACTAATTGTTGAGCTGTGTGGAGACCATCAACTGTGATGACGTAATCAGAAAGTGGCTTTTTTACTTTGGTGTTATGAAATTCTGTATTCATTGTGTTGTTCTGATTTCAATATGAAATACAATTAATTTAACTAAAAGTAATTACCTTCCCCCTTATCCCTGGTTTATAACATTTCTAGCTTCTAACAATTAGTATCTTGCTTGCCACAGGTAACAATAGAGACTTTGCAAGACAATTCTGGGATCCAGCTATACCTTTAAAGCCAAATGTCTTTAATTATGATAACTCTGGGCTTAAGCAACTTTAAATAGAATTTCTGATGGTTCACTTTGGCCACCAAATTATTTTCATCTTACAATAATATAGATTTTGGGGTCCAAAGTGGCTAGAGTAACTAGCATTGAAACCAAAATTAAAAGTGCATTTAGATTTAAAAATTGTTAAAATGATGTGTAAAGCAACAAGTCTTAGGTACTTCAAATTTAAACTGTTCTTTTTCCCAGTAAAATAACATGTTCAGTCTTTCCTTATTTGCTAGGCCCTAAAACTCTTTGTCTTTGGAGTTGTGAATTATCGCATTCTCAAAAGGTATCCTGAAAATAAGTTAATGGCGGTTTAGTTTCCTGTTCCATCTTTAGTTCTTTTTCTACCATTCTTTCAATTTTTGTCTATACACCATTTGAGAATTAAGGTGTTGTGTAACTTAGTTCTCCAAGGCACTTATTCTATTACATACAGAAATGGATTTTTAAAAAACTGTTTCATAGATATCTGGGAAATTTTTATTATTTCCCTCTAGTAGCAGGCATTTTCCATTCCATTAAATCACAGGTGTAAACTTACTTAATAGCTATTTTACACTGAATTTTAGCAGTCATTTCTCCTGTTCTTGAAAACATGACACAAATATAAAATAAGAAATCATACAGACAGATACATTTTTTAGTGTTAAGATCACTAGTGGTAAAGATTGTGCATTCACTATAACTCCAAATACTTAAGTGTTATAGAAAGGATATTTTGTCTGTGAAACCATAGGTGTGGGGAAAAATATGGCTCTCATTTACTAGACAGTTGTCTTGCTGTCTTTGGGGATTGGACTAGGTCATCTCCAGAGGAACCTACCAACCCCAAGTATTCTGTGATTCTGCTGCTTGTGTGGGTTAACTCATTGTTAAAAGAGAGCAATTCAAAGCATTTAAACAAGTCAGTATGAAGCCACACACCTTCTAAGAACACAACATTCATAGGCCCAGTACTGTGTAATGGTTCCATAAGTGACTCACTGACTGAAAACATTGGGAATCACACTCTGAAGCTGGCATATTTTTCATTCCATATGTATATGTATACAC
This sequence comes from Agelaius tricolor, assembly GCF_023055355.1. Lineage (NCBI taxonomy): Eukaryota > Metazoa > Chordata > Aves > Passeriformes > Icteridae > Agelaius > Agelaius tricolor. The sequence continues at coordinate 9,245,375 of NW_027269287.1, forward strand.
GTAGAATAACTGTCCAATTATTTAGTTCTGTTTAGGAAGTTAGACTTGTTTTACAAAATTAATTGAAAAGTTTTAAATCATCCAGTAACTTACCAACTCAATGGGCTCTATGTAAGTAGTGGGGTAGTATCTAAATACTTTGAGAATGAAAAAATGGCAAGTGATTTTACTTAATTGTTCTTTACTATAACTTTTACCCTATGACATTAAACATAAGCTCTTTTTTGAAAATAGTCATTAACCTTTTGCATGATGTATAACTAGCTTTATCACTCCGGAAAAAAATTCCACTTTGAGTTCTGAAAAGAAGATCCACTGGGAGACACACAAATGGTAAACCACACCGAAGGACACAAAAAGGCCCATAAAACATCAGTAGGGTTATAAAGGTCTATGGATTTTAATTGCTGTGTGCCATTGGGCCTTTACAAAGCAATCAAGCAGGCAATCTCCGAAGACAACCCTGCCATAATACATTTAACAATAGAGTTCTCGCCCCATCAGCAGACTAGGGTTTATGAAGGTCCCAATTGCAATTAATGACCTTGTATATTGAGAGAAAAAGACAAAATTACTTAAATTAACTACCATTTTTGGATACATATCTCAAGTATCAGAAAGTGTAATTTCAAGACAAGAAGTAACAAAGTTTTGATTGATGATAGACAAATTCTTATAAGGCTGATATTCTTGTCTATGTGGATTTTTAAAGGTACAGAAATCTGCCTTTCTGCTGCTACATAAGAATATTCTGAAAAACAGAGTGTAATGCTAGCACATGGCAGATTTTGCTTTGGGTGGCATGTTACAGAATTCTAACTATTCTAACAATTTCATTCCTTTCAAGAAGCTCAGAAATTATATATTTCTTATATTGAGGTTGAATTCAAATTGTAAATATACAATAGTATAAATAAACAGGGTGAATTTTCCATAGCTTCTAATAATGTGGCCAGCTGCAGTCCTAATGACTATAATTTGGTTTTTGTTCTAGGACATCCAACTTTTTCCTAGGTTTTAGCAAAATGATACCTTTTGTAGCAACTTCTTTAGCTGTTTTATCAGCTAAGTGATTCCCTGTATTAACTGAGGAATTTCCAAACTGAGAGGTTTTACAGTGCATCACAGCCACTTCTTTCAGTTTTTACACACTCTAATCAGCGACTAATTTCTTCTTTTACTTAATAGGAGACACCTATGCCTATAACAATCTCCTTCCCTTCCATATGGCTCCATGGGCATGTAATATTCCAAAAACATATTTTGAATCACTCCATATATTTACTCTTTTTCCTTTAGCAATTTCTAAGAGTCAGTGAAGAGTTATTAATTCTGTTTTTTGTGCTGATGGGTTACAAAGTTAAAGCCTGGGCTTGAGATTTGCAGCTGACAATCTTCCATTTGGTACCTACTGCTTTTATCAGTGTATACCTCCAGTTCTGGGTTCTGTATGGGATTGCTCTTGAGATCTGATCTGCCAGAACACACTTGTTTAATGTTACCAGGTGGTCATGGTACAAAGGTCTCTGGCCTTATTCTGAAGCCTAGAGAAACATGGCGGGGTTCATAGAAGTAGTTACCTCAAATTTTACATTGTCTTACTCCAGCAGGACAACTTGGTATTTCAGCATTCTCATTCTTGATTCCAAAACAGCTATTACCTTTTGGGGTATGTATACTGTAATCTTATGTCAGCTTTTGTGTTTCCTGGATTAAAGCACTGCAGGTGCCACTACTTTCAAGCGTCAGAGCCATGCTTTACGCATGTTGCCCAATTGTTTGGAAGAGCAGCCCATTGGCTGCTTCCATGACCCGCAAATACTGAGTCAATACCCCTAGTGCCAGGTGCATCCTTTCACTAAAAATAGCTCAATGGTTTGCTTAAGCCTGGGAAAGCAGACGCTGTCATTAAGGCTCTTTTTAGGGCTCTAAAGTCCCTCTGACTCTCAGGAGTCCCTACCACTTTTTTTTTGGTGGAGGATCATACAAGGGTTTTTCAAGTACCCCATAATTGACAATCTGTAATCCACACCACTCAGCCATACCAAAGAAGGCTCATGCATCTTTTAAAGTCCTGGGCTCCAGAGTCTGGCAAATGTCTTAAGTTCTTCCCAAGCCTCTTTATCCCTTAGGCTCTCAAAATCAAAATATGTTACTGCTTCTATGGCTAGTTGTGCCTTTTTCTTTGACATCCTGTATCCAGCTTGTCCCAAAAAAATTAATAGACTTTTACTGTAGCATCAAGACACTCCCTTTCAGTTTTGGTTGCTAGCAGAATACAATCTATATTTTAGTAAGTTTCTATCCAGAATTTCTTTTTTCCAGCTTTCCAATTCTCTTGCCAACTGATTGCCAAATAAAATGGGGGTATTTTTGAAGCCCTAGGGTAACAGTGTTCATGTTAGCTGCACCTTCTACCCAGTGTTTGAATTCCCCCACTATAAAGCAAACATTTTCTATCTCTGTGGGAGAAGAAGTATGCAGGAAAAGGCATCTTTCAGATGCATCCTTAAGAAGCACTGTTACTCATTTGCCCTCCTCTATAAAGGAAGTTAAAAGAGTGTTTTACTGCTCTCAAATCTTGTACTAACCTAATTCTCCAGTATTTAGTTTGTTTCCTGGTAAAATTGGAGTATTATAATGTCACATTCTACCAATAAACCACATTACAGGAATTTATTAATTAACTTGGTCAGTCCTTGTGTCATGCCTAGTTTTATTGGATATTTTTTTGACTCACCAAAAAAAATATCCAATAAAATAGAGCTGAGCTTCAATGGCATTTTTACCAGCATACTCAGTTTGGATTTTCCTGGTGTATCAATTAGCCACACCAAAGGAGTTACTGAATTCTCCATCTCCTCAGGTATTTCTTATTCTACCTGCTCCTGCAATATAAAAGTACTTACTCACACAATTTTATGTTTTTGAATTTTTAATTTTATTTCTCCATTTCCAAAGTTAGATTTTGCATCCAAGTTACTCAACAAATCTCTTTCTGTAAGGGACCCTGGGCATTCCAGGATACACAAAAATTGATGTGTCCCCCACCATCTTCCTAGTTTAAATGGTAATTCTTGTAAAAAAGGCCTACTACCTTTTCTCCTGGTCACATCTACAGTGCTTGCGGGTTCTGATAATACTGAGTAAGTTGCTCTTGGATCAATTTCAAAAAAATCTATCTTTTCCTTCCCTAGCTATAATGTAACCAGGGACTCAGATGAGGATGATTCCCCTGGTCTCCCTCAGGGGGATTCTTCATCTTCATTTTAAGGTCATGAGCTTGATGGTTTAAAGATCCAGGTTTAGGTTTCCTGTCTGATTTCACCCAGACTGGGTGAATATTCTTTTTACCAATGCCTTCTTTCTTTAGAGGTTGCGTACTGATCTTATAATTTAGGGTGCCAGATTTGGGCCAGGTTCTGTGATTGTTCAAAGCGTATTTCAGACACCAATTCCTACACTATGTGACCAAATCTTTCCAAGTGATTCCTCAGATCCATTGAAATTCTGGAGTAGTGTACTATGTGTGTTGCCAGAAACTGCTGCCAAAATATGGTCAAAAACTCCTTAACACCAGTACAGCATTAAGTAGCAGGCGTGTTTGTTACAGCTCTGAATGTGTGGGGGATATCTCCACCTGTCGTGCATCTCTAGTCTAGAGAAAAAGTTCCCCTACGTATACTATGTTTTACATACATAATCATTGATTTTCCCAGAATAAACATACATATGATAAGCATTTCCCCAAAATCATTAACATAAGCTCCCATCCCATTGTGTAGGCTTTTGTCTGTCCCAGGAGTCCCTCTGATGGTCTCTAGTGGTCACAGAACCCAGGGTCACAGCTGACTGCTTGGTAATGGTGTTACTTTCCAAATATGGAGCTGAGCTGGCGTACCAGGGCTGGGTCACCATTTTGTGCCTTTTCTTGGTTAATGTTTAATGCCTTTTTGATTGTGCAGTTCCATAGACTAATGGTTTTGCAAAATAAGCACTGTATTAAAATCAGCTGAGCAAAAAGTTTCTCTGGCAACACTACAGTCTCAGATGTTTTTGTTTTTTAATTCCGTTATTATTTATTTAGACAACAACTCTTAGAAATATTTACATGTATTTTATGTTATTAAAGATCCTTTAACTATTTCCAGTGGATATATGACTGATAATCTGCTAATTACTGAGTTCATGCAGACCTTCAATCACTACATATATGTTTCAAATCACAGGGTTCTTTTTGACAGAGCTATTGTTTTTTGAGAAGAACAGGCATTAATTGTTTGTAATATATATAATAATATATGTATTGCTCCATTGCCACAGATAAATTAAAACATTATCAACCTCCTATGTAAAATGGATCTTTTTGGAACCCTTTTTGCAGAGGAAAAAAAGTGAAATACCTTTCACAATAATTTATTTCCCTGCTGAGAAAACTCTTTATATCCCACATATGTGCTTTATAAAGGTAAAGCTGTAATACTCACCGGTCTCCTATGCCTAAGGAACAAAATTATTGACTGTCCTTTTTAGAATGGAGCTTCAAATGCTCTTTCTGGTCTGGAGACATCAAGCATTTTGAAATTACAGACTGACGTCTCTAACTTTCACAATGTTCTACAGATTACTGATGAGGCGAGTAGAGAAGACAATAAGATGAGCACCGTAAGATGAACACAAGTAATTTTTTCAGAGTTACATTTTGATGAAAAAGGGATTGTACAAGTTTCTTAGCTATTTCAGGGAAGAGTACATAATATTTCTGTGTCCACACAGGCATATGATAAGGCTATTGTTGATAATTATTAACCAATACTACAAGACACATCTCACAGGTTTTGTAATCAAGAAGCAATTGTTAAGCTCTGAAAAGCTGTTTAGTTCCAACCTTCCATGCTTCTGGTTTAAGTAGATTGTAGTCTGAACACTTTCTTATTCGTGACACTGTGTTGCAGTAGTACACGGCTGGAGTGTACATTTTAGTCATACTGCTTTTGTTTTCTCTTTTCTTCTCTTTTTCAGTTCTGTAAGAATTCATTAATAGTTACTTATTAAATTAGGTACATGCTTTTCCATCTTGCTGAAACAGACACTAAGACTGAAATTTCTTTCAAGATAGGAACAGTACTTAAATTACCTCTCTGGTTAAACTAAAAACAGCACAATAACTAAATTTAGAATAGAAATAAATAAGGCATGAACTAAAACACTCCTGCTAATGCTTCTGTTACTGCAGCACCAAAGTGTGTGGCCATACCTAAAAATGAGAATACTCTAAGAGAGCCAAAGCACCAGGACTACTGACAATGAAGAGAGAACTGAACCATTGACCTGTTATTGTTTTGGCTGTTGTATAGGAGACATGCAGTGTATTTGATGATTAGAGCTTCATAGAAACACAGAAGAGTTATAGAGTTAGACAGATGAAGAGGGATCATACAAGTCAGCACAACATAGACATTGTTTTAATAAATAGCTTATGGACGAAAGAAACTTTGCAGGGAGAAGCTGAGTAAGAAACAGGTTAAATAATTGACACAATAAATATTTACCAAAATTCAAAGGCTTTTTTCTTTTCTTGTCCCCAGTGGTCAATATAGTTTAGAAAATTCCAGACTTTAAAGAAATGTCTGTGTACATACCTTTTTTTCATCTATCAGAACAAGTTAATAGCAACAGCAGACAGTTTCTATAGAATAGATTTAGGAATTTTTCCCCTCTGTTACTTTGATTTGGTGTTTTGTATTACAGAAGAGTATTGCTATAATATGATCAGTATTTTTGTGACTTGTTTGAGCCATTTTTATCTTGCAACTGAGCTTCAGAATCCAAAGTGCTAATGTTTAGCTGGTCCTCTAATTTGTAAATAAAATAAAAAAAAAAATTACTAACCTGTAACTAGCTCTCTGTTTTCTCAAATACATTAGTCTACTTCTCCTCATGGCAGAGTGGTAGAGTCCAGCAAGGACTGATGTGCTATGGCTTGTAAACTTTTAGTTTTCTTCCTTGTTAATCTTAATTGACTGAGATTTTAGGTCCTGCATTGTAATTATATATCTGTTCTGTAATTTCTGTTAAAGTCACAAATATTTTTCCTTGGAAAATGTAGCTTACAGAGTATACACTAAGTTATAAACTCTTTTGATTACAAAACTAGAATGTTCTACTTATAGTGATCAATATAGACAGAAAAACTCTTACCATTCCCCACCATGGCCTGCCAAAATATAATAATGTTATATTTGGCAGAGTCCTCTAAGCCGCAAGTGCAACTCTTGACTTTTTTACGTGGTGTAAAAATCGACTTTGATATTGTCAATATTCTTGGCATTTAAGGAAGAAAACTGCTCTTTTAGGGAAAGAAATTGCTTGTAAATAACCTAAATATTGCTTGTAATAGAAAGTAATAAAATACTGTATTTTAAAATGTAGAAAGACACTAAAGATTCAAATTCCTTTTTCTTGACTTGGTGAGAGAGAATGGGGGTCTCAACATATCCAGCTAGGTTAGCCTCAAATATCTTGGTCCCATGAGTTAGCCACCTTTTAGAATTGCCCTTTTCAATTTTCCTCTGTACTTGCTGCTGTTTCCTAATTGCCTTTTAAATATCTTTGTATGTTCCTTTCCCTTCCCCTCTTCCCACATTTATTGCTGTATATAGAAAATTCATCTAGAGCAGCTCTTTACCCTCCCAGACTTTGATAAAAGGTATTTTGACACACATTTATCTTTGTTTTTCTAAAAAATTGCTTTTAGAAAAAATTGCAATATTTACACTCTTGTGGTGGTTAGGAAACCCCATGAGTTTACATAATTTTGGGGACCAGCATATTCCTTTTTTGATGCTGTTGACCCACTGACTGTAGACATTAAACATAATCCTTCCTACTGCCTAGCATTTCTTTTTAAGCAGAGATGCTTAAAAAGCATTTTCTTTCATTCACATCATTAACTCCATAGGCTCTTGTCTGAGTATTTTTGCTCTAATATCTTCCTGTAGCATTTTTTTTTAGTTCCACAGGTTCTTTGTTCTATAAGCAAGGATGCTCTGCCTCAGAATCTGTGAAATGTACTGATCTGAAACCTCAGTTTCCAATCAAAGAAATATTGATGCATTTACTGAATTTTAAAATGGCAATAGCAAAGTTTTAACAGAGGTGTAATTAGATAAGCTCTACTAAAAATATTTCAAGCAATGTTGTGACTCTGTGAAATACCTCCCTAGTACAATCTTGTGAATTACACTAATTTAGCAATACAGAATCTATTAGAGTTCTTTGGTCATAGCAAAGACAAACTGTATTTCCTGGATGAAATGAGTGATATCAATTTTTTACTGATTTAAAATATTTTTTTTTCCTTGTTAGGAATTTCCAAGAGGAAATAAAGAGAAAGTAGTCTGGACAGAAGACCTGGGCAGGTATTAAGAATATATGATGAAGATTGTTCACAAGCAAAAGGGGTGCTGATATTTCATTAAACATGTGTTTTGTATCCTTCTATTTTGTGACTACATACTCAAATTTAACTTCAATATTAAATATATTTATATGTTTAATTATACATTCAAAGGCAAGGTAATGTTCCATGGCATTTTTCTGGTGAAAAAAGTAATAATTTCACTAGAGGCCATACATAGAATTTGAATGCTTTTAAAATAGTTCTTGATATGCTATTGATCTGTATCAAGGTTTTCAGTCAGTAAAAACATTTAAGTTACTACATATGTATCAATGTGCATGCTTCATATACAACATCAGAATTAAAGAACCCTGAAATATTAATAGACAAATTATGACTCCATTTATCTGCAAACTTCCATAAGTAAACCAAATGAAGCAACCAGCAATCAGCTTCTCAACTTGTACTGAGTTCTAAAGTCAGCTCCCTGTGCAAGTCTCTCACAATTTCTCCCAAACACCTTTAACTGTGCAAAGGGAAGAATACCAGCTAGGGAAAATTAATGAGACGTGCACTTGATAAAAACCTGAGAGAAATTAATAAGCAGCTATTTGTTCAAGTCTTTAGCAAGGTTGAAGTGGCAAAGGAGGGAACCAGGTTCTTCACTGAATAAACAGTGAGATATAGGAAAAGACTTCAGAGATGGGTGCAGATAAAAACTGAAATAGATATTGGGTGGGAAGATCAGCAGGGGAAGCTATTCTGTTAGGAGCTTAAGCCTGGAAACCACTGCCTTCTAATTTATCCAAGCCATCTTTTAATGTCATAATACAAAACAACCTTATTCATTTTTTTTTTGTAACTGAAGGGAACATTTTACATAGCTGTTTAGGGTTTTTAGTAATTTTTTTTCTTTTTAATTTCTATGAAAGCTGTCTGGAAAAACAGTCTGGAAAACCAGGTGTCTATCCATTTCCTCTACATGGGAAATTGACAAAACACTATGGTTTTTAAAGTTGAAGTCTTCTATGTACTTTTTTAATCAGAGGAGATCGTATGACTTATGACCAAAATGGCTTATGATGAAGATTAGTGAGATTGGAAACACCCAAATCTATTACGATACTTGCAATTATGTTGTTCCTTTATCATAAAATATCATGCTATTATTAAACCTTTGGGACAAAGATAAATTATGTTTCTAGACATGACATGTAGAAACTAGATTCTCCTTCTCTTTATTCACTCCTCTTGACATTTAGTTTTTCTGATGTCCCAAGTGTAGGACTTCATGCTGAAATTACTAGTAAAAATATGGTAATCTGGGAATTTTCTATTTTTTTTTTACATCCTGGATTGAGTTCCTTGGTATAACCTAATCTCAGGACACACAAAGCTTCAAGAGATACTTGACAAATAGAGAAAAGGAAAGAGAGGCAAAGAATATTTCCCTCCATTCACCTTCTTAGTTGTAGGAAACAGCCGTAAGTAGGGCTGACCAGAGCTGGCATGGAGGATTGACAGCCGAGGTAAAGGTACAGTGGGGCCAGAAATCCCAGAGCACAGTTGGGATAGGGGACCCAAGGAAATACTACAAAGCTGAGAGACAAGGAACAAACTTATCTACACACTCTGAATTTCTCAGGACAGTCAACCTGCAGGATTATTGAAATGTCAAACGGAAATGCTTCATCTCTTTTATGTAAGCAGGCTCTCATGCCTTTGGGTTTGGGTTTCTGTAGAAGATGTAATTGATCAAGCCAAATATCTTTGAATAGGAAAGAGCATATTTATGTTCACTTTCCTGTAACTCCACTCCAGATTTGAAACTGTTACTTTTCTTGACTTCCAATGAAATCAATCCTTTTACCAGGACAGATCCTTCATTTGCAAAACAGAATAATTCAAATAAGAAATGAATGGAAACCATAAGAAGTGAATGGAAACTTTTTTAAGGTCATATATAAACAAGCTAAAGAACATTAAAATAATAAAGAATATTAATATTATATATAAATATTTTGAAAAATGTGTCCTTGTAATAAATCTTGAGATATATATCTGTACACATTAAGATTATGGTGATACATTTGAGGAAATCTGTAAAAAAATTATTGCTATTGTGACAGCTATATCTGATCCTCCAAAATGATCTTTTTTTTTTCCTTTTTTATAAGGAGCATGTAGGGTAGGAAGGATAATTTAAAAGAAGGAATGAAAGGAAGTCATTATTCTAATGAGACTACATGAGATAAAACTTATTTTTTTCTTTTGTAGGAGACATTGACCACATGCAAAAGGCCACTGTGACCTTTCATTGATTCACTTCTGAATACTCACTTCACTTGGAGAGATCTCTCATAGGGCTACAGACCAAATAAAACCTTTCTTGCACAGCCTGTCTATGGCTCCTTTCCATGTATAATCAACACATCAACCCTTTTGTGGGCAGGTTTTACAGCCACCAAATAAGGACTAAGCCTCACAAAGGAGATGAAAAAGATTCCTTAATGCTGACTGCACAGTTGTCAGAAAAGCTCCTCCATATAAACCCTACAAACTTGCAATATTAAATGTCTGAAAATATAGCAAAACACTGAGTACCAAGAAGTAAATATGAAGCTTCCAACCATTTAATAATATTGCACTGTGAAATGGTTTTTTGTTTATTTTCTGCTTCATGAAGCCTCTGTCTTCTTCGTCTGTTATTTTGGCAGTTGCTGAAAGATTTTTTTTGCTTCTCAGGATTAAGTGAAAAACATGAAATGTTTGTCCACACATTTTATTCTTTATAATTTTTAAATAAGTCTTCTATGAAGGAGTCTCTGCAGACATTACATGGTAATTACATTTTTTTTCCTTCATATGTTCTTATTTTCATGATTTCTGCATGAAGAAAAACTTTCCAAGGAAGTGCTTTACAAGATAGGTTTTGGTTTTTTTTCCCTCCAGAATAAAACATAACAAAGGTTTTACTGAATTCAAAATTATTTTAGTATTTGTTTTACCACCACAAGTATAGCAATATAGATACAAAGAAGAAACATTTCCCTCCCGTGTTGGAAAGAATTGTTGATAGGCAAAGAGTTCCTAACAATTTATTAAAGAATTATTTCAAGAAGAAAACAGAAGAAGGATATATGTGTAATGCTATGGAAGTTTGAGTATTTTTTTCAAAAATGTAACTGAAGGAATCTTCATCCATCACAGGTCCCCAGTTCCCAGATCAACTCTTAGAATGTAGAAAATTCAATTTTATAAGCATTTTTTATTAGGAATAAAACAAACCTTTAAACTAAACATGATGCATCATGTTGACATAACAAATGTGGACACTAATTAAAGAGCAGCAGAATCCAACAGAGAAGTTTGCCCTCCATCTGCTTGACCTGAGGTAATAACAATGTTCATTTAACTAGAGCTGACAGATTTTCTTGTGTTGGTCTTGAATCACTGAAGTTGCCACCCTCAGTATGAATAACAATAACCATATGTGTGACATCATACAAAACAGGCAAGCCACGGTTAACTACCCCTTGAGTTTGCTGTCTTCTCTTTACTTGTTTTTCTTCCCTGTTACTAAGGTTCATGCACGCAGATCAGGTGCAGGCTTGCACTCTGAATCTTTCATACATACACAAGACTTTAAAATACTCTTATGCCTTCAGATTTGGAGTGGTGTTGTATTGCAATCCAGATACTTTTACACTGTCAGAAAAAAGCAAGATGCTCAAACTGTGTTTCAAATTCTTCAGCCAATGAATAGATAACATTTCTGTCCTCATCATCCTTTTAGTCCTAGAAGCAGATAAAAAACAACTCACTGATAAAAACAGATCAACTGGGCAAAAAAGTTTGGTAGACTTCAGCTTTAGTGAATCAGAAACCTCAGAAACCTTTAGTATAAAAGACTTTCATCAGTTTTCCATGGCAATACATGTCTCTTTTTTCTCTTAGCATGTTAGGTTCTTCATATTCTTGCTGGATTTTTTTTTCCCAGTGACTTAATGTTCACTGCAAGAACCTGAGGAACTGCCTATCTGCTTGGAAAAAAAAAAAAAAGCTTTGATATAGTTTAAATATATCCTCTACCCATCTCTAAGGTACCTTATGCTCACACAATACCCTAAAAAATAAATGAAAAACAGTGACAAAATCTTGAAATGCTTATGGTCAAGGGCAATTCATAACATTTAATGAAAAAGCTGTAATTTCAGCAACATGCACACCCTAGTGTTTCACTATTGATTTTTAAGCCTGGACAAATCCACAGGCATAAGACAAAAATGGGAGCCAATTAAAATTGAACCACATCATATAAGAATTATCGGGAGTCATTTCTGTGGCTAAACTTAGTCTGCAGACCAAAGTGTAGTAGTATTATCAGCCATGATGCAACATTTAGTGGTATGACAAGACCAAGAGATCTCCAAAAAATGACAAATCAGCTAACAATGAATACTGCAATGAAACAAATTTAACTCAATCATCCAGTTTATTCATCAAGGCATCAAATAATCAGAGATTATTTTGTCCTCTGCCTCATTATAGACCCAGTGTCATGTGATTTTCATCAGAAACATACACTTAAAATTTTCAATTTGTTATACTGCAATGCACAAAATTCCTTCAATAGAAGAGGAATGTAGGTAGTTTAAAAGTAAAAGGAAAAGGAAGGGGGAAAACATTGCATGGTTATTTGTGTGGAGGGGGTTTGTGCATTTTTTTCTCAACTTGTAAGTGTTTGTTCCCAGCAATAAATAACGCTCTTTTAAATTATCTAGGTTAGTCAAATCCTTTTCTTGACCCACATGACAAGAGAGCAGCCTCAGAAGTTCAAAATCATAAATCCAAAGATTATAAACATAGAGAAAAATTCATGAGAAGGGCTTGAACTCAAAAAAACCCCTTATACAAATATAGATTGGATGTCAGTGCTCCTTAGAAATGGGCAAATGGCCATCACGTAAGGTTTCTTGTAATATACATTTAAATTTCCACCTCCTCCTCTGTCCATTCTAAAGTAGCAATTATGCTCAAACCAGAGAATTGCATAGAGCTCAACCTCAACAGGTAGGAACAACAAATTATATATATAGTTAAGCGATTGGAGTTTTGATTCCTGGACCACTTATGACTCCAAATTGAGCTGCAGTGTTGTATGAAAGTATCACAAAGTGTCTTTATTGTTATACTTAAGAAGGAAACAACATCAATTTCATCTGTTTTGGGTGTTCTGTTATAAAAACATATTCCTTTTTATAATGATACAGAAATTCTTCTTTTTGTTTCATTTTTTTAAGATTTTCATGTTGCCCTTGAACAGTTGTTTCTACTGAATTCTTTAATTTCCTCTCCCTAATCTTCTTGTTTCAGATTTTTTTCTTTTGGGACAGAAAAATAAGAACAAAATGTGCAAACAGATTCTTTTAGTCCATTTTTGGTAAAAAACATGATTCAGTATTCTTAACTCTTTCTGAGAACTTATTCAGATTCCAAACCCTTATTTTTTTTTTTTTAATCGTCTAAATTATTAAGTTTTCAGAGACCTCCTTGGAAGCAAAAATGAAATAATATCCCATATCAGCATATTTTGGTACAACATTGCATAGGAAATTAAAAAAAATTCTTTTTGTTGCTGGAATTGACTCATGAACAGACTGCATTTTGCTTGGTCTGGAACTCTGATGTCAGTATGGGTTAAAATATTCTCTCTGTCTCCCTGATCACTGCTGCTTCTGCCTATCTCCTTATAAAGATTATGCTTATGCTTAGTAAATGAAGAAAGGAATTAGTGATGCTCCTCTCATTTCCTGTCTTCCCACAGATGGTGATAAATTCAAATTCAGACTCCATTAAACCTGAGTAGAGAAACCCAGCAGGTGGCTACACTAATGGAAAATCCTGGCCTTGGAATAATGGGAATTGCAACCGACAGCTCTTCTATACCACAAAAAAGATGATGTATTCCTATTGACAGTGTTGCATTTGAGTCCAGAAGGCTGATCTGATAGTTCAGGCTGGGCACAAGGGAAGCAGAAAGCCCCATGGGTATTTTTCTTGGCTACACCACTGTAATTTTTGTCATCTGAACCTCCTATTACAATTCATTGCAAAAATTTCATGCAAGTTGGAGGGAGAGGAGGAAAAAAATCCCAAGCTTCTGCATTCTGGCCTACAGGCACACATTTGTTCCTTTTTCTTGGTTTAAAGGACAAATAAAGGTTGACACACAACAGCATTTCCAGCCACTTCTGTATTTTTAGTGTTGACATTCTTTGCCCAAGTGCTTTTAGTATTTCCAGACATGCCCATCTAAGAGAGTTTTTGTTAAAAAGATTGCCCTGAAGGTGTAATGCCTGATGTTCAGATAAAATCTGTAAAAGAATACTGTATTTATGGCCCTTTTCTCCTCTATATTTTCCCCCCTTCATTTAGATCCAGGGACTATATCAGCCACAGTTCTGTGAAGCTCACTTCGGAAAATGATTGGACAGACCTATAGACAGAATAGAAAATTTAAGCTGTATTTCAGAAGATGAGGAGAATTTTTTTTTCTCTGTATGTTTTTATGCCCTGTCAGCAATTTTTATGTGCAATGCATTATGGTCTTTTATCTTAGTATATATATTTTTCCCTAGCTTTTATTCAGTGAGTTAGTAAAATAGAGGAATTGCCAACCAAAGGAAAATGTAAAGTATCTGCACTTTTGCATTATTGATCACAAGATTATTTGTGCTACACTTACTTGTTCACAGAACTCAGATTTGTATCAACTTAAATGCATAGTAACCATTGCAAAAGCTGATACAACCAATGTCTTTAGCCTAAATTATTCTAAGTCTAAATTATTTTAAAAATTATTCTGAGTACTATTTAAGGGTGAACTGAAAACTCTTTACTGTATATCCCTTTTGAAAATTAATAATTTCTGCAGTAGCTTACTTGGAGTTTTCTGCTTGTTGTTTATGAAATGCAAAATTTGCACAAAAAGTACTATCAACATATAGAATTTAGAAATGTTGTAGCCCATTTCAAGAAGTGTCTCTATACTGGTATTTCTAAAACAAAATTTTTTCCTGCTGTTAGCAGTTTTTAAACTTTTTACTGGTTGTCAATATAAAATGCAAGCAGACAGTGTCATTTTTTTCCTGCTTTCTTTTGTTCTATTTTGTCTTGCAATTTTTTGCGTTATCAAGCTTTCCCTTGATAATAAAAAATTCTATTTATATATTTCTGACTTATCTAAATATTTCCCTTATTTTTTCTGAATTCAGACCCAACTAGTATACTGTGCTAGAAGTAGGACAATACTAAAACTAAAATATTTTTTCATTGCTTAGAAATCCTTTAAAGGGATGGTTTTTTTATCTAAACTATTAAATTTCCACATCTTTATATCTGACTATAATGCTAAAGGTGATTCTCATGATGGATATTTCTTTCAATGTTATTACTGTTCATTTCACTGTCTTTTTGTCATTAAAAATATAATTGTCATGATAGTGACTTCTAGAAAAAAATTTCTTTAAGATCTTGGTTTCCTCGTTCCCATTGTATTAATATTTTTTCCTTGGCACTTGCATGTCATTCCAACATTTACATCATGGTTTAACATGAAAAAGACTTCAGTAAAGTAAATAACAAATGAAATTAATATGCTCAGTATATCAATATACCATAAGGTTTCATGCATGAGGCAATAATCAGTAATTCCTGCTCAGCATTCACCATTTCTACTCCACATAAAGCCCAAATACATTAATTAGACTGAAGTATTTCAGTCTTATGAAAATGAAACTTCCTGAAGTAGGGAAGAATAGAAGGATTTGAATCAGGAAATTGCTAAGCTGATCTAGATTTGTCCTCAGAACTATTGCCAGTGGAACTGGAGGGTTTTCACAGAATGTCCTTTTCATGTTAAACCTTGTGAGGGTCCCAGTCCGGCAAAAGACTTTCTGTCAATCTGCTCTCTCACCCACACTCAGTGAACTTGAAAATATGCTGTAATAGTTCTTTGCCATTTTAGTATAATTATAATACCAAAACACCTTTTTGACTTGGAAACAGAACTTTATTTCAAGGCTGGTTAATTCTGACATCTCCCAACACTTAGTACACCTTCTCATGGCTTTGCTGATAAGAAAAATACACAAAGGGATATCCTCTTAAATAGAGGTATCCCTCCTTTCCTCAAAATTCTTGTTTAATATCTTAAATAGAAACACGTATGTCTAATGGAACTTGGGATGGGGACACTGATGCAATCTCTTTCTGTACCTACCAGCAGTAGAATGTTTAAAAGTTCATTACACAATGTATTGCAAGGAGGAGGCAATGCTCTGGGCCTGCAGATAAACAAAATCCTCCTAAATCTCTCAGGATGAAAGTGACACTGGAACTAGAGCAGAGGACAGAACTATTTCATATTTGTAGCCTTGAATGGAGGGAACATTTTTTGTAATCCTAAATGGAGGAGGACATTCTGCATAACTGTGAATACATCTCATATTTTTTCATGTCTTGTTTATACAAGGTTAAAAATATTGAAGAAAAGTACTGAAGATAAATCAAATGGCGAAATGGTTTGTGTTTTGATATTAATATCTTATCAAAGTAGCAATCTTTCATATTCCCATATTAGTGATATATCCTATAATGGTGACAGGGTATGTCTTGGCTTACACAGAGTATCGTCTGATAAATAGATTTAATGCATAAACGTCTGTTTGGAACACGCAACAGCAAAATGGGGACAGATGTTTGGCTCTCTTTGGAGCTCATCAGCACAGTCCAACTGCTTTAGTTGTCAGATTGGTTCAACCCTCAGTCCAGAGGCAGAGAAGCTCAGTATTTTGATACTAACTAGTACTAAGTGTAAAATGTGTGGCAGCTGAAACACTCAGGAAAATTTAGCCTTCTGCTCAGAGAATACTTCTGAGTAGATAATGTTTTTGCTTATTTCATTGAACAAATGTGTTCAATTCTCTTTTGAAATATGCTATTACATGTATTAATTAAATGAGCAGAATTAAAAATGCTTGCGTTTTTTGTTTGGTTTTTTTTGGGTGAGGGCAGTCAAAACTGAGGGAGTGGATGGTGAAGTCACAGTTGCCAAAAAACAAGGACTTTGTAGTGAAGAGGATAGGTCTGCTGCACATGCAGGCATGTAACCATTTCAAGTTTTTTATATATGGTGCTTTGGGGGAAAGAGCTTCTTACGTGGTGTGAGGTGAGAGGGAAAGAATACAAGCTGACTTTGCAGCTTTTCTCCAATGTTTCAAGGAAAAACCTCCCTGCAGAGGTACTGGCAAACAGCACAGCTTCTGCTTTCTGAAGCTCTTGGGAATCCTTATGGTGCCCTTTCTCATGTCTCTCATTCTGCCTTTGGGAAAATTGTGGATTTAGATGAGGTTATGCAAAAATTCTTGATTGTCACTGACTTTTAAAAATTTTTGTTTCCCAGAAACTGGAAAGATCTTGAGTCATCAGGTTCATTCTCCTGAAAGTAAAAGATTGCTCCCTACAGTTAGATTTCTTAAATTATTAATTGCCGCTAATTTATCTGATTAATTAGAACCTTTTACTTAAAATAAATTATTCAGATATTGTCATTATCTGACCAGCTTTGCAGGTGGCTATATAATATTCTGAAAAGAGTCTGTAGACTTCTCTGAAGTATTACCTAAATGTCCCAGGAAGATAAATATTTACCGTGCTAGGTTTTGTAAAAACACATACAGGAAAACATAGGCCTTGACACGGTATCTTTATAGTCCAATTAAAGACAAGTGATTAAACCACACAGTAGGAGAGAAGAAAAGACAGTGATAACAGTGTAATTTGTGAAACTTCAGAGTATTGCTGCATGTGTGCTCTACTTACTCTGATTTGTGGGTATTTTAAACATGAGTTTCCTTTCCTATCACATTCTTGTCTCTCTTGCCTAAAGCCTCTCTGACTTCTTAAAGGTATCATGTTATATGCCTTCAGATGGAGAATTTGATAATCAAATCTTATGAAATCTTGAAAAATATTTCAGTCCTTTTCCCTGAGACTTCCTTGAACCAGGTATTCCTCATTGATAAAGTAGTGTGTTTTTAGGAAGCAAGTCATCTACTTTTGACCTGTAGATAACAAAGTCATGATTCAAAATCCTTTGAAACCAATTACTTCCCTTGTTTTGTATCAAATCCTAGGCTTTCATTCTGTAAACATTCTAAGGGAACATATTTTTAAACCAAATTTAACATTGACAAAAAGCATTTCCTCCTGAGAGGATGTTGTGTGGAGCTTTGTTAGCCCTTGGTTACAAAGTTATTTTGACTTTAAGTTGTGGTTTAAAACAAGTGATGGGGTGTGTGCTTTTGGATGAACTCTCAAGACTTTCTGAAGTTCGCTGCACCACTTTTACCATAAATCATTAGCTTCCCACTCCTGATGTCAGAGTACAGTAACAGCTCTCTAGTGCCTACCTCCACCTTACCTTAAAATAGATCATGCCTTCTGGCAAGGGACAGGAGCAAGAGTTTTAGTAAAAGACTGTATTTAAGCACAATGGGTGAAGACCTGCTACAGTGTCAGTGCTGAAGGGGAGGTGAGAATGTCACAAACATATTGAAGATCAGGGACAGCAAGTTTGATATAAATAGCCTTTGTGTTTTTGTTGAAGGGGAGGGATATGAAGTTTTCATAGAAAACTCCCCTTTCTTACCCTAATCTTTATTATTGACTTCCACTTCAAAGTACAAATGCAGAAGAGGCAGAACTGGGCTGTTCAGCTGGAAAAGAAAATAGAAAAATATGAAACATGTAGTCACATTTGACAGTAGTGCTAATGGAAACCATGAAGGAAAAAAGGCCTTTTCTCTAGCAATAATAATATTTTGCTCTTGTTATGTAGTAAACAGTGTTATCAAAAAAAGCCCCAAAACTTTGGTGTACACTACCATAGCTTTCTTCAGAGGTGAAGAGAGAAATTATACTGTTTTATTATATCTCTTTAAAGGCCTTTTTAATTGTTTGATCCACTGACACATCTGGAAGGAAAGTAATGATAGAATACCTAAATACGACATGAGAATGTACAAAATTTTACATATTCTGTATTTAGAAAGTGCATTGGCAAAGAAAAAAGAGCAGTAGCATATGCATTCCTACATCACAGAAACTACCCTGAGACCCCCAATGTTCAGAAAGAGCAGAAGCAGCCCCTGATGATGCCTGCTGTACAATAGGGCAAGCAGCAGTTTTGAAAGATGAGGCAAAATATGTGAATATTAAAACTAGATATGATTATTGTCTCTGAACTGAACACCATTATTTTGGTTGAGTGCATAGACAAATTAGTAGTTTTGTTTATTTATTTATTTGTTTATTTTAGGTAATATTTCCAGAATTCTGTTGTGTCTTAGTTATATTAGCTTAAAGAATCTGTCTGCTACTATTTGTTCTGCATCATGTCTTTGTCTTTTTTTTTTAATTCTACAAAAATGTTCCCTTGCTCTCTCATCCTTAGTAATACCAGATTTTACTTTTACCCTCCTCTTTGAAGGTTATAAGATTTATACATCAGCTCTCCACGACAGATTCCAGAAAACTAAGTTGATATGCTAATTTCTTACTTAATTTGTTTCATTCTAGAGGTCTAACAGAATTTCAGCTTCTAAGTAACTTAGTAATGCAAAGGAGTACTCTGAGAGAGAGAAGGTCTGGAGATGGCTCCAGAAAAGGCCTCGCAGGCTGGCGTTGGTGCTCTCCATGGAGGAAATGCAGCACACAAAGCAGTCTGATAATGGTGCCCTCTATGTCCCAATGTTTATAAAGAAGTGAAGCATTTCTGGATTAACATAAGCTTTTTAAATGTCAGGATGCCTCTGCCTAACTCTGCTAAGCCTGTCTAAAAATAGATTGTGAAAGAAGATAAAGCAATATGTAGACTGTTATATATTTTTGTCCTCCGTTTCTTTCTGAGTTTAACGTCAATAAATAATTATGGCTGAAGCCCTTGTAGGAAAAACTGCTTCACTCTGATAAATCTCCAAGATCACACAACAAGAATAGATAAAACAGTATAATTTTATATACTATCAGATTTACTCAGAGACACACAGTATAGGAGTTTTTGAACTAGAAGGAACAGATGTAGCCACTTGCTTTCCCAGTATAATTTTATTGGGGCCTACATTGTTACAGTGTAAAAATAGCCATAAAAAATAGCACTTTCTGAAAAAGATCATCAACTCTGCCACGCTATGTGATTGCAGCTTTTACAGTCTGTAGCAAAGATAGCTCTATGTTGTAATTAATTTTTCTTTAATGTTCTCCTTTTTCAATACACATGTAGTGTTTTATTTGAGAAAAAACAAATTAGGATTTTCTTGTGTCAGGGGAATTGAGCACTGGAAGTCAAAATGAGCTGGGCACATAAGCAGCAGTAGTTGCTTTACAAAAGTGTACCCAAAACGCCTTTGCTTATGTCAAATGCTAAATTTATCCCCATTGGGATTTAGGCTGATGGGAAGTTGTCTGTTTAAGTGAAGCAGCTTTTTTTTTTTTAATTAGTCAAGCATAAACATGTCCTAATTTCATGTATACATTTAGGTTTCCAAAATAATCCTATGGAATTAAATTTTTGCTTCTTGAAATACGTGTCTTTGGCTTAAACTATGCCAACTATTGGGACAATTAGTTGAGATATAAGATTTTAAAAATTAAAGAAGTTCATGTTTCAGAGTAAAGTCTCTGAATATAATAAATGCAAGACTCTTCTGGATCATTAACAAAAGGAAAAGAAAATCCTTCAACAGGGCAGGACAAAGACTTTGCAGTAGTCCAGTAACATTCAGTTCTATATGCTTTATTTTCATCATTTTTACTATGTCTTGGAAGAATTTTCTCTACACAAAAGCATTTCTCATTTGTTTTCTTCAAAGATATTTCCTTTCCATCCTGAAGGACCTTAATGTGAAAAAAGCTTTGGGTAAGAGATAGGGAAATTACAGGGTGCTGAAGGATGCTTTGTCTACACTTTGCAGAAGTTCTCTCTCATCAGGTCTGCTTGCCCAGGCAGTGGGCTGCAAGAGGCTTTCCCCCCAGAGGCAACAAGGGCTGCTAAGGGGTGATTTGCACAATCCTCTTGCCCTATGCAGGAGTCAGAGTGGAGCCAGGGATCATAGCTGTGGAAAACACTAAAAAGCCACCTGCAGTGCAGGCTGCTCAAGGACACCTTCTATTCAGTCATCTGTGGTGTGGTCTCCTTTACTTTAGCAGCCCACCATAATTAGGTGTCAGAAGCTGCAGAAATTATCATTGAACACCCACCCACCTGGGAAAAAAACCTGAAAAAACCAGACTAACAGGAGTATCTATAAAGGAAAGGAGGACAGAGAGGTGGTGCTAAGACAAATAGCCAGTCTGACCACGAGAACTTGGCCCATACATGAATTATGCATTCATATCTTATAGATCACATAAGCAAATATGAGACTTTGCAAAAATTGCTCACTGGTCATTAGATCCTCCTTGCACTGTTCATGTTTTTTCCTGTGGTGCTAATGCTTTCAGTGCTAGAACTTATATATAGTTCTTACGAAATGACAGTATTGGAACCCCATTGAATATGATTAGTTCAGAACATCTCTGGGCAGCTTGCAAATACCCTTTCAATTCACATTAGTATATTTCCAGTCTGAATGTTCTTTTAATTTTAAAAAAAGGACTTTTAAAAAGAACAAAAAGAAAGTTCGATGTTTCCTAAAGCAACATTCAAAGCAATTAAATGAAACCTTTTTAACAGCATGATATTTTTCATTTTCACTATCACCTCTTTAGCCTTAAGTAAAAACCAAAAGAGGCCTTTGAAAAATGATGATTTTTTATATTTAATAAGTGATCTTTTCATGTTTCTGCTGTTGTATGCTTTTGAGCTATCTAACAACTATGGATATATAGCTGGCAGAAGGGCAAACTTGTCTCATATCCTGTGAAGAGGTGACTACCTGAAGTGTGGGTATGAAAGAAATTATAAGAATTCTCTGAAAGGTTTTACTACAGAGAATACAGGGCTGAGACCTTCATCTAACCCTGGATGCACATTATTCTTAATAATGCATATCCGCACATTTTTTGCAGACTTTAAGTAGTGAGCTTACTAAAATTGACAATATTTTACAGGAACAGAAAAAAAATCATGTTTCCTGTATCATACACAGTTCTTTAATTTGTGACATATCACTTTTATCTCTTCTTCCTTTAACACCAGATTTGGTTTAATTAAATTTATGTCAAATGAACACATGAAACGAAAGGAAAATCAGAAAGCCTCTAAGTTGCCCATTAGTGAGTCAGTGACTGCACAGTGAAAGGCTTTTGAAGCCTGGCTAACTGCCAGAACAAGCTTGCAATGATGCTCAGAGACACCCATGATGCTTTGAAGGGAAGAACTTAGCTGACCTGAACCTGTTCTGTGGAATCAGTCCAAATCCTCATGGGCTGGATTTAAAATCTATAATAAGTCTTCTGTCTTCAACCATTTACCTCTCAAGTGAAAAGAGGGTGTGAAACTACAATATGTGCACATAATTAATTAGAATAAATCATTCTTTGTGTAGTACATGCTTTAAAAATACACCACATTTGAGTAATTTTTTAACTCAATAGCAATTTTTTTCCTCCTTTTTTTTTTTCTAAAGTGGATCTAGAAGTCGTTAAAACATGAAATATCACTGCCTTACCTTCCATGCAGTTGAAATAATCTGTGTTGATCATGTGTGTCTGTCAGAACTCAGCCCTCTGGGATCCTGAACCTTTGCCAGATTTGACCCATGGATCATGTGAAGTGAAACAGCACACAAATAAAGTATTTGGTGGGTCTGGGTTGAAGACAGTCAGCACTTTTCAGGTGGGACACCGATGGCGTGGTGTAGCTGCCATCAGAGAGTGACTGGCTGACACAGGCTGAAGAGACTGCTAAGAAGGTGCAGGCTCCTAGGTCTGTGTCTTAACAATAAAGTCTATCTTTAGGAAGAAAAGTGTTGTGAAACATGGTAGACTACATATCTAATTGTTCTGTAAGATTTTGAGGTATGGCCCACAACAGAAATGGTTTGCATGGTCAGCTTAATCCGCTCCCAAATGTACAAGGAGAAGCAAGCTCATTTCAGAATAAAAGCCCCTGTACCAGCAGCTGGGTTGAATACCTACTGAGCATTATGTATTTTATATTCCCTTTCCAAGCTCTTTCTGTTATAAACAAAGCCCTATAAACAGGTTATGTGAGTTTAGACTATTTATTTAAATGTAATTGTCTTCATGCTAGGCAAATCACACATCTATCACACATGATTTATACAATAGAATAGAATATCATGCTAAGTGGTAATTTGATAGACTTACTTGCCAGCAAGTAGTGAGACAAAGAATTCTCACAAGAATTCTTTTTTGACTGACAGTCTGTATCCAGTTTGGCAGCTGCTAACTCCTTATCCATATCTCGCACAGACAATAAATTAACTCCTGGAGTTTCAACACCTTGAAATATCAATATTTGGTCAATTTATTTCAACCTGAATTTTAGATTACTATAGCAGAATAAGGCAATATGTTTTTATCTTATATTATTTTAAAGTTAGATTTTTTTTCAATTCTCCAGACTGAAGGTTATAAAGGCATCTTTCATTATTAGGAAATGTAAATACCAATTTAGTAGTCACAAGAAAGTATAGCTAATCACATTACCAATTTCAAGTGCCTTCAGAATTGTAATATTTCTTTGCACTTACTTAATTTCTTAGCACTTTGTGACTTCCAACTGCAGGTCAGAGCCCATTCTTTTAGTCAGTCTGACTCAGTGAGATGTACACCTTCAAGTGAAAGAGCTGCTGATCTCCAAACCAGTGCCTGCATTCTGACAGCTTTATGAACTACTTTTGGATCTGGAATAAGACAAAATTGAATAAAGGCATACATCTCAATTGAAAATTTGAATACTTTTTGGAAACAGCAAATTTAGAATACTTACATGTGCTGGAAAGTTGAAAGAATAATTATTTATATACTGGAAATTAAGTAGGTCACATCAATACTTTGGTTTTGGAGGACTCAATGCATCATCATTATGTGATAGTCTAAATTCAAATAATGATTTTTTTTAGTTTTCATTTTGACTGAGTCCTTGCAGCACCATATCTGTTACCTGATAGTAAGACATGTTTTGTGTGTCCATCACTGCTTTACTTTTTTGAATGATAAATATAAATAATACTTGGCATACTTTTACTGTATTTCGTTAACCATTGACCATCCATACAGCTTTGGTTTTGGGGGATTATGAAGTTCAAAGAATTTTCAGTCTTTACTTGTGAGTTAACCTTTTCAATTTTTCTTGCTATGAACATTCTATTTTGCTAAATAGGATTTTGTATAGTATATACAAAATAGGAATAGTATAAAGAGAAGGTATTTTCAATAGTATTCTCCTTAAATAAAATGACTTGGGAAAAAACCCAACCCAAGAATCTAAAGGTGCTAATAATTGCAACCTTGAGCTTATTCAATTATTCCATGATAGAATGGCTGTAACACATGGCTTCATGAAATGTATGTAAGAACTTTCTCTCACTTGTATTTAGCTTGATTCCAAAATCTTTGTCCCTTGTCGGTGTTCTAACTATTAAGATTTAAGAAATAGTAACAATGCATTCAAGTTCCTCAGATTTCAAACACAGGATAAGTTCAAAGGAAAAAACCCAAAATATTGAAGGTGTCAGAAGTCTGATGTCACCAGAAGAAATGGAGTTCATTGTTTTTATATTAATGAGAACCTTCTCTCTTTACAAGTACAGCTGCTGCTTGTACTGAGAAAAACTTTATCATAGTAATCCTTAAAAAAACATTTTTAAAAATGGAATGCTTCACCAGAGAGAAGTTCTGGTGTGAATCAACTGTGGTTTATATCATAAGTGCTTGACATCAAAAGTGTGATAAAAATACTTTTGTCATGCGAAGTGTCAGTTTACGTTTTACATATGCAGCTTCTAATTTTGCTGCACAGGTTTACATAACCACTTCAAAAGTAGTTTATTTCCTGTAGGAGTGGTCCAAACCTCAAAAAACAATACGTAAGATAAGTTGCAGCAGAAGGTAGAAGAAGGCAGTAATAATTCAGGCTGTGCCACTAGCAAGAGGTGCTTTCTATACCACTGACTAGCCTACACATCAGGCAAAAGAGGTGGCCAGATTAATTGAGATTTGGGTTAATTCATGGAAATGTTTGAAGTTTCTTCAAGGATTTTAGATTAGAATTCTTTTTTCCTTACCAGATGTAAGATACAAGCCTTTTTTTCACCTTTTAGGTCTTCTAGTCTATAGTTAATGGTATTTTTTTCAGTAAAATAGACTGTTTATTAGTTTTGTTTCAAGTATTAACAAACAAGGACAGCGCTTGAGAAAAAAAATACAAAAATTATCTACACTGTTAGGAAAAAGGATGGAACTAACCCTCTGATTCTTTGCAGATATTTTCAGTAATATTGTCATTTTTAGTTAGAAATTACCAATTTGTTTTTATTCAGGTTTCTCTCTCACTCATAATTTGTAGTTTTTAAATGGACATATTCCCTAAAAAAGTTCTAATGTCTTTCTGTATTTCATTATGTTTAACAATATCACCTCCATACTGTGGATGACATTCCCAAGCTTGCTTACTAATTGCCTTCAGAACCATCCTCCTTCCTTTTGGAAAAAAGTAAACACAGGGAAATTATAGGATATATTATTTGATTTGAATTTCTATGAAAAAGCCATGTTTGTAGAAAACAGGATATAAACTTCTGCATCAAGAACAGCCTAACCAGAGTATATCACCACCTCTCAGATGAAGGAGAAAGACCCTTCTTTACTTAAAATCCATCTCTTACATAAGCATCATGGATTTTCAGAGCTGACTGACATCTTGACTTGAGGAATTATCCAAATATCACTTTTTTATCCATTATAGCACTGCAGCTTTATTTTTCCTTAGTAAATCACTTCTCTGCTGAATTATAGTATAACAGAATAAATTCAGCAAGCTGATAAATGCATGTAGAATATTCTGGGTTAATTTTACTCATTCTTTCTTTTTGGTTTTATTTTTTTTTTAATTGTGTTTTCACAGCATAACTTGTGACAATGGGACAGCTACTTTTTAACAGCCTGGTTATAACTGAATGTTTTGATGCAAATATGGATTAGAAAGTTACCTAATTATATCCAATGAATCCTTGCAAGGCAGGGAATCTTACTGATATTAAGATCAAACCCTTTTAGACCTACATATTAACTTTCAGACCTACAATATGTTTTAAAGGAAGAAATTTAATCTTTGCAAATCAACAAAAAGAGCTGTTAAAAATGAATTCATTGTTTAACAACCTGAATTAGAGAAGGGACCATTGCTACAAAAGACTGAGTGCATATTTTTGATTATTAGAGAGAAACTTATAAAATCTTTTAGTAAGGCTAGTAAGTGAATCAAAGTTTTTAGAGTATTTGTTTTATAGGAATTGTTGGGTTTTTTTCAATGAAGTCGTGAAGTATGAAGATTCATTAATTAGGGCAAAAAACCCCACCAAATTTGCTAAAATTAAACCCCCTCCTGCATAATGTCAGTTCTATGGATTTCTACAGGAAATATAAATAATGTCATCACCTAAAACTGGCAGCCAAAATACTTTCAGATATATTTTATGGATCAAGAAGCATCTCTGTTGGTGAATCCTGTCTTCATAAATTCCCTACGTCCATTAAACATTCTTTGTGATAGAATTACAAACTGAAATAAACATTGTCTTCTTCAACAAAAAATATTTTAAAGCTTCTAGTCAATTTGTGGCTTACAGAAAAATCTCTGTGACTGTGTTTATACACTTCACAGTGTTCCTGAAAACAGCTGCTGCCTCAGTTTATAGTACATGATGAAAGAAGCATCTTTTAGTACGTGTTGTTCTTTAACACAGTTTTCGCAACAGAAGTACCTCACAAATATGAAATTTAGTGGGAGAAGGAAGAATCCTCAGCTCATTAATTTTCTTTGCAAAGCACCTAAAAGGCTGCTTAGTTTAGAAAATGCTGTTATCTGGGTTAGAAGAAGTGGTAAGTGATGTGTCTCCAGAGAGAGAGAGAGAGAGAGAGAGCGCGTTACATGTTGGTTAAGAACATGCAGTGAATTTATGTCTCTGCTTTTACATACACTATTTAATATCAATGAGATGAGGAAGGTAAATCTGCCAGTGTAATCACTTGAGAGTTTGCAAGTCAGTTGTCATGTTTCAACATACTAAACACATAAGGAAAATGTAGTAGGAAGAATACATTCCTTGTACTGAAAAATTGAACTTTATGATGACTATGCATAGTTAAATGCCTGCAATTGCTATTTTCTGTCAAGAACTCTAGACAACACCAAAAAAAAAGAACAAAAAAAATAATCCAAGGTAACTGAAGTGATGGCAAAATTTTGTCTTTCTGTGCTGTTTTTGTAGTCTGCTTCTGTTTGGCATTCTATATGAACACAAATTTTTACATATATTTTATGTGTGAGCCTTGGCATTTTAGCCCTCTCCTGCAGAGGCCCCTTAGTACCATATGCTTCTGTTTTTCTTCATTGCGTGATGTGATCTCTTCTGACTGTTACATGCACGTGAAAGGACAGTGGGCTTTTGGGGGAGAAGAAACCATGCTTTAAGAGAGCACACGTCAGTTGCTTTTCAGTCATTTGGAGCTGATTGGATCTGACAAGTGTTGTAGCTACTCATCGTAATGGATGTCTCTGCTTTAGCAGAGGAGAGGTGAAAAGGATGCAATTCCCGGTGGAAGAAGGCAACATGAACTATTATTTAATTACAGGCTAATATAAAAAAACCCTAGTAGTCCCTTGTTGGTTTCCAGACTTGTCTCTTCCTTTCTCTACAAGGCAACAATCAGGGCTTTAAATGCAACACTGAGAGCTATGCCAGTTAGGAAAATAGCTCATAAAAGATGTAATATGCTCATTCCTTTCTTTTTTGAAGCACAAAGATTTGCATAACATGCAATCAATTCTTGAAATCTAGAAATCTCTCATATTTTTGTCCTTTGTTTTTCTTAATGCACAGCTTGAAATAACAATTCCATGTTAGACGGTAACTTTGTCTCAGATTTAAAGATTGCTTACTTTTGTCATCAGGAAAGCTTGATTACTTCTCTTACTGAATGCCTGCAACTTATTTTGATTTAGTTAAAAGCACCTGGCTCAGTTCTCTGCATCTGAGATTCACAGATTTTTTCTTATCTAGAGAAAAAGAAAACTTTTATTTGTTCTGTCTGCTTTGGAAATAGAAGGCTTGTGATCATTTGCTTCATCTTCATTATGTGCTTTGTGTCTGGGTAGTAAAAGACAGCAGTGTCCAAAGTGACCTTCAGGCTTAAACACTGCAAATATAGTTAAGATTTTACACTCATAATTAAATGGGAACTACAACTGAGATTTCATAATTTAGAGAAAATTGAAAAAACCCAAATAAACAAGTAAATTATAAAATCCCTAAGACTTCAACAAACAAACATCATCCCTGCAGTCCCTGCTAGTTACCACCCAAGGTAAATGCACTGTAGTCTAAGTATGGATCCTTACTTGCCAAAACGGTTTTCAGTCACAGATGCACATTCCTGTGCATTGCTGGGTTTAGACACATTTATTGCTATGTTTTATTTTTCCTTTAACTAGTGTAAGGACAACAGGAGATGTTCTACTAAAGCTAGCATTAGCATATGAGTGTTAAAATCATACCGAAACAACATAACCCTAAGATTTATCCTACACATAAAACTTTAGAAGTCTTACCACAAGACAAATAAATCAGAATTAAATAAATAAATTTCTTAGGGAACAAAAAAGAAGAAAAACTACTCTTCCTGTATAAATGGTCCTTTATTTCACAAGCTGCTGCACAGGAAAATTTCTATGTAGGAATTTATTAAATTTCTCAATATAAGTGGCTAGATTCCCACTCTGGGTACAATCTGTGAAAAAAACAATGCCATACTACAGTTAATTATTGTGTTTGCATCATTTTCAGATACAGTACTTCACAGAAATGCAACATTCACCACACACTTATGTACTGATTTGCTTATTTTAAGTTGAAGTTGCATTTCATTTAAATAAAAAGGTCAAATTTTTAAAAATAACTTTATTACCCACTTTAAGCTGACAGGGAAAATTCACCACTGAGTATCTGCCACATAAAAGACCTCTAAAACTCAATGGAGACCAAGTGTTATGCATCTTTTCCTGGTGTTACACTGCCTCGGATCTTCCAGTTGTGCATTTCATTATGCATTTTTTTATCATTAACAGGTAATAGAGCCTGAGATACATGGATATTTTTCCTTTTAAAATCCAATTTACAGAAATATGAACCAATTGCATAAGTATTTTGCCATGTAATGCTTTTTTACTATCCTTCATTCACTTAATAATTCATATTTCTCCTTTATTTTGACATTTTCAGAAGTAGAAAGCTTCTCTCCATTTTAGTCCATTTCTTTTTGAACTTGAGGCATTTTTGAGTTGGCATAAAGCCTTACTGTATGTACTCCAAGAGAGTGATCCATACATGAGCTGTCAATTGATACCAAATATTCACTGTAAATGATTGGCTTCTGTGGGGTATCTCCTTCTACATCTGAAAATATTCCTTGAGAAGATTCAAATCTGGCACAAATTTTATCAATAGACACAACTTTCCCTCCTAAATTAAAGATAAGTGAATGCCATTCTGAGTGCCCATTTCAAACAGAGATAGCAAAAGAGGGGAAGTTTGTATTAGAAAACCTGACCAGGAAGAAGTATTCCCTCCATATTTGAGAACTAGGTTGAAGTTCCCTTGAGAGTGAATCAACAGTCACAGGAAACAGAAGAGCTCAGACTTTGTCTGATGCTTGTCTTGTGTCAAGAGAAAAATACAAGGACGATCTGCCAACAGCAAAAGGATAAGGAAATCAGGGGAACCAAAAGAAGCAAGGCTGAATTTTGCACAGAAGGAAAAAAAGAGGTTGAAAACAAAGTATTTGGAAAGAACAAGGTGTAATCCACATATACTTCCAGGTTCTTGATTTCAACTCTCTATTTCTGCTTTTGGGTAAAATCCATGTTCCGAGAGAGTGTGAACAAAGGAGTAAGGAGAGGCTGATCTCCTTTCAATGAAACCAATGTTATTTTGAACATTAATGACAGTTTTCCTCCTCAATCAGAATGAATACTGGAAATGGCTAGCTGTTTTTTAAGGAACTGAACATGGCTGGGAAATTTGGCCAAAACTGGGGAAAAAAAGAGGAAAAAGAACAGAAAGAAAATTGCAGGTTCTTTGTCATGCATAACATAGGGAAACAGCACACCTCATTGTCTGGGTAGCAGAACCACAGTGCCAGGCCTGGAGCCACATCTCAGGGGACTGAGTGGCTCTCAGCTGGCTTTTGGGCAAAACGGAAGGAAGAAGTGCAAGTATGTCAGCATCCAATTTGTCGTGAAGGGATGTCCCTGAAGGTCAGTTCTGGAGGGCAAGATGTGAAAAGTATTCCCTGCAGGTACATCCCTCAATTGATATTGCTTATGTTTTCTTGGCTGCCAATTGTCTGGCAGATAATTTAAATATGCCTATGGCTGCTTTAGCCCTGAGCTACAGGGATGGCAAATGAGAATAGTTTGTCCAGGCTCCTCTGGGTGCACTGCCTTTGTCAAAGGAATTGCACCCTGCTTTTCCATGATAGTTCATCCTCAGTGCCCTCTGCAGCACACACCATACGGCGCTGCTTACATGGGAGGAAACATAAGGATGGACAGTATTTTGCACTTCTTCCTACCATTTTGGACAGATGGCAAGTGTTTATGCCTTTCCATGTGGCTGCACACTGGACAAGATGATCAAGACAGATGATTTATAATGGAGCTCACTGGAGATCAGATTCAGTCTACAGTGGCTTAATTTCATTGGAATGCCCATAAATTGGGGCTGCTCTTCGCGGCTGGCTAACAGGATCCCTTTGAAACAGCTTTGAGCCAGCCACCATGCAGCATACATAGATTACAGATACACCTCTTATTGTGAGGGACTTTGAACAGTTCAGACCTATATATGCTTGCCTATATATAAGTTAGAATTGAGTGTGGATTACTGCTGCTTTTCTTTTTCCTTCACTGCCAGTTGTCCAAAGATATTAAACATATAATGTATTAGGCAGCAGGGCTTGACTGTGCCAAGGAACAGGAGAAAAGGAGCGCTGAGGACAGTGATGAGAGGGGAAAGGATCCTGTCAGCTCTGGAGAGAAAGCATGACATAAACCAACCTTTCCCCAGAAAAGCTGAACAGCCTGGTATAATCTCTGAAAACCATAGTAGAAAGTATACAATTGAAGACTGAATGCTCAAGCACAAATCCAGAAAAAAAACCTTTGAGATTAACAAATGCTCTTCTAAATCATGAAGCAGGGGGTCCTTTCCTCATTTGTGGGTCCACTCACAATCCAAACAAATCTGAAAACATTACAATGCATGGCAGTTGGTCAACAGTGTGGAAAAACCTCATTTACTGACTGGCCAGACAGTTTTAAAACCTTCAGATTTTTCTAAGTCTAGGTTATTAACTGTCTGACTGTAATCACATCTTCACCATAGGGAGCTTCAAAAGCTTTTCATTTGCATTGAATCAGTTGCCTTCCTCCCTGTCTTTTTCCCTCTGGAAATAAGCTTAAATAATTCAACAAAATGCACACATGGCTAGTGATTATTGAACCATTCTGAAACACTCAAGGCAAATAGACCATTAGGTAGCAGGAATTAAAACTTTCCTTGCAGTTATTGGGAGAAAGATGTATACATATATAAGCATAACCCTTGTTTCTCTCTCAAGTGAATGTGTGTGTGTGTGTGTGTGCCAGAGGATGTGCAGAGGGCTGCTTACAAATATTTCCTTCTTACAGCAACCCTGTGACCATCCAAAAAAGTTTTTGAAACTGTTCAGAGACTATGTCAGAGATGAGCCATGACAGTTTATGGTGAGTAGAGTGGGAAATTTTGAAGGTAACAAAAAATTCTTTCTTGTAACACTACATCTTTTCACTCTGACAGGGAATGACATTTTTTTTCATGCTACGAGTTTGTGTGAAGACATCCTAGGATGCTGGTAATTAATTCTTTAAGCTATGTATACACACACTTGTATCCCTCTACCAATGCCATGTATGAGAAAACACAAAAGAAAAAAGATAAAACAAATTTATGTGTTTAATTAGTTATTTATTTTTAATTGAGTTTAATTTAATTATTTCTTTTTAATGCTTTTAATGGATAACATTATTTAGTTTATCAAATTGAACTTTTTAGAGCAACTAAAAAAGTAGAAGAGGCAAGAAAACCTCAGCTCAAAAGCAAAAAAGACAGCTTTTCACTACATAAAAAGTTATGGTTGTATCCAATATTTCTAGACTGAGTGTGTTACTTAGCCTTTGGCTTTCCTCCATTTCAGTAGAGGTTCTGTCCTTACTGCTCTGTAATGGGAAACCTGTGTTAGACACAACTATATGTCAGTGGCTACTAGAAGAAATGAGACGAAACAAATAAGCAAATCTAGCTTAAAAAATCTCAAAAAATTAGTCTCTGTGATAATATCAACCTCTAGTGTAGTTAATAGGAAAATGAGGGGAGTGTCACAAGGCACCTGATAACACTAAAATTACATTTGTGCCTAGTTACAGCTTCTTATTCAGGAAAAGACAAACAGTACACAGTAACAAAAAACTACCCCTGTGTTTTAAAGACAAACAGTACACTTGTTCCCTAGTTGCATTTCATTCTGATATCTGTTATATGGG
This sequence comes from Agelaius tricolor, assembly GCF_023055355.1. Taxonomy (NCBI): domain Eukaryota; kingdom Metazoa; phylum Chordata; class Aves; order Passeriformes; family Icteridae; genus Agelaius; species Agelaius tricolor. Next base: position 9,277,669 of record NW_027269287.1, read on the forward strand.
CACATATAAAGTGAAACTAGATAAAGAAGCAATGTCCAGAAACACATTGCATGAGGTCCAATCTGATTAGCATCCCTCATGTGGATGTGAACTTGAACAGAAATGTTAGATGCATAAATACTGAAATCCAGGCAAAACTTCTTGGCACAATTCCACTTCTACATTATATATATATATATATATATATATATATATATATATATATATATATATATATATATATATGTACACCACTAGTTATGCTGGTATCAAATTCAAATATTTCAGTTAAGGTTTTCCCCTGTACTTAAGACTCAGACATCTCGGTAACAGGCACTGGGATCCCCAGCTGAATAAAAAAGTCTTTTCTTCTCACTATTTAGGAAAATAGGAGAGAGAGATTTAAGTGTGAAGGCCATGACCCAAGAATACTGCCCTCCAAACATTACTTTTCTAAATATATATGCATTATCAGTTGTGATATCAGAATCTAGAAAGAAAAGTGAGACTGGGAACCAATATTGCTCTTTGTAGGTGAGTGTCTATTTTGTGTATTGAATTTTTTATAAAATTTAGCTATGGCTATGAATATTAACATATTATAATTGAAATAATAGGAAATAATTTGCATCATGTCTCTTTTAACTTTAAAAAGTGTTGTACTCCTGGGCATGTTAAATTAATTGCTTGTCTATTTCTGTTGAACAATGCTGCTTGCTGACAACTAGAAATAAATCCTGTGATAATAATCTTCAAGCACCACTTATATTTGATTGATGTGTGGCATACATCCAAGATGCTCTCGCCTGAGTGTCTTCATGGGTGAGATTCTTTCATGAGAGAGGGTGCTCTGCAAAGCAGTTCAATGCAATGTGATTTTAAAATGCTTTTAAAGTGCACTTTACCAGCCTATTGAGGATCAGCCTAAAATAATTATCAGTAGCCTGGACATCACTATGGCTCCAGTATAGCACAGGAAAGGAAATTCAGACAAGAAAAAGAGATATGACAGAGTAACAACCCTGTGTTGATGTGGTAAATAAAAATCACACTGATTGTATCATATCAAGATTGCATTTCATCACTGCCAGTTTGCTGACTGGCCTTTCAGAGCTACCACTATCATATGAAATGATGGTGGAAAATAATTCAAATTCTCATATTTAAACTCATAGTTTAAAATAATGAGCAACACTGGTACTCTACAAACATTTCTGGAATAGGATTTGTCAGTTCATAGTCTGAAGAAAGAATCATCCCAATATGTAGAAATATCCCTGTTGAATGGGAGAATGGAGTAAAAGAAAGGAGTCACAGATTTATGCTCAAATTATTGGCAAGTCTATATTAGCAGAAGTTAGGACACGGTAACAAGAATTTACTGTCACACTGAAAATTAAAATATAGGCTCCAGGAGAGCCATCTCTTTCTTCAGCATTTATTGTGCTGATATTCTGCTTGTCCTGTGAGAACTAGGTGACCTAAGTGAATTCAAGAGAGCTGATTTTCCCTTTGTAATTTTCTTCTGAGAAAACTTTTCCCTTCATGTTTGTGTGCAGTGTTATCTTTTCCTCCTGTTCTGACCTGCCTCTGAGGCAGGGTAGCTCAGGTTCCTCATAATATATCTGTGGGGTGAATTAAAGTGAAAAAAACCTGAGTGACTGTTGTATGTGTATGAGGCAGGTTTATTTAAAATAAAAGAAGTCATGCAGCCATTTTGATTCCTTTCTGTAAATGTGTAAAATGTCACATAGAAAATACATAAGGACAAGAAAGAAAAAGAGATATAAAAGTAAATAATGGAGAATAAAGGTATCACAACCCATGAATCCATGGATCCAGTAACTTGATTGCTGCAATTTTAATGTCTGTGATCAGAGTAATGGCTGCAGTCTTGACCTCCTGGGTGTGGGGGCCCACAAAAAAAGAATTTTTCAGGTTTTTCAAGTACATTCAAGTTAGCATGGAAATGCCTGGATCCCTCCCTAGGGGGGCAATTCTTCATGTCTGATGCAACACTATGGAGTATGCAAAATATACTGACGGAAAGTTTCCAGAAGGGTTGCAGGGGAAGGGGGTGGTGCTCTATCCCTAGTGTCCTTGGTGGGCCCTGAACTTCTCTAGGTATGTGCCTACAGTTTGACCCCTGAGCAAATGTGCCTTACCATGAGAACGGAAGAGTGGGCATTAAAAAAGCACTGCTCTGCATGTGGAGGATGTGCTTCCCACCATCCTTTCTCCTTGTTTGGTCTGAAAACAGTTTGTTTAAGATATAACTTTCCCAATTGTCCTGGGTGCAATCAATCACAGAGCTACCTAGGCAATTTTGAGGTTGCCACACCTCCCAGGCATCCCATCTAGTGTCTCAGTTCACCCCTGCTCTGCCCTCCAAAACTTTTCCATTTGTCCAGTCAACTAGAACTTAAGTGGAATGAGATTCAACCAGTACTCTGTACAAGGACAAGTACAAGGACAAAATTCACAGCCCTAAAACTATTTGATATTTGCACTGAGTTTAGGACAACTAAACTTCAAGTTTAAGCTGACCTAAAGCCTAGGAATACACTGAGACTAAGGAGTGTGCATGTGCAATGTGAGAACACAGCTCTTACTAAGTTCTACAAGCTGTTGTGAGTTTTATCTCCTTTAATTTTAATCAGGCTGTTTGATGTAGAAGCAGAATTTGGCTCCCATTGTTTATCTCATGAAGGTGTCTGCCAAAAGAAATGGCTGAAACTGTATGTTATTAATAACAGTGCCTCAAAACTTCACACTAAGCTCTACAAAAGCTCAAAGTTTTGAATCTCATAAAAAGATCAATTGATTTCTCTTCATCTCCTCACTTCCTATTTTTCTATTTCTTTGCAAGAAATAGAAGAACATTCTATTTCATTAAAAAATAAAAGAGGAAATCATCTAAAGAAGTTTTACAGAACAAAGAGGTTCACCTGGACTTACGTGTGAATCCAAATTGCAACAACCTAATATTCAACTCTGATCAGTCAGGAGTATGTGCCCTGTTGTGAGATACTGGTCAATTTTGCATTTTCTGTCAAGATTATGAAATGGAATTATACCTTAGGCACTGATAGCTGAGATTTTCCATTGCTAATTAGTAATGGAAGTTTTGAATCCCAGCTCATTTTGTCATAGTGTTCATATTATGCAGGCCCACAAATTTTGCTGCAGTCATCAGTTTGACGCAGTACCTGTAACTCTGCTTAGACAGAAGAATAAGATGTGTCTCTGCTTTAATGTGGATGCAATGTGATTTCATCCAGCCATTCAGAAATATATTTTTCTGAATTGTACTCTTGCCTTTTATAGGCCTCCAGCCTCTGGTGATCAGACAACATGCAAAATTCAGGCATTTTTCTAAGTTGCAAGTGTTTGACCTCTGGAAACAAAAAATTATATCAAAATCCTAACTCTGTTTGCCTCACCTCTCCAAATTTAAGTCAAACCTTCTGAAACCTGTAAGGTATGAAGTAGTTTTAGTTTCCAAGACTGTTAGAGAAAAAACATTACTCATTTTCCAGATGCAAGAACTGGGAGGCAGCTTCTGGAATGTTTAGGTTTTCTATATCATTCTCTGCTTACTCAGACTCATTTTGGGGGTTTGCTTTACACCATTTTAGCAAAGAAGGTTTTAATCAGATGGCATGTTAGGCCCAGTTGATTAATTACTCTGTTATTGAGGCAGGATTGTACAGGGGTTTAATGTTAAGAATCATCGTCCCTAGTCCTATCTCCTGCCATCATCTGTCAGATTATGCTTCATTACTAGTCCATTCATTTTCCAAACTGCTCAGACAAATAAGGACCCTGGCTGTCAAAAAAGTGTTTCTCATTTTTGCCAATTATGGAATAAAGAATTAACAAAAGATGATAATTTTGTCTCCTCCATGGTATGGTATTAAAAGAGACAGCTCCTGCAATTCCCACTTGGAAACAATTCCAAAGAGAGCATAAATTAATACACTGAGATTTGGTGGATCCTTAGTGGCCTTAGAAAAGTGTGTATGAAGAAAAGTGAGGATGCTGGTTTGTTGTTTGGTTTTTTTTTAATTTGTCTAACCCTGTTTCATGAGTAAACTTTGTTGGGGGAAGAATTTCAGTATCTCATCCAGAAATGCACAAGTTTTGCTGTCACAAATTTAAATAATGGTAACATAATCATGTTGAAATTGTGAATAAAATTCTGCTTCCATTTGCAATAACAAAAAAAAAAAAAAGAAAAGAAATTACTAACCTTACAGAACAAGGATAGTTTATTAAAAATCCTTATTTTAAATACTTGCAAGTGGGTTTTGTTGTCTTTGTATTTTCTTCTTACTGGATAATTTCTTCAGATATCTGCTGAAGGATAGTTATTATTATTGAAGGATTTCCTGAAAGAATGTTTAGATGATGAAGTTTCAACAATTGTAAAAAAATTGTTGATTCTTTTCTGTTTCTAGCACACAACACAGCAATATTGTAAACTAAAGAATCTACTTTACTATGATACATATAGAAATATACGTGTTTTCCTTCAGTTAGTTGTCTGCTTGACTGCCTGTTTTCCAACAGCACACTTCTTGATATGAAGAATAATACTAATGCTAAAGAAAACCAGGCTATTTATTGATGTTAAAGAAAAATTCAGTTGGAAAAGATTATCACAGAGAACATTAGGCTCCCTTTACTGCCTGTCTGCTTCTTGATTCTGAACATAAAAGCTAGAAAATTGAAAGCTCTCTTTGTAGAGATGAGATTTCAAAATTGCAAGCCTAGCACACTTGAAAGGGTTGAGCATCTGGAAGTCCTGTTTACTTCAGATGTTTTGTTCTGATATCACCTGAGACTGCATTTTAGATATTGCAAGAATAACCAAACTGTATTTTAGTTATCAAAATCATGTCAGAACACAAAGCAAGCCAAATGACAAAAGGGTAATCACAGTTATCTGGATTGTTCTAATTTTGGAACAATTTTTCCTTTTTAGTTTCACAACTATATTGTTTCTATGAACAGGGGCATTTCAGAAAGAAACATTCACACTTCCCAATATTCCTTAAAGGAAAATCTTTTTAATAATTAAAAATTCTGGGTTTAGACTCTTTCTTTGCCCAGCTTTTTGCCACAAAAAGTGATAAAATTTATTAATTTGCTTAATATTATCTTTTTATAAGTACTTAATTTTTTTACAATATTTTTTCGAACTTTCTAAATTAAGGAAATGTGGCAGCAGGAAACATGGCATTAAATTTCCTTTTTATAATATTTGATTAACATTATTTTCAAATCTTGGTTTTCCAAAGTGTTTTGGTTGGTTGGGTTTTCCTGGACAAGATCTTCACATTTTTAAATGATAGCAAGTATTAGAGAGCAGATTTTCTTCCCTTGTACCTCCTGGCCTTTGCTGTCTGAATTGTGGCATTAACAGCACAAAGACAATAGTTTGAGGTATTTAAGCAGACAAAACCATGCAAAATGTGGTTATGAAGGAAACAGAGTAGAGAGCCAAAGGCACTGGGAAGGAGTGATGGGAGATCAGTTTTCTACGTAAGGACTACCTGAGAAAGAGGAGAGATGTACTGGTGAGATTCCCACGGGGCAACATTTCACAAAGAAATACATGACCAAATTTGTCAAAAGCAATTGCAAAACTATGGATGAAGATAGACTAGACATCCTGAGGGAGAAAAAGTCCTTGACAAAAGGAAATATAGCAAAATGCTTGAGTGTGGACATTATGAGAAATCCAAAAAGAGACTTAATGGGAGAGTAGTCCTTCCTGGTTGCAACAGATGAATAGGTGCAGTAACTAGGGTGAGAAAGCAAAGAAGCGACAAAAGGCAAGAGAATGAAAAAAGAGAATGAGGTTATTACAGGGCAAATGAAAAAGAAAGTAAGGAGCAATAAGGGGAGAAATTTCTGATCACTTAGGGGTTGATGTGCTGTTCTTCTGGAGACATTAATGTCTTGAACAAGAGAGAGACTTTGTCTGAAGATAAGGAACTGCTAGTTATGGAGTTGGTATCTTCAGGAAAAATCAGAATAAAAAGATGAATCATGGATATAAATTCTGTAATAAGTTATTGTGCCTGAGACGGTCAGGATGAATCAGGACAATCATCAGGGACTTGTTATTTTACCACGTTCCATAACAGTAGAGCTCCACAAGAAAAAATAGCACCACCTTAATTTTTATGGCCTTCAGATAAACAGAAAAGAGCTCTAATGTCTGCTTCATTCATGCCAATGCATTCATCAAATTTTGACTATTGTGGGTATTAATGCTGAAAGCTTAGCAGAGGAACACACGTGTGCCTCTGCCACAAGAGTGAGACGAAATGCTACAGGTTAGATATGACCAGCACTATGAATGGTTAGAAATTTTTTTTTCCTCATTTTCTGTGCAGACCCCACAAAAATTGGTGATGCTCCCAAGAGCAGCTCACATTTATAAGTCCATTAATTGTGACTGGACAATATGTTCTTTCATCTCAGAAGCTCCTTCAGAACAGCAGAAAGGAGACTTTTATGCTCCTCTCCATCCTACAGACACTCAGGTTTCATCTCTCATGCTTTCTTCTAACACAGGGACTCTAGGCCATTCTGAAATGGTGTTAAAAAAGCAGATGAACAAACAAAGCCAACGAGAATTCCTCTTTTACTTCTTAAGTAGCTAAAAAATAGAAAAAGTTTTATAACAGGATCAGGTACTTCTCTACCTTACAGACTGTTTTCCATAAATATGCATCTAACTCATCGTTCAGCACAGAAAATAGTAGAATTTCTATGATTTAGCAACAGTGAAAACTCTAAAGAACACTTCAAAGTATTGTGAATATAATAATTTGTAAAATAAATATTTGAGTTCATTTGGCATGATATGGGTGCAAATCATTATGTCTATTCATACGGCACAAGGGCTACAAAATCAGTGATCCAGAATATGGGATTTTTTGACAATGTACTGGGTGCCTGATTTTTCATTTGTCATTTATTTTCTTGCACCTGTTTAGCAGTTAGGTTCTTTTACCTCTTCATTATAATCTCCATATCTTTTTAATGTAACTTTTACTGCTCCATTCACTGGCTGTAACTCAGCATCAAACCAGAACTGGGTTAAATATGTACTAGTTGGAAAGCATTTCCATAAATATGTCACACAACAAGATTTCCATCCTGATTGCTTTTCATTCAAAGACAGAATAGTATCAACTAAACAGTGAACACAGCATAATGTCCCTTTAAAAAGAAATAAGTATGCAGTTGTTTCTTTCAGATTCACCATACAAACAGTGAATACAGGTCATTCTAAACTGTGAATTTCAAAGAATTTACTTTTCATCTTTGGAACTACCACTTCACAAAACTGAAATTTTTATCATTACAAATATCTTTCTTCCCAAGCCAGTTTTTAGTTTCTATATACGGCTGCATGAATCAGAGCAATTGTAACTGAACAAAAAATTATCAAATAATTGGTAAAGATGTTATTCAAAATAGCAGTCATAGCAGCCAAGGAATTCTGCAGATTGATAAAATTGGGTTAGAAAGACAGATGAAGTTTGCATAAATAAAATAAGAGGGTTTATAGAAACACAGAGGAATTTCTTCCTATTCTTTGTTTAGAGGAAGGGATTATGTTTACTTATTTTCTGAATAGGATTGATAGAATTTTAGGAAGAATAGAAGAGAAAAAGACTGCACCAAAGTTTACCTGGTTATAGGAAGGGCTATACAAGGGTGACTCAAAAAGGAAGAGAGGATTTTGTGAAAAATATTTTCACATTCACTTGAATCTACACAGAGTATTTGCAAATGTCAGTCACTAACTACACATATAAACAACACATTTGGAGATAGAGTGCCATATTAGTTCATATTCTTTCCTCTGATCAGAAACACCTTTTGTTCCACATAAGTTTGTATTTCAGTGAGGATACGGAATATTTAAAACTTATTAACAATCCCTGCAAAGCTATTTAAATGAAAGCAATTTTAAGCCATTCTTTAACACAAGGATGACATAGGAGACAAATCAGATGGGCATTTAATGGCTTCAATACTGTCAAACTATTTTGTGAGACTAATGTTGCTGCATTGACTCTACACAGTTTTTTAATGATACAATATAAGTGCAGCTTTAATAGGCAATTTTACTAGCAGAAGAGAATTTTCTCACTGTAAAAGAAAACCCAAATGTCTTCTTTTTGCCAATCACAGTACTTTTTTTTCTTAAAACTACATGAAGGTCTGTGTTTTGCTACTCATCTCCCACTGAAAAATTTAAGATTCTCTGCCTATTCAGAGTTATATCATTAGAAATTCAATAACCACAGATGAAATAAAAACCATAGTGCAGTAATGATGTTATCAAATCACAAAGTTTTCTTTCAGAAATTTCTTCAAGCTTAGTGAAGTAACTTGGAAAGTAATCCTAATCACTGGGGATTTTTTTCAAAGACATTTCCTCACTCAGATAATGGCAAAAATCTCAAATTGCTAACCAAGGCGAAGACAAGCACTATAGTCTTTCACAGGGGCTTCATTTTAAGGTCCTACATATATAGATGATTCTGAAAATATCTCAGTTGAAAAAGGAAGGTGCTGTATTTTTGAAATAGACACATTTATGACATTTTGTGGCCCTTGTTTCTGAAACCATGAATACAGATTGTGAGTGCTCATAATGCAATTAAACTTGTGTGTTTATATGCTAGCAAACAATAAACAAACAATAGGATAAGAATGTATGTGATCCCTTAGCTACTCAGCAGATTTTTAAGGATACTGCTAAACAATGCATTACAACTTTTAAAAAAAATTTTAGTAACGTTTTTCTCCTTTTTCAGTAACTCTCTTTCTCCTCTCTCTGTTACTTCTCTTTTCCTTTCCCTATCACAGAAATCTTGATTTCTACATGAAGCTGATCTCCACCTTTTCCTGGAAGACCAGGAATTTTACCGTTTCTTTTTCCTAGCAAATTTCTTCTTCCATCTGTTCTAGGTATTTCTTCCTTCTCCACATCCTGAGGACTTCTGAGGCTCCCATAGAAGTAATCTTTGTTGTCATTGCCCTGCTTTTCCATAGCCTTGAGGGCAGTAGAAGTTATTCTTGCACCTTAGAAAGAAATTACTAGAAAGAAAGGTTGAGAAATTCCATTACTGAATGACTAGAGTACATATAGAAAGAAAATGGAGGAGGGAAAATAATGCCCTTATAGTGCAGGAGGATAGAAGGTCATAGCTAACGGGGCTGGGAAGAGAATATTTATTTAATAGGAGGCATTGGACATGAAAATATCTCCAGCTAGACATTTCAGAATGTCACTTTGGAAATGGTAAGGTATGCTAATAAAGTCTTCCTGAAAGCATTAAATCTGACCTCAGACACAGAGGTTGACCAGAAAAATTACCTATCCCAATCTTAGAATGAGAAGCTCTTATAGAATTATTCAGTGGGACTCAACACAATTTTTTTTTTGATGTATAGAGAAATGGGGAAATGAATGATCATAAAAGATTAAGACCCTCACAAATGTTCCGTGACCTGGGTAATATTATTGTATCAATAGCTATTGGGCAAGGTGGCCTTGAGCAGATGAGTATTTTTGCTTTTAAAATCCTATGATTATTGCTGACTGCAAAAGATGATTGGAAAATAATAGTGCCCAAATTTCCTTGAGGTGTGATTGTGAAGATATCGTTCATACTGCAATTTCACTCAGTTTGAAGACATAGAGCTCCATAAAATTCAATATTTGTGTTAACTACAGATTTTTCTTTCTCTATGTCAAAATGGTTAAAACAAAGGCATAATGTAGACTTGTTCAGATTTGGCCTGTAAATTCAGAAATCTGGAGACATTTAACTTGCTAATTCATCTTGTAACATACTTTATATAGAGTATGTTTTATTAAATAAATTACTTGAAAACATTTATTTTCTAATCTGTCTGTATGACATCTTTCAGGGTCTTTGGCCTCTTACACAAATGTTTAAAACCAAGGAAAAAAATAATTCAAAGCCCACCATTGAGAGGATGGATTAGATTCCAAGAAATTCAAATTTCTTCAATTGTGTAATCTGCATTACTTAATAGAGCAGGGAGCCAATTAAGAGCAGTCCCCTATTCAGTTTAATTAGGCTAACTACAGGTGAGGGAGTCATATAGGAAAGGGAGGGGCATTCAATAGAGACTCTTTCATGTCATGTCTCTTCCACACTGACAGAGCTAAAGAGATCTAGTTCTTGACTTTTTACCCTCTTAATTCTAGAAAGTAAACAAGTCACACATTTTATATTATTAAGACTTTTGAAATTGAAAGCCCAAGGCATTCTGTCTGATGCTAAGGGGAAAAGGGAAAGGGGAAGATGGGAGGCAGCTGTTATATTCATTCTTTCAAATCAATGACACCTCTATTATATGTATAATGCTTAATTGCAGCTTTCTTATATGCTTACATGTTCAACAAGTTCACATAGCTCTTTGTTAAGCTGACCAGAAAGAAATACTTATTTTGTGCTCTGAGCTGCATTCTAGTGCCAAATTAGAAAGTATAGTGAAAGTTACATTACAAAGCTGAAAAAGATGCAAGGTTGAGACAAGTGACATTTTTCTTTCAAAGGTATCCATCAAGGTATGAGTTACATTCTGGTATCATAACTCCAGTGATCATTCTTCCTATTGTAGATCTTTGAGTCTATGCCCTTCCACTTTTCTGATATATTGATTGGCACAGATTGGATCAGAATTGATTGGATCAGAATGTAGGGAGTGTACAGACAATGAAAAAAAGACAAATGAAAAAAGATAAAGAAGAAGGCATAACTAGCCAGATTCATTAACAAAAACAAAAAGACAAAAAAAAAAAAAAAGAAAAAAAGAGGAAGGGGAGAAAATTAATACCATATAAAAATTAATAAATCAACGCTCACACTTGAACTTTGACAAAGTCTGTTCTGCCCAGTTTATTATCATCATACTTGACAGCCTCAGAATCTACTTACACTGAGGAAGGAAAGCATTCTTATAGGTAGGACAAAGACTCTTTCACTTCAGTTTAATTTCAGTGCAGAAACACTGATTAAATATTTTTTTTCCATGAAGCATTTAATCTTTTATCTTCCTGTAACTTTCATAGTTTTTACAAACAAAACATCTCATCATGTCCAAAAATGTCTTCTCAAATAGTGGAGGTCACATAAATTCTCAGGCTCAGGAGTATTCTTCACTGTTTACACAGCGTAGGCAGTGTGCACTCCAAAGGCAAGAGACATGATGGCACACACAGTGTCTGGGAGAAAAGATCAGGTTGAACACTCTGCTGTTCTTTTTTCCTTCTATTGTGACAATAATTCTTGCAAAACAATACACAAGGTGCATTGTTCTCATAGCATAACCTTCCCCTTCTTTTTCTTCCTATTGGCTGCATCTCTGAATCTCAGGATTCTTCACACAGCAATTTTAAATTTTAAAGTGTCAGTTGCTCCTTCCCTTTAGAGAACAGGAAAATCCCTGTTAATTACTTGGAAAGTATAACTGGTATCCTAAGGAGTTCACGCAAATCCCTGCTACTAACGGTGTTCACATTCACTTATCCTTTGCTTTTCTACTCCCCTTATTGACTCAAGGCTTCTTTAATGGGAGGTTGCCAATGAGTTCTCAGATCATTAGGTAGCATTAAGTTATGCCTTTGAACTAGTCCTCACTTTAGACTACATGATGATTACAGCTGGAGATCAACATGAGGTAACTAAAATCATACAGGGTAGTCCAAGGCTACGGACCCTGCTCAAGTTTGAGAAGAGAAACCATATACAAGAGTGTCCTATTTTACTTTTTAATAGCAATGCTGTTGTCAACACTAAAGGCAGCTTTATGCATAATTTCAGGTTTTTTCCTTGCCTGATGGAACTATCCATTCCCATACGCAACGCTATGGAAATGACAATAAGAGTGTGTCTGGTATTCTTGGAAAATTAAAATGCTTAGAATTTGCTTTACTGCAGAAGCTCCAAAAGAACATCTATCTCCACTACCTGTTTGAGACAGAGCAGAACAACATTCAATTTCAAAACTTACACCAAAACCTATGCTAATGTATTTTCCTCAGCTATTAAGAATCAGTATATGCCAGCATGCATCACTTTGTAACTATGCAAGGTGCAACAGAAAGTTTAAGAAAAATATGCAAAGATTAAGTTTCAATTCAACTCTATACATAAAAGAATGTATACCAGCTTTAAAAAAAAATTAAAATAGTGCTTTTATGACCGATTCTCTTTTGAATCTCTCTCTAAGTAGGCCTGGGACTCTAAATAGGAATAAAGATTTTTAATCCCCAAGAAAGACCTCCAGATGCACATCAACAGCATTCAACATTCAGAGGGCAGCTGGTAAACTGGATTATATTCTTTTTGAAAAGCACTCTGACAAAGTTGTTTATTCGGCAAAACAAACTGTTCTCTGTGTCCGTTAACAAGGCTGGCTTTGTGCAGCACAGACTTCTGCAGTACTGACTCCTGTTTGGAACTATTTCACACTAATTAGAAACAAGAGAAAAGGCTGTGTTCATAAACAACCCAGCTCCAGACCCCTTTCAAGCCACTCTTTCTGAAAATTAACTCGCTTGTAACCCTCTATGAATAACAGAGCTACACCAACAGGACAGGGAAAAATATATTGTTAATAATTGTCAGCTTGCTGTGCAAAATGCCAATGCAAATTGTATAGAACACTACCCAAATCACATGAAATTGCAAACTATTAAATGCTGTGCAGTTCCATCTCCTAAGGCTACAACTATGGTGGGTTTTGAAGTGTTTAGGAACAGTAGGAATGTGCGATGAAGAAAAGAGTTATTGCCGTGAAGGAAATTAAAAAATTGAATGATGCACTAAACATAGGTGTAGATCTGTGTATTATTTAGATATGATTATTATGGAATACTGTGCAATCCATAAAATAGGAATGAGAATATCAGAAACATTTTGATCTTGAGGAGAGAAAAAAAAAAAGAGAAGGTTTCATCAGCATTTACCATACAAAAATATATGGCAAAATATTAAAAAGTAAACCTGGAAATGTCATATAGGAAATGTTTTTAGTGACCAGCTAGACACTAGGGAGGCTTATTTCTAATTTCTATAGGCATCTTGCACTTTAGGTGGCATTTGCTCACAGAAGTAATCCTCCCTAAATCCATGGGGCTACTTGTGGAAATGACAGATGCTATAAATCATGTCATAAATGTACTTCAGAATTCATTTGAAAATACAGAAATTCTGAATGTATTTATAAAAAAAATTATAGTAAGCTACCACTAAAAACCTATCTTTCAAATTATTTGGCATGAATCCATTGGTTTGCCTCATAATTCAGCCTTATTTCTAAAATCTGAAAAGGAATCCAACAAAAATCTCATTGGGGAAAAGAGATGCCTTCAGGTCACAGGAGAGAGTTTAGCTTATGATTTATATACTAACTTACTGCTCTTAAATCAAACCTGCATCTGAGATCTAGCGAGAGCTATGCTTCTTATATCTGCATAATAAATGTAATATAAAATAAGAAAAAGAAGTAGAAATAAAAATAAAATTGGTTGAGGCTTTTGTTAAGGAAGATAGTACTGTCTAGAATTAACATGCAGCACACACCCAAAAGTTTTTTTTTTTCTCATGGTCATTTTCCGTACTTCACTCTTTTCTTAAATAAAGATTTACAGAATTTCTCCTATGATTATGACAGTAATATTACATTGCTTGGGACTTGTGATCCTGGGTTCAGGATTGTTATAAAGTAAGTGGAAGACTAATTCTATTTCCTCGTGAGCCTTGCATCTCTCCATTGCTTTTCTTGAAAACAAAAGTAGACCTTCTTAACAACATGTCAAAATGAATTGAGTTTGCTTCCAAGGATCAGAAAGAAGTGGAGGAATTTTTAGATCCCACATAGTGTGATTGAAAAGATAGTTTCAACTATTTTGAGCTTGCTTCTGATGGACAGACTGAATCAAGGAGAAAATATGCTGCTACTATAAAGCTTGTAAGAAATGACATCTAAACATGATGAATTTACATGGTTGAAGAAGTCAGCATTAATTTGAGGAATGAAATAGTTTGCAGGTAAGAATAGTATTGTTCCCACAAATACGTGTCTGTATTAACTTTCAAGTACTGAAGGGAAAGGCTTTCCTGCAAATTATTCTAATGCCTCTAGTGAAAAAATTAAAGATGAAAACACCTTGTGCTCTTGCCACTCAATTTTTCACCTAAAAAAATTAGTTAATAGATTAAATTTCAAACATGAAAACCAAATAAAATTTCATATAGGTCATGTAGCTCAAATGTATTTTTATGCTCTGATGAATTGATATCATCAAATTCCAAGAATCTTTTGGTAAGTTCCTAGAAGTAATTAATTTTTTTCAATACATGTCTGGAACACAAGTTACAGCTTATTGTTAGTAACATCATTATTGTAGAAGAATTCTTTCTGCAAATTTTTAATTGCATGTTACTAGGCTTTCTGTTTACTTTAATTTTGCTCTTAACAGGACATGAGTACATAACAGTTATATCTTTGATCCTTCATGTAAATTGTAATTCTAATCTGTTAACTCTAGTAGATCTATTAAAAAGCATGGCAGATCTTTATCTCAATTCTACTTATCTTCATTGTCAGATTTCAGAATTTATTTCTGTTGTCAAAACCTGTATTTTTTTTGTGTGTGTATGTGTGAGCTCTTATTCTTCTGAAAAAAGTCCCAACACTTACTACTTATATTAATTTTCTAGTAGACCTGAGCAAAGCCATATAAGAATATGCAAGATGGAGGCAAATACTGTTTAAAAAGTTCGTATCACAACTTTCTAGAGAATTTTCTGGAGCAAGACTAACTTTGCAATGCAAAAAGACTCCCCAGAGGTTGATAATACACAACTATGAGTGGAATATTTTTATTAGTAACTGGATTGCTTGCTTTACACATTTTTGTTTGTCAAAAGGTGAGCAGAGGAAGCATTTTAGCAAGAAAGACTTTACAGAATTTACAAAATGCTACATTTTGCCAACAGTGTTTACCTGTGTTACCTGTGACTGGTCAAGTCGACTCCCTAGAAAGTTTTAACATTTTCAGAAATGTGGACCTGAAAGCAATGTCATGTATAATGTTATCATCAGCCAGTCAACAATCTATGGCCATTCTTCTGATATTTTTGAAAACACTGTCCTCTACTGGCTGTGATTTTGGAATAGAATACTCAAGAATTGTATCATCAATGACAGGTCTCCATGTACAGGTCAATAGAGTATGAAAAACTTCTGTGAACATGAAAAGATCTATTACTTTTAGTAATATATAAAATGCACTGGCTCTCTAACCAATACACACTTCCTTCTCAGATGGCAATAACTATTAGTAGTAACAAAGAAAACCCAGGTTAAATCATGATTGCTGTTTCAGCCTCATTTACTTTTCCTCCCTTCAGTGTCTTACTTTCATGTGATTTTTACTGTCTCCTTTTTTTTTTTTCCCTAGAGACAGATCTGAAAATCATTGTAACTCCAAATTTCCAGTAATAAAGATTTTTGCACAATTTAGTGTGAGGGTAATCCTAGCAAGTGCATAACCAAGCAGTAAAAAAATACAGTTAGCTTTCAAGGTGATAGGGCAGTGATCACAAATTAGAAGCTGTTTTTTAAATACCTCTACCAGGCTTTCTGGAATAACAGAGAAAGCACAGAGCAGCAAAGGGACAGAGAATTAAGGCTTGTAGATAAAATTTTGAGAAAATGACCACTGCCTTTCATGAAGAAATGACACATGTAAGGGCAGAGTGTGGAACATTTCCACAGCTCCATGTCCTTGTTCTGATGAGGAGAACACAGCTGGGAGTCTCTATGGACTGACAGGTCTGCTAATAATAAATTGTATGTATCTCACCTGCAGGTGCTTTTTATTTTATTGTCAATTATCTACTGCTATTATCTTTCACTTGCCACCCAGTCCTGGACTTAAATTGGAGAATAAATCATCAGGAGACCTGCTACTTCTGAAACCTAACTTCAAACCTCTCCCAAGAATCTTTTGTGCAAATACTAAATTAATAACTTGAGCATTTTCATGTCCTTGTTCATTCAATGAATGGTTTCATTGCAGTTTTCTAATGGTCCATCTAAACTGTAGTTCTCCATTTTCATGTCATACACATGGATAGAATTGGAACAAGTTTTCATCATGTGTCTGACTTTTCTATTGATTATATTAAAGTAACTGGGCAGTCCTATTAGAGGAAAAGTTTGTATAAATACAGACAAGTTACATTCCTCCTAGCCATCAAATACTTTCACTGATCTAATTTTTTTCGACCTTTTACAGGACATCAGTTCATTATACCACCAAAAAATCCAGTTTCTGGCATGAAAATTGTTTTAAGATCACTATTTCCCATTTCTTTGTTAACTGAATACATTTTGCTCAGAATAAAAGTAGCAGAAGAAAGCATGGGCTGCATAGAAGTCCTTTGTTAGAGCTTTTGAACTCCCTAGTTGTGGACTACAAAGAGTGCAGCGCGCTGCCTCTCACCACCACAGAACAGAAGCACTGAGCGCTATCCCTTTTTTTCCTTTTTTTTTTTTTTTTTTTTTTTTGTGTGTGTGTCTTGATATACAGGATACATTACTAAGTGCCTGTAAAATACCTTGATGGAAATCAGAGGTGAAAATGACAGTTCAAATGTCTGCTCTGGGTTTAAAAGATCTATGGTAATCTATTTTTACTTATAACAGGTACTGAGAAGGAAAAAAAAGAGCCAGCAAAGCAGTGTTCAGACTTATATTACACTCTTTGTCTGCTCCTGCCCTTTCCTGGAGCTGTCAAGCCCAGAGCATTCTCTGAAAATGAAAGTGATTCTAGAGAGGTTACCAATATATGTTATTTCTTATTAGTTACCTTAGAATATTGCTTAGACACAAAGCCTATATGATTCTTTTCAGCTACAAACAATGAGTCAGGATCCATGCTGGCTTGAAGCATGTGTCATTCCTGGATGTCAATGCAATGGCCTGGAATTGAGTTTTTAATCCTTTTTTAAAAAACTTCCTATTTTATATCAAAAGTTTTATAGGACAGTCAATCAGGCAGAAAGAAAAATATGCTGGTTATTCAATTAATATTTGAATAGCTTCTGGCAATTGACATTTAGCATTACACCTCAAGAAAAAAAATACATATCTTTGAGCAAGAAAAATTTTTGTTCTATTATTTTCTGTGAAACATTAATATTCTTTAGATTCAGACCCAATCATGAAACACCACCTGGTTCTGTTTTCTTCCACTCATCCAAGCTACTTTTATTAAATATGGGATTTTTGGCAAAAATAAAATCCGTTCTGTTTCGCATAAAACCCCATCTCCATTCCTTTGAGGAAATAGGAAAAAAAGTTTTGTTTCCCTTTTTCCTAGTCCTTTGTCAAAAGACCTTCATACTGAAATAATTTTTAGACCATCTCTAGCTTCTTTTTTTTACTTCCATGTACTGACACTTTGTGGAGATTCATAATCTGTTGAACTTTGAAGAGCAAAAAGTATCAAGTGCTCAAAAATGTCAGCTCTGGAAACTGTACCTGCTGTACAAATGCTCATCATTCACACAGCTCATTATCTGCTCCAAAAATAGTCACAGTAATCAGTGGCAAATATTCCCAATCATTCTCAATGGACTTCCTCTCTACTGAGACTCCAAATCTCCTTTGGAAATACCAGAAGACAATCACTGACAATTACCACAATCATACATTAGAAGTGTATGGGGGCTCTTCATGATCTACATTTTAAGACAGGCACAAGTTGCAATGCCAACTTTCTCAAGTTGAAGGAGTTTGGGTGCTTAATTTGTAACTCAGATAGCTCTCAAACTTCCAGGCATATAACATCACAAGGGCTTGGTACCATGTTTTTCCTGTCTCTGAAGAAACACATCTAAAAAGTGTAGCACTTATTATTATAATATTTCTTTTGTATATCAAACACACCTTTGGTCCCTTATGACAAGTGAAGATCATCATGAGGAAAGAGGATGACCATCAATAGTCAAGAGATACATCAGCTGGTGTAGGAACACAGGCGTGAACCCAAGGAATTTGTAATTGTGACTGTAGAAGATCAACAATGACAAGTCTTTACCACAGAGATGATTGAAAATTAATGTGAGACGAATAAGGCTTTATCTATTCAGACAGTTTAATGTTAATAAGCTTGGGTTGGAATTTACAGTCCACTAACTCCTCCATACAAAGAGCACCTTTAAGCAAGGCACTTTTAAGGTAAAACAAGTTGCCTCATGCTGTTTCCTCACAGGGAGTTAATGCAGAGTAACCAATGTACTGTAAATTTGCACCCCAGTTTACCATGGAATAACTTCCCTCAGCAGATAACTCTTAATACAACTTGTATAGGAAAATCAATAGCTAAGGCTCAGTAATTAGTATTAAAACTATTCAGGTTCTGAAGTTTTCCATTCCATTTTTTTCCACCCATCTCAGCTTTTTCTGAAGGATGGTTCTGGTGCAAATTTGCCATCTGGTTATTCCTCTCAAGATCTAAGCGTACACATGTAAAAAAATTGTCATCTCCAAGGAAGAAAAAATAATGCAACTTTCCAATTGATTGCAGAAGTGCTAATATCCTGTTCATAAAATGTTTTGTCAACACATGAAGAGGTGGAAAGCCTTTCATGCTACTTAACTGATGAAGATATTACAAACAAAAAGATTATGAATAACCAAACACAATCAGTTTAAATTTGTTTGTAAGGAGTTCACAAAATGAAAAACACTTCTGCAAAGCCATCAAATCACTGCAGAAAGAAAGAAGATTTTATAAAATAATCTCATTCTTGGTATGTATAATTCATTAGCACTCGTAGAACAAGAGAAAACTTGGCATGGAGAGGATCTGAAATCTGCCTATAAAAATAATATAGCAGCAAATCTGAATTATTATTACCTTTTTGTTGCTGTTGTTTTAATGGTCACATTTGAACAACAATTGCTCTATTTTGTAGCTCTTCAGGGATACATAAGGAGACCCACTAGAAAAGAGACCATTAAAATGCAAATGAAAATTCCAATCACCTGAACATTGGCATTTTTTTCTTTGCCAGGACTAAGATATAAGAAGATCACAAGAACATTTGAAATGTTAGATTTCAAGAGGGGAAACTAAAAAAGTAACAGGTCTGGGAAAAGAAAGCACTTTAGAGTTTCCATAGTAAAAAAAACAAGTGTGGAAGTACATTCATTTCTGAAGACAGGACATTTCAGTGGATAGAAAATATTTGTATTAGAATAAAAATTATTTTTAAAAGACCCCTAATGAAAACTCCCTTTAAAAATAAGTACAGAAATCAACATATTTCCTTATATGACACATTTGTATCATGAGGAGAAAAGTGAGGGCCAGGGTCAAGGAAATAGACCTGATTACACCAGAGGTTTTATACAATAGGGATGATAAATAGGTTTTTAATATTGGACAAACAGAACCAATATACTCAGATTTCTTACAGGAGAAAACAGCTTTCTTGCTTTCTGAGAAGATGATATACTGAAGAGGGGTGGACACCTTTTACATTTCCATATATATCTCCTTTAAGACTTTCACAGGATGTGCCCACTGGGAGCATGCAGAAGGCAGTACAGCAGGAAGAGCTGTGTGGAGCCCAAAGGAGGGAGGCAACAAGGGCACATCTATTTCCTGGAGTCAGTGGAGCTCTCCAAACTTTTGTAGACTATCATCACCATTGTGAAAATTTCAGCATGCCTTTTTTCACAGAGGCCTCTTGAGCCAGAAAAGGAATGGGGTAAGAGAAGATAAACTGTTTTCTCCTGCCACTTTGAGGTGTTGATCTACCTCCTCCAGGAGGACAAAGTAGATGGAGAGGTTATAGAATATTTTCTTTGGGATTGAAAACGTCATTTGATGCCAATGCTGAATGATGATCACTGTACAGGGTGCAGGAAGAGGCAGTTTAGATCTTCAGATAAAAGCTTTTACTCTGGGGTGACACAGTAGATGCAAGAAGCCAACCTCACCAGGCTGCAGGCTATAGTAGAATTTTACTCTAGATACTTGTCTTGATGAAATATTTTCATATTTGCATTTGGAGGAAAAATTGCATCAGTTGCATGTGTTTTTTGGTTGGTTGGTTGGTTGGGTTTTTTTGTTTGTTTGTTTTTGTTGCTTTTGTTTTGTTTCGGTTTTGTTTTGTTTCTTTGGGGCTTTTGTTTTATTTTGGTTTGGTTTGGGTTTTTTTTTACTTTGTTTCATTTTATTTTGATGTATTTAATATAATTTGGATACCGCTGATATCCTATAGTGTTGCACTGCTTGGTTTGTGAGGGCAACACAGCAGGAAATGGTAAAGAGACATTTTTTGACTGATAATTGTAACAACCCTTGTCCAAACTGGTACATCTGCAGAGAAAGGAAAGTAGAAAATAAACAAATATTACTATTAAAAAAATAAAACCTATCTTCTCTGTTGCAGCAAATTTTTAAATATTTAAACTACTTTAAGTAACCATCCATTGTGTATGAAATATGGTTGGAAAATTATTCTGGTGGAATATTCAACAATCAGTTATTAGCGTGAGGGTCATGCAAAGAATGGAGAAGCACTTTGTTAAGACAGCTATGTTTATGAGATATAAAATTATAGAAACATCAAGGTTAGAAAAGAGATATTTAAATGATCAACTCAGTGCTACCACTGGAACTCTGAAACCACTAAATATTGTTCATAGAATGTTATGATCCATAGGCTTATTTGGTCCATAGGCTTGTTTATTCAATAGCATCCAGCTCAAAATTGCTTTTCAAAATGTTTCAGAACAAGTTTTTCTGTCTGCATCACAGGAGAGCAGAATGAAAACTTGAAAAATGTATTTTAAGGCAAAGATAGTTTTGTGCCCCATTCTTGAACAAACACACAAAGCTAACTATTTTTAAGGGCTTGACTTAGACTAATGAAATTGAATAAAATTATTATGATCACCAAAAGAAAATAAAGGACTCTGTCAACAGAAGCAAAGCAAAAATATTCTGTCCCAAAACACTCATGAGAAAGAGAAGAGAAAGTGGATGTGCAAAACCAATTCCTTGTCTCCACAGCATAATCACCTCCAGGTAAATGAAAGTTAATATGTAATCTCAAGTGGGGCAACTTTTATAGAGCTCTGGACATTTTTCATTTGCTGTTACCTCACTAATAATTCATTTGGCCCAAGGGACCATTAAAGTCAATGGAATTAACTCAGACTTGAAATCCTACATCCCCTTCCATCTCTTCTTTTTCATAGCTTATAACAACTTGATATGATGGAAGTCCTTCTGATGAGTAAATGTTATTGTTAACCTACTTATTATTATTAAATGCTCCCATCACTACTCTTGCATGGATTTAAAATCAGCCTAATAGATACACCACGTTTATTGTACCCACAGCACCAAGCATTAAGAATTAATAGGGGTTTTGTGATGAATAATTATCTTCTGAGTTATCACATAAATAATAAAACAGGGACTGTAAACAACAATGCTGAAAGGAACTTCATTATCAGGGCTCTCAGAGAAACATTTTCTTGTCAACTCTGAAACAATGACATAAACTTTTAAACTTATTAAAGATTCTCTTTGCCTTATTCTTCATCAACTCCATTAAGTACTACCTCAATTATTGGTGCTTCAAATTTTGAATCTAAGTCCCGAACACTATACTTAAAGACCCACATCTGAATCTCCAGTCTTGAAGTCACATTTTATTCTTGACAAGAGAAGATGAAAATATTTATAGATGTGCTTTCGTGAACCATGCAGCATGTAGATAATTGAAATATTTTACCTCAGTGACTTTAATCACAATGCTAAGAAAATGCTACAATGCATTCTAATTACAGTAGATGAGCACAAAGTTGCTTGCAAAATAAGATGGATACAAGAGAGTGCTGCTACAGCCACTGTCCACAATTAAAATAATGATCAATATTAACTGTGTATGTTGAAGTTTATGTCATCCTTTCAAAGACAATTCCTCAAACAAGAAGAGGAGGGCAGAGATGGTAACTAAAAACTCTTGACTAACATTTGGTATCTCATTTGATATCAATAGTAGAGTGTTTAAAACCATTATCTCTTGTTTCATGAAGAAAATTTAGGAGAAAACAAAAACACTCTCTTAAAATATTGCGTTAATGTAATTAACACGTGTAATTAATCTTCAGAAAATTAATCAAAATGTTGCAGCTTTAAGAGAAATAAACATTTCTATTATATAATATCGTTTGTCTTCATGTGGCTTTCATATTCTGATCCTAATATTTTATTTTGAACACTGTTACTAGGAAAAATGATTTAAATTATTGTTGGCTTTTAAAAGACAATTTGGTATTTATTCTTGTTTGTTTAAGAATATGACCAATAGGTTGAAAGAAGCAGGTATTAAAGAACTGTTTCTATATATGCAATACTGCTGTCTTGTACAACATTTACAGTTTTAAACTGAATTCTGATCTCATTTAAGAGAAAAGCGAATTTCCAATTAACTTTGTTTGGAATCACAAGTGTCCTGTTACACATCTTGGCATCTGAGAAAAATTTAGTTAATCTTAGTCCTATTGTTTTGTTGTACTTTAATGCCTATTTGACCTAAGCATCTGGAGATTCCTATTTTTTACAAAATAACTTTAAGTTCCACCAAACTGTGTCAGAAATATGTTATTCAAATATATTCACCAGACTGAGAGAACAGAGCACACACAGGAAAAGAAATGGTATTGTATCAAATAACTTGTACTAGCAAGCTCCAGGTGAGATTTCTATGTCAAAATATACTAACTACAGAAACTATACAGTTTACTCTAAGGAAATTTCATGTTCATGCATGACATGGCTGTCACTTTTTTAGAAGTCTTTGCAATTCTTTGTGAGGGTAAATTTGCTGCACATAAATATGTCATTTAACAGTGAACATTTTAGCCTGTGCAGAAATTTAGTGATATACTCATCCTTCCCCATATGCACTGTTCTTTTCCCCAAGCTGCTGTCAAATCTTTCTACCAAACTTTGCAACTTTCACATGCCCAATCTCCCTTAATGAGTCCAATCAAGTTGCAACAGTAATTCTCATAAAAATGTACTAAATATTTCAAGAATATGTGCTAAACATCAAAAAAAGCATCCTTATAATATATATTCTAAATATGAACTAAGTATACAAAATAAGTACCATCACCTTAAAACTTACTGTTGCACCATGTAACAGACCTCTTCTTGGAGTCCTGTGATTCTATTTGTGTCAAACTGTCCACTTTACTCCTATGTCTAATGTTTTCTTCAGCTATACTTTTGTCATTATTAGATATATGACTTCTTTATTTAAAACACATTCGTCTATAAAAATTTTCTGATAATACCATGCTGAGTTCTATCAAAATGTGTAGGAACTACCAAGACTTTCAGTCATGCAAGTATGCAAAACCTTGCAGCGTGATAGCTAGGAATGGATATGTTTTGGTGAAGGAAGGCACTAAAAGAATTTTAAGCATCAGCTCAGCAATTAACATCCCTGTTGCCCCTTCCTACTCCTGTAACTCATGTATTCCATTTAATTCTACAAGTAACTTAGGTATTTCCAAATGCTGCACAGTGGCTCATCTCCTACAGAGTCAGTTTCCAGTTATTAATAGGCTGACTTGAGAAGACAACAGACTGAGAACCCCAGAAAAACATTAACCTGTAACAGCATATCGTAACAGTCTTTACTGTAAAAATATTAACAATGCAACAATGCATATTAAGGTATAGCTACACAGGAGTTGCTTCTAAGAAAAAGTCCTAAAAGAAGAAAGAAAAAACTGTCATCCTAACAGAATGTCTAAAGCATGAAGTTTTTGCCAAGGACACGAAAACTGATTTTTATCAAGGACAGCTTTTCATGATTTTTGCCCTTTTTATCAAGGACAGGTTTTCATGATTTTTGTCCTACAGGAATATGGAAAGAAGAAGACTGCTCAGACACAGGCATGGGTCTCATATGAAAAATGTTAGGAACCACAATAAAACTAATACATCAAATAAACAAGAAATTTTCTGTTGATAAATAAAAAGCCCATTAATTTCACAGAGTTAAAACAAAGAAACAAATAAAAGTCTTTATCCCTGTACCCCTGTATCTTCAATTTTCTTTTTCTTTTTCTTTTTCTTTTTCTTTTTCTTTTTCTTTTTCTTTTTCTTTCTTTCTTCTCTTTCCTTTCTTTCTTTTCTCTTTCTTCTAATACAGACCTAGAGATATTGTCTGACACAGTGGAGATAGCAATTTACAGCTCAGTGTGGGGATCTGAAATGCAGTATCTCAAATTGACTTTCACATACAGGGTAGCAGTTATGATATTTCTATTTCCTTTGCTGTTAGCCTGGAAACAGTAAAGCTCCTGCTGGCTCTCATATCAGAGATGTGGACAAACTAAAGGAAAGATCAAGATCACCTCTGGTAAAATACAAGATGAACATCTCTGTGCTTTCATTTAAATACTCAGCTTCTGGCTCAATACAGACTGACTCATGAGTTTCAGTAGAATATTAGATCCTCTCCTTTCCCACCTATATAATTCACATTGTATATACATTAAAATACACTGCGTGTTCTATAAATCTGTTTTATGATTCTTAGAAGGTAATCCTTCAATGAGAAGTCTAACACAAAAGATGTAAATATGCCTTATATCAAAAATATTTTGATAGGAAGCTATTTATTGATTGGTAAAATCAGCTTAGGTTGCAAAACTTATAGAAATTAATGATACACTTAGTCTTGAAAGTAAATTTATTCAAAGGTATTTAATTTCACTGGCAAGATTTTCAACAGCATTTGGCAGTGCCAAAGAAAGACTCCTTAACCTATACGTACAAGGAGAAGACTGGAAATTATATTGATGAGCTAGAGTTCACAGGACGTACTAGCGACAAATTCAGTATTCAGGTCCTAATCTCATATTGTTTATGAGTAGCAAGATCAGAAAAATCAATCAAAGCTCATTTATTTGGTGAGCCATTTCACTCTTATTCACTTCTGTGGTGTTTTTTACCTTAGGAAGCCCCATGTGACTGTGTCCATTTCCAATTATCTTGGAAATCTTTGCTTAACTGAAGGTTCTGTCTCGCATAATAGGAGGGGGTAACTGCTGTGGTGATATCATGTCTTTATTCCTTTGTCAAACAATTGGCTAGAGTTCAAGGTATGCTAAGAATATCAGATTGAAAATGTTAGCCAATGCTTTTGAAAGCAGAGTTAGAACCATTAAGAATTGTTATTTTCTTTATGTAGGTAGAAATGGATCAAAATGCAAAAAACCTGACTCCTGCCTGACCTTCCTCAGAATTCCAGAGTATGTGCCAGTTGTAGTTATACAGAGTAGTGAAGGGCTTCGTCATCTTTGACAAAAACATTCCTATTGCCATTTGTTTTGCCTGAAATGCAGCAATTTCTACCAAGTAAAGAGAGAAATTTCAAGGTAGTAGATGTCAATTATTTATGGACTAGATTCAGCAAGTCATTACTCATGAGAGTAATTGAACTGGCTATCTGCTTCAGGAGTTACAAGTAAAGAAATTGCAGTTTGATGTGTAGTTTACCATCCACTTAAATACAAAGAAAGCACAATCCAATAAACCTTATTCTTGTCATTTTATATTCCACACAGTAATGAACTTAGCACATATATTTGCTATAAAACTGATGCTATAGTTTGTTATTAGTACCAGCATTTTGTTGATGTTTTTCTCCTGACAGGTATATGTAAATAATAAATCGTGAGCACAACAGAAATAGAAGTTTTGCTCCAGTCACTCCCAATCACAAAAAGAAAACAGTAACTAGACAAATTGAAAGGGTAACATAACTTCACACATAACTGCTGCAGATTCCAAACTCTTCCACGTTTCATCCTCAGCCTCATAAAAATAGAAGTTCATTAGGAGTAATGAGGAGTACATACATCTTGTATTCTGCTTTATTATGTATGAATAGCTTTAAAACATTTAAGAAAGCTACATTCAGAACTTCCAAGAGTCATATTCTTTCACATTTTGGCTTTCCACAGAAAGCAGTGAACATTTTTTCTTATGCCCTTGCTTCAGAAATTACACAGTTTCTGCAGAGTTTAAAAATTCTCTTTGGTATAAAAAAGAAACAGTGAGTCTTACTCTTGACCCAAAGGGATTTTCTGTGCAGAGAAGTGAATATGTGCTGAAACAGTGTGTCAATGGCTTCAAATACTGCATCGAGGTTTGCTATAGGGGAGGGGCAGAGGGAGGGAGGGGTAATTGAGAAGATCCCAGAAGGGCAAAATCCTATTCACAAGTGGTTGAAATTCATCAGAACAGAAAAGAAAAATTGGTGTTCAGGTGACAAGAGAGACAGGAAAAAGTCACACACCAACTCTAGGACAGGAAGAGAGCAGCTTGAAAGCTCTGACTATCAGCTACCTGGAGAGTTCTTAAAGACAGGTACATGTCTTGTTATCTATAGTAGAAGAGCTGGAGGAAGGACAAAAAAGGTTCAGATTCAGGATAAAAAACTTCTCTGAAAACCTTTCCTACCTTGAATGTTATTGAATAGAAGAACTGGGTTTTATGAGGAAAAGCAGAAATATCTGGCCTATATCAGTATGTATATTTATACAATAAATGTATATATAAAGACACAAGGGGTATACATGGATACACACATACTTTTATGTTGATATATGTGTATATACATGTATTTATTTACAGATATAGATTCACTGTGCAGATGTTTTATTGTAAATGCTTGTTCATTTGGGGGGGGGTATATTTTCTTAAGTCATCTCACCTTGCATTTCACTTATAAGTGTTAGGATGGTTTCTATTCATGTTTTCTGAGGATCCCACCACTGACAAGCACTCATCATTTCACTCACCTCTTTTAAGAAGTTATTGAACTGACAAGAAAGTTCTAGGATTAATTTGTAATTATGACTGTATGTAGAATTTAAACTAAAAGTTGATTGATATGTTTATACATAGGATGGTGAAGTCTCCAACTGGAAATCAAACATTTCTTGGAGCCCACTGTTGACTTAATCAAAATAAAATTTGAGGATATATACCATTAACAAAGTTGGAGGGGGGGGGGGGGGGGGTAGGAAGGATTGTCCTAATCTCTGAATTCACATTTCTATGCCTACCATGCTCCCTAAACAGAAAGACAGTAGAGAAATTGTAAAACACCTGTGATGACTGAGATTTCTGTAAACTTAGAGTACACATAGTTTTCAGTCAGGCCGTCTTTTTTACCCTGGGGTGGGGGTTTTGGCTTTTGGTCAATTATATTGCTGCAGGCAACATGGCATAAGGAAGTCAGTGAGACAAAATTTACTCAGAGGGAAAACAGTTTTCCTCATATGAGCTGAAAAAAAAAATTGGTGAAGAGGTTCTACTCCTAAAAGATTTTTTGTTTTCATCAGTTCCCTTAACCAGTCTAACTAAAAATTTTGCCTGAATCTGACATTTACCTGTGCTGACAAAGACAGATGTGATTTTTCTTGGTAGATGAACTGTCCTCAGACAGGTAGGCAGACCTGTCCACAGGAAGCAGTAAATAGTTCAGAGTCCCTGGTGGAATGTAGGTTGAAGCAAAAATTGCAGAGAACATTTTTCAGGGCCCTCTTCCAGCTCTGGCCAGTTAGTGCTTGAACTGTATTGCAGCAACATCTGCAGGAAATTATTTTCTAGTTTTACTTTGCCTATTGAGAAAAGGTGGCAAAACCTTTTTCGGAGGGCATGCAGAGACTTTAAAGATGTTAGAGCATGTAATTTAATTGGTTAATCTAATTTATTGAATCCCCAGTACCAATAAATGCTATGGAATTAACAGATTGGGAGCAGTTTTGCTGAAGGAGGATGTGGAGGTGTTGGTGAATGATCACAACCAGAAAGTGAAACCTGTCCTGGGATGCATCCAGAGCAGTTTGGGCAGCAAGGCAAGGATGTGATTTTGCCCTGGTGAGACCTCACCTGGAGTGCTGCATCCAGCTCTGGAGTTTTCAGTACTGGAATAGCATTGACTTGTTGGAGCATGTCTGGGGGAAGGACACAGAATATGAGCTGTGCCACCTGTCTGTGAGCAAAGGCTGAAAGGCTCCTGGGGCTGTTCAGCTTGGAGAAGAAAAGGCTCTGAGGAGATTTTATTGTGCCACTTCAATACTTAAAGGGCATGTATAAGAAAAATGAGGACAGATTTTTAAGCAGGTACTAAAGAAACAGGAGATGGTTTAGTGGTTTTAAACTAAAAGAAGATAGATTCAGACTAGACGAGAGGAATAAGCATTTTACAATATGGATAGTGAGATGTTGGACAGGATGCCCAGAGAGGAGGTGGGTGCCTCATCCCCGCAAATATTCAAGGTCATGTCGGATGGGGCTCTGAGCAACTTGAGCTATTTGAAGATGTACAATGATGCTAATTAAAGGGTTTTGAACTAGATGACCTTGGAACATCCCTCTCAACCCAAACCAATTAAGGATTCTACCTAAATTCTTTGGAGAAGGATTTTGCTAGTCAAAACTGAGCCAGATTTCTTTCTTCTGAACCAGTCTTTGTCCAGAACAGGAATTAGTGGGTATGAAGCAGGCCATGTCTGCCAGCTGACCTGACTGAAAGTAAACAGGGATCAATTGAGGCTGTCTTATTTAGCCAAGTTCTTTTGGATTGTAGAAGAAAGAAATTTCTCTCCTTTTCTTGATCCCACTTATTTTTTACAGTTTCTGATTATTGGATGTTACTTCTCATCCACATCCCTTTCCACTTTTCGAGGAGGGGAGGGGGTGTGTGTGAATGATTGCTTGGTAGCTATCTTGCTGACAATAGGTTTTGCAGGATGGGTGCTGTGCTATCTCCATCTTTTCCTGTATGTGAGTACCTTAGCTAACACAGGACTGAATCTGTAACAGTTATCTTGTTAAGTGTATGTTTCCAACTCAGAATGAGCTCCATTTCTTGTTAGTGAAACAATTTGTCATGTGTCAGGTAATGTGCACAAAATTGTACTGTTCAACCCTATAGAGGGGCTGCTCTGTCACGTCTAAGCAGGATGTGTTTAAGTGAATGAATTAATTAGGGCATTTCATTTCTATCTTCCCTGCTTTTCCTCCATAAATCATCTTCATTTATTTCATTCTTAATTGTGGAGCTATGACCTTGTGTTTTGCAACCTTTTCTTTTATCTCATTATCAACCTAAAAGATTTGCACATATCATCTTTAATTGACACCTCAGTGTGACATCAGCAAATGGAGAGGAAATAGACTACTGAGAACAGCACAATGTTCTAGTCATTGCATCAATTATGCTTCACCAAAACATGGGGACATTTGGGATTTCGTGTCTTTGGGTAGGGAGAATTCTAAACAGAGGCCATGAAAAAGCCAGACAATTTCTTAAATCAAAACACTCGCAACTAAAATTTTCTCATACACCCTGATGTGAGTCACTAGTAAAATTGCATGAAAGCTCCAAGGACATAAATCTGGGTTTTCCAGTCCCCAAGAATCTGGGGAATATTTTGTATCCTTTGCCTTGGCTTGTCTAGTATAATGTGATATAAAATTTCATTCAGAGTATTCAGTGTATAAGGGATTCAAACAGTCCTAGCATCACAGGTTGTATTAAGAAAACACAAAGAAAAGAAAATTCACATAAAGAGCTTGCAAATTTTTATCCTTTATCCTAATAGCTGTTTAAACAAAACAGATGAAGACATGACCTCTTTCAAATTAATATTGATGGGTACTGTGTTGAATGCATTCAGGTCAAAGAATAATGTTTGAAATTTTCACCATAATTTCTAGAAAGCAAGAAAATTAGGAAGGTGGGGAAGAACTTCTGTGCTATCCTGTCATCCTACAGTACAAAAGAAAAAGTAAGGTTTTTAAAACTCTTTATTTCCAGGGAGATTTTCTATTGTTTTTTTTAAAAACTAGGTTTTTAAAACTCTTCTATTTCCAGGGAGATTTTCTATTGTTTGTTGTGGATTTTCTATTGTTGTTGTCTTTGAAATGGAAATTTCAGAAACACTAAATTAAAAGTTTTAATAGCCTTCACATTTCATCATGTGCTGTGTGAAACTTAACATTGCATACTGTTCTCTATGACCTTGCAGGAGTAAATTAAAATACAGTAGCTAAACCACATAGCTTAAGAACTAGATCACTGCTTTTAAAACAAGGTAAAAAATCTCAAGGTTCCAGACATGATCCTCCAATCCCAGTCACTGAACTTCACAATGTACCGAGCTTGTCAAACCTGCAGCATTACTATTAAGAATAGTTTTTATCCTTGAAAAACCATCATAAATTGATCTGTTTAAGTCATTTGTCTCCCATAACATTGGGACTTAGAAGAAAAGAAAAAGCAATGTTGAACGATTTTGCCTTTAAGGCTAGGAATTAACTAGGAAATTTTACCCATCTATCTTCAGAGATTATTTATTATTTAGGAAAATTTCATTTTGTTATTATTATTTTGGCAGGTTTTCAAGTAAAACAGGTCTATGTTTTATGGTATATAACTATATATAATTTCACTGCAGTTTACCGCATACTCCTTCTCTGTGGCAGACCTTGTGAAATAACTCAGCATTTTGAACCAACAGTCTCGACCAACAGTCGAGTTGGTCTATGTCAAATATCTGAGCAGCAGCTTGCTCCAATGTAAAACATCAATGAGAGAAAGAGAGAGAAGAGTCTCTTCTCCAGTAGGATCCTGGCTTACAAGTATTTTCAAAAATGCAAGTGCTAGGTAAGCTTGGTACAGAGATCTTACCTAGAGCTTACATAGCTATGTAAGGAACATAAAAATCACATTAATAATATTTTTTTTGCATATATGAAAGCTTTCTTTGGCATTTACTTTCAGCTATGTATTTTTCCTCTTTTTACAGAAACAATGGCAAAATGACAGTAAAGTGGACATGAGTTCCCTTTGCTTGAAAAAAAGCAAACTTACCTCTTCAGGAGATAGCCATGATTAGCCTTCTCTCCTTTCCCTGTATTTTATCAAGTCTAATTTTCTCCTATGATGAAAGACATATCCTTGAAAAATTATTGAACTGGATAAAATATAGCAATGAATAGGGTAATGAAACTTCCAGAAATGCCTGAACTTTTTGTGATTTTTAAACTACCTTGTCCCAAACACATATCTCAGGAAACATGTTTCACTACCTACTTCAGTTAGACAAATGTTTAATAGATGTTAGTTAAAGTAATAAATTGTGTCATTATGAAGTCATAAAAACCTTTTGTTTTCCAACAGAAATAAAAAAAAAAAAGGGTTGCTGTACCCAGAAAAGCTTAACTGACTATAAGCTTGGAGGTAGATTAGCAACTTCCTTCACAAGTCTAGCAAAAATATCCAGCACTACATGAACAATTTCTAGTTTCTTCCTTTTATGCCCAGTTTCCTCACCCAAACAAAAATATGTGGTGACAAAGAAAGGAATTTCTCAAACTGAAAAAGAGTGTGAAAACTAATGAGCAGCTGAGCATGAGCAACATCCTCCAGATAGTTATGCCCTGATACACAAGACCAACTAATTATTTCCTGATGGTCCCCCTTTATCTTACACCTTTTCTTCATAGAAATATGACACAGACCCTGGAAATAGTCAACTATGATTTCCTTGCATCCAATTGTATGAATCTACAACTCTTTAGTTAGAACCAATCCTTACTTGGCCATCTCACCTGTTTTCTTCTCAGGCCTTCTTTGGATTGTGATTAGCATCTCTCATTTCAGTATTTTTTCTTCACATAATATGACTAATAGGTTTGAATATAAAATAGTATCTTTTCTCCAGTGACTCTGACTGGCTGTTATAAGAGTAATTTGAGCCTCTTTCCTGTCTCATTTCCTGATTAATTGCTGTATTTCTTCCAACCACAGAAAATGTTCCCTACAAATAACTGATATTAATTTTCATAATCTTTAAACAGGCACAGACTTCAAACCCAGGTCACTTAGGACAGTATAACAATGGAAGTGTAATTAAAAGTAATCATAGCACGTCTTTATCTTATACAATTTGGAAGATGGACAACTGGACAACATGCAGGTCTTGTGATCTACACTGGCTTTGCCCTGCAATGTTGTTCACTGTCTTTGTGCCTCTTTGAGGCCACACATCAGCCGCAGTGATCTGATATAAGCAACTGTCCACAACATTACATTTATTATCAGTTACTGTTCCAAAGTGAAATGTAGCTATAGCTGTTGCCAAAAATTGAAATCTCATGATTCTGCAGTTCTTTCCCATATCCCTCCTGGGTATTTATACCTATTTCTATCATGTATCTCCAAAGCTCTAACCTTAGCTGAGAGCAGTTTGCCTTCACTGCTCAGTCCTGCTGTGCTTGCACTTTCTCTTCAAGTTTATATCTCAATTAAACCATATAGTATTGGGTATCCAACTGACCTTATATGAAAATAACAGAACTGTGTGACAGCTATGGAAAAAATGAAGTAGAAATTAATTTAGTAGTACAGAGATAAAATTCAAATTGTGCAGGGTTTGAAAGGAAACATATTGTTAGCCAGAAAATATTTGGACAAGTTTTTTGATTCACAAAATCAGAGTTCGGTTAATGAAACTCTGGTACATCAAAGATAAATTAAAGCACCTGGAGTTCTTTAATCTTCATCAGGAAGATGGCAACATCAGGAGAAGAAAAGATGGGCAAAGTTACTAGGCTTCTAAATGTTGGAGTACCTGCAAACTGAGAGCAAACAGTGTAAGGAAAAAGAGAAGGAGAGAGATAGAGAAAGCAGATATTGTGACTGAACACGGAAACAAAATACAAGCATAGCAGTTGATAAAGTCATGTCTCCTTAAACAGTAGGGATTACAAATGACAGACATAAAACTCTCAGGAGTAGCCACATGTTTTGTCCTTGCTATTTACTTAAAATCCTTTCAACAGCTGTCAAAGTGAGAAAACTACTAATTATGCTCATAAGCTCTACGTAATATCAATTTTAAAGTCACTAAAAGTCAATAGTTTAAGAACCCTCTTTTAAAAATACTGGATGTGCTGTGCAGTAAAATTATTTTGTTTCTGATAAGTTTTATGCTGTTTTAATTAATTATTTTCTCTGTTAGGCAATTTAAGCATCAATGAATTTCAGTAAGGCTGAATGCAGAAACATGAGAGATTATTTCTGGCATGCATTGTGTATCTGGAAACAAGTGATGAACTACAACTTGTAGTAATGTATCTTACAAAGGATTTATAGAGCTCTAGTTCTTTCTAAAGCATGTTGTGACAAGAGGAATTTTTACCATAATATTATAAAGATTTATGTTTTAATCAAATCATGTCACTATTGCCATAATTACTGGCAGCTCTAACTACCATTCTGTAGTTAAATATATTATTTACATTAATTGAGTAGAGTATCATTTTACCTGAGAGATCAAAGTAGAACACTGATGTGGAGATGGCAATGGTAACAGCATACTTAAAATTTTCTTTCACTTGACACTTTAGTTAACATGTCAATATCTGATTTCTTCAGAAAAACCTCTGTTTTTAATCCACTCAAGCGAAATTACTCAGAAGCATCCATCGATTAAAACTAGGCAAATGCATTTGTCTAAATAGGGACCAAGTAAGGATTTCATTTTATCTGTGTGTTCGTTTAAAATGTCAGCTAGTCAAAACAGACTGAGTTTTCCTGTGTACCTAAAATAGTGTTGAGCAAATGCTTTCTAGTTATTTTTCAAATACATTATTACTAAATATTTTCATTATGTTTGCTAATTATGTACATATTCATCATTGCAGATATACAGAAGCCTTCTGCTTTACATTCTACTGATATCCAGTTTATTTAGCAAAATTTAAAAAAAATTAATTCATATTAAGACAGTATTTTGATCATCAAATAGAAATGTGTGGCAATGAAAGATGAATAATGTGAAAAGGTGAATAAG
Organism: Agelaius tricolor; assembly: GCF_023055355.1. Taxonomy (NCBI): domain Eukaryota; kingdom Metazoa; phylum Chordata; class Aves; order Passeriformes; family Icteridae; genus Agelaius; species Agelaius tricolor. The sequence continues at coordinate 9,311,716 of NW_027269287.1, forward strand.
AATCAGTTCTGTTTCAGAGCCTGAAATAGCTGGAAATGTTGTCCATGATAAGAAATTTTAACTTAGCTGTCTGGAGTATATAGTGAGAATAAAATGTTTAGTATGTTCCTATTCTGTGCTATAACACCTCTGGATTTCAGATAACAGACCTTTCAGTTGGTGTCAAGAAAATGAGGAGCACAGGGAGGCTAACCACAGACTTTTTGAGTGATTGCTTATTGTCCAGCTTGGCAGGTGACCTCTTGGCAAAGGGAAAGTGGAATTCAGTTCTTCAGCATATTACCCTCATCATGACTACCTCACAGAGGATTTATGATATTTGCACTGATTAGAAATTCAATAAAAGTGTGTTCTATAGCATTAGCAACTGGTAAAAATTGAAAGTACTTTAAAAATTGTTTGAATTTTGACAGCATTTTCAGTCTTAACATCCTTTTAGCACAATTTTCTGAGTTTGGTATACAGGTGTAACACAAATACTTATTTAAATACTCTCATAAATTACACTAATTGGTCTTTCTCTTAGAATGTGTACAATCAGTGGTTGGAAGCCACATTTGATTTTCTGTTTAGTTTTGTGCTCTCTAATGAAGAATAGAAAGACAGTGATCTTTGAGCAGGATACAACAGGAATGGGAACCTGTCCAGTGAACTAATTTTAGTATTTCCTCACCTGAAGTAAAGAACAAACAGTTTCCTACAGGAGATCGTGCTCCAGATTGTGCAAGAAAATATCCCTCTTTAACATTTCTGGAGCAGCTTGATGGAGAGATGGACACAATTGCTCTGTAGTCTTCTTCATTTTGTGATGAATCTGCAAGTAAGCAAGTTTGCAAGCAGACAAATTTGTATGGCTTTGTTTATTTAAGGACCTCCTAATTGATACTAAAAAATTAACTGGCATTTATTTATTTGATAATTGTAGGGATGGACTCAGACAGAATGGAATGTTTTCTCTTCTCCCTCACATACCTCAGGTCACAGCAACACTTAACCTCAGATAGTAATAGGTCCATTATCAAAAATCACTTGAAGGGGTTTTGTGTAATCAAGAGCTTCAATATCAACCTTTTGATTTGTTTCCAGTAAAATACATCTTTATTTCTGCTACCTGACAGCAGTTGACACTGGTAAATTCCATGATTACTCTTAAGTTTTCAGCAAAACAGTACAATAGGGATTGCATTTATTCCACTGCTATCCAAAAATTTGTAACTGACCTTCTATGTGTAAACATAAGGCATGCCCAACATAATCACAAAAAAGAAATTACTGATTAATAGTCACTTTTGTTCTATATTCACAAAATATTGTAGAAAGATGATATGATTCTATTTTCTCTTTTCATATTTTGGGAAAATGACTGCATGCATGCATCTGGAGTGCAAAGTGTCTCCATGCTCCTTCTGTAGGAGAGCTGAGGTAACGTTGTGAGATGGTAAGTCCTGTGCTGTTCTCTGGTTGCTGGTTGGATGCGTTTGTGGGAACAAGGCACATCCCTAAAATTGTTGTGTACAAACAAGATCAATTTACACAAGTGTACAGAAACAGAATTTAATAAGAGTATGAGTCAGCTCAACTTTTGATACCAGATCAACCATGGCTTAGGTGTTCTTTCAGTAAATTCAAGACATACTTATTCAAAATTCCATTACTTGGAAAATAGTGGTAAGATTTGGAGATTTCCCTCTGGAATCCTTTGTTTTTAGACCAGTGTAATTTTTCTCTCATCACTGTATTTTTTTTAATTATTCATTGCTGACATAAGCTCGGGTTGTTTTGTTTTGTTTTGTTTTGTTTTGTTTTGTTTTGTTTTGTTCTGTTCTGTTTTGTTTTGTTTTGTTTTGTTTAATAGAATGACTCCTTTCTAACTGACTTCCAGCAGAATTACCTTTTTTCATCCTCCTTGACATCAGTGTTGCAGAAACCAGAAACTCTTGCTGTCGAGTTCCAAAACATCATTAATGCAGAAAGAGCTACAGACAACCATACTTCATATATATAAGATATAAGGATATCTTATTTAAGTTGAGAAATGAATGCGGATAAAACAGTGCAGATCTTCACAATTACTCTAAGTCTAGCATTGTTTTAGAAAATATGACTCAATGAAATAAATACTGTTCTTACATGATTTATAAAATTCATCTACTTGACTTCTGCCAAATTCAATCCCAGCATATTTATCAATTTTTCTCTTTATTAAAAATATCCAGTGCATCAAAAAATAAGAATTTTTTTGAACAGGTGAAGGAAAGAGAATTTTCTTTTTTTTTTTTTTTACCTTAGTCAAATTGTATTATTATTTCTGTTTTGCACTAGTCTTTGGTATTTGAAATCTTCCACAGAGTTCACTATTTCCAAAGTTACTTTCAAAGTCAACTTATTTTCATTTGTTCTGTGGACTTACACAAAAGCCTACCTATTTATAATAAAAATACTTGCAAAAAGGAGTTTAGTTAGACACCTTATGAAACTTAAATAGACAAACAGACTTAAAGAAAAAACAAAACTGTGTAACTTCTAAGAAAGTCAATGAAGTATTTGAAAGACAGCTACTAGTATAACCTCTATTTCCTTCCTTAGCTTACATTCACTTTGTGGTGTTTACTCAATATAACACACAAAAATCCCAGATATGAAGATCCATGTGAGAATTCACATTTGCCAATGAGGCAACCTAGCCTGCCTGCCCACTTTCTACCTTGGACTTAATGAAAGTCCACAAATAAATGTAGCTTCCAAGGTTATTTCAGACTCCTGCTCCATTTACCTGTCCTTTTCACTACCCATTCCCTGTTAAGGTGCATTCCCCAATGCATCTTTTGCATCTGCAAAAGACTGTCAATCTATTATTTTTCAAATAATTTTTATTTTATTATTATTGCATTCAAATTTTAGGCTTGTAAGTAAGTACAGAGAAAAAAACACATCCTGAATATCCCATATTTTCATCCTACAAATAGATTCTTTACAGTCTGACCATCAAGGATGATATTTCTAAACAAGATAAATTATTAATTCAGGGACAAAAAAAAACTATTACTATAATTGTACTGTAAAGATGTTGTTCATTTTTGAAAAACAGAGATGACAAAGACTTCTGTGTTACATACTTTCAATTTGGAAAATCATCTAAATATCCACTTGAAAGAAATACAAAAGCTTTGATATTGTTTTAAAAGTTTTCATAGGACATTTAGGCAGCCTTTCAAAAGAAGTTGGAAGACCTCACTGCTGCCGTTTTAGAAGTGCTCTGTGCTGGCATTTATGCCAGAACTCAATACAAAACCAGATGATAGTGAGAAATACAAAGTTTAAAAAGTACTTATTACTGTGAATATCATAGTCCTCTATTTAGCAAAAAAAGACTTGGAGTCAGGACACTTGAAGGGGAGCCTGGAAAAGGCTCTGAGATGGGGGACCTACAGCTGTTCAGATGGGTGAAGAAAAGACAACTTCAAAGTAACAACACAAGTCAGAGGACAGACATTAGTTGTTTAGTTACTCGAGGTTGGTTAACCTAGTATGACCTAGTCCAAGAACAGTAATAACTTAAATATTTCATCAGTATTATCATCTTTCTACCATTTCATGTTTTATTCCTACTAACTTCACTAGTCTTCCAATTTTCTTACATGAACGTCTGTGAAGGGAAATTTAATAAATCTGATAAAATATATAAGAAATAACTATAAGACATTATATACTGGTGTAGGTCAAATGTTGATACCTTCCAATATTTTATATCTAGCTTTATAATTTTTACTAAGAATTCCAGAATTTGCTAATATAAATATTTGGTAATAACTTAGACATTGCTAAAAGTGTCCAAATTACACTATTGATATTGCATATGTTTCATATGATTCTTCATGGTCTTACAAAAATAATTTTTTAAAAAGTGTTCCTTGTTAGCTGAAACACACTGTTCAGATAGAAAGAATAAACCCAGAGATATAAGTTCATCATATGTGAGTTGGGAAAGAGAAGGTGGGGTTTCTTCTGTTTGGGTTTTTTTCCTGATTAGTACGGCTACCACATTAGTGTACCAATATTAATGGGACAGCATCAGTGAGCTTCCATGTCCTTCTAGTTGAAATTTGCTACTTACAATTCCTGTCTGCACAATGTAAAACTCATCAATTTATATTTTTACTTGGCATTTAGCTTCTGGAGGCGAGATGTCATGTAGAGAGTTATAATGAGAAACCTGTAGCTGTAATTAGGTTTGGAAGTACCTGATTGATGTCTCAACTTGAATGCATGCACTATGGTTCAAAATGTTCCCAGACCACTTCTAGACTGCACAGTAGCTGAGTGCACTGTACACATCAGAGAACTGTCTGGAGAGCAAATTAGCCAGTTGCAGTTCTCATTTTTTAACTCCTTCACATGCAGGGGCAAAGGAAGGAAGATGGGTCAAGGAGGACGTAAAGCATACAAAGGTACTTTGCTGAGGAACTGGAACCTGTTAAGAAGCTCAAAATTTTTCTTGGTCCACTGGCAAAACTTGGCACTTCAGTAGCTCACATGAAAGCTTGGCTGCCTTCAGCTCTAGAAGAGCCATGCCTTGAATAGTTTAGGTCAGGAAAGATTAATATACTAAAAAATCAAATAGCATGTTTATTTTGAACAGCAATCATACAGGAACTGCTCTACATTCTAGAACTTTCTGTGTTATATGGTTATAAACTACTAAGAAATTCAAAGTTACAAGTGTCATTCATGAGTAACTGGCATCCATATAGGTGGAGAATACTCACCTATGGGTGTTTCATACCTTCAAAGAATTACAAGATAGATGATGATATGATAAAACCCATTATATCCATTCAGAACAAATAAAACATATGAATTTTACTGAGCTGTGAAAGGTAAAAGAACCACTTGGAATTAATTTAAGAATTAGTATTAAATCCACTAATTTAATCATGTGGCCCTTCATCTCAGATTATTAAAGGAACAATGCAGGGAATATTTTCCTGGGAAATGAAGCAGAATTCTTCAGGAGAGCATGCAGAGTGCTTTTTTTTTTTTTTTAATCCCAGCATACAGGTTACTGTATTTAGGCAGTGATAAAAGCAGAATAACTGCAAGGTAGTGCCTAGGGACTTTTTGGACTGAGCTGCATGAAACAGTGGCTCAGTTAACACATTCTCACTCATGTGTCATATGAACATGTGAACAAATAAGTCTTGTCATCTGGTCAGTGGACAAGTTATCCTTTATTTTGTGTCATGGCTTCCAAGAGTTTTAAGTCTGTAAACAATCCTCACAAGCTTGACATCAAGCATATGCTAAATCATTTCTCTGACAGTTGAGGTTCTTTACAAAATCTGGCTCTGGTGCTTGCATAACTTCCTTTAAAATATCTAGAATTGATGCTTTTCTTAAAGGACAATGATAAGTGTGTGAGTCAATAAGTTGCTGCAATTTATCATAATTCATTTCAATAAAGTGTGGAGAAGGTATATACAACTCTATGTCATCTGGTTATCAAATAACACTAATATTATTGATTGCCATAGTTTTAATAGTTAGTATTCAGATGTTTTACTCCACTTGGTCACGACTACAGTCTTTTCTATATCCTATCTTCTAAAGGCTCTATATAAATATAGAGTTTTTAAAAGTTTACAGACCATAGTTTGAAAGTGTCATCTAAGAATAATCAATTGAACCTTGAAGCTGCTATGAATATGTTCTTGAACCTCAAACACATTGTGTGTGTGTTCTTGAACTCCTTTGGTCTTTTGACACTGCTACATTCTCTGTTTCAGTCAACAGATATAGAAGTTCTTCCAGTTGACTTTTGTATGATTTTGATCAGGACTCGAATGTCTTGACTTTAAATTTTAAAATATATATTTATAAAAGGATTTAAAATATTTCATCCATTTATAAACAAATACATGCGTACCCAAGTTTTGCACTCACAGCCTGAAATACTGGGACATGAGTGCTGCCTCTAAAACATAAAACAGCAGAGCAGTCACTGTGCCTCCGACTTGTGGTTGTCACTTCATAGGCTGCAGCTTACCCTGTCTGTGATTTCTTTCAAAGAAATTTTACTAAAATTTTCTTTTTAGAATTTCATAACAAATATTTTACTTTAAAAAATCTAAGCTCTATACCATGCAATTAATTTTAGTCAAGCATTAACTTATAAATATTGCCTCATCTAAATTCAGGTGGAGATAGGCTGAATGCCACCGATAAAGTCAATATGAGTCTTTTATAAAGCAGAAATCTCATCAAAATTTGCAAGGTCAGAGCTTAGGGGATTCTGCTTGTTGTCTTCTTGGGGTTTTTTGGTTTTCATCTGTGTTATTGGGTGTTTTTTCTGTTTTTTTTGTTTGTTTGTGTTTTTAGTTTTGGTTTTGGTTTTGTTTGTTTGTTGTTTGGTTTGGTTTGGTTTTTTTCTGACCAGTATTTGGCAGCCTTTAAAAAGTGAAGGAAGGCATCTGGCTCTTAAAAGGTCTTGTGGTTTTTTGCAGTGATTCCCTGGGAATTTGGTGTCTTCTGGGCTGTGACAGGCTACCTGACCGTAGGCTGAGTGACAACACTTTAGGTGTTCTGGATTTCTAGCCCCTCTTAAACATTTGTAATGCTGTGTGACTTCCTTTGCTTCAGATGTGAGGGTCTTTCATTAAGGTGTAGAACAGAGAGCATTCAGTCCCACATCAAGAGCTATGAACTTTTTTCTTTTTTTTTTTAATATAATTTGCTTTTTGTCATCAGATGGAGAAGACACAAGTCACCAGAATACCATCTGAATCCCCAGCATCCTTTAAGCTTATTAGTTATTCATTAAAATTTTCTATTTCTGAGCAAGGTATCTCAACTATTCCATGTATGACAACAATCCTAAAGCAAGGAAAGAAATACATAGACCACAAGTTATCATTTTCATGTGAATCCTTACGGAATTTTTTTATGGTGGTCATGAAAGTCATACACATAGTAGCTCTTCTGAAGAAGTTTTTTAAAAAAGCCCTATTTGAAAAGAATATTAATTTGCCATGTACCAGATGAAAAGAAAAATCAACTATGAAACAAGGAATATTCATTATCAAGTGTATTATAGTTCTGAGCCTTTAGAAATCTCATCACTTTACTTTGACAAAAACATGTAAGGATTAAAGCACTCCCATTTGCTTTTGTCCTAGCAATCAATTAATGTAAGCAAATGCATTGCTTTATTCAGCAGTACCCAGTGCATATTATGATATGACAAAACACAGGTTTCTCATCTACTTAACAGATTTGAGTGTCATCAGCCCCAACATGCAAATGAAGTTAGTTGACTGGTTTAATATTATGGCCCTGTCTACACTGAAAGTATATCCCAAGTATATGTTTATGTTGGCAGAGCTTTAGTGAAAAACCTGAAAATCCAAGTCTAGTTGATATTGTCTTTCCTAGTCCATAAATTGCTTAATACATACTTAGTGGCTGGCATTTTCATATTACTGGAGAGATACTCCAAAGCTCACACATCATGTTGAATTTTTCATTTACAGCAGTTTTCAGCAGATACTTTTTCTAACATAGTGTTAATTTGCAGGAACTCTGATTCTCTGGATGGTATGAAAACATGTAGATGTATGCCTCTTCATACACACATGTAGAAGAAACAGGAGACTGTGAGAAATACAGAATTTTATTTTCTTGTTTCCAGCATGTTATTATCAGATGAAACTCATTACATGTTGTGTGATAAATAAAATTCTAGGATAATTCTTTCACATGATGGAAAACCTTCTGTTTGAACTGATAGCCTCAATGGTGAGAGGAGAGTAGCAGCAGTAGTGTGCTAAGATGTAGAGCAAACTGTCATTCTGAGGTAGGTAGAAAACTGTCCTACCAATAAAGTAAATGCTTCTTATGTCTAAATGGTTTCATCTCAATTAAATGTTAGAACAAATAATATACTTTATGTCAATTATTTCTCTCTCTCTGTTTTATCCCTTTTCTCACTTCTAATTTCTTGTCCCTCTCACCCCTGCAACCCATCTGCCATCCAATGAAAGTACCATTTTTTAAGATCAGGATTATTATAAGTATTAATGCTTACAAATGCCCACGAGTAACACAATCATGACTGTGCTTCAGAGTCATTAGTAAGATTAGTCATTAACAGTGATTTATCCAATGTTATTAGGATAAGTCATTAACAGTTCTGACTTCTGTTTTTCTGCGAAAAAGAAGTGTTCAGAAAATGTGAGTAGCAAAGTGTTAGCAGAAGACAACTTTTGAATAGGAAGGATGAAAAAAAGATTATTCCGAACCTTGCGGGAAATGTAAGAGGTTGCAATTAGCTGTGGAGAGTGACAGGAAAAATACAAAAAGATAACCAAGACAAGGAATGGAGAGAAAGGGGAAAAGAATAAGTCAGGAAAAAATAGAAAGTTGCAGTAAATTAATTATTTTGAGGAATGAGAATAATTTTAAATTATCTTCTGAAAAGAATACAAATCAAGTCAAAGGGATAGTGGGTGAAGGCAGAAGATTCTTATCTCCTAAAGCTGAAGAATAGCCAGGTGACATATTAATTTCAGGATGTATAAATATAATGAATGTTGAAATTATAATAGCTGGCATGGGACATGATGAAATTTATTAAATACGGAATTCTAAGGTGACAATTTAAAAAGTATCTATAAACCAAATATGTAGGCAGAGTTTGCTGATCCCAAGAAGTTAGAGCAATTTATTGCACCAAAATAAAGGAAAAGATTTTTAAAATTCAGGTAAGTTTAGAATATATATAATAAGATTTAAAAATTAAGAATTATTATAAAAAAGCAGCAAAGCATAGAGCTCCAGATAATTTACTTGCAGTGGCTTTCTGCAAAGAGAAAATCCGAGCAGGTTTTAGTTTGTTTTCCTTGGTTTGGGGTGTTTTGTTGTGCTGGGTTTTTTTAATTACTACAAAATGCAAGTGGAGTCAGGTCTTATAGGAATTTTTGTAAAACATGGTGAGCTAAAAATTTGTTAAATTTTATTTCTGTGACAGAAAATCTTGGTATGTTTAAAGTTACATTTTCGTCATCACAGAAGGATTTAATCTGGTAAATTTCACTATGACTCTCCATAAGATAAAATCCCTAATGTGTATTAAGCACTGTAAAGAATGCAGTTAGAAAGGCTGAGCATTGCAATGTCAGATGAATATTTATATAACTATTGAAAGCACTGGATGAGAAGGAAAAAAAAAAAGAAAATACTGCCAATTAAATACTCAGCTGTACTTTCAGACAGAATAGAATGAAAATGGCAATCATTATTTACAAAAGGCTTCAGGATTTGTCCAGGCAAGTATAGTGATGTTTTCCTTCACTTGACACAACATGTCTGTTTCTGCAACAAGAAGCACCTCCAAATTCTAGGTTTTCTATTTATTCACTAAAGTAAAACAGTAAATCCGAAACCTACTCTGAAGAACCATGAGGTTTCTTCCAAGGACTTCAGTTTTTCATTAACAATCCTTTTTAATCAGTGGGAACTCAATCTGTTATTCTTTTCCTACTAGACTATATATATTCATGTTTATGCTATTTTATATATTTTTAGAAATGTGTTGTTCTGTTCAAATTAACATTTACATTTTTCAACTTTTAAAGCATTTACTTACTCTTTCTCACAGCACTAAATGATTAAGAAGTAAAAAGTTGCCCAGTTTTATAGAATTTATTTTCCTGGAGCAGTGGTGGCTGCACCTCTTCCTGGCAGATGCTGCTGCTGGTTGGGTCAGTTCTGAGGGGATAGCAGACCTGCAGGTGCTCACTGGCCTGAACTTACAAAGCAGCTTGCAGTTGCAGAGAGGCCATGTGAATGACATCTAAGGGACATCTTACAGATCCTGATTTTGCTAGACAAAGATGCAGACATCGTGATGAGACAATACTGTGGCATCCAAGGACATAGTAAAGATTCACTTTCTATGAGTTTCAGCATTGTTTCACTTCTTCCTATTAATGTCCCAAAGAAGATTGCCACCATGAATTCATCATTTTATGGCCCTCTTCCAACATTGTCACAGAGGCTTCCAAATGTGTATCCCTGGACAGAGCCTGAGTTGTCTACCAGCAGTCCGGTACAGGCACATAAATTACCAAACCTTGTCATTAGATGCCTCTCTGTGATACCTGTGAATCCATTTCAGCTTCAGGATAACATAAAAAATTATTTACATTGTGGGCAATTTCAGAAAGAGGAGAACCCCCTGTCATTCTGGACAGCTGTGGATCAGGAGGTACTTAGGAGAATCATTGTGAGTCAGAACACAAATATGCTAGTTAAGACTCCCAACAGCAACAGCAAAAACTTCCTGGGAGCTCCAAAATCCTAAACTGAAAAATGTCTTACTGTTGCAACCACTCTGTTTCTTGGAAAGGAAAGTTCCAGGAAAGGAAAGGAAGTTCAGGAAAGGAATGCTTAGGAAAGAAAAGTTCAGGAAAGTTCCAGGAAAGGAAAGGAGAGGAAAGTTCAGGGAAGGAAAAGAAAGTTCCAGGAAAGGACAGGAAAGTTCCAGGAAAGAAATGGAAAGTTCTGGGAAAAGGAAGGAAAGTTTTGGGAAAGGAAAGCTACAGAAAAGGAAAGGAAAGTTCCTGGAAAGGAAAGTTCCAGGAATGGAAAGGAAAGTTGCAGGAAAGGAAAGTCTAGGAAATGAAATGGAAAAAAAAGTTCCAGGAAAGGAAAGTTCAGGGGAAAAAAAAAGGAAAGGGAAGTTCAGGAAAGTTCCAGGAAATGAAAGTTCCAGAAGAGTTCCAGGAAAGGAAAGGAAAGTTCCAGGAAAAGAAAGTTGCAGGAAAGAAAAGAAAAAAAAAGTTCAAGGAAAGGAAAGTTGCAGGAAAGTTCCAAGAAAGAAAAGGACCATTAAGCTTCCCCCAGGAGACAAAAGCCTGTTATTGCTCTAACACGTTAACAAACACTGAGTATTATATAGAAAGCAATGTTATCTCTGTGCAGGAAAGATAGTCAGACTCAAAGAATGAAGTTTGCAAATAACAGCTTTAAAATAGCAGAAAGTGATGCTGAACTGATTTTTTGCAGAATCTTTCAGCACAACTACAGGCACTGCTTGGGAGGCAAAGTTAGATGGACTGGAGCAAAATACAAAATATAGTGCAAATTCTTCACCCTTAGCATATTTAAATATTGGAATAAATAAAGCAGGAACATGATAGATTCTTCAACCACAATACTTGAAATAAAGCTACACGTCTTTCTAAATCATATGCTCTAGTTCCAGAAAGAGCTATAGGCCCATGTTAAGCAGGTGAAACAGGATGACCATGATGGCCTATGTAGGCCTTGCATTCTACAAACAGATGAAAATGAAGTCATTAATTGCACTGTCAGAACAGAGTTACACCCTCAAACATGCTCTTTTACCTGGCAGTTGTTCCTTATTTATTTATTTATTTGGTTGCTTGTTGTTTTTTTTTTTTTCTCTCCATAGTTATCTTTTTTGGAACTTCATTGTACAGAATGGTCATTAACCGTGATGGAAATGCCAATGTTTCCATGGAAACCTCTGTCCACTACAGAATATACTAGAGCAATATTTGAACCATTTGTCCATTTGATTAATTATGTCTTTGTGCTGAAGGCAGCTTGGCTAGATTGTCTCATCATGTATTAGAGAAGCTACTGCTCTAACAAATGGAGCTATTGTTTTGGGTCTATTCATCTTGGTACATCCCTGAGAGCTGATAGACATGTCAACAAAACGACTGTCACTTAATGAGCTGCGGCTTGTCAGAACTGTTTAGGGCTTCATGCTAGGCACAAACTATTGTCATGACAGCTTCAGTTATTATGGCAATGAGTAGGATGTCCATAAAAGAGTCTATAGAAAAGAATGACCCTGGTTTTGATATCACATAGTTCGCAATTATCAGCTATATATACACTATGTGATAGATTAATAATAGATTCCAAAGCTTTGAGACAATTTACTGATGAACTAGTTGTTCTTCAGTCACAAAGAGCATATAAAATATTTTCCCTAATCTCCTTAGTTGCTTTTCAGTAAATACAGAAAACAAAACCCACAAAACTAAACAGAACAAAACAAAATCTCACAGAAAATATCAGCTAGTAATTGCTTGTAATTTTGCTTTGTGTGTAAATCATAGACATTGAAGCTTTCTGTAGCGAGGTAATTTCCATCTAAATTATATTTTTTAAACTTTCATGTTACCTATTGCCTGAACCGAAAATTTACTAGGAATGACAAAAAATTTAAATGCCATATGCACGGCCTAAAAGGAACATTTTTTTCTAAAACAACATTATGTAAATCTACACGGAATTTACTCTGGTTCTTGCTCAATTTGCATCAACATTTTTGCAATTTTTGTGGACACATCTGTCACTGTGTTGTTTACATTAGTGCATATCCAGTTCTAAAATGTAAGCAGCTTTGGCAGTGTGGGATAATGTCATACACATACCTGCTTATTTCTGGCAATGAGTTTCATGTATTTTGAGTAATAGTGAAAATATTAAAAATCTTTATTTATTTTCACAGTGGTCTAGAATTTCCCCTACAGAAATGTGAACTTCTCAATTGGGAAACAGAATCAACCAAACATGCATTAAGCTTACTCAAACTTAAAAAACACAAACTTACTCAAACAAAAAACCAGAAGCTAATTATGAAAATCAAGATAGAATTTCTACATATTTTTAAAATGTAGATTTATCATTTTCATTCTTAGATGCTACATTCAATTAACAAACACTAAGAGTCACTGTATATGTCATTTGCTTTAAATATTTCCCTGTGCAGCATCAGTGATTAAGCTGTGTCCCTAATAATCACAGATGGAAGTCAGCACCCTGTAGCTACCAACAGCCACATTTAATCAGTTAATAACTGTGGATTAAACTTAATTCAGATTAATTTGTATTAGTATAGAATTTGTAACTCAATTGCTTTCATATTAATTTACATGTTGTCTAGACATGACATCATATTGACTCTTTGTTTGGCCCAAACACTAATTATGAACCATGTAGCTAATGGATGCAAAACTTGCAGTTTAGAAGCAAAACAGAATTTCTGACTACACCATACTGAGGGTAGTTCAATACAGTTTAGAGCTGCAGGCTGGGCATTGCCTGGGAATGACAGTTCTTCATTTGCACTTCAACCTTCTTAACAAAATATTTTGTTCCTACATGAAGAATGTGGCTACTGGAAAACAAAGTTACTACTCTCCATCAAAAATTGTTAGCCTCAAATTTTTCTGCAAGAAGTTCAAAGAGGAAAATGAGGGATTTAAAAAACTTGAATTGGCTTAAAGCCAAGCCAAACCAAGCTAAACCAAGACAAGCTAAGCGAAGAGTCAAGCCAAACCAAACCAAACCTAACCAAACCACATCAAATCACACCAAACCAACCAAGCAAAGGAAAAAAACCACATCAGAAGTAGGGGAAAAAAGCCCCACCTGCTAACATTAATAACTGTTGTGGTACAAATTGGACTGAATCACTGCCAAGGTTATTTTATCATTTATAAATAATTTATATATCTGTTCTAGGGTGACTTTCACATGAACCTGAGCTCAGTTATCATTTCTTTCATAGTACTCAATCCCTTAATGGGCTTTCAAAGCACATTTTCAAGTAAGAGAAAAATAACTTAAAAAATCCTTGAAATTAATTAGCATGACATTTAATTTTCAATTATTTTGGTTTAACTAGGTTATGTGTCTATTGTACACATAAGGTTCAAGTTAACTTGAGATAAACTTTACAGACAGTGTATTCATATGTATTTTTATGCCCATATGTAAAATTTTACAGGCAGTATATTCATACTTATTTTTATATCCATAGCACTTTTAAAACCTATGAAAAAAGAGTGTCACTCTTTTATTACCTTAAATCACTCATTTATTACCTTGAAATTTTCATGAGTGATAATGGGAATAATAATTTTTTTTAAAAAAGTTGATATATATTACTCTGAACATTTGCCTTTAAATTTTAATTTGCCTGTAGAACCTTCATAAAAACCACCTTGGATTAGTGCTTCAAACAAACAGCAAAAAAAACCCTTCAGATTAGAAGGCTGAGTTTATGTCTCTGGGCTGAGACATTGCTATTCCCGTCTACCCATTCATTTCAATGATGGCCAACAAAGGTAATAACTGAGCAACAAAATAAGGCCAAACACATTTTGAGTTGTTTGTTGATTTTAATTTTTTATTTTTTTAAATCTGAGTATTCTCCATATAGTTTACATGATTTGAACAAAGGAAAAACCCACAATCTTTGCGGTTCAAAATAGCTGCAATAGATGTTATCCTGGTAAAGATGTTATCCTGGTATAGACGTTATCCTGCGATAGGTGTTATGCCATAGGAAAATCTATTACTCCGGCATAATTTTTAACCTGCTGTATAAATAATGTTGGACCGGCTCATCTGCGGGGTGGCAGTGTCCCCTAGTGGCCCCCGCTGCCCGGCCGCTGGTTCCCGTTCCAGGCTGCCGCTCTCCCTGCCGGCCGGTACCAGGAGGGAGGCGCAGCACAGGCACGGCATGGCCGCGCTCTCCGCGCTCCCTGCGGCAGGGAGGCGGGGAGGCGGGGAGGCAGGGAGGCAGGGAGGCAGGGATGCAGCTCCAAACAAACCCCGCCGCAATTCACGCTGCAGGGAGGCAGCGCTTTGCGTTCCCAGCCGCGCAAACTGCGTTCTGGCACATGGGGAATCCGAGGAGCTGCCCTTCTACCAAACACACCTTGGGCTCGAGCTGTCCGGAACAACAAAGGACATTCATCATTTATCACTTACTGTCACAGGCACATCTTCTCAAAGTATAGGAGGGGTGAACAGGACACACAGAATAAAGTAATTTCAACATGTAAGGTTCGTGCTTATAAGATATTTTATTTTCATATGTAAATTACTAAATTAACATCTACCAACGAAGTAGTTACAAGATTATAGAGCTAAATTCAAACCTTAAAGAAAGATATTTTATCTCCTTTATCGATGTAATAAAAAAACTTTAAAAAACTTCTTTAAAAAATTTAAAACATTAAAAACTGAAAAATGAAAAAGAACTTCTTAAAATTTCATTTACCTTCTTAAAAAAATTAAAAAATTAAATAATTATTTTAATCTGAAATGCTTTTATTAGCTATGAACTGAAAGAAATAGAAACTTTATTGTACAGATGAGTGAAAATGCTTGAATCTTTCTTCATATCATAAATGAGCTAAGCATCAGTTAAGCATTTGTAAATTCATAATGACTCACTGAAAAGTTCTACAAAAATGACAGAAAATACTAGAACTTAAAGTTACAGATACTCAATGAGTATCTGTATTCAAGGCCAATGTTAAACAATTTTTACAAAAAAGCAGGAACATATAAAGTGACCTCTGTAAAATTAAGACCAACAAAATCAGATTGACACTTTAGCATGGTGGCATTTTTAAATTTCTTTTTGTAAACAAATAAAGCTGTACATCATCGCTCCATTCAATACACTCATATATTTCCAACAAAGTAGCTCACATCTCCTCTTTCCCGATTTTTAAACTAAAAATCCCATTCAAATGGAACAAAACCAGCCAGAAATATTTAGACCTATACAGAAAACAGATACTGCGAATTACAATGTTCCATACACTTCTGCAAACTGTAAGTGCCAATTTCCCTCATATTAAGAGCTCCTGAAGTTTTTAAAGAGTTTATTTACAGCCAGCAGTGCATTTGACATTGAAATTAAACTCCACAAAGCAATTGCTAAACTAATACTCTTAAGGTTGCCAGCTATGATCTTTGTAAGTTAACTGTGTGTTTCAGCAGTCTCAATAGATTGAGAAGTACAATAATGTTGGAACTCTTCTTAGCATCCTGCTTCTTTCTTTCACATAGCAAACACAACAGCAGAGTAAGCAGTTTCTACATGATTAATTAAATGTGAGAAAAGATGTCCAGATGCTACTGAAGTGCTCTGAAAATATGATTTATTTACTGCATTTACTTCTGCTTTTTATATAGATTATATTAAATATGTATCTCATTTTGCAGTTCTCTGCTCTTAGCATCTGCTAATGCTTTAGTATAAATATAATTATTTACATTAAATTGGGTGTATTTCTTGAACATCTTTAAAAATTAAAGGTATGGGGATAACCTCTAGCTTGACATTGACATCATTGCTTGGAAATATATTTTTAATATTTCCATGTCTTCATAAAAACCTGAAACAAATTAATTCACATGTTCCCACTTTCCCTCCAATCTCATTGCTACAGATGTGGGGAATGATGAAGACATGGTAAGTTATACTCAGCTGTTAAGGCTGGGTTGAGGTCAGAAAACACACCCTGTACTAGGCAAAGGAAGCAGTGGATTGAAGAGCAAAGCCAAGAACATTGTGTAGTCATATTGGAAGCAGTATGAGAGGAGGAACCACAAAGTGAGGATCCAAACTGAATATGTTGGACACTGGAATTTTTTTTAATTCTCTCCAACAAAATCCTTAGAAAACCAAAGCCTTGAAGAGACCAGAGCTTTGATAATTTGCTTTAATCCAAAGCAACTGGTAAAATCTTCATACAGGTAACCCCAGTCAGATTCACAGCAACACACATGGCATCCTGGGAAGCTGGCTGCGGGAACAACTATCTGACTCTGGAAGGAATGCCTGAGATTGCAATAGCTTGAATCATCAACAAGGAATATCCGAGGTGAGAGTGTCTGACTTAGATTTCTTGTAAAAAATTTTGAAGAGCTATGGCAGTAGAAGTTGTCTCCAGGAAATGGAATCTTTATTGCAGCTTTTGCTGGGATGTAAAGGTTTCATTCGTTTCTCAACAATACAGTCTACAATATCTATATCTTGGCAATACAGCCATCTTCAGCCTGCAGTGTCACATTCCTCAGCTGGAGAAAGCTGAAAAGCTGATAGTGAAAAACAAAACCCAGAGGCATGCATTTTGAAATAACAGGGAAGAAGTTTGATCTTGGAGGGAGCATGGCATATCTTCTCACTGTAAAACTATAGAGTCTACCCATGATACAAGGACTTGCAGAAATTTGCTACAGTAGGATTGCTTATTACCCTTCTTCACTGGTTTGCCATCTTTTCCACACTATGCCAGTGGCAGTAAAACACTGAGAGGATTTCCAAGCTTAACTGACAGTAGCAAGAGGCTGAGCACTGAAATCAACTCCACCAGGGCTTCTAATTGAATCTTAGGAGCTCTGTCACTGGTGTGGAAAGGGTCTCACAAATCTATTTCTGATAATACTGCCATTGAGAGAAGAGGAGCACAAAGAAAGAGGCGGCCTTGAATGGAGGGAGCCCTACAAGTTAAGCTTTGCAGGCTTATAAGCTTTGTGTCATATAACCTGCGTGCTTTTCCCAGCACACAGGTTTTATGACACATGAGCTGCCACAGGGACTCTTCTGGGGAAGAAAATCTGATTGCAGCTAAGCATATTGTGCTGCCCAAAGCCCAGATATCCTCTTTTTAAGGAAGATACACAGATGTGAAGGCTGTTGGCAGGAAAGTTTTTCCTTCTCTGCAGATATACCTACATCCCTGTCTTGATGGATCTGCAGGGTTTTTGCAGGCCCTGCACCTCAGATCATGCAGTGAAAACCATAAAGAAACAGAATCTCTGCTGTGGTGGAGAATTTCTGCACTGAGATACAGCCACTGTCTCAGTAAGGATGGGTATCACTGGACTGCTTTCCTGGTCTCTTCATCTGCATATCTGCAGGGGAATTGTGCATACAGTACCTGAGTTCTGCCTGTGTTCCAAGAGAATAGTACATATTCAAACAAGTAAACATTAAAAGGCAACTGCTTAGATCCCCATGGCAATTGTTACATTAAGTAACTGCACTCTTTACAGGTATCTGTACTTGCTAGCTTCACTTGGAAAGTTCCCCATTGCTTAACATTGTTAAATCCTCATTTTGTTTCCAATCTCTCATGAAAAGAATCATGTGGCATCTTTCTTTTTCAGATCAGGGACTAGTTTGAAGGTGTCACACGAAAACTCTGACTCTCTCCGCAGGCCTAACTAAATCTGTGACCAGAAGGCAGTGGCATTTAGTCTTCAAAATGAGAATGTTTGGGTTTGGGTTTCGATTTTGGCGTTTGGGGATTTTGTTAGGTTGTTTGTTTGTTTTCCCTCTGGAACATAAAATCACATCATATTTTTACTTCTTTGTTATCTTTTGAAAAACAATGCTCTGATTTTCTATTGACAAGTGATTTGAATTTGATTGCAGCTTCAGCTGAAAAACTGTTATTTGAATGCAGAGAGATATGAAATACAACTAGTGTTTGACATTTTCTAACTGATAAATGATTTAGAGCATTATTTCCCAGGAGTGCTATCCACCACACACAAGCTATTCTGGCATAAATGCTTCTAGTGTGTGCTCTCAGAATTGCACTATTCTGTGTAAAACACTGCTATAAACATGATCATAATCTCTGACTATGGTGATTTCCACTCCTGGATCGTCACCCCAACAATTAAGCCAAAAACCTTCTAGGCCTCTTTCTCTTGCTCAGGGTCCACAAATGTCTTTCACTTTTTAGCAAAGTTTAAAAAATTTCTCTCTGAGTATACTTAGCAATCCAAGGGAGATTGTGCTTGCCGCAATAAACAGAGGTCTGAAACCCTGCTCTGAATTACAGTAAATTTGCACTTTGGCCTCCCACCTTATCTCTACTTCACTGAACCTTTTCAGAACCTGCTTAAGTAGCAGTTTCATTAAAATTTATATATATGGTACTTACCTTTTCATAATCTTTTACCTCTTCATTCCCCTCTCCACAGAAAATATTTCCTTGACTACATTTCCATCAGCAAACAAGCCTTTACACTGTTTAACATGTTATTAATCTTGCCGTGTAGAACTTCACTTCTTACTTGAGGTTCCCATGTGTGCAGTAAAAATAAATCCCAAAATATGTTTTTTATTGATTTGAAACACAATACACACACATTTACAATCATAAATAGTCACAGATACATACATTTTTGCAATCAAATTTTCATTGTTGTATCTTAAACAAAAAATGCATAAAAATATACCCACAATAACCTTTTGAATTGGTGACAATATAATTATTTTCACAATGGGCAAAATACAAATCACCAAGAGGGAAAGTGCTGCCTCAGTATTTAGGACTTTTTGTTTTGTTATAAAAAGGGTATATAGATGTGACAACATTTTTAAACTGTGAAATATATATGTATTTTATCTGTCGTACAATTTTTTTCTGAGAAAGCTGTATGGCAACTACAATTTTAACTCTGTGTAAAAAGTGCTTTTATCACTTTCTACTCTCATATTTCAGAAAGGTATTTCAGGGAGAATAAACTGTATTTATGTTCCTGACTTTCTCCAGCCAAATGTTCTGCTTTCAAATTCAATATATAACCAGCCTAACCAAAGAAATCCTGCGGGATTTACACCTGATAGTAGATTAGTACTTTGGCTGATTTTCTAACAAATGTACAAGGAATAAGAAGATTGAAGGAAGCTTTCCTTTGTAGTTCTGTTAAGGGGGTTGGGAAGCCATGGGCAGAGAAGGGGAGGAAAGACCACAGACTCTGTGCTTGGAATTCCTTTTTCGCCACCAAGTATAGCAACAGGGGAAAAGACTTTAAATGCCCTTGGGCACAAACTGGCAGGTATGTGAGACAGAGGATCATTTTGCTCACATCTTGCACAGTAAAATATCTGTTATGTCTTTCCCATACCTGTGAATGTCAACTTTGATCATTACTATATTATCTGGGCAGAGAAATAATCTAACCTCAATCCTTAAAACTTTGTGCTTACACTGTGCACATTTTCCTAATGCTGTCTCAATACACTAACCTCGCTTCACTCTGTTTAATAAAGTACATTTATTAAATCAACTCGTCTTCTGACAGAAATGTTAAGAATCAATCAAGAGTCATTTGATTTTCCTTATATTAATATATCATTTTCTCATATAATTTATTGAAGCAGACTTTCTAAAGAGTTTTCATCTACTTTGAAATCATGATTAAAATATTTCAATTACAGGAGCATTCTGCTATTTGTTTTTGATGGATCTTCAAGGATATTCTGGGTAAGGGTAAATGTTTCTACCAATAACATAGATGTCAAAACAAAGTCAGAAATTACCATGCATTAATTCATGTTATAGGGAGCATAATCTGTTATAATTAAGGCTGTATAACGCTCTCCATTAAACATCATGATTTATGTATCTTGGTCAGACTTCAGGTTTTGGGGTTAAAACTCTCTGTGCTGAGTGTCTGCATTGCACAGATTTTATCTCAGTGTCTGCAAAACCAGATCAGTCATTTCTCAAAACAAAATTAGGAAACAGATCCTTCAGTTCAGACAATTTTAGGTGTGTTTTGAAACAAAAACTAGACATATGCTTTGGAAAGGACTCAGATACGTTTCAGAAAGTCACAGGAGCATAAGTCTAGCACGCTAGCAATTTTTATCTCTATTAAGCAGGTAAATATATGAAAATATCTTCCCCAAAATTTGATCTCCTACTTGAGGTCCAGCCCACTGATGTGTAATTGAAATCCTTCATGTAAGAAATTAGGAAAAAAGTGCCTGCCTGGCTGGTGGTAGACTATACTGAGGAAGTCATCATCAGCTCCCTGGAGAGAGGCACTTTCCATCTCAACATAGGGTTTTACATTGACAAACTGTATTCTTATGAGTCACCAGTAATAGTGAAAATTTATTCTATTTTCTCTGTAGAAAATACATTCTATAAAGTGATGAAATTTTCAAGGATCACTCTTCAGAAATCTCTTGCCTTATCTCAAGATACATGTATGATTTACACTATGTAAAGGTAAATCACAAACTGTTTAAATATCTGTCAATTAATATAGCAGAAAATTCTGTTATAAATAAAAAATACCCAAAAAAGGAAGTAACACAGCAATTCAAAATACTTCATATGCCAGTTGTTGAATCCATCAATATCATGACAAAGTATCTACTACTACATTGAACTGACATCAGAAGACTCAAAACATGACACGAAAGCACAATCTTAGTAAAACTTAGTAAAACAAGCAATGCCATATTATTTTTTATGCAGCACTAACTCAGAAATATACTCATATATACTCATGTCTGACTTTCTTCTACAAAAAGATGTCAATGAGATAGAAAGCATGCAAAGTTGAGAGAGGTTAATATGGTACACTCCATACAATGTAACTGTAGAAAAATCTTGAAAAAGAGATATGAGGAAAAGATATCAAAATTAAGTGTCAAGGAAATATGATGGTGAACTGGTCAATTGAGTGGTTTTTTCCTTAGAAGATCTTGGCACAATGGATTTTAAAATTCAAAAATCCTGAGGTGCTGTCAGACAACCAGACTGTTTCTTTTCTACTTCAAAAAAAAGGCTCCTCCAAACAAAATTCTTAGGGTTTTCTGAGCAGTATTCTCCAATGTAGAAGTAATTCTCACAGTGAACTCCAGTTCATTAAACAAAACTTTCTAGTCTCTTCTATCTTGTATTGCAAAAGAAGTTCATGAAACTTAGGTTTGTTGCTAACAGACATTTTCTTTATAGATACTGCCAATGAAATAGACAAAACACTGATTTTCAGGAAGCTACAGAATCAAATGGCTCTACAAACCCCTTTACAATGAAGTTATCTAATTATGTTCAGCTGGGCTTAATATTTCTGTCATAGGAATCTTAGATTGGTACTTAATAATTTTACCGTAAATGCTCATTTAAAATACCCCAAACAAATAAGGGTGGGGTTGAAGAGTGTTTGTGTGCTCAGGAAGCTGGGGGCTTAAACTTTAGAATCACCCCCAAAAAATGGTAGGTTGACAGAAGAAATTCAGCTTAGGTATCAATGGGTTAATGCAGTTACCAACAAGGAAGTCACTAAAGCTCCATTAGATGTGCTCAAAGAGATGGTGGATGTTACGTGAGGAAACTTAATGCATAGGTTGAGTCTTGCACCAAATGACCCAGAAGCTCCCTCCAACTATAAGCTCTATGAACTGTGAAAATTGTAATAAGTGGTGGCACTTGTGGAATTCCTTCCTGCCATGAAGGATAAATTATTATATAAAGCCTGTCACACGCGATACATCATCTACAAATTTTTTGAGTTCCCACTGCAGCTGCCATTTGGGAAAAAAGCCCCACCAGACCAACAAAGAACACTTCCCTTAAAATACATGAAAATGCCATAGAACTACTTGGCACAATAGAAATTCATCCTGAGGCTCTCTACAAGTACCATTGTCTTTGTTATATTTGCCGTTGGTGATGTGAACACCCATAGGACACCAAAACTCATGAAAGAAAAGTCATTCTACAGTTAAGTGGAAAAGTAAGTATTCCAGGCAAGATTTGCTTCATTCTACTTACTAAAAGGTAATAAAAAGAGGACTGGGTTAACACTGAGATTTTGGTCCATTTCTCATAACTGACAAAAGTGAAGGAGATTGTATAATCTAGATGACAAGTCCTTGAATTCAGCAACATTTTAAAAATGCCAACACGTTTATCATATATTTTCTAACAGAATCTTAAGGATAGAACAGAATTCAGAGGTTGTATCCATTAATGTTTCAGTTCACTCATTCCCAGTTTTCCCCTCTTACCCCTCCATCAACTCCATACCATTGTATTTTGCAGGAAGACTACAACACAGAAAAATATTGAATCAGTCTTTAATATTTTCTCTTTTAAATATTATCTTATCTAAAGAAAGAACAAGGAATTGACTACTTGATACCCATGTTAGATTTCTTAGGAGTTGTACTGAAATGAAAATTCTTACCTGACCTTTGCACTGTTATTGCAAATCCTGGTCACATATGCCTACATGATAGTGACAAAGCATTCATTACAGTCATTCTTTCTGTAATGTTATTTTCCAAATTCATTAAGAATAAGGTAATGCATTGCTGATGTCTGACAAAAGATCAAGCTTTTTATACTAGAGAGAAGCAATAGTTTGTAATGGTGTATCAGCATTCAATAAAATATGATTTATCTATTGCTCTGTGATGATAAAATTATAGATTTTATCTAGCCTTAAATTATATTGGTAATGTAGAAAATATTCTTTAAAGATACTTTGTCTTAACAAGCTCCTTCAGCAACAGAAGAATTATATAAGATTATCAACAATTTAATTAATCTCTACATGCACATATAGTCAACTTTGTATATAATATATAATTGTGTATATTATGTATAGCAATGTAATATGCATATATGCATATTGCATTGCTATATATTGCATATATGCATATAGCATGCAATATGTTATGTATATATAATTTTGCTCAAATTAGCAATTACGTTTCCAATACTTAGAGAAAAGGAAGATGTTCTAAAAATTATGATCAGAATCATTCTGATTGCTGTCCATAATTGTTGGGTTTTTGTACAGTATGTGCTATGGATGAGTGATAAGAAAACCTGAGTTACTGACATATATTCTTTATTTTTCTGGGCAGTTGCTTTTTTATAAAATTTTAATTTTCTGTAACTAAAAAACCCCATTTTGAATTGAGAAAAAGTAAAAAATTAGTAGGATATTCTATTTTTAAACTGACAGGTTCAAAGCTATTTCTTTTTGCTCCTTAAAAGTAGTACAAGAGAGGCATATACTGTCTTCTTCATTATTAAAAGAAACAGCACAGCTCAACCTTTTCTGGTGACTGAAACTGAAAGACAAGACAAAATAATAAATTTAAAGTCATGTTTATCTTTAATGTTCTACAGCCATCACTGGGAACCATATTGTCAATGCTGACATAAATTTAGTGTCACTGAGAACCCAATTTCAGTCTTCTTTTAATTACTGTTAAGCATTTTAATACTGTTTTGTGTAGCTGTAAGATATAAAAAATAAAATATGTAAGAAAAATTATTTGCTTTTGATTGGTAGCAATAGTTCAAAGTAGTATTAATGGAAAATCCACAGAAGTATCAGAGTGTTTTTACCTTTGAATAAGTACTTCTAAAATGCTCCAGCAAAAAACCCAGCCAATAAAACCACAAAAATGCAAGGATATAATCTGGAGCTTCACCATTTATATCAGAAGTGAAGTTGGCAAGCCATCCCCAATTGTACTTATTTCTCTTCATTTCATTCATTCATGTTTTGTCACTCCTATTTCTTGTTAATTTAATTGAGGTTTTATCTTTTTTCTCTACTCTCTTTTCTCAATAGAAACAGCTTCTTATTTTTCTCTTTCTTTCTGTATATTTCTTCCATTCTCTGTTTCTCTCACTCTTTGTATTCCTCTTGTTTCCCATCTCTGCCATTCCACTGCCCTCTAACACTTTTCACTACCCAGTTATGCACACACAAAATACCCAAACAGACATTTCAGGATTTTTGGTGTAAGTTGTCAAGTTATCATTATTATATCCAGAGTACAAGTACTCTTGGTAAGTAATTTCAAATGGAATTTCTTTTTGAGAGAACATAATTCAAACATGCATTGGCTATAATTGTGAGCCAGTGGGGAAGAAATCTTCATTGTTTTTTCTACAGTGGGATCATATGGTACATCTCTTTCCATTAACTAATGTACCTAGCAGGAAAT
This sequence comes from Agelaius tricolor, assembly GCF_023055355.1. Classification (NCBI taxonomy): domain Eukaryota; kingdom Metazoa; phylum Chordata; class Aves; order Passeriformes; family Icteridae; genus Agelaius; species Agelaius tricolor. Next base: position 9,336,347 of record NW_027269287.1, read on the forward strand.
GCCAAGCCCCTTTTTTCATCTCTAATTATGTAATTCACTAATCTGTATATGAACCATTCTTTAATTTATACAATATATATATTTTATCCTCTGCATAATATGACCCAATCGCCCTCTCATATTTCTAGTGGTACATAACAAAAAGCCTTCATGAAAGCAAAATTATATCCTGGGTTTACAGCTTCTATCATATCACTTAGCAACTAGTAATGTTCAAAAAATAGTGTTTTTCCATATAAACCATCTTGGACTCCATGATCAAAAACACCAGCTGATTTTACCCACTGTTCATCTGTTGGTGGTCAATACATCTGCATAGCTATTGCCATACTGCAAGGTGGAAGACACCGCAGAAAACAAGCATGAAAAGCAGACAATAATAGAGCAGAAAAGATGAATAAAGCAACAAAAAAAAAAAAAAAGCACCAGATTAAACTGCCTTTTCTAACAGTATCAGATGAATATTGCACTGCCAGTCATCCACAGCATTCAGTCGCCATTCTAGGACTGCTAATCTGCAGGAAAGCAGGATTAAAGTCTTAACATGTGGTAGAATCCATACAAAATGCATTATTTATTTGAAGCAAAGTATGCCAGTATTTCATATGGTTAAATTAAAACTTGTCATTTGAAAATGAATGCAGTACTGTAGTAGAAAATGTAGCAGAGAATGATGGACCAGCCTTATTGCAAGATCTTATGACATGAAGAATTTTTTTCACAGAGCTAAGAAGTCATCTTTTTAACGGCATAAGGGCCCTTTAAACTCATCTAAACTATATTCATGGAATTGATATTTTATTTAAACTAAAAAAAAGGAAAATTCAATTTTTTCTTAAGTAATACTGTTTTCTGGATATCTACCAGCTTCTTTGTGCTTCTTAAAGTATATTTTAGGCTTCAAAGAAAGTTTGCTATTTATCTGTTGCTAGCTATTCACTGTGAACTATGACCTACAGAAGACCTGGGCAATCTGCAGTCCACCAATATAATCCTCTTCCTTTTCCTCTTAAGTTTCTCACTGGGGAATAATCTTCTCTTTTGGCTATTTGGTTGGCTAGATGAGCTACTACAGTTACACACAAGCTACTCTCAAGTTCTGAGTTTTTTCCTTTAAATGTGTCAGGGTCTTATGATTTATATATGTGTATGTTATGGTCTCTCCAGCCATATCCAGTTTAGAGGAAAATAAATAACATACTGTCTCCTTTAAATTCTAAATAAAGCAGAAAATAACAGACATACAAATAGTATTTAAAAATCCCTCAAGTTACAGGTTTTATCTAGCCATTCTAATCTGTTCAGATCATGTTCTGTCAGGAAATATAGGGACAGAAATGTAATGATTTTCCTGCACCATTTTTGAATCGTAAATAATGTACCATCAAATGTAGTGTTTGATTTTATATTTTATTTTATAAGAAAAAATAACTAATTACATCATTGATCTGTTTTCAATATCTCTGTAGACTGTCCTTTTCCACACAGGGTCTTTATAAAATTATTCAAAATATAGATATTTTCATGTCTTTTTGCATTTGCTTCAAGTAAAAAAATAAAAGGTAATGATATATATTATGTGTTTGTTCATTTTTACTTGGAAAAAATAGATCTGTAGTCATAAACTCATATGGCCCCATTTGAACACCGAGCATTTGAAAATCAACTTTTCATGCAAAATAGATAGAATACTTTAAACTGCTGAAAGTATGAAATACATTGCACAGTTAACATTACTATCATTATTTTAGACAAGATACAGGGCAAGAACACCAGTATATTGTGTACAAAGCTTTCATTGTCACTTAGATTAAAAATTTAAAAGAACATCAATTCCTAGTTTACAACTATAAATTGGCAGGTTTTTAACTACAAGTTGTAGATATGTCTAAATTTTAAAACTTGTACAAACAAGAATTTCTGGCTGCAAATCTGTGTTATCAGTGATTCTTGGAACCTGGTTAAGAAATTCAGTTTGCTCGTATGTGCTCACTGAGTGCAATTGAGCTGGGTTGGATTCATTAGTGCTATAATTCAGTAAGTCTCATTCCTTCTTGACTCTCATTAAAGCCATAATAAATTTTCAGAGAGACAGTTGAACCCTGCATACTTTGTAAACTATATACAGAGACTTTGTGAATTTGAATCATTATGCAATTATAAGTATCTTTAAATAAATGCAGTTATCTCTGGTTCTATTTAATTCCCACTCAGAACTTTGGCTGATTGTCAATTGTAACATAAACATATAAAGTTAACTTTTATTTCTCACTGATAGTGCTAAAATATAATCAAGATAATTTTTAGAAATCTGGTAAAAGTATTTTCTCCCAGGCAGAATATTTTTATGCGGGCTTCAGCCTGAAGCAGATTTTTCATGGCAGATTTCTCAAAACAGAAATTTCTAAGAGAACTGCTGACACAACTTTCGCTCCTACATAGTAGTGTGAACTTGCCACCGTAATAATTAAGCAATTAGGCATGACAGAGAGTGTGAGTTTCCTGAGATAATCACACCCCTGGGGTATTAGAAGTCATGATCCAGAGATAAGTGGTTTTAATCCCCCAAGGGTCTGATTATCTTATGATAACCACACCCCCTGGAGGAAATTTATAAGTCACATAAAAATCTTCAGTGTAAAGTAAAAAGTGCTGGTATTGCAAGAAGTCTGGGTACAGAAAGTGCTATGTGGCTTCCTCAAATTAAGGAAGAATTGCAACACACAACAGTATTCATACAATTACCCATCAGTCCAATCCATTTTACTGGAAAGAATATCTTAGAACATTGGATGGGGCTACCATGGATATGTGTACAGACTGGGGAATGGGAAGTTGAAAAACAGAGTAATGGAAAGGGACCTGGGGGTCCCAGTTAGTAGCAAGCTGAAAGTGAGCCAGCAGTGCCCTGGCAGCCAGGAGGGCCAAGCATGTCCTGGGAGACATCAGGGACAGCATCTCCAGCCAGGGGATGGATTGATTGTCCTGCTCTGCTCTGCTCTGAGGCAGCCTCACCTCCAGTGCTGGGGGCAGTTTTGGGTGCCACAATGTAAGATATGAAACTATCAGACAGCATTCAAAAGAGGGTCATGAAGATGGTGAAGGGCCTTATAGGGAAGCCATATGAAGAGGGGATGAGAGCGCTTGGTTTGTCCAGCCTGGAGAAGTCTGAGGGGAGACCTCATCACAGTCTGGAACCTCCTTGTGAGGAGAAGAGGAAGGGCAGGCACTGATCTCTTCCTCTGTGGTGACCAGTGACAGAACCCAAGGAAACAGCCTGAAATTGTTTCAGGGGAGGTTAAGGTGGAATATTAGGAAAAGATTTTGCTTGTGTATAGGCACTGGAACAGGCTCCCCAGAGAAATGGTCCCAGCACAAAACCTGATAGGGTTCAAATAACATTTGGATGATACTCTCAGGCATGTGGTGTGATTCTTTGGAATGGTGCTATGCGGGCAAGGAGTTGGACTTGATGATCTATGTGGGTCCCTTTCAACTCAGCATATTCTGTAATTTATTGTAGTCTTTCTCCAACATCCAATGTAGCAAATACTGCTTTAAAACTTTTGAGATTATCTCAAAAGATAGAAATGTAATCTCTATTTGAGACTGTTTTACTTCCAGGTTATGACAAGAATGGCCTTCCAAAATGTCGTGTGTAATTTTATCATGAAACACATGCAGTGCACAAGGTAACAAATAATACATCATGTCATACTTACTTCTGAAAGTCATATTGGATGCTCAGGAGTGATGCCAGGCAGCAAAAGGAATAAATTCCTTTTCATGAATTGATTTCAGGCAAAAGTGAAAAACGCAGTAACTTGAAATCATACAGTTGTCGGATCTTCTAAATTAGCCTCATCTGTTATTCAACTTAAAGCTTCTCCCTTTGGCAGCATAATTTGAAAACCAAGGTTGCCTACCCTTTCTGTTGTGAAGAGAACACCACTTATTTGTAAAAGACACCTGATGTTGACACTGCTCACTCTTACTTCCCCTGAAATGGCATTCAACATTTGTGAACACTGATGTTTGGTTGATCAAATCAAGATATTTTGGAAATTACTTCTACACCGTTCCAACTGTGCTTACACTGATTGATACATGTAAGCTCTTTGATTTACAGCATTACACACACAGATCTTGATGGCACCTGAAGTGCATTATGCATTAATGTTTCTTCTGTTTTACATTACACTTCTACACAATAAGATGTGTAGAAGTGTATATATATATATATAATAAAATGTGTTGTGTACACTTATTCCACTATTACATCAAGATAATGAAAACATCATACACTCACAATCAATGAGCAGGTACTTTTTCTTTGTAATATTTAGCATTAAGGTGTTGACATGCCAAAGACTTTAAAAAATTGACTGAAAAGTTTTGGGTATTGGTCAGGCTCAGCTTAGTTTTCTTGATCCACCACTGTAATTTGATACAAACAAAAGTCTCCTGCAAGGAAGATTTTTATGCCTGTAAATAGTCTCAAAGTTTGCTGTCCTGTATTTGTTGGAGGCCAATATTGGTAGAAGCCTGACTGCAGTGAATGTGCCGTGGTGAATTTTACTTTCTCAAGGGATATTGGCCAAGCAAAAAGTCAAGTGAAGACTTTAAACCTTGGGAAAGTAGTCTTTCAGTTTCTTAAGGAACTAAGATGGGACAGATGTTCTGCAAAATCTCCTTCAGGAATAAAGGTGCAGAAGGGATCTGTCAGATATTTAAAGACATTTTTCTTAGAGTACAAGACCTTTGCAAGAAATCAGACAAAGACACTTGGAGACCAGCATAGATGAATAAAGATCTTTTGGTTAAGCTGAAACACACGACGAAAAAGGATAGTCACTAGAAGCAGGGACACACATTCTTGGTAGATTATGGGGATGTGGGTTGGAAGTGTAGCAATGAGATTGAGAAAGCTAAGGGACAAACCTAGCCATAACCAAATTTGGCAGGGGATGTGAAAAGTAAAAAGTACTTCAGACAGATACATTAGTCAAAAAAGTAAGACAAAAGAAATTGTACCCCCTAAGACAGAGAATTTGATGACAGCTGACATGGGGAAGGCTGAAGTACTCAACTTTTTTTTTTTCATTTTTCACTGGAAATTGCTCTTGTTGTATCTCTTGGGATGTTGAATCTCAGGGCAGAGACTGGAGTAAAGAAGTTCAGTCCCTCTCATCATAGGAGAAAATCAGGTTCAAATAATCTGATGTGATCCACTGATAAGACAAGTAGGATGAGATAAAGACAATTTAATACATAGAGCAAAAACCACATGTGCAAGTGAAGCAAGGAATTAATTGTTCCATGGGCAGGCAGGTGCTCAGGAAAGCAGGGCTCCATCAGGCATAATGGTGACTTCAGAAGGCAAGGTCTTCACACCGAACATCCTTCTCATAACATTCTTCTTTGCACAGTTTTTTATTCATTACCGTACTCATGACCATCATATGGTCACATGCAACATCCCTTGGATCATTTGGGATCACCTGTCAGAGCTGTGTCTGCTCCCAAAATCCTTGTTCTGCCCCAGCCTCATCACTATTGTATGGGTAAGAAACAGTACATCTCTGAATTATCAACACTGTTTCCAAATCCAAAACTAAGCTCCATCCTAGCTACTGTGAAGAAAATTAATTCTATCCCAGCTCACACTAGCACATCATTATGCAATATGGAAAAGGGCAGAACAAAAGGGCGGAACACACTGGCCAGTTTTCCTAAGACATTACAGAGTTCATCAGAGTTCTGAAGCCTCTCTAAATAACAGTTTGCTCTATTTATTTTTTTTTGTTGTTAACCTTCTGTCCACTTATGTTCTTGCTGAGTTAGAATACAAGATTTATTATGGGATCCAAGACCATGGGTAATTACAAGCAGAACCAAAAACTCTGTAACAGATTTGTGTGGTTCTTAATGGCATTAAAAATCCAGGGATTTTTAATCAGATCATCAAGGAAATTAATTTTTTTTTTTAGAGTTTAGACAAATATATAGCATAGCACAATGTCTGTTAGACTACCTCTTACTTACCACTTCATACAAATAAAATCAGTATATCTGGACATTATTAATGATTTGGGAACCCATAGCTTTGTATTTTTTCTACGTAGCTTTGTACATATTTTTTCTACATAGCTTTGTATTTTTTCTACATATCTTTGCTCATGTACATTCTATAAACCTCAGGATTTAGAAATTAGAATGGAATGGACCTCTTCAAAATACAGCTGAGAATTTCCAATTACCATACAACTCCATTTTATACTCCTTTTTGAAATACAGCAGCACAGAAAAAAAGAGAAAATAGGATTCCCTTTTAATTTTAGACAAAAAATTAAATATTCACTCAGAGTTTATCAGCTCTTAGGCAAAGATTTGTAAATAAAGTTATCCTTTGTTAATGGATTGATGACAACGTCATCATCAACAACATCTACAACAACAACTGTTATTTGTAGATGGGATAAATTTTCTGAGCTGTAGGATTTTTTTTAAACTCTCTTATTACACCATTTCTTACACTACAGCTTTCTTTGCATCACCCTGCAAAACTTGTACAGAAGAGTAAAAGTCAATATCACTGCAAAGAAGGGAAAAGACAGCAAGCTGAGTGATGATAAAACGAAACTCTTAATCAAATTTCATTGTAGGTGTAGCTTTAGACCTGTAGGAACAATGCAAGCTGATCAACTTGGCAGCCAGTCAGCATTTTTGTAGAAAAACTGACATGTTTTAGTAGAAAGGCAGGAATCATTTTCATATTAGTAGTTAAACAGAACAGCTTTGTGGAGTTCTGAAGTGATCAAAACAGTGTTAAAGGAAATATTTTAGGCAATAACATTAAATTTTTTCACAATTTTAAATCCATATTCTCTGGAAAATTCAAAAATTATCTACTAATTTTATTTATAGACAGAGCTCATGTACATTTAGCTCTCTCATTTCTCACTGTACCTGTCACCATAAGGTCATTCCTGTTCCCAGTGGAAATGGCATATATTTAATTAAATTTGAAGTTTTTGCTTGTGCTATTTCTTAGTTTGCCTTTGGTTTGTTGGTTTTTCAGTTTTTCTTACAGGTGGCCAGCCAGATTTCACATCCAGGGTTTATCTAAACCTTTCTTGCTTTCTGAACTGAAACTGTTGGGTTGCATACTTTCCTGTCCATCTTCTCAACCATAAATTCCAAGCAAACACCATATTTTCTATCCTTTCTAATGTATCTTGTGCTTTCCTCTTAGCAATACAGTAGTGATCCCTACAGATTTTAATAAAGCAAAGATAGGAAAATTAAGTTCCTTGTTGTTTTTTGTCTTTTGATTTTTTTTTCTATCTAAACTGAAAAGATTTTTATTTTTTTTAATTTGGAAATTGTTGTGAGAAACAGATTTGGCTAAAATGTAAGAGAAAGATATGGAAGTAACATGAAAAGCCATCAAGAAAAACAAATATTTTGATCAGCAGTATATTTTATTTAAGCTTTGGAAGCCAAGGGTGAAGGAAAAATGAAGGACAAATTTTAGAATTTCCAAACCAGCTATATTTTAGAAGAATTTTTGTTTAACCTTCAGTATAACCTGCCAGGTATCTGAAACTAGGAGTTAACAACAAAGGAAGAGATGCCTACAAATTTTTATCATATTGAAATTTATTAAATTGAAATAGAAGTAACTCTCACTATGCTCAAGAAATTGAACAAATGGTCAAGAAATCAGATTTTTTTTCAGAATGGTCACCCTGCACTTAATGAATATAATGTTTATTTAGTTCACAACACTCTCAAAGAAAATTCAAGATATGATCAAAACATAGCCTTGCTTTAAGTTCTCCTTCCTTCTCTTTCCTGCTTCCTAAACTGTACTGCATTAATAATAGACTTATTAAATTACAGTCTATCTCAACTTCATACACCTATCAATCAAATGAAATCAAATGTTCAAATCAGGATGGTTTTTAGCATCCCTTCTGAAAGGTGCATGAAGCCTTCAAAGAAAACCAGTATAAAGATTTTTTTTTAATAAATACTTTCAATGTTTTCATAGTGCCATATATTTTATATTCACAGGAAGTCCCCCCCCCACAATGCCCCAAATATAAAGAAGAACTTCTTTACTGTGTGGGTGACCATGCACTAAAACCGATTGCCCAGAGAGCTTATAGGTTTTCCCTCATTGGAGATATCCAAGATCCATACAGACACAATCCTGGGCCGTGTGCTCTGGGATGACCCTGCCTTTGCAGGGAGGTTGGACCAGATGAGCCACTGTGGCCTCTTCCAGCCTCACCCATTCTGTGATTCTGTAATGCAGTGATTATTCATCATAATGGGTTTAATAATTTCAATAAATAGGTGCTTCTAAAGATAAAAAGAACACTATTGAGTGACTAAACTAATTCTTAAATCAGCAGGTTAAAAATTCAACATTTATAGTGCCTTTTTGGAAAGATTACCACAAACATTTCTCAACTGTCCATTCAATATAAGCCTCTGATTTTCAACAGGTTTAGAACTGACATACAGAACTGTCCAAACATAAATTGATCAGTTTGATGCCACTTTACTAAAAGCAGAATCATTCTGCAAACTAAAAATCACGAATCATCGATGAAAACTTTGACAACTTTGATGGCTTCCTAAACTTCATATAGTGATGACTTTAAATTTATTCCTGAAGACTAGTAATGCTGGGAAAAATACAGACTCAAGCAACCAACAATAAAATACACCATCAAAAATCCCAAACCATCTAAAAAAATTCTAACTTTGTATTATATATCTTCTAGACATCTAAAGACATGACTGACATTTTAGCTTTTCACAAATTTCTGGTGTTGCTGCCAGTACTATGCTTTTCATTGCTGGCACAGCAAAAAAGTCTGATTTCATGCCATATGGAGTCAGAGTAACTTTAGCACAACTCCAGTATTCCTAGATGCTTCAGTGTTTGGCACGATTTCTGTGGTGGCTTTGGAATTGGTTTACATTTGCTAATAGAAATATTGAGAGTGAGCTTGGTTTGATTTGTAGACCTCTTTCTGATCTTCTGATGGAGATGCCAAACTTTAGGCTGACACATCTAACCTCTAAAACTCATCATAATATAAGAATGCCCAATTTAACACTGAATGGGGCACAATGCTGCAAGTGGCAGCTGGTTTTTGGGGGATATAGCTCAGGGCTCCTGCAGTCTGTTTGCTTCCTGTACTGAATACAGGTCATGCCGTACTGCATTGCACTGCAGAAACACTGCACTGCTGCTTTCCCTTCGGTGTGAAGGGATTTGTCTCCTCCAGAAGATTTATTCCAGTACTTAGGTTCACTGTCATCAATACTTGGGAAGGTATGTCCACAGTGAGCAACTGCGATACTAGAGCCAGTGCAGAATTTATAAGAAAAATATAATTTGGTGGTTAGTCCATCTCAGAAGACAAGCATCCCTCAGGCAAACGTTGGTTTATTCTGTGACCGTGTCTGCCTAGCACTAGAAACAGATTATATGTTGCAGATAGTGACACAAATATCATGAAAATCCTGGACATCAGTTTAAGCTGCCTGGTTTTCTTCACTGAGACTTGGCCCTTCCCAGAATATCCAAGAGGGTTCTATATAAATGCAAAAATCTTCTTTGTGCTTCTTTATGATCTCTCATATATCAAAGCCAGCAAGAAAATACTGACACTGCTGAAATCTCTTAAACTTCCATAATTCTGGAAATTCATGTCATATCCATCTGAAAAAATAAATTTATTCAATACATTTCTGGTTATTTTGAAAGCAGTACACATAAAAATGTTATTTTCTATTATAAAGTATATACTTCATTAATATTATTTAATTAATTGCATACTTTGTTTTCTTATTTGCAGGATATTATTAGACCTCAATTTTACCTCTCCTCAATAATCTCATGGTTCTTTTCTTTTTCTTATTCCCTCCTTCCCTTTAGTTATCTTTTCCTCTCTTCACATCACTCCTTATCCAAAAAGTACTTTGGTTCCAATCAAACTTATTTTGCATTAAGTTGTGTCTTATCAAGTTGTTTTATTACGTCACTTTACCATGTATAGAAAAATCTATGACTTTCCAGACCAGATTCCCACATAACCACCTCTACCAGCCAAATCTGTCAAAGACCAATATTTGTTTTCAGATCTCTTTCAGTGCACTGAAATGCTGGCTGAGTGTGTCATTAGGAAGAACTATAACAGCAAAGGTGTCCTATATAGTAGCAGGGTGTTTTAAACTCCCTTACTGGGAGCCTACCAATTTATTTACAGGAGTTCATATAAAATGGTATAATATTGGCTCTAAGATAGGGACATTTATATGTAAAGCCAGAACAACCAGAATCAATACTGACTGGCAAAATGTTCCAAGGAAAACTAAATTTTAAATTTTAAAAAGTATTTATTAATATAGTAATTGATTCATTCTTTTTTTAAGTCACTGCTATGGCACATGTGGGTAGTTAAGTCCAGATATAAACTATGATCAACTAAACACACTGTACTTCTAGGCTTTAAAAATCACTTTCTGATTCAAGGATTACAGAAGAAAAGAAAATAGGAGAAAGAAAAAAACAGAATAAGGAAATACTTGTGGGATGAGAGTAGAGCACAAATTATATTTGCATATAACTCTTCAAAGAAGTATTGATGTCTCTGTTTCTTGATTCTGCTTGCATGGTTGTAAAGGTATCAGAATCCATAAATATTCCTGTGATGCTAAGAAGTCCAAGTCAAACCTGAAAAACCCTTTCCAATGGCTTATTACCCCATTTATCCTGCTAAAAATTAATTCATTTACAAGATATCACCAACATTTTTTGTCTCCATTTCCTCTTGGTCTCCACTGCTTTCCTTTGGTATAAGACATAAAGTGGATATGGGATGTGGGATTAGTAATAGGAAAAAAAGGATTAACTAAGATTTTCTCCATCTCTAATTGTACAGGCTTTGCTAATGAGCTGAAGCTTAACAATAAGTTGACCATAGACTCCATTTAAAATACATTCTTCACTTCTGCTCGTAAACTGCTGTCTGTCTTAAATTTCTGCAAAGAGAGGTAGCACTGAAAAAACACAGCATTTATCCCTAAGTTCACTAGCAAAGGCTGGGGGAAGGATTGTCCAAGAGGAGCTGTCAGGAAAACTAGGGAGATAACATCCAAGTAAGTGGAACAGCGAGGTCGTCAGGTAAATACCATGAATAATGTGTTAAGGTCACTAAAAGAATAAAGAAGTTAAGTTATACCTGGAGATAAATAGAGGGAAAAGAAAAAAAATATGGATGGATAGCAAAATGAGAGAACTAGAAGAAAAATAAAAGTAGTGAGAAAAATTAAAGAAAAAGAAAAACAGTTTCTATAAAAATGTCTTACAGAAGGTAACTGACACAGTTCTTCAAGGTTCAAAAAAGGGAAAACCATTGAAAAGTTGAAAAATATTGGGCTTCTCTCTTAGTTTGTGGAGTAATTTTTCTCTAGATGTCTCTTTCTCTTTCTGCCACAGCAAATCTGTCCTTCTCAATCTCCACCCCTTTTGCCCATCATGACACTCAATGCTTCTGTATCTATTGACTGTCTCTGACACTGTGAAAAGTTCTCTGTACCAATACAGCGTGACACAGGTGAAGACAGAGAAAAGCTCTTTAGTAGCATCAGCACCTGTAAATAAATATGTTTGAACAGAACAGAGGGGAAGATTTCCAAAACAGCACAGAAAGAGGCTGAGACCTCTTAACCTGTGCACAAAAGAAAGCTGTTTTGAGCAGCCCTTTAAGGTACTAGGCACAGTCTCAGTAACAGGTTGTGCCTGAATGGACTGATTTGCAAAGCAAATGGAGTCATTGCCTGAATTCCCAGTCCACAGGACAGATGAGGAAAAGTTATTGGTTATATTTCCAACCCATTGTTAGCCTTTACTTCCTCGGGCTCTGAGGATATTGAGTGTCATCTGAGTAGGCATCAACATACAAGTGAAAATACCAAATCAGAATGAGCGTAATCTCTCTGTAGATATGGTGGACTAAATGAAAGGAATAAAAAAAACCAAACCCTTGTGATAGCAATGACCACATAGTATTTGAGGTTAAACAACTTGAAATAAAATGCCTAAGGAAATTTTATGATTTCATCAGAAACTCTGGCATAGGGAATAGCACACAGATACCTTTCAGGACTGTGCCTAGTGCAATTGATCCAACCTTAGGAAGGGGAATGAACAAATGATACCTTCATCCAGACCTACATTTAAGCTACAAACAACATAATGTTTATGTACCTATGTTCCTTTCTCCTCTTAGTGCTGCTTCAGTCACAGTTCAGTAGATTTACTGTAGATTTTGTCTTAACCATAGCTGAAGTGTGCACTTACATGAGTTTCACAGAACATGTGTAGCATAATTAGACTATGGTGTACCAGGAACATGTGAGGGTTTTCTTGCTTTACAGATGGGTAGCCTTTTTAATTACTTCATTATATAACATCATGTATTTTAACTAGTTTCCTCTCAAAAGAAACTTAGAATCTTGTTAATCTGACTTTGTGTGTTTTCTCTTCTTTATACATGCAGATTTAAAAATCTGCCAGATGGGGTACCAACCTCTGCCAGCAACTTTCCAATTTTCTGCCACTACCTCTTAGTTGAGAAAGATTTCAGAAGTTTTCCCTTAAATAAAAAAATTATATTCCTCTTGTATTTTGACTTTTTTCTGAATGTAAATACAGTGCAGTGACAAAATTTCTTACCATGGAATCTCAATATTTAATTTCACTCTTCAGATTCCAGAACTTCCTCACAAGGGGAAGCAGAGCTGCAGGCACTGATCTCTTCTCTGTGATGACAGTGTCAGAACCTGAGGGAATGGCCTGAAGCTGCATCAGAGGAAGTTTAGGTTGGATATTGGGAAAATGTTCTTCACCTATAGGGTGGCTGGGCACTGGAACAGACTCCCCAGGAAGGAAGTCACAGGCCTGATAGAGTTCCAGAAGCATTTGGACAACACTCTGAGGTTTGTGGTATGATTCTCCTGGCTGTCCTGTGCATGTCCAGGAGCTGGACTTTATGATCCTTGTGGGTCACTTTCAAATCAGAATATTCTGTGATTTTATGATTCTGTGATAATAAAACCCTGATTTTCTCTTTCAAGCTGCGCTGCATTCTTTGTCTGCAAGGGACAAGGTGGAAAAGAAATACAGACATTCAAAATGCCAGAGGATTGCATCACTGCTCCACATTGTCTGATCTACTTGGTCTCTGTAGACTCCTCTTTCCTTCTCTTTCTGAGGACATATATAGAGGGAAAAAATGAAGAAAATTTAACAAAATATATTCAATAAGCTGAAAGGTCTCAAAAAGATGGTATAAATTTCTAGTGCATAGGATTAAACTGCCTCCCCCTGCCTCCAAAATCTCTCTCATCACTATTATTTACATCAAGCAGTGAATGATGAAGGCATTCCAAAAGTACAATGTCATCACAAACAAAAAGGCTTTTTCTCTAAATAAAATTGTTGTCTTGCCAATATTAAACAGTACAGAAAGAGGATGCATAAATATTCAAATGGTAAAAAGGGTTAAGAATGAAATAAAGTCCTCCATTTGGGTTTTTGGGTTGGTTTCTTTTTACTTGATGTAACCCTGCAAATTGTGTTTTAGATTTTTTAGAATTGTTTATAGATTTTTTTAGAACCTGAAAGCTGAAATACATTATAAACTAAGTTATTAAGCATGTTCATCACTGTAAGCCAGATGCTCTGGTTGTGACTGCTTACAGCGTTTCTGCTGTGGCTTTAAAAGGAAAAGGTCACACAGAAAAAATCTAGCAGAGTATTTTGGTTTTAGAGATGACCAAAGAGAGCTTTCCATTCTCCTGATTGAAAGGTTCCTTGAAATCAGCTAGAATGACTGGCTAGCAGAAAAAAAATACAGCAAAATGCAGGTCTTTTCATGTTCGTGAGGTGATATTCCTGTTTGACAAACTTAACTTTCTTTTACAACATGGCAACCCATACAAGGGAAGCCAATTGGTGTACTCTTTTGGGATTTCAGGAAAGTTTTTGATACGTCTCTACAGTATCCTTATGGAGAAAAAGTCCACAGCTGGATAAGCACATCACATCCTGGGATTGGTGAGAAACTGGTCATGGGTCAGGCACAAAGGGTGATAGCGATGGGTGACATCAGGTGGGCAACTTATCAACAGTGGGATTTACCAGGCATCCATCTTAAGCACTATGTTCTTCAGCATCTTCATTAAAAACTCGGATGCAGAACTCAAGTTCTGCATGAGATTCAGTTATGGCTAAAATTGGCTAAAAGTTATATGGCTAAAATTTGTTATCGATACTAAATTGGAAGATGCCCTTCACTCCCTGAAGTTCCACAAGGCAAAGTGCCAGATTCTGCACCTGGAACAGGGCAATCCTGGATGTATGTACAGACTGGGGAATGAGAGGCTGGAAAGGAGAGACTGGGGGTCGGGGTCAGTGGCAAGCTCAATATGAGCCAGCAGTGCCCTGGCAGCCGGGAGGGCCAAGGGTGTGCTGGGGTGCATCAGGCCCAGCATCACCAGCCAGGCAAGGGAGGGGATTGTCCTGCTCTGCTCTGCTCTGCTCTGCTCTGCTCTGCCCTGCTCTACTCTGCAGAGGCCCCACCCTGAGAACTGTGTGCAGTTTTGGGCACCATAATATAGGAAAGATATAAAGCTATCAGTCAGCTTCAAAAGGAGGACCATGAAGATGGTGGAGGGTCTGGAAGGGAAGCCATTTGAGGATCAGCTAAGGTCATTTGATTTATTCAGCCTAGAGAAGAGAACACTCATCGTGGTATGCAACTTCCTCATCAAGGAAAGCATAGGGGCAGGCACTGATGTCTTCTCTCTTGACAGATCCCAGGCACTGATCTCTTCCCAGTGACAGGTCACAGCAGAATGGCCAGAAGTTGTGTCAGGAGATATTTAGGTTAGACATTAGGAAAAGGTTCTTCACATAGAGAGTGGCTGGGCACTGGAACAAGTTCCCAGGGAACTGGTCACACGGAACCAAGTCTGCCAGAATTCCAGAAGCATTTGGAAAATGCTCTCAGACACATAATACAATTCTTTGAGTTTTCCTGCGGAAGGCCACAAATTGGACTCAATGATCCTTGCATGCTCATTTCAACTCAAACTTCCCTTTCCAGCTGGCAATGTTTGCTCTGTGCACCCTAGGACACGCTTGGCCCTCCTGGCTGCCAGGGCACAGCTGACTCATGCTCAACTTGCCATCAACAACAACCCCCAGGTCCCTTTCCATGGTATTGCTTTACAGCCTCTCATTCTTCAGTCTGTATGTACATCCAGGGTTGCCCTGTCCCTGATGCAGAATTAAGGACAGTCCCTTGTTAAACTTCATATAGCTGGTAATTGTCCAGCCCTCAATTTGTCAAGGTCTCTCTGCAGGGCCTCTCTGCACTCAAGAGGGTCAACAGCTCTTCCCAATTTCATATCATCTTCAAACTCGCCAAGCATTTCTTTGAGCCCTGCAGAAATCCACTAGAGAGCGGACTGATGTTACTCCATTAACTATAACCCTTTCTGCCTGACCTGTGAGCCAGTTTCTCACCTGTCACAGCTGGTTATCCAGCTGTATCCTGGACATTTTGTCCAGAAAGATCTTGTGTGAGACAGTTTTATAGGCTCTGCTGAAGTCCAAAGAAGACTGCAGTGACTGGCTTTCCAAGATCAACTGTGTGAGTTACCCTGTTTTCCTGCTTTAAGATAATTTAAGAGACGCTCTTAAATGAGTTGCCATCCCTTATGGTATTAAAATAATCTCTTTCCACCAATCAGAAACAAATACGGGTCCACGTAAGTGTAAAACTATCAGTTTACTATGAAGTGAAACAGCAAGAGGCAAAAAAACCAGCAAACAGAAACAATAGCTACAAAAGGGATAAATCTCTTTAACTTCTCCTGAGCAAAGATAAACCTAGAATGGTAGGGTAGTCCTGCCCCATGGCTGCTAGGGGCAACCTCGTGTAGGGAGATGAAGGAAAAATGGTATCAACCTGTAATATATGTTATGAAATAATTCATGCTTAAAGAGAGAATATATTTTATAAGATTGTAAAATCCAAACAAGTCTCTGACCACAAGTAGCCAAGGGACAGATGTCTGCTTTGGAATCTCAAAATTCCTGAAGGTGGCAGGACAACAATAGGCCCATTTACCCATGGATAGACGTGGCCAGACAATGATCGCCCCCGGTTGTCCGGGTAATCAAGAGGCGCCCAAGAGGGATCATCGCTCAATTGATACCATCGACCAAGATAACAGAAGTCACTGGAAAGATGCATCTGAATACCTGACTTTCCCTGCATGATCAGCACCCACCACCACCCAGGAAACAGCGATTGTCCAGCCCTGCACAGTGAAAGAAATTCTCATGCATGTGCGGGATTACAAAAGAAATCGGCGCGCCTCTGCCTCAGGCATAAAAAACTGTATAAAACAGCGACTCTAGAAACAGCAGTCATGAACAGAGGGAGATCCGTTGCCATAGAGGTTGGATCTCAGTTTACCCAGCATTGAACCTGGGCTCGAAGCTGTCTCTTTGACTGTGGGTTTTTGAGGACCATATTTTGGTCATGGAAAATAAAATCTTTCACATTTTGATGATTTGGCTTTTCGATTGATCGTTTATAGCAAGCCTCTTCCCTTTCTACTTAAGTCTCCAGCAGCAGCAGCTCTGCCTGCAAAGCCGGCTGGCAACTGTGGTGCTTGCTGCTCAGTTGGGGCTGGAACTCGGTCTGGGGCTGGAATTTCTGGAGGGACGTTGGCTGTGGTGTCGGCAGCAGAGAGTGAGCGGCCGGCTGGCATGTCCCGGTCTCCATGCCCCTTCGTCCCGGCAACGTGCTGCCAGCAGCTGCAGTGACCACACAGAGCACGGCTGCTCGCTTCTCCCAGCCTGGAGCCAAGGACGCGGACGGGTGCTACAAAATTCTCTGAAACAATTTTTGATTGTGAAATGCAGCTTCTAGAGTTGGCACTGTTGCAAGTAGAGGCAAACCAAGCAGCTGGAGAGGCAAAAGCCACACAGCTGAAGAGAGCACGCTGCCTCGGAGCACTAACTATAAAAGTGACCATGCCATCCTCTCCTGTCCCCCCACACCCACCCATTCCGGTTTGTGGCTGCCGGGTCTAAAAGAAACAGTAAGAACTTTGGGCACAAATAGATATGGAATGCAATATTTTGTGTTACCCTGTACACCTGTTGTAGAAGGAAATCAATTGGAAAAACAGGACTTCCCCCTCACAAAGTGTTGGCTATGACCAATGACTGTGTCCTCAGGGTGTTTTACAAGACTTCCCAGAATAACCTTTGCCATTGTTTTACTGGGCACTGAAATGAGACAGGCAGTCCAGTAGTTTATGCGTTCCTCATTCTAAACCTTCTTGAAAACTGGGAAAACATTAGACAGTTTCCAATCAGCTCTCCAGAATCCCAAGACTGCTCAAAAATCATTAAGAGAAGCTTTGTGATAAAAGCAGAAGCTAGTTCCTTGATAATTCTTGAATGAATATCAGATAGACAATTATACATTTGCTATAGCTTTGAGGTTTATCTGGGTCTATAGCCATTATATTAGCTCTGCTTAATACAGTATGCTACAAACAAGTAGCTCAGGAAGTAAATATGTACGTTATCACAAACTTTTATTTCTTGACTGAAAAAGAAATTATCAAATGTAAACAATCTGTAAAACAGTGAATCACTGAGATTTTGTTGTTTGGGCAAGTAATGGGGAAAAAGGGTTGAATGGAAGAGCGACATTAAACTATACTTAGGAAAAATCTCTTTTAGCAATCATAAGGAGTACACATCAAGAAGTGAGCAAAGAGCATACACTAGGAAGTATGTTTTTAAAACTACAATCTGAAAAGTACTGTAGAGAGCTGTAAGGTAATAGAGGTGTGCCATCTAGACAAATTTGTGAGCTATTTTACTACTGTTTAGAGACACTGGAAAACACTGCTCTGAATCTGTTTGGGCTTGTGTTTCCAATTAAACAATATGATTCTTGCCAAGGGAGCAGTTAAGTGTATTGTATGCTGTTGCTATGGTGAAACACTGTGAGCCTGCCCTAGAAGAATTTTGTATGGTACATCTCTGTTCCAAAAAATTGGGTGTGAAATTAAAACACAAAATTCTCCATGAAAACTACCTCAGAACTTGTGAGGTATAAGAAGTAAACATATTTTAAATATTTTGGATATTGAAAAAATTTTCTTTCTAAAAATATTGGAAAACTAGTCTGGCCTCCAGGTATGTGTTTCCTGGAGGATAGACAACTAGGATTATTAGGCATGGACTTCATCAGAAATTGTAACAAAAGCTGATGAAAGCATCAGAGATGAAGGGCCTAGGATAGACCTCACAAAAGGCCAAGGACTTTGCCTTTTCCTGAGCTGTGAGCTGCTTTTAAAATGTCTCTTGCTCTTTGCCCTGGGTAAGCTGGCCATCATTCTCAATGTCCTGAGAGTCACATTTCACCTTGTTGTTAACAGCTTTTCTAGAGAAGTAACAGTCTTGGCAACTTGATGATATGATTTTAAAGTTTGCTTTCTTTTTGTGAAATAAGTGCAGCTGTAATTTCAGAACTTGTCTTATTTCAAAGTTCATTCAAGTTCTGATTGACAATGTACAGCTTCAAATAGCTTAGCTGGGATGTAGATGCTGACAAAGTACTTAGAGAGCACTTATCCTCCAAGCAAGATCAAAAATTTAGATTGAAGCAATTAATGTTAGTGAAACCCAGGTCTTTCCTTTTGTAGAGAAAGAAAATATAGAGACCTCTTATACCTTTTTCCTGATACAATGTCCTTCATATAATATGACCTGTTTAGTGTAATTTCATTAAAATATATGTATGCTGAAAAGATTCTTATTTATTCATTTATTATCAGATTCAGAAAATGTAATTCTAAGTCATCTGTTTATACATGTTACAATTGATTTTTTGTCTTTTTATAGTCTGTGAAGCAGATACATGGGACAAATGTTTGTGAAGAAAGATCATGAAACATCAGTAGTATCTTTCAGTATCTACTAGATGAAACAAATAATGAGGATGTCATCATGGAAGTCTACTAGGCTCCCTAAGGCTTCCTAACCAGGACAATGATGACATCAATTTACTCATTGAGGAATTAAGGGACACTTCCAAGTCAACTGCCCTTGTTCTTATGTCCTTCAATTTGCAGAAATTAACTCAGGGTATCTGGAAACTAAGGCCTGAAGATTCCTGGATGACAACTTTATGAAGCAGGTCCTAAGGGAGTAGATGAAGGAGGATGCCCTCCTTGATCTACTGCTTGTCAGAGAGGATATCGTGAGCAAAGTGGAGATTGGCCACAGCCACCAGTGTCTTGGCCACAATGATCACAAAGTGCTCAAGTTCAAAATCTCTGTTGACAGGAGGAAAAGTGCCAGCAAAACCTCAGCTCTGGGCAGAAGGAAAGCAGATTTCAGGTTGCTCAGGAATTAGTAAGCAAGGTCTCCTGGGGAAATGTTTTTGCAGGTGCTGGGGTCCACACTGATTACTTTTTAAACATCACCTGCAAAGGGCACAGGAGCAGCAATTCCTGAATACTTCAAGTCAAGCAGGAGGGTCAGAAGGCCATACTGGCTGAACAGGAATCTTTTCTTGGAAATAAGGAAGGTAAAGAGGATAAACCCAGTGGAAACAAGGGAAGAATACAGACATGCTGCTTGCCAGTCTAGGGAGAAAATTTGTGCAGCTAAAAGTCAACTGGAGCTGAAGTCGGCCAAAACAGTGAAGGATAATAAAAGGAGGTTTTTTTTCAAATACATTAATGTATTTGAAAATAGGCAGTGTAAAACTAAGAGGCAGTGTAAAAATAATACAGAGTGTAAAAATAACAGACAGAGTAAAAATAACATCTGCCCACTACAGGATGAGGATTATCATCTCACACACAGGGGCATGGACAAGGCAGAGGTGTTTTAAAGCATTCTCTGCCTCTGTCTTCAGCACAGATTACAGACCAAGGGGGTCTCAGTGCCCTGAGCTGGAGGACCATGACTGCAAGAATAATCAGCTCCCAACTGACTCTGAGTTGTCTGAGATCAGCTGTTACCAGCTGGACCACTACAAATCTGTAGGGCCTCATGGAATTGACCCAAGAATCCTCAAAGAGGTGGCTGATGTCATGGCAAAACCTCTCAAGGATTTTTGACCAGTCTTGGAAATGCAGAGAGCTCCCAGCTAACTGGAAGCTGAGAACTGTCCCAGTTTTCAAGAAGGGCAAGAGGAAGGACCCCAGTAACTCCAGGGGTCAGTCTCACTTCAGTGACTGGTAGAGTTATGGAGAAGATTATTCTTGGAGGTACTGAAATACATCTGAAAGACAACACAGTCATGTTGTTGTTCGTATTAGAAATATTAGGACTATGACATACCATGTCAGATGGAACTGTTCATACCATATGAGTGATCTGAAATCATTCTTCTCTATTCCTGTGCTCCTCATGATTGTCATTCAATAGGGCATCTATGCCTGTGAACACAGGATCAATGGAAAACAACACAATTATTTAATGTGTGTTATAAATGATCAAATCGGAAGCCAAATTTATAAGAAAATTTAGCAATGATTTATTAGATTGTCAGCCAAACAGAATTTTGAGAAAAAACCACTACAGCCAAGGCAGCATCAACCCCGGGATCGATGCTGGGTGAACCTGGATCTGACTGACAAAATGTCAGCGTCTCCCCAGTGGTTCACCCTGACTGCTTCACGCTGCTAGCTTATATACAGTTTATTCTGCCTGAGGCAGAAATGACCAAATGTTCCCTTGTGTCCCTTCACATGCACAGCTGGGGCCATACATGTGCAGGGATAGACGAAAGTGGTTCCAGGTGTCTAGATGTTGTCAGAACACTTCGGAGAAGTCCGCATTCACATGTAGCAGGGTGGCGCCAATGCTAAGTGCAGTAGGTGCAATCTTCAAGGTGCGAGATCACTCCTACATTCCAGGGAAGTCGCTGATCACCGAGATCACTCCTACATTCCAGGGAAGTCGCTGATCACCGCTCAGGAAGATTCCATTCATACGTCAACAGACTTGATATTATCTGAATGTTGTCCGGGAACTAATTGTATAAAAATAAAACTCTGCTCCTGGCTGGGGTGCTCAAAAGACATAGCTTGGATTTTACAATATTTTATACATAAACAGCATGAATTATCTCTACCCTATACTACAATGTGTAATCCTGATCTCCCATAGAATTTTAAATGAGGAAATGCTAGGCAGCAAGAAATCTGTAAAACTTGGATTTGTCTTCATGGATAATCATTCTATGACCCTCCTCCATCTGATTTTCTCAGAAAATATATAATTACTGTGAACTTCACACACAGCTAGGCAGTGTGAAAAACCAAAAGAATGCCATTAAAAGAGGAAAGGGATAAATGCATGCAAAGTAGGATAAGTTAATTTTCTTCTATTTCTCCACTAAAGCATGAGACTGTATCAAGATAACACTGTCATAATTTATTCATTAAACTGTAGTTTGTTTGAGATTGTGTTAGATTTATAAATGCGAGGTTAAAATTTCAATCCATGTAAGAAATATTTTCACAGGAAGAATCCCAGCTACCTACATGGACAGCCCAAAGAAAGAACCACAAGGGGTTATGTCTTTTCTGTATCCTGGCTCCACAAGCAGCACAAATCACACATTTTGATTTTGGAAAAAGGGAAGTTTGGGCACATGGGTTGAAAAACAACAGTGTTCTATGACATTAGATCACAGATACAGATGACCGAGGCACCCATTCTCAGGGTGTGTGGCAGTGATGAGTCATTTTAGACAGAGTTTGGGACTTCAGTTAAAATCTGTCATTTTAAAAACTGCTAGCATTTAATTTTCCTAGAGTCATAAAACAGTTTGGCTTATACTTCTGTGGTTGCTAAAGAAGAGACCAATAAAGATGATTATTCATTGACATCTCAGTTATCATATCTAGAGGCCTAAATAATTATTCCATTATACTAAATAACTTGTGCTTATTTTGCCAGTTAGCTGTTGTTGAGATACAGCAGTGAGAGCAAAATCAGAATTTTAATTTTCAATTTGATGTCTTAATTGATAGATTTCATGCTTTCTTAAAAAGAAAAAAAAAACCAAAAAACAATTGCCAAACAAAAAGAAAAATTGAACTACAAAAACCTCAAACACAAAAACCAACCCTTTAAAAAAAACCAAAAAAACTCCAACACAAATTAAATCATCTTACAATAGCATGCAAACTAGAATTGATGTAAGTATAACACACTTTCATTTCTTTCCCAGGCATGGCAAAAGCATAAGTCTGGCCCAGCTATGGCAAAATTCCTACTTGGGTACTTAGCAAAAGACCTTGCATTGTTTTCTGCTGTTTGAAAGTATGACCTAGATCATACAGAATTTCACACAGCTTCCTCTCCATAATTCATTAACCATGATTCAGACAAAATGCAATGCATAGAAATGGGAGAAAAATGAAACATTTTGTCAAAAAATGTAAACTAGATTACTTAATGTAATCATACTTCGTGTTAATATCTTTGTATAATTTATCAAAATCATTCACAAAGCTAGACACTGTAGGAAGATGTCTAAATATTTTGTATCTAAATTCAGATCACCAACTATTATTCTAGAATATGTATTCAGACATTTGCATTAGATACTAGTTGTGCCCAATGAAGCAACAAATATCAATTGCAATTGTGATTTCTTAATCCTGACTCAGACAGATTTTGATCACTTTCGTCACTTTGACTGGCAGAGGAGATTTTGGAATTAGACATAGGAAGATTAACTACCCATTTCAAGACTGATCCTTGTTCCATCCTCATTGGCCTCTTAATTTCCAGAACAAAATCAAAGTTTATTCAGTTACTTCTTCAAGATTTTAAGGCTTGTGGACTTCTTGTACCAACACAGTAGTTCAAAATGTTGCTTAAAGGCAAGCAAAATTCAACCATATAATTTATTACAATGCCGAATTTTTTGATCCACATTATTGTAAAATATTTATCAGCTCTTAGAAAATAGAGAGCAAAATGCTGACCCCTTATAAATCCTTTCTCCATTTCTTCAGCAGCAGAGTGCAAGCCACAATTTGCTTTCACCTGGAGAGACGTCCAGTACACCTGGTACAGACTGCCACAGGGGTGGAAGCACAGCCACACAATTTACCTTGGACTGATCCAGGCTGCACTGGAAAAGGACGAGAACACGTGAGATACATTGACAAAATAGGGCAACACAGCAGAGGAAGTTTTTGAGAAAGGGGAGAAGACAATCCAGATCATTCTGAAAACTGATTTTGTCATAAAGCACAGCAAGGTCAACAGACCTGCCCAGGAAATTCAGGTAAGAGGAACATCATCACATTACAATGGATGTGGTTACCAAAATAGCAGCCTTGTCCTCACCAACCAGTAAGAAGGAAATACAGGCTTTCCTAGATGCTGTGGGTTTTTGGAGGATGCATATTCCAGACAACAGTCAGGCTATAAACCCTCTCTGTCAGGTGAGGTATACTTCAAGCAAGGTTCTGTACAACAAGTTTTGAACAAATTAAATAAGAGATTGTTCATAGAGTAGCCCCTGGGCCAGTCAGGATGGGACAGGATATAAAAAATTTGCTCTACACTGCAGGTGGGGAGAACAGTTCTTCCTGGAGTAAAGAGGTAGCAAGAGTTAGCAAGAGGTAGCCACAGGATTCAAGGGATTCTGGAGACAGGCATACAAAGAATCTGAGTCTTGCTATACCCCAACTGAAAAAGAGATCTTGGCAGCTTATGAAGGGGTTTGAGCTGCTTCAGAAGTGATGGGCACCAAAGCACAGCTCCTCCCGGCACCCTGACTGCCAGTGCTGTCAGGGTGCCAGGGTGCTGTCAAGTCGCTGCCACACATCATGGCATTGATGCTACATGGAGTAAATAGATTGCTCTGATCACACAACAAGCTTCAACAGGAAGTCCCAATCACCCAGGGATCTTGGAAGTCATCACAAACTGGCCTGAAGGTGAAAATTTCAGAGTATCATTGGAAGAGGAAGAGGAGGAAAAGGTGATGAGGCCTCACCGTATAATCAGCTACCAGAACATGAAATGTGACACATTCTCTTCCTGCTGTGATATATCAAAAATGGAAAGCTGCATTATGCTGTGGCAAGTTGCAGAAGATATTTAGGGACAAGGGGGATTAAGTCAGGTTGCAGTGCTGAAATGCATCCAGATGGCTTTAGATATTGCTGAACAAGAGGAATGGACAGCATTCTACACTGACTTGTAGATGGTAGCAAATCCTCTGTAGGGGTGGCTGGATTGATGGAAACAGAACAATTAGCAGCACAGAGGTAAACCATCTGAGCTGCTGCAGTCTGACAAGACATCACTGCTTGGAGAGAAAAGCTTGCTGTAAAAGCACCTCACATAGATGCACACACACCTGTGAGCTGGGCTATGGAAGAGCATCACAACAATGGACAGGTGGATTGGACTGCCAAGATTAAAGCGTCTCAGGTGGATGTGGACTAGCAACATAAAGGTGAATTATTTCTGGCTCAGTGGGCCCAGTTATCAGGGGAGAGATGCAACATACAGATGTGATCAAAGGACAGACTTCACCACAGACACTATTTCCCTAGTTACACATATCTGTGAAACATGCTAGAATCAAGCAGACCCAGCAGGTAAAGCCTCTGTGGTATGGGGGAAAATGGTGGAAATATAAATATGGGAAGGCCTGGCTAACTGACAATATCATGCTCCTACAAACCTACTAAGGCAAGCTCTACATGCTGACAGTGATGGAAACAACCACTGGATGGCTGGAGATGTGCCCTGTGCCTCACCCCACTGCCCAAACACCATCTTGGACCTGGAAAAGCAAGTCCTGTGGTTACATGGAACCCCAGAAAGAGGTCAGCCAGACTGTGGGGCTCATAGACCCCTGGGCCAGAGAGCACAATATTTAATAGGTATCATATTTTTTACCATGCAACAGCCTCTGGGAAAATCAAACAGGACAGAGGAACATTAAAACTACACTTAAACATTGGGATCTACATTAATGAAAGTCACCTGGTTAGGAGGTCATTTCCATCTTACTCTAGTCCTTGAAAAAGATAAATTTTGTCCTTTAAGAGGCATGAGCCATAACTGTTGCTAACCCATGGCAAGGGGTGATGCTGCTGCTTCTGCTGCTGTCGCTGTCACCCCATGGCTGCCCAGGGAAGCCAGCCCTTGTCCACAGTGACCCTGTCTGGACCAAACAGCTTCCCAGGCACCACTGGCCCCACTCTGGGGAAGGATGGGGTGGGGCTGGTTCCATTTTTGTCTTTCCTCAGGCCACTTGGGGCCTAGGTCAGTGAACACCTTTTTTGTACCTTAATCACCCTCATTTTGTGTACTTTACATATAGTTACTATTCATTACTCTTTGTTTTTCTTATTTCATTGACGCTTTGTTTTGTTCAAGTAAATGGTTCATATCTGAGCTCAGAATCTCTGCTCCTAGCCTCCCTCTCACCAGGAGGGAATGAGGAGGAAAGAGAGTAGCTTAGGAGGAGTTTAATTTTCCAGAAAGATTTTTTTTTAAACCAGCACAAGTGGAAGCAAATAGATTTTTCTTTTCAGTTAAAGAAAGATTTTGGTATCTTCTTAACATATGGAATAAAACCTTAATGACCATCAGCAAATTCATATAATATTTAAAAAATAAAGTTTTTACACTGTGATCTTTTCAGAGCGAGGTTTTTATAGCCCTAATCAATCTGGCTTTTTCCCTCTGTTTCTCCTTCATAGCAGAGATGTTATTTCTTAGACCTGTGAAAGAAAAAGAGGATAGATTTAATGCTTTGTTCATTTTAACGAACAAAATCTGTTTTATCAGTCTTATGTGGTCCAGAGGTTCAGAAGTATTTTCAATTCTGGCAAGTTCATACTAGTATTATTATTTCATTGTTTGACTCATGCTTGTTGGAGGCAAAGATTAAATTGTGAAAGAATAGGCATAGCAAAAGAGGCTTCAAGAAGTTATCTGATCTGTTCTCAACTATACTTAAACAGTCCCTGACAGACTTTCTTTTGCCCTGTAGTACAGGCTGTCATTAATTTCATCAATTCAAAGGAATCTCTTTGAAAATTCATAGGCTTGAACAAGAGGGTTTTCATACACAGATCTCCGTGGCAACTTAAACAAAAGCATCTTTAGGTTTGACCATGACAGCCATCTGGATATCATGAAAATATGTAATGTTTGTAATGCTGGTGATAATTTGTTTACCCTGTAAGAAATTTAATGTAACCTCATGATCACTCTTATTGCAGCTGAGAACACAAAATTCTCTATAGCAAGAAGGAGGCATCAATTCATGTGGCACTCGTGATCTCTGTGCCATATCAAATCTAAAGTGATGATTAGGACCAGAAAACATAGGTGGGGGAAGCAACCACCTCTGTGGAAGAATGGCTACATGACAGGGGCCACGTTCTGGACCAGGAATCAGGAAGATGCAGCTAATCTGGGTCCCTGCACCTGCAAAACACTGTGTCCTTGAGCATAGCTGTGGTACAATAACAAGTACTGAGAGAGACATGAGAAAAGAAAGATGTAACCCCTAAGGTATGAGGAAGAGCTGATATTGTAGTATAGTCAATAGATTGCTTAGCTTGCAGAATATGTATGAGCTTATTACTTGTTGTGCATAAAAGTCTGATGCTCTCTTCAATAAATGAAGCTTGCTAAACACTCATATTGAGCGTGCAAGTTTCCCTCACCACAACAAATGGCGCCCAAACAGGGACCCTACAGAGGGCTTGAACCTGTGAGCCACAGTCTGGTGCAGTATTCCGTGTCAGTCCCGACACAGCACAGGAGGCGAAAGAGCAGGCTCCGCGTCCCCAAGCGACCTTAGAGAAGGGTCTCGGCCAGCAAAAGAGCGGGCTCCGTGCTCCGAGCGACCTTAGAGAAGAGTCTCGGCCAGCGAAAGAGCGGGCTCCGTGCTCCGAGCGACCTTAGAAAAGGGTCTCGGCCGACTAAGCGTGGCCGATGTCTTGCAAGGGCTGCAACAGCACTGACGACTAAATTAGAAGGTAATGGAGAGACATTACCTTCGGCGTATGACCTTTTTAAATGCTTTTTACAAAAGCAGGGATTACTGGGTATCGACCTGGGAAAAGAACTCCCAGGATTGCTTGCATAGGGAGTTGCAAAAGGGTGCTTTGCAGATCCCAATCAGGTCTTTGAGGAGTTAGAGTGGCGTAGGTTTGGGGATAAGTTGTGGGAAGCTGTGTTAGATGAGGGTAAAACTGCAAAAAAGTTGTCTAAAACTTGGCGGATAGTTGCTAATGCACTAAAACAGTACCAGGCACAGCAGAAGGCTGCTCAGGCAGCCTCCGCCCGATTGGGAATGCCTGTTCCTAGTGAGAATAGTGGGGCCTCAGCGTCTACGTCCTCTTATCCTCTGCCCCCAGCAACTACCACGGTGTATCTGCCGGCGGGGACAGCCTCCGCAGCAACCGCCCGAGCTGCTCCTTCTGCGCCTCCGCTGGCAGCAAGGGATTGCCCCCACCTCCGGCTGGAGAGGATGGCGGGAAAAGAACAAAGGAAATTCTTGACCCCGAGGCGGTGTGAATTGCTAATGAAAGGTGTAAGGCATGGTGAGAGATTGCAGGAGAGGCGATAGTTGCAGGCGACTAAGCCGGCTGCTGATGCCTTGCTTGAGGTGGCTTGTGTGGTGGTTTATGCACCAAATCCTGCCAGAGGCTTGCAAGCAACTATCACTACCTTAGATTGGAAATGGCTGGCACAGCACCGTGCCACTGTAAGTGAGTGTGGTATCCACGGAGAACCAACTCATCAGATGCTCAATTATTTGTGGGGAGGAAACCTACTGTTGCCATCGGATATTAAAAGCCTCATGAGGCTAGTGCTTACCCAGCATCAACAGTTGTGTTTAATGCTCACTGGCAGGCTGCGTGCCAAGAGTCTGTGGCTACCCTGAGACAGCCAGGACATCCGCTATATGGAGTTTAGAGGAACTTATGGGGATAGGGGCATACCTAAGGACGGAGGCACAAGCACTAATCAGGCCTGAGAAGCTGAGGGAGGCTATGAGATTAGCCCGGGTGGAGCCCGATAGGGTGAAATCCCCAGGGGGTATTCCCTCATACATGGGAATTAAACAAGGAAGAGAAGAGCCATTTGGGTTTTTTATTGACAGAGTGGCGAATGCTATTCAGACAGCAGGGGTCCCTGAACATATGCACGGAGCACTACCAAAGCAATGTGCCCTACAAAATTGCAATCCCACCACTAGGGATGTCACACTCCCTGGTACCTGGACTGTTGAGGAGGCTTTAGAACAAATGGCTCAGGTGCCAGTGGGGCCGCAGGCTATGTTAGTGGAAGCAGTAAGAGATTTGGGAAGTAGTTTCAGGGAGCAGGCGCAGGCGACGCAGAGTCAGGTGTTGGCTGCCCTTGCCCCCTTGCAAGCATCGGTAAATTGGCTTCAAAGAAAAGGACCATCATGTTTCCGATGCTTCCGCTGGGGAACTGCTGGCCATATGTGACGGGATTGTACAATGGGAGCTGTGTGGTGCCGGCGCTGCAAGTCCAACACACACAATGAGTCAGCCTGCCGGCATGTCTCAGGAAATGGGAAGCCCAGCGAGAGGGGTCGCCCCACTCCAACACAAGGGGTGGCCCAGAGCCCTCCTTCTCAGCACAAGCGCCTCCTCCCTCCACCCCACAACCAGCAGAAGCCTTGGTTTGGATCTGGCAACCTCAATAGACTGCACCTTAGTAGACTGAAAACCACAGCGTATCCCAACGGGGATTAAGGGCCCTGTTACAGCCGGCAGACAAACCGTGGGAGCACGGGGATTAAGGGCCCTTTTACAGCCGGCAGACAAACCGTGGGAGCTTTGTTGATTGGACGCTCCTCTGACAGCATGTCGAGACTTACTATTCTTGTTGGACTAATTGATGCTGATTATACAGGTGAAATACAAATAATGGCACAAACACTATTCCCACCATTGTTTATTCCGGCCGGATCACGAATTGTTCAATTAATCCCCTTGCCTCAATTAACCAGAGGGACTGTAACTCTTGGCAAGCAGCGACGTGGTGAAGGTAGTTTTGGTTCCACAGGAACAATGGCATTGTTAACAGTGGACTAAAAGCATTGTCCTAAAAAACATATTGACATCCAGTATCAGGGTCAAACCATCACCCTGGTTGTGCTCCTAGACACCGGTGCAGACGTCAGCATCATAGGGACGCAGAAATGGCCACCCCAGTGGCCCACCCATGCGGCAAATGCCACAGTCGCAGGAGTAGGACGACTTGTGCTTGCGCGGAAATCCCCTCTGCTGAAATGGTTATGAGAGTTCCTGATGCAGCTCCAGCAGGCCATGCGGCAAAGGACTGCTGGCTATGCTGTTTTGCACATTCGCAGTCATCAATGGGATCAAGGATTTGGAGAGGGCAATGTGAGGGCAGATCCTCTAGTGACTGTGACGAAAGAAGCCCCATTGTCGCCTCATTGCCGAGCTAGAGAGACTCATGCAATATTCCGCCAGAATGCTCGGGGTCTCCACCGAGCTTATGGTCTTTCCCTGGAAGAGGCTAAGGCCATTGTAAAGGCCTGTCCTGTATGCAGCCATCATAATCAAGGTTTAGGGCTTGGAGCAGTAGTAAATCCGAGGGGGTTGAAGGCCGATGAAGTGTGGCAGATGGATGTCACACACATGCCTGCATTAGGTCGGTTAAAATACCTGCATGTTACCATTGAGACTTACAGCCACATGATTTGGGCTACCCCTCAGCCTGGTGAAAAGTCAAGGGACATAAAACGGCACCTTACAAGTTGCTTCGCTGTTATGGGGGTGCCTCGCTGTATCAAAACTGACAATGGGCCTGCCTACAAAAGTAAGACAGTTGTGCAATTCATGCAAACATGGGATATAAAGCACATAACTGGCATAGCTCATTCCCCTACAGGTCAGGCAATAGTGGAACGAGCTAATGGAACTGTGAAGAGGTATATTGAGAAATTCCAGAGCATAGGGGACCCACGTGAAAGGGTTAATAAGAGCCTGTTTGTAATGAATCATTTGTGTGTGTTTGGCGACCACCAAGAACCTCCTGAAATTCGGCATCAAGTTGGCCCTACAGAAAAGCACAAATAGCCATCCATGTGGGTCTTTTACAGAGACCCCAAGCCAGGACAGTGGAACGGGCCTGCAGAAGTGGTCTTTGTGGGCAGGGGTTACCTTTGTGTGCTTACCACAACAGGCAACATCTGGATGCCGAGCCGGTGGACCAAACTTGCCGTTGGCCATCCTGGATCCAGCAGCCAACAAGGAGAAGAGGCAATTGCTCTGGCTCCACCTGCTGATAAAACCACTTCTCCGGCCAGCGAGACAGCTGATTGAGCCTCAATTACTCAACTGGAGGACTCTTGACCAGCTGGCACAGCTGATAGCTACCTTGCCTATTATAGCACCTCGTGGCCTTGCATACGCTTTTGTAGAAACTGTGGGGACAAGCGTTGCTGCCCTTGGATAAAGATTTTCTGTAGTGGCTGTGAAAGAGATCTCTGGGTGCGTCAGAGTGTGCTGACAGGATTGTGGTGTGTTGAGTGTGGTCATGAGTGGAAAAGGAAAACAGTACTTGCTGCATTACAGGAGGAAACCGGATTACCTGGAATCCAGGGGTTATCCCTATATGAGAGTTGGGAGCAAAGGGAGATTGCTAGGTTAAAGTGGGAAGTACAGTGGCAGGTTAGCAGAATTAAGAACCAAACAAAGACAAGCATCCTGCAGGAAATCTGTGGTAAACATGTTGACCTGCCAGGACATTGGACAGTTCAACCAAGGCAGATGGAGGAGCTATGTCATCGCCTTAGTATTCTCCCTCCTCCTAGTAGAGACAATGAGCCACGTAGAAGGCGCAACAGGAGGAGGAGGAGGGCTAGGAATTCCCTGCATGGCCCCAACTCAACCTAAGACCAATATTTGGGCCACTCTCACAAACCTGACAAATCAAGAGGCCATTTGTTTGTCCTTGTCTTCTCCAGATCATCCATTCACAACCTGCTTGGTTGGACTACCAGCAGATCCTGGGCCATGCCCTGCAAGTACCCCCACCTGCAGGACCAATGATGCTAGGGCAAGTGTAGATAACTGGGACCAATGGGTTTCCCATTTTTCCATAGCATCGCAGGAACCCCAAGAATTGGAACTGTTAGGCTCAGTGATGGGAGATGCATGCCTCAATTTTAACCATATAAGCCGGATGCCAGCCAAGAACCATTCCACTATTGTAACCTCCAGCATGGCTGTCTACCAAAATGCAACAGCCTGGTGCAGTTATACCACAAAGAAAGTATCAATCTCATCAGATGACCCTATTCAATTGCCAGCAGGATACTTTTTAATATGTGGAGACCGCGCCTGGCCTGGTATCCCATCTATGCTGCGAGGGGGCCATGTACAATTGGACGGCTGTCTCTACTTACACCCAACACTTCCCAACACTAAACATGAGCCGCCGCCATCATTGAAGTAAAAGAATGGCCCATGCATTTACTGCTGACTGCAAAGATGATGTAAAATTTTGGTCCCCAGGGGCCATAATTGCTGCATACTTTCTGGCTCCAGGAGTGGCAGCAGCAGGCACCCAGGCCACCCTAAATAAGTTGGGATGCTGGCTTGTGAAGCAAACCAATGCCACTTCTATGGCGCTTTCTAGCCTTTTGCTTGATGTTGATTCTATTTGCCATGCAACGCTTCAAAATAGAGCTGCAATTGATTTTCTTTTGCTTGCACAAGGCCATGATTTTGAAGAATTTGAAGGCATGTGTTGCATGAACCTTTCTGACCATTCTCAGTCCATCCACTCCCAGCTCTCTGAGTTGCAGAGGTTAACTGGAAACCTACAGGTAGAATCGGGCTTTGGTATTGATGGATGGCTCAAATCTTTAGGCCTGGGATCATGGCTACGCTCTATTGTTAAGGTTGGCATTATAGTAAGCATTATAGCTTTGTTGGTAGTATTAGTTTTGCCTTGCTTTTGCATATGCTTACAAAATATGGTGCAAAGGATGATATCTGCTGCATTTAATCAAATATTGCTTGTGCAAAAAGAAAACAGGGGAATTGTGGAAGAATGGCTATGTGACAGGGGCCATGTTCTGGACCAAGAATTGGGAGGATACAGCTAATCTGGGTCCCTGCACCTGCAAAACACTGTGTCCTTGAGCATAGCTGTGGTACAATAACAAATACTGAGAGAGACATGAGAAAAGAAAGATGTAACCCCTAAGGTATGAGGAAGAGCTGATATTGTAGTATAGTCAATAGATTGCTTAGCTTGCAGAATATGTTTGAGCTTATTACTTGTTGTGCATAAAAGTCTGATGCTCTCTTCAATAAATGAAGCTTGCTAAACACTCATATTGAGCATCCAAGTTTCCCTCACCACGACACACCTCAGTATGTATTTCCTGGCCAGAGATTTTTCCATAGACTCTTTTTCTTTTCCCAAACAGAAAGAGCAGTCAGGTTATTGATGGGTCACTGTGCTATCAAAAAATTTATTTCATATTAGATGACTAATATTTACCTATTTTTTTAACACTGATGGGAATATGGAGTGTTATCAGAACTCAAAGCCAGGTATAGACTTTTAACTGTTCTCTTCATTTTTGCTGCAATAGCAGGTCAAGCACAGTCTCTTGGGTTATGTTCCTTGACCTCCAGAAAAATCAACAGGGAATTGAGGGTAATCATAAACAGACAGAAAAGGCTCAAGTAGTTGTTGCCTTTCAGGTATCTGGAAAATTGTCATTAGATTTATTTTTTAGAAAACATCATTCATTTATACTGTATTTCTTCCTCTTATTAAGTCACAGTGCTTAGAACAAATGCTATCACAAGAGTAGGATATCCATTAACTGTGTTTACCATGACTCTCTAAGAGTTTTCAGAGCATCTCTCAAACCTGATGTTTAGATCTAAAATTCTCAGCATGTTCAGCAGAATGTTCACAACACAACTATCTGTTTTTAGAATAAGTGTCTTTCCCTATTCCAGTTAATTGAAAGCAATTCTCAATCACCCTCCTGTGTTTAAAGTATCTGGATAAAGTTATAGTGGCAGAAAAGTCTCAGGGTTTTAAAGACTTATAAACAACATAGTTGTTTGAACAGCTGACAAATAAATTCAAGCTCCCCAGGATACTCTTGTTTAGGATTTTCCCAATTAGGCATTTTATTTGATCTCTGGGTCTGGGTGAGCCACAATTCTCAAGAATTGAATAAGAGATTAATGGACTGGATACAATGGCTAATTCCTCTCCAGAGTTTTGTTCATTGCTTGTCTTTGCTAATTTAATACCATTTTATTCAAAGTGAAATAAATCAAAATGAGAATTAGGCTTAGTGCAACCAGCCTTTGAAGGGAGTTTAGAGCTTCCAGATCATAAGAGTTTTTACAATTCTAAAAAAAACCCTTCATTTTTCTTATGGAATGTTGCAAAGATAGGCTTGCAAGAAAGCTTTTGTAAGAAAACAGAAAGTTGCGATTTTACCTGTTAGACAGAAATGTAAAATCACTTTAAGACAGAGACACTTGAAAAAGGAAAATAAGAACTGAGTCCCTAAAGTATTAAGTATTAAAAAAAAGTCTGGGGAGCTGGAGCACCAGAAAAAATATTTGAGGGAAAGCCAGTGCAATGTGGAACACAGATAAAGGCAAAAACAGTTTTGTGCTTTGTTTGTTGGGTTTTTTTTCTCCTTTAATGGCTGCACTTGAATCTGAAATTAAGCACAGCAGGTAGGAAGATACTGAAGGGATTTTAAAAGGTATCACACATCTGTATGCTAACTGAGTTTGGTTTTTACCCATAGAGATGTGGACCCCACAGTGTTTACAGTCACAAATGGGAATTGTGTATTTCCTGCAAGTATACTGCGTCCTGTTGACCCACTATTTAGAGCAGATAACTTCTATCTCTTAATTGCACTTGGCTTTGTGTTAAGAAACAGGTTTTTTCCTTGAAAAATGCATTTTACGCAGGCTCTCTTCCAAGATAGCGTATTTTTCCTTTCTGTGACTGCATCAGTCGGGACAGGAAAGATTTATATTCTGGGGGACAGGTCTTCAGATGTATAAATAAGTCTAACCCTCCCATAATCAGGTATATATGATGAACTGCTTGTCATTGCAAAAAGGCTACCTCTTTCTCCCTTTTAAACTACAACACATGTAGTGTGCAGTTATGATAGCTATGATACACGTTGTCCAAAAGTTTGCAAGTAATAAAATGGTCAAAATGCCCATCCTACAGGAGCTTTCTGAGAATTCTGTGAAGTGTGACAAGATCAGAAAGGCTATCCTTTCTGATCCTTTTCAAAAATGAAAGTAGTAGGGGGATTTTTGTTCTCCAATTTTTAAAGCAACCACCATATTTTACCACTCCTGATGTATTCAAAAATGTCCTCACTTTTTGGGTAATGTAAAAGTACACTCAAATCTGATTATTAGTATTAAAAGACCTTAGTCTAAGAACTTTGTTTTGTCATCAAACACTTGATATTTGATGTGAGACATTTGCACATTCAGTTCACATCAACGAAGCATAAACTGATCCAAGCAGAAAAATCTCAAAAAATAAAAAGAGAGAGAGAGAAAATTAAAAAGTATGAAAGAAAAAGCCAAAGAAAGCAGCCCAAATACATTGCATTCCTTTTGGGAGCATGAAGGCGCTACAGGCCAGATCAGGTTCTGTGGTCTGGTGCTCCCAGATACCAAGCAGAATAGAATAGAAGGTCACAACCAATTTTTCCTGGAAGTCTTCCAGGTCTGATAAAAGCCTCAAGGTAGATTTAGCCAGGTTGTAGGTTACTGTACAACCTCAGTAAAGCTGGACTATGTAGAGGGTGTCCAAATGCAATTCTTTCAGATGCAGCTCTGGGCAGGTATGTAGCAACAGTTAAGTCCAAACCATTACAGATACCACACATCACCAGTCCAGAAGGAGATTTTCATTCTTTTCCTTGGTGTGACAGGACAAATGACTAAGGCCAGGACTGTCTTAGTCAATGCAGTGTGTCTGGATTTTTTTTCTCAACACCAGTGAAGGAGTGGGAAACCTTAATGAGCTCACTGCAATGGAAGACTGTGTTGCCCAAAAACTAAAGAATATTATTCACATGGGGCTCTAAATCCCATTGGAAGTTATAAATCTCTGTCATTTAGGTATCTTTTGCATTTGGAAAGTAACTTATTATCTCTGTGTTTGTTGCAGGGTCTGAAGAAAAGGAGTTAATGAAGACAGTAGGCCTTTATTAGCTCTCCAGTGTTCTAACCATTTCCTGAAGACTTTTCTGTCTTTACTTTTAGGTGGCTGATAACTGAGGCTTTTCTCACAGCATTACAAAGATTTTTCTGCAAGGGATGGACAGGCCTGTTACACAAGACATTGCTCATGCACTTGAAGAAAAATTGTCTTCTTTCGTTAGAAATCCTCTTTCAAAGCAGGTTCATGTCAATCCTTGAAAGCTGAGAATTATCCCCAGCTTAACCAACTCTCCACAGCTGTGTCCCACCTATCTTGCCACTGCTACCTCCATTTCTGAGTTTCTCTATCACCTGCAAGGAAGGGCAAGATTTAAATCCAGACCTTACCCATCAGCTGCTTCCAGTTCCTGTTCACTCTAACAGGAAAAATATCCTTGCGAACGTGATGAAAATTTGGTCAAGAGCACCCAGAAGTTGCCCTTGCACATGGGGTCCTGTGACTTGCTGCAATCAAAGGAAGTTGACAGTTTCCTAGGTTTCACAGACTTATTTTGTGGATTAATAAAATAACCAACCAAACAAACAAAACTGAAAAAAAACCCGAAATATTTTATTTTGCTGAAACAGTGCACTCTGCTGGGCACAACATTTGGCCATTGTCTTTGTCAGTTGTTCTGACAAAGCCAGTAGTTACTGTTTTGAGCAATATTGTAAACCTAACCTCTATTAGGGTTTTATTCTTCTGAAGTTTCAATTGCCACAATTTTCAGCGTCTCAGGTAACTAGTAATGGTACTGGTATAACAGTTAAAATACGTTTTAGGAAAAACAGCTAGAGTCTATCTCCAGCTAGAAAATTTTATGGAAAATGTAGTGAGAATTTTGTAGGTAAGCAGGTCAACTTTGGAGACATTTTTTCAGTACACAAAGAGAACTTTATTCCTGCATCTCATATGGCTACAAGTGTGATCCTGAAAATAGACTGAATTCAAACTGAATTCAAACATATAAGCCATATATAATAACTATAAACAAACTTAAAACTTTAAAACTGTTTATGGAAGTTTTTTGTTATTATTTTCATTTTTAGAGTTAAAGGGAAAGAAAATAAAATCATTCTTATGGACAAAACAAAGATACTGGCCTGATGACCATTATGCAAGTTATCCCTATCTGTTTATGGCAGAATTTGTGACAACTTCTGAAGTCCTGAGATGCTGTCCTTTAACTGCAGTGCTTCCTGCTAGCTTTTTTTGCACTGCTTATGTCTTTGAATATCATTTTGACTCCACACCACAGAGTTGTAGCTCATATGCTTCTCTGCACTTTTAAATAGACAATCCAACAAATGCAACTGTCAGGATTGTTGAAAGAAGATTTGGCATTTAGACCAGATCTTTGGAAATAGTCAAGATATGTGCAACGCCACTCTGCTTCTCAGACTCAACTTCTACAAAGAGATGAGTACACCAGGGATTAATCCCTATGGTAACATCATCAGTACACCTCCAGATTTCACTCCTTTACTGCTTTACATTCTCTTTTGTAACTCTAGAGAGACTAAAAACTTCAACACCAGAAATCATATGAGTATCCTATTTATCTTAAGCAGCACTTTTAAATAATCCACTCTATATTTTCTATCAGTACTGTTTGATGCCCAAAAATATTTACTTGAAGTTAAAACATTATCAGATACCTACTGTCCCTCTGTAGTACCTCAGGGGGAATTCAAAACCAGACAGCTTAGATCTCTGCACTTCAAAGAATTTCCCTTGAAACCATGTTTACAGCATAAGCTGAAAAACAAGGTCCCTTTCACCTTTTGTACTACCATTAAACACATTAAAGCACAACATTCCACTGAATAATTCTTCCACAACATACAGACCAACTTCACCATAGTCTAAAATTGGTCAATTGCTTTCCTTTTAGCATGCTAATTTACCACTGCAGAAACCCAATACTGGAGTGACAAGAATGTTTTACAGTAATTTCTGCTCCATCCTCTGCTGTTGCATTATTTCACAGCTTCATAGAACTGTAATGTAAGATACAGTAAGGTCTATATTGGATTAAAAAATTACTTCAAAATAGAAATTTTAAGAATTTCCTTCCTTGGTCTCATGCCTTGACCATCACAACGAGATTTATAGTAGTTAATGAAACCCTTTTTTGGTCACATCTTTCTTTTAAGTTGCTCTTTGTTTTATTGTAGTAAAGGTTATGGCTGTATTAAACAGCACACCCTATTTACGCTCCAATATCTTTAACCAGCAAATGAGAGGTTCATACATAAATTTATACACTGTACCCTCCCATCATGTGTGCAAGCTCTCCAAAAGCCAGCGACAGCTGTAACTATTTGTAGAGGGTTGATTTCAGGTGGCTTTCAGATCTCCATCCAGGTTCTTTCTCTCTAACTCTCCTCAAAACTAAAAGACACTAAGATGGCCAAGCTCATTGGTTGAGATAAAGGCAATTTAATAATGAAAACAGAAGCCACACATGGAATTAAAGCAAACCCAGGAAATTTAGTCTCAACTTCCCATCACCAGGCAGATTTCCAGCCACTTCCCAGGCAGCAAGGCCTCACCATGCATAGGAGTTGCTTGGGATGACCAACATTATAAACTTCCAACGCTTCGTCCTCCCTTTCTCCCTTCCAGCTTTTATTGCTGAGCATGATGTTGTATGGCATGGGATTACCCTTGGTTATTTGAGGTTCCTTCCAGACTCCTGCCCAGCCCCAAGCCTTCTAGTGGGGAAATGAGGGGTGTTTGGTGCTCCAGCCTTGATGCTGAGTGAGCACTGTGCAGCAACAGCTGAAACACCAGTGCCGCTCAGGCACTCACACCAAACACAGCACCAGATGGGCCCCTACAAGGAAGGTTAGCCATCTTCCAGCCAGACAGGCCCACTACCGAGCAGTGTCACAAAGTATGCTACATTTTAGCAGCAGTTTGAAACCTGATGCTTTTTGTCTAACAAAAATTTGTAACAATTTCATAACAATCCAAAATCAATCTGCTGGATAAATCAGATTTTATGCTGGTGTGTACAAGTAAGGTAATTTATAGAGTAATGCAGTTTGCATAGCTAGTTTATGAAAGCCTGCTACAACCTTCTACAAGTTTCTAAAGGCATGGGAAACAAATTAAAAAATATTGTTGTTTTTCTTAATTTGATTCACAAGGCTAAAAAATGGAAACTCACATCCAAAAGATGTCAAATGCATTCAGAAATTTCCTTTGCTGCTTCCATTTTTTCACGGCTATTTTCATAATTGTAAATACAAAAGTAATGTTAATGAACTACCTTGTTTTAGTAGTGTGTAAAGTCTTCATATACTTCACTGAACTTTAAATGACACAAAACATTTAAAAACCCCATTAAATTAAATATTTCTGATTTTCTTTTAAATTTTATATTTGATCCATCCCTACAGACATTTTGTCTTCTACTATGATGAGTATCTGTTGAATTTATCTGGTTTCCTTTTTTTGTAAGAATAATATTTTCACACCCATCAAACCCAATGGCCCTCTTAAGCATGAGAAACTTTATTTGAAGTTAGGATAA
This sequence comes from Agelaius tricolor, assembly GCF_023055355.1. Classification (NCBI taxonomy): domain Eukaryota; kingdom Metazoa; phylum Chordata; class Aves; order Passeriformes; family Icteridae; genus Agelaius; species Agelaius tricolor. The sequence continues at coordinate 9,375,322 of NW_027269287.1, forward strand.
ATCTGTACCATTTCTCATTATCCAAAATATTTAAAAGCTACTTTATGCTCTTATATAAGAGTATAAAGAGAACTGTAAAATGGAAATTAATGTATTCTATTAAGCAAAATAAAATGTAGCATCAGTGAAACACATCATTCATTTATGGGAGATACTTGAATCCTTTTCTTAATGTTTACAAATTCTTATGCAGGTTGCTGCCAAGTAAATAATTTCATAAATAATCCCTCATAACTCTTCTAACTGAAAAAAAATGAAGAATCTGTCTCCATGTCGATGTCTTTGGCTTATAATTTTGTATCTATCTAATCTAATGTAATCAAGGACTTATGGCCAGTTATTTGTTTAGTAGTTCAGTTTTCCTAGAGGATTCTCATTTTAGAATAATTTTTTTAACCCACCACTGAGATAATCTATCTCTCAGGTGTATTATGTAACATGATCTCCAAATTATATTTAAATCCAAACATATTTGAAAGCAACTTCTCTAGATAGCTGCTTCGAATACTCAATTTTTTCCTTTAACCATTACATGAAAGATTCACCTTAAGACTTCCTTGAACAAATTTAATTCTCTCCCCCTACTCTCTTGTTTTGTTGTAGTTCGTTTGAGATTTTGTTTTGGGTTTTGGGGTTTTTTTTACTGTTGTTTGGTTATTTGTTTGTGGCGTTTGGTTTTTTATTGTTTCCAGCCAAGAGGGCTGTTTTTATACCTTCGGTTATATACTAGGGTAACTATCAATAGGAATAATGGTTTCTTTGTCTAATTTAAATCACAAAGGAGGAAAGAAAGAAAATAAAAAAGATCTTTTCATTCTCAGATTAATTCATGAGAAGACAGCAGTCTGTTCTTGTCAGTTAGGAAGATCATCCTCACTAAAGAACAATATTAGTATTTAGTTTTGGTGAGGTGGAGGACATACCATGTGTTTCACTCTTGGTGAAATTAATTGAATGTCACATGCCACAGTTCAGGGTCTGTTGTCCCACAGCTTCAGAATTAATGACAATGAAAGATGTTTTGCACTTGGGACAGCTGACACAAATTTGTAACTGAAGTTCTCACAAATGAGAAGCAAACAGGGGTTAATGTCTTGACCTCAAGCATTCAACTGTGCTCTCAAACCAGAGAGGGTTTTTCACCCACTTTGCAGCTATGAACTGCTGCTAATCTTGGATGAAACAGTGACATTTTACCAATCTCAATAACAACTGATAAGTGCCTCCTGTTGACAGCAACACTGTGTTTTAATGAACAAATAAACAGCTTATGTACCATTCTTGGCAAGAAACCCCATTCACTGAGGCAGAGCACCAGCTCTCCCAGTGTTACTTGGGCTAATTGACTCATTGGATGAAGTTAAATCACACTATCCCCGGTGGGATGTATGTTTCCCAGTAATCAATAGCTCAACAAGATCCACATGGCAGGTAATTACGTGGAAATTAATTAATACCAATCAAATGTTTCATTAAGTTTGCCATTCCTTCACTCAGAAGTCCCAGTGTACTGTAAATAAGGCGCTGAAGAAAAAGATAAATACACTCTGTTTCCTAACAAGCTAAATATTATTGCTAAATTCTTCACTGCTCTGTGCACCATTTTAAAGTAGCATCTCATACACACAAATGTCCTGGTACTACATCCTAGAAGAAATTCTCAGCTCACACTCCCTTAAAGATTTGCCGGCTGCCTGAAAGAAAAGGTGGTGTTTCAGCCCAAACCAAAATAATTACACTGATTGTGGAGAGCATTTGGAGTACTCCTTTTTGCAGTAGTATTTTACACGTCATACAAGAGAGGCAAAAGATGCAAGAAAATGTAAAATATTTCATGTTCACAAAGACAGCTGGAATGAAACAGTCAAAACAATTACTCCCAGCTATATGAGCAGGTGACCGCCTCCCATTCTATGTGCCTGGTATTTCTTTAGTGTTCCTTGAACACACTGGAACAGGACTTTAAAAGGATTGATGGTAATTTTCTATATAGAGTAAGACAGAGATAGATTTCTGCTCTAGAAAATTTCCTGAGTGAATTCTCACTGTGTCCAATGGTCTACAAAGGTGGAAGCCACCACAGGAAAGGAATCTTTCCCTCACCATGAGAAGCCTCATTTCTTTCTCATTTAACAGCTTTTTTTAGCTGCAGAGGTTAGGCTGTTATTAAAATAACAGTTCAAGAATTATTCTGTCTTAGTACTTCTTAGTTTATACACAAATGAGTGGAAACAATAAATTAGGGGAAAACATTGAATAAAAACCCAGGTGAGCAATATGTGAGAAGAATGGTAAGCCTAACCTTTTGCCTTTGTGAATGGGTTTCTTGCCAATAATGGTACATAGGCTGTTTCTTTGTTCATTAAATAATACACAGTCAACAGGAGGCATTCATCAGTTGTTACTGAGATTACTGCAGACTCTCTGAAATAATCAACTGTTTTTTTGTGGGAGACAACTTCCAGTTTGGGTAGACCTCAGCATCTGGAGAGAGATTGTCCTCTGTATAATAGCAATTTAAGGGTAGCCTGTCCAACAGTGCCCTCAATTATGGAGCAAAATAGGGTGAAAATATAAAATGAAGGCAAAAAAGCAGTTTCTTACTTTTGAAGTAAGTAGATTTGGGAATACATTCATAGACAGCATTTATAAGTGAAAAAAAAAAAAAATCCACAAAGGAAGACACAAATATTCCCAGATTGCCTAGTATTTTATTCCAATTTAAATTTTCTACTTGTTCAAAACCCACACTTTTGGCACCTGTTACAAGTGTTTTCTATCTTGCAGGGAGAAAATTGGAAATACCAAAGCCCAGATAGCATTTAATCTGGCTACTGCCAGTGTGCAAGCTCTCCAAAAGCTAGCTGCAGCTGTAACTATTTGTAGAGGGTTGATTTCAGGTGGCTTTCAGATCTCCATCCAGGTTCTTTCTCTATAACTTTCCTCTACACTAAAAGACACTAAGATGGTCAAGCTCATTGGTTGAGATAAGGCAATTTAATAATGAAAGCAGAAGCCACACGTGGAATTAAAGCAAACAACTAATGTTTTTACAAATATATCAGCAGCAAAATGAGAGCTAAGGAGAATCTCCACCTTTCATTGCTTGTAGACAGAAACATAGTGACCAAGGATGACTGAGATACTTAACGCCTTTGCCTCAGTCTTGAACAGCAAGACCAGATATCCTCAGGGTGCTCAGCCCCTCCCTAAACTGGAAAACAGAGATAGGGAGAAAATGAAATCTCCATAATCCAGAGTCAACCGTTTTGACACCCACAGGCCTATAGGGTCAGATGGCATCCACCCAATGCTGCTGATGGAGTTGATGGAATAATTCACCAAACCACTTTCCATTTTTGCCAGCAGTCTTGGCTAACTTGGCTAACTTGGCTGGATTTGACATTGACTGAAAATTATCACATGTGATGCTCATCTACAAGAAGGGCTGGAAGGAGGATCTGGGGAACTAGAGGCCTGTCAGCCTCACCTCAGTGGCAGGGAAAGCCATGGAGCAGATAATCTGGAATGCCATTACATGGCATTTGCAGGACAAACAGAGGAAGTCAGACCCACATAGCACAGATTTAGGAAAGGCAGGTCTTGCTTGACTAAACTGATCTTCCACTATGGCAGGATGACCCATTTAAGTAGATGGGAGAAAGATTGTGGATGTTGTTTCCTTAGATTTAGTAAAGCCTTTGACACCATTTCCTACAGGATTCTCCTGGAGAAACTGGCTTCCCCTATCTGGGACATGTGCACAGTTTACTGGCTGAAATACTGGCTGGTTAGCCAGGCCCAGAGGGTGATGGTGAATGGAGCTGCATGCAGCTGGCAGCCAGTGGTGCTCCCCAGGCTCAGTCCTGGGGCCAGTCCTGCCCAGCAGCTGTGTCGATGGACTGGATGAAGGGATGGATGCCCCTCAGTGAGTTTGCAGTGACTCCAAGTTGGGCAGGAGTTCTGATCTGCAGGACAGCGGGAAGGATCTACGGAGGGCCCTGGACACACTGGATTGATGGGAGGAGGTTGGTGGTGTGAGGTCAATGAGGCCAAGTGCCAGGTCCTGTGCTTGGGTCACAACAGTCCCTGCAGAATTCCATGGGCTGGGGCAGAGTGGCTGGAAGTCTGCCATTAGAAAATTACCAGCTGGGGATGCTGGTCAACAAAACTTGACTATGAGCCAGCGTGTGCCCAGGTGGCCAAGAAGGCCAAGGGCATCTTGACTTAGATCAGAAAGAATGTGGCAAACAGGGCCAGAGCAGTGGCTGAACGCCTGTTCCTGGCACTTGGTAAGGTCACACCTCTAATCCTGTGGTCAGTTTTAGGACCCTCACTTCAGTAAAGACCTTGAGGTGCTGGAGAGAGTCCAGGGAAGAGCAACAGAGCTGAGAAAGGATCTGAAGAGTAAAAGTCATACGAGGAGTGACTGAGATGCTGAGGGCGTTTAGCCTGGAGAAAAGGAATCTCAGGGAGGACCTTAACCCTCTCCACCTCAGTGAAAGGAGGCTGAAGACAGGTGGGGATCAATCTCTCCTCCTGAGTAAGAAGTAATAGGACAAGAGGAAAGGGCCTCAAGATCCACCAGGGCAATATCAGAAAATATTTCTTCTTTGAAAGGATGATCAGGTGTTGGAGCAGGCTGTCAAAGAAAGGTGCAATTACCATTCCTGGAAGTTTTCAAAAAGTGTTTGGATGTGGCACCTGGGGATATTGTTTAATGGTGAACAAGGCAGCACTGGGTTAATGTTTGGACTCTATGATCTTAAAGGTCTTTTCCAATCCTAAAGATTCTATGATCCTGTGAACTCACTCTTTGACAAAATGATCAATTCTCTGTGTTCAGAAGATTGAGCTGGAGAAAGCAGACACAAATATAAGGCTGAATCTAATTTGTAAACATGCTCAGAACACAGTCAAGTGAGAGGAATAATGCCTCTAATACAAGTACAAGAATTCGAAAACACAAAAAATAATCACAACTGAAATAAATAGTAAAAAAGCACCCTCTATTTTCTGTTAAAAATATAACTTATAATGTAGGTTAAATATTCTGTGTATATTTATATGTATGCTTATTTTAAATCTATTTTGATGTGTACTGTATACATTTGATAAGAATGCCCTAGTGCAGTCAAATATACAGAGTAAGATTAGCTGAATTTATGGGCGATATTACTATTCTGAACATCTCAAATTTCTTATAATTTCTAGATCTTCCTATACTAAGTACAAAGCATTTGGTTGAACAAAAAAATCTGCTCTGATATATACACACAGAGTTCCCATTGATTTCTGCAAGGCTGACTTCAATGGGACAGGAATGTGTGTACTGGAGGGCAAAAGACCGCTATTTATAGTCTATCATTCCCAGGAAAAATGAGCAGACTGGCCGTCCATTATACTCTCATCTGCAGTATCTCTAACACTTTTTGTATCATCTTCTCTCACTTAATCCAATTCACTGCAAGTGAGCTGTAGTAAAAGATAGCTTCTAATGAAACAATTTAGCAACAGAAAAATAGAAAATTATGTACTTATCAGCCAGCTGTGAAACATAAAATTACAAGCTTTTTTCCTTTTTTCTAAATAATGTTTTCTAGTTACCTTCTACAGATCATCTGGAATTTCTCTTTTTAGTACAGAAGAATTAGCAGACTTTAACAAAAAGCAAAGTTTCCTCAACTTTGTAAAAATAGCAAAAAGGAAAAAAGTCAAATAAAGAATTTTCATCTATGTTTCTTCCTTTTTCTTTTTTTAGAAAGCAATGCAGCCACACAGATGGTCGGCTGCTTCATAACACTTTTCTGTTGTGTCTGTTTATTTCAAAAAATACAAAAAACCAATAATATTTTGGCTTTAAAAAAAATTAAAGGAAAGGGAAGATTCATTCTAGGTTCCAAAGTGCAAAATAGGAAGCCTTCCTTTCTCTATGTGTAAAATTGTCCTACTTCATTTTCCAGCCAAGAGGATCTGATGCTTTGCAATTTGAAATCAGAAAGGATTTGTGGGGAAACACCTCTATATCTTCTGTCTCAGTTTTGTGAACAGAGTATGAGTCTGAAATAGGTTTGAGTCACATCAGACATGTAGTCTTTGAGGAAATAGGAAAAAGAAAATTTGTCTTGGGTATAGGCATAAGAACTCAGAGGTTCAGAAAAACATAAACAGCCTTGAAACAAGGCCAAAGCTCAGTTTGACATGTTGAATTTATCCCTTTTCAACCTGACTCAGCTGCTTGTTCTCTTAACCAAAGAACACCTTCCCCATCTTTCCCATAATCACTCTGGTAAAAGTTGTGTTTGTAACTGTAACACCTTACTGAAACAGAAAACCTCTCCATTAGGAATTAGGCCACAGTCTTTGAAAAATGCTATTTGTAAAATGCTGATTATCTATGGGGAGTGGTACCACCAGAAACTCCATATAAAATATTCCTCAGATTTCAAAGATGTATATTTTACCCAGCTGGATAGCCTTATGAAAAAAAATCTGGAGTTTGATGCTAGGACATGCCTTTTAAGAAAAGCAGGGCTGTGTTTGAAAACCTGCCTCCAGCAACTACAGCTGTGTGTGCCTTCTATAATCACATAATAAGAGTTGCTAAGAAAATCATAATCACACCTTTAAAGTCACAAATGGTCACCAGATAGCAGTAAAAGCAGTTGCAGGGGAAACAGAGGGAATGTAAAACACCCTAGGAAAAAAATGCAAGCAAAACAAAAACCAAAATAACAAGTAAAGAAGTAGCACTACTAAAAAATGTGAATGAAAATTGCAGAAAGGGGATTCTCTCTAAAATACTGCAATCGTAGAGAAAGTGTTCATTTCAACCCTGATTCCTCCATGAATCTCTTGGCACAAGTAAAATTGTGGATATTTAAGGACTGACTCTTCTGCCAACTTCTCACCAAGGTGAAAAAAATCACTTGTTTACAGGCAGCTCAAGAACTAAATGCTTTTTTTCAAGAACTTGTTTTCTTGGAAATAAATTGTCAATATCAAGTATTCCAGCTGTCACTGATGCTACACCAATGGTTTAAATGATCTTTACAACAGCTAACCTCCACCAGAAGTATCCTCATTTAATCAGTTTTAGGATTCCTAACAAGTGTATTTTCATGGCAAATGTTTTCTAGCACCTCATTAAACAGAACACTCTGTAAAAATAATTTTAAATCAAAAAACTTTTGTCTAAAGATTCACCTAATAAAATAAATGCATATATGTATATATATTACTGAAAATATTATATTCCAAGATCATATCCTGATTGAAAAAAGAAGAAAGATATAAAAAAATTTCTGTCCAGTGACAGAACTAACATTTTAGGCTCACTAATGTTTACACCAGCAGAGCAAATCTTTGGTAGCAGTCTGGAAAAATAAAACTTCCTGTAAATTAAATTAAAAGGACAAACTGAAAAATGTGTGCCTTCACATTTTCACGAAGGTCCCTTTCATCTTTTGTTTTAAATGTAAACGAAGTGCTCTATATAAATTACCTATATGCACACAACAAGTGTGCTTTGTTTTGATTGACTGTGTTTCCAAGGCTGCACTTCCAAACGAGGGAAATCGAACATGCAAAAAATGAAGCAAACAAGCCACACACATGATTCTTCCTACCACACTGTTCAGGATGATGGAGGACATGCAAAGAGTGTCAAGAGCTAGATTTGTTTGGTCTCCAAAAATAAAGAAAAGGCAGCAAAGAGAATTGATGGCTGTCCACAGATGCCTAATGAAGAGGAGAGAAGGATAACAATGCTGAGAGATTTGTTAGGAAATGCTGGATAAATTCTTAAAAAGACTTTTTCATCATGAGTGGGTTCAAGCAGTGAAACAGATTGTTCAGAGAGGGTGTGAAATCACCTTCCTCACAGACCGTAAAAATTTATCCGGGCCTAGACATGAGCAAAGAATATTAACTCAAGGTATATTAAGTGGGGTTTGGACTGAATACTCCCCTTGAGCTCCCTTGGAAACTAAAATATTCTTTGGTTTATGTTTACATTCACTGTTCTCAGGCCTGAATAAAAGCTCCATTCCTAGTCCTCCCTAGGGAATCCCACTACTGACTACCAGCATAAAACAGGAATTAACTTAGTCTCACATATGTAGGATCTGGTTACAGCTTCTCAAGTCTTTTCTCTCTAAGAATGACACCTCCCAAGTTGATAACTATCATCCCATCCCCAAATTATTATAAGCCAACAATAGTTTATAATTAAATTAGCAAAAAAAAAAAAAAATTAAAAGAGGAAAAATCAGTGCTTATTCTTAGTGGAATTTCCAAACTGTAAAACAGAGAAATATTAAGAAATCAGGCTGTGATTGTGTGATATTCAGTGAAATGGAAGAATCTGAGGAAAAAACCCTCCCTTGTTTTCATAATGTGGGAGTATGAAAAGGATATTTCCTCGAGGACAATGCACCTAAGTCAAACTAAGAGATAGATTCTTTGCCCAGGCTCTTCATAGCTGTTTGAAGCAGCTCTTTCCAAGCCTCTTAAGTGAATCTTGGTGGGGAGTGGGGGGGGTAGGGGGGGAGGTGGAAATCAACCATAAGATTTACTGTGTTCTGTTTTCATTTTGCAGAATGAACAGTGTTACCAGGTCACAACATCAACCCTAAAAGCAGGAATGAGCAATAAATGTTCTATTAAATTCTGTCAAAAAATAGAGGAGTGGACGGGCATTATGCTCTATGGTTTTGGCTGGAATTATTTACTGAGTTCTCATGTTCTTGATTGTTATCCTCTGATTCCTTCTGCAGAGAAAACCAAACCCCACCAAAATCCACTCTCATGTATAGGCATGAATGTATATAGCATTGTGGTACATAAAGCTTGTCCTAAGTTTTGTATGTTTACAAACCTAGACCAACAATCTTTGGTTTTGTGGGTTTTATTGCTGAAACGTGTTTTCCTCTCATTAGAAAATCAAATTGTAAAGTTTTTTCCAAAATTACAAAGTACAGTTTTTAATCCAATTTGTGTTGAAACATAAGCAAGTCATCGATGTACACTTCATGCACCAGAGGAAAACAGCATCTCTTTTAAGAGAAGGTCTTCCTGTAGCCAAGCTTAAACCATTGTAAGCTGCTAGGAGATTTAATAGACATTTCTTAAAAGTTCATTTACTTGCATAAGGAGACCTAAAGAAAAGCCTTTAAGAGATTCTTCCATGTTTGTCCGCTATCTCCTATACAGAAAGCAAAAATGATTTGCTAATGTTTCCCAATGGGAAACTCTTATACAGTCAAAGACCTACAGTCACATATCTTTTTCCTCCTTTTTCTTTTTTTTTTCTTCTTTTTCTTTTTCTTTTTCTTTTTCTTTTTCTTTTTCTTTTTCTTTTTCTTTTCCTTTTTCTTTTTTTCTTTTTTCATTGAGGGGTAAGAACAGCATTGCAATTTGGGTTTTCTCAGTAGCACTGAGCTCAACAGTGAGAACAGCAGGAGGAAGCACAGTGGAATCAAATTCTATTTCAGTTTTTCTCCGTGTTTTAGAAATCTGTGTGGGGTTTTACATGTTGGTTGTGGCCAATTTTCTCTTTCTCTGATTTTCTCTTAGGCTCCTTAGTTGTCTTCCTGCCTAGTCACTGAGCTTTGGTGTAGATCTAAAATCAAAAGTTCTTTTTCCTTCTGTTCTTGCCCTTAACTACTTTCAAATCAGATCAAAATATATACTGTCACAGTAAAAAAAAAAAAATAGGAAAAGGTACAAAAGGACACAGGGAGAGAGACAAAAAAAAAGTGAAAGAACTTCTTTCCTTTAAATTGTTTCAGAAAGAAAAAAGCTCCAGAAAATATTATTTGGGGTTCTTATCTTTATGAGAGTCTCTTACAGTAAGTGCTTTTTAATACTAAGAAAGCATAACACAGTGTTTCTCTAGGATCTCTGGTCTCTGTTAGCTGCATGGTTTTGGCTACGTTTTTCTGATTTTTCTATTCACGAACAGAAAATAATTTTGCTTGGGGGTTGACCTGTCACCTTTGATTACATGCAGCAGTTGTACAATATAAACCATAGCATGCAGAGTACAGGTAGTTATCAGTCCTCACTGAGAGGGGGGAGAGGAGGAAGATGAGGATGAGAAAAAGGAGTTTATTTGGGTTTTAGGATGTTTTTTGCAGGTGGGTGGATTTTTTGGGAGGGAAGGTATTGATTGTTTCTTACTATTTAAACAGAAAGTAGCTGGATTATTAAAATTGCACTGTAATGTAAAATTACATTTCTGCAGAAAGATAAATATAAAACAAAGAACACTGCTAGAAAGATCTCTGGCTCTTAAGCACAATGTGAATATTCAAAGATGAACAAATGTAGAAAAACTGAGAGAGACCTCACAGAATCTCCACAGAGGAGTCTGGTTTGTGAAAATCTTATGGTGAGAGAAAGAGAGTAAATAAGGCTGATGCAATTCATTGCTTCAAACTATAAAATTAAAAAGACCAAGCCATAGTTTACAATTAAAATATCTAGCTCTCACAATGGTCAGCTCCCTCCACCATAAATACCTCTTTTCTGCATTCACAGCCCTCCATTTTTTTAGTACAATAGACTCAAACTTTCGATGTCAAGAAAAATATCCTCCTGCTGAGATATTCTTACTCTTAACGTTCTGTGTTATGTCACTAGTTTAGTTAATTGACTTTACTGTTAATGCAAGTCTGGAATTATTATTTTAATTACTGTTATCACTATAACTATTATAATTTTAGCAAGCCTTCTGCATATACACCTTTTTTTGTGAAAAATAATCCAATAGTCAAACACTAATGGCCACACTTAAGGATCAAGCAAAAATTACCTTTTCTGTTATTGCATGATAAGGCTTCCATTTCCTCTTTAGTTACAATGGTAGTTGGAAATATCTCTGTTAACATCCATACTAAGTGTTCACAAAAAAAACTTTAAAACCCTAATTTTCACATAGGATGCTATAATGTTTCTTTGGAAAAATAAGTTGTTTTAATTACAAGTTTTGCATTTTTTGTAATTTCTACTCTTTTCCTTTTCTTCCCAATAAAAATGCAGTAGAAAGGCACAATGCTTTATTATTTTCCTTTAACCAACTGTAATTTCAGAAAAGAAATCCTAAGTTAAACATAATAAAAAATAAAACTGCAAGTGTTGGATTTTGGTTATATTTTTGCTTCCCCCACAGATGTACTTTTTTTGTGAAGAAAAACAGAGTGATGGACACAGGAGGAGAACAGGCAAAAAAAAGTTGTGAGAAATAATGAAAAGAATTTTAAAATGCGAAAACCAGTTCCATTTGAAGAGACCACTAATAAATCTAGACCTAGTCTTGAAGAGTTTTACTGAAAATACGTTTTCTAATTTTGCAGAAAGTTTTTTTTCCTAAAAAAAAAGCTGCACATTTCTTGTTGATTCTAGAAATGTTGTGGCCATCCCAAACCTCCACAATTGCAGACTGTTTAAATGAAAGCAGAAGCAACTAGAACAGAAATAGTCAGAAAATATATTTATGAGTTCTAGCAAGATGTAGTTCTAGCAATGGTATAGAAATACCAATAGTATATATGACTAATTTTATACATATTTGATACCAAAATTTGTTCATTATTTGCTTTTTTCCCCTGATATATCTAACAGGTGAACCTACTATGGCTGAACCATCTTAAGTTTCACTTTATTTCTCTTCATCATGGTATATATTTTAATTTTTAAAAGACTAGTAGGTTTGAGTAAAGTGATAGTCAAAAGTCAAAAACACACTTGGAAGCCATGACTGTAGATATTCAATAGGCTAAAGAGGTGCATTCGGGGCAGACTGGCAACTTATACTCTTCAAAAATTAGATTATTTTCAAACTTTATATATTAGAAAAAAAAAGAAGTGAAAAATCTTCTGTAGTAAATAGTGGTTCAATGACATTATAAACATTAAGGCTGGTTGCACCATCATACTCAGGAAAACAGACTTAACAAAAGGTTGGTACCCTTAAAATCAAATGTGCGCTAGGGACAACTGAAGGTAAAGGATTGTTTTACATGTTGTTCTAGCAGGGAAAGAAAAAGAAGAAAACAGTGACAGAAACAGCATATGAGGAAAGTGAAGAACAATCTTTTTTTTAGTTTTCTCTTTAGTATTGTCTCAGCTACAAAATAATGTAAAATTTCAGCTGAAAAAACAGCATCCTGGAAGCAACCATACAAATAGCAGCAATTTCTAAATGCTCCTTTTGTCATGATTTGTTGTCTGGAGGTCAAAAGTGCCATTCTAGCATAGGCTTCATTAAAAGTTATTTACATAACAGCAGGAGACTCTTCTCCTAGGTTATGACAGGCTCCTACCATGAACAAACCACTAACCCACAAAATGGTCCTCAGAATGAAACAGTACAAATCAAATAATTGCTATAATAGCATAGCAAAAGACAGATAAATGCAGAAATCAGGGGAAAAGTATGGTAAGAGAGGACTTCCATCTAGTATTTAGGAAGGCTATGGATTGCATTAGCTGCAACTCTTAATGATTATTTTTGTAAACCTAAGAGTCATACAGACTGTATCATACAGATTTTGACAATTCCCATAATATAAAATGGCTCAAACTACTATTACAATCAACAGCTATTACAATCAACTGCAGGACATGGTAGGAAGATGGTGAAATGTATTTTCTGCCAAGTTGTCATTCACTGAGGCTGACCTCAGACCATTTTATTCCCTTGCTGATTAGACCATCTCTTGCTGCAGCCAGAATTCCAATTTAATACACAAGAATAGAACAGTAATTCTTTTTTATGGGGATTTTTTCATTGTGTTGTCACTTTATGCGAAATTCTGACATTTTACGTATGTCAAGAATGCAGATAAAATGTGTTCAGGGTGTTACAATAGATTTTTGGGTGCTGACTAACTACCACTGTCTTTGTTTATTTTATGTCAATGTAATTACAAGCTGGAAAAAGAAAGGACAGCCTTGGCTCTAAAGAGATGGGAACAGGGACTTTCTTTCATAGGCACCTGAAAGAAACTGCAAATTGTCCCACATCCCCCACTGCCCCTTATTGTCACATTGCAACCTGGTGCTCCCCAGTTTGCAAATATTTTTGCACAATGCAGTTGTGATAGGCTTACCTGTTATAGCCTGTTGCATTTTGGTACTAACAGCTTCTGCCCACTCTGGTATTTTCTTTGCTTACAAGTACTGGTGTCACCTTTACCCCTGTGAAAGCAGCAGTCCAGACACAAATCAGGACAGCACAATACAGTGTTTCCCTAAGCATCCTTCAGAAGAGTAATAACCAGATGAGCTAAAACCCACAACAGACTAGAATGTGGAGTCTAGTGCTTTTTCAGTAGCAGCAGAGTTACACAAATGCAATTCTGTTGGTGTCAGTGAGCTCAGAAGAAGTGGGAACAGAACTGTGAATTTCAGCTTTAAAAACAGAGTTGGCTGCTTCACCTCTACAGACATTACATTGGAGACTGGAGACTTCTCTTGTGTTTATTCATTGCAAATTAATTGCCATTCTGACTTTGCTGGATTAGAAAAAGCAGTTGGCTTGAAAGAGAGAATAATAATTTAAGATGATGAGAAAAGTCTGAGATCAGTGATTACTTTTTTCCATTTTCTTTCCAATCAATTGTCAGTCATTAAATATTCTGCAATTTTCAGGAGCATGTGCTTGTTTGCCAATATGTTGTACACAATGTCTGAATATGTATCAGAAGTATGCTGACTTACTTATATACAAAATTAGAAAAAAAGAGACAGATTAAGCCAGAAAAGACTTTAACATCTCTTTAGGGGGTAGGGAGATGGAGGAGTTTTTCATATCCAGAACACAGCCAGACATACATTTCTTACAATGCCAGTAGGAATGTTAGATATGTATTTTCTACGAGTTTTATTGGCATCCATTTGTCTTAAGCTTTCCTTCAAGAATGCAGGAAAATTGAAAAATTACAAAGATCCCTTCCAGCAGTTTTTATCTCCATTAGGTCATTTTTTCATTATTGTTCATCTGAAAAGAAAAATCAAATTTCATGAGATACATTTCATAAGCAATGATATTCACTATCACAGTTTTGTTCATTTGCTGTTTCTCTTTCTAAAAGACCACAGAACTAAGATTTTTGGCTAGAGGGACAAAATTAAATGAAAATTAATTTGAACCATTGTCCCTGTTCAATGGACCTGCTGAATAAGTTATGGAAGTAGTCATATTTCTTCAGTGCCAAAACACACAGCTTCATTAAAAAATTAGACAGCTTTTGTCTCTGAAATGTATGTGTGCAACACAAATTAGGCTTTTAACTCTTCTGCAGCTTCTAGAGGATGACATCCTGGAAGCAGTGGGAATTCCAGAATAAAGGTGGGGAACTCTATGAGTGCAAAGAGGATTTAAGGTAAATTTCCTGTGAGTCTAGAAGAAGTGTGAAAACACTGCCCCTGCTTTGGAAATGGCTTCAAATTACTTAAGGATGTCCTCCAAAACTTTCAGTGGAATTAGAAACCAGTTTGAAAAGGTAAGTGCAATGAGAAAGTAAAAGACATATGAATAGCCACTCTGGTCTCTCAGCTACTGTACCACCTGTGTCATTGGCTTTGGCATCAGTTCTTAGCAGTGTTACAGAGTGTGTTGTGTTGCTCTTCTATATTTTCTGGATTTGAGTGTGTTTTCATGCTTTTATGAATATTTCCAGTAAAAGAAAAGCAACTATGCTTTCTATATCCCAAACCATGTGCTAAATAGCTTCATTATTAAAACTGTGAGATGTTTTAAAGCACAGACTTTGGAGACTAATGGGAGCCAAAGAGCTGGCAAGGCATCTGCTGGGGAACTCTAAGGACGTTCTTGTGTTGAAAGATTGACAGTGATTTTGGGGATGCAATCTGTAATGTAACATCAGTGGATAACTACTGTGTGTGAGTATGTGCTTAGATTTATTTTTTAACTTGATACTCTGTAGCTGCACTGATCTTTTGCTTGTTTCTTGGATCTGCCTATTTAAATGTACAAATACAACAAACCACACTGTAAAAATATATTCTTGTAAAGTACTCACTAATAGAATATGGTAATTTTAGTTCTGGTGAAGAATGCTAATACTTGTAAAAAATACATATTAAAGAAAAAGATACTTTAAATTTTGGTTAAAACATCATAATGTCCATGTATACCAGCAGATGAGTCCACACTAAACACCACAGCTTTACAGCTGTCTGCTCATGCTAATTTCTTTTTTTTTTTTTTTCTTTTCGTTATGAGGCATTCTTTTGTGGCCCATAATGTGATTGTATTCCATATCTATCTACGTCCAAAAGTTCTTGCTGTGTCTGTAAGACCCTACAGGCAGACACCTTGTGTGTGTGTCTGGGGGTGCTACCCTGGGGAGAGACATGATACAATTTTAAAATTGTCTCTCATGGGGATCTTCTTTGCCCCATGGTATTTTCTTCGTGTGCTGTTTGATTTCAACTCAGGCAAATGGTTTTTTCTTCTCTTTTCAGTTTTTGGGGTTTTTTCCTCATCTCAGAGGGGTTGCAGCAGGAGTTTTGGGCTGCCCTGGGGAGGATTCCGCAGGTGCCTGTCCGCAGCCGAGGCTCTGCCCGCAGTGGCGCAGTGGCAGCGCTCCGGCCGGGGACAGAGAGCACCGAGTGTCCCAGGATAGAGGGGACAGAGAGCACCGAGTGTTCCGGGACAGCGGGGACAGAGAGCACCGAGTGCCCTGGGACAGCGGGGACAGAGAGCACCGAGTGCCCTGGGACAGCGGGGACAGGGAATACCGAGTGCCCTGGGACAGCGGGGACAGAGAGCACCGAGTGTCCCAGGACAGCAGGGACAGGGAACACCGAGTGCCCCTCGCCCTGCTGGGCCTCTGGGGGAGGGTGCCGGCCCTGGGGGGCCATCAGGTCTCCATGTGCTGCTGCACCTGCCCTGAGAGCTCTGCCTTCTGGCACGGATCTGTTGCTGCCATCTCGTCCCTCAGTCCTACAAGCCCGAGGCCGTCCCTGCTGGGCATGGTATCAGGAAGGGCATTTCCAGCATTTCGGGTCTCTTTGGTCGTGTGGCAGATCATGAATTTGTTATTTTCCTTTTTTCCCTTGCCTGTTGGTATTCTTTTATTAAACTGCTACTTTTTTAACTTGTATCTAGTCATATCTCATTCATCATGGATGAGAAGAGATTGCTTGGAATCAAGGAGGAAGTTACTAATTTCAGACTGCCCACCTCTTTAAACTGTCTCAGTCCAAGACAGGCATTAAAAAATTTCCAGGGTCAAAAATGCTTTTCACCTACTTGAAGATTAATTAGGTCTAACCAAAAGGGAAGTGTGTGACAACAGGCTGTTTGAGACTATAACAGTTGTCTAGGTTTGTAATTTAGGGCTGCCTTTTGAACCTCAATTATTCCCATATTTCTGTTTGGTTCTCCAGATTAAAAGCATTTTTCTGACCTGTATCTCACAAGTTTTTTATCAAAGGTCAGGCTTATCAGTGGGTCAGGCACATGTAACTTTTAGGAGTTATCACTTCCATACTCCCTACAACATCCTCAAAAGGCTATTGGAACTGATGCTGGATGCAGCTGCCCTTCTGTTAAACTGTGGCAGCTGTAAGTAGATCACACCACCTGCATCTCATTTTTTTCCACCAGCAATCCTAAGCATTGATTGTGAGTGCCATGTTTATGCAACTGGGATTCCTACTGTAGGTTGTTGGTGCCATGAAGAAGAGTCACCTATTCCACTACTCCAAGGACCAGAAAATTAACAAGGGACAGAGCAGACCTTCAGCCATGTTCAAACTTTCTTTGTTTCTTTGTACACGAAACACAGTCCAACACCTCTTTTGAACTGGATAAACCAATTAATTATAATCATAGCAGCCTAAAAATTTAGTCAGTAGTCAAAGTGAGAGTAGACAGTTTAAACAAATCAAGAATATTTGTAATGCATTGCGCATTTGCAATTCTTTTCCAAGTAAACACCTTTGTGTGGCAGCAAACAACGCTATTTCAGAATCAATTTTTAAATTTCTTAATGAATTACTCTTAATTCAATGGGAAAAAAAATACAAAGAAAGCCCAAACTAACAAACAAAAAACCCACAAAATTCCAAAAAGCCGAACAACACCCATCTTCGCCCCAACATTTGGATGGGGTTGGTTAAAATAAAGGTTACCTTAAAGGTTACTGAGTCATTGCTGGAACTTTTAAACTGCAGTGGTTTGTTTTGTTTGCATTTCCAGATATCTAAAGAAAATATGAAAATTGGGCACTCCAGACTTTAATCATTTTGCAGACTATACAAAAAGGCTGCAAACACAGAGAGCTTGTTTCATGACCTTTTTTACCATAAACATACAAATTAAAATTGTTTTGTTGTATCATTGTTAGGGACAGCACCGAGTTCATAACTCAAGGAAAGCAGACCCCTATTATGAAGAACAGATTGAGTGCAATGGTGGAAACTGAAGTAAAAAAATTACTTTTCATACCATGATTCACATATTTTTCCTGGTAGACATTTCTGTGGTAGTTTCTGTACAATCCCTTTGGCCTGTGTACATGTTTTGTAATGTAGCTCTTAACTTTAAGACGTAGACCCCCCAATGGCAGCAGCTATCCTAAACATGAGGGGAGGGGAGGAAATAGGAGGGAAGAAGGGGACAGGGGAAACAACTGGCACAGAGAGGGCAAAACCGTGTTGAGGTCAGCAGCAACTGGGACTAGATTACTAGAAAGGGTAAAACTGCTGCTGTTTTTCCCCTGGCTCAGAGACTGAAGTGAATTTGCCTTGGCTGAACAGGGAATGATGCTTAAGAAACCAGTGCACGTCGTTATTAACTTAATTCTTCAGGGATTAATTTTACTTTGAGTTCTAGAGTATCTCATGGCAAAATTCCTGTAGCTTTGCTTCTGGATTTCCTCTAAATACCTATAATCCTCTCACTGTGGTTCTTACATTGATGATCCACTTGCATTGCTGCCTGGACCAGGCATTTGCCATGTGATGTCTGGACTAGTTATCATGATGTCTGGACAAGTTATCAGGGCTTCTGCACAAACCAGCTGTGAATCGTGGCGCACATACAAATATACAAATGTTGATGTAAGGGTATTTATACCACAGCAGTCACCTTAGGATCTGCACAAAGTCACAGAAGCACAAGTGAGAACAGGAGTGAGAACATGGGCTCAAAGGACAGGTGCACATGGGAGTGTGTGACACCCTATAGGTGTAGGTCTTTTGTATCTGCACGGTATTCACTTCATTCAGGTAGGAGTGTAGATGCTTCTACTACTCATTTGTATGTGTAACAATTTCTGTATAAAAATTGTTAATAACCAATAAAACATTTTCACTAACAGTAAACTGAGCCAAAAATTCATGCATCTTTCCCAATTCTTCAACATTCATAAATGTACAGCTATGGGTGCTTGTCAACAGTCAGCCATTAACATTCTTCTAAAACTGACACCTTGTTATACTAAATATTTGTTTACATTTATCAGCTACAAATTAATAGTAATATCAGATCCCTAGCTTCAGTACTTCATTCATAGAGCGTGAAAGAAGCATTGCAACAAGAAAAATTCATGACTCTCTCCACTGTCATTATCCATCTTTTCTGTCTCTTTCTCCCTAAATGTACATTTTACAAATACATTCTAGAGAAGCATCTAAATGCAAATACATGTGCCTGCAAACATACTTGTCTTAATCATTGCAGAAGAAAATGACACAAAAAAGTCTTGTATATGCTTACATGCATGCCTTATTTTTATTGATAAGGAAACTGGATTGGGTTTTTAATTTCATATTTTTTTTGTATTTCTTTGTTTCATAATTTTCCTAATTAAACTGGCAATTCTAGCAAAATTTTACAGACTCATAATGTCAATACAATTCTAAATATTACCATGGCACAGGTAGCTGAAAAACAAAACAACTTTAAAAAGCAATAGAAATAAAAGCAATGGGTAACTTTTCAGATGCATTTCCCACAAAACAGGACACAGAACATTTATAGATGTAACTGAAAATAAAACCTCATAATCCATTTTGATTCAGTTCTACAAGCATTCCCTGATACATTGCCAAGTGGCACTGAATTCAATAATCTAGACAGATTAGTACAGGACTCCTGTTTTCAGGGATCCATCTGGTATTGTGGCAGTTGCAGCTCATCAGATTACTGCTATGTCCCAGCTACGTAAAATGCATCAATGCTGCAAGAGAAACCTGCCCTGTACCACTTCAGTCACAATGTCAGGCCAATTGCTTGAAAAATATGTATTAACTTTTTTTCAATAATCATTATTTATAATTAATTCATGAACAGTCATATCATGTTTAAATTTTACACTACCTTCTTGTATCATGTCTAATGAAGAAGGACTGATAAATTCAGAGACTGCAAAAAGACCTACATAATACTGTAAGGAAAGCCATAATATGAAGGTTTTATTCTTAAAAAGTAAAAATCCAAAACATCACTTACATCACCAACAAATACCCAGCTGGGAAGGGGAGGAGGAGGGGGCAGGCAGGTGTGGGTGTGTATTTGGGCGTGTGTGCTCTTCCTGCTGCAAGCACCAACAGCTACATCTAGTGGTGTTAGGCAGTATGAACAATTTACCCACAGCCAAACCCTGTCTTAGGGAAGCATTTTGTATTCTCCATTAAGGAGAAAAGTTAAATTCTTCTCCAGTGTAGAGCTTTGTAGCAGCACTGATGCTTCACTGAAAGTACTTTTTCCCCCAGTTAATTTTGTGCTAATAAATCTATGGAGACTGGAAGTTCTTCGTAAGTTTTCAGTTGTATATTTGTAAAAGTTCCATATTCTGTATTTGTGTATTTTCCTTAATAGTTGGCTAAATATGCATATAGATAAAAATATAAATTCCAAATCCTAAGATTTCAATTTTGTGGAGTGGAAGTAAACAAATTCAGGTGACTTCCTACAGGTTCATACCAGAGCATCATAAAAATACTTAACTATCACATTGTTTCTAGACCTGGTAGATGAACCATAGATTAAAAAAAAACCTTCAAGTTTCCATAATACCAAGTGTCCTGTTTTTCAGATATTCTATAAGCACTTGCCTCAATCAATTAGAGGCAAACTTCCTATATATCAAACAATTCCACATAATGGTAATTTCATAATATGAAAAAAAAAAGTCCACACACAAACCTCCAGTATTTTTTGAAAAAGTGTTAGCAGAAATAATTAGCAATATATGGTATTTATTTATATCCAGTCATTATTTGACATAGGTATTTATTTATATCCAATTATTATTTGAAATAAGCAAGTATTTGGAAGTAATATTACCAATTCAGAAATTAAAAGCATTCAATTTGTCAATAAACTCATTTAACTGAAATGTTCAGTGCAAAGAAAAATATGTTTAAAAACTCCTAATCATCCCCATAATTAAACATACATGACTCCACAAAGAGTGAAGAGTTTCACTGTAAAATGGCAGAAATAGCAGAAGAACGTTTACAACTCAGCTGGACTTCTTGAAGCCTGCCATAACCTCCCAAGAAACTTCTAAGATCTTTGTTAGCTGTTTAGCAGCCAAGTTCTAGCATAGCTTAGAATATGGCAAGAGATGGTTGTGGAAAAGAAGAAAGTGTTGAAATTTAAAATGGATAAAACTGAGCAATAAGAAATTAAAAATTTTTCTTCATTCATTACATTCATCAATGATCTTGAAAAATCATCTGCCATTTTTTGTAATGACCTACAACCACTTTATGTGGATAAGAGGGAAGGACTTAACAGAGTTTGAAAGAGGCAGAATAAGTTTAACTGCCAAGGTAAGTTATCACTGCCAGTCACAAGTGCATGTTATGTAGTACTTACTACCTGCAACTGCTCAGAAAACTGCTGTTGGTATCACAGTGATCAATTTAATGTAAAATTCAGCACAGCATAATCAAGGAATATCAAAGATCTAATTTCCACCATTCTTTACTCAGACAATGCTAGAAATATTATGATTCACTTGTTTGTGAAGAATAGCATAGAAAACAATAATAAATATAGTAATGGGCACCTTGCCACCACTTTTGCAAATCTCAACTCCTACGAGCAGTGCATTTATCTTTTCTATATTTGGCCCCACTGAATGAAGGAGGCACTTGAATAGGTTGGAAAACAAGACATTAAAACTAAAGCCCAGATTTTAAAATAACCTTTTGTCTACATTTTTCCAATAATCTGAAGCAAAATGGGCATACAATAAAAGCACATAGCAATTGATAGAATTGGGCACAAGCCACCTCTGGAATGGAGATGGAAAACCAGCCTAATTTCCTGGAACAAATTTATGTGATTTTGTCTTTATACTAGATAAACACACAGGACTACTTAGCTGTATCACCTTGCCATAGCACCTTCTGTAGTGGTGTCTCTCAGAAGTTCCCCTTTCTATGTCCAAGTCTGCTGAATAAGAGAGACATACCACAGGATGGATGAGTCTTTCAAGTACAGGGTATGTTGTAAACACCCATGCACATTTGCTACCGTTTTTAAGAGGCCTGGTGATGTGTTGGGTTTGGAGGTTTTTTTCATATTCTACAGCTGTCTGTGTCAGCGATTTGAGAAACTTCTCTTTGCTGCTCCCCTTGAGAATACATCAGATAGTTCTTTTTTTCTACTTGTTCTTTTTGAAACCAGTGGGAAAAAATGGACACTGGAGCAGGGGGGAAATAGAAAACACCTATTTTCCATGATATGCTGAACTACTTTAGCTCTCTTTATTATGGCAGTTCAGAAACAGTGTCAGTAAATGAGCCTCCGCTGTTTGAGGCTGAATTTCTGTTGAAATACTATCCCTTGTCCTTGCTCTCGACAGTCACAAGGTGGCACCAGATGTCAAATTTTTTGGAAACGCCATTGGAAACTCGTAATACTTTTTCTCCTGTAAATCCATTATTTGCTTTTTGAGGGCAAAGCCAAAAGGGTCAGATAAGCATTCACAGTGAAAGAGAACCTGAAGAATCTGTCCAAGCACGCAGCAGACGGCTAATCATAAAATAATACAAATTAAATGTGACAAATGTAGCATTTCCAGAGTATTTTATTAAACAGTTTTATTAAACAGTTGTGAAAGAATTAGTACTATTTGAAGGAATCGTTTTCCAATCTATTTCTAAATTATTTCAAAGTTAATAGCCCTTAAGAAAGCTTTTCCTGGTGAATACGCAGGGTGGCTCTTTAATTTACATGTTTGTGTCAAAGCTGTGCCCTCACAGTAGTTTTCTGTTGATAGACTACAAGTGTACAATGATTAAAAAAATCGTATTTCAATCTTCTTGAAGCCTTTCTTGTGGCCCTTTTGTCTCTCCCACTCCCACCAATTTGCAAGGAAACCCTTCTCATGAATGTCACTATGGCCTTTACTGTAAGGTATTTATTGACATCGCCCTGACACTTCCTCTTGATTTCACCACTCACCTCCCTCCATCACCTTTAAATGGCTGGATGGCCATTCTCATCGAGTGGATCACCATTCTTCATGCATTTGAATGCAATTCAAATAATAATACATGACTTTCCAATAAAATAATATCTTACTGTCTTTGAAACATAATAGGCTACATTCCTTCTTTTCCATGTTCACACCTGATCAAAGGCTTCTTTATTTTTGTAGCTTGTTATGAAATACCAGCCCTGTCTCAGAAGAGGGATTATAAAATTCAAAAATCGTGTTTCACTAAAATAGAGGTGAAAATTCCAGCACTGTGCCTCAGCAAACCTTCCTCTGGACAGCCTGAATAAGCACTAAGAAGTTCTTTACAACACTGTCACAGTTGACTTTTTGATTTTGAGATAACTTTAGAAAAATGTCTTTTTTATTTTGCCTTTCTTATTTTTCCTTATGCTGCTGCTTAATATCTAATATTGGTTGGGAAAACAGCAGGAGAAAAATTGTAAATATATTTCCTTGGTACAAATCTGTGGACTGTTCCCATGCTTGAACCTCAGCACAGAGAGAAGTATGCTTCTGAATGGAGTCCTTAGGGACTTATTAAAACTCACTTGCAGTGATTTTATGTGACATTGTCTTCTTTGATGCAAAAAGATAGGGACAAAAAAATCAAAACAACCATTGATTACTAGTCTTCTATGGTAATCCATTTTATCTTAATGATAATCTGACTAGAGCTAGCATATGTAGACTCTTACTTACATTTCATTGCTGATGCTGTTATTAATTTTCATTGAAAATGAAGATTATTTGTGCTTCCATTTAATTCTCTGTCTCTCCCCTTTACTGTGCAGCATAACTCTTTAAGACAAGGACTGTCCTTCTTAATGCCAGGAAATTACCTTTCCATTTATGTCAGCATACCTAAAAACCTTTTTTGTTTTATTTTGGTTTTTGTTTAGAAACATCTCTCACTTCTACTCAGACCATCACGGGGCCTTCTGGCAGTGAAACAGATGCTGCTCTGTTTCACAAGCTTTAACCTCAGTCCTATTTTTTGCAGTATGAATGTTTCCAGACTACAATAAAGGGCTGCAAGTTTCCATGGCAATAAATAGATCACAACATTTAAAACAATTGTGAAACAGTCATATGAAAGAGCCATATGAATGAAATTTTCAAAAAAACTTCTGTTTTTCTAAATGTTTAAGTAGCTCCCTAACTGTACAGAAACTTATGCCTCTCAGACAAAAATGAACATCCTGGGGGATTGAGCTGGCTTGCAGTGAAGCTGTGTCTTCTCCTTGATACACCACTATGCAAACCAATCTGTCCTCTTCTTCTTCATTTTTGAAGTAGACAAAACAGAATACAATCGAAATGCAACTAACTCTGACTAAGATGCATACATACAATACTTTAAAAATAGTGAAATGCCTTAAAATTAGGAGAAGTGCTTTGAATACAGCAATGCACAAACATTTCCTCTGTTGCATGGTCTGGCAATGCCCCTGTAATCAGATAACAACTGTTTTCATACTACTAACATGTTTAACTTTATCTCCTCCTTTACTCTAAATTAAAATTCTATTAAAATTCCAAATTAAAATGCTCCCTCATTCCTATTTTGAAGTTGAATAGTTAGGCTGGGCTCTCACAGAGGACACATTTCTGCTGAAACCCTGTTGCAGTCTGCCAAAAAGAAATCTTATGCAGATCAGAGCTATACTTGATATTATTACATTGTTTTTTGATTAAACTGTTTACTGATTTTTTTCCCCTCACACACACTGCATTCACACAACTTGAAGTTAAATGCAGAATAGCAACAAAGGACATACAAAGTTAAACATGGATGAATTTTATTTTTAAAAGTTTATTTGCTTCGCATAGATTAAAACTTTACCATTTTCATGATTAATCATGTGGATAGAAACTTGGGGGCATTCTTTCACTTAGGATAAATAACGGCAACCAGAAATAATGATGCTGTTCAGAGCAAGGATATTGAAAAAAAACATTCTGGATTACAGGTTTTCAACACAGTATGTATATACTAAGTGCCATTCCACAGAAACCTCTGTGTGTAAAGCCTGTGTTTTACATAGACATGCAAATATAAAGATTTTCAGCAACTGGGCTTGAGTGCATTTCAGGAACATGAAACTTAGTTATCACTTCCACATAAAGCCACCAGGATGGTTTCATAATCCCCTTTGAGTTCATCCTGTAAATTTAAGCATGAAAACCCGACAATTGTTAGAATAATGGTCTCAAGTAAAATAAATTTCAATTAATATTCAATATATATCAATCAAATATCAGTGCTCCATCTATATAAATTAATCCCTTGATTAAACACAAGTTAGCCACAGACTGAGATGGAACCAAGCACCATCACTGAAGTTATTTGTATGATCTAGAAATAAATGCATGCATATCCAGAGTGGAGCACAGGTAGACAAGGGAAGTAAAAATGTTGAGAGGTTTAGTGGCAAAAGGGAAGAAGAGAAGCATAGAAGCGTTTTATCTACCCAGGAGCTTAAGCTTTTGCTCTAAATAAAGGGAAACTTTCTTTCTTGATCAGTGGTGTCTAATGCTCATTAATATTAAAACACTGTGTATACACATTGTGTCTAGGAGCATCTCAAACAAAGGCTAACAGTGCAGTGATACTCTGCTCATCATGGGACTGATTATTCAGCTTGGTAAAAATGGATAATATGCTTTAAGTATGCAGTGTAATTATTACATGCATTTCTTGTTTTCTCTAATTTTAATGTAGTTTTCAGAGGTAAATGAAAAGTGTAGCCAAGCTATGCCTCAAGACATTTGGATGCAATCACCACTTTGGAACATGATGAGGTGGTGTAATTACATACAAAATTACAGGTAACACACATGCTTAAGGAAGATTTAAAATGACCTATGGCACCAAACTGAAAAAGTAGCAGACATCAATAAAAATCCAAAAGGCATTTCCATACATGTAGGGAGTATGTTTCTACTCCAATCAAGACATATTTTTTTTTTTTCAGTAATGTCTACTACTCTCCACAAAAATGCTTTCAAAGTTTAGCTTTCTTTGAGTCCCTCACCACTTGAATTTTCTGGAAAGTACATTGGGTGGTCAGTCCCTTTTAACAAAATATTTCTGTTAGTTTAACTCATTTACTTAGGTCATACAGAAAACAGGCCAAATACATGTTAATAAAATTAAAAATTCATTTGCTGGAGTACCCCAAATGTTAAAAGCCAATATCCAGTTGTGCCAAAAACCTCCCTTAGAGCTGTCATGGCAATCATCTCCACTCTCCTGCCAAGGACAAGAATTTGGGAATATTGTACTCTCCTTTCAGCTCTTGGATTCTACTGTAAGGTGATATCCTGAGACATGTATCACTGCTAATTCTATAGCTCTTTCAACAACGACTTTGACCTGGAAAAGCAATTAGTCTCCCAGCCTGTGGACCATTAGAAACGTAAGGTATTTGTCTACAATGAGCTATGCAGGACAAACTGGTGACTGAGGAGCAGAAAAGTTAACAGATCTCTCCTGCACTTCAAAAATCATCTGGCTGCTTTGTGTTTCATGTGTCACATGGGAGAAAACCTACCATGATGGCTTGGCGGAGGGAGATGCCATAGAGACTCTTGTAATAGCCTTTGATCTCATTCAGATCCACCTCATGGCGCGAGACCATGATTCTGATGAGGTCTTTGTGCCGGGTCCCAGAACCCTGTTAAAACAAAGAAGAAAGGGGGAGAAAAAGGAGGGAAAAGAATTATGCTACTTTTATCACTGAAATACTTTTTGATCAAGTTCCTTAGGTTAAACCATCAGACTTCTTTATGGATGAACATACCCCTGTCTTTTTCCTTTAGTATCTTTTGTCACAGGGAGGTCTCATATCTGCCCTATGAGCACAAAACATGCCTGATAGGCTACCTCCACCCTGTTGTTTTTAGGGTTTTTAATATTTTTAGACATTTCTTTTAGCTGTTTCCTAAAAACAGACATCTCCTTCACCGTGCTTGCTCGACATTAGGGACAGCCTAGACTTTACTACCTTTTTAAATTACTCTTTTGATAGTGCAGTGATATGCATTTTCATAATGTTTCACTTAATTTTTCCCATATTGCTCCTGAACAAGTCATAACAGAAGTTATGACAATACCTACATACTAGACTATTTCATGATCATCAGCTGCCTCACTAACATGGGCTTCAAACTTGCCAGAAGGATCATGAATTTCTCATAATAGATTAGCCTTCCACAAGGTTCTTGCTAAGATCTATAATTGCTCTCCTTTTCCCTTTTTACTATAATTCTTGTTTCACAAGAAGGGTTCCAGTCTGCTTCCTGTCCCTGTAACAGTAAAAGATATGTGTGGATGGACAGATGCCCTCCTGAGCATATACAGCAAACAGACAACTCCTCCAACAGAAAGTCTCCAGTTTCAAAGGAAGGAATAAAAGGAGCGAGAGAAATACTCTGAATTTCCCTCTGCAGTCTTTTTCAACAACACAAAGGGCCTAGAGACCTCTAGCTAACTTTTTATTTTTCAGCTTATAAAGCACCTCATGTTTAGGAAGAGAATATCTTTATTTAGATTACCTTCATTGCCAAATGGAGTTTTTCTGCAAAGAAAGCTGGCTTGCTTGTGGCACACTTTACTGCAATGAAGCAATGAGACAAGGTCACTTCTGCTATACATGTAATAAAAGTATAATAAGACGCTTTCAAAACCCTCTCATTTTCCCTACCCACATACCCTATTTATGTACTTCTTTATTACTTTTCTTCATAATGTATGAGGACAGTAAGATCCTTTCCTCTGTTTACTCAGAAAGCAATTCAGTCAGTGGAGAATAATTACCATAAAAACAACACATTTCTCCCTAGCTTACTGTCCTAAAATTAATGAAGGTGTTGCAATTCCCAAGAAGAAAAATGGAAAACATTTGTGCCTTCTATAGCAGAGCTGGAGGTTGTAATCTGATGTTCTGTAAACCAAGTTGTAGTTCAATTTTGATATTAAGAGCAATCTGATGAAAATTATTCTTTTATCCAAAGTATATTTGACTGTGATACAAAAGCTAAGAACAAGATGAGGGTCTGGTTCCCAATCATATCCCTGATCCACTGGTAAGAGGGAGTCCCTTCTTTACCTTACTGTTCATGAACAACAGCCACTAATTTTGTATGAACATTTTCTCGAACAAAACCACTGAAGGAATGTTTTTTAGTGTTTTTAATAACCACTATTATAAGTATTCTTACAGCATGAGACTTAGAGAAGAGTGGCTTTGGTTGAAGATAGGTTTAAAACTATTGGACTTTTTGATATAAACTATACCTGTTTTGACAGCTTTTTTTGGCATACTGGCTTCTTTTAAAGCTATTCCGATGTTGGCAACTCATCTGTTCCCATTAAAAGACCTTTCCAAATATTGGGAGAGGTATTTCTACACATTCATTAACTTCAACTTATTTTAGGTGTGTCAATTAAATCACCAAGACTAGATTGGACTTTACAAGGTATTATTTAGCAAGCTCAGTGAAGCAGGGTAAGTACAGAACAGTTTCTGATCAGAGCAATTATGGCAAAAATAAAAGATTTAGTCAGAACATACAGTAGGTTTCAATGTGCAGAACCACTTACCAAGGGCAGTGAGGCAATTCTCAATATCACCTTTCAGCTCCAAATCCAGTACCTTGTTCATGTCATGCTTGCTGTATTTGGTGTACTTCTGAAAGACTAAATAATGGAAAGAACAGTGTTCTCCCTGCTCTGTCTCTGCCCCATTCTGTCCTCACTGCTGCAGCAGAGGACTGTTTGTGGGTCATCCTTCTCACTTTCTTCAGACAGCACAGTGTAAAGAGGAGTGTTACTGCATGCCAGGCACTGCTGATGGAGTCAGCATAGGGAAGGGGACTTTGGTAGAATGGAAGGGCTCACTTCCCATTGGCTGGAGTAGAGGTGGCCAACTGACTGGCCCAGAGCCTGTGACATTGTGTGACAGCCGCCTGTCTAGGGGAAACTGGCTAAGAAGCAAGACCACTTTGGGAAGCTCCCATTACTTGGCACTGTGATCACAACCCAGCTGAGACTTCAGATTTTTTAACAGCCTACATGATATTGCTCATCTCTACTACTGAAAGAACAGCTAGGCTGCCAACCACACCCTTAGTCTGCAGGCAGACTTCCAATTAGAGCAATGTCTTGATAATCTGTATCTTCTCTGAAGTCATGACCAGACAATGTTCAAAAATCATCCCAGAGAAGCATGAAGCTTTGTTCAACTTACCCCTTCGAAGATGTGGGTAGCTTCTTGTAGTAAGAACAGTTACAAACACACCAGTATCTGTTCCTTTCCTTTTCTCTCCTGCTTCATACAAGGCCTGTCATAAAGAAAAGAAGGTCACAAGGTCAATATCGGAATAGTAAAACTCAAACAGGAATACTGTATTTTGAGGGCCATTGCTTGTTAGTAATGAACACTGGCCCTTGACCCAATCCAGATCAAAACTCTACCTCAGACTAACTCCAGATCTGTCAAATAAAACTTCATACTTCACTTACGTCTTAATACTACCAAGGGAACGCTATGCAGACAGAAAACATATTTTCAGACATTTTACGACCATCATCTAGCTTTCCTGGGTGTATTACATTCTTGAACAAAGTTATTTTTCACTTGTCATGACAGCAGTCTGCACAAAAGCCTCAGGACTGGTAGGATTTCATAAGACTGACTAAATTATCTCTGCAACTATCTGGTGCAATATGTAGGAGAAACCTATCTACTAAGTACTTCCTAATCTTTCCAGGAGTCACTTTTACTTCCAGGAAAGTAAAAACCAAATCAGTATCCTCCATTTTCCTCACCTCCTCAAACCTGTCTAAGAGTAATAATAGAAGACCTCCCCACAGCATGAAGATTTAATACTCTGCATCAAAATAAACAGTGCTGAACTTTTGAGCTTAGGAAAAGTATTAATTTACTTTCATATCCAGGGCTGATGACAGAACTAAACTCCTTATGTAACAGGAATTAAAGCAATATTTCTCAATGGCCTTCTCTTTGCTGTGTTTTTTTAAAAATCAATTTGAAGTAATCTAAACTTAAATTGTAATTGTGATGTAACATTTTGTTGGTGAAAACTCGGCAAGGACTGCTGAGTTTTATCAAGATTTTAGCAAAGATAGTCCTGCTAATTTGGAAGAAGTAAGAAAAAGATCAGATGTTTATTTTAGAATTATTGAGAAAATGACTGTGAGGTTTACCAATAATCTTGAAACATTCATCACTAAAAAGCAATACCAATATCTAACATACTGCAGAGTTCACAATGGCCAGTGTATGGTAGCTGATCTGAATATATATGAGCACAACCTTGTTCCTTGATTCAAGAACTCTTTTATACAGAAGCAAGACTGGGTCTGATTCCTCCACCTGTTGACTTGTATTTCAAATGGTCTTCATGCTTTTCATGAACTAGACAAGGTCCTGCAGAAATGTTTCTGAAGCTAGATATCAGGGTGAAGATCTAATTTCCTTCATATAATTAACTTCCATGAATTCTGTAAAATACTATCAGAATTCTGTAAAATACTCCTCAGAAATGATTGCTGTATGACATTGAAATCTGTTAGGTCTGCAATGCAGAGGATTCAGACAGTCAGAGGAATCTCAAGAAGTCAGAAGAAGTTCTGCAAAGTGCCAATGACCATACCCTGGCATCATTGTCAGCAAGTTCATCATTCACGTGAGGGTTTTCACATCGGTCAGCCTACATAAAGAAATAAATAAAATTTCACTGGTATTCACAATCATTCAGTTCACTAAAGCTCAACATTTGAGAATTCTGCAGCACCACTCTCATACATAAGCCAATACATAAGTGGAAATAGGTGCTGTTACATGAATGATCTTGTGAATAAAACTGTTGTATTTGTAATCAGAGAACATACTTCTACAGACATCAGTGACTTATTCCTTTATTCCTGCCTAAAATTCCACAGGAAGTATTTGTTTCTTGACATGAAACTACAGGCTTCAAACCTGTCACCTGGTCCCTGATGCTCATTTAATAGACTCCTTTCAACTTGATTTGAAATTTAAAACTGGAAGTCCAAACCATGCACATGGATGTATCAAAAAATTATCCTGTATACAAGTACAAGATTCATATACGTACATTCAAAAATCAAATATTTATTAATTTTAAAAGGGTATTTTAATTGGGAAGGTTAAAATGTGTTTGAACTCATCTACTTTTGAATGCAAATATATGAAGCATTTTGTCTACTTGTTAACTCCCTGCCCTTGTCCCATTATCTAACTACTAGAAACATTCATTAACAGGAAAGAAAAGAACTTTATTTCTCTAATATTAAACATTTATTCTTTTTCTAGTCAATTGACCTGACATTATGCCTGTTACATTTTCTAGTGCTTAAATATAACACCAAAAAGTCTTAAAAGCATAACTGATTAAAAAGAAATATTGTTTTACAATTAAGTTTTTAAAAGGCATTTGAGATAAAATCTCATTATATTTTGTTTAAGGACAGTTTCTAGTGGTCTAGGATTTGAAAGTTTAAAAAAGCAATGCAAATAAATAAATTTTGCCTAAATCTTTATTTATTGCACGTCTCTCTAAAGTAGTCTTGAGAACATTGATTTTTGATTATAGATATTGTCACTCAAAATGTTTAAGCATAGCATACCTTGGCTAGAGCAACCAAAGCTTTTTGAAAGTCTCCAGATGTGTCAGAGATGATGTCTTGTGTCAGATCTCTCTTCAGCACTGCAATCGAATAGTTTGTTTTGAAGTTATCGACTAAGTTGACTACATAATCCTTAAAGGTCCCATCAAACCACTCTATGATCTTCTTCAGTATTTTCTTAATTTCCCACTGTAAAATGCCCACTAGAAATATGGTTTTCTTTTAATTTGGTTTCAAGTAAAGGAGTTTATTTATAACATATCCTTTAAATCCTGAGATGTGCTTGAAATTGGAGGTTAAACCTAAAATGTGCTGAGAAATGTCCTTCTCTAAGGTCTTGTGGGTAGCATTGTCTCGGGTTTCCGCTTGTAAAATACACAAACCTTGTTTTGAGCCTTTTTCATTCTTACTTCTGGCTGCCCTTATCAGTATTGAACTCAAACACAAAACTCTCCCAAAAAATCAAGCTTTTAATATAGGCATCTAAGAAGAAACATCTTGGTAAAAGTTACCTCATCATCTCAGAAAACAGGATTTAATTAGACAATACAGTAAATTCAACATTTAAGAGAGACACCACATTTCATTGTAGTAATTTCTTCAAGTAACTTCCCCCTGCCGTTCACTGGCTGTTCCTACTGCTAACACTTCTGTGTTGCTGACTCAGTAAGATTTTTTCTTTTTTCAAGCCTATGCTTTTTTCTTAAAATGTCAGCCAAGGTTTAGTTACAGGGGAAGAAGAGCAGCTTGTCTTTGCATGCATCCAAGAAAACATCTGAATGTATGACTCATTCCATGAGACCACCACAACTCCAGCAGTGGTGATGTATCTTTTCCTTCACTACTGGGATTGACATAGTTCAGCAAAAGTCACCCTGATCTCCCTCACAGCAGCCCTGTCAAATTTTTGTGAAGCTTCATTTGCCTCCCATTTTGTTCTCAGCTCCTCATACTAAGAGAGGTTGTGAATCCAATGTGTCTGCTATAGGGTTATACAATGGTATAACTTCTTTCTTGCTTCTTAATACTTCTTTCTTGCTCTGAATTACCTTCCTTGTAGTATCTGCTGGCTTCTCTGATCTCTTGGTTGTTTCTTGAGGCCAGAATCTCAATTAAGGTATCTTCATCAGTTCCAAGCCCCTGATAAAAGTGATTGAAGTTTTAGAGATGTTAGTCAATAGAACAAACTTAAAATTTGCAACAGAAATAAGATGAAAATCATTGGCTTGGCTTTGAAGACACCACATGGAATGAGAAATAAAAATTAAACATGTTGTGCTTCCATATTATGTAATTTCAGATCTTTTAGAATTAAATTTTTATCACATTCAATACACTGGTGTCAAAAGGAAGTGGTAAAAGGATTAAGCAGTGCACATAAAATATAAGAATGTAAAATCTATGAAGAGAAAATACCTCCTTCCCTTTTTTCTTTCTCCTATGTAAACATTAATGTAAGTGCTATAGCTCCCATTAGCAACCAGTTTTCAGAAGGCAAGAAAGAGTTCATTCTCTCCAACGAATTTCCTCCAACTCTGAAATTCAGCAGGGATTACTGGGTCCTGTTCTCATAAACTGAGTTGCCAATACAAATTTATTTAACAAAATGGAGTTAAAATAAAGATAATACACAAACCTTGAAATGTCCAGTGTTATTTACAGGCCTTGATAAGTACAGATGTTCTCTAGGAAAGTTTTTCTCTGGAGATTTTGCCTTACCTTCATAGAGGCTCTTAATTCTTCAGCATCAAATTGAGCTGGAGTTTTCAGCAATGCCACAACAACATCTTCCAGATGGCCTTTCAGAGCTTTTTTCAAGGCCTCTTCCAGACTCTGTTTCAGGAAGAATAAGAAACGCACCAAGTTAATGAATGGTGGAAGTGTAGCTGCTGTTCAGTTGCAATCCAAAAATTAGTCTGACCTCTGATCAATCTAAGTCTACATCATTCCTATATCTAACAGAAAGAATTATGAAGCCCTACTTCAAGTTTCAGATTTGTCACATTTGACACTTTACATTAATTAAAGTGTCAGGCAGGGTTTTTCAGTAAGTATTCTGGAGTGCTTTCACACATTGCAGTTCAACTGCATTGAAATATTTACAGCATCAGAAGAAGACTCTCAAAACGCTGCTCATTTTTCCAGAGAAGATAATGTCATATTACTCTTACAACTATGGCTGAGTTGCTTATTTGTGTAACATTTGAACTCATTGTTTATTGCATGAAGTTTGAAGTGAACATATGTAATAACACCCTAAACAAAACCACAAGTTCTGAAGATAAAGGCTATATTCTAATTTAACCTAAATTTAAGTGGGGGGAAAAATAATTAAAATCTGGTTTATTCTGCTGTCATCCAAAAATGTTCTAAAATCACTAGAAGCCTGTCCCTATGGCAGCATTGGTAGGCTTGTGGAAGAGTGTTATGGTCCTACAACTCTCCTATCCTACTCAGTATTCTATCTTTGCTCATCTACACCATTTGAGCCAGGAGAAACTTTGATAATCTGAGGGAAAATTAAGCTTGGTTTGATATACATTACCTTTCCTTTAGCCTGCTGATAGGCAGCTTTGATCTGCTGTCGCTGAGCATTTGTTCTCTTAGTCAAGATGTCAATGATTGTGGCTTCATCCACACCTTTAAATAAACAAACAAAATTCCAATATATTTAAAATATATACATCATTAAGCCAGTTAAATTATTTTATCTGCTTTATTTCATATTTTGATTTCTTGACAAACTCAAATTCAACCAAAGGAAAAGTTGCTATTGTCTACAAACTAACAGGATTAGTTATGTAGCCAAGAAACCAAATAAATAGACCCATGTAGGACACAGAAATTTCATACAAAAAGTCTTCGTGTTCTGAGTGTAGATCTTCCACTAAACTCAAAAAACCCTAAAAAACCCCAAACAAACAGAACCCACATTAAAAAGCAAATTAGATGGCATTCTCCTTTAATCTCAGTAAGTCAAACTGAAAAACCTTTGGAAGCACAAAGCACCAAATGTGATTTTCATTAAAAGAGAGATATGTAACAGAAGCATACAATATATTATCAGCATAATCACTGCCTCTTGCAGGAATTCTGTGGTAATCAAGCCAAAAAGTATTAGTATGGTATGTTGCAATATTATTTCCTTCCCTAGAATTAACATTTTTTCAATCCTTCCTTCAACATATTCAAGAACTTTAATATAGCATTAAGATCTGAAATAATAATACAAAGTCAGGTTATCAAAGAGTTGAGATTCTTCACCAAGTGGCATAACTTAATGTATTGCCAGGCTTTTAAAAGTAGAGGCACCTCTCCCACTTGTCACTGCCTCTTGTTCCCATATTTTATTCAGTGCTATTCTCAAAATTTTCTAAGGAAGAGTCCTAATGTAGTAAGTTAAAATATTTACTCCTCTTACCTTTTACAGTAATAGCTCTGTCCAAAGCAACAACATCAGCTGATGGATCAAAATTTGGGTATGTCTGTACTCCATGGATACCTTTTGAGCTCTTCTGCAGAGGGAAAATAAAAAGTAAAATTTAAAACAGAAAAAAAGAAACATATTGCTCTTACCAAATAATATTTTTGTACAGAAGCAGTTTTGAATACTCAAATAAACTACGCATTTGGGATTGCCCCTTATCATCAGGGAACATACAGTTTTGTAGCTACAGGTAATTGAACAGGTTCAATAATGGACATGCATTGGATCTATTCCTTTCACAGCTCTCATATTAAACAAAAAAGTACTTCATAAATTGGTTTAGGTACCTAAACATCTATTTCTTAGTGTAAGTTGGATTGCATAGGAAAATAATTAACTGTCATAATTAGGAAGTTGTGCTCAAATTTTAAAGGCCCTAAACACAAAATTAAATTCTACTAGTAAAGTGCTATTTTCTTTGCTCATCTTATGCAAACTGACTTTGTTATCACATTGCAGGTGTCCTCAGCTGATTCATATCTAAGCTTTCAAACATTTCTTGCATTCAAGATCTTGGGGAAGAGTCCAAGCCTACCCCTACAAGGAAGTGGAGACCTCTTGCCCAGCTTCTTTGAAACTTTAGACATAAGCCACAGTCTTTGCAAAACATTATCCACTAGCTGATTTTGGTGAATCTGCTCCTAGATGGGCACCCCCTAGTCAATGGCTGAAGATCTCTGGGAAGTGTACAACAGATCATTTGGCTTGTCCTATGTCAGCAACGTGACACATCAAGTTACAGGTAGGACTAACAGCATAAAATAACTCATACAGCACTCACCTCAACAGCACTAAATAACAGATTCTAGTCTACTACTATTACAGAATTATAAAATGCTCAAAGATTCTTGGATGAAAGATTTATAGAAAATTCCCATTGTTGTGATATGCAATGAGGTTTCTTATTAGAAGACACCACTAGTTTAGCTAGATGATTCAGAATCTCCTATAGTCTTGCTCTTGTTTCAAAAATAGTATTTCAAGTTTTTTAATCTTTTGCCATTAAAATAAAATACCCCAAAAGAAAGGGCAAGGTTTTATGAGTACATATTTTATATACAACAGTTTGTATTGAATTTTGTACACTTCTAGCATCCGATAATTAAAGCTCATCTCCCTACACAATTGTCTCACTAGGAGTTGTAAGAGAGCAGACAGACTGCATACTTAAATCTCTAGCATAGAGATACTTAAACCTCATATTTAAATCTCATATTTAAATCTGTGCATCTTAACTCTCCAGCATACTTTTCAAGAGATCATTGAGTCTTGTGTCCTAAGTCAACAAAGGAGTGGGACTGTCTCACTGCCTGTTTCTCAATCTTGCAGGCTAACCTTTGTATGCTGGTTTCCATGCCAAACTTATCCACCAGCAATACAAAAGTCTCCATAACCACCGTAGCCAAGAATGCCTCAGGACCCTAAGAATGGAAGTGGAATAGGATGGTGGAGCCAAAGGTTTGTGCACGAAATGTTATGGAGTCAAAATTACAAAATCTACAAGGGCCTAGAGCAGAAAACTTTTGTTTACTGAAATTTACCCTATAAAATTTTGTTTTCAAATTGTAAGTTTTTTTGGGAACTTGTGTGATTTCACAACTTACTGCTTTACCTTTGCTTTCATTTCATATCTCCACCTCATCATTACAAAGATTCTCCATATCATCCTAGCACAGTAACTCTTGACTCCTCACAACCTATCCCTCCCTTCTAAAGTATAACCATACTCATTGAGGTTTTTTATTTCATGTTGCGGCTTGTTCCACCATGAGCATGACATATGATATGAAAGCTAGGATAAATACTAGTGACTTTACTTCCTCTTTTACATTCCTGGGTTCCAACTCATGGCTTCCTAGACCTCAGCCAAAGAGTCCCTGGTTTTTTCACATACATTACCTGTTCATACACGTTCACACAACTCAGCATCAGATTAGTACATTAAAGAGGACCATCTGAGTCAGTCAGTGACTGGGAATTACAGTTTAATCACACTAACTAGCTCTGCCGAGGAATTGATAACTGGACTGATAGGTGCAAATAAGAGCAATTTTTCATCTTGTAGCAAACTTCCTATGTTATATGGTTACCTTAGATTATACATTGCAATAAAATTAGGTTCCAGTTCTAATCTGCTAGAGTTTTGCCACTGTTTTCCTTCCATTTGCATGTATGAAAGATGATGTTTGGCTGTCTTTAAACCACTTGTAAGACTACAAGCAAATAAGCATGGTGGTCTCAAAAGTTGATAATACTTACAATACATTCCTGCTCCTGGTTGTCAATGAACCATGCCTGCTTCAGAAATTCTGATACCATAGCCATGTTGACAGAGTTTCTGGGAAGAGACGCATCAAGTTACAAACAAATTTTCATCATTTTCAGCCTCAGTGCAACTCAAGATTTCCCACCCTCAAAATCACTTCTCTAGCACAATGACATGTTGTGGTTAATGTCCCACATGGTAATTGGCCTGTGCTATTGGAGGCAGGTAACTTTGATGTTTCATGAGTGATGTGATGCTCCACAGCTGCTGGCTCACCCCTACACTCCTAGCTACTTTCAAAAGTTTTAGGTAAAAACAGCAGCAGTACTGTGTATGTGCTTATAGCAATGCATTAGAATTAGCACTTACTTACAAAGGGAAGTTACTAGAAACCAATTAGTTAATCTATCATCTATGCCCATTTAGTTTGATCATTTTGAAATTCACTGGTAAGCAAGGGTTCTTGTCTCAGCCTTTATGGACATTGGAGTTCTTGTGTATTATGTTAGGAAAAAAGAAATTCCTTGTTAATATACTTTCATGTAATTTCTTTGACAAGACATTTTCTAAGAAAGATGAGAAAATCTGGATAGTTTCATATACATTGCTTTTTCTTACAGATTTTCTACAATTTCTACATAATAATAATAAATCATTACCAATTTAAGAAGAGGAAATAAAAATAAGTTTTGCCTTTTACCACTCAGAAAGAAAGTCCACTCAGCTTTTCCAAAAGTCACTATGCAGAAAAGGGAAAAATGAGAGGTGAT
This sequence comes from Agelaius tricolor, assembly GCF_023055355.1. Classification (NCBI taxonomy): domain Eukaryota; kingdom Metazoa; phylum Chordata; class Aves; order Passeriformes; family Icteridae; genus Agelaius; species Agelaius tricolor. The sequence continues at coordinate 9,413,021 of NW_027269287.1, forward strand.
GTAACATTAAGTACTCAAAAATAATGAATAGGTTGCTTCATAACAACTTCTGTTGCTGGTGTGGGGAATATTCTGTTTGTTAACTGAAATAGTGAGGAAACAGAAAGAAGAAAGAAATAGTTTATCAAATAAAGTTATTCAAACTAGATTTTTTTTTTAAAAACACTCTTCCTCAGCAAGCTCTAGGGAAGACTTGGTTTTTAAGCATACATGTAAGCAATAACTAGAGATAGTGTTGCTGAGTAAACAAGACTGATTTTGAAACTGGTGTTAAAAGACAAAATTCTGTTTGCAGTCTTGGAGTACAGATCATATACACAATTATAAAAAATTATGTTAGTTATGCTGCTAACACGTCCCCTCTGTCCTGTAGGAAGGACAGAGACCAGCCTTTTGACTTGATACTAGTTGAGGACCAGGGAGTGTAGCTGCAGCCCAGCTCTTTCTTTCCTTCACAGCAAAACTGTAAAGCTTGCTTCTGTACCCAGCAGCCAAAAAAGTGACAAATACTTCACAGCCTGCCTGCAGCTCTCTCCAAGGTAAGAGCCAGCCATATTCTCTCTTCCTCAAAAAACTCTTGCTTTTGTTTCCTTCCCTCAGGAAGGAATTTAGTTCTGCCTGTGCTGCCAGAAAAGCTGAAACTGATTTAAAATCTGTATTTGTATGCTATCTGGAGTAGGTCTCAACTGGGTAAATAATGGACAGAATATTCAGTCAGATTTAAGGATAAACTTTTTTGACCTGCTATTTATTCAGGATCAGAAAAGCATGCTCACATCACAATTGCAACCTGCACTTTCCTCAGGCTGTCAGAGTGAGTCCTTCACCCTTTTGTGGACAGAAGTTAGCAGGGTCAGATGAAGCAGTATGCCCAAAAGTCTGCTGCATTTTGTAACAGCACACATGGAGGCCATATGCAGGACATGGGAACACTTCAAGTCTCCACACTGGGTACACTGAGTCATCAAGGCTGGCATGTCCTGGTATGTCTGCTAACTGATTCACAGAGCAGAGAACCACTCCAAACTATAAAACAAGATTCAGTCTCCCAGCACCAGATCTGAGAAGAAGTGTGTTTTGCCTGATAAAGTAACCCTATTCAGAGAGAGCTAGCTTCAGGAAGCACATCCCTTTCTTCTATATATTCCCACACCTACCTGTGACACCAAGCTCTAAAGGTTTCCATGCCTTTGGGGCTCGCTGGAGCAGAAGGCTACTAGACTACACTAAATTGGGTTTATTAAGCCTCTAAAACTTCATGTGTTTTCTGGCTTAAATGACACAGTAAGAAGAAGAAGTCTGTGCCTTTAAAACTTTTAAAAGTTTTTTTTTTCTTTTGAAATAAAGACACTGGCATGCAGATCCATCTATTTCCATCTATTAAAGAAATAATGCAATTTTAATATAAGTCAAAGTAGACAATAGCCCTTGGCAGAAGCTGAAGACCTTAGTCTGCTTAAATTAGCTTTGCCAAGTAAGAAACCAACTTAATACAAAACTCTTCTTCTGCTTTGGACAAAACTACAGCTGATAAGAGAAAAGAAGGCTGGAATCTAGGAAGACAGCCAGCCCCCTGATGGAGACAAGGTCTTGCCCAATACTTTGTTCTGCCAGTCTAAAAGGCAAAGAGATCATGTAAACAATACATACATTCAGGAGGGATACATTCAATCCAAATACCACTTTAATGTGGTATTAAAAGGACTGAAGCAACTGATTCCCAGTTGGAACAATCAACATCGCAATGGGATTGAAAAATCAGACAGACATCCAGACTGAAAGCCCTTACTGTTGTTTCACAAAAATCACCACAATATTGTTTTCTGCCTGGCTCTTAATCCCCGAAGATGTACCCTTAAACAGGAGCAATAAAAATTTTTAATATTTTGAGAAAATGCTTTACTAAAATATTTAAAGATTAGATTTCGATTTTTACACAACTAGATTTTTACACTACAGTCTGTGTCAAATGACAGCATTTATCTATGCTTATTTAACCATATCATGAAGCATGTCAGATGCCTGGTTACTTTCAAAGGCTCAATACCAGGATCTTGATGTAAATTACTGCCATGTCACCCAGTAAGAAATATAGGCAGGAAATCTAATATAGTAATTTACTTTGCAGTGGAAAGTCTGCTGAATATGGAAACATCAGAGAGAAAAATAGCGTCATCCTTGTAAAATTCTATGGAAAGATTTAGCAGGAAGAACTCCAGATGATATAGCTTTTACGTGGCTTTGCCAAGTTCTTAGTCAGAAAAGCAGGATTTTGCTCTTATGTTTCTAAAACATTGGTTTGATTTCTAAAATTGTATTTCTATTTTGATTTCTAAGAGATTTGATTCTCATCACTTTCATGAACAATGACTCCTCTACAGTCATAATGCAGCAAACTGTTGTTAAAGTATCAACAGCTGTTTCTATTTTTCAAGTTTACATACACAGCACAGTAGTTTTCTAGGAACTCTGGTTTTACCACAGATTTCTATAGCAGCCTATTAAAAAGGCAAAGAGAAAGCATATGAAATGGTAAGTTCCAAGTAAGTTTGCTTTTGAAGATTTACCCATTTTTTATTCCCTTTATTTAATTGCATTAAATAAAAGCAATCATTGCCCAAGCCCTTGTGTAAAATGTTTCTGAATGGAAAGAATTTCTCCTGCCCGCACCCGTCTTTTTCCCTGACAACAAGTCCAACCCACAGAAAGTTTCCACCAGGTCACTTGACAAATTCAGCATACAACTCCTAAAGTGCTGAGTCTACAGAGAGCAATAATGAACTACAAAATCCTACCTTCCTCTTCACGAGCACTGCCTTGCAGGGCTGCACAGTCCGGAGCAAAGGAGCAGAGGGCTCTCGAAGCTTTTGTAGCCTGTGCAGGAAACTCCACCCAGCAACCAGTGTTTCCACAGCCCTAGTAATCATCTGTAGCAGCTATATCTGGGTGCCGCCCAAAGTCGAGAAACATTAGGAAAAAAAAAAAGTCATTGCGAAACTATGTGCTAGCAAAAATATGAGCAGATTTCAGAAGGGAAAAAACAACAAACGAGCAAGCCAGGGTAGCTCTTCTCTCCTGCCCTAGCCAGTTTTAATAAATTGCCATAAATCTTTCGGGATCACACGATTAAATATTAAGAAAACAAAATTTGAATAATTCTTTTCACATTTTAACATCTGATATAATTTCAAAAGTGAACATATTAAGATATATCTTTGCTTAGTGAAACTTTGAGAGAAGAAACAGTGAAGAGTCAAGGCAGCATCCTCACTTAACTGAGATCCGGTGGCTATCAGCTCTGCAGCATTTGCCTGTGAGTCCATGGCAGAAATAACCCAGGAATAAACCACATCTAGTATTTAATGTAAATAACTTTTTCTTTTCTTGAAAAGAAGCTCATGGAAAAAGGCAGACCTAATATAAGGGCAATAATTGGCACCTACATAATTAGAAAGAGATTGAAACAATCAGATTAATCTCTGAAGTACAAAGTGAGAGTGATTTGCCAAGATGAGGGTGTACCTGCTAGAAGTGGTTTTCTGCAGGCACTTCCTTGCCAAGCCAGCACAGCACAACACCATCACTAACATCTCAGATTGGCCTGGAGCATGATGCCCAGTGAAGAAATACCTGTTGCTGAGCCAGAAGTGCTTGCAATGGGCAGATAGGGCTCCCAGCAGACTTCCATCCTCCTTCTGCTGACAGGCTGCAATGCACAAGTACCCCCAAGAATGGCTGATCTGCCCCACATGAGCATACATGAAATGCAGTCTGCCCTTGAAACCCATATCTAACAATTAATTATATGAGGAGGAAAAGGAACAGACTGATAGTAATTATTAGAGGAAATCCTCACAAATTTCTCAAAGGTAAAATAACACACATGGATGTTCTAGCATAACTTACACCTTTCTCTGTACACCCAAATGTGTGCTGCTCAGAGCAATCTGCTCATCACATTCAAGGAGGTCCCCATCGCAGCAGCCTAAGGAGAGAGCCTCCAAGAGTGCTAAGGACACAGCAGCCAATCCACCCCAGCCCCAGGATCTGCCCTCATCAGGGGGCTCAGCCCTCATTCCCCACTTGAGTCACTGCCCTGCTGCCTAACACAAGGCGGGACTGAAAGTGAGACCCAGCCTATGGACTGATGGCCCCTCACATTCCAACCTCAGAGAGGTGCCAGATGCCTGGAGCTGGGACTGCCTACCCCAGGTCTTCTGCTCCTCCTGGGGTGATGGGATAGGAGGGGCTGCCAGGCCCTGCCTGCTGACCCCCATGGGAACACTTCTGGCCCCCAGGGAGTTCCCAGACGCCCTGATTCTCTGAGAGCAATTTTCTCCTATGCTTTGTTATTTCCTTTTCCCCCGTGCATTTAATATATCATTTGACAAAAGTATTTTAGATGTTTTTAGTAAACTGAAGAATTGAAGGGGCCTACCAGCTGAAAATTATAGTGAGCAAGTTGTCAGATGCATGTTGATTTGTTTATTTAATTATGATGTGTGATGTACAAATTACTCTAGCCCACCCAAATTCCGTATCAGAATGACACTAGCAGTTTTATTTCACTTCACTCAGGTATTGGCCAGAATCTCTGTTTTTACACTTTCTCTGGGACTGTTTCCCCTGTCTATTAATGAGCACAGCTAAGGGTAGGAATCAGTGTGCTAGAAGTGCATAGTAAGACACTCCTTCATGTTGTTGACTCTTTTTTCTAATATGGTTTTCCCATAATCAAATTATTACCCCATTTTTATAATAGTACTTTTTAATACTATTTTCTGATTTAGTTCTTTTGTTTTTTGGGCTTTTGTCTAAATCTAATTCTTTTGTCTTTCAGGCCCATGTTTCCACCTTCAGAGTGATATGACAAGAAGGTACAATGACTTGTGCTACTAGTCATAGAAGAAGCTGTTTGCATTTGCTTTTCCTTCTTAATGGGTGGACAGATGCTTGTTGACTCACTCTCTTCCTGGAGCTCAGCTGAGTCACCATCTGCACTAGAGTGTTCCATTGTACAAAATGCTGCCACCTAAAAAAAATGCAGTTTGGATGGAGCTCTTAACAATTGTTTATTGATAAGTTTTTAATTGTTACTCTGTCATTTGTTTCATAAAGCTATCACAGTTTGCATATTGTTTCTTGTTGAGTTGTCATTATCTATTCAGAAGTGGCAAAGCATGCAGCCACTGTTGTAGATGGTCAAATGCCTCAAAAGTGACAAAAAAAAGTATATTTGTTTAGAGCACTCAATGCATGGAATGCAATTGAGAGAAACAGAAATGTTCAGTGAAATAAAAAAGAAAAATGGTCACTTGATAAACTGCCATATTTGGCCATGCCAAGTATTTCTCTTAAGGCTAGTGATGACTCAGCTCAGTCGGGAAGATGAGATTTCCCAAAGAAATCCATCCTACACAAAATGATAGGAAAATGAATCAGGAATTTTCATGGAGTTTGACCACGAGAGCAGCAGCCCTTACATCTATTTCAGGCTGCTAGCAACCTGCTGTAACTCTGTGTTTATTCCACCCAAGTGCCTTAAAGAAGAGTTAAGGCTGGAGAAATTTAGCAAATGATGATTCTACCTACCCGAAACCAAAGACCACATTTTACAAATGACCTTCAGACTGCCTATGAGATAAACTTTAAGAGAAAATTGATGCTCACAAATTGCATAGTTATGAAATAACATTATTCTGAGGGAGCTACTGACATAGAGCAGAGCTCTGCCTGTTTCATGCCATGACAGCCATCCATTTTGAACCATCTGACAGCAATCCAGAGCCAAGTGGAATCAGCCTCTCAGATCTTCTGCACCTTGTGACTTCATTTATCTTCAGTAGCTTTTATCCATTTCCTAAAAAACTGAGGAGGAACACATTAGTCCATTTCCTTAGGCACCCAGGACCTGCAATGTAGCACCTGTACTCAGGTTACAGGTAACAGAGACATTAATATCAAAGATACACATCTAAGAGTATGTATGACTTACAGCAGGCCTACTGAAGGCAGTAATACTCTCAAGAAGACACTCCAGAAAAAATGCAGTGGTTTTACTACATATTTACCAATTTCTGTACAAATCCTATTTCAGGAAGTGTGTCTCAGTTACATTATTCAGAAAAAAATTTCCTGCATATTGAGGTAAAGGGCCTCCTCAGACCTTCATGCCTTCCTTTGACATACACAAGAGATAAAATATCAAATTCATTGAGAACAGCTACACTATCTATTCATTTGCACCTGATCTCCATGGTTCTAGTGAGATCCATCTAGAGTCCATCTAGGTTGTAATTATGTGTATCCCTGTGATGCTACATTATGGGCTAGATGGATTAAAATCTAGACATACAGGTTTTTTTTAGCTTCATGCTTAAACAAAAAAAAAATTATTAGACACAATAGGATATTCAAAACTGTGTAATATCTCTTACGGATTCTCTGTTAAAGGTTTGATTTTTATTGTATTTCCCATTCAGATGATGTTTCAGTTCTGAACCTCTTTGCAAACTTGTAAATAGTGAAAAGATTAGGCAACATTTGTTGATGCTGATGCAAAACAAATCATAAATATTTCTGAAGAATCTTCTAATAACGATTCATTTTATTTACACTGCATTAAATATTTAACACCTCTGTCTTTTAACATGGATTTGCATTTTGTTATTGCCTCATGAAATACTGAATTAGCATAATTCTCAAGCAGCAGGAATTCCATGATTTAATCAAACATACATCTGCTTCTATAATCAGCTTTAATACTACTGCTCTCTTAGTTGTAGTAAATACTTTTTTGCAGTTCCATACATTTTTTGAAGTGTAATGGGATATTCTGAGTCTCATGGTTAAACATGGCTTGGCTATCCAGAAGACACAAAATGTTAATGAGCAGCCCCCTGCACAGAGAAATAAAAATAGCCCATCCTCTCACAGAAACAAGCAGAGTAGCCACATGAGAAATCATGTCAAGGTAACATCCTTTTGGAGATTAGAAATCCCATTCAGTTTAAATGAAGTCAGGTTCAGAGAAACGCTTCCAGAAGCTTTCCAATGTCTCAGACAGCCTTACAGACAAAAACCCCTATAATGCCAAAGTAATTTAGATGAGGAAAATGTAGACCTTCTAGGAAGCCTCTTGGAAGAATATGTTGGATGTCTGTTACATATCTTCATCCAAATCACAGTGTAGAGCACACCAGACCTGTTTGATGATGAAGTTGTGACAAAAATAGTAAATTACAGTGGAAGGTAAAACTCAGTGCACATTCAGGGGAAAGTGCTAAGGGGACAAGAAAAAGTGGGAATGCATAATCTTTCACAGTCCTATGCAGTGTACAATGCTAATCAGAGGCTGTAAATAGTAACAGAAGAGTCATTCAGGTCAAGGGAACACAAGTGAATTTAAACAATTGTACTGCACATAAAAACTGTGGAAATGTCAGTGTCCTTAACGGAAAAAACATCCAAACATCCTCCCCAACAAAAAAAGCAAACCAAAACAAGAGAATTGGTGGTATGTCACACCTGATCTAAGGAGGAAGGGAACTGGGCCATCTCTTCTAGGGAAACCACACAGCAGGATGAGTCCTCCAATTTACAAGAGACTGAACCCTGCTGCACAATTAAGTTGTTGTAACTTCAAAGAAAAAAGAGACAACACTAATTAACAAAAATTTAACCAGCAGATAAACCACCTGTGGTACTGCAATTTGCAAGTTAAATTTAGCCATCTGGGATTTCCCAGTTTATTTGGCATTCTGAAATTGATTCCTTGAAGTAGCTTTACATCTACTGCCATTTCTTGTGCCACTTTTTTCTTTTAAAGAAAATTAATATTATAAATATTTATAAATATGCCCTTAGCAAACTGTGCTCCTTTGGTTGCTGCTGAAATACATACCACTGAGTGGATCTATTGACAAAAAATGTCCATGTTAAAAACAATAAAACAATAAAACATATCTCATTCCCTATCTACAGTGAGGAGCAAGTGTCATCCTCTGAATCTTCAGAATCACTTCAGTCAAGGTCATATTTGTTGTGAGCGGCATAGCCCTGACTTGGGGCTACTATGAAGAAACAAGAATTCATTACTATGAAGAAACAAGAATTACATAATAAGTGCATAATAGTAAATCGTGTTTTGCTCATTGTGTACGTTAAAGGTGGGGTAAGAATAGTCATAAAAACCTGAGGAGACTATACATTCCATCACTCTTGTAACATCTTGTTCCCAGAATATTGAGGGTGGTTTGTGGTTAGAAGTTTTTGGAGACTGCTTTGCTGTTACTAGTTCACTCAGCAGCTTACCTGCCAAAATTAGGAGACAGAGCTAATTCACAATTAGTCAGTGATTGCAAAACCGGTTTACTTCTGTGGAACATCAGAACAGTTTAACCTCCGACAAAATAAAACTCTTCATGTACCTTTCCCACCAATTTACACAAAATCAAAATGTTGATAGTGAAAAATCTAAACTGCAGTATTCCATTTGAAAAAGTAGTTTATCTAAGCTCCTCCATTTTATGCGGGTTTTTTTCCTTCAATTTAAATATAAGTTTATTGTTGATTTTCCACAAAATATGATTTGTATCTAGGAGATGTCCTTCAAAGTCCTGCATTGTGATGTTGAACAAGAATTCCCTATTGTGTTTCCAGGTAAAACCCCTGTTTTAAAAACTCCTGTTCTTTTGTTTCAGTTTTACTCTAGACTGGATTGCCTCAAAATGCTGGGGAAGAAATACCACTAGGGCACAATGGTGCAAGTCACAGTTATTGAAGGGAAATCTTAAAGAGTTTAAGCTTGCTTCTGTTTCAGAGAGAACAAGGTTCAAGGCATGTTTGTATTTGTTGTAATTTGTCCCATTATAGAACTGCCTAAAGGTACATAATTCAGAGTTTGATTTGCATTTGATTTTCCTCAAATAGAAAGATGCAGATGCAACATTTCAAATGTAGCCCAGTTCTATACTAGTGCAAATTATTTGTCCCCGGAGCTGCTATAAGTTTCTTAAGGTAATCAAAGTCATTGGGAATATAAAAATAGGAACAAGAAACTCCCAGCCATAGAAATTTAACTTCACGTAATTGTCCATGAACTATCATGGATAACAAAATATGAGACAAGAGTGGAGTAGTGAGTCCCAATGACACTAATTTAAGAAAAAGACATACAGTGTAACTGTAAAAATATAGGACTTTTTGAAGGGTGTTTTAAGTAAAAATGTAAAGGTTTGTGAGGTAAAGATTTTTCTTAAAGTAAAATTAGCAAGAATACCAGCCAAAACAAACATACCAAAAGGAGTGATCTCAAGATATCGGTGGCACTACCAATCTGTTTTAGAGTGTTTATTTAATAGATAGCACTGTCACATTCTAGTTCTAGAATGGGACTATTACACAGCCCTCAAAGATTAAACAAAGCAAGAAACATCACAGTGAAAATTAAAAATCTAAGTAGAAACCTATAATACCTTATTTAAATACAAGTGGGAGTCTGTTATTTTCTGTTTGCTTTGCCAGTTTCTTCATTTAGCAGTAGTTGTAGTGCAAATATGTCTTACATAATTTATTACTCTAAAAAATAATTTGGAAACCTAATCTGTCAAATATGTTTTTATTTTTTTGTAGGATTGTGAATATTAAAAATCTAACACCCTCATTCATTCAGACAGTTGATTTTTCTATTTTTCTTTCTCTCTTTTTCCATTTTTTATTCCTTTTTTCTGGTTAGAGGAAAGAGAAAGGAAGGCAAAATCCCCTTTGTTATCATAAAAATAAAAATCACAAAATAGTTCATTAAAAAAAATACTTTCTCAAAAAAGCCTTTTGTATAGGTCACATTGTTATATGTGTTCTTCACATCCCAGTGAAGCTATAAAATATTCAAATTAGCACAATAGAACAAATAGTTATAGAAATTAAATTAGCTGTGGATTAGTTGTACAAAAGTTCACAATAAAGCTGCTTCCTGTAAACTCACAGCGAAACTGCTTGTTGAGTTAGTGATACCAAAAGCCTTTCTTTTGTACTATAATCAAAAGGCAAGTTCCTGGGTTTAGTCCTTTTTGTCATAAGGGTGGGGTACATAACAATAGCAGTGAGGTAGAAATCCTGAGCCATTTATCTCACCTGCCTAGGCTGGATCATGTCAGCCTGCAGATTTCATTCTCTATTTTTTTTTTTTTTTTTGCAACTGCTAAATAGTACTTGCTTCTCCCTATTTCTGCTGCTGTTTTGTTCATATTTATCTAGGAATATATCAGAAGTTTTGTGCCTGGAGTTATTCCAGTTAAATTTGACTTACAGTTCAAAATAACCTGCCTGTCTCAGCTGAGGCCAGTCACAGCATAATGGCATAGGAAGTGATAAAAGTGTGGGCTTGCTGTACATTTAATTAGCAGAAAAGGGAAATGGAAATTCACTTCATTGAAAAAATTGTAAAAAGCAGGGAAAACTTTGTTCTAATGTAATAACAGCTTCATCTGGACTGATTTAATCACTCAGTTCATATGAAATAAGACCTGAAATTGTGTAAAATACCCCTTGGAACTCTATCAATTTAACTACTCCTGGAAGTGTAGCAAGAGAATCATGTTTCACATTCTTGCAGCCAAAAAAAGTGTGGACATTTATAAATTATTCTAGTGAAACCCTTCTCATCTTGTGGGTATTTGCACCTTCAGATACATATATCCATACTATATTTTTTCACTTATAATAAGTTTTAGTTTGCTGGCAAAACAGATATTGCCTGACACAGGAGTAAGTGAGAAGAAACCTGATCCACGTCTATTTTCCTTTCTGTAGGTATCTTGTTACCTAGAGAGGCTCTTGCATTTTTTTCAGGTTAAATATTTATGTACACAGTGTGGGAGGTTTTCAGAAAATACCAGAAGTTAAATCTCATCTCTCTGGAAACACTGAGAAACAGGCGGATAACCATGGATGAAGGTAATTATTTGAGACTTAGTGTGTATTTAGTAAAAATGAGAAATGTTTGTGTATGTTACGTTATGACACACAACTATTGAGAGTGGAAGGGTGGAGTGAGGCTACTATTTCATCAAATAAATTGAGTGCGAAGTGTAAAGAGGACAACCATCTGTTTTTCAGGGAAAGAAAAGAACTCACTCATATGAAATACGTACCAAAAGAGCTAAGTCCTTTACATAGCAGAAAGATAAGCACAAATGAATGACAATAGTTTTAAACACAGCTAATTATTTTTCAAAAGCTGTCTTGCTAACCTAGGAAATATGGTTTTGAATGATAGGGATAATTTGGAAAGTTGTGTATGTGTCTTCATAAACATTTAGGAAAGTGTCATAAATTAAGAAAAGTCACCATTCTAAGTAAAGTCGCTGCAGGTTTTACAAATAGTTTGTGATTTTTTAGAAAAACAGGCATGACTTTTCACAAGTTCAACAAGTTATTGAATATTTCAGACATGACACTCATGTCATTTCAGAAAATTGCAATCTTAGAAGATGAGCAAGAGAGATTATACAGGGGAATCACCAAAGGGCTGATGAATGTGGCTTCCGGTGAAAGTCTGAAAAGTGGAATGATGGTAATAATGGAAGAATCTTTAGTTATTTCTCAGAAGACTGAGTTCAGAAATCTTAAAAAATTATCTATTTGATTGTAGGACAGGAAGCTATGAACTTAAGGAATGGGAGTTTCATTTGGATTTTAAACATAAACCATTTTCACCATAAGTGATTAAAAATGGGTTAAATAGGTCCTAATTTCTTTTTTACCATTATTTTATTTAGGACTATTTTTTTTTTTTTTGCAAACTTAGACCTTTTCTCAAAGCCTTACATCCCTGCTGCTTATTTCTTCCCTGAAATGTTAACTCCTGTTTGCTGAAAAAAAATTAACCCTGCAAGGCAAATAAATTTTCCCAGAGGATTCTGCCTCAAAGAAGAGATGATGAGGTCACAACCAAATAAAAATAATGTTGCCAAAAGTTGCACGTTTCCTCATAGATTTTCCACAGAGATAACATGTATCCTAACTTGACATCTTAAAGTCTTCAAATTGCACTTGTACTCTTAAAATAATTTTTGTTATGCAGATTACCTCCTACAAAAACTATTGTGATTGTTCTTTTTTTTTTTTCTGATACAAACCCCAATGTGGCCATATTTGAGGCATTGAAAAACACAAGATGGTTTGTCTTGCCCCACCTTAGAAAGCAGGGTGTTGAAAGGCAGTACAGGGAAACATGAGGAAGATTTACAGCTTCTTCTATGTAACCTGCGGATTCCGTCCATAAATCACGAGGGAACAGTCTTCTCTTTCCTAGTATTAGGCCTCCCCACACATATTTGTAGAAGTAGTTTTTCCTCAGATGTCAAACATAGTTTTTAAGCATTGTGTTTAAAATTTAAACGTGATAGTAAAGATTAACATTGAAATGCCATGTCTGATTTAGAGATAAATAGCAAGATTAGTGGGGCACTGAGGTCTGTGTGTAGTCTCAGGCAGCTGACTAATGAATGAGCAGACTGGTAATACCATGGAGTCTCAGGTCTAACCAACATGAAGGAGCAACTCTTGTCTATCAATACATACACAAACAGACATCTTTTTCCAAGGAAAGGTAAATCTACATTCTTGCATTTTATCCAGCATCTCTGTGACTTATAGTACAAAATTCATGCCTTTATTTTTATTTCCAAGATGAAAGATCAGCAAAATACAGCAAGAAAAGCTTTGCTGTCTGTCGTAGCAAGATGAAATTTTATCTCTTGATATGGATGTTTTGCTCTGCATTGGCAACCTATCAGGTGATAGCTGCCACATTTTCTCTTCTTCTTGCTAATATACTATATGTACATATATATGTCCTGACTGTTTAACCTTCACACCAGAAGTGAAGAATAACAAGTTAAACACGTTTAATTGTCAGCTCTGTTGGGCAATACAACTGGGCAAGATTGTTACTTAAGGCAGCGTAACCTGAGAATGTTAGAGATAAAAATGTGGTTTGACCAGACAGAGTAAAAAGAAAATGTTTGCATAATACATTTCCATCTGGACAAGAACTGAGTTGTAACTTGTAACAATGTAAACAAGCCTTTACTTGTAATACGCTGTCCAACTTCATTGCTAAATCACTTTCAGGGGATGAGATGGAATTATAAAATATATCCTGGTACAAATCTTCATACCAGTTGATACCAGTGTGATGTACTACTAATGAGGAAGGAGTGGACTTCAGTGGCAACTGCTGTTGCTACATTCCTGCTTCTCTGCGTGATCGCAGCGGGTTTAAAAATGACAATTTCCACTTTTTTGTAAGCCACAAAGGGAAACAATATGGTCTTGCTTGTCAGGACATTGGGAAAACAGAGAACAGTTACTCTCCATTTTCCACATGATGAAGTAGGAAACGCTCTTTATATCTCTCTGCTCAAGTCCAGAAGCAATAGTCTTTTTCACTCCACACTTTAAGGACACTCCCACACTCTTCTCTCACACTGCTGTTCTTTGTTTCGCATCACAGCACAGAGGGTGGGACAGGCTCTGTTCAGTCTGCTGATGTTATTACAAGAAAGCCTAGTGCATGCATTTGCACTATGGGTAATGTTAAATAGTAGAGAGTTTATGCATCAATAGGAAGTGCTGTAACAAGAAGCAAGAAAGAAACTTGCTCTCAGACAGCCTCTCTACATTAAAAGAGCCTTTTTATACATTATGAGAGAGTGGTGTGTGGCTTAGGAGAGTCTTGGTGCAGGCACTGGGGATTACAATTCCTAAACAACAACACTGTCCAAAGGGATATCCCATGCCATACCATACTGTGTGCTGCAATGAAAGTTTAGCCTTAAGATAAAAAACAAAGGACTTTTTGAGTTACAGAATTTGTCTCTTAAATAGCAATTTTATGCAATGGAGCCCTGCTTTCCTGTAGATGACTGAACATTGACTTCCAATGGCAACTAGTGAATTAATTCCTTATTATGTTTTGCTTGCATATAGACCTTTGCTTTACCTATTAAACTCTGTTTAACTCAACCCGTGATTTTTGTCACTTTTATCCTTCTGATTCACTCACCCATCACTGTGGGGGAGTGAGGTAGTGGCTGCATGGACCTGAGCTGCTAAAAGCTTAAACCACAGCAGAAGCTGCTATCAATCTAGCAATCTAGCAACATATTCTTTGTGCTGCTTCTTTGGGTAGTACTACTTACTAAATTGATCAAGAAAATATTTTAAAAAATTCAAACTGTGGTGATAGTGGGAGGGAAGGATTAGTTAAACCAGACTGCATTGTTATACTGCATTTCTAAGCTGCACTTCTCAATCCCTCTTATGAAAACATTCTGTTAGCTTCATTAGCTGTGAAGAACTTCAACTGGTCCATGGTCGTTTCAGTAATAAATTTGCTCTCATTTTAATTCTTTTTGACCACTTTTAGGTGAAATTTTCAGGTCTTTTCAGTGGGCACAAGCCAAGTTTTAAAGGCTTTAACACTTTTTGTGCGATGTTGACAGGCAGCGGCAAGTCCCCTAGGCAGATAGTTGAAATTACTGCATGTCATGTCTTCAATTGCTGAACTTACAGTCACCTACTGTTTCATTCCTGTGCACGTGCTCTAATTGCTTCCCAAAAAGCCTGTCATTTGCATTTGATGTTCAGAATCCAGTATTCATTTTATTCCTGGCAATTGTATAAACCTGGAAGAGCTAGAAAAGCAACATTTCTCTATGAAAATTATGAGGTTGGCAAGGTATTAAAAAAAAAAAAAAAAGGTCTTTTTGGTCACAAATTGAAGCGGTCCAGCTGGAGAAATATTGTCCTTCTCGGACATCCCAGCTAGCTTTCCAGCACCGCTAGCAGTACGGGGGCACTATCCCGATCTCCATGGTTCAGGACAGCACCTGAGGCAAACGCTCTGTGCTATGACAGCAGCGCTTCCTTGTGCTGGGACATGGCTTGGCTTATGGCTACAGTCAGCAGAAATGAGAGAGCACTCCAAAAGAACCAACAGCCAAAGAGAAAGAGGGGGAAGTTGCAACAGCTTATAAGGAGGGAGGGAAACAAGGGAGGAGTTGGTCCTTGGACGAATAGGGTTTCAGAGGGGAGTGGGATACAAAAGATTGACTTAGGGAGAACACCAATGGGGATAACTTGAGGGTGGGGCCCTGGCCCCTGAGCCAATCACTCAATGCTCCAGCTGGAAGTTTCTAGAGAGTTCTAGAGAGAAGGGTGGGAGCACCAAGTGATGGACAGGGCACCAGGGAGGGATTTGAGAAAGGGTACATTGATCTCCAAGGCAACGGGGGAGGAGTTGGGATAACTGGCAGCATAAAGGAGGGACGGGAGAACCTGGGCAGAACCAGTGCATGATAGGGGGAACAGAACAGTCCAACTTATACAGACACAACACAACAGCAAATATCTTTGATTTCTTTAAAATTCATCAAGAAAGCTTTTTTTTTTTTTTTCTGGGGAAATAGAAATTGATCAAAAAGAGATCAAATAGCTTAGTGATATCCAGAGACAAAAGTTGGCCAAGAGTTATGCATTGAGGAGTGTGTTTGAGATGCACTTTTGGATGGAAGCTGCATGAAACTTGACAGGTTTTATTCAGGATAGATAGTGAATTCTGACTACTGTATTTCATGGATCTCAATGTGTTTTACTAATTCAGCTAAATCTGACAGTCAAACCAGGATTAAATCACCAAATCATGTTAGATTTCAAAAAAGACAGAAAGAAAGACCCAAAACTAAAGGTTTGCTCTAATCAGTTTCTAAAAAAGTCACCCAGGTTTAATTAAACTGCTGACAGTTTGGAGTATTTTGATCTTAAATCCATTTTGGTGTGTGATATTACAGATCTGGTATTGTTTCACAATATTGATTTTAAGACTCTTTTTAAGACTCTTTAATGCCTTGTCCTGGCATTTTATTAAAAACAATTATGTTGCTTGTTTTTCAGAAGCATGGGTGCAAAGTGATGACCTTTCAGGCTGGCAAGTTAAAGATTCAGTACGAATTGATCCTAGAACTAAACCACAGACCACCAGGCCCTCCACTATTCCTCTACCAGGCAGTGTTATTGATTACTCAGAGGAGGTACAGGAACATCCTTCATGTGTGATTGAAAGCGTGGTGGAAGACACACCTGAGGGGGGTAAGTAGTAGTGGTAGTGCCTCAGATGTTTGGAATGAGATTGTACTTCACTGCTTTCCACAAAAGGTAGTGGTAGTATCTGTATTGTAGGGTCACAAAAGCAGAACTGCATAAACATTATAGCCCACATTATCATCAGTGCTGATATACCTTGAATATGGATAAAAGTCAGTATGGACTAAGTGGAAGGGTTCCTGTCATGATTTAGTTTATAGCTTTTGGATATGATCTTCAAGCTCCTCATGTACAACAGATGCATAGTGGCTTTGTGCCTGTTAAAACAAAAGCCATCAGAACAGGACTAGATTTTTTATATGGTCTACACCTGTAACTTCTAAAACAAAGTGTGCAATCTCTCTGAAAACTGTCAAAAAGTATAGCTGTATTTATTCAGAAATAGTAATGTGGCTGCCTAGACTCTGCTGGATGCTTTCATTGTAGCTGTAATCTGAGAAAGAAGAGACCTCTGGTTTGAGGAGCCTTACATTCTAAGAGAACTAAACTGCAAGGAGCTGTCATACCCAGAGTGCCCTTTGGGAGCAGTCTGACTGGAGGCAATGGAAAGAAGGGCAAAGAACTGTTACAGATGTCTCATCCCTGCCACTCCACAGAGTTCTGTGTGAGTTAACTCACAAGTGGTGTGAAAAGGATGGTCAGTAGCTTTGAGAGGCACATGCTCTGTGAAATGCTAAGTTAAACAGAAGACATACAGACTGATTTTAGCATTCATTAATTAACCAGTTGGAGTTTCCAATATTTTTCTTCCCAATGGTCTGTCTAAATTGAAGACAAATTTTGCAGTTGCAGCAGTACATGATATAGCAATGTATTTTTTAACTTGGAAATGAAATCTGGATGTCTGATTAATTTTCATACTAAGGAAAATATAGACCCTATGCTCTTGGCCTGAAAGCATCGATGCATAAGTGGCTAATTTTGCCCAAAGTAGGATTATGTTAAGTGAAGGGCTGCTAAGAGTCTCCAAGATGGCAGAAAAAAACAAAATGTGAACCAAAAGGATGTAGATGCAAGACATCAAATCTTTTTAAAAGTAGCTGTTCTATACAGATTTTGTGTCCTTCAATGACATTACTCACAGAACAAATGCTGACATTTTTTTATCTGTAATCTATAGCAATGAAAAGACTGAATCCAGAAAAAAATAATAGCTTGGGTACTCTTTGCAACATGAATTTTATGCATTTCATAAATCACCAAAATTGGATCTTGAAAAACAAGACTTTTATGGCTGTACCTGAACAGGACTGATGATCCACCGAGTAGCTGGACAGACTGTACTTTAGAATGGTGCATCCACTTACAGTTCAGCTAGTCAAGAAAACATGCCGAGATAGGTATTTTTTAGTATAAAATCATTGCAGTATGTAACTAGAATTGTGTTAGGAACTCAGGAAAGGTATACATTTATATTTCCCCAGTGCAAAAAATTTCTCAAATTCTGATAATTGTTTTGACCAATTCAGAGTCAGAGGACTTCTTTCAGACACTGTTTCCTCTTTCACATCAGAGCACTTGAAGGTGTTGTGGCTTGGTTTTGTCTCAGCAGGAGTGTTGAATGCATCCAGAGCTGTCATAAATATACCTGTCAGACACACCTCATGTAACAATGTGATACAGCCTCACCTCTTAACACACACACACACACACACACACACATACAACCACATTTTCCAAGATATTGGGCAAAATTCAGTTTATTTTGTAATTTTTCAAAATAACATTTTGAAAACATTCCTACAGAAGATGAGAAAGAAGTCCAGAATATAGACTTTGCATTCAATATCTCTATTTTCAGGATCAAGTGAAACCATTCAAGTCTCATGCAAGTCCTCACACAACCTTCTTATGCTTCTGGTTTTCTCAATTACTTCCCAGTCTCTCACATCTGTGTAACCCTTTTAATTACTTAAAACACTTTTTAGACAAAGAGAATCAAAGCAAGAATGTCAATGATTTTCACAATATTTTAGCACTTGAATTTTGTTAACAGATGGAGAGGGAAACTCATGGTTGCACAAGCTTGGAATTAATATAAACAAGTGGTCATTTCTGAATTCCCTGATTGGATGGAGTGAAGACAGAACTCAAGAAAAAGGTATATTTACAAAGCAAGTATTATTCTTGCTTTCTGGAACAGATAATACTTAAAGAAAAATAAGAGTTTTATTCCTTTTTTTCCCTTTTATGTGACCTCGGATTGAATTTACCTGTGTTACTTGGATTTTCAAATAAAGTTCTTTAGCTTAGATATACACAAGTCACAATTCCAGGTAATTACATCAATAATTTTTAACTTACACTCCTGTTAGTTAATAATGATACTGGGTTGTAATACTTAAATTAATTTTCCAATAGAAAGTCAGCTCTGTATTAAGCCAGAGCAATCTGACAGGGGGGAAAAAAAGTAATCTTATGTTCTTATTTACCAAAAAGGAAGATTAGAAAAATAAAATTTGTATCATACTCTGATAAAAAAATATGTCTATCAAATAACTTGTAAAAGATAGTTTCTCAGGACATAAAGTGTCCTCTTAGTTGTGGTAAAAGCTAGTTTTCTTAAGGGGCAACATGTTTCTGCATGGGTTTTTAAACCTGATTTTTAATTTTTAGTTTTAATGACATACACATATGTAAGGAATGAATATCAGAGTATTCAGGAACAAGTAATTGTGAAACGTAAGTTTGTATGGTGTCCCAAGACAAAAGCTAACAAGTCTGAATTGCTGTATTTCTCCTCCCAGGGGCCTATTTTGTTATCAGAAAAAAAAAAAAGTAGTCAATGCCTTTAATAAAAAATTTTCTATATAATATATATATGTGAAGTAGCAGTGCATTTTAGTTGATAAGGTAAGTTTTGTTTTACACCAGATCAATTTACCACACCTGGAGTTTGTTCTGCTGCTGATCGCAAAGGAACTGAGTTGGAGGAATGTACAAGCAAAAAAGTGCCATACATTCCATACAGCTTAGCTACACTGCATATCATCAAGGTAAGAAAAAATTAAAACAAACATCCCCTTCCCTCAAAGAAAGTCCCCAATCATTGGATAGTTTACAATATTTTAAAAATTGACAGTGTAAGCAAGAATCTCTGCTTAGAATAAACTGGATGAATTGTCATAATCACTGTCATTGTATAAATTCAATTCACACAATCCTTTTACCCAGCAGGTTGGGTTTTTGATTCACATTTGGAAGCCTGCAGTTAAATTTTGAATATTGGTATAAAAATGCAAACACTAATATCGAAGTGCAATCTTAACTTAGATCAGACTGTAAATTGCTTAAATGCCTTTCCCAGGTTGGTGTCTAAAGATGAAAACTCCCTTGTAACTGTGTTTGGAGGAAATCTATGCCTTCTTATATATATTTTTCATCATTTTTCCTCATTGCTGGAAGTGGTATGTGACTGGAAGTGTAAGGGTTTTTTCCTATTATAATATTTTTGGTGCCAGAAACTAGAATAACTTCTGATTTTGTATTTAGATTTATTTAATTTATGGAACATTATATGTGCACGTTCGTCTGTATATAAAATAAAAACAAATGTACATATATCCTGGTTTAATGGTTTCCTTGCTTTATTTATTCCACTAGATATGGTCTTGTATTCTTGGTCTTTTAGTATGAATCAAAAATGTTCAGTGGTGATTTCTTTTGTACAGACTACATAAAGGCTGCTGAGCTAGCTGTAAGACACAAGTTAAATACCTGAAGCAAATTACTAAAATCACTCAGACCTCTGTGGGTGATGAGATCTGGAGCCCATCTGGAGCTTTTCAATCCTCTCAAAGAGGCTTTTCTTTGATTGTGTCTCTCTAAAATTTCTCTACTTCTTCTGTAGTTTTTGTGGTGTAAATAGGATGAGTATATTTCAAGACTGCATCGCTGCTTGGTTATTTTTATGTCATTTGAACTGTGACAGTGTCAGGTGATAGACATTCCTCACTCCCAAGCCAACTGCTTGTAAATATGAATAAATATTTAATCTGTCAGCCTAGATCCATGCTAACAACCACAACTGTTTTCAAATAATGCATCAGCCACAATAAATAATCTGAGATTTTATTATTTTTGTTTTGATTTCGCTGAGCTGCTTACTGTCAGCAGAATCTGCATCACGTGAAGCTTAAATGAAGAACTGAAACCAGGGAAATCTCTAGAAAAGTTCTACATTTTTATAATTTACATATGGTCATGTTCATTACTGCTGTAATTGACTGAGCAGTATCTGTTAATCTCATTCATGTGTCAGTGCAATTTGACATTGCACCTACCAGATAGCTATGTCAAATAAAGGTGGACAGCAGAAGCTAGGACAGGAGCTGGTGGAATTTTCCTTTAGTGACTATTGTGAATTGATTTAAAACCAAAATTAATTAAAGAGGAACCTGATGCAATTTAAAGCTTAAATGATTCACTTTCAAACATGAAAATGCTCAATTTGTCCATCCTTGATGTACACATCTATATTTATTAGTCATTAAAACTGCCAGTGTACTTAAAGTTATATCAATTTTGTAGGATTTCAAATTATTTTAATGAAATAAAGCATAAAATAGAGTGTATTCTTTAACCGCTTTGCTTTTCTAACTCTTAAATGAGAAAATGCAATCTTCCCTACTGACTGCCTTTTTTTCCCAGTTACAGGCCTCATAATGCTATTCTTCTTTTTCAAGAACTTTAGAATTGTTTTAATGACGATGTCTTCCATTTTTTATTTAGATCACAACATTAAAAAGGAAGAAGTGAAGGTACAATGTTAAACCAAAAGAGAAATTCCATTTCAAGTTATTCACAGACTTTCATTCAAAAGCATAATATATTTTCTATTACCGAAGGCTGAAAGTTTTGGCCTGTACTTCTACTGGGTACTTATCTCTGGTTCATTGTAGCTGGAGTTGGTAGTGCCCTGAGTTTATCATTTTCTTCTTCTTTCTGCTCTGAGTTTCAATTTCTTTCTTCCTCTACAGATTGTAAAAGACATGCAGCAAATGAAGAATAGACACATGAAGATAATCAGAAAACTAGATGATATGAGGAAAGAAAAGCAGGTAATTATACTGAAGCATTAGAACTCTTGACCATTAACCAAAGTGATACAGAGAGGTAAAATCTCCTTCATTCACAATTAAATATCCATTCCTGTACCAATCTTCTTATCAGTGTATCTTGAAGTGTATTTTATCTTACAACTTTGTGAAGTCTGGTTTTACTTTTTATTTGGCACAGTGGCAGAGATTTTTGTAAAATTTATCTGTTACTAAAATTTTCTCTTAATAACACCTTCATGTCATGACTGGCACCATGTTTTCAACATTTGCATTTCTGTAGGCTGTGCCTCTCAAGAATGACTGTATTGTTAAGGCCTGTGCCAGGCTGTATTGCCTTTATGGCTTTTTATTTTTCTGTGTGTAATTTTTGTCTACTTTTTACTTAGCTTGGTTTTAGCCTTGCAATATTTTTTTAATGTGGTTTATAGCATAACAGAATCTCTTCACCTGTAAATTCCTTCAAGGTGACAAAGAGGATCCAGAGGTGCCATTCCTGTGACCTAAATTCCACAATAGCTCTCTATCCTTAGTGGAAGTATTTGTTTCTCTAAAAATATCTCTAAAATATTTTTAGAATATTTTAGAAAAATATCCTAAAAATAGAATATTTTTTCTATTTATATAGTGGAATAATTTCTAGAATTATTTCCATCAGTCAATTATTCTCCCAAAAAATGGAATTACCGACATCATCTTTTGCTATTCTGTCCTGGAATGTTTTCTTGCAGTTAGAGCTTCACATTTCTGTTTATTTGTCACACATTCTCCTTTTCTGATCCACAGTAAGGCAGGAATTCAGCTCCTATAGAGAACAATGCTTTCCACACAATTAAAGTTTACTGTGGGCACTCAGAAAGAGGACATTCAGAAATTCCTCTAAAGCCACCAAGGGGAAGTGAACAAATTCTTCTGACTGTCAAGTAAAATCTAGAGAATTTCCTGTCTGTCATGTACAAAGGCTAGATACCCTTTGGTGTAGAGCAAGATTTCATCTTGTTCTCAGGTTGTCACATCTGCACAAGCATTGTATACTAGTGTAAATCCATTTCTGAACTTTGATAGGGATGTAACCCTGGCACAGGGTTCCACTCTCAACTGACTACAGATCACTAAGAGAAGAGAACAGGGAAGAACACAGATGCAAGACACAGCAGCCTCCTGGGCAGTGATGCAAACACTGATCTTACTCCTCAGAATTGCTGTCATTTTGGTTGCTGTGTGGATTTTTTTTAATGCTACTTCCAGACTTTCCCTGTCTGAGCAAAGTTTAATTTCTTTAAAATTGCTTAACTTTGCTTAGGCAAATTCATTCTGATCTGCTCTGAGAAAGGCTTTGGTTTTTATTTCTGCAGAAAAATACATAGAATATATGTTATTTTAGCAGTAAGTTTTGCTTGAAGTCTGCAATGAATGACAGTACAAACTGCCTCTGATCAATAGGAAATGTTTGCAGACAATAAAAAACATCGAATAAAGATAATAAAGAGAACCCGATATGGAAACTTTCCTTATTGTGCCTCACTTCCTGTTCTCATTCACTATTAATTTTCTCATAATATTTTGTTATAAAGGAGGAGACTATAACTACTATAAAGAAACATTACAGTGAGAAAATGAGGTGTCTGAAATCACACTTAGAAGCTTACCAAGAGCTGATGAACAAGAGCAACATACATTGGCAAGATACAGTTAAGGTAAACAAGTATTTCCGTTTCACATGGGGATAAGCACAGCAGGTATTTACAGAGGTTGCAGGAACAGGCCTTATAATTAATGCTCTCTTCTTTTGGACAGACATTTAAATGTCTGTCAAGACATGCAGTTCGTAAAGTTGTAAAATTTTATTTTAAAATAAGCCACGGTTTTCTCATTCTGGAGATGAATACAGCTTTGCACAGTATACTTTCAAATCAGTTTTCATAGCTTGGCCTAGCTGTGCTATGCACTTGGAAATAGCTTTGCTTTCATGTAAATAATGTGTGAAGGGTATTGCTAGAAAATTTAGGATGTGTGCTGCTTATTTGGTGATGAATAGATATTAAGGTTTATCCTGTTCCTCATTTCTGTTTCGCTACTGAGGAAAAGGTTCAGAGTTCTCAAGCATTTAGAAAAAGTCTTTAGAAACAGACTACCTTTGGCCACAGATGGTCATTGCTAAATGAGGAATTTTAATTTTTTTAAGATCCACAAGCCTTAGCAGCCTGGTCCAAATATTATGACTTTTCAAGGCGTAGAACAAAAAAACTGAAACTGGATTCCTTTCTGAAAAATAGCGTTGCAATTCTTATCCCTTTTGCCCTATTTTACTGCCTTCAGAACCTAAGAGAAAAAAACAGACAACTGATCCAAGAGAAGGAAGATATTCTTTACCAAATGAAACAAAGAACAGAGAACTGGAGAAAAGAAAAGGTAAAGACACAGAGTTTGTGTTTTCTTTTTGGAGTCAGATGGTGTTCTTGCTATTGTTTCCAGTGTCTGCTGTTTGCCTGCCTGTATACTTTTAGATATGTACATCTAAATTGGTGAAGATTAAACTACTATGCATGTGCCTTCTTTTTTTTTTTTTTTTGGAGAAAACTGTATGTTTTCGTCCTTAAACAGCAACAAAGATGGCATATGCTGTTTTGTCTTACTATATTATTCTTTCCACTTAAAATTATTAGATGGTCATTTCTCCTCCATTCCATATTTTATGTCTTTTTTTGAAGAATTTTAAAATTACAGTACAGCACATTGCTTCTTCCTTGTTTAGCAATTAAAATTAAAAATCAACAAAACATGTCATTGTCTACATTGCTGCAATATTGCATTTCAGCTGGCTGATAGCAGCAAAACTACCTTATTTGGTGTTTCTCACGAAAAACTCCTTAAATTCCCTGAGGCTTTCCAAATTTATCTGTAGTAACGGCACTTTAATTTATTAATAGCATAGGTGTAAAAAACAAAAAGAAATTTGTTGGATTTGTAGTAGATAGCGTTGGTAAGCATGGCCTGATATTTGTTATTTTCTGGACAGGGTTCTGCTCTGTTCAATATGTGCAACTCTTCCTTTAATTTTGCAACACTGCTTTGTTACAGACACTTTTCGTTGGATTTCTCCAAGACACAAATTCAGGAAGATCTTACCCAACCTTGGGCTGGGGAGTCATGGGGGAGGGAGGGTTCTGTCAGGCAGATTCTTTTTTAATTTGTGAAACTGAATGCAGAGCTCTGTATGATTTCTGAGCTAAGATCTCAGGCAAGTTTTTTAGTTTCTCTTTTCAGGTCTGTGCCAGTTTCTCTTTTAAGGCCTGTGCCAGGCTGTATTGCCTTTATGGCTTTTTTATTTTTCTGTGTGTATTTTTTGTCTACTTTTTACTTAGCTTGGTTTTAGCCTTGCAATATTTTTTTAATGTAGTTTATAGCATAACAGAATCTCTTCACCTGTAAACTCCTTCAAGGTGACAAAGAGGATCCAGAGGTGCCATTCCTGTGACTTAATTTTCAGGTGTCTTTTCAGGCGTCCTAGCACCACCTTCCGTTTAAATTCTGCATGGCACCCGTGTTTATAGTGAGGGTTTTCACTTTTCAAACACATTGAGCCGTGCCCACCGCTGTAATATCCTATGCCTTATGGAGAAACTGCAAAAAAACCTGTGGTGTTTACAAATCTTTTGACCTAATTATTATATGTCGAGGAAATGTAGCAAAAGTATTGTAATGAATAGTTAGAAGTGATGAGGGTACTATGTACTAAGGCTTGTGGGAAGAAGGAATATTTTCTGTTAGCACGCACAACCTTTTCTGCAGGGTTGCTGTAGGAATCCTTCCAAAAGCTTTTGTGATTCAACTGTTTCAGGAGAATCAATCAGTTTGTCACTGGTAGCATTTAAGCAGTGTGGACAAAGGCTTAAGAAAGTATCAGCAGAGGACCCCTTGACTGAGGCTCATATGAAAACACTGGTGCCTGAGCTGTCTCTGGTTTATTTCTGTATTTTCTTGTCCAGTGACATCTAATTTTACTGCTCAGTAGCCCATTTGTGTTGGTTCTACACATAAGTAGAAACAACACTATTTCCTTTTCATTGATTATTTTCCCCAAGGAAATATAATGAAAATTGGTAGAGTAATGATTTCCTGTTATTCTTCTTTTCTTGTCTTGCAGGTCTGGATTATAGAAAATTTGTGTAAAAAGCTAGATTACCTTTATACACAGCACACACTGAGTAAGTGTTTCAGATGCAGCATTTCTTGATCTGTTTCTGTTTCTTCCCTGTTTGCTCTTTTGTTTACACTAAGCTGCATACCTGCTAAAGTCAATATAAATATTTCCTTTTCAATACTGTGTGTGCAGGCGGAATAATAAAAGAATGTTGAAGCTACAAATACTGCCTGTAGTGTGTCTCCAAACTGCTTAGCACACCTTGCTGTTTACAGTCAGCATAATTTCTCAGTAGGTTTATTTCAACACTTGTAGCCTTTCCTTTGAAATATAAAGCAAAACAAAGCATGAACGCTTAAAAATTCTTTGAGTTTAAATAAATAAAAATGAGTTATTGATAAAAATGAAATATTGGTTATTAAAAAATATTGGCTTGTGACAAATTCTTGGTTTCTAAAGAGAGATAATTTTACAGAGACAGTAATGTTGGAACTGCAGATTAGAAATGCTGAACTTATTCTTACCTGGTTTTCTATTGTTTTCAATTCAGCTTTACAGGAACTACACAACATCAGTTTACATGTGGAAAGATTGCAAGACTTCATGAATTTCCAGATAAAAAATCTTCAACAAAAGTCTGAAAAGGCAGGAGGAGAAAATTCAGATGTGTCAGAGGTTTTAGTATTAAAAACAGACCAAGTGAGCACAAAAATGTAAATTTAACTGGTGGTTTATGGGATTACAGCAGGTATTTCAAAGTCAATCAGGCTGTTTCTTTCAAAAGCTGAAATCAACCATGGGTCTAACTGAAAGTAATTAAGGTGTGCTAATATATACATGGCTTGAGAATGATACATTTATGATGAATGTTTAAAACATCACAATAATGAAACAAACTCATTGGTTCTGGAATCACCAATAGTGTGCTATGGTTGTCATTATATATTTGATAGTAGACACTTTGCTACAAAATGCTTTTAAGTATCCACCTCTTTGATGTAAAAGGAGTATATTCTAAACATTGGAACCAAAGAAATCATCTTATTCAATATTTCATTTGCTTTTCTTCATTTCTGCTCCACCTTACTCATTAAATTCTCGGTAGTTTTGTATGAAAGCAATCAAAATTTAGATCTTGGTTTAGTGTATAAGAGTTATATTTTGTGCCTGCAGGCAGCTAATGAAGAAAGGAAGACTGACTGGTCAGTGGAAAAGCAAGATCTTTGGCAAGCACACACCATCCTGCAAGAGATACAAGAATCTTTACAGAAACGAGAGAGGGAAGTCACTGAGCTCTTACAAAGTGAAAGAAGATTTAACAAGGCAATGAAACCTCAAGTGACTGTGCTAATATTCTTGAAATCTCTTATCAAGATGGTAAGAATACGGTTTTGGCAAAGATAAAATTTTATTTATTTAATGGACTTTCTAAAAACTTCATTGAAGAAAAAGAACACAGTTTAGTCTATTAATGTCATAGTCTTAAAAATGGCAAAATATTATTTTGTATATGTTAATTTACTGGTAAGATTTTCAGACTATCTCACGTAATTAAAGACCAACTTGAATATTCATTAGCTGGCTTTTTTTTTAAAGATAAATTAATGAAGCATGAGAATGATACCATGGAAAAAACATGTTTTTCTAGCCTTTCCGTTTTGTGAACTGCATGAACTGCAACTTTTTATCCATGTTAGGTTCACACCATATATTGTGATGTTCCTGGAGCACAGCAATGCATCCATCAGCTTATCAGGAAGAATGAGGATGAAAGACCTGATCTGGAAGAAGTTTTTAATAATGCTCAGGCTGACATTCTGTCCTATGAAATATTTTGTGGAAATGAACTTATGGATGACACAAGGTATATTGAATAGTTAATAAAACAAAGAAATAACATAGAAAAGTAATGAGTTCTTTTCTTTTGGGAAAATATTTCCTTGGAGAAAAGTGGAAAACAATTTAACAGGCAAAGCATTCACCATCACAAAAAAAGAGAGAAAAATATATTTTTAAGACTGCTGTTACAGTTTTTATGTTTATTTATAGGGGGAAAGTATTAAAGTAGAGTCTACATCTATATTGTAAAAGAAATAAATTACTTAGAAATACCTTGTATAAAAAGAAGAAAAACATCTCAACTTAACTGGCCTGTGCAAGTTATTTCCATTGTATTATAAAATATGCTGGAATAAGCTTATTTGACAGCCCTGTGCTACAACATCATCATCTTTGCTTCCTACTTTTTCTACAGGAAGTTCCTTTAAAAATAGCCTTTTTACAAATTAACTTCCTTACAAATAACTTCTAAGGGCTTTTTAATTACTATTTTTCTTCCTTTTTTTTTTCTTTTTTTCTTTTTTTTTTTTTTTTGTTTTTTATGATAGGACACACCTCCCAACAAAGCTTTTCAGAAATATTGGGAAAGCAAAGTCTGATTTAGAATATGTTGAAACAGAAAAAATTGTGTTTGACTGTATCCAGACCGGAGAAATCCCCAACTGGATTAAAAGTGATTGTCTTTATGTAGCCTGGTCAGGTGAGAAATCTTCTTGTCAAATCACAGAAGCTTAACTATCCTCAGCCAACTAACTTTTGAATACATAAAACAACAGTGCAGCTGTAAAAAGCATGTTTTTGCCATGCCTTAAGGGTTTCTATGCCACATCTTCCATTTTGTGTGTTTTAGTGAGCTAGTGTATGAATTATAATAATGGGTAATGGCTTGTAAAAACAGGGCTTCTGAATTTACACTCCACCGTGCATCTTTTCTTTGGTATCTTTATCATTTTGATAATAGATGTCTTTTTATATTGTGTCTAAATATCTCAGTGCATGCTCTAGGTAGATGCACCCAGAATCTGCCCAGATTTGGCAAACATGCACTGAATGAAATAAAAAATGTGGAATTCACAAGGCAGTAACCCCCTTTGATGAAAACTTAAAAATATCCATTGCATGACCTTAACACACTGTGCTCTCCTAGTGGGACTAGCAGAAAATATTTTTCAAATATTTTATGTGCTTTTTCTATGATTCTGCAACACAAAGTCTGGTCTTAGTGACTTAGAGAAATGAAGGCAGATGTGTTCTTGTATTTGAAAAAAGTTATTATTTCTAATTTAGAAGATTTACTGGGTTATATATTGATCCTGTATAATTATATAATTATGGGAACTCTCCAGAAGACCCTGCAATATGCTCTGAGGAGATAGAGTCACCATTCCGAGAAAGTCATGCTGAAGTTTAAAATGGAAATCAAGGTAATACCTTACAATGTATCCCTCCACATGGTTTTAAATAAGTTATTAATAATGTGATAATTTTCCTAGCTATTCTTAAGGGATTTGGGATTTGCTCTTTTTCTGTGATGTCTAAGCACATTTACATCCAAGAATGACATAGTTTTGCAAAGTAGTGAATTAGGTTACAGTTTTCTGTGTAAGAAAGGATTCCCATGTTGTATTTTGCACCTGTATATCTATTGTGTTGTTCATGTACAAATCTTTGTTCATCTTGGTGGCCCATGATATCTATTACAAGTAAAATATATTAGAATCATAGAACTCTTTAGGCTGGAAAAGACCCTTGTGTTCATTCAGTCCAACCATTAACCCAGCATTGTTAAGTTGACTACCATGTCCCTGAGTGCCACATCTACATAGTTTTTTAAATACCTCCAGCTATGGTGACTCAACCACTTCCCTGTACAAACTGTTCCAATATTTGGCAGCCCTCTACATTAAAAAATTTTCCCCATTATCCAATCTAAACCACCCCTTACTCAACTTGTGGCCATTTCCTATGGTCCTGCCATTTGTTTCCTGAGAGAAGAGGTATTTCCCCATCACACTCTCACCTGCTTACATGTAGTTGCAGAGAGCAATAAGGTCTCCCCGAGCTTCCTTTTGTCCGGGCTAAAAACCCACAGTTGCCTCAGTCAATCCTCAAAAGATTTGTCATCCAGGCCCTTCACCAGCTTTGTTGCTTCTCTCTGGATGTGTTCCAGCAGCTCTGGTTTCATATCTCTAATGATTTGGGATACATGGATTCCTTGCTTATTAGTAGGTTACAAAAAAAAGCACTGCCTCATGTAAATTTACATCAGAGTAAATAACTGAAAAAAATAACTGTTTGAATTGAGTTTTCTCACACTGGGCAAATGACATCCATGAGTCCATAGGCCCTGACAGGATGCACCCATGAGTGCTGAGAGACCTGGCATAAATCATAGCAAGTCTGCTCACTATCCTCTTTGAAAGGTCATGGAGCTGGGGAGAGGTGCCTGAAGACCAGAAGAAAGCAAATGTCACCCCAGTTTTCAAAAATGGCAAGAAGGAGAGCACAGAGGCACAGAGAACTATCACCTCAATTCCTGGAAAGAAAATTGTCTTGGTTTAGGGCAAATTTGGGAGAAAATCTCCAAAGTGGCCCCTCCCCCAACTGGTTTGGGAAAATATTTCCTTGGAGAAAAGTGGAAAACAATTTAACAGGCAAAGCATTCACCATCACAAAAAAATGAATAATATTAAACAATAAAACCTCTTTCTGCTCTGAATAGATTACAAACTCAGAAAGTCCCCTTCATGGGCTGTAGATCAGCTCACTCAGTCTCTTCAGTCCCTCACGTGATGGAAGTGCCACGGCCCAGGCCCAGCCTGGTGGGCCACAGGTGTGAGCTCCTGGGTGATCTTCTGGGTGTTCAGTCCAGAGCAGGTTTAAATAGTTACAAGAAAAAGAAAAAACACAGTCCAGGGAACTTCTCTGCCTCAGCTAGCTAAAACTAACTAAAAAGCAAGAGAGAGCACTCTCCCGCTGTCTGTCTGTCCGCAGACAGCACAGTCCAGGAGCTGGAACATGGAGGAGTGAGTGCAGTTTCTGGAAACAAACCTCGTGCTTCTTCTCTTCCCACCTTTCCGTTCAGAACCAATCTTAAAGGTTCGAAACTTATTTCTGGGCTAAACAGACAAATGGGGATACAAGCATCATAAAGCCACCCCAGAACAGCAATGGAGTTCCTCATTCTGGAGGCCATCTCTATCCATGTGGAAAAAGAGGTGATCAAGAGCAGTCAGAATGGATTATCTAAAGGCAAATCATGCTTGACCAACCTGATAGCTTTCTATGATGAAACAACTACCTGGATGGATGAGGAGTGGATGTTGCCTAACTCAACTTCTGCAAGGTTTTCCACAGTTTCTTATAATATTCTCATAGGCAAACTCAGGGAATGAGGACAGACGGTCATAATCAGGCATAGGGTCAGGTTGGAGGTCTGCCCCTAAAGGTGTTCCTCAAGGCTCTATACTGGGCCCACTATTGTTTAACTTATTTTTCAATGGATTTGATGTAGGAGCAGATGCCTCCTCAGAAAATTTGCTGATGACTCTGAGCTGGGAGCAGAGGCTGATACCACTGCTATGCTGTGCTTCAGATGGACCTCCAAACAGACTGAAGAGATGGGCAGAGAAGAGCTGTTTGAAGTTCTGCAAAGGCGATGCAGGGTGCTGCACCTGGGAACGAAAAACCCCAGGCACCAGCACAGGCTGGGGCTGAGCTGCTGGAGAGCTGCTCTGTGGAAAAGGACCTGGGGATCCTGGTGGACAAGTTGTCCCTGAGCCAGCAGTGTCTCTGTGTGGCCAGGAAGGCCAGTGGTGTCCTGGGGTGCTTCAGGAAGAGCACTGCCAGCAGCTCAAGGGAGGTGACCCTGCCCCTCTGCTTGGCCCTGCTGAGGCTCATCTGGAGTGCTGCGTCCAGTTCTGGCCTCCTCAGCACAACAGGGACATGGAGCTCTGGAAATGGGTCCAGGGGAGGGATACAAAGATGGTTAAGGGACCAAAGCATCTCTCTCATGAGGAAAGGCTGAGGGAGCTGGCCCTGTTCAGCCTCAGGGGGAAAACTGAGATGTCTGCAAGTACCTGAAGGGAGGATGCCAAGAGGATGGAGCCAGGCTCTGCTTGGTGGTGCTGAGCGACAGGACAAGGGGCAATGGGCAGAAACTGATGCACAGGAAGTTCCACCTGAAAATGAATTCTTTACTGTGCAGGTGACTGGAAGATTTCGTCCAGAGAGGCTATGGAGTCTCCCTCACTGGAGATATTCAAGAATCGTCCGGACACAATCCTGTGTCATGTGCTGTGTGGTAACCCTGCTTGAGCAGGGTGGCTGGACCAGATGACCCATTGTGATCCCTTCCAATCTGGCTCATTCTGTGATTCTCTGCTGAAATTGACCCAACTATATATGTTAAAATGCATCAAAAGCCAGAGTGCAGTAATGCATTTACAATATTTCAATTGTTGAATCCCAAAGTGAATAGGTTCAAAATTACATTAAATAATTACTTACACTACATAGACACTAAGATAACAACCATCATGTCAAGTTCATGTAGAAAAGGTCTTAATTGGTAAGTATAGAATAAAAATTGTAAATTATATTTTTTACTCATTTTTAATTTTATAGTTTGTTGCATTTTTGTGTTTGGTTTTATTTTGAGTTTGTAGGTTTACCAGGTAATGAAGAAACACCAAGATACCAACACTGAAACAAGCTCCCTATTTTAGAGAGAAGCACTGGAGAGAAAGCTTGACACACAAAAGCAGTTTCTGCAGTATTTTTTGAGTGGACAAAAAATTGGAAGCATTCAATACATGTGGTTCACTAAAAATCAGAAAACTTGTGCAGGCTTTAAGTTTTAAAAATTTTATGCTTTTTAATAAACATTTTTAAGAAATCTTCTAGAGGAAATTAACAAAAAAACAGCATAGCAATGACCTGAAAGTCTGTGACTGAGCAACAGAGTATTTGAGTCAAACAGGTATAGTTCTGTTGCAAGTGAATGGGGTATATAAGTTTTTGCTGTCTAAAGTAGGGCATTTAACATGCCCCTACAAGCAATACTGCAGAGAGGTGCCCCTAAGGGCACCTGTGAAGCACAAACCTCCAAAATTAACTTTGCTTTGTCCTACTTCAAATTATTCAGTCATTGTTTTAAAGTGCTGGTTTTTATACCATGGTATGTGTTTCAACTTTTCACACTTTCTCTTTTGTTTGTTTAAATTTTTTTTTGTTTGTTTGCTTGTTTAAATAAAAGATTAGATTTAAAAAGTCATAGATAGGAAGAAAACTTTAAAAATATAAACTTCAAAAATGTCATGTTAATAAGGGGCAAATGAATGTGAAGATGATGTTTGTTGTTGAAGACAACAACTTGTCTCTAACAAGCAGTTGTTGAAGATGATAATGCTAAGTTCCTGGAAGTAAATGCACACTGGAAATTTAAATACCAAATGTGTGCTTTTAGAGTTGGTTGAGATTATATTGTTGTCTGTTAAGCATGTGTACCTGGAGATGAGTGGTTTCTTTGAACTACTTATCTGCATCATGTACCATATCATAAGCTGAAAAAATTTTGTATTCAAGCACTGATCTATAATTCAAATAGTAACATCCACAAGCTTTATTTTTTTTACTGCATGTCAGTTCATAAAGTGCATTTTCTAGGTTTGAATTACCTATCCAGAAAGAACACTCTGTATGGATGAAACATCCCTATGACAGTGCTTTTGTGCAAACAAATTGAGGTATACTTGTCACTGTCCTTGTGGGAACTGTACTTCTGGGAACTGTAGCACTGGGAACATTATGTCTGTTTCTGAGTGCCATTACTGTTCTCAGGGCATTTTGCATTTGAAGCTTAGAGTGCACTGTGAGACTATTTGATGGGAATGCAAGAGAAAAGAAACAAGGACTTAGATGTCACTGAAATGTAGATGTATTATGGTGAAGATGCTGTAGAGAAAAACAGCTAGAGTGGATAGAGAGGGTGATCTTGAGTGTTTTGCTTGAACATACCACTCCAAGATGCAGCAACACTGATTGATAAGCCCAGGGTTTAGACAGGGCTGAGCCTGTTCCAGTCCACCACAGAGAGAGACATAAAACCTAAACATTTATAAAAGCTATATACAATCTATATGCAGGACATACACATAGACACTGTTTGATTTTGTACTGCTGTTAGAATTTTGATTTTTTGGTAATGAGACAGTTAAGGGAAGTTTTAAATCAGCTTTGAAGAATAGAAGTCACGTAGTGAGCCAGAACACTGTTTTAAGTGAAAGGAGATTTTTGAGGTGTGGTTCAGCTATCGAACTGTATAATGCAAAGCAATTGAACATCTATGTATAGAAGTGTAAAATAAAATATCAAAAAAATTTTTTTTTAAATTTTTTATTAACTTTATTGTTTAGCTTTGTCAGTTATTTAGAGTCCTCATGTGGAAATATTTAATCTATGAAGAATTTTTGGCACAATTATTACTCTTTCTTAACCTTTCTGAATGCCTGACTCCAAAGCTTATTATTTAGCTCCCTTCCTCACCTAATCTCATGTCTATGCAAGTTTTCTGAAGCAATTTCATAGTGTCAAGTGCAAGCTGTTAGCTTTTATATCTGTTTTTAATATGTGACAAAGAGAAAAGGAATGATTTCTCTTTTAGGCTATTGGCCTTTACTTACTTATAATGTCAACATTAAGGCTGGGAACTAGATTTTATTTAAAATTATCCCAAAAATATAATTTTAAATACCAGTCATTACATACTTCAAATATAATCAATTTAATCAATAAACTATAAGTGATAAAAATAAGAAAACAGTGTCATTTTGTTTTAGAATCATAGTCCAGGAGCAACGGACCCCAACAAGGACGAAATTGGGCAAAAATGACAGGAATCCTCCATGGAAGGCAAAGGAGTTGCTGAGGAAATTCAGAGCAAAAAAGAGGCTTTCAGGAAGTAGAAAGAAGGACAGGTGACCTGGGTGGAATACAGGGGAATTGCAAAGGAGGCTAGGGACAAGGTTAAGGAAGCTAAGGCCCAGTTAGAATAGAACCTCAAGGATATTGAGGATAAAAGAGAGGGCTTCTATAGGTGTGTTGCAAACAAAAGAAAGTCTAGTGATAATGCAGGCCCTCTGCAGAAGGAAACAGGAGATCTCACTGCCCTGAACAAAGAGAAGGATGAGGTTCCCAATGAGTTCTATATCTCAGTCTTCAACAGGAAGTGCTCCAGCCACACTACTCAAGTTGAGAACAAACTCAAAATCAGGAACTGGGAGAATGATGGCCCCAAGACCACTATGGGAAGGGATCAGGTTTGAGACCACCTAAGGAACCTGGATATGTACAACTCCATGGGAGGATCTGATGAGATTCCTCCAAGGGTTCCAAGGGAGCAGTCATAGTTGCTGAGTCATTTTCCATCAATTTTGAAAAATTGTGAGAGGCAGTTGAAGTCCTCAATAACTGGAAAAACCAAAATACAACCCCCATTTATAAAAGGGGGAAAGCAGAAGACCATGGAACCACTGACTTGTCAGTCCCACCTTAGTGCCAGGCAAGATCATTGAGCAGATTCTCCTGGAAACTGTGCTAAGGCACACAGAAAATTAAGGGGTGCTTGGTAACAGCCAAGATGGCTTTACAAAGGGGAAATCATGCCTGACAAATTTAGTGATCATCTGTGATGGGGACAGAGCACTGGATAGGGGCAGAGCAACTGACACCATCTACCTGGATTTATGCAAAGCATTTGGCACTCTCCCTGATAATTTTACTTCACTATTCCTCTGGTGTATGGAGACAAACAAACAAAAGCTTAAAAAGTAATGTAATTAAATTGCAGAATATTACAACAAAAGAACAAACAAATAAAAAAAGATTATTTAGAAAAATCACTTTCAGCAACTTAATTTAAAAATTATTTTCCCTCATCAGGGAAGAATCTTAGCTGTAAAAGTCAAGTACTCATTAAGAAAACTTCTGTATAGCTCTAATTAGCACATCTATTCTTTTGTCCTGAAAAAAAAAAAATCAAATAGAATTTTTTATCAACTTGTCCATAAAATAATGACTTTTTCTTGAGTAAAATATGATCACATGAACTTATTATTGAAATTTTATTTAAATGTGCTGTAATGGTTCTCTATATAAACAGGGGAAAAAAAAGAAACAAAACAAAAGAAAATAACAAAATAAACAAAACCAAACCAGCACAAAAACAAAAAACAAAAACCAAAACCAACCAAACAAACAAACAAACAAAAACACACACAAAAAAACCCACAAAAAATTCAGTAAAATGTAAGCTAAAACTCCCTATTCCAAAATAGGGACATTCTTGTGAACACCAATTTAAAGCTTAGAATTACTTTATTAATGCCTAACAGCTCAAAAAATGTCTTTCTATTACTATATGATAAATCTGGAATTTTTGTATTAGTTGTGGGTTTTATATTGCCAATATTTAGAACGTTAGAAATGTCACTGAAATTATTTTAAAAAATTTTTAAAAGGGATACATTTTCATCCAAAAATCTTTCTCATGACATCCTAAGCATTATAAGTAGTAGGCTTCACTGAAATCTGATGTACGTGGGACTTGAGGCTGCAAGCACTCTGGACATTCCTGCTAAGGAAATTCTTGCAAGTGCACTGGTCTAGGCTGTGTTCAGGCATTCTCCCAAACCTTCCAGGACCTCTGGTTCATGTGGGATGCTCTAACCTGAATAAATTAGCAAATACTTTTTTAGGGAAAAAAAAGAAATAAATTATTGAATTATTACTCTGTTATGATATGAAATAAATATTGAAACCCAAGATTGCTACTAAATGAGAAAGCATAGCCTCCTGATTTAATTCAGCACAGCTGGATCTATTGTATCCCAGAAAATTCAAGTCATAGTTATAAGGATTTTTTACAGGCTACATCAGCAGGGTCATATAGTGCTTTATACATGCATTACTATTTATCTACTCTCAAAATAACAGCTGTAGACTCAGGTGCATAATTGAAAATTATTATCAGGCAGATTAGCCTGTCCAAAGGCTGCAAGCATAATATTTCCTTTATTACAAATATAATCCTAAAGTGAGTGGCAATGTTTGCCTCACTTTTTGCTCATGAGCAGTGTAGTCCCGATGATGCTGGCTCTGGCTGTATCTGCAGTGTTTCCAGTGTTGGGCTGAACTCAACTAACAGAGCAGCCAGTGCATTCCTACCACATTTGGGGCTGAAGTCAGGCTTGCCTGTGCCAGTTCCCTCACTGCTGGTGGCAGAGTGAGGCAGTGTGGCCATGGGCTCAGGTTAGAGCATTCTCTCATTCCCTGATGAGAGGGATGAGAGCCTTCCTAGATGACAGGGCAGCCTGAGCCTTCTGTGTGGTTTAATGCAAGTGTGGCTACTGCTTACTGAGAAAAGACTCTATGCTTCTGCTTGTGGTAATTTTTTGGCATGTTCAAGGTCAATACCAGAGGTTAATCCTCCCAACCCTCACGTGTGCAATGACTGCAATATGAGTGCATTGGAAACCTCTGTTCCCATTACCTCCTTTGTCTTGATCTCATTATTTCAGCATCTGAACTATTTGCCTTCTCCTTATTTACCAAGTTCCTACTGTTTTCTCTATTTCATTTTCACAGGGCATTTTATTTCCCTGTTTCTGCATTTCACCATCCCTTCTGCAAAGGACATACGTGCAGCTTTGGCAGTATGAATAATTTTTAACTCATTGAAACACACAAAACTTAACCTGATTTGAAATTGTCTAGAGGCACTTGGCAGTTAAACCCATCCCATCCTATTGATGTGTGAGGACCTTAGTGGTGTACTCTGCAAGTCCAGCAAATCCCCCAAGGACCAGACAGAAGATTCTTGGTGGAACTGCTTTCTTGAGTGCCCCAAGAGATGGCATGTCTGTTCTATTACAGGACTTTTGCTGTGACAACTGCATTTTTTGCTGACTTTTAGTGCCAGTCCTTTTATGTATCTTTGATTGCCTCTTCCAGATAGCTTCACCAAATGAATCTCTCTTTTTTTTTCCCTGTATTCTTTGGTACTCTAGATTAAAAATATGTTATTATGTAAACCACTTATTATACATTGTTGTGTGTACCACACCATTTGACCACAACCACAGCATCACATGCAGGATATTCATTTAATTCCCCATTTTTCTTCTGCTCACACAATGCTATTCTACAAAAGGCCATGGACAGGTCACAGACAAGTTTCAAAAAGAATGTGTTATAGTCTTCTGTCTGGAGTTCTGCCTCTAGAGTCCTTTAAAATTGTTAACTTTTCTCCACTGAGAAATAAGAGAAATGAGTGCCATGCTTCAGAAGGACTTTACTGCATATTTAAATCATAGATCTAAGTGAAGTTCCCAAATTAAAGAGATCATACCTCATCTATGTCTAAAATATTTTTATAGAGACAAATTTTCAGACCATTTACAAGTTTCCTGCTATAGAGTCCTCTGAGTTTGAAAAAGAAAATTTAACTAAACACCAGAATACATCTAGCTGTAGCAGAATCCAAACCTATAAAATTAAGCATTATATTTTACATTAGATATATTGGTACAGTTATTCTGCTAAAAAGTTTTTATTTAGCTAGCAATACAGAAATCAATTTCATGCATGTAAACAAAGCCCAACACATATACAGGAAAAAATAATTCAAATTTCATAGACATTATATTACCTGTGCAATACAAATACGTTGGAAGTGGAAGAGAAAGAGAAGAAATTTGGAAGTGGAAGAGAAAGAGAAGAAATTTGTCCTTTTAAGTGACTTTATGTTGTACCTTTACTATCCAGATTTGAATTTATGGATATGGCTAACATATTGAACTTTGATATTTAATCTGTAGGTAGCTTTTTATATGGAAAGCATGTTTTTGGTACAGAATGGAGTGTTCTACATATCTGAAAAGTATCTCCCGAAGTCAGACTTGGATATGGAATCCTATATTGCACCTTTAATTAAAATTACACTTAAAATGTCAATGATCAGTGTGGAGGACCAGGCATAGGCATGTTTTTTCTCAAACATTTTGACTGTTGCTACACAAAAACTGGGTTTGGAAGAGAGAGTCCCAAACCCTGTCTTGGAAGTGGGACAGTGCTGTGCTGAACCAACTTCCTTTTCCACCTGGAGACCTGTGTTCTGTTGTCATCCTTGTCACTGATCATTGTAATTCCTGACTCACTCCCTGGAAGAGTGCTCATCAGGCTGGCTGTGTGTCTGAGGATGAAATGGCAGAACAAGTATAGTTTACATCACAGGCTGCAGGAGGTTAACTGTAAAGGGAAGCAGATCAAGCCCCCTTTCTTTTTCCTCTATTCTTCTTTTTCTTTCTTCCTCACTCCCTCAGCCCTGGACCATCCAGGCAGCAGGACTAATATGGGATCTAAGGACTTGTGAGCTTATCTCTCTCTCTCTCTCTTTCTCTCTCTCTCTTTTGCCTTTAATTCTATCTCCCCTTGCTTCTACTGGGCTAAGCATGGTTGTTGTATTCTACCCCATACTCTGTAGTGAACTTTGTTGTGGGAAAAGAGTTAGTGGTTTTGTGTTTTGGCTTGTTAACCAGCAAAGTTGAGCAGTTTGCTGGCAGAGTTGAAATCTTATTTAAAGTAATGTACTGTAAAAAAACAAGGATTTGTTAGACACCACTTTTGAGGAATAGTATTGTAAGATTTAAGGACTTCTTAGACAACAGCTTTTGAGTGTGAACTATGGGCTAGTTGCCAGATTTAAATATAGTAAAATATAGTGTATAGTAAAAGCACAAGAATTACCCAATATGTGGTCTGCGGTCTTTTTTCAGCCTGATGAGAATTTTCAATAAATATCATGCTCTGTACCAATTCATCTTGACAATTAGAAACTGTTCAGTAGGTGTTTCAAAAAAGTTGAAATAACAATAAAATTTAAAAATTACTGGTATGCAAATCTTGTTTGTTTTGCATGAAAATAATATGGCTAAATTCATCATGATGCAGAATAAAAGAAGAACTCCTATGTAAGCACTTTATATGTCCCACCAGCTATAACCATATTTACAATTTTGATCAATAATTTAAGACATTAAACATCATCTATCAGTTAAAGACAACAAACTGTCATGGTTGAAGTAAGTTATGGAATTAGTTGTTAAAAAATAGATTTAATGGGTTTTTTTTCTTTCAAGTGTCATATTAATGGCCTTAATAAGAAATGTACTAGAATACACAGAGACTGCAATAGGATATATTTTAAGACCCAAGTTTATCTTTAAATGTATTTTATGGTACAAAGAGGCCAATTGAATGTAACTATGTTTGATTTTCTACGGTATAAATTACTTAAGAGGTTATTTTTAATAGGTTTTGTGATGTGAAATCATACTTGATCACAGAGGCATGAGTTCTTTTGTCTAAAATAGAGATTGATATTATATTAAAAACTGGCAGCTAATATTTGTCAAAATATTATTTCATTATAGTGGCTAAATTTATTACATTTTTCTTTTTGTGTAAAATTGAAAGTGACTGTAGTGCCTTCTTGACATTGTGCAAGTGTCATTGCATGATCTAGTAATAAGGAATATACTGAAAATATTAAAATAAAGCTCATACCAGATGTTCACAAGTTAATTTTACTTCCATGACAAAGGACTTTTGCAGTTTCCCACAATTAGTGCTAAAATAGGCTTGTTCTTTTTATTTCACCATTTCTTTGCATCCTAAATAAAAAAAAAATCATAACTTACTAAAGATTGAATCTGCATATAATCTTTCAAAGAGAAGTTGCCAACAGTAGCAGTGCAGTCTCTTTTAATGGAAAATTTTGCCAGGCAGTTTCTGTGGATTAGCATTCCTTCATTGCCTCCTTCTTTATGATATCTTTCAAAAGCTGAAGCACACAATAAAATAAACCTGCAAATCCACAACTTCCATTGAAGATATTTCTC
Source organism: Agelaius tricolor (assembly GCF_023055355.1). Taxonomy (NCBI): domain Eukaryota; kingdom Metazoa; phylum Chordata; class Aves; order Passeriformes; family Icteridae; genus Agelaius; species Agelaius tricolor. The sequence goes on from NW_027269287.1 coordinate 9,453,190, forward strand.
TTTTAAATGGGGTAGGTTGAAGTCATATTCAGAATAATTCAGTGTTAAATCCCAGATTCACAGAATGGGTCAGGTTGGAAGGGACCACTCTGGGTCATCTGATCCAACCTTCCAGCTCAAGCTGGGTCATCACAGAGTACATGGCACAGGATTGTGTCCAGATGGTTCCTGAATATCTCCTGTGAGGAAGATTCCATAGCCTCCCTGGGCAATCTGTTCCAGTGCATGATCACCTACACAAGTTATTCCTTTATGTTCTCATGGAACTTCCTGTGCATCAGTTTCTGCCCCTTGCCCTACTGCTCAGCTCCACCAAGAAGAGCCTGGCTCCATTCTCTTGGCATCCTCTCTGCAGATACTTACATTGATAAGGCCCCCTCTCAGTTCTCTCTTCTTGAGGCTGAACAGGGCCAGCTCCCTCAGCCTTTCCTCATGAGAGAGATGCTTTGGTCCCTTAACCATCTTCGTACCCCTCCCCTGGACCCATTCCCAGAGCTCCATGTCCCTGTTGTGCTGAGGAGGCCAGAACTGGACGCAGCACTCCAGATGAGCCTCAGCAGGGCCAAGCAGAGGGGCAGGGTCACCTCCCTTGAGCTGCTGGCAGTGCTCTTCCTGAAGCACCCCAGGACACCACTGGCCTTCCTGGCCACACAGAGACACTGCTGGCTCAGGGACAACTTGTCCACCAGGATCCCCAGGTCCTTTTCCACAGAGCAGCTCTCCAGCAGGTCAGCCCCAGCCTGTGCTGGTGCCTGGGGTAATTCCTCCCCTGGTGCATGCCACTGCATTCTTAACAAGAGAAAAGGTACATTCCATATTTTGAAAAGTTAACTACTTTCACCTCTGGAGATACTTCAGCAGGTACACAGGCTTAACAAAAACATGAAATTCAAAATTTTTATTTTTGGAAAAAGAAATTAAGCAGAAGCTCTTATACAGGTAAATTGCATATTTAAAGTAATACCTGAATTTGCAGATGTTATCTTTTTAATTTTTATCTGGTTTTCACCTGCAACACTATGCAAGCACCTGAAAAAGAAAAATTGATCCTCAGTAACACATTTTAAGAATTTTTCAGCTACCCTCACATATAAGGTGGTCCTGATGGGATACAATATTCATTTATTAACAAAAAATTTGCTTTAATCCTTTTCCACTGTGTAACTCTGAAATTCACAGCAGAAATATAGTCTGTTCCTATCAACAATTGCCCCCCACAAGACATACTATATACTTTTTATTTTTCTCCTTTTTTTGAAAATGTTAACTGAAATTGCTTTTCATTGCCATCACAATGTTGTTCTTATCAAAAAACATATGCAGGATATGATGCATTAGTATATAACAGTTCAGTATAAAACCCCAGGAAATTCAAATAGCATGCCATTTCAGAATTAAGCTTTTAAAAACATAAAAAATCTTCCTTAAACATTATTTTCTCTGAATGTTTTTATGCAAACATTTCTGAATTAATATACTGTCATGAAACAAATAAAATTATACGATTCCTGAAATGTTCTTTTCTCTAACTGAATGTTTTTATATGAATATTTCTTAACTAATATACTATCAAGAAACAAAATGATACAACTCTATAGCATTTAAGAACTCTGATCAAAAGTTTATCCAGAGATAAACAAGTTATTAAAACCAAATAATTGTAGAAATATTAATAGATTATCTATATATACACAATTCTTTATATGAACAGTTTTTCTTACCCAGGCTAATGTGGGGTTTTTTTGCAGACTATGACTATTAATTCCGTAAGACTCAAATGTGTTATTCCTGATTCTGTTCTGTCTCAGCAAATTTATTCAACTAAGTGAGGTGAGAGCTTTGCTGAGGCTTCACCTCCACTATATGTGTGTACAATTAACTGTAGGAGAGACATATTAATTGAGGAAAATAATTAACCAAACAAAATTTCATTTTACAAAACCAGTTAAATCTCCATTATTAGCTGATTATAGATATGGGATGTCAAAAAAAAGCTTTTAAATAGCTGACTAAAAAATTCTGAAATTTAGAAGGGTAACCTGAAATGCACAATTCCACCTTTTAAGAAGACAAGGTCTCTCAGCCTTCAGGGGTTTCTCTGGGTGGCCTTCCAGCCCAAAAGAAGACTTCCCAACTGCAGATCCACTGCTGAGAGAAGGAGTGACCCCAGAGGCTCTCTGGTGGGACTCCGCATAGTCAAAATTCGTCAGTACAGTCACTGTCAATCATTGCCGGGGGGGATCTGGCTTTCGGTGTTGCTGCAGCCACCCTGCAGATCTGATGGGGTCAGGATGCACAGGGCTGCTCAGTGCTGCTGCAGCCACCCTGCAGATGTGGTGGGGTCAGGGTGCACAGGGCTGCTCAGTGCTGCATGACCGAGGCCAGTGGTAAAGTACCCTGGGCAGTCATGGTCCAGCTGCAGAGCCCTGAGCCCTGCTGCAGCAGTGAACCTCCTTTCGCATTGCATGTGTTTTGACTTTGAGCCAACCACTTCATCCCACAAAATGCTTAGTGGGCCTTCTTTGAGCTCTCCCTGCAAGGAAACATGGCTGCATGACAGTAACCTCCCCTTGAGCTGAGACAGCTCTTAAGGTTGCTCCTCAAGGCTGACAGACTTTCTACTGATAACAGATCTATGGGGTAAGTCAAATCTGAGCTCTCTCTAAAGTTGCAGCAGGACAGCATTCCAGTGGCTCTCCAGCTAAGGGAGCATGCCTCCCAGACTTTGAGATTCCTTACTTGAGACTGGGATATCCTTCCATACCCAAGGCAGAGAGAGTTCTTACTTAGAAGAAATCCTGGGTAAATGACTGATAACTAGCTGAATTAGTATTAATGAGATCCATATAGTGATTTCTGTAGGCATAAACCATTGTTCATCTATGAGACTAAGTTCTATCAGGAGTTTAGAAAGCAAGAAGTCCACTGAGAAATTCATCATCCAATGGGAGTCTCCCACACCTTTATGCATTAGTCTCATTCTAAGTCAATTCTGACTTGATTTGCATTTTATGTTTCATCCATACAGTAAGTAATAGAGTAAGCCTTGCCATCCAACTTTGTTAAACTGCATTTTTATAAATTCTTATTAAAACCATTTTTGCTAATACTTTTGACAGAGATACTTTAAGTGACCATAAATGGCTTATTTGAGACAGGCATGTATAGATGCCACACCAACATAACATTTGACATAAATAATTCTAGACATTCTAAAGCAAGCCATATTAAACTTTCTTTCACAGAAAGAATGAAAATATAGACTAATATATTTCCTTGTTTAGTTTTCTCATTTTCCCCCTCTATATTAAAGAGAATATCGACTTTCAAAAATCCCCAGTGTAAATACTTAATAAGTCAGTCTACAGACACAGAGCCTATACAAATCCAGGGCAAAACAAAAGATCTGCAAAGTCTCATGGATATTTTGCAGCAATAAAGCTATGCTTGGCATATATGAGCAGATGTCATTGCGCCAAGAGACACTGGAGGCAGTAAAGTTATCTAAATTATAACTCCTGAACTGTCCCTCAGTCTAAATAATCAGGTAGAGTCCCAAGAGATATCTGCAGATAGATAGATAGATAGATAGATAGATAGATAGATAGATAGATAGATAGATATCAGAAGAGCTTCATCTGCTTGAAGAGATATCTTAACTTGTCAAAACTCAGCATGGGGTAATTTTTAAAATTGGACACAAGCAAAATTTACCTCTATGGCAGAAACGAGAGGCTATAAAACTTCAACAAACCATACTTTTCAAACCGTAAAGAAAATATCAACATGTGCTTCATGCCAAATTAAACCATGGCCTATTTGTGTATCACTTTGTCTGCAATCCAGCTGTAACAACAGCCATTTTCAGAAAGGTTTTGTCTCCCCCTAAAGTCAGGGGATTCCCACTTCTGTGGGAATGAATGGATAGTGTGCACTTCACATTTTAACCATTTGAGTTTGAAACTAAACATGCTCACCCAGTGTTTATGTACATGTATTCCATTAAACACCAAAATCTTTTCTTTTTAAAAGGAAACAAAACTAACCCATGACCCCAACTGAGGGAAACATGTCACAACTGAGGGAAAAAGGATGACATATTTTAAACCATGAGCAAAAGATGCTGACCGGGCTGTTCAGTTTGAGGAGAGCCATTAAAATTTTGATGGCTCCCTGGGACCTGAAGTACAAGTATCAGAATTTGTATTTAAAGTCATTTAGATTGCTATTGATAACCAAGAGACTCTCCTCAGTAGAACCAGTCTGTTCAGCAAATTTATGTTCTTTACAGGAAGAGTCTGTTCCCTTCTAGTTTGCATGCCTCATCAGCTTTCTTTTATGCAGATACTCATAGATGCAGAAGAGTCTTCCAAAAAAAAACATTGCTGAATCTATGGGGATAAACTTTGATCAGACTGCAGAAAGATCAGATATTTGCTGTGAGAATCTGTACTTAATTTGCCACATTGTTTGTTCTCTGACTTGCTACCAACAATGTTTGCACCCTGAATAAATCCGTTTTTGAAATGAGAGATATTTTCATGTAAAATTTATCTGTCATAACCCAGCACCATGGCCTTCCCACTTCATACAATAGCAGGTGCCATTTAAAGAACAGAAAGCTGACAGAAGACCAGGAACCTCACCCAGGCAAGTCTTGGCCAAACACAAGCACTAATAAATAATTGAACAGCATCCAAGCAAATAAATTCTTGAGTGAATGAGTGAGTTCAGCTGTCACAGTTTTTCATTCTGGTAGCAGCTCCCCATTGCAGCAGGAGGCATGGCTGGCTGGAGCCTCTGACTTCTAGCCTCTTGTCTACCAACTTTTATCCATGCTTTTCATGGAGCAGGTTGCAACTCACTCCAGAGGTACTTTTAAGATCTTATTTTACTATTTTGTTGGCAATAAATTCAATTAGTATCTCTAATTTTAATCTGTTTCCCCATGATGTCATTTGATGAGTGATCTCTCCCAGTCCTTATCTCAATCCATGGACCCTTCAGTACATTTTCTCCCTTTGCAGCTGTGGAAGGGAGTGAGAGTGCTGCTTTGGTGGGTGCCTGGCACCCAGCCATGCACCCAGCCACTACAGTGGGTTGAAGATTATATAATCAAAAGGCACCATGATATTGACTTTCTTCCAAAATTTTTGTGTGATGAACTTTGAATGCAGAGGGGTTTTTACACATATAAGTGTTTCATTCTTTAATGTAGAAACATTATCATAGGATTTCATCACACGATCCAGTTCACACAAGGGACTGCAGACACAAAAAGATAGAAATAAATACTACAGAGAGTGAATTGCTGCATCAATTAAAGTAGCAATCTATCGAAGCAAAGAAAGGCACTAATTTGGCAAATTTAAGAGCCCACAATTAATTAAGGCATTTCCAAATGTCCCAGTGTTTCTACTGAAAGCTCCCATGATTACGTGGGTGAAAACTGTATTTCCAGGTGTACTGTAGTACCAAATCCTACCATGATCTTTCTGGAAATTATGTCAGGTCATGATAAATTGAATCTCATGCCTAGGCAAGATATGAAGGACTTTGCCCTCACCACTCCCAAGAAGCCTGATGACAATGGCAACTTCCAGATAGGAGTTCTGAACAGCTTCAGGAAAGCTGAACAGAGTTGCATCACAGTAGCTAAACAATTCCTGTCACAGTCTGTGACCAGTGCTAAAGGCAACAACAACCAGGGATTACAGATGGATTATAACTCTGTCTGCAAGAACAAGTTCTGCCCTCTGCAGAATAAGTCATTCTCTGTATCTCATTGTCCCAACAGCAAAAATGCTGGCACCTATGGCTGTGAGTTGACAATGAAAGTGTGGCTATGAATATCAAATATTTCAAGATTTTAATACTAAGCTGTTTCATTCCCACTTTGGACACAAAGACTGATAGCTCAAGGGAGTTCAAGCCTTTTTTCACCTTTTATGTTAAACAAGTAATGCTGTGCCATGCTTTCAATGGACATTGTTTGTGGAAATTAGGCTTTCCTCAGGTTTTCTGGTCAGGGAAGGAGAAATGACAGAAAAGATCATTTTCAAATAACCATTTCAGATTAAAGAGAATATAGAGGTCATGCAGAGGTGTTTTCTAAAAATGGACCTATATTATTTAATTCTGCTGGAAAAATTATTTTACAGTATTTTATAAATAAGAGGATGGTTCAGAAAAGACCAGAGTGTTCTGAAATACATTCTTTACTTTTCCAGATAACAATATTTAACAGTAATGAAAGAGCAAGATCTTTATTAATTCCTATTTTTTTCCCAGTCCATGGAACCCACCTTCACACAATAAAGTTTCTATAAATACAGAAATCAATTTCAGAAAATCTGAATTTAGTATTAGACAGATATATTTTTATCTGAAAATAACAAACAATAAGGAGACTACTCAAACCAAGACTATATTATAGATTTAAAAATGACTCTGTATGCACTTATGCACATGATCTCAAGTGGAGTAAGCAAGCAGAGAATAGAAAATTGCCATAGTCTTCCCAGATATTCCTAACACAAAGGTGTATGAAAGTTAAATTTTAAAGCTACTGATACCTTTGTTTTCATGTTTGTCTTTGTCATTGATTTCATAATCTGTCTTTAGAGAACTGTATTTTTATGATTTTTTTGTTGGATGTTTGGTTTGTTTGACTTGAGGATTTTATTATTTATTTTATTTTATTTTGTTTTGTTTTATTTTAATTTATTTTAATTTAATTTCATTTTATTTTTATTTTTACTGATAAATTTAGAGATCTTAATATCCATCTTTACAAGTGGAAATTTTTGATTTCCAAGTAAAAGTTTCTCCCATACAACTTCAGGGAAACACCTGGTTTGGTGAATACTGCTCAGGTGCTGCAGGACATTGAAAGGAAGGGATGGAGGTGTCTTATAAATGATTGTTTTGTCCACAGCTTGGAAGGTGAAACCATTTCAAAACCATGGCTGTAGCAGATACAGTCTCTAAGGGAGAGCAAGGTAAAATTAGTGGATCCTTGAAGATCCTAGGGATGCATAAGGAGCCCAAATATAACTTTGAATGCTCTACAGTCACCTGTGGCTGTCAGTATAGTTAAACCATCTCTAGCAGATAGTCTGCTGCAAGATATTTGAAAGCAGGAAGAAGAAAGGGGAAAAAAAAGACCCAGACATGCCCTTGAAATGGGTGAATAGTAGACAGCAGACAGATGCAGTGGCCAGCATTTGGGTCGCAGTTCTATGTAATAGTAACAATATTTTATTTTTGACTTTGATATATTCATACTGCTCAAAAATATGCCTTCTGTAGGCCAATTCCTATGCAAATAGCAAATAAATTACAGATGGCTATTTAATGTATTTTTTGCAATAACCATAGAATCATAGAATGGCTTATGTTGGAAGGGACCTTGAAGTTCACCCCATTCCAACCCCTGTGTCCCTGTGGTGGACAGGGACACCTTTCACTAGAGCAGGTTTTTTAAACCCCTGTCCAGCCTGGCCATGAACACTTCCAGGGGTGAGGCATCCACAGCCCTGTGCCAGCGCCTCATCACCCTTGCAGTAATCTGATTCAGAAAGCTCTACAACAACCATGTATCTAAGACTCATCACTTTTTTTGGTAGACCACAAGGAGGTGCAATTGATCCTTTTTTCCTTCTTTTTTTTTTTTTTTTTTTTTTTTTACTTTGAACTTCCTCACTTAAAAACAATTAATTTCCAGTGAGCTTTGATGTTTTTATTTGGTATTTCCTATTCGGCTTTAGATGCAAACACTAACTATCCAATACTCCTTTTGTTCTTACCTAAAGTATGACCTCTTCTTTGGGTAGAACAGATACAGTGTTCCTGTTCCCTTGCTAAACTCAAGTCCTGTGTCCTGCTTGCAATGATGTAGGAAGAAAAAAATTCATAAGAAAACCCCCAAACTACCATCACAATCCTGAGATGTTTTTGGCTTGTAGAAAGTGTGAAAGTTTTCTATTTTTTTGGATTAGTAAACTTTAAGGATGAAGTTCATGAGGTATTTCCACACTATAAAGAGAGAGTGCTAGTCCAGTGTGAAGACCATACCTGGCTGCTGGTTCTATTGAAATTATTAATAAAAATCTGCAGTATATATTTTAGATCAATCATCAGCCACCTTCCTTTCTTTATTTCTGATAAAAAAGAAAAAAAATATTAAAAGGACCTTTTCATTTGATCTTGCTAGCATTTATCACCTACATTATTCAAGTAAAATAAACTACTAGTCTGATTTAGCACATTTAAACATATACTTAAAAATAGAACATATACTTAAAAATCTTGTTGTAGCTTCCCAGCCTTCTTCTCTCTGAAATGGAGCATTGCCTTCTTTCAACCTGAACAGTTACCTAATCCTCATGCTTCAGCAATTGCTATTTTGCTCTTTTTTTTTTTTTGTAGATTGGGAATCTGAAGACAGGAAGAAGCATGCTTCCTTTGTAGGAAGCATACATCCTACAAAGACATTCCTTGAGCATTTCTACAAAAGCTGCATGGATGTGCTGATCCCCATAGAATTTAAGTAATTGTCCTTGTGCTCACAGTCCCTTCCTGCTTTTGGTCAGCACTTTATCCTGAATCTCTTTCTTAGCTCTTCCTCTAAATGACATATTAACAAGACTAATCTGACTGAGATGGTGATATGTTTGCCCTAAAGTTCCCTTAAACAGTGCCTTAGCCGTTGCTTTTTTCTGTATCAGTGTTTGGTCACATCACTCGGTTTCCACTCACACCTCTCTGCATGTTTGGAGTGTGTTGCTTTCATTGTTTCAGCTATCTGTTTCCACAGCTGAGCTTTATTGTTTCTTCTCTTTACTCTGTGTGAAAAGGTGTGATTGCATTGCCCTGTGACATTTCATTCAGCCTTTCTATACAATAAAGGTATATTTTCTTTTGTTCTTTTAGTCTGTCATAATTTGCTTATTAATAACCTCCTGAAAGATAATGGACTCCACTAGTATCTCCTCCCCTAGGAGGAGGGATTTTCTTGCAATTCCCCTACTAAAAAGTGAACAAAACTTCACCTTCACCAAGATATGTAGCAGAAGTTTTTTCAAGTGTTGTGGGATTTTGGAGAATGCACATTCCAAATTACAGTCTGATTGTAAGCCCTTTCTGTCAAGTGACCCAGAAGAAGAATGATTTCAGATTGCGCCCTGAGCAGTGACAAGCCTCTGAGCAAATCAAGCAAGAGGTAGCTCATGCTGTAGCCCTCTGGCCAGTCCAAACAGGGCAAGATGCAAAAAATGTGCTTTGTACCGTAGCCGGGGAGAACAGCCCTACCTGGAGGCTCTGGCAGAAAGCACCAGAGAACACTCAAGGTATACTTCTAGGTTTTTGGACTCAGGCACACAGAGGATCTGAGTGCCTCTATATTTTAACTGAAAAGGAGGTACCGGCAGCTTATGAAAGTGTCTGAGCCACTTCAGAGGTGATTGATATTGAGGCCCAATTCCTCCTGGCACCCTGGTTTCTCATGCTGGATTGGATGTTCAAAGGGAGCATCTCTGTCCCATTATGCAACAGATGCTACATGGAGTAAGTGGGTCACACTGACCGCACAATGAGCTTGGATAGGAAACCCCAGCTCTTCTGGAACCTTAGAAGCATGCTGAAGGGGCCCCACTACATAATAAATTACCAGAAAGTGAGAAGCAATATGCCTTTTTTATTGATGGATCCTGCGATCTTGTGGGGAAGTATTGGAGATGGAAAGCAGCTGTGTGTGGGAGTCCCCTATAAGTCACAGGAACTGTTGAGGAATAAGGTGAATTGAGTCAGCTTGCAGAGGTGAAACCCATCCAGCTGGCCTTAGCTATTGCTGAACAAGAGAAAGGGACAATACTTCATGCTGATTCACGGATGGTGGCAAGCACCCTGTGGGGGTGGCTGCAAGAAAGGAAGCAGAATGACTGGTAGCATAGTGGTAAATCTGTCTGGGCTGCTGCACTGTGGCAAGACATCTCTGCCCGGGTGGAGAACATGGCTGGGAAGGGAGATTGCAGAGAGGCTCATGTTACCAAGGGTCAGGACAGAGAAGAACATCGGAACAACCAGCAGGGGTATCAGGCTGCTAGGATTGAAGTGGCTCAGTGGATTTGGACTGACAAAGAAGTGTGAGTTACTCCTAGCCTTCGGGGTCCATGACACTTTCAGACATCGAGGAGGAGATCCAACAGGGGTGATCCAACAGGAGGAAATCCAATAGGGGTGAACCTAACCATGGATGCTATCTCCCAGCTATGCATGATCATGAAATGTGCTGCTGTCAAGCAGGGCCGAGTGGATAAGGCCTTTTTGGTATGGAGGACAATGGCTGAAATGTAAGTATAGGAAGGCCTGGCAGACTGACTATGTCACACACCCCCAAAACCATGATGGCAAGCATTATGTGCTTATGGTGATGGAAGCAAGCACTGGATGGCCAGAAACATACCCTGTGTCATGCCACCACCCAGAACAGAGGTGATTGGTATTGAGGTACCAGAACAGTATCCTAGGCTTTGAAAAGCAAGCCTTATTGGCAACATGGTACTCCAGAAAGAATTAAACCAGAAAATGAAGCTCGCTTCTGGAACCACCTCATAGACATTTAGGGCAAAGAATGTGGCATTGAGCATGTATATCACATTCCCTGTCATGCAACAGCTTCTGGAAAGATCAAATTATGTGATAGACTGCTAAAGACTACACTGAGGAGAGAGAATTCCAACATTGGGATACAACATTTTATCCCTTCAAATACTGGGATACACATTCAGCAAAGACCACCTGGTCTGTCAACACCAGAGGCTCTGCCAATCAGACTGGCCTGGTCCAACCAAAATTTTTATGGACTGTGGAAAGGAATAAAATTCTTGTAGTATACGTTAAAAACATGCTGGAAGAAACTGTCTGCATCATTCCTGCCTCAGGCAAAGGCAAATCCATCTGTGGGATGGTGCTTTTGGTCAAGCACTGGGGTGCAGCTTTGTGGGTAATACAGGACAATGGGGAAGTCCAGGGTGTGCCCCAAGGGGATTTGATTTTGGCGAGAATAGCTGATGAATTAAGCTGAATTATGTTAATAACTACAGTGCTGTGTATCACCACTTCAGTGATGGCTACATGTGCATCACCTCACTGAGCACCTCATGGAATCGCTCTTGACCACAAGCCTTCGGTAGGTCTGAGCCTGACTCCCCTCTGATCACAGCAATGAAGAATGAACTTTGATTAAACTGAACAGGTGCAGCAGTACTGGAATCAGAACTGACTTACATGTGCAGCATGCAACCATCCAACACCTCAGAACATTTTTACTGTTCAAAAGATTATTATCAAGAATGGAGGCCAAAATCATGGACTAAATGAATTCAAAATTTTGTGAGGGGTTTTGGTTAGCATTTTTTGGTCTTTTTTTTGTTTTGCTTTGTTGTTTGGTTTTTTTTTTTGTCTAGACATTTGATGATCATTTGACAAAGGTGTTCCATGGACTTACAGAATGATATTTATATGTATATCTATCAAAACAGACAAATAGAAAAGGTGATGGGATATTGAAGAGAGTGAAACTTGGCATGACATATATGGTATGGAATAAGGGGTGGCTCCCATCATTGTGTTCATGGTTTCAGGTAGAGTAGAGCTAATCTCTTCTCAGAAGTTGTTACCATGCTGTGTTTTAGATTCAGAATGAGAATGGTGTTGATAACACACTGATATTTTGGTTTTTTTTGTGAAGTTGTGCTTATCCTAACTCAAGGACTTTTTTCCTTATCTGCCAAGAAGGAGGTACACAAAAGAAACTGGAAGGGAGGATAGCTGGGACTGTTGGCTTGAATTGACCAAAGGGATGTTCCACACCATAGAAACTCATGGCCAGTATATAATCTGGAGGAATTACCTGAAGGATAAACTGATCTGGATTCAGGAAGGGAAGTTTGGCATTTAAGCTCAGGTGAAATATAAATAGGAATGAACTTCATTCATTATCTGCCAATAGTAAAATTGTACTGGTATGTTATTTCATCAGTTCTGGAAGTTTCTTATTCCTCTCATACAGGTAAGTGGATGGAGAGAAATTGCATTGTGCAGCACTTGCAGCTTTCCCCCCTGTTGTTGTTGTTGTTATTGTCTACTGTATTTAACTTTATTTGCTATTATTATTGTGTTTTACTTTATTTTTAATTATTAAACTGTTCTTAACTCCACATACAAGTGTTGTTACTTGGATTCTTCTTACTCCACTGGGGTGGAGAGGGGAAGAGAGGACAGTTTGAGTGAGTGGGGACATGGTTTTCATCTCTAATTGAGTTTAAAACCACAGCAATTAGTTATGTAGGCATATTCTGAGGAAAGGGTCAGGGAACTAAGTGGTACTTTAGCTCCCACATTTGCCATGGAATCATTTTTCAGGTTCAAATAGATACTACTTTTTGCTTCTCATTTAAATTCTGTTCTTTAAAATTTTATAGACAATCAAAAATTAGAAAGGTTAACCAGCTCATGAAAAGTCCAGCCCTCAAGGTAAAGTAGTGATGAATAGACAAATTAGGTGTCATGACATAGCATGGTGGTTAGGAAAATGAGGCTTGAGTTTTAAGAGATTGTATAATTCAGAAATATAGTGTGAGTTACTCTACTCTGTCTTCAGCTGGAATAGTGTGTGGACTACAAATGGCTGACAATGGGAAAAATAGAGGAAGGAGTGGGAAGCTTCCAAATTCTCTACAAACCATATTAGATTTAGTAGACATAATGGCCTCCTGACTGACATTTTGGACTTAAGTTTCAAGAACCAGAGTTTTCAGATTTTTACACAATCTTAGATATTCTTTTCAGCTCTTACAGGGCTTTTATAGATGGACTCCATGGAGAAATTTCAGTCCTCCAGAAAACTAACAGTCAGGACTCCAGTCAGGATTTTCTTATTCTTTTGTGTTGCTAAAAGACCATTTTGATTTTTCTCTCAAAAAAAGTCCTTATTAAGCCAGAGTAGTGCTGTGGGAAGAGTCCTCTAGCAGAAATTTCACCTCAGGCTAAATTCCAATCCCTGAACTAGAAAAGTAACTCTAATACTTCCAAGGTCAGGGCATACTGTGTATTCAAACAGCCCCATGGCAACTGTGACTCTTTTAGTCCTTACTGTGCATCTTTAAATATTACTATACTACTGAGAATGAATGCTGGAAGTGTTAGTAAATGTTTTCTACTTAATTCTGCAGTCATCTTGGTAAAAGGGGCACAGTATGCTGTCACCCAGCCTTCACTGAGATCTGCTCTAACACATCCTCTGTGGGTGCATTCCAAGCCGTTATCCTCTAATGAGATCAAAATGTCTAGTCATACTGCAATTATTCCTCACTTCAGCGCAATATAGCTCACTGAAATGAATAATTTCTTGCTCTTACATTCTGCTTACACTGAGAAACTGTGAAAGAAAGCAAAGAAATTCCTTATAGCTCTCTTAGCATCATTCCTGGAGAGAGGAAATCATCCAGCAGTCTTTTTTTTTTTTTTTCCCCCTTTGAAATAATCTACCCAAAGTCGCCAATCACTCAATTCTGGCAATATTCACAGAACAGACCCCAAGGTTGCATGGCTGCACATTAAATAGTAGTAGATATTTAACTTTGCCTTTTGAGTACAGATTGTTTGAAATCTCTGGCAATGTCTTCAAAAAGCCTGTGTTGCAGGAGTCTTAGTTTTTATTGACTTCTATGTATCTCATTATCTTAGTTTCTTATTTACTTTGCTCTGCCACAGATCTCATCAAAGGTTTCTGATTCTCTGCAGTGTTACACTATTTTTTTACTGAATCCACCACTGTGCTTAGTAAAACAGATAACACAGTGTTGCTATTAATTTATAATCAATTTTTAATTTTAAATTATTGAATACTATTATTATCAGGTAATTTAAGACAAATAAAATATAAACACACTTTAAAGCTTTAAACTGAGTTTGAGTCTGCAATGTAACACCTTGTGAGAAGAATTTAGTGGAAAACTTTATAGCTGCTATCTGTATAACAAAAAGCAGATACAGAACTTGGTCCAAAAAATTGACTAAATCATTACCAGTCTATGAACAGGAAATTGCTTTATGAGATGAATAAGAAACTTCCAGAACTGATGAAATTTATAATCTCTTTTGGAATAATGGAAAACATAGCAATTTAGTTCTCATTTAATTTACATCCATACTTAGCAAATTCTAACAGTGAAATCATTCCACAATCAATCTTCTTTTTCTGGAGCACGCTTGATCCGCTGCCCATGAATTTAGAATTCAGACTGATTCCAGACGTTTTCTTGCTTCTCCCTTTATTATCTCTTTCACGGTTTCTCCTGCCATGGCTCCTTGCAAAGTATGGATCTCATCATTATGAAAACCTGGCAGTTTAAAACAGAACTAAAAGAACTTCTCAGAAGAAAAACTGTTGCTACTATGGAACAAAAAACCAAATAATGGTTATCTTGGATTGAGAAGCCACTTCAAATACTTTCTGAAAAATGCTGCTGATAACTGATGACTCTCAAATAACAGTAAAAAAAACCCCAAAATAAGTGATTATTAACTCTTGGGAATCTACAACAGTTTTGGCAATGTAGCTTGAAAGATACAACCACAACTGCTTTCCTTATCACAAATCCTAACTTAATTTTGTTTACATGTGCTATAAATTTAAATTATTTCTCTGTTAGTCAGAATTTTCTAACTATGGATGTAAATAAAATGAGAACTGAGCCCTAAATTGCTATGTTTTCCATTATTCCGAAAGAGATTTTATACAAATAATGCCTTAACAAATCCTCACCACATGCACAGCATTTTAAATGTTGAAAGTACATTATGAACAGTAATGAATTGGCAGCACAAGACTGTTTGCCACTGCAGACTTTTAAGCAACTTGAGTGACCTCAGGTTTAAGGGATTTCAGCTGTGAAAGTTAGGTTTGAAATCAACAAATTCTTACCAATGGAAATAGTGAACGAGTAAGAAAGAAAAGACCTGTACTTTTACAAAACATTTCGTTATAGTCTGTAGGCAATGTTTATAGTATATACTGTATTAATTTATCAGGTTGTCAGGAAGAAAAGTATTTCTATAAAATATAGACTGCAAGGTAATTCACTTCAACAATTCATTCATCTATATTGCAGCTTATTATTGCCACTTGAAAGAAGACATGATACAAGAAGTGATGAGGATTAAGCATGTATACACCAAAATTCTTCCATTGATACATCAACAAATTAATATAATTAAATCTCTATAGTACTCCAAAGTACTATTTATTCAATTATTAAGAAAAACATGTTAAAATTCTTATCATAAAGAAATCATGTCAGCTGAGTACATGGTGTTAAAATATCATTGGGACTCAGCCAATAAAAAATCAGTACACCAGTTCCCCAGGAAGAGCAAAACTTCTTCGAATACGGAAGTTATTTTAATATAGAAAATAGCTGACTTTAGTAGTCACACTCAAGTAACACTTTACTGAGAAAGCAGTCATCTTTGGAAAAATAAAAAATGCAGGAAAACATGAGAGTTCATGAAGGTAATAAAACTCCACCTAAAAGAATGACTAAATAATCAGCTAAATTAGATTCCTTTTATAAGTAAAATCTCTTCAAATTTATCACAGGTGGCCATCCACAAAAGGAAATAGCAATCAAAAAGATTTTTTTTATTCAGACACACTACTCTCTTCAAAGAAAAACAAGAATAAAAAGGCTGCCCTAGGAAAAAAAATTTAGTTAAAAAAAGTAGGGGGCCTTGCTTGTATGAAGAAATTGTACATAGTAAAGCTTCTTGGGACAGGATCTTTACACAGCTTGGTTAGCTCCAGTTCAACTAAACTTCCCATGACAAGCTGCAAATCAATCTCCTCACAGTTAACTATTCATGCCACGCAATAAAAAAGTCAGAAACAACAAACTCCAAGATTTTAAGGCTACTTTAAAACTGTAATTAACACAAACAGTTCCAGGCTGAAGGACAGACAGATTGCTCTCCTTAGAGATTCTGATTGTCCCATTCTGGAAATCCTGGTCCATCACTTGTGGCAGAGCCAATCTGTTGGCTCTCACACTACCCCAGTCTGAGTAGTGATGGGCTCTGGGGACTTTTTTCTCTCTTCCTCCAATATGTGACACTTCATAAAGCTCCAGTATTTTCCTGACAGTTCTGCTCCTGTCCTTTACAACTACAAGACCACACATTGTAAAAAGTAACACAAGGACTGAAACATTTCCCGTAAAACTGTCTGCTGTACTAGTTTCCCAGCAGCTGTCAAAGACTCATCATTGCATTTGTTTTGGGGGACAGTTCTCTAACTGAATTTTTTTATAAAAATATGTACATGAGTTTTGGAGCTAGAGGTTTGTTGCTTGGCAACAAATTTAACAGTGTTATGCCTAGAATTTTCCTAGACAACTGATTCTCAGAGCCAGATTTGCAAGGTTTCTATAGCAAATTGAGCATTAAAGCATTTTTGTCTTAGTGTGAAAATCTGAATTACAGTTAATGTGGAGCATGTGCTAAATACCTGTACTATTTCTCAGCATGCTAAATACTGTCTTTAGGGTAGCAGACATTTGCTGCTCACCTTAATTGCCAATAGATATAAAGTTAAAGGAAACTGCACTTTGTATGCTGCATGAATGCGACACACTGAGTACCAGATATGTGGTTCACTTCAAGATGCTGTTTTGTCCTGAAAAAAGATCAGTAAAAATACTACATGTATTAGACAATTTTTGCATTTCCTCCAAACTAACATACGTTGTCTTTCTCTGGTGGACATTCCAGTACCTGAAATTAACCCATGATAAGTGATGCAGCTGAAGATTCAGTCATGTCAGACATTATTTAGGGGATGGACTTGTCTGAATTCCCTAAGCTCCTGTTAGCTTGACTTGGCAACTGTTAGGACATTCTACAGCAGAACAAAGACAAAATCTGGTGGATAAAAGCCAAAACCCCCTTATCCTCCACTGATCTGCAAGTGCTTGAATGAAAAAATCATGAGTAATATGGCAATTTCTCCATATGATAACATGTGGCTTCCCCTCTGAAGAGTGCATTGCTATCTACCAGAAGATATTCAGCTTTCATGAGCACAATGTTACACCACATTTATGTTTCTCAGGAACCCACACTAGAACTAATGGAGACACAATAAGTGTTGTAACATTTGTCAATGGTTGTAACACATCCAAATACTAAAAAAAACACAACCAAAATGTAAGTCACCTCTGGTTATACAGATCTGACATTGTTTCACTGCTGGAGTAGTTTAGCAGTAGTGTGACTAAACTCAGTGAGTTGTGCTGATGTAAATTTGGTGTGACATTATCTTCAGGCAAAAGTCTACATTGAGTGCTGATCATTATTTTAGAGCTTTCAGTACTCCAAGGCCAGAAAAAGAAAGATGTAGAAAGGGTTTAAAAAAAATAAACAAACTTAAAACTTGGTGCAAATGCTGCATCATTCAGGTAATTGCTGCGTATATGAGTGGCTAGGATAGTCACAGTCCAGTCAGGTGCTGATATAATTTAAGCAGTATGTACAGAATTGCTAAGAGTGTATGCTAAGACTGCTGACTGTTCTCGTGGGTTCACATCTGTCTGGGCACCAATGCCTATGCTTGACAACCTCATGTCACAAATGAATTTTTAGACTGCTTAAGGAGTTGTCATCAAAGCTGTTGGCAAAATAGCAGGCTTTTATACGAATTTGAGAAAGTGCCATTTTAACAGAGCTCAGTGGCAAGGCTCATTCTATCACTTACAGATGAATCATAAGGAAGTCAGACTAGAATCAATGTAGGGTGATTTATGTAGAGACTGTAAGATGGTTAAAGTACAAAGAATGTGAGTACAAGAAGTTAAGGGTTTAAAAGGGTTCAAAAGGGTTCAAAAGGGTTCAAAAGGGTATAGTAGCATTTAATCATTGACTAATTTAACATCTATACACTTATTCAAAAAGATATGCTACAATTATAACAGTGACTTAAGTACAAATTCAGGATAGGAACATTCATGCCATAACCAACTCTTACACATGCACACAGGCAAAGAGTTGTCTATACCTACATCTGTGTGTTTAAAGGAACCCGTCAAAAATTACTTTTGAGTTCAATCAAATGCTCACATCAAATCCCCTAGCATCTCTTAATGGGCCCTGCTGCACCTCGAGGAGTATGTGTGTGTTGGGGCAGTATCAGCTGAGGCCTCATAATCAGTGACAGTCATTCAAGTACTGTCCACTGGAGAGCTGGCAGGCTCCAAGAGCCATCCCACTGGGATGGGGGTACTGGCACAGGTGTCACGCCTCAGGAGAGCTCAGAGGGCTGCTTCCAGAGGGGAGCTTGGACTGTTGGTCATGGGGTTGTGAGACAATTTGCTTTAGTCATCTGTCATTTTCCATGCTGGCCAAAACACAGCTGGTAGCTACTGGACTTATTCCCACAAAGTCTAGTTATGATAGTAGCATTCCACCTGGGCTGCAATATGTTTTTTCAAAAGATCTCATAACCTTGGTAGCATTTCACTTGGGTTACAATAAAGTAGGAGTATCAGGAAACTAACTTTGCTAAAGAAACTCCTTTAGGAAATTCCTGCTAGCACTGTGTAATAGAACACAAAATAGCAGCTGAAGAGAATGCCTTGTGATCCAATAATTATTACAAAATTGAAGGTTTCACACCATCTTCATTCTAGAAAAAAACTTAGATTTGTTATCTGGGTAACCTCAGGATTTGTAAATCACCAGATTGGAGAGAATATACTTCAGATTCTGATTCTTTTTTATGTTCTCTGAAATCTCAGAGAGATGCATACCCACACAGACTCACTGAGCTCCAGCCTGCAGAATTTGCAGAACACTTTTCCTGGTAAAATGTAAAATTCAATGTGCATGTGGTTGCTGATGAATTGACATATCTATGGGACATTCGTTACCATGCAGTAAGGTATATGTTGAAGGCATTTTCCTATTATGATGAAGGGTTTATAGATTTCCAGATAAACTTTTAATAAAGTTAGAATATTCATTGTCTTTTAAAAGCAAAATTCATTTCTGAAGTTATTTGCCCAAGAAGTCTATAATAATTATCACGAAGAAAACATTAATTGCTTGACTTTGCACAAGTCTCCTCAAAACAAATGTTGATTGAATAACTTGAATATAATTACAGAAATTAAAAAATAATTCTTTGCTATGAATGAAGGGAATGAAAAAATCTATATTATTCAGTGGAATTCAATCTTTAATGAAGGACCGCTATAGGTGTGCAGTAGATTAAAGTTTTAATCTGGTGTAACTTCATTGATTCCAACATTTATCAGCAACCTGAATGTGCTTTTTTATTATTTACACTGTATGATATAAGTATTTCCCTTTTTTTTTACATTAGGACTATAACAGAAGTGCACATTTTCGCTTCTTTTTTTTTTTCCTCTTTTTTGAGTGTTGGGTGTTTCTTTGTGTAAACTGATATTTGGGGCTTGCATATATTTTGGAAAACCTTTAGTTCTCCAGGTAGCTGATTTTATTTTTGTCTGCCTTCATTCCCATTACTATGTCAGTTTGGAAAAGGAAAGACTAATCTCCTAATACTCCTTTAGCAAGCAGACTGACAAAATGTGCAAGTGGGGACTGTATCCCCTCTTTATAGCCTTAATCCATTTTCAGCCTTCCTGAGAGCAAAAGAAGTCAAATACTTGATGCTTAATCCTATGGCAATCTAATTTCCAAAGTAACACAGCAGTGGCAAAACTCCATTTCTGGAGTTTTTGTGCAAGGTTATCCATGGTTAAAGCAGACTGTTACAGCTTCACTTAGCCAAAGAGGGGTTATACACTGGTGTGGTCTAGTGAGACAGGACTGTCTGCACTAGGTTTGTGTAAATATGTAGTGTAATATGTGTATGCAACAAGTTTAATATCAGTTCTCTACAGAGCTTTGCCTGTTTGTTCAGGGACTTCAGCAAAATTGTCCTCACTTTTCTCTTTTCTCCTGTTTTTCTCATGAATTTAATTTTTCAGCTGGCACAAAACATTCACCTAGATGTGCAAAAGTCTCTTTGAAAAAGGGGAAAAAGTGATTGTATGTTGCATATAAGTAAAACTTTACAAAGGGAAGGCCTTGTAAAGTCACAGCCCAGGCCTGCTGCTTCAGCTAAGCAGAAAATGACTATGGGAATGTGACTCAGCTGAACTAGAAGTAGAAAAACAAGTTATATAACCATCACGTGTTCACATCATGGTGTATGGTGGTTCATTCAATTATGTTTGCTGTTATTTAAAAGTATGTAACTGATAAAGGCCTGACTGCTGAAAAAGGCCTGGCTTTAACAATTAAGCAGCTATGTTTTGCACCTGCCTGGGGACTCTGTTTCTCTACAGACCCTCACTCATCTCACAATTGTACACTTTACAAAACCCATTTCAGAAAGATAAGTTAATTTCGACTTCATAAGTTTGATCTTTCTCATTTACCAAAGTGTGCACACAGGTGTGCTATACCAAAGGATCTGCCAGTTAAAACTGGCAAAAACACAGACCAATTATTTTGTTTTCTTTGTGCATTCTTAATCAGCATTTAGAACCAGAGATTTCTAACCTGTGTAGTATCCAGTAAAAAGAAACACAATGGTGTCATGTGCACAGAAATGTTATGTTCTAAATAATCATGCCTAAAAATGGTAAAACAGTTGCCTTTTTGGCATCCTGAACTAAGCTGAATGTCTTTGTGCTTTGTGCTGACTACAATCAGACTGTAAAAAAAGACTGTATGTTAACCATAATATGGCTTCTCTAAAATACCACTCCCAAATGTGAGATTACAAGATGAAATGCAGCAGCCTAAACCTATCCACTGTCACAATTTATTCTTGTACTTTTGAAATGTCATTGTGTGATGGAAGTCACAGAAGCACAGAAGGGATTCCACTGAGTTGGAAAGGACCCACAAGGATCATCAAGTCCAACTCCTGGCCCTGTGTAGAATGCCCCAAGAGCCACACGATGAGCCTGAGAGCGTTGTCCAAATGGTTCTTGAACTCTGTCAGGCTTGGTGCTGTGAGTACTTCCCTGGGGAGCCAGTCCCAGTGCCCAGCCACCCTCTGGGTAAAGAACCTGTTTTTTTAATATCCAACCTAAACCTCCCCAACACAATTTCATGCCATTCCCTCAGGTCCTGTCAGTGGCCACCAAATGGAAGAAATCACAAGACAGGGTTGGCCCTCCTGGCTGCCTGGGCACTGCCAACCCACATCCAACTTTCCCCCTGACCAGGACCCCCAGGCTCCTTTCTGCAGCACTGCTCACCAGCATCTCATTCCCCCGTTTATATAACACAACCAGGGTTGTCCCATCCCAGGTATGAATTCAGCACCTTCCCTTGTTGTATACTTCATATGGTTGGTGATTGTCCAGCTTTCTAATTCTGAGGTCTCCCTGCAGGGCCTCTTTGCCTTTGAGGGAGTCAACATCTTGTCCCAATTTTTTATCATCTGTGAACTTGCTCAGTATCCCTTCTATAGGGAAGGTTCAAGTCATTTATGGAGATGTTGAAGAGCACAGGGCTGAGGATGGAGCTCTGTGGAACCCCACAGGTGACAGGTCACCATTCTGATGTCACCCCATTCACTATCACCCCTCATGCCTGATCTGTGAGTCAGTTGCTCACACATGCCATGATGTGTTTATCCAGCTCTGTGCTGCACATTTTCTCCAGAAGGATACTGGGAGAGACACTATTGAAAGCTTAACTGAAATCCAAAAAGAGTGCATCCACAGCTTCCCTTGATCAGCTGTGTGGGTTACCTTATCATAAAAGGATCACAGGTTTGATCAGCAGGACTTCCCTCTTATGAAGCTGTGCTGGCTGTGACCAATGACTGTGTTGTCCTTCAGTTGTTTTTCAATACCTTCCAGAATAACCTTCTCCATAACTTTATTGGGCATTGTTAGTGACTAAAAGACATGTAGCTTCCAGGGTCATTCTTTTTGCTGTTTTTGAAAGTTAGGGCAAAGTTAGCCAGCTTCCAGTCAACTGGGACATCTCCTCTCTCTTTGGGTCAAATCTATCTTACTCAAAACAAAAATACAATCTATTGGCTTTGCATTACTAAGAGAAATAAACTGTAGTATATATGGGTTTTGGTTTTTTTCTCTTCAATATTCATTCACAGAATATTCTGAGCGCAAGGGAGCCACAAGAATCATCTTAGCATTGCTAGCACCAGGCTCTGACTGAGTTAATCAGTTAATCTGTTCTCTCATTATTTTCTTCTTTTCTTTTTTTTTTTTTTTTTAGGAAATTAAATAGCAGAGAATGAAAAACACAATTGTTCTATACCTACACATGTATTCTTCCTTCACATCTCTGTTGGCTAGCTTTTAGGCCTACAAGCAGTATGTGTGTAGCTCCCATGGTGGGAGCTGTTTAAAGGTAACCAGAATTTTCCTTCCATTACTTTTGATTTTAAAACTACAATTCACAATCTCTTTTTTCCTTTGCTTTGTTAAACAGCTAGTGTTAGATGCAGGTTAAAATAGAGCATCTCTCAGCATACTGCAACAGCTCCTCCCAAAAATTTTCAAGGATACATTTGTAGGTAAGTAAATTCTGTGGCCCATGTGAACCTGGAAATATACACATATCTGCAAAAATAATATTCCCACAGCTGCACTAGCTATGATGTGTTTTCTTATTATTATTGTGGCCATACTTGTTCACCAATGCAGTATGTTAAATTCTGCGCATGTTCAAAGTCACTTAGTGATTACAAAGACACAGGTGCTCATATATCTGGGGCACAGATATCAGGCTCTTATATCCTTTGCCTGTGTTGCAGAATACAATTCAAAACTATTTTTTGTAGCTCTCTTATACAGGACCTACCTTTCCCCTGCTCCAAGGGAAAATAAATGCAAACTGAAAAAAAAAATCAAACAAAAAATAACCCCAAAAACTCAAGTCAAAAAAACCTCTGTTGCTAATGAGATAAAGATGTTGGAATTTTTAAAATTATTTTTCACTATGTGAAAAAAGTGTGCCAAAATTTTTCTTGGGGAAAAAAATCTTAAGAAAACCTTGGTGCAAAATTCTGTCCTCCATTGGCTGCATTTGTAATTAAATTTGCATTTGTGTTCAGTGTAAAACAAGGTGCTGTAGGGTCCCCTTTCCCATCCTCCCCACACAGCTCCTTTTCCCAGAGCCCAGCCCAGGCTGTGTCCCGGCGCTGCACTCACGCCGTCGCTCCCCTCGTGTCCTGAGGATGTCCAGGGTGGTTAGGATTTGTCAAGTCACACCTCAGCCTGTCAGGACTCGGCGGCATGTCCTTTGCCCTGCTGCAGCCATTGCTTCATTCCATCTGCACAGAGCCTGGCAACAGCCTGGCCTCCTTACATGCAGATAACCACGGCCAGCCAAAACGAGCTGGCTATTTTTGTCCTGCTTACCTGTCATATACCCATGGCTTTTGCTAAACCATTCACTGCTGCTATTAACCCCAGTCTGGGCCATGGTAAAGAAGCAAGCACTGCACACATGCCTGTACAGATGTGTGTGCAGCACATACAGGTCCAGCAAGAGCTCCTGGCTCTGGTCCGAGTGGTGGGGGCTAGGCTACATCCCCAGCCCTTGCTTCTCCCTCTGCTTTCCCCCTTTCCTCTCCCCACGGCTCACTGCCTGCTTAAACTCCTCCTCACTCAGCTCCACTCTGCTTTCAGCCTCTCTCACTGCTTTCCCAGTTTTTCCCTAATATTTTTAATGCGAAAAGTTGACTCATTCTGTGTCTTCCACTCCCTTGGTCTGACAACCTATTTTCTTCATGGCCGTTATTTCTTTTAACCTGATCCCCAGTGACTCCCTCACGAGCCTGCCCCTCCTTCCTGTCATGATCTGGTCTCCCCTTCTACCTCTTCTCTCCCATTGCCTTCTGCCTCTCTTCTCTCCTGCCCAGTCTGAATCAACGGAGCAGGGACATCCATGGAGGAGATGAGGTCTCACTCCAGGCAGTCCTACAGCCTCAGCTGCAGCCACAGCAAACACACTCCTGCTGTCCTCTGCCTCCCACAGTCTCCCATCCTCACCTTGTCTCCTGGAGAAAGGAGACCTCAGACACAGAAACGTGGGAGCTTTGGCCAGAGTCTTCTTATGGGCCTGGGGAAAAAAGGTACCCTTCTAAACATGACATTTCACACAGTATCTGCACACCTGAAAATTTTCTTTTATTTGCTTTATCTTGAAACTGGTTTAATTAGGGGCTGTGCTATCCAGCCAAACAACTAACTCACTGGTAATAGGAGAGAGATAGAAAAGAACCAGGTCAGCAGTAGTTTCTAAAAAGAAGCAATAATCTAACATTAGTGCAATACTGTATTGCTTATGTTTCTTTGTTTTTTGTTTTCTTTGTCCTGTTTTTACAGGATATTCTTTGCCTCTTGTTAGAAATAGAAGGCAAATCTGTTCTCAGGTGATTCTTCTCCCCTACTTTTCAGCCTTAATGGTATTTGCATCTCCTCCACCTTCTTCCTTTTTCTTTTCCTTTCTCCATCCCTTTTAAGTTGTAATTCAATCTCTTCCAACACATGATCTCTTTTCTTTTTTTGGCACTCCCTCCACCCACTCTCTCATTAGTTTGAGTTAATTAGGAATAGTAGGCAGCCCTCAATCTGTTATGTGTTAAAACAGAACAATCCAAAACAGAGGCACAGACACAACTACGTGATTTCATTGTCTAAAGGAGACAGAAAACCAGTGGGGATTCTCTTATCTAGACTAACATCTTCCCAATGGTTAACCTAACTGGCTTTAAAATGTTCCGCAGTTGCAGATCTGAGACAACAATCTTTCCCTGTTTCCTTTTCTTTTTTTCTTTTTTTTTTTCCATTTCATCATTGGCAAGAATGAGTGAATTGGATTGACATGGAGGTGATAGAGGAAGAGAAATAGTCTACATGTCAAAATGACAATTTATATTACATGGTTAACAGAATGAGTGGTACGTGCAATGGCTGTGGGTATTTTCATCTGCTGTGTTGTACAATAAGGTCCATTTTTCTCCAAAGTGTATCATCAAGATCACTCCCAATTCAATGCAGATTGTTTGCTTGAAGGATCTCTTTCTAACAGTAATATCATTTGATAAATGTCGAATTGAAACAAGAATCTAAGTATTCACTTGTTTCTATTAGTGAATTGTGTATATATAAAGGTCATGCCTGGTATTTTTCCTGTAGTGCTGATCACAGACCTTAGGGCAGAGTGTGCTGTGGAAGTGAATTATAACACGTCTAAGAAATCAAGCCCTGATTCTGAAGGTAAGGCCTTACATTTTTTGACTGACTACATATGGTGCTCTTTGGATGAAATGCATGCTTAGGAAAGCCAGGTTTAGCTGTGCAACTACTACAAAAATTTATGCCTGCATTAAACATAAATGTGAGTGCTTTTGAGTGTTTATGAGGCTGTTTATATATGTATACTTAAATGCATAATTATGTAAAGTTTTTCTCTTCAAAGATTGTTGTGCAAGATTCATGAACTACAGACAGCCACATTTATAATAATTGTTAGATTAAATTTCTAATTTGGTACATATGTGCCTGCATGCATATGAAGTTGTGTGGCAGTAATTTTGTCAATAATTTACCCATTAATTAGCAATGCTAATGCAATAAAGCTTTAAAGTTACACAACTTTCAATGATCTTTTTTGAAATCTGATATCCAGGCTATAGAATGAAAAATCTATTGGAAAAAAGGAACCAGAGACATTGTAAGTACTGCCATCAAAATGTCTTTGTCTGTGTTCAGAAAAAATAATTTCCTTTCTGCCAGAAACATCTCTTTATGACAGAGAAGGCATCAGACTAATGAGACACAAAAGGAATGCTTAATGAATGACAAAGTATAAGCTTGATTATCAGAACATAACAGAGTGCTACAGCACTGGAGAAGTTAATATCCCCTCAAAAAGACATCCTTGGAGGTTTTACTGGGAGGTAGGGGGGCAAGAAGTTTCTGGCTGGATACAGATAGCATGAGATCAAACATCTCCACACAGAGATGCAAGAAGTTGCAAGTTTAGATGCAAGAAGTTGCAAGTTGCAAGAAATTTAGGACTTTTTTACAATTTATTACTAATATACTGTTTGTTTATTTATTATCCCAGCTATTGGTATAGTTACGTGCAAACTGCATTAACTCCAGCAAGGAGATATATTTGGCCTTTATACTGTTCCTCCGTTTGATCTTTTCTTTCTAAAGTAATGCAAAAAATGTAGTGATTGTTGTGGGTCTACTTTTCACCACAGATGAAAAATTGTTCTTTATTTTACCCATGGAATTAAAATAATTTGTATTAACACCTCCATTTCAATACAGGCAATTAAGACTATTTAATTTATGCAATCTTTCTCTATACATTTTAGATTACAATGCATAAGAAAAATGTATAAACATGGACTTTATTGGAAATTCAGGACTTTAAAAATCTCAACACTCAATGACATTAATAATTTGTGTAGTGATTACATGAATAACTTTATGAAGTTTTGACATCTGAAACTATATCACTTCCAATGCTACACAGAAGCCATAAAACTTTATGAACTCATATAAATCCATTTATTAGTCAGAAAGAAAAATATGAGGGGAGATTAATAAAACTAAGTTAATCTAAAATCTATCAAAAAGGTGTCCAGAAAGTAAAAACTTTTAGAAAGGGAGGAAATAATTTCCACTTTATCACACATATAGTAAACATACTAGTATTTCTTCAAGAGTAAAGATTCTTCAAGAGTAAAGATCCCTTCACATGCTCAGATTAGAACTATGTTTTTTATCATATCTTGTAGCTTTCCTCATGTCAAACCACTAGGCTAGCCCCTGAAATTGTTCCATGCCTAAAACAGCACGATTTTCTGTACAATGCACATAAAACCCCTGTCTTCCATCAACATATAAACTGGTATGGCAAGAGTAGGAGAAAGATAGTGCTTTGGTGTAAGTTTGCATTTTAGTATTTGATAAACCAGGGCAGGCATTTGTGACAAGCTGAGAGGAATGACTGGAAGATTGTTACATAACACAAAGCAGAATCTACAGTCCCCAGTGCTCTCAATTCACTGCTGCCCCTGAAGTCCAGCTCAGACACAGCTTCCACAGCAAGCTCAGCTTGAGCCACGCTCAGTATGACACTTTGTGAAAGCTTCAGAATGCAGGGTAAGATAATAAACAGCTGCAGAACCAAGCAAAAAATAACTTCTAAAATGCAGAGGTGATGCAGAGGTGTCTGTGTCCTGTAGGTATTAGTAGCAAATAGTGACTCATACATGTGGTTGTCTAACCAGACAAAAACATAAAGCCAATTGTTTCATAAATTATGCTTTAAGAGACACTGCTCCTAGTGGATCAACAACTTCGATGCTAAAAACTTCTCTAAATCAGTTAGGCATGATGATAGCTTATCTTGTGCTTCTAATTCTTATGCTTGCATTGCAGTTGATTTAGACTTACTCTTGAGACATATAGAGGTAGATTCACAGAGATACATACACTTGTAGGATACAGTGGTATTTTGACACTTGGAACAATGACCTTTTTGGATTTGATATAGTGCTTAAATACACCTCAGAATTAAAACTCAGACTAAGTACTATTTTAAAATTCATTGCTTATATGTTTAGACAAATTAGTAAAAAGTATATAAAAGCAGGTATTGCTAGCTGAACAAAAAAGAAATCCAGAAAAATAGAACCTTATAATGTTTGAGCTGTAGCAATAGAATTTGTGAACTCAAAGAATTTGAAGGATATTTAGGTTATATAGAAAAATGCTAACTATGATGAACTGGAATCATCTTGTGCACAGGTACATGCGGAATATTAATTGGATTGTTAATTTCCTCAAAAGCCAGAGGTTCGGTAGGAAATTTTGATGATTAATAAGCCTTAATCTGTTAATAGGAATGCTGGAAAAAGATTAGTTGATCGTGAATACAGCTTACTGTATACAGAAATGTTTGCATCTCCATATAGTAGCATAAAAAACTATACAAAAATATTTTTCATCCTTTATCCAAAGATATTTGAATGTTTTTATATTTTAATCATGGAGATAGATAACTGAAATTGTTAGGCTAAAGCAGGCATATCCTTACCTACCCAAATATCCTTTTAGTTTTTGAACCCTGACCATCCCTTTTTACAAACACTTCCTTTTTAAACTACTGCCTGGCATTACACAGACTGCAGGCTTCTGCAAATGTTCACCACCAAGCAAAGTACTTTCTATCATTAATATTCATTCTCAATTCTCCATATTGGCTGTAAAGCTACAAGCACAAACCTATTTGACAAAATGCCTTTACATGATACCCAGGTTAGTATAGTTTCTTAGTTGCGAGTGTATTGCTTAAGCCTTAATTTGAGTCAATGAATTTAATTGCTTGTATTTTTAAACTTCCATTAGTATTAATATCAATTCCAAAATTAAAGCAAAATTAGTAGTAAATAAAATTTAGAGCCCTCAGAAGTAATATCTTTTTAGATCAAAGGAAGCAGCTTTTCTTATTTTGTGGTCAGGTCTGGGAAAAAATAAAAAAGAAATCAGAGAACTTTTATTTGGATGCATTTGTGAAGTTATGACATTTTTGTGTGTTTGAAATTTTAAAGCTTTTTTGAAAACAAATTGCCATGACTAATTTTAAGAAATTTTCTTTGTGGTATTTGTATAAACTGAACAATGAAATATTGTACAAAAGCACATAGCCTTCAGAATATGTTCTCAGTGTATATTTAACTAATTCTGTACATCAGTTCATGATGGAATTAGGGATTAGATAGGGAAAAAGGGGATGGATATGAAATGCCTTATTGAAATTTTACCCTTATGCACTCTTACAGTTGTCACAGAGGTAGCATGGCAAGATAGCTATTTCTCTACCTCATAAAAAACAGTAAGTGTATTTGATGTTGTCTTGTTTTCAAATGCTTTGTTGTAAAACTGTAGCTACACTAAAACAAGACAAGACTTTATAAGACTTTATTAAGTCCAATGGAATAAAATGTTCATTTTAGTTTGCTTTACATGCTATCACAAAGAGAAGAAATGGGAAAATAAATTATGAGAAAAATATTGTCAAAGCAACTTTTTCCACTTTGTCTTTCAGAACATTTTAAACTGATTGTCTTTCCATCCAAAACCTGCTGTCTATGATTAAATAGTTGTGATTGTATTAAGTGAACTGAAATGCAATTCCTTGAGCACTGAACATTCCTGAACTGTGAGTACTAAAAGTATTGATAAATTTACTTCCATCCTGTGACAACTTAACAGTACTCTTTGACTTTATATGAACTTACATGACTTTTCTAGCTAGATAAACATGCTCTAATTTTAAAATTTTTCTTGCTTTTCATTGCAAACTACAGCACTTGAATCTCATGTAATTTCTCCTCAGTGAACAGCTATTCTGTAGTTTTTCTCAGAACACTCCTGAGTAGTGTTTTCAGAAAAACTACTGAATAGAAATCTTCTTGTCTTTTCACAGAGACAGCATTATTGTGACAGCATTATTTTCCATCATTAAGTGTCCTTGGCAGTGAAGGGCACTTTGAAAGGAAGTGTGGTGCAGGAAGGGCACTTTGAAAGGAGAGGTTTGAGTTTCTAAGAATTTAGAATCTTGGAAAATATTAGACAGCTGGTACTACATAATTATTGCAAGTACACATTTAATTATTTTTTTTAAATTTGATTTGTCACAATAAATCAGCTATGTGGATTTTGCTGAAAGAGTTGCTATTGATGAAAGAATAAAAGCAGAAAGTTAATCTTGTGAAAAACAGACAAGAAAGTGTGAGGATTCATAGACAAGCTGATACTGCAGTTTTCTGTGAGAGAAGAACAAAATAGAACAGATTCTAATGTACCTAGTGTGTAGTTGTCAGCTTAACCCCTTACACTTTTAGTGTACTGCAGTAATTTAAAACAAGACATAGGGAAAGCAGGTTTATCAAGGAATGGTGAATAAAAAGGTGAGAAGTTTCAGTGTTAGAAAAGAGACTGGGTGCCCTGGTATGCCCCCAACTACTGTGATTAATTGACTAGAGCACAGTGGAAGAAAAGTTGTTCTGCCCAGAAAAAAAAAACTGGTTTCTGCCCTGAAAAGTGGAACTTCAGCTCAAGCTCTAGCTTCCAGCAGTTGAAAAACTGGACAATTGCTCTGGGGACATTTCTCTTCAAAAGGCACATCACAGAGGTGTGGATGTTTATCCACTGCAAGGAAACGTAAATTGTGTGCTTGTGCTCTCACTAAGGTGGCAAAAGGAGGATTTAGCCAACATTAATCTAGAATGGGAAAATATTCAGGGTGCAAAAACATACGTTTCTTATTGAGATCTTTCCTAACGAGTTTGCTTACATTAACCAGGTTGTTTAAGTAGATCGATACATCCAATTCTCTCTTATTCTAATTAATATCTTAGCCCACAGTAGCTAAATCTTCATTGCATCAAAACTTTTTATTGATTAGTGTTCTAAGCTTTAGCTTGTATGTAGTTTGGCAATCTCTTTTTCCTCTGCTGCTTCTCCCTTCAATCTCTCTTGTTTTTACCTTCTGTTTAAGTAAAAGTTTTCCTACTTGCTTATGCCAAATTAATACAAAATTTCAGGGGACGTTTTGAGAAAACATCAGAATTTTACTTAGTTTTGAGATGAAATTTTAAATCTTTCTTGACAATGAAAAAGAAGTAACAAAGGAGTTTATCCAGAGCAAAACAATAGTGAATTTATGTTGGTTATGAAAGATTAAATACTGTCTGCCACTGTCTGCAAAACTTCTGTGTCAGTGGAGTCTGGCAAGATAAGCAAAAAAGAAAGGCAAGTAATAATTTAATTTTTCAAGCCAAATTTATAATTTTAGCTATATGCTGCTTGTTTTTCATTAAAAAATTGTAAGGAATATATAGTAACTCTGTTTTTGACCACTGTCTCCTGCCCTTGATTTATTTTTGCCTCTGCTTTTTCCAGCATGATGTGCTGATCATCCAAGTAAATTTCAGTTTATTGCTATCATTATAACCCCAGAATACAACTATCATCCCAGAAATGCATAATTCAAAGAACTTTTTCAATACTTAGTATAATGATTGTGCAAAAACCCTAGAATTCTCACTACCAATGCAATATGCCAGAGAATATGTATTTGGCAGGCTTCAGCAACATATTGAAAAATGCACTAAAATTTTATCAACATAATTATTTATCTCAGGAATAAGAAACCTTGATGTTCACACTTCTCATAGTTTTTCTTACAAATTAAAAGAAACAAGGAGGTTTTAAATTTTTCTACTGCCTTGTAATTTGTACGGTTAAATTAAAATAGAAATAATTTTAACTTAATTTTAAAAAATATAACCCCTTAGAGATTGAACCCCTTAGAGATTTACTTTAAAGGTCTGAACCTGAGTCTTTTTCTAGGGACACTCTGGCAGCAGGTGGCATTACAAAAAATCATCTAAAAAGAAGTTTGCTTACATTCTCAATTACATAGCTTACCAAGGTTGCATCCACAGATGATCAGAGCATTAGCCTCATGTTAAAAACATCAAAGAGGAAAAACACTCTGAGACTGTAGGGTTTCATGTGTTTATGGAAAGACAAGCAAAAGACATGCCACAATTCTTGGACCAAAAAACCCCCAAATATTACTCTTGTTTTCTTATAAATTCTGTAACAATCAGAATTTATTATTTGCAAGCATTTTTATTCCTCTGAATTACAATAAGTTATTTAAATACTGAAGCATTTTATTGGACAACAAATGTTCCCATTTCAAACATTCTTACTCCTTTGAGAAGGAATTTCCCTTCTTTTTCTAATTTTCTTCTTAGAAGAGAAGTGAAATGTATTCATTGAATCAGTCCCAAAAAGTAAATCTTGTTCTATCTATCTGTATTTGTAAAAAACAAATACACACACAGGTGGCACATCCACAAAACACATTTCTAATTTTAGATGAAAAGTGAATAATGTGACACACAACATACAGAGGTATGACTTCATGATAAGTTTGGTTCCTTCCAAGATTTACTGTTGCTGCGTTTGCATTTGTAATTCTGCTGGCTAACACATTTCTGTAGAAAAGCTAAAAGATTAGTTCCCAAAGTATGTTTTAACCTGATTTCCTGTAGTACAATGTTATCACCTATTTTCCATCCTGAGATGCATTCAAGGCATCTTACAGAAACTACTAGTACACTTCAAATTTCTCACAACTCATATTCATTTTTAAAAGCAATTATTTAATTAGATGATTACCAGGACTTAAAACTGCTCCTTCAGAAGATTTGCAAGACAATAGGAAAGCTCTTGACAGGATTTAGTGGATGCTGGACTGATCACATCATCTCTTCAACAATCCTAGTCAACTGCTCTAACTGTTAATTCTCATTCACCAGTGATACTAATGAGTAGCATACACACAATATTCTACGATATTTCTACCAACAAACACATGAGAATTTGATTATAAGCATTTGGACATTAGGAAGAAGTTCTTCAGAGAAAGGGCAGTTGGGCATTGAAATGGTCTGCCCAGGGAGGTGGTGGCATCACTGGCCCTGGAGATGTTTAACCATGGCCTAGTTGACAGGGTAGTGTTGGGTCACAGTTTGGGCTTGATCACCTCAAAGACCTTTTGCAAAATAGCTGATTCTGTGATTCTGTGATTCTGTAATCATGACAAAGTAGAAAGAAATGGGAATAACAAATTACAAGGTAATGTAGCTAACTCACTACATCTAAACTTGAAATTAAGGCTTTAACTACAGAACATGAGATAATAAAAATCTTGCTAATTCTCTTAAAAGGAGACTAGACTCGATCATCTGGAAAACAGAGACTCTTCATAGGGTGCTGCAAAAGTTTTATTCTGTATTGGATTTTGAATCCTGAGTCCTAGCTCACCAGACCAGAGATGCAGATTTACAACCAGGTTAAAGTTCACTTTTCGCTAGAAGCAGCAATCTCTGATGGCATCCACAGAAACCTCCCTGAAATTTGCAAACAAAGGCCAGTCTTGCTTCATAATATTTGTTTGTTTGTTTAAGTTAAACTAAAAAGTTGGGAAACAGAGGAGTTGGAAATCCATCAAAATCCTCCATTGACATTACAATACAAGGAAAGTACTTGAGTGTCACAGTCAATTTGGAAATGCTGTGTGATTAGTCACTGTGCCAAGCTTTTTATTCCTAATAAGTCACTTTCCTACTGCAAATATGGTTCCTTCTTAGCAGTTCCAATTACATTTCGAGTGTTATAAAGGGGAATTTTGACCTCAAGATTATTTATCTGATGCATGGTTAATGGCCAGCTCTGTAGGAACTTCCTGGAAATACTAGTATAAATGATAAATAGCAAGTTAGAGTGGGGAGTGGGAGGACAGAATGACCAAAATGAATAATCGTGGACTTCTTATTAGTTTTACATCAGTTCAGTTGCAATTTCAGCAGACATTCTCTTGATGCCTTCTATTAATTGCAAGTTTCAAATTCTATTCTAGCAGTTAACTACCATGATGTATGGAAAAGGAACTCATCTTGAGTAAAAAGATTTGTATTTTTTTCACTGCAGAGAGTTCAAAACCTAATACATCCTATACCAAAACACACAAAAATGAGCCTTTCAAAAGTACTGTACTAATGTTGATGCTGATAATTAATATAAGATAGTAACATGAATATAATAAAATTAATATGAATATTAAAAAAACTGATGTAAAGAAATTAAGGAATATTCATTCAGAAAATTGTTTCTAAATACCAAAAAAGGAGGTAGACATTAAGTATACCTCTGACTATTTTTAATTTTAGCTGTACAATGACTTCTTTTAGATTCTCTTCAGAACATTAAAATTAGAAGGAAAGAGGCTTGTTTTCACTTGTGAGACTTTCATGGCTGAAGAACACAATTACTACACAGAGGCTTAAAAAGCACACATAGCAATTATGTAAAATCAGTTGAAGCTGTCTAAAACTTGGCTTTGAAACAAAGGTTCATGGAGGAAATGCTGAAAATTACTTGGCAGTAATTGTTCCTAACAATGTAGGTTAATAACTAGTATTGGGTCTGATTCTGATCTAACCCTGACCAGTTTTTTTCAACTGATTTGCATCAAATTATTCATGAAGTTCATCGATAAGAGCTTTTATTGTGACCCATGGCATAAAATCCTTCTCTTTATTTGTAATCAATTGTTTGAGAAACCTTCAAATTATTGCATCACTTACTACTTGCCCCCTCATTTGAACTGTGTACCAAAAAAAGTTTAAAAAAATTAGTTTAATTTTTAACAGGAAAAACAGGAATAAATTTGTTCTGGTTCACAAGAAGATACTCTAAATAGAAGTCATTCTATGCTGCCAAGGCTGGACTTATAGTCTACAATAAAACTGTGCTCATTTATTAACTAATGCATTTGTCTTATAATACTGTTCTGTTAAGAGTTCTCAGACCAGATATTCCATCCAGTATTGCAAAAAGGACATAAGTACAGTTTTGTTGCATCAGACTATACTGAGTTCTTTTCATTTAATTCTGCTTGATTGCCTTCCTCACAGAAACTCATACAAAAGTAAAAGTACCTTTTACTTTTGTATGAGTTTTTTTATCATAAACTGTAAAAAAAAAAAAAAAAAAAAAAAAAAAAAGCCAGTTGCAAGGCATTTCAATTTAAGGAAGTGAAATATACTATATTCTACCAAATATTCCTGCAACTTTTAAGAAATGCTGTAATGATGAAATAGATAGTCTTTTAATTTATATTATGAAGACTATTATTTCCTGTAACTGAAATGGGTTCTACAGATAAATGTTTGTTAAAATGGTGTAAAAATTCCTGCATCACTACTCACTCTCCCATATTATGTCCCATAATATATCCAGTTCATTTTATTTTAGTTTTATGTTTTTATGATCACGTCTTAGTCATTATTTTGTGTGTAAATTTCACTATATACAAAAATAAAACATCTGTTTCCAAAAATCAATATACATTATGAGTAATGCTGCCAAAAATGTAGACTACAATGAGCAGATGTCCAACTAGCAGAAAGAGAAATAACTAATTCTAAAAATGTATTTGGCATTACAGAATGATAGAATGATTTGCATTGGAAGGGACATTAAGTATCATCTGATTCCAACCCCCGTGCCATAGGCAGGGACACTTCCCCTAGACCAGGTTTCTCAGAGCTTCATCCAGCCTGGCCGTGAGCACTTCCAGAGATGAGGCATCCACAGCTTCTCTGGGCAATCTCTCACCACTGTCACAGTAAAGAATTTTTTCTGATACCTAATCTAAACCTGCCCTTTTTCAATTAGAGCCATGAACCTCTTGTCACTACATGTCCTCATGAAACTTCACTTTTCCAGCTTCCTTGTGCCCGGCTGCCTTTACCGATGGCTGCCGTGAGATCTCCCCTGAGCCTTCTTTTCTCAAACTGAACAGCCCCAACCCTCTCAGCATGTTTCCCTGCAGGAGGTGTTCCAGCCCTCTGAGCATCTCCATGGACTTGATCCAACAGGTCCACATCCTTCTTATGCTGGCAACACCAGAGCTGGATGCAGCACTGCAGATGAGGTCTCATTAGTGCAGAGTAGAGGAGAGAAATAACTCCCTTGACCTGATGGCCTCATTTCTATTTGTGCAGCTCAGGATGCAGTTAACCTTCTGGGTTGCCAGTGCAAATTGTCAAAATATTGCTGATATTCTCACCCACCAACACCCCCAAATCCTTCTCCTTAGGGCTGCCCCCAATCTATTCTTTGCCAAAACAGTTTTTGTGCTTTGGTTTGCCCTAACACAGATGCAGGACTGCTGAAGTTTATGAGGCTCTCACAGGTCCACCTCTCAAGCCTCTCTGGATGGTTCAAGTCTCTCTGGATGGCATCCCTTCCCTCCAACTTTCAAGATGAAATGCAGCAGCCTAAACCTACCCACTGTCTCAATTTATTCTTGTAATGTTGAAATGTGATTGTGAGATAGAAGTCACAGAAGCACAGAAGGGATTCCATGGAGCTAGAATCAAGGATCATTGAGTCCAGCTCCTGGCTCTGCCCAGAACACCCCAAGAGCAACACCATGAGCCTAAGAGTGTGCTCCAAATGGTTCTTGAACTCAGAAAGACTTGGTGCTGTGAGCACTTCCCTGGGGATCCTGTTCCAGTGCCCAATCATCCTCTGGGTGATAAACCTTTTTCTGATATCCAACCTAAACTTCCCCTGGCTCAGCTTCATGTCATTTCCTTAAATCCTGTCACTTACCACAAGAATTAAGAGATTGGAGAAATATATTCCAAGACATATCTTTGTACACTGTTATTGCCCATGTTGCAAAAGGAAAGATTTTTCGTTAACAGAGTTCAAATTTCAAACTCAAATAGATAGATATCCATGTGTCTACCGTCTCATTCCATGAGTATATATATTTTACAAAAATTTTATGATGACTGAAGAACTGCTAATTTTGCTCAGAGATACTGGTAATTACATTAAAGGACCACTTGGATTTTCAGAAATGCAGGATAGTTAGTGTCCTGCAAAAAGGGAAAGGAATTTGCTCTGTAGCCTTGAAAATCTTGTCATTTTTACTTCAGTACTTTGCAATTAGAGTTAGGAGGACTTGCACATTCTACCAAGATTTGGACTCTCGATTTGGATGGGCAAAAAAAGCATGAATTTCACACCAGTTCTGCCTCATTTCTGATGTGTCTGCCTTTCCCCATCATACTAAACAGCAGCCACTGTTTCTGTTCTACTGCCATTAATGCAATGCCATAAGGAAGATTGCCAGAGCATAGAGAATTTCAGAACAAGAATCCAGTGATTTTGCAAATCTCAGAGATTTCCACTTTCAAAACACATATTGGTGCTTTTGATCCTTAAATCTTCCACTTCTAACTTAATGCTCAATTTATGTCAGTATCAATAAGGGATCTGTTCAAATCCCTGAATAATTCCCTTTTTGAACTCCCTGTATATTCTGAATTTGGAAGAAATATTTCAGGTAATCAAGATTTTTAATAACAATGATATTGTCCCAAAATATGTTTTTCTTTTATTTAAACTGTGAGGTTTTATAAAGCTTAGGCATGTACTTCAGCATTCAAGACTCAGTCTGAATTCAACACAGATGATGCAATACAACTCCTGAGAGCAGCAGTGTATCCTGTGCAACCCCTACCCCAGAGAACTTTGGACAGTACTGTATAAGTCACCATGGAAGATTATTTATCTCCAGTGTTTTAAATTACAGCAACTTTGTAGAGGTTACTTAGATTTTTATGTTCCCTTTTAGAAGGTGTTGTGTAATTCAGGTTGTAATTCTGATTGGACATTGGATGAGAGAGATATTTAGTTTGAAAAGTTTCCAGAGTTGTAAGTGACAAAACCCAAAGGCAGAGAACATCTACTCTCTGTTTACTTGCAATAAATTCCTTGCACTCTAATGTCCTCTGACATTAGAGGTGGTTAAAGATAAATACATACAATTTTACCTGATCTATGCATCTAGAACAAATAAGAATTAGATTTCTTTAATGATCAAATATATGAAGGACAAGATTTTTTCCTGTAGAAACCTATGGACCAGATTTTCTTACTGCTCTGATTCCAATTTCAGCTTTATGCAAAGATTTAGTCAATTGTCTCCTATTGCTGGAGAATGGAGGCACCTGAACTGTGGGAACTTGGAAGAAAATATGGCAGTCATTAAAAAAAACCAAAAAAACAAAAAAAGAAAAGAAGAAAAGGGGAAAAAAGGGAAAATAAAGACTGATTAGAAAAAATACAAGCTTGTGCCTGCTTCTGGGGAGTAACATCTCAAGAGTTTATGGCCTTTAGAAAAATCAAAGTAATTTCTGAATAAATGAAATTCCCAGAATAATCTTCTTCTACAATATAAGGTAAATATTTCTCTATGAAATGCTAGAAAATCATGGCTTTCAGACAGTATTAGTTCAGCATACACTGACATAAAAATGCCAAGTAAGATCAAAACTTTCTCCTGGACTGATATCTCAGGGCAGGTAGGAAAGGCCAGGGCATTACAGATGGAACTAGGATTGTGTTTAGAGAAAAGAATCCACTCACAGGTCACATCTGGCTTGTTCTTGTGACACACTGGTTTCATGAGTTGGATTTCCAGCTAGCCCAACTAGAAGCTCTGTCTTCATCTGTGCAGTTCTGGTTATTAAATAAAATCTTACATAATGAATGTGACCTCAATATAGGCCCAATAGTTTGCACCTAGACTACAATGAACTCAGTGAAAATGTTACAACATTGTTGATGTCCCACTGTATGGTCTCATATGAGGAGAACTTGTAATTTGGTATGATGTGTTTGGTTATTAATTTTATTTTTTTTTGTCCAATCTTTGAGAAGAGACACATAGAAAACTATTTACAACTTTTTTCTACCATAAAACTTTTACTTAACCTCCTAACACAGAGTGACTCAGGTCAGAAAAGTTCATGCAGCAATTGGTGTCACATTTTACCACAGCCAATGTCCCCCAGCAAGGCCTATCACAGCTTAATCACAGCTTGCATGGTGGACCTCTACTCTTGTTCCTCCCTGAACTTGCTGTATTAAACAGGGGAAGTCAGTAGTTTTGAACTGGAATAAATATTACACTTTGGAATATAGAAAGTGCTATCACAAAATCAGAAAATACATCACATACTTTGCCAGGGTGTGGAGTCTCTAGGGATCCTTCCTTTGGCAGTGAAAAGATAACAAGTAACAAGCAAATTATTGACCAAAGAAAGGAAAGAATTAGGTAGAATATAACATTTCCAAGAAAACATTAACAACAAAACTATGTAAGCTTCAATAGCTGTATTATCCAATTGTTGTATAATTCACTACTTGAAATAATAGTACAGTCCTATAATTAGCTCTAAGTCTTGAATTGCATATCATTATTTAGCTGAAATATGAAAGAATTGTGACTCAGGATGGGGAAAAAGTCCTAGAATGAAAATAGCAGAAAGCTAGAATAAACTGGAGGATGGTACATGAGGAAAATAAAATACTTTCTGCACTAGGCTAAAAGCATTCCTAGACTGAAAATAAATAGGAAAGTGAAGGTGATTCATGAAATCCAAGGGTGAAAAAGGAAAAAAAAAAAGAGAAAAGGGTTAGTGTTAGGGTTAGGATTAGGGTTAGAGTATGTCTTAAATGAATAAATGGTGTGGAAAACAAAGCAGTGATTACTCGCATTTTTGGAAAAATTGAAACTTTTCATCCAGCATATTTAAAGCCTGATTAGAGAGATTTCAGGCTGTCCTTTATAGATATGGAAAGAAGATATATATTATCATTTTCATAAGGAGTTGTAATAGTTAACTTCTTGTTTAAACATTTTCTTTTTTTAATTTGGAATAAAATGGTACCTAAATGAGAATGCATTTAAAACACTCTCATCTGTGAGAGAGACCTTTGCTTTACCTGAAACCAGAGAAATCCACTGGTCTCTGTTTTACATCTCCAGTTAGGCAAATCTGAGCAATTTGCAGAGGTATTAACTAGAGACAAACTGTTGGTGGTTAATAGAGAAATTAGTGTCAGGAAGACTGATAGAGTAGATTTTAGTGTGAAAGTCTAGAAAAAAAAAATTCTACACAAGAATAGGATTGCAAAGTTATATTCCAAATAAAAATAAACAAACCCTATTTAGACATTCTTTTTTCTCCATGAGACATGAGACTCAAAGACATTCTCTAAGGCAAAAAAATTACTGTAACCCAAAATGTTAAAATCTTAAAATGCTGCTCAAAAATATGAACTACATGAAATAACTGTGAGCTGTGAATTCTCCAATTCTCTGTAAATGAAAACAATAAGATAATTTAATTCTATTTCTATGGTGTGGATCCATTGTGCATTAATCAGAAGCCTAGCATGTAAAAACAGGTTCTGTGAGACCACTAATCAGAAAAGGCAGGACTTGATGAAAAAAGGAGTTTCTTGTACCTTATAAAATGATTTGCCTGTGCAAGATATATGTTTTTCTTTGAATAATCAGAACAGAAAAGTGGGTTCTATCCAGGGTAGAAAAGCCTAGTTTATTGAACAATCTGTTTTGGACTCAGATATTCCCAAGGATACTGCGTGAAAAACTTTGTCCTTAAATTTGTGGTGTTGTCTAGAAGAAAAAAAACAAGTTTTTGTTTAGTTCAACTCAGAGAGAATTTTTCCTGGATTGACTATGTTTTCCACCTTCACATTTTTGAAAAACACATGAAGGATTTTCTATCACACTAGTCTTTTCTTATCTCTGTGATCTACAAAACAAAAATTAATTACATTACTTCTAATGTACTCTGAACATATTAAAATGTAACCTCAGGTAGCTTGTTTTTAATGAATGCTTTCCAGCTCTGGTAATTATTCTCATCAACTTTCTAGTAAGAAGGGCTTGGTTTGTTTTCAGAGATAGCAAGTCTGTCTTTACCTTCAGACCTGCCTTCAAGTACATGAAGGAGCTCCCTTAGAATCTGGATACCTGCCTGCTGAGAGAAAGCAGTTTTACAGGTAAGATGAGGAGGTCTTAAGCTCTGTTCTCCACTTAGGAATTCGTAGTGTCCGCCTGGGCAGATCATTTCAGCAGCATGTGCTTCATCGAGGTCTCAGCTCACTGAAAAGGCTGTTGCTTCTGGTCATAAAAATAAGTAGTGTCATTTTCTCTTTGCGATGAATCCTTTCATCCAATCATATTCCTGTATGCAAATATACCATGGCTGGTTCAGATAAAAAGCACAAATAAAGCCAAGGGCTCAGTCAGGGCAAAAATCACTGTATTCACTTTATACCTTATTTCACCTGTGTTTCAGGAACATCCTCAAACTTCTCAACTGCAATCATGAAGAAACAAGGCTCAGATGGCAATCCTGCTCCAGTTATGCCAGCGCTGCCAGAACCATTAAAAGATCTGAAAATTAAGTACACCAAGGTTAGTAGCACTTACTTTTCCTAATCTTTCTTATACATTCACTTCAGACAGTAGGATGTGCTCACTTTAACCTTATATGAACTATGGAAGACACTGTAAATCAGTGCTTAAAATGTTTATACTGGCTAAATTATGATTTTACACATATTAGCAAGTGATATTCAGTGATCCTTTTAACCTAATTTAAAGCACCTATATGTGCATGCATGATAGAATTGTTCCACATTCCACTTGGTGTGGGTGTTGTTTTTTTCCCTGAAACAAATTTTCATCAGTGATAAATGTACCAGAAAGTACAAATGGAACAAAGAAGGAAATGTTTGTACTATATTATTTTTCAAAACAGTGAATTAAAACAGCAAATTACAATGTTAGCATATTAATCAGATTCAAATAATTATACCAGATAAGCTTACATGGAAAGGGATGTGTGAAAACAAAACTAAAATAAATTAATTCTGGTCAGATGTTTACATTAGAGAAAATGAATCTGGTTTTGAATTTGTTTTTCAGGTAAAAAAGTAGCTAAAAACTAGATATAGTCTACTGATCTAACTATGTAATATTACCATAAGCTCCTTGAAACAGAAAATTCTTTCCATATAGAGTTAAAAATATGCAGATAAAAAAGAACTTCTAAATCCAGACTTGTGTTTCCAGCTTTAAAACACTCTGCTGGTTTTATACCATAATATTGTATCATTGCACACAGATATCTGCTAGAACTTTGGAAAAGTGTTGACAGAAACTTTGCCCTCTGAAACATTCAGGTTTGAATTGATCAGAAAGGACATCTTAACTCTGGAGATTCTTGGTTACTATTCTTTTCTTTTTCTTGATATCATTGCAGGGGAAATAATTTTATTTTCTAGAACCACTGCTTAATTTCTTTTCCTAAAGTAGGTATTCATCTAAATTAGTTCTTTTAAATTCCATGCTATCCTTTTTCTCTAATGGAAAAATCTTAATCATATTCCACTACATGTCTTTCTTGAATAAATCACACAGGATCTTACTTTGTAAATATTTAACAGGAAAGATATGTAGTTCTGCCATGCAGTAGCCTGCTACTGCTCTTCCTGTCTCAAAAAAAGAATATTTTACTCTTTGATTTTTTTAGTTCTCTAAAGGAAAACAACTAATACAAAAAAAGCACCAAGTGATGTAACTGAATATGCAAAACACAAATTCCTGTAAATATTTCCATCCTTCTAAAATATTTCATTATTAA
Source organism: Agelaius tricolor (assembly GCF_023055355.1). Classification (NCBI taxonomy): domain Eukaryota; kingdom Metazoa; phylum Chordata; class Aves; order Passeriformes; family Icteridae; genus Agelaius; species Agelaius tricolor. Next base: position 9,495,476 of record NW_027269287.1, read on the forward strand.
GAATCTATTCTGTTAGTACCAAAAAACAATCAAAAGACAGCCAGCATTGTTGAAAAGTCTAGTTTGTAGTGTACAATCAAGGAGAGTGTCACATAATAAATATTTATTTTTCCTTGACAATAGGTACCATTTCCTTAAAAGCTGCATATAAATTCTAACTGTGTAGAAAAGCAATGCCCTTGTTTACAAAATCTAGCACAGGTCTGTTGAGGCTTGATTTTTGCAATGCTTTTCTCCTCTCTTCAAATATCACATAGGATAGTTTGAAAGCCCCAGAAGTGTATTGAGGGATAGGGAGTTGGGAAAACAGAAATGTCACCCCATACATAACACTCATCCCCCAATTTAATAAGGCCTTTTCACTCTTGTGTACCCATCCCATTCCTCTCCCATACCATACAAGTTGGAACATGGGATGTGGGCGACTAGTAACACTGGAAGGATCAAGATGAGGGAAGCACTAATTACTGCTGATGTATTAACATTTCTGTCTAAATCAGCTAGAACCAGATCCTTCATCTTCGTAACCTCCAATTTATCTTTTTCTACCATTGCATAATACCAACAGTTATCACAAAAGGATCTGAAGAGAGATCTGCAGGAGAAGTTCCAAGGACTCTCTTTACTTAACAATCTCTCTATTTTATTTTCTGTGTTTGGGATCATTTATGGCTTTTCACAAGTTTCATTAACTAAATGATCTATAGATTGGTATAGATATATTTCAGAGTAAGCCTTTTGCATATCATATAACACTTAACACTCTTCATGAAATTTGATTTTCAGACATCAAATCAAATGTATTTTAAACACTGAAATTGGCTTGGATTTTGAACCATAAGGTACTCTTGAGTTGGTTTCATATATGAACCTCCTTTAAAGGTATTTCCATTAACCCAATGTGTTTTGGTAGCTACCTAAAAATGTGTTAGTAAATATTTTACTTAGTCAACACTAAGGAATTAGACAATGATTACTTGACAAATGCTTTCTGTCATGATGCTTTCACATACACTAAACCCTGTAGTACTCCTTTAATCAGAGAAACTAAGATTAGTTAATTATTAGGTTGTCAAATTGCATGAGGGGAAGAAAAGGGCTGAACATTCTCTTGCTCAGCCACATGTGGAGTATCAGGAAGTGTGGAAGGGTAAGACACTCTAAGTAAAGAAAAATTATAACTGAACATTTAATTGCTGCAGCCACTAGACTCACAAACAAAGGTCAGGCATAAAAGCTCAAAAATGTAATAGGAATATCTGGGGAAAATGAGCTAGAAAGTTACTATAGAAACGTACTCTATTTAAGATCAGCTCACTTTGTGGACACAGAGTCACTAAGTGGAAAATCAAGAAAGTTACATAATATTTAATAGGAAGAGTATGTTCTCTGATTATTAGTCCATTGCAGCAGCAAAATGTAATTCCTGCATAAATAATAGCATATTGCAAGAGAGAGAAAGAAAGTTACATGCAATATTAGCCAAATATAAAATTCTTGTAAGGAAAAACTTGAGGGGGAGAAAAAAAAGAGATTTAACACCAGCATCTATATTGACATGTTTCTTCAAAGCTTAAATTTTCATCCTCAGGTAGTACCTTAAGAAATGCCACATATTTTAATTTTATTGCTCAAAGAATACAGTGGGATTTCATAATATAATTTTAGACTAGTAAATTATATGAACTTCCAGCATTTGAAATGAGCCTTGTCTTGGGCCACAAAACTTTAAGGCTTAGATGTATCTATAAAATTTACTACCAAGTAAATTTTCATTGTGTTATTGTACTCAAGAATCCCTGAATGGCTGTCACAATCTATATAAGCAGGAGTGAGCAGGTACAACAGTTATTCAGCACTGTGCACCACCTCACACGAGTGATGCTGAGCTGCCTCCAGCACATGTCCAGCCTTGGCCCTGGTGTCTCCTCATTGTTCCTGGCCTGTAAAATCATGCTCTTTGTGAAATGCCCTGCTTCACAGTCCACATGAGAAAGCTTGAGACCAGTCAGATGAGCAAGGGCTGGTGATTACTTTTATCTCTTTAAAACAGGAAACTGGGCTCATTTGAAGAGTATTGTCAAGAAAAGTTTTGTAATATCCACGGGCAGATTTGAGGTGGGAAGAAGCTTTGCTTTTTTTCTCATACTGTTTGGAAAAATTTGGAAAGTTTGGAAAAATTTCTGATATCTAAACAGAAGGTAGCTTAGACTTTTATTTCCATGTTTAAAAAGCTATCCTTAAAGCTAAGTTAGGCAAGGTCACTTTTTAGTCAGTTCCATTACCTTTCTTGACTACATCCCTGTAGGAATTATAATGTAAATCAAAATTAGTGAATTATATAAAAATTCCTCCCAAACAAAGAGTGAGTTTATTCAGAAAGATGCTGAATATGTGACAGCAGAAATTTTCTTTCAAATCTGTACTTCTAAGTTATTTTGCAGAGGCACTGAAGCCTGAAACCCTGTACAGACTGCATAGCAAAAAGTTATGATTCATAAGATGATGGTACCTAATGTGAAGATCCTAAAATTTCTTTCAGCAGAGCTATGGTGTTGTTTGTCAGAAGCAAAGCTGTACAGACTAAAACGCTTTTTCTTCCTTCATGCAGCTCAGACACAAATATGGCACTTCCCATCTAGCAGATACTTCAAAATGAATTCAAAATTCTTTCAAAGCATTCCAGAACTGAAGGAAAAGAAACCACTGAGATGGCAAAAAAACCCCAAAAAAGTCAAAGTTCAGGTCTTGTGTCTCCATTCTCTCTATTCTCTGCTCAGGTCATCTGAGTGACAAAAACAACTGTGTAAGCAAGGACAGAAATACTGTAGACTTGCAGGTAACCTCAACACCAAACGGATGGTATTAGATAATTTGAACTGAAATCAATAATTTCAGAAATGCAAGATTTTATTGCCCATGACATTCAGGAATAAAGACATCAGTTTTTGACTGATGCTGCCTATGCTTTATTTAAAATATGAAGCTCCAACAGTGTAGTTTCATCTGCTGGAAATCTGTATTTTCACTTCTACTGCAAAGAAATCTGAACAGTCATTTACTCTTTGGGTTGTTGAAACAATAATTTAAAAAATCTTCTCTCCTAAAATTCCAGTGAACAGTTACAAAACATCTGTATCAATATTCCTAAATCATTGCAAAATAAATTTGTAGCCCTGAACCTGGTGGGCCGTAGACAGTCACCACAGACAACCCAGTGCACAGCACTTGCCACAGAGGGGTAGGTCCTTTGCATTTGTGTCTGAGGAGCTGTCAGAGGAGTTCTGACTCACTGACAAAACACTCTAACCTATTGCAAGGTGATCCCAAGCATTGTTGTCCTCAGCAGGTCAAGGCTGTTGCTAGAGGCTGCTGTTGGCTGGTACTTAGGTGCTGCCTGGACTTAGAGATCCACATCCTGTTTGCAGAAAATACTCCACAGCATTTTATGAGCACGGCTGCATAAGTACAGCTGCCTGAAATGTGTTAATGCAGCTTACAGAAGAATTTCGTTTTTCCTTTCCCATCTTTCTTACCCCTATTTTGCAAGGCCACTATCTAGCTTATGAAAGACATATGGGTAGTTTGAATTATACAACTCTGATACAATATTGTGTGTGTGTGTATGTATATATATATATATATATATATATATAAAAAATATAATGAAGTTATATTTTAAAAAGGAATGGTATTAGAAACATTAATAAGAAATATATTCTAAACTAATATTATGGGTGATATTGATTGGTGCAATAAATGTAGTATTCAAACAAGCACTTTAAATATTTCCAAAAATGGTATGTTTTTCTATTATTCCTTTCACAGACAGATATGAATTTGGAATACTGTAACATCATAGCAGTGTTATGTTAATATTTACCTTTTACTTTTTCTCTTTTCTTGGCAATGGCTTTTGTCATATTAACCATTTAACTGCTGTCTCTGTCCTTTTACCACATTGGAATTTTGTGTGGGTAATCTTATAACTTGCTTTATCACCTATCAGAAATTTCTATGGACTTAGATATTTATTTCAGACAGCTTTTGTTAAATCAGGAGTTTTCTGGTTAGTCCTGATGGTTGGAGGTGGCAATGACACTATATAAGTTGCCCACATAATAACAAGCAGAAAAATACAGAACTGTATTAATACAATACAGGAATATATTAATATATTAAAAGATTATTTCCACATCCATTTATGGATAGTAATTTTATCAATATTGATGATAAAATTATATTAATAAAGTATCAATAAACTATTTACCAAGTATTAACAACTACTCAACCAGTTTTAATATTGTGCAGAAAATTTATTCCCTGAAATCTGTGACATATTTATGACATGTGGTTGTGGTGGAAGGATTTTTTCCTCAAGTTTCTGTGACAAAAAGCATTTATCCTGCAGTTCTGGCATCTTGATGCTGTCTTGCCATGTCTTGAGTCAACCATCATCTACTTTGCCTACACCAAAGTGTTTTCTGGTTTTCTATTTCAAAGTTCCTGTTACTCTAAGCAGCAACACTAGGTTCTTTGTCCTAATGGAGAGTACTAGCTGATCTCACTGCTAGACTCCTGTGCTAACTGTGGGTCAAGGTGCCTTGACTCTAGAAAAAGTCACAATTTGAGCTCAAAATATCTGGTACAGTGAGTCAGAGCCTGGCATGTCCTTGCAGGTGAGTACAATTAAGATCTCACACACATGCCTAGAATGCAATGGCACTGGGAGCTACTGAGAAGGGAGTGCACTGGCCCACCACCATTAGGAGGGTGGACTCAATGCACAGTGGCACAGCTTAGCATGGCACACCTGCTTCAGCGCTGACTTGAACCCAGAGATCACAGAGGGTCAGGCAGAGAAGGACAGGTGCTCTTAGCTTTGGACTGGGTACTGTGTCATGCCCACTCCAAGTGTACAAAGCACTTATTAGCAACTTATCCTCCTCTTTTCAACAGCTGTGCATTTATCGGGTCTTTTAAATTACAATTTCCTTTCTGCTTCAAGGTTAACCTGCAGTTAAAAAAGAAATTAAACCACTTTGATCATTTTACCAACAGTGTCTCAGAGATGGCAGACTCTAGAGTAGTACAGATCTGGTGCACCTACAGGTAAGACCCAGGCTCTGTTTTGCATTTGTGAAGAGAGATAAGTACATCAAATTTCAGCCAGAGGTCCTTTTGTATGTCCTAAGCATACAGAACCATCTGGGTGCAATTCTGTGCAATGTGCTCTAATATCACCCTACTTGAGCAGGGAGATTGGACCGTATGACCCCACTGTGGTTCCTTCCAGCTTTATCCATTCCATGATTCTTTACTCATTCAATTTACTATGACAGGGAATTTTTTCAGTCTCAGTTTCAATTTCAAAAAGCCCTGCTATTGCTTTTGTTTGTTTGGTGGTATGGATTGGTTTAGTTTTTGTTGGGATTTTCTTTTTTTGGCAGGAGAGACTGAAGATAAGTCAAAGAAAAGCTAATTAAAACTGTGATCTCCAAGATATTCTTAATTCAATGCACTATACTTACTAAATCCAAGGACTGGTTTACTTCTGTCAGGCCACATAACAGAAAGGGCCTGCATTGTTACCAACCCTGTGAGCATGGGAAACTCAGGTAGTTTTCCATAGGTCATTTAGGGCTGAACCTCCCTTCTACTTCAGAGACAGGAAGGACCACTTTACAACAGCATATTTTTATGACATGAAACAAGATAAAAGTGCAATGAAGAGAAAGTTTTCCTCTCCAAAGGGAGTGAATTTTAAAAAACTTGTCCTGGTTAAGTGTGAATGTGATTACTCATCTCTTCAGAAAAATGTAATAACAGCTGTCCAGTTTTAGTTCAGACATCTATCAATCTGGCAGCTCTCAGCTATGAAAAGGTAGGTTTATTCACTAAAACACAAAACAGACAACAGGTATATGTGTGTTACTAATATTGTTGCACTCTTTCTCCTGCAGATATTTATAAACAATGAATGGCATGATTCAGTCAGTGGTAAAAAATTTGCAGTCTTTAACCCTGCAACTGAAGAGAAAATCTGTGAGGTTGAAGAAGGCGACAAGGTAGGGTTTTCTTTCTTGCCCTTAACTGTAACTTTAATTTCAGTGCATCTTAAAAGTAGGAAGGCAAGCAGCAATCTGTGTAATGTAAAAGCACCTCAGATGGACCTACTTCATCCTGTATACCTTCTTTCACAAAATCTTTTTTTAATAAACCATAATATTTTTTGTAAACAGATGCTGAAAAACTGCTTTACCTTAGGCTCATATGAGAAAAGTTCTGAAAAAATATTTTTTACTGATTTGTTTTACTAATATTATTGTTTCTTTTTCTTATCTGTGGTCATTGACCTCTAAAAATTTAGGTGGGATTTTATTTTATTTTTCTGTTATGTTTTCTTCATTACAAATTAATATAATCTTGTTCATTACACATTTATATAAGGCTTTTCCTTATAGAAAATATAAAAAGGACAAATACCTACCATTTCCCACAAATTCTGTGATGATCACTACCATGAGTATTTTTAGCTATATGTAGTCTCAGTACTGTCCCCTACAAATATTTTGTTTTGTGAAAAATATATTGGAACATAGTCCTAAAAATTACTTTCAAGCTGAAGGTAGCCTATCAAATAGTCACTAATTCCACACAACTGACCTCCTTAAAGCACGGTGAATCAATGAAGCAGATGACTAAAAATATTGTTCAAAACTGCAAAGAAACTTTTTTTTTATTCTTATGAGATTCTGTATTGGAAAGTTTCAGATAGATGCAATCAAAGATATAATGAAAACCTAAGCCTTAATCTCTGTATTTTTGTTACATTATGTGTTTTTCTTATGAACAGGATTTGCCTAGTGCTACTATGTAGTTTGAATGTAAGGAAGGTGGTAGTTGTTTTTCTTTTTTAAATAGGATAGACAATGTGCTTAACAGTATTAAAAGTACTGACCAAAGAAAGGGTTTTTTTATACATTCTGAGAAAGAAAATACAATAAATTAAGGTTTTATTTCCACTTTATGAGATGACTGTAACTGGAAATAAAGCTGGTTTTTTAATTACTGGTGTGGTCCATGCACAAATATATTTAATTTTCTACAGTTCTACTTCAAAGTTAATCTTGCATCCAAAAATTAAAGTTTTTTTCACATTTCTCACAAAATTATATATTCATTTTAGTCAAGAAATATACATCTCTTGAATGTTGTGCACAAGAAGCATTTTTTTAAGCTTAGCATTAAAATGTTAAACACATTTTTATTCAGTAGAACGAATGTAAAACTTGTAAGTTTGTCTGTGTTATAAGTTCACCAAAATTATTGCCAATATAATAAGCACATGCTTTTTTCAGAATCTTTTCATTTACTGTACAGAAATTCACACTGAAATAAAATTCTCTTTTGAGAAATACACTCAGAATCATCTTCTCATTACATCTTTCTCACTCTGGTCTGTAATCTCATCTAATAATCTTTGTCTCTAATGTTGAGCAATAGTGACCATAAATTAGCAAGGTCATAATGATGTCCCATTTAAACATTTTCTTAGAGAAACATGGCTGAGAAAGTCTGACTTTTAATTATTTCACCTGGAATGAAATAATTTTAAAAAATCAAAACACCTGAAGTTTTTCAAAGGTTTTTGTTTTCTTTAATACCACTAGAAGTAGTGCTGTGACACTGATAATTTATGATCCCTAAATTAAATTACTCATAACCTACAACTGTTCAGTTATCATTCATAATTTTTGTAGCTTTCTTTCCTTAGAAACTCTCCAACAATTCATTAAATAAAAGAGATAATACTATTCAAAACACAGGTTTGCTTTCTCTTCAATAATTTTGCAAACTAATGTGTAATGACAACTGTTATTAACTAAATTGCCTAGTGAATTGTGCAGATCTAGTAAATTACACAGCCATTATGAACCTAATATGCAAGAGGCTAGACTTCAGATAATGAGCCAAGAGATTTTAGGAATTTAATTTGTGCATACAATAGGGTTGACAAAGGGCTGTCCACTGCCTTGCAGTGGTATTTTAAAAAACAAGAGGAGATTACAAAGAACAGACATATATGTGGGTGGGAACTGTTTTCTTCCAGTTTGATGGCTCTTTCAAGCTACATTCCTAATCCTAAAGGCCCCTAGTAATAATAAAGCAGCTCACCTTATAGTCAGCATATGTAAACTAAATGTACTTCTGTAAAAAATCTAAACTGTCTCAGACAGGAGTTTTTGTACTCATAGTGTAGATTTATGTAATGAAATTAAATTTCATACAGTTGAAGAACAATCTTTTTTTATTACTTTTCACTCACTGCCCTCTATTATTCTTATATTATTTTTCTCGCTTTTTATTATTTCTGCACTTCTAGTAGAAAGAACACCAGACAATGTAGCTTTAGTTTATGTCATTCATGTTCATATGATATTTTTTCCCCTTCTCCTTTTCCAGTTAAGTCCAAGCCATCACCCTTGAATCCTATTGCAACAATATAGAAAATTTATGACAGGGGTCACAGATAGTGATAAGGTGATTGACAACATGCTGACAGATTCTGGAAAAAATAAATTCTTAATTTGGTATATTTTAGGTACCTGGTGTCAGTATCTGATACTGACTGGTTAGTATCACTCTATAGTAATGGCTATGTTATTCATATAGTTCCTTCCTATCTTTTGCAAAATTTCCTGGAAAAACTTTTGGAAGTTATGTGGCCTTCTGCCTCACAGGTCTGTGCTGGGCTTTTCACTAACACACCCTACTCACAACTTCCTAAAATTAGTTGATGTCTAACAATATCAGTAAAAGATTCAAGATCTAGTTCATGTTTTAAACAATTGACTATAGTGTTGACTTAGTCGAATTTGCTGATCTAGTCAACCTTGACAATTATTCCCCTGGAGGAGATATTAGCAAACAGCAGGACAAAAAAATGTTTGAAAGATATCCTTCAAACATTGATTGCAAATTTTTTCTGGGAGATGTAGCATATATAGTAATTCCTTTTTATTCCTTTTTTCCTCAAAATTTTTCATTTCTGACAAAAAAATCTGTATTAAATCTCCTTTCTATGTCACCTATTTTCATTGGTAAATTTTACAAGAATATTTAAATACTGAAGAATTCCAAATACTAAAAGCCTTTTTTCAATAAATTGTACTTGTTTTTCCTTAAATCCTGGAATACCCTTTGTACAGCATAGTTTCATTGTAGATTTTTCTTCCATAATGGAAACCAAATGATAAATAACAAAATATGCTAAAAATAATCAGTGGACCAATGAATTAGCTGGTATATGCAAAGACAGTGCTTAGACTTCAAAATACGTAGGCTTAGCTTTTTAAACATGCCTGATTTTTAATTTTTAAAGTAATTTTATACATAAATATTTCTTAAAACTTTCAAAAATAAATTTATTGGTTTGTCTTCCTTAATAATAAACATCCTAAGGAACAGGTTTTTCTAACCTGGTCTTCATTGCCCTGTAAGATACTTTCAGATGAGGAGTAATTAAGCATTTACCTTACAGACTCAGGCATTTTTTTCCAAGTGAAAGAGATTAAATTCTACCATTAATGCAAAATGGCTATAACAATACCTAAAAGATATGTAAGAATAGAATTAGAATATCTGAAATAGATAGAAACCAGCCTGCAAAGAGATCCTTGAAGTCTTAAGTCTGATTAGAGTACGAGATAAATGAATGAAATGTTCATGAAAATTAGGAAGAAGATCTCATGAGACATTCAAAAGTAACTGAAAGGAGAATATATAACTTAATCTTGAAAATTTGATTATTATCAAGAATATATATTCTTGATATATAGGAAGAGCTTAAAAATCTAAATTTTACAAATAGAGTTCTCTATATATATTTTTATTTTGGAAATTTGAGAACCCATCTGTTTCTCATAGAATTTTACATTCCTGAAATAGCAACAGAAGTGTTTGAAAGAAAATAACCCTTATATTTAACATAACTCGTACTAATTTTTATTAGATTGGGGTTTTTTTCTCTTATTTCAACTTTATGTCGAACTTATGCTAAACTTTACACATGGAACAGCAAAGAAAGGCTTATGACAGAACCAATTATTGATCACATAAGTGTTTTTGTTTTCCTCGCAGGCAGATGTAGACAAGGCAGTGACAGCAGCTAGAAAGGCTTTTGAGCTCGGGTCAACCTGGCGCACAATGGATGCTTCAGAGCGAGGAAGGCTCTTGAATAAACTAGCTGACTTGGTCGAAAGAGATCGTCTGATTCTAGCTGTGAGTATGATAAGTGAACAAAAGGACACAGAGAAAAGTCCCATTTTTACAGAGAGATACTAGAGAGTTTAACATGCCTACTCTTTGGAAAGCTGGGCTGTCTCACTACTTGCTCTTTTTCTCTTAGCAAATGGACCTCTCTAAGCTGGCCTGCACTCTGGTCTATTAACACCCCATACCCACAAAGTACTTGAGTATTTGATTAGCTTTAAAGCGATACTTAAGCTGCCTTAACTTAAACCACAGTAATTTGAATCACTGATTCTTAAGAGCACACTAACGTTGATCCCATGGTTAATGCTTGTCTAAACCAAAGTCTGAATCAAGGCCTAAACTCAAATCAAAGCCTGAATCAAGGCCTAAACTCAAAGCCTGGCTCCATGCTTATAGACGATACAAGTCAGAACTGGGAAAATTTTAATTTCATTACTCTATATTTTCTCATCACTGGTCCTTCATTAACTCCAGCTTGCAACTAGCAGTGAATGATAAAGCTTAAGGAGAACCAAAGACAGCAATAGATTATTTTAAAAAGAGCAATAACATGAGTGCTGGGGAATGATGCCCTCTCCTTACAAACCACTGTGTACTGCCTATTTTACCAAACTTAACAGAACACACATAACTTGTAATGTTCTCACCTATAGATTGTGCACTAAGGCGAGAAATTACATATAAAATAGAAGTACATCACCAATTTGATAAAGGCTAGTATCCTCTCCTCTTTGCTTTAAACTCCACTTATGATTTTATTATTAAGGTGACTTCTCTGCTATTTCCAGCACATTCTTGAATTAAAACTTAGGAGGGATAATTGTGCTGAAGATGAATCCTGGTTTTCTGTAAACAGCATAAAAATTTAGAAAAGGAGGAGTATCCAACATCCAGGATGATCACTCAGACTGATCTAGTTTGAAGTATTTAGCCATTAGCCACAAAACACACTGTAGATAAGCTCATAAAATTGAAACCTTCAGATATGTAAAATCAGCAAAGCATCTGTTGCCCATTATACAGTAGAGTTTCTCAGGAGAAACCTTGTGTGGGTGGAACTCATGTCCTTTAAAACGTTAGATTTGTGTTGAGAGAGACAAATTTTAAAGAGATCTATATTCTAAATAGAGCACCATGGCCTCTTGTCCATTAAATAATTGGGTGAGCTGGCATTTCTTTCTTCATTGTACAGTCTAAGGCATTACAAATGCAAAGATACAATCTTTTTTCCCACAGGAAAGATGAAACATTGAATTAGGTTTTGTTTACATTTGCCATTTTCATAATATAAAAGAATTCAATTTCTCTGGGGCCCCTCCCAAATCTCTATTTTACTGACTTCATTTATATTTCCTACAACCTAATCAACTTATTAATTATTTCCCTTTACAGAAAATGTATATATGAGTAAAGTGCTTTCCAGATTTTGATGAAACAAGATTTTCTCCACTCAGTTTATCCTACCTGCAAAACAAGTACTATAGAGAAACACATACTCCTACAGACTAGAGATCAAAACAGATGTCCAAAGCTCATTGCAAAGTCATTTTCCTGTGTTCATGCATTTGACCAGTATGAAAATTATTCCATTTCAGTGCTTTATTTGTTGAAAAGCTGCTTCAGAGGCTCAGCAGACCTATAGATAGCCAACTGAAAGAGTAAGTCAAAGCAAGGTACTGGAAGAGCTGCTGAGAACTGTGTTACTTAGAATTCAATCTCTTGTGATGTTGAAGAGATGTAGAGATTTCATAAGTTTGAGGTCAGGGAAGAATTTTCTCCCATGTCCAAACTGAATGACAGTGCCACATATATTGCCTGGAATGGCAAGGGCATATCTCATTTAATCAGTTCCTTGTTGCTAAGAGCCATCAAGCAATTGCTGTCTTCTCTGTTTGTTCTGTTCTCTCCCCAAGTATGGTATCTGAAATGTGTCCAGTTAACTAAAAATGTGGACTTCACAGGGGAGTTGTTGGTGAAAAACTTTTCTTGAAAGATCAGTCTGTTGATCTGACTGGAAATGATAAAGAATGCCAACCTGATTATATCTTGAAATTACAGTTTAGATCTTAAAACTATAGTTTGGGCTCTTCCTGCTGAACAGGTTTGTTCATAGAGTTGAAGGTCTTCAATCTCTCTGTTTTGGAAAGCTTGAGAAAAATATTCTTGAAGCATCAAAAATATGTTGACACCATTTAAGAACTTTTCATGATGTTTATGTCCCAATATTCAGGGGCATGGAAATTAATCCAAACCACATTCCTTAGATTTGGCTGGAAAGTGACCCTATTTAGAGACTATCTTCTATATAAGTATTTATTTTTCATAAGGAATTTTTCTCACTTAAGAATTCTAGATGGCTCAGATCTTTCCTTTGCACATCAAACACTCAAGATGTATTTAGGGTATTTTTTACAAGACTTGAGCTTGCTGATATTTTATTTACATCAGTTATTTGCACTATCTCCTTCCTAATCTCTTGATCTGTGCTTGCAAAATATTTAACATAAAGTAGAACTGTGTAACTGATTCATATGGGTGAGAAGTTTTTTGAGTAAACCTTACCACTACAAATGCATTGTGATTATGCTATCTGCATAGCTCAATACAAATAAACCATCATGAAAATTTCTCACTTTGAAATTGCTCCATTCAGTTTTTCAAAATGTGTTCTTCAGAGGGGAGTAATCTAAAGTTTGTTCTAAAGCTGAAATCCTCAAAGTGAACTTCCAAAAGCTAAATTACAAAGCACAAGCAAAAGAACTATTATCAGTATTTGATATTAACTGTTTAATTGCTGTTGTCTGCAGACAATGGAAACCATTGATGGTGGGAAGCTCTTTTCCACAGCCTATCTAATGGATTTGGGTGCCTGTATCAAAACTTTACGCTACTGTGCAGGCTGGGCTGATAAAATCCATGGGCGTACTGTTCCAATGGGTGAGTAGTTCCAAGATAACAAAGCTACAGAACTGAGGCCAACACAAGCTGTAAATAAAAAATAACTGACTTTTATCTAAAAGTTGTGCAACACAGAAAATATTTTCAAAAGTTTTTAAGATAGGCTATTAAAGAGTTGTCATAGTTCTCAGTTTAAACATTTAGTGTAAGTCTTCACATTTATTTCTTGTTCTATACACTACTAAAAGTATTGTTTATGAACCAAAAAAATTTAACCTGTGCATACATCTAAGAAATGTGGTAGGCTACTTTTGCATAGCAATGTATACTTTATACAAGGCTACAGTAGTGAGGCCTGGGTGTCTAAATATTTAAGCAAAGATTAGCACAAAGCAGTAATATTTACTTCAGTGATTGGATAATATGCTAGGAAAAGTACTATGAGATAGGAATGAGGAAACAGCACTTGCTAAAATTTCATTCCATTCCCTTTCCCATTAAGCAGCTCTATGAAAACATTGTCTCTCTAGCTACCTCTTTCAGCAAGGCCAAGAAAAGAATGGTAATAAAGAAGGAATTAAGGAAAAGGTAATAAAGAAGGAATTAAGGAAAACTAGAGTGATAAATACTTCCAACTTCTTTGCCTCCTGTAGACCTTCTTACTAGGTTTAATGGAACACATATTTATGTGAATCAAAGAGAATTTTATATTTAATGGATTTGATTTAAGCTAAGATCTAATATTAAAAAATGTCTGATATGTACCTAGGATTTAAAAGAAATGTTTTTGAAAGAAAAAAAAAGGTGATAAAAGAAAGAAAGAAATGAGGAATGCTTATTGGTGTGCTGTGCATACCATATTGAGAAACAGGGTTGTCACTGCAAAAAGACAGTCAGACTGGAAAAATCAAACCTTGGAGCTATGAAGCAAGTAGACATTGAATCCAGATGTACTTTATAGCTTTTTGCATAGTTTAGATTTTGAAAATATCATTTATAAATAAAATTGTATCCAGCTAAGTTTGGTACCCTACTTTATCATCTTTGTGATTTAACTGTTTCTGATTTAACTGTTTCTCACAAATGCTTTGTCTGAATGACTAATTTATTTCTTTTTCCCCTAGATGGAAACTTTTTTACATTTACTAGACATGAGCCTATTGGAGTGTGCGGCCAAATTATCCCAGTAAGTTGGAACCATTTATGTAAATACAAATGTTCCTTGCTACAAATGGAAACGCATTTGAAATTTTGCCTATGCTAATGCATTTGTGAAACATTACTAACCAAAACTTTTCAGGTCCTGAAAGATAGAGATGATCCGGAGTTCTGTAGTTCTGATTCATCAGTGTGTGATGAGTCACTGTGGTCCAACCTTGTCCCTCTCCTCCCTGTACATGGAGAGAAAATAAATCTCAAATAGAAGTTTGACTTATGAAATAATTTGAAAGATGAAATTGTGTTTTGTTGAAAGAATTAGAAACAAACATGTAGGAGAGTGTAATATTTACAGTCTATTATATTTAAGCCTATAAGCCTATAAAAAATAAGCTCTTTAAGACCTAGAAGATCTGTTATGCTCTGTACAGCATTCAGACAGCTGGATCTTTGTTTATGGCTAAGACTCATTTACCATGATGGTGGTACAAGTTACAACACAAAGAATGTGTCAGACAAAGCCCCTGTTTAGCACATCTGAATTCCCAGTTTTGAACTTGCTCTTTTCAACTGAAGTTTCAAAAGGCCTACCTCAGTCTGATATTCAAAACACTTGAGGAGCTCAAGTTCTATATTTATGTGTGAAGTCTATGTAGTTTTGGTGGGTGAAAATAGTTATATGCACTAGGCTCTCCTAATCCACCCACCACCTTGCACACAGTAGTTATGAGCAGCCTCACCTAACATGCCTGACAACTCAACAGATTCTGGAAGTCATCCTGTCTATAAGGTCTGCTCAGACATGTGGGTCCTGCTCATGTTCCTGACATTTTTAAGTTGATCTTGAAAATTTGCTTTAGACACCACATTGGTTTAGAGAATATTGTTTGAATATGGTTGTATCCAGTCCCTAGAAGAGCTTGGGAAACTGCTGGTTTAGATCCCCTTGTAGGTCAGACACAAGGCATTTCAAGTAAAACACTCAGTCAAGCTAAGATAAAGAGCTAGACTAGATGTGGCCATTTAAAATATAATTATCTCCTGGAAATATAAGCAGCAGATAGTATAAACACTGACTTCCCTTATAAAATGTTAAGTATTTCTTAGTATATCTTCATTTTCCCTCCATCAAAACATGAACCAACAAACTACAGTTTTCTATATAAACCAAAACTGTGAGGACTATGTGTATGTTGCAAACTACTTTTGATAGCTCACAATTTCCACTTCCTTTCACTTATGCAGTTGTATGTACAACTGCATAAGTTGTATGTACAACTTCAACAATGAATATGCAGAAACCTTGTAATCCCTCACTTTACATTATTTATGCTCCCATTATTTTTGGGGCTGGGGTGAGTCTGAAAGGAGACAAGGAGAGAAAAAAAAAGAAGCGTTGCATGTATTCCTCCTAGCTATTCTAACATAATAGATAACTTTTAACTGCCTTTTCCCCCATTTCAAAAAGGTATCTGTTGAGCTGAGGCTCATGACCTCAATGTCACCCAAACCATAGTAAGTATTCTCAAAGGGACAAAGCTGTTTTCCCCTGGTCATGTTGTCCCTCACCCTGCAGAACAAGGGATCCAAAGCATTCAGCTGCTCTTCAATCTGCCTGAACTGCTCACAACAGACAGCAGCCAGTGAAACCTCCAGGGGAGAGGGCAGGGGCAGCATTATGTGTTATTACCTTCTTTCCCTTAGAAAGCTGAATTGGTGATGGATGTGACCATTCAAGATAGCAAAACTCCCAATTGCACTACTAATCCAAAAACTGCCTGCAATACTTTGTTAAAGGAGTACACTCATTGTCTTTTGAGCTTGTAACTAATACCTTGGATTCCCTGGACTTACACATACACAAAAATCCCCAGTTTGTACTTCGTGGCTTGCCAATTGTTTTTTTCAAAACATCTTCTTTCTGAAAGGATTTCAACAAAAAGCTCAACCACCCAGCTGAAAATTTGCACTATTATAATAGAAAAAGCTGAGGTATTTTGGTGATGTATTAGAAATAGGATAGACTTTCTCATCTGTCTTTCAGTGGAACTTCCCATTGGTTATGTTCATCTGGAAGATTGCCCCTGCCCTTTGTTGTGGAAACACGGTGGTTGTCAAACCAGCAGAGCAAACTCCACTCAGTGCCCTTTACATGGGATCCTTAATTAAAGAGGTAAGTCACCAACAACAGGGTTATTTGCCCCTCTCAGAAGTGTAAGAGTACACTGCAGCTGAAATGCCACAAAGGTAATATAAGACAGGCTCATTGCATGCCTAATCTTGCACTGTGGAACTCACCTTGCTGTAAACCAGAGAAGCCAAACCAGGGCAAAAGCATGCATATCTTTCAGCCTAGTACACACACAAAAAATCCCACAACATCAATTTAGTAAACTCCATTCTTTAGCAAATATTTTTGTATTACAAAAGCACAGTACCTTTCAGAGTCAAAAGCAAACAAGGAGTCAAGTGCAGAGTATTTGGAGGTGGGTGGCAATGACTTTATTAGTACAGTTATCACAGAAAAGAACCTGTTTGTACAGCTTTTTTTTTTTTTTTAACTGAACAAAGTTTTTATCCACCTAAGTTTATTATTAACAGGGAGCTGTAAAATCAAGCTGGTGACTGCTGCCAAACCTGTGAATTCTCTTCACACAGAAACTGTGAGAAGACACTTTGCGCTCCTGAATAAGGGGTGTGCTAGTTTCTTCAGAAAGCTAGTGTCTCCAAAGCTATTATGCTCAGTCCAGCAAACACCCAAAGAGAACAGTTAAACAGTTTAGCTTTCTTCCCAATAAAATCAACAAATACAATCTAAGTTGTTCAAAGGTTGGCACAGATGTCAATAATCACCCGTGCAGTAACCTTGCAGAGTTTTAATGGAAGTGACTTGGCACATTTTATAATTCTGCTTTAAAACAGTGATTCAGCACAGCCCACTGATTGGTTGTGTGTTAATATTACACAGAAACAAATTTTTTATCAGACTGGAGCCATGTCCTGCTCTTATTGCATCACATAGTAAATGCTATTAGATAATACTGGGGAGGAGGAATAGCTTTTAAAAATATGAGAGAAACCTTCTCTATCAATTTTTAACAATAAGTATCCGAAAGTGTATTTCTCTGAAAAAAGTAACTTTACAGGAAAAATAACTCAATTCTGTTCTGATCTAATGAAATATCTATTGTGATATTCTGATTTCTTGAAAGTCAAGCTCAGAAGTGGGAAATGTGACAAATATCCAGAATAAAAAAAGTACATTGGATGCCAAATCCCTGACAGTGGTGACTTCAATAGCTGCTTTGGACTTATGAAAATATCTGAAGGTCTAATTTAACTTTCTAGTTCCCAAAATCCCACTTAAAAAATATATATATATAGTCTCTTCTGGTAACCTTCACTATCTTGCTTAATGACACTCACAAGTCTCCCTTACTAATATATAGAGAAGAGCTCCTAAAACAAACATGAAAATTAAATGCTCAAAGGGAGATTTCTCTACACAACTTAAGTAAGAAAGACAATGCTCAGCAAATGGAAAGAACCTCATTGTCTAAATTTCAGGGTAAATATTTATCTGGAAAATTAAATGAGCATAACAAACATTGACAGACTGTATCTGAGCATGAAACTGTAAGGAATAAAAGTTGCTTGAACAAAAGTAACAACCTGGTATCCAAAATACAGGACATGAGTTTTAGGAGCTCCAACTCACCACCTGAAATTCACCATTTTCCAAAAAAAAATGGAGTTTTAGCACGTAATTCCAAAATCCTGTTTAGTGTTATAAAGAGACTTATTGAAGTGATAATGCAGGATATGAATCTATTTGATATTTTAATTCCGTGTTCCTCAAGTGTCATTGAGATTGTGCAGCTGCTTCATAAACCAACAAAATTCCATCTACTCTTCTCACATCCTTGAAGTTTGCCTGACAAGCTACTGGAAGAAAATAGCTTATTTTGCTGTGAATGGAACATATCTAATACAGGATTTATGGGAACTAATACATTTGTTTTGAACCATAGGAAAAGCTTATTTGCATAAAAAATGTGCAAGATATTGAAACTATGCCTATCTCAGCCTGCTTGTTCATGCTTGGTAGCTAATCTGCCTCTTTTTTGCTGTAAACTCTCGTTACCCACTATACTTTCAACCTACATCCAGAGTTCCATCATTTTTCTTAACTTCAGTAGCAGATCATTAATTAAATTCCATCTAGCATGGACATAAATGTGCAGAAGTCAGCAAGCACATCTGTTGATTCAAACAGTTCTAATGAAGCAGACATGAAAGTAAGCAATATTTCTTTATACATCTGAGGGAGAAAATTTTTAAAAATATTTCTTAAAAAATGGCACTGACAAAAAATGAAAGTAATATATTCTTTGGGGGAAAAAAAGAAAAAAAAGAGTTCAGTAACCTAAAAGACAGGTGAAAGAAAGAGGGTGTAAATCATGTGAGAATGAAACCTTGTGGGGCTCTAAGGCTGAGAATAAATATATGGCTAAGAAAAGATGGCTGGAGAACTGAAAAGGGAGTACCATGCAACACATGTTCTTATAGTTATAATTCTCCCCCAGATTTACAGGATTTTTTTCCAATTCAGGCAGGATTTCCACCTGGAGTGGTGAATATTGTGCCAGGCTTTGGACCCACCGCTGGAGCAGCAATTTCTCACCATATGGATATAGACAAAGTAGCTTTCACAGGCTCTACAGAGGTACTATAATCAATGCAAGAAAATATAAGCAGGAAATGTGCCCCTCTGATTCCCAGCAATGATTTAATGTCTAACTTATTCTGTGTAATTATTTTAACTCTCTTCTTTCTTAAGGCTGCTGGTTTGTTAAACAAAGTCTGTTTAATGATTTGTTGGTTATTATTAACTTTAAACATATTTAAACAATGTTTGTATTGCTGGAAAGACCTTTAAACAAAGGCAGTCTGTGAGATTCAGTAGATCCTAGTACACCAAGGGTATTTTAAGTCTTTACTCCTTCAAACCAAAACTTTTTCATAACATTCCTTTTTAAAGATATTCTGTTATCTTTGAGTTTAATAACAGCAGGATGACAGGAAGGTACCTAGGAAAGCTCATTCTTCAGTCTGCACACGTTTAGGTGAGGTGACAGATTTTTTGTATTTCATTGATACTTAGTACCATCTGGGTGGTCTGGGTGTTTGAATATGTATCTGTTTAAAAGGAAGGTCGCTGTTAATTTTCCCTAAGCTTCACTCTGTGAAGTGCTATAATTGAATATTTCTCATTGCAGGCTATATATAGGATTAAGGTTTAGCTATTTCTTTGATACAGTTCATTATATTGTCTGTCTAAATGCATGCTAATGGAAAAGCTGCCATCTGGCCTCTTAACTTCTTGGATATAGACTCCAAAGATAAATATCATTGCTTCATGTCAGGGATCAGTACACACTGAGTGCAAGAGCTATGCTTACTCTCAGAAACCTTCATCTCTACAGTAATGAGAAATGAAAACAACCCAAAACCCTGACATCTGAGAAATATCCCGCAGATGTTACCAATAGACAGTGACAACTACAATTCCCAGTGCCCAGTGATCCTCCAAAGGCAGATGGACCCATGTATTCTAGAGTTTGGTGACTGTTCTCTTCCAGCCGTGCAATTTAGCAATGAGAAATGATGGCAGGAAGGCTGACAGAGGGAGAAAGTTTGCCTGATGGTTGTTACACACAGGCAGCTAGAGTTCAAAGCCACAAGAGCTACAAGCAGATTTTTTCTTCACAGCTTTTCCAGGGCAATTCATAGTAAGTAGTTCCTTCAATTATATCATCAGTAGAAAAAGGCGGCCTAAGGGTCCTAGCTTGCAGCGTTCATTTCCTGCTCTTCTAGCATCCAAGAGAGAAATTGAAACAAGGAAGAGTGTCCATGCAGCCAATGTAGATTGTCTCAGAAACTTTGTGCATTAAAGAGCCTTCTCATGCATAAAACAAAGGAATTTTAACTTAATCGGGAGTAAAAGGTGCAGCAGCAACCCGTGCCTGCTTTAGACTAGAGATACGTGGAAGTAGAGTGGTAGTAACCAAAAAAGTACCATGTATCTTTGGCAGTTAACATTACAGGGGGAAATTCTTCTAGAAAACATTTCCAGCTCATAGGGTGCCCTGTACCCTGACTCTTTTCAGTTGTTTTATTTTAACTTATTTTTCATTTTATTACTGGGATAGTACAAATCTCTTAACTGATTTTCGCTTTTGAGGAAATCAAAGAAGTACTTAGAGGCCATTACGAACTTTTTGACATGAAGCTGTCCTCTTCCTACCTTTTAGGTTGGCAAACTGATTAAAGAAGCAGCAGGGAAGAGCAATCTGAAGAGAGTTACCTTGGAACTTGGAGGAAAAAGTCCTAACATTATATTTGCAGATGCAGATTGTTAGTAGCAATTTTATTATATGAACTACTACTATTGCAAATCCAACATGCTTTTTCCTTTCTTTGTCAGTAAATTATTTTAATCTTTTCAAAAAAGAAGTAATTTTTAATGTTTTCTGGTCATGCCATAATTTTAAGTTAGATTGCCACAAAAATCAATTGCTCCTGAATAGATGTGGAACTCTGAAAGCCTGTTCACCCTAAATGTAATTAATGATCATCCTAATGAAACACGAATGAAGACTGAAAAGAAGATAGAAGGATCTTAAACAGGTTTATTAACTTCCTGTCTGAATACTTTTGTTGATACTCCTGACAGGGCAAATAATGTTAAATCTACAGGATTTCTGAATGTGTGTTCAGCTAGATGTACCATGATGCTCTTGAGAAGGGTAGTTTGGACATAAGTAAATGGCTCTATATCTGTGTTTTAAAGGGCCATAAAAATAAAAAGTGCTAGAAAGGGAAATTAGATGGGTGACAAAGGTTAGTAAATAATTTATTATGTGATGATTCAGGTTTATGATCTGATGAACTCTGCATTTCTTTGCAGTGGATGCTGCTGTGGAATTTGCCCACATTGGTCTGTTCTATCACCAGGGACAATGTTGTATAGCAGGATCTAGGATTTTTGTGGAAGAGCCCATTTATGATGAGTTTGTTCGTCGGAGCATTGAAAGAGCAAAGAAGTATATTCTTGGGGATCCTTTGAAACCGGGTGTGCAGCAAGGCCCTCAAGTGAGTAATATTACATGTTTTCAGACTAATTCTGTCATGATACCACAATTTTACATCCTACTAAACCTACTGTTGCAGAAGTTTAAAGGCTAAGTACAGTTTTGTAGAGGTTAGTCTGGAGTACAAAGAGGAAGAAATCAGAGTGATTGTCATTTGTGCCAATAACACAGGCCTAAGATCTCTTTTTATTATTGAAGGGAAGCAATTATAAAAAACTATAATGCTTTGAAAAAGCCCTAATGCAAGATCTGTAAAAGTGCACGTACAATCACCTATGTCATGTTAGAACTTGCTAACTTTTCATTCAGATAGTGCCACTATCAGTGACTAGCTTGAAGAAATAAGAGTTTCAATATCTTTTCCCCTTTTTCAAGGCACTAGACTTTTATTATGCTGCTTTCCGTTTTAGAATATTACACAGTTAAAATGCCAGAGGTTTTTTTTCTCCTTTTGTTAAAAAGATCATAGCAACAGCTTTCCCATCAAATGAGTGTTAAAATGCAGCATTAAAAAGTATTACTATCACAATGCTGTGAACTCAACACTGTTACAATAGTTATCTAGTCTTATTCCCACATCAGCTTATACTGCAGGACATGGAATAAAAGCATAGAAAAAAGTGCTGTAGTAGAGAAAAAGAAAAAGTAGGAGACAAAACCACTCCCATGCATTTGATAGAGTAACATATTCCTTATTGGTTATCACAGTCATTTTGAGTAATAAAAGACATCCAGTAAATTGGAAAAAAATACACTCCAAGCCACAAAATATATGGCAAATTTAAAAATATTATTTTGATACCCTGGAATATATTTTGATACAAGAAAATTAATGCAGCAGAATGAATTTAAAAGTCAAAGGACAGGAAAATTCAAAAAAGTAAACTCCAACTGTGTCTGGTATACATCTAATATAAAATTAACAGAAATGTTCTCTCAAATTATTGTGGCTTTATTGAGTTTGAATTTCATGCTAACAATTTAAATGAGAGATGTAAATACACTCTTACTAAAAAATTTAGGAAGTTAAACATGTGAAAAAAACAATGATGAAAATATTTGAATGATCATAAAGACTCTTTTCTCCTCCAGTCTCATAATTTGCCTTTTTTGATCTATTTTTGTCCTTAGCAACCTTTAGCTGAAGCTTAATTATTTTACAGATTAGAAAATGTACTCCTTTTAGAACTGGTATGGTCACATTTAATGTGAAATTGTAATTATGGGTGCAGCTGCATTTCTTTTATGGTAGTTATGTTAGATATCTCTCTTTGTCATCAGATTCCTTGTTATGCTTTCTAGAGTAATGTTTTCTAGAAACAAAAAATAATAGTCTGTATCAGGTCTATTCACTGTGGTGTATTGCCACAGAGAAAAAGCCATATTTTTCTCCAGCTCAGGGACACGGGTTTAGGTTAATAAGTTAGAAGACCAACTGTTATCAGTGTGTGTTGTTTTCATTCCTGAAATATCTTTTCATTTAGATTGATAAGGAGCAATATAAAAAAATCCTGGAGCTAATTGAGAGTGGAAAAAAAGAAGGAGCCAAACTGGAATGTGGAGGAGGTCCATGGGGAGACAAGGGTTACTTCATCCAGCCCACAGTTTTTTCTAATGTTACAGATGATATGCGCATCGCCAAAGAAGAGGTAAATAAATCTTCAGCAGTCTCTTCTCTCACTGGAAGTCATCTGTTTAAATATCTGCACAAAATATTCATGTAGAAGGTCAAGTGACTACATGAAAATCCTCTCATTAAACCTGTTGTTCCATCCTGGCGGTGTTTAAAGTGCTTCTGTTGTTTTTTGGTGCCCATTTCACCAGATTGCTCAAGGAGAGAGAGTAGTATGAGGCTGCTGTGCTAGCAAAGGCTCCTGCATAGATAAATGCTGAGGTTTGGACGTTTGCATTGCTCCATACTGCCCATGTCTCACATATCAAAGTCACAGTGACCTGTAAACCTTGGAGGCACAACTTGTGAATGTTTTACACTGCCTAAGGAGCCACTTAACGTGGTGCCTGTGTGCACTAGGCAGCTACTTTGCCATGTGAGAAACTAGGTGGATTGCGCTTCCAGAGGCATTTTGTTTGTGGCATTTCATTTTGCCCCTGTGGGATTACTTAAATTAGATCAGTTTGCAGATGTGTCTACACTTCATTGAAGAATCTGCTACTGTCCCAGCTAAGATGACAATGCTAGGGGACCGGTGACTGTCTGGAACCAGAGACATTTGAGAGTGCTGAGCTGCCGTCTGAGCTGGTTCTCTACATAAAGACTCAAAGTCAAGTCATGACTTCTTCTCTGTGGTTTTTTTTACATTTATCTTAATTAATAACTGCTGCAATTGGGCTGCAATTGGTGTCCATTATACTACTTCATATTATAAAGCTGATGCAGCCTCCTAAACATATTTACTACATCCAGCAAGAGCCAACAGCCTGAGTTAAAATGAACACCACAGCATTTAGAATTAATTGTGACAGGAAGAGGGTTGTAAAACATGATAGACCTGTACGAGACAGAATTTTGATTGTTTCCACCACACTATAAGTTAAGTAGGAAACAGCACAGTTACAATTTTTTTGCAGTTCTCTTAGTTGCCCTTTGGTCAGCAGTACAAGAACTAGTCCTTACATTATTTTAAGTGCAATGAACAAAGGAGCTGTGAGTAGCCAAGACAGTTTAAATAATATTAATGTTTAAAGAATGAGTTTTGAAGCTCACCACTTGAGCATTGGAGAAATGTTCAGTGGTTTTCTGATCTATGGAAATCAATCCTTAGAACTCTAGTTAGAAACCAGCACTGACTAAAAACTCAGTCAAGTAGAAAGCTCACAGTCTATGGAAATAGAATTAGTTAGATGTTGTAATGCCTCCCTCAGCCCACATAGTCTTGGTGTGATAGGCACAGGCACCTCTAGCTGAGAACTCTGAACAATGGTAGCAGGGGAGCTGAATCTGAAGGACTATTTTCTTACCTGACACCCACATGGAAAGCAGAATTAGTTGTTTCCTTTGGAGTGCATTCTCGGTTGTGCAGCTACCTGCAGGGATAAAATTCTAACAATAAATTTAGATGAATGAAAAATTGAATGTCTTTCTTGACTTTAAAAATAGAGCTTGTCCAGAAAACACAAGTTTGTTGGTAACCAGTATAGATACATAGCACACTGTGACACCATGCTAACTACCTTTATGATGGGTGTTTTTTGATCACTGTTTATTTGTTTTTATTGTTAATTTGTGGTTTTAAGAATTATTTACAATAGGTAATCTTGAGTTCTTTCATATTGCAAAAATCTTTATGCAAACTTATAGTATTTTTTAGAACTTTATTCACTCTTGACTGAATTAATTCAGGAATAAGGCCATCTGACAGAAGTAAATTTAAAATACCTCAATTACTTCAAAAAGTAAGTTATTCTAGTTCATGTCATATGTTTACATGTGTTTGATACAGATATTTGGACCTGTTCAACAAATCATGAAGTTTAAAACCATAGATGAAGTTATCAAGAGGGCAAATAATACCACCTACGGCTTAGCAGCAGCAGTTTTTACCAAAGACATTGACAAAGCATTGACATTTGCAGCTGCCCTTCAGGCTGGAACAGTATGGTAAATAAAGGTTTTTTTAATTCTTACTTTAGATCTGCAGGTGTCAATACCACTAATTGTGAGACATATTCACAGTATTTTGGGTGGGGTTTTTTTAATATTTATTCTTTGTCATCTTTATAGAGGTAGATCATTGTCTCTTCTGTTTATCTTTCCCATATGTTTCCCTATTTTATGTGTTACTAAATAATTACTTCTTGTTAGTCATCATACAATTTTATAACAAACTTAGTCCAAAAAAAGGAAATTTACTTGCTAAAAAGAAAGGAAACAAAAGAAAATTCTGTGAGAGTGCCCTTTACTTCAGGATCTGGGGATAGCCCAATGGATAATTAATGAGATCAGTTTTGATATTGTGTAAAGAAGTTAATTATGTGAGGTTCGGTGGCCATTAACCTGGGCAGAGCCTTTTCCATTTCTGTAATGGGAAAGGTTGATAAAATGTGATTGAACAAAGAATGGATATACAAGCTGGGAGGACTACTACAAGGCCAACTATTTCCAGCAATAGAAAAGAAGAGACAACCTATATGGAGCTGGAAAAAAAAAAGCTAAGAAATGAAAGAGTGAAAGCTTGGAGGCATAGCAGGGTCTAATGACAATCACTGACAAAGACCTGCATTTCCCTATAGTTATTTCAATGCATCAGAAGGAGAACAACCAATTTTACTTGAATGCAAAACCTGTGTCCAATTTACATTTTATCTGGAAGCACTTGCAACCAGCAAAAATTCCTGCCCAAGTCCTGTGACCTAAGAACATATGCTTTCCAAAAATAAGCTAACAATCTTGCCTTCAGAGTTGGTATTCTTTATATGGAAGAAAGTTTAGAATAGAAGTGGAATATTTGGGATTTGCTCTTACATGACTGGTGGTCTAGGAATCCTCTAGCTATGAACAGAATCTCTTTTGTTGGAACCAATTGACTGGCAAGGAGGATAGAATATAAGATATGAAAATAGAGAATATTTGATTTGACAAAGTTGTAATACAAAAAAAGCTTCTCAGCTAGGAAATGGGATGCACATTCTGCCAAAATTCTTCATACCTAAAAAGTTGCCTGTGAAATTCCTTTCTTACTCATTATTGTGTCTTCATTCTCAACCACAATACAGAATAAGGTTTAACTGAGTAGAACCCAACAAAACTTCCTAAATATATAGTGAAGTTATCCTGTATTTATCTATTGGAAAGGTACATAAACTCTTCTGCAGAACACTTATCCGTGGACAACCTTTTGTGAGAGAGCTTGTATACAAATTAGAAATTTTATTGCAATGATCAGAGAAAGATTTGACATTCTCTCAGCTTGAAGACCCTTGCTGAGTTTTAGTACCCTGATAATAACTGTAGTTGTTTTTGATGCTTCATTTATCTGAACTTCAAACTACATATATTTTTGCAAGTAAATACTTAGATTTATGACAATGCAGTTTGTGACAATGACCATAAGGTTTTTAGAGGTGACAGAAAACCTCTGATTTTTCAGAAGTGAAAAAAAAAATTGTTTAGCACTGTCAAAAGTAATTTTTCTGTTCTTCTAGGGTTAATTGCTATAGTGCATTGTCTGCTCAATGTCCCTTTGGAGGTTTTAAGATGTCGGGAAATGGACGAGAAATGTAAGTAAATAGTTTTAAAGCTGTAGATTCACAGGAAATTCAAAATGAAATTCCAAACCCTGACTTAAAATATGCATAACTAGGATGTCCTGTTTGAGACTTTGGCAAATAAGTCTCTAGAGTGCTTAGAGACATCATGTTGTCAGAGGCAACATCAACCAGCAATTCCTCTACAAAATAAGTAAGAAAATTTCTTAGGGGCACACTTTTTCAATATGAATAATTCGCAGTATATCAGGGTTTACTGCTAAGCAAAACTGACCATTGTGTTTATGGTTTACAGTTTTTGCATATATAGAGAAACTCTCATTTTCATGAAGATTAATCTGTGGGTTGTTTGTGAAATCCCCTTTAAATGCTAGGTTTTGAAAACACAAGACTTTCCAAAATCCTTGATTTAAGCAAAATTTTTCAGTTAAAATTTGTGAAACTAATGTTTTTAGAGTGCGTGCCAGCCAGGTGAAAAAGTTTTGATGAAAATAATCCTCTGTAGTCTTTTGATCTTTGTTTTTTTCCAGAATAGAAGCAGAGTAGCATACATATATTACAAACTAATCCAATTTTTTCAGACTTCTGAGTTTTAATCCAGTTTCAACTTGAATCATATCCAGCCTTACTTGTATTCTTTGTTAAAAATATCATGTGTAGGGGAACAAACTATTTTTAAAGCAATGAGTAAAAATTAGTACATATAAGCCTTCTTTTTTTATTAAGATAAATACATAACACTCCTAAGGATCCTTGGAAGTGATTAAAACAGATATGTATGGGTGAGGCACTTCAGAGCTTCTCTTTATGTAGTTTCTTCAGAGATAAAGGCTAGTGCTTTCATACTTGCTCATCACTGGGCACAATCTGCTTCTGATGGCAAAGCTCCCACTGACTTCAAAGGAAACAGTCAAGCCAATGTTGAAAGCTTTAGAAAACTGGAAATTGAAATCCTTTAATAATTTAGGCCATTTTTATCCAATACAGCTTTGCCTTTGTTGGGTGCAGGTGCCAATAATTGGGAGATAATCAATTTTGAATTACAGTCTTTTTCAGAAATATTTTTTGGATTTATTTGCTGGAAATAACAGACTATCAAAAATGTTCTCTATAACAGTACATTTTAAATGAAAGAATCTTTCATTCTAACAAAGTTTTCAGGTTCAAATTCACAATTATCAGACCAATAAGAATATTCCCACTATAGGACAAGGAAAAACTCATCACCAGATAGATGTCTGTCATGAGAAAATTTGTAAATATGTGACAATCATTTTTAGGAGAAGTGGAGAAACAAACCTACACTGAAAAAAGTAGGATGTGGTTGTGTTAAGCCACTCACTTCCTAGATCCCAAAATAAAATTATCCATATAATTCTTGGAGTGATAACACCATTATGAATTAAACTACCAAATGTCATACACCAACAAAAATCCTCTCCAACAAATGAAGGGAATCAGTAAACATTTTCACCCAGCACAAGTGTCCTGAGCACAGATTTCTGTTTTGCTAATATATCTATCTAATTATATCTATCTAGTTTGACTACATCAGACGTCAAATAGTTAGGAATACAAAAAAGCTTCATCTCATCACTGGAAACACAAAGGTGAAACATGCTCATAATGTCAAAGACTTTTTTTCACTGTCTCAGTTTTCATTGTGGAATAATTTTGTCCCCCATTTACTTGAGATGAAGTTCATACTCTGACTCTGGAGAAAGCTCTTGACATCAGAAGAAGAGCTTTACAAATAACTTGCTGAACATACTTGTGAAGATCTAACATGCTCTTCATCTGCTGTACAGAAATCTGGCTTAGAAATACTCTAAATTAAACACCACTCACAGAAATAAAACTACTCTCTCTGCCATTTTTATCAGGAGACCATTGCTGTAGCTTTTCAAAAGGTTTCCAGGAGCAGTCTAGCTGCACAGCTGTCTTCTAAATGTGTCCAGTGTACTTGTTACATATCCAGCCAATTGCACACTACCTCTGAAAATCCCATCCAGAAAAAACTCATATAAAAAGCATTAGCATAAATGCTACTCTTGGTTCTCTTTTATCTAGGGGAGAATATGGTCTTCATGAATACACAGAAGTTAAGACTGTCACCATCAAAATTCCTCAAAAGAACTCGTAATGCTGTTTGAGGGGCAGAAATTAACATCTTCAAATGAATCTGCAAAGGCTATCTGAATTCTCAGTTGTCTTGTTGTCCAAGTAACGCATTAGCTTTTCTGCTTTCTGACTGTATAAGAGGTACCCTTCTTACATTAACAATATAAGGAGTAGCATAGAAAAAATCAATGTGATTATGAAAAAAAATCTTTACTATCTGGTTC
The DNA here is from genome assembly GCF_023055355.1 of Agelaius tricolor. Taxonomy (NCBI): domain Eukaryota; kingdom Metazoa; phylum Chordata; class Aves; order Passeriformes; family Icteridae; genus Agelaius; species Agelaius tricolor. The sequence goes on from NW_027269287.1 coordinate 9,524,535, forward strand.
ACAGCTAACTCATTTTAAAACCCAAATCTGGAAGTATCTACTCTTGTTTGCAGTTGTAGTTCTCTGTAGTGTTATGAAAATTTTCCTTTTTCAGTATATTCTGCAAGTACAGTTTGAATTTATGTGCTCTTGTAAGTGTTAGATGTCAAGTTCTCCTTGCATTGCTTTATGGTCTTAACAAAAACGCTAAAGAGTAGTTAGCAGATGTTTCTATGTTTCTCTAGATACATTTCTCAGACTATTAAAGTTGTTCATCATGCTACATGAATGTAATATGTATGTTAAAAAAATATTAAAGTTCGCCTACAAAACCTAGTACTTCTCCCTTCATTAGTCTTTTCTATTATACCAGTTTATCACTGGGCAAAATGTACCAGAGGCACCAGTGGCATGTTCAGGTCATCAGAAATAAACTACATCTGCTACATGGAGGATAAATACCCCAATATTTTGCCAATATTACAACTGGAAAAACATGAACACACAGAACAGTAAACAATTTGCAAAGAGCCAGTACTTGGCTATGGTAAGTGCATAACAAATCTTAACAGACTTATGGGCAAGAGACAGTGAAGAAAAGAAGAGGAGGGGAGGGAAGGCAATCTCCTTTGTGATTTACACCTGCTACATTTTTCCTGTACTCACATACTTTCACGTAACTAGCCTGTTCTCTTCCCTATTCTTTTCTCCTCTAATCCATTGTCTTTTATCATCCTGTTTCCTCCTCTGTTCCTTACAGCTGCTTATTCTCCTAAAGTTCCTCTTTAAGCACCTGTGTCCCAAGGTGCCTTTCACAGCTCTCTAGCAGCTCAGCTGCCAGTACCCCCGATGGCCTCTCAGCACCAGCAGCCACCAGGTAAGCTCTGGGATGGTGGCCTTCAGACAGCCTGTCACAGCCTGCTGCTGACAGGCTCATATTTTCTCAGGACTGAATCCAGAGCCACAAGTCAACTCTGTTACATGGGCTCAGCCTTACAGACAACCTGGTGCACAGTACAAGCCCTGCCCAGTAATAAGAACATGGCACAACAAAAATTTTTAAGCAGCAAGTATGGAGAATTTGCCCAGTATAAAAAGGAAAAAGGGTTCTGTTCATTTGGATAAACTGGTCACTTTTTAATTAATTTTCTTTTGAATATTATAGTTGGAACAAAATACAGATGAGACTTTCAGCCTATGACTCTTCTCAGAATGCCTTTTTCCATTAAGAACTGGACAAAAAATTTGTGGTATTTCTCTCCACAGCCTCTATACCATCTATTTTTCGAACGTATCCATTCCAAATCCCATATTCATGCTTCTAAAGTAGCTTCATAAGGCATAGTTTTCAAACAAATTGAATTCTGGTCTCATATAAGAAACAAGTAAAAGACTAATAAAGGAAAAGAAGGAAGAATTAATCAGAAGTAATAGTGTACTGTAAAATAATTATCAGAGATTTTTCCGCAGAGGATAGTAAACAGAAGAAAGCATAGAAATAAAAATAAATTACAAATAAGGTAAAAAACAAACAAAAAAATCTTTAAAAATAAGCTGCAGATAAAAAAATGGTAAAATTATCTGAAAATCTTTAAAAGTGGCAATGAACATAGTATTAGTGAAAATAGATACAGTAAAGGATTTCATATTTTAAAAGAAATAAAAAGCCATTTGTAGAGTTGGTGGATCTTAAAAAATCTCTACTATCTTCTGCTTTTGTATTTAAGATGAGAAATCTCAAAGAAGAATAAATAAGTCAAATTAAGCCTATCTCTTAATTTTCTCTTGGATCAAGAGGGTGATTCTGAAATTATATTCCTGATTTTCCCGACTTAACTTCTTTACCTGGAAGAAGGATACAAGGGAGCAAAACGGAGTTCGTTTTTGGTGACCTTAAGCAAGCAGGCTCACATGTGGTTTCTGGTATGGTCCAACCACTGTAACCATTCAGCTCTTAGAAGCAGACTAGGGCTAATCAGAGTGTTCTTTGGCAGCACAGGACTGCAAATCCAGTCCTACCATGGTGCCTGTGACTGCAAGCCCAAGCAAAGAATGACTTTGGAATATAATGCAAGGAAAAGAAAAACACAGCATAATACAGCTCTTTAGGAGAAGGACCGACTGGACCCTTGTATGCACTGTTGTTTTTTTTTATCATTAGAATGTCTAAAATATTTTAATAGTGTTCCCAACATTATTGTGAATATGTATTTTAGATCAAGACCATTTGATAGTCTTCGTAAAAGAAAGCTGGTAATCATCTTGTCCTGTTAATTTTATTTTTTCAATGTGATCAAAATGTGACTTCTAGTAGCAACTTGAAGTTGCCATATTTCAAATGCCTTGAGTCAGAGAATTTCTTTTATGTGTATACTATGTATAGGGAAAAGAGAGAGGGAGAAAGGAAGAGAGGCAAAGTCTGTCATTCAGCCAAGGTTTAACACCCAAAGTTTTCATCAGAGTCAAATAGAGATTTGCATTGATCTGATGACACACTGAAGTTGTTCCCACGAGATGCCTATGTAAAGAGATATACCCTTTGGCATCTAGTAAGCTTAAGGAATTCAGTACATGTGTCATTCCCTTAAGGAGTTCAAATGTGTTTGAAGGAGGCAAACAAGGGCTCAATAAATTTCATAGTCTGGTCTGACTTACATAAGCACATTTGCTCACAGTATAGGATGATGCCCAAGCCAGAAAAAAAAGAAGAATATGATCCTACTTGTTCCTCAACTGCCAGTTTACTGACTCAAAGGTCAGGGGTGGATTTTTCTCAGAAATGCATTCACTGTTAGTACTAATCACTCTGTTAATAAAAGAAATGTCCTTTCAAAATTAGATGTGTTTCTATGTTCATAGTATTAGAGTCTCCATCTGATGGTGAAATATCTTTGCTATGTCTTTGAGTTATATCTGTGCATGGGTATGATGACTTGTGATCTGAACAGGAATAAATGAGGACTTAAACTCTGCAAATATTACACAGGTGATTAAGAAGGCCCTTTCTTTCTGGGACTGAATCATTATCATGTTACTCCCATTATGTGCCAAAGCAGCGCCATTGAAATTTACTGGAATGAAACACGAGAAGAGCATTAGTTGATCTCTATGTAAATATTGCTTATAACGTTAGTGAAGTTGTAGTCAGTATTTCACAGAGGATGAAATTTAACGAGAGAAATGAGCATGTCCTTTCAAGACCCCTGAAAACTGACTGCTAGTGTCAGCAGCAGTTATTAAATGTTTATTTTATTTTTTGAAACCATGACATTTTTCCAATAGTTCTTGAAGGCAATGGCTGTCTAGGTAAATAATATAGAGCAACAAAATGGGACTACTCATTTTTCTAGTGAACTCTTTTTCTAATCCCCTAACACTAATAAAGGCACTCCTTTAATATTCATAGAAATATGACTAAGGATATGATTTTGCAGTTTTGTTTGAAGGTTATTTGTTTCAAGCAATTTTATGCCACACAGAAAAGCAAGCTCTAGAAATCTGGTCACTTTAGAACCATTTTCTTGCCAACAGTGAGGTGATCCCTGCCCCCTTCCCTGCCTCCAACACACTAATTTTTTTTTAAGAGAGAGGAAGCTTTTGAATGGCAACAGAAGGATAGAAGCACCCTTAGGCTATTTCAGTCAAAATAGTGAATTTGTAAGGAATTCTCATTCTGTTTCAAGAAAGAAAATTACTGATAATCCTTGACTACCAGATATGTTGGCCTTAAGACAGAGAAGAAAAGATATGGAAAAAATATTCAGAGCAGGAAAGGCATCTGGCTTGGATAAAAAGTGAAAATTCCCTGATGAAATAGGTTTTAGGGAGGAATTTGAAAGATGTGAACTTGGCAGCCAAAAAGTTTTTTGGGGAGAAGAGTAGGCCATCTGGGAGGCAAAAGATAAGTGCAGAAAAGACAAGTGCAAGAAAAAGAGGAGAAAAGGAAGGGAGCAGTAAAGGAAGCATAAGGAGTCCAATGAGGAACAAAAGCAAAGGATCACCCTGAGATTCTGAAAGATCTCATTGTAAGATCTCATTATAATTTTGAAAGATTTAACATGAACTTTAATATACGGCGTGTTCTTCTCCAGCCCCTCTATCACCATGTTTGCTGTCAGACTATTTTTGAGCCACCCGATCCTTCTGATCTCCTTCTTTCCATTCAAGTCATGGTACAATTCTCTTGATGTTAGTGCTGTTTTCCACATATTCTCCCACTGAAAATTGAGATTTAGATAAGTCCTTATTATGGAAAGTATAAAATAAAGCAATAAAAAGAGGTCTCTGGTAATTTGAAAATAATAGTTCCCTGTGAACTTAGTAGGAGGTCTGAAGGACTGAATTATAACTTTTGTTATGCTGAGAGAAAAACAGTGACTTGATGAACATAGTGCTCTGCAAACAAAAGTAGAAAATCTGGAAGCACAACACAAACTAAGTCAGTCAGTTTAATGTTGCATGAAAAATAGGGCAGGATAGTGACCCAATAAACGGAACTGTGTATTAGGTGATCTGACTGTTGAAAATCCAGCTTGTGGAACAATCCTCAAAGAGCAGCAACAAGGATGATACCTACGCAGTTTGGGAGCTTGTCATGGAATGGACAGGCCAAAGAGTGGCAACACAGCCACACCACTGGGCCTCAAGAAATAAGAAGCTACAACTGATGATATCCAGGCAGCTTATGGTGAGGAGCAAAGAACTTGCAAAGGGTTCTGGGACCAGCTGGGAGTGCCCATGCAGCCCATGATTGGCCAGAAGGCTTCTAGAACATTCTATGAGAGACTATATAGATGAATAATGAGATGATTGGCTCTTGCAATTAAAAGATAACTATTGTGTGAATATTAATAAAAGTTTTAGTGATGTATAGTTATATTATTGTAGTTTAAATGTCCTCTGTTCTCCCCATAGGTCCCTTTTCCCCCCTGTATTGTGACCATCAGACAGCCAGGGTTATCTAGGACAGGTAAAAAAGAAGGCTGCACATGTGTCCCTTGCATGGGGCAGCTGGGAATGGAAAAGTTTGTTGCTTAGGGGGTGCAGCATGGCCTGATCTCCACTGAAGTTAAAAGAAAGCAGTCTCTACCAATGAATAGCGAAGAGCTGACTGACAGACTTTGGGAGGGGCCAGGGTTGGCTGATGTAACCCCCAGGGATATAAAAGACTGAGCATCCAGCTTGAAGATGAACCAGCCACATGGAAAGACTTTTTGGGAGTGTGAAAAAAAAGAATGGAAGTGTCATGTGAACCTTCTACTTGGAGCATAAATGTTAGCACCTACTTTAGAACTCATACTGTGGACAGGCATGGTGTATTGCTAAGCACTATGTGTTAAAGAACTGACTCAGCTCCTAAAGGCTCTAAGTCCATTGTGTTGACGGCAATCTTTTAAAGGCAAAAGTTCCTGTGAATGAACAATCATGGTCAAAGCAAGAGTGAGGAAGCAACGGAGAGAAGTAGTCACAGCTCAAAAAACAAATTCCATGTAAGAAAAAAAACCCTAAACACTTTGCTTTTTTCTAGTCTCCCCTTAATATGATTGAGAAATTAAATTTTGGAGTTACTTACATGCAAATTAGACATTATGGGAAGAATCCCAGCTATTGAGCTAAAGATACCTTGCAGTCTGATATACAGCTTGTTTCATATCTTACATTTTTGCTGATTTTGTGATGGAAGAGTAAGGCTTCCTTTTGTTTCTCTCTAAATCTCAGCAAGCAAACAGAGGAAGACAATTGAACTCAATGATCTTAAAGGTATTTTCCAACATTAATGATTTTATTCTACTTTATAAAAAATGCCATTAACTCTAAAGAGAGGTCCAGCTCTTTGAGAAATTATCCTAGGACCCTAAACCTTACACTCAGCAAAGCAGGATATGTGTTTTCCTCACAACAGGTTTCTTCAGTCTTCACTGTGTAACTGCACTCCTTTTCAGAGAGGTCTACATTACCTTAACAAAATAATATCTAAAGGAAATATGTCCGTGCATTCACTGATACAAAATAGATCATGTCTGACAGTATGTCATTACCTCAAAAACCACCTAGACTGTATCCTTCTCTGTATGTGATGTACTAGCCACCACTAAGGCAGCCTTTCTAAAACCTTCAACATTTTATCTTTCACTTTTTCTTGCCTCTGAGAATATATAGACTTTATAGCTAACTTTCACTAGGGTTTTTAATGCTAGAAATTAGGCTGTTTTATTATATGGCTTTATGGATACCAGAAGACCACCTTTTAAACTTTTTATCCAAATGAATAAATTTTTATGAGATTTGTTTGTTGCACATGCCATTTTTTTTCCTATTTATACTTTACTGACAGAAAAACCTGTATTTAAGTCCTAATCCTATGCAACACAAATATGTTGCAATTCCTATGCAAGTCATTTTATTATGGAGTATATTTACAATAACAGAACGTGGCAAAACTTTATTTTGTAAAAGGAGATTATAAAAATAAAAAACTTTGACAGACCAGACATATAGAAAGGAAGAGACATATGCCTTCTCTGTCTCACCAAACATGCCTGCCCAGGTCAAGGTCACAGTGGTTTCATTGCCTCTTTCTTTGCCTACTTCCCTAGCAAAACAAACTGCCTGTGAGAAGAGTGGGGTAAGCCAGTTTGATGCAGATTTTTGGGGGTGTTTATGGCACTAATGTAGCCGGAAAGCATCTGGAAAGAAGAGATTCACAGCTAATTAGAGTTCCTTCATGTTTCTTCTCCCTGCATGGGAGAAGCCAGTTGTGTATTAACAAGATTGACTCCTAGAGTCCAAAACTTTCCATCATCACCAAATCTAGCTAAGTCTGATATTTTTCACTGTTAAATCTAGTTTTCAGAGTTGTCCAAGCTGGCACTGCTTTGTGAACAACAGAGACCACTTCTGAACACACTATAGCCGACACAAAATTTTCAGTCCCATCTACCAAGATTTTTTAAACAGAGAATGTCAGCTGTCACTAGCATTAATTTTGATGGCTTCAGATAACCTTGTCATTCAGACAAATATCTTCTATGAACATTGATATGCTCTGAACAAAAGTTCTTCATTGGAATCTAGTGCTTTACTCCCGCAGGACTGCTTGCATGGCATTCTTCCTTTAACTTCCAAAAACATGGTTTTGTCTGAAAGACACCCTCTGAATCTTTTATACTGAAAGAAAATCCACGTCTCTAAAATAATCTTTGTGTTGAATGGTTCATGGAATAAATGATTTTGAAGATGAGACTAGTAACAGTGGTATTCAGAGAGGAAAATGTAAAAGAAATGTGAGGACAGAAAAAAGAGCACATCAGTTTAAAGAATCTAGAAATAAGTTAAATATTTAAATCTAAAATTCTTACTGTATAAATAAGACATTACATGATTAAACAAAAATAATCTGTTTACTTTTTTGTCACTGTGCTCTCTGTAAGAAATCTTACTTCTTTAAAGTACTCATGCTCAAAGCTGTGAATGTGTGTTAGAGTGAACTACAATCACCTGTTAAAATCCACAGCTGCAACGTCAAGTCTCATTCACATGAATGAGACTCACACGTGAATCATGAGATGTCATGTGAATGAGATTCACATTCTCGTTCACATGACATGAAGGCAGAGGTACTCACGGAAGAAGCTGGACAAGATTTTGTCTCCCAAAACCTTTACAAACTTAAAAAAAACAAAGCTTGAAAAAGGAATCAGAAAGAGAGGACATAAAATAAATCAAGGATCCTACTGAAGTGGGAGGATATATTTTTATGTCAAGAGACAAGTTGTGCTGTCTGTATGGATTTGATGGAGAAAACCACAGTGGTAGAAGTAAAATGTCTTGTGTTATTTAACAGGCAGCAAAATATGGTCAATTATGAAGTTTTAGCATTTGTAAGAATGCATTTTTAGTTATAAAATTTGAAAGCAAAAGTAAATTAAACATTCTATCCCCATGATATTTTGAAACCATTACCTAAAAAGTCCAGGTCCTAAGATTTATGGTTTTTCCTTATATATCTCCTTAAGAAGTACAATTCCAGGAAGACTAGAGGTCAGCATATAAAAAACTTAGATTTGAGAAAAAAAAATTTACACTAGCCCTAATAAATAGATTCAGAGAATTCATACTAAAGTTTAAAAAAATGCAAGTTCAAAAAATGAATGAAATGCCTGCAGGCATCAGTAATATTGACAGTGACACTCCATAGCAAGCAAAGACAAGAAGCTGTTTGTGAACATATGCAGAAAGGTAGAGCAAATAGTTTAACTTATGTGATATTTCTCCTTTCTTGCCAATACTAATTAAATAGATATACTTTCTCCTTTCTTGCCAATACTAATTAAATAGATGCAAAAAGGAGAAGTATCATCCACAGATAACCTACTAATATGTAGCATGTTCAACTCAATCAGCTCAATCTTTAATGCAGTTATTAATGTGGATTTCAAGAAATTTTTTTAACATCTGTGAAACCTGTTTCTGCTGCTATGACATTTGTGACAGATGGGCCTTATTTCCTCTTTGTGGTAGATACATTTGTCCTTTGCCATAACATAATGGAAACACTTCCTCAACAATAGCAACCAAAAAATATATAGATGAAGAAAAATAATCTGTCAAAAGAGTACCTGCAGAAGGATTTATTTAAAGGAACTATTCCTAGCCTCAAGGACATGATGGCACTTTAACTTGCCTTGTCTGTCAGTGCAATAAGAAACACATGAATTAAGTACTGCAGAACAAGAAAGGATTCCATTTTAACCTAGGGTTGAAATATTATTTATTTCATAATCTGCCTGCAAGTAAATAATACATTTTATGTCACAATCCCATATAAATTATATGCAGAGTTACAGTAAAAACTGGTTATTTTTTAATTTTTTTTTTTTTTTTACTCTTTGTGGCAATCTCTCCTAGAACACACTTAGAAGACTGACAAAATAGCATAAATGCTACCTGTAATACATCCTTGCTGTCTGCAAACATTTTCAGGAGGTACCCCGAGCTCTCAATATCCAAGTGAGCATTTTAAAAACATTGAAAAAAATCTGAAAAACCTTGTGAGCTAAGCACCAAGATAACAATTGCAAACCTGAATAGGCAACTACACATAGCACACAGGTAAGCAGCAAGTTTCCTGCATTTTCAGAGAACAGCCCCTATCATCTCCGGGTTCTGGAGTCTATCTCTGGCAGAGATGCTTTTCTTTTAGTGAAACAGGAGAAAAGGAGAAAGTGCGATCTACAGAGCAGTTTCCTATAGTGACATTTTCTGGAGAGGCAAAAGACAGTGGGAAAAATCTGGAGAGACAAAAGACGGTGGAAAAAATCTGAGGTAAGAGATTTGACACTGGAGTCCTGCACAACAAAATCCATTTGCCACCAGGACCTTAAGACAGAAAAGTGGGAGCCCTACCCTGACAGTTCACACTGTGGTCTGCAAAGCTTGCAGCTCACAGGATTTCAGCCTGAAACTGAGTTGGTTACTCCTTGTATAGTTTAGGCATGTATTGAGTAGCCTGGCTTTTAGCACTTGAAACAATCAAGTTTTAAACACGTCTAGCAATAGTGTAGCAGATATATGGGTACCAGAGTAGTTTTGTTAGTGGAAAGATGTGTTCACAGAAACTTCAGACAAGGTAGAAAAAGAAAAATTTTACTCTGTCATTCAGAATATAAGCCATGGAAGTGGAAGTTATATGCCTGTTTTGTGGGTACTGACCCTCGGTTGTATCTCTCAGCTAGGTGGAGCGGATACAGGAAAAGTATCCTTCCTTAACCATCTAACAGAGAAGTCTTGGCTGAGTCACTTTGGATGGTCATGTGTTTATAGACTAGCCCTAGCAAGAGAAGCCAAACTGAAAGAGCAGATTCAAGTGGCCTTGCTGGAACTTATCCAAAGCTCATCAAAGGTACAGAGATTATACTATCACTTGAAAAGCAAGGTGTGTGATTCTGCTATGTATCTTTGGCACATCATAAAAGAGTACAGACAGATTATTCTAAATAAGTAGTAAAATATTTCTAGCAAGGATGCTGTGAAAAAAATTATCCTGATGATGAAAATGAAATGGATAGAGAACTGGCTGAATGGTAGATGTCAAAGGCTGGTAATCAGTGGCACAGGGAAGAGTTGGAGGCCTGTGATCAAAGTTCAATATTGGGCCCAGTATCAATGTCTTCAATGAAGGGACAGATGCCTCCTCTGCAAGTTCACTGATTGAGCTGGGAGGAATGGCTGACACCCAAGTTCTGTGCATCCCTTCAGAGGGTCCTCAACAGGCAGGAGAGATGGGCAGAGAGGAACCTTCTGACATTCAGCAAGGGCAAATGCAGGATCCTGCACGTGGGGAGAAACCACTCCATGCACCCGCACAGCCTGGGGCTGACCTGCTGGAGAGCTGCTCTGTGGAAAAGGACCTGGGGATCCTGGTGGACAAGTTGTCCCTGAGCCAGCAGTGTCTCTGTGTGGCCAGGAAGGCCAGTGGTGTCCTGGGGTGCTTCAGGAAGAGCACTGCCAGCAGCTCAAGGGAGGTGACCCTGCCCCTCTGCTTGGCCCTGCTGAGGCTCATCTGGAGTGCTGTGTCCAGTTCTGGCCTCCTCAGCACAACAGGGACATGGAGCTCTGGGAATGGGTCCAGGGGAGGGGTACAAAGATGGTTAAGGGACCAAAGCATCTCTCTCATGAGGAAAGGCTGAGGGAGCTGGCCCTGTTCAGCCTCAAGAAGAGAGAACTGAGAGGGGCCTTATCAATGTAAGTATCTGCAGAGAGGATGCCAAGAGGATGGAGCCAGGCTCTTCTTGGTGGAGCTGAGCAGTAGGGCAAGGGGCAATGGGCAGAAACTGATGCACAAGAAGTTCCACCTGAATAGGAAAAACTTCTTTACTACATGAGTGACCATGCAGGGGAATAGATTGCCCAGAGATGCTGTGGAGTCTCCCTCACTGGAGGAAGATTATTTAAGAACTGTCTGGACACAATCCTGTGCCATGTGCACTGGGATGACCCTGTTTGAGCAGGGAGATTGGCCCAGATGATCCACAGTGGTCCCTTCCAACCTGAACTGTTCATGTGATTCTGTGATCCTGGAATTCTGTGATGATGCTGTTTTATATTCACACTTTGCTGGAATATGTTTTCTTAATTTCTTGCTGCAAGATTCCCATACCATTTTAGTTTTCTTGTGACTTACAACAGACAAAACAGATTTACTCCACACTGCATAGTGGCAGCTATAGCCTAGGTTACTTGGGCTTGTTCTGGTGGGGAAATTGCCTGGAGGGAGTATTGTTTCCTGATGTAAATTTATTTGTTGTAGTCAACTAAGAAACAAAGTGGGAATTGGATATACCATTGTTGTGCATAGCACCTGACTGTTCTACCTTAGATTGAGTTGAGAACAGAATCCTTTCTGCATTTCTATATTTTTTTGTGTGTTAGAGAATGGAAATGTGAAGTCTGAAGTATCCTTGAACTTTTTCACTCATGATGTGAAAAATGAAGGGATATGTGCCTTCATATACCTCTTGAAAGGGATGTCTCAGCTTTTTAAAACAGTGTTGTATTTACCTCCATGGACAGTTCGTGTGGGGCAGGACAATCCCTCTGCCCTATTCTGTCACAGTTTATAAAGGCTGTGGATTTTTCTTCAATCATATCTTTGCATGTAAGTTCTCACTCCTGTGGGGTTTCAGCCATGATATGAATTCTTTGCAGAGATGTTTGCTACCTTTGTTGAAGGAGCTACAGTTTGCAGTTTATCCAAACACCTTTGCTCTGCAAAAATGTTTCCCAAATTATCCTCCATAAGACTTATCTGAATGTTACTACACATTTATGCATTTATCCAGGGAAATGAAAATCAGTACTTAATCTATACTTAGTTATTTTAAACAAGACATGTAAGACACAGGACATTATTTTTTTGACCAAATAGAAGATTGTGAAATTAAAGTTTCCTTTGATGAGTTTGGAGTTTGCCTTTTCTGTATATAATGTTTAAATCTATCTTCTGTATGTTTGCCTCTTCTGTATATAATATTTAAATCTATCTTTTTGAACAAGCATCACATTTTGTCATATTTAAAGTGAGAAAATAGATGGACTAATTTGGTTTGAAAAGTACCTATAGATCAGATTACATGACTCAGCAATGTTGATTTAAAAGCAGAAATCAAAATACTGATTTTTAAGCAGTTACAGTACCAGTTATTATCTCTAAAAAACACATTAATATTGGACGGGGTTGCTCCCCCTGAATTTTTCCATGCACTCTGTCAGATGAACTATTAATTTTTTTATTTCTTTTAGATAGCCACAGAACAGCAAATGTACCACTGGCATCAGTTGAAACATCCTATCAGCAGACTTCTGGCCCTTCCACAAATTCCCAATTGATCTGAAACTAGTAGATTCAGATCAATTCTGTCAACTTTTATGGGATCAAATAGAAAGGATTTATTCTTTTGGAGCGGTGTGGCCGGTAGAGCACGCCCAGGCTAGGTGACCAGCCCGTCTCCAGCCAATGGGGCACTTCCCCAACTCGTGGTCAGGTACCACGCCTAAGGCAAGGAACTGCCTTGTGGACGTTGGCCACTGAAACTCCAACCCACAGGAGAAAGAAGAAGCATCTCTCAGTCTCTCGGTGCAATTGGGTTTATTGGGCCCCAGAGGGACCAAACACCCCCAACAAATCCCGAGGCTGAGAGCCCCAAAGCGGGGAAAACTTCGGGTTATAAGGAAAGTGGGAGGGGAGGGTGGTAACAAATCAGGAGCGAGAAGGGAAGGATACATTGAAGATTGACACAATGGCAAAACCAATCATAGATAACTAAGGGAGGGGCCCCAGTCCCTGAGCCAATCACCCAACACCCTGGCCAGAAGTTTCTGGAAAAAGAGGCAGGGGTGCCAAGTGACAGGCAGGCAACCGAGGGTGGAGAACTAAAAGGATACATACTGCAACCATGGTAACTGGGGAGGGGTTTGGAGATTGACATTTAACTGAACCAGGGCAGGACCTTACAGCATGACAATGGGGGAGAACAGAACAAACCCAAAACGAACAGCAACATTCTTTCCTAAGGCAATTACTCACACAGATGGTGGGAATTATCTTATGTTATTCTGACCTCTACTGGCGAGAAGACCAAAGGTAAATGTAATTTTATTTTTTAGTTTTCTTATGAGGCAAGTGGAAGACAAAGAGAAAAAAACCCACTTTTTACATCACTGTAAGCTTTAAAACCATTTTTTTATTATGCATACAAGTAATAGATTAATTTATATCTCATGGCCCACATCAGTGTGAAACAAATGGTTAGGTACTCACACACTTAGATTCTCACTTAGTAGCTCCTAGTTCGAATTAGAGCAGCTTTGTAGTGGGAGCCTCACAAACCAAAAAACATCTAAGCTACCTCAAAATGTTCCCATGTAGTTCAGGACATGATGTCGTCAGTAAATTTCACAATACAAAATGTTAGAAATAAAGAATTGGCTAGGCAGATGACTTTTTTAATAAGTTACATTCAACTTAAATTCAGCAATTAACAAAGTGAGGACATCAGGTGTTCTTTTGCAGTCAATGAATGTAAATGCTGGACTATGATCTCTTTTATCTCTATTTTTAAGTGATAGAATGAATAGGGTAGAAACTGAACTAAAAATGATGTCTACAGTTAGCAAGGAAGAAAGGCAAAGAGCAAGATTTCAGGAGAGAGAGAGAGACAAGGAAGAATTGAGGGACATTTTTCATCAAGTTCATGTACTGACAAGAAAAATGTGATGTATTTGTCTTTCTTCAGTTAAAACTGGGGAACTACTGAGACAAACTATTTCCTATTTCAAACACTCTGGAATATAAAAATATAGAAAGCATTTTACCAATCAAAATTAATTGAGGTGAGAGGCTCCTTCAAGGTAAAGGTGTGATTGAAAGAGTTAATGAGTGCCTTTTAGAAAGCCTTAGTCCTGTCAGGGATACCATATAATCTTTAAAAGTAAACATAGCCAGCCTGGGTTCACTCAGATAAAGGCCTAAAAATCCATACATACAACTAGCGACATTCTGGTGGTATTCTGCAAAATTGCATATGGACCTGAGTATAGAATAATGAGGTAAACCCATACATTAAGTAAGCAAATATCATTTTAGCCTCTGACTTGATTAAAAGCAAAAGGAAGAGTACTGGGATTTCTCTCTGTACATCAGAAGAGGAATCAAATTATGGAGTCCATGTGTGAAAGAAGCCAGAAAAAGACTGTCTGGCTGGTCTGTGCTTTCAACAGCAGTGGTTAAATACAGGAACTATCCTCCTGCCTCAGCCATGGTATAACCATCCCAGCACAGTGCCCCCAGTGAAATATGCATGCCTAGCACACAGGGATTGCTGGTTTCATAGAAAGAGTATGGCTATGTTCATAAACTGTGAGGATATACAAATATGCTGTGCCTTTTCTGTCCCAGATATGGGGCATAAAGGAGCAGCAGCTGCAGGTGGCAAGCCTCTCAAGCAAGCATGGCAGCTCAGGAAAAAATCAGGAAAAAGTCAAATCCCGATTCTGCTGGGTCAGATTGGGTCATGGGACATAGCTGGACCAGCTTGCCACTAGGAAAATGGAGCTACAGCCACCACCACAATGCTGCACAGAAAAGGGAAAGAAAGTCACTTCCCTCTTCTCATCAGTATCTGTCTGCTCTTCAATGATCCTGCTGCAACCTTCCATGGAAGTATTGCTAAAAGCCTGGTTCACAGGGAATCCAAAGCCAAGGTGTCTCCATACTGGCATGTCCCATTGGATGAACATGCAGGAGACAGCTCGGAGATTTAAGTCCTCCTTGATGTGAGGCAATGTTTAGAAGATGAGGGCCCACAGGTTGTTGACCAGGATTCCCACTGTCATCAGCATCCTGATGTGGAGGGAATGTCTGGGGTAGAGAAGATGATGCCTAAAGATTTTTTGCTTTTTATAAATTTTTTATCTATTTGTACCTTTTTAGATTTTTATATATATAGCTGTATAGTTTTTAACACTTTCTTACACTTTAGAGATTACCCTTTCTCACACATTTATGCCATCTTCTTGAAATTCTGTTTAGTCTTATTTTCAAGAAAAGAATTTCTAACAAGGGCACCCAGGTTTGAACCAGCATTTAGGAGACATAACAAAAGATGGCATGAGGAACCCCTCAGAGTCTTTCCAATAGGGCAGGTCCAAGGGTGGGTTAAGTTACCAGGACAACCAGTCTTCTATTCGATGTACCTGCTAGATGTACTAATGAATTAAATTGACTAAAAGTGTGGAAATCCAATAAAGTGCTTGTGCATACACAGCTATGTTTTGTGCACTTGAAAGCTTTCATTAAAGAGCTGCTCATTATGTTATTACCACTTTAATATTGTTTGGAAAGCTTTTCTTTTGATTCCAGGCAACAGGGAGCTGCCTGGACAATGTGCTTTAATCATAGGTTTTTCATTGCCCCTGGGAGGCAATACTGAAGCAGAAGAGGAAACCAGATTTCAACACATAACATGCTTTGGAACTTAGGACATCAGTGGTGGATGATAGGATAGATAGATAGATAGATAGATAGATAGATAGATTTACTCCTAGTCTTGCCTGGTGATAAAAGCAGCATCATATTATAAGGCAGATAGTGGGCACTAAAATTCTCTGAAAGCTGTTATTTATAGCAAATTGTCAGCATGCCCCAGAGAATCTCACTTCCAATACATGTTGTGCCACTTTCCTCTGTTTCTGGAAATGACAGAATATTTGCTTTCCACTGTGCAGCAAAGTTCATTTGAGGATAGGAAACACCAAGTGCCAAGGAGCTTATTCTGGCAAATATTAGAGAGCACAGTTTAAACTGAGAATTCCCATCTGCATGAAGCACACAAGAGCAGCAGTGGCACAGACAAAACTGTCAGTCTGCTTTCACATGGTAGGCCAATATAGACAATAAGAAACTGCTTGTTAAAAAAAAAAAAAACAACCTCTTTCTATTTTTAATCTGGAACAGATCTGATTATGATCCTTCAGCATCATTGTTTTTTGTGGTCATTAGAGATACCAGGACGTGGCAGAATGTTGGCGCTGGCAATCAGAACATGCCTTAAAAATTGTATGACAGATTTTAGAGTCTCTCAGTCCTAGGTATTTACACATTAAGGACTTTAAAAACACAGTTGCATGTCTCAAAAAAACTGTCAAGGCCACAGAAGGAGTGTGCCATAAGATAAACCACCACAGCAAGAACTTGAGACAAAAAATTATGACAGGGAGGTACTAATTCCAGGCCTGGGGAGGTGAAATCAGGTTATCACATTATGACTAACATATGTGAACAAAAATTCCCAGTGTGGCAAACTGTGGGAAAGGGAGCAACTCTCATATACATACCACACCAAGTTATGGAACAGCATCTGCTACTACCCCACAGATACTCGAATTCCAGATACTGGAATGTAAAAAGGTGAAAAATCCCCAGCAGAACAGTTTTTGGATACCCACAACTGGGAAGCCAAGGGTGAAGAAGAGCCAGTGGGATTCGAAGAACAGAAGAACCAGCCCCTGGATCCGTGGGTGCTGAGTATCTTCAGCTTGATCTCTCTGTCTTTCTCTCTACCCATCTCTACACACATGACTTCTCTTCTATAAATTTTTATGTCTCTACCTCACATTTAGAGTTAAATAAAATCCATATTCTCAGCTCATTCTATTATTCTCTGATATTCTTTATTTCAATGTATGGTCTTATTTGCACTTTAATTCGGGCAAAGGCATCTCTCACTACTCAGATCCTAACAACCAGCTCACCAGGCTTACCAGCTTTTGGGGAAAATATTTTTAGTGTATTAAATATGGTTCCTTTAAACAAGTGAGTATGACTTGCAGACTTTCTAAAACTATCTTTTATCCAAAATATCTGGACCCATGGCTCTCTCTGCAGAGCAGTTCTCAGGTGATTTAATAAAAAAAAGTTTTGAAATATTACATTTACTTTCAGCTAGCAAGAAATTAATCCCATGCTAATTTCAGTGAAATATTGCTACATATTTTCACACTGTAGGGATCAGATTGTTTCTTTACATAAGTTATGGTTTAGATTGATATCTTTCCAGAGGTTATTTGTGTTTTGCTCAAGAACTGGCCTTCATACTTTGAGAACTTACAAAATTATTTTAGAATAGTTTGTTTCCTATAATTATTATTACATATTGCTTTTTATCTTTCTTGAACTAATTTTTCCAGATCTTAAAAAAAAATTTTTGCTTATATATGTTTAAAAATCCAAGAGTCATTCCCTATCAGTTATGTAACCTAATTGTCCCAGTCTTCTGTTAGCCACTTCTCTCTCTTTTGGATAGCTCATTGCATGATAATAGCTTTTAGTTTGTAGATCAATCACTTGAGATAGCTGTGTGTACCATTTTGTAGTTGGAAAGTTCAATACTTTAAAATTATAATTTTTATGGGTAAAATTGGTATTGATTTACAACTATTGGCTCTAAGAATTATGGATATAACTCTTATAATATAACTGCTATAATGTAACTGATGCAATATTTTGAGAAAACTAGTTGTAACTATTATTGACAGCAAATTACAAAAAGGATTTTTTTCTTATCTATTTCCAAGAAAGAGACAGAAAAAATGTTCTTGGTCTATTTTTTTTATTAAGTTCTTCACAATGGATTAAGAATGTGAAATATTAAAAGCTCTCCACAACAATGGAGAGCTGGCAAGGACACAGACAAAGGAGTCAAATGCTAAGTAGTGAACATTATTTACCAAACATATTGTTAGTTGTGCAGAATACAATGTACACATATAAGAATGGATCAAAGTGGAAAATCAACCACAGGTATTGGAAATTCTCTTTCCTTTTGTATTTTCCAAACTAAATCAACAATAATTTTGAAAATTTACATACCTGTGATATTAAGAGTGGAGGCTATTATGTAAAAATGCACAAAACATTTCAACACAAAGTCAATGACTAAAACAATCCTCAAAGTGTGTAATACTATTCTTCATTATTATTTTACTAACACACCACCAGATGTGATTCATAACTTTCTATGACTATGCACTGCAACTGAGATGTTACATCTCAAAAGAAAGCAAAATATTCTGATGTCATATATTAGCTCTTTTCTTTAAATTTTCATACTAAGCAGAATAAAATAGTCAGACATTTGAAGTGCAGATCAGTACATTCTGCTGTTTCCCAGACACCCAGGGAGATTATATTTGTTTCTACATTGAATTATTATTATTGCCAAATATCTTTCAGCTTTTTATGCTTCTAATAATGTAAGTACAAGCAAATACTCCACAGAGAATGTTTACACCCAAATATGATACTGGTAGTGTTTTGCATCCTAACATTATCTACATTTCCATGTTGTACTGAAAAATAAAAGTGTCATAAAATAGAGTGATGAAATACCTTTACTTTTAAGTACCAAAGAATAAAAATAAATATCTCATTTTCAATCACAGAACAACATCTAGCTTTGCTATTGTTATTCACATTGGCTATTACATGCTCTGCATATACATGTATTTTATGAGAACACATTGATTGTTAAAAATCAGTACAGCATACAGATCTAACAGAAAGCTCCCCAGAACAATTTCAGCTGGAGATTCTTTGCTGTGTCTCTCTTCCATTCACAATGAAAAGAAACCCCACCGAATGAAATACTAAAACCACTAACAAGGAGAAAGTCTTCAGCATCCTCAGAAAATTTTCACTCCTGACAGAGCAAGGAATCATTATTAAGGTCTCTAGATGGGATATAAACATCCCTCTACATTTTAGGGAACCAGACTGCATGGTTCTTACAAGTCTAATTTACTCCAACACCTCTTGAAAAACTCCCCAAGCTCTAACATATCTTTAAACTCAATTTCTTCAACTTTTCTATTAAAAATCATGTATTTTCTGAGGAATATCCAGAGTTTTCTTATTATGAAATGCTAACAAACAATGAACTAAAATGTCTGTGTAAATCGATATTTCAAGATAGATCAAGCCCAACTGATAGGAAAAAGATCATTAGGAGAAAGCTTGTTAAAAGCATGAAAGCATTGCCATACTGGGTTTCATGTTTAGTTTCAGTAAGAAAACTGGCAACATTTTGTTTCTGGGCTAGAGACATATGCAGTTTAAAAACAAATCCTATTAGAAAAATTACCAGTTAATAAACAGTTTGAATTGCTATACTTGTTCCATGAGTCTGAAGTTCATAGATGAGAAGAAAGGTGAAACAACTTACACTGCACTTATCTGTACTCTCTCTGACTTAAAATGTAAGACTCACAGCACCTCAGCTGCAGATACATCTAGTATCTGCTCATGGAAGCAATACAACAGCCAAGTATAAACTGAACTTTCCTTTGTTTAATCCTTCCAAGCTCTGGCAATTGATTTAAAGACTGCTGTAGCTGGAGGTTGGCTCACTGTGGTTTATGGGGATACACAGACTATGCTGAGGGGTTTTGTAAGCCTCTTTTTTTTTTTAAATCCACAATTTCATTAGATGGAGGTTGTTTTGCGATGTCACAAACTTGTTTTGTACAAGGATATGGTTGAGATTTTTCTACTACACTAAATGAATCTCTGTTTTACAGAAGGCCCTCAAAGGAATTACATGTATTTTTTTGGAAGACAGTAAGTTGATTAATTTTGTTTCTATTAAGCTTGTGAGTCTTAAAATAATTATTAAGACCAATGTTCTGAAAAAAGAAATAAGATCAGAATAAAAAAAATCAACCTATCTTATTGAATTATGTAACATCAACTTGCCCCTGGGCTTATATCTATCCTGTGCTTCCACAAGACCTGTCAGGAAAATAACCTGTTCCACTTCAGACTACTTAGAGACCAATACAGGCATCCAGTCATAAATTCACAGAGAAGATTATGCAGTACATACTTTTATATAATGTTACGTTTCTCTATACTACTAGGGTATTTAGGAGAAATTACTCATTAATTGTTTTATCTCTATTTCCCAAATATCTTTTCTAGCACAGGAGATACTCCTTTACCACTTTGATTTTTAAAATGTATTTCTAGTCTTCAAGAACGTGATAAAACTATTAGTAGCTGAAAGTGGTAGTGTAATAGGAGTTAAATTTTCTTCATAGTTACAGGTGAACCACTGCTTTTCTTTTTCTTTTTTAACCCTTTTACAGAGACTTTAGATGGAATCATGCAGATTTCCCTAGTTTTGGTCCTAGTTTCTCCATGTACAATCTGAAATCTTTGGCTAAGCATATTTGAACTGCAGAGGACAAGATGCATGCAAGGTTTACCTGACTCTCATAGGCTTTATACAAAGCTGTGCTTTCAGTGAAATGCTCTTCTTAGGAAAAGATAAAGATAACAGGGACAAAATTTCAAGCTTTTAAAAAAAGTCAGCTGAATACAAATTGTTTTCCACTATTCTAACAAGTATCCCCAAAAAAATCTGTAATTTTAGCAATTTATTGATACAGACAACACATTTTCACAATGCCTTCAAATGCAAGATATATGCCACGTTTTCTTCTGATGCTCCCATGCTGCAGAAAACTGAAGCACATGGGTTTCTTCTATGCACATGAAGATTTATGACAAACATAGCAAGGTTCTGCTCTTACAGGAGGGTTTATGACCACACTTCTATTCTTCAGTGTCTTCTTAAGAATATATTCTTAAGGCTCCTTATCTGTACATGGGAGGGCCCCTAGGCATTCCTGGCTGCATCCCTGGGAGGCATGGATTTCCAGGTGGATAGCCTGGCATTCCAGGCCTTCTGGGCCCTGGTGGCCTTGTCACAGCTATGGATGGTGGAGGAAGGTTTCCTCCTCGGCTCTGTGGAGGATAGTGGCCATTCAGGACAGGGCCAGGATGCTGGAGAGTCTGAGATGAGCTGGCTTCTTGTGGCTGGCCCGTCTTTGATCCATTGCCATCCTGTCCTTTCTTGCTGTCTGAAATGTGTTTGGAGGACAGAATTAACAAATGATCATGCAAAATCCGAAGCTCCCTGACAGGGAAATCCAGCAGCTGCCTGACTATCCTAGATTGCAGTAGAAAATCTGGGGCTCCCCTACCCAAACCTGGGCTAATGCTCCTTCATAACCTTTGTGCTGTATTTTCCATCCATTTTTTCTGCAAGGCTCCCATGTGGGTATGTGGGCAGTTTGTCAAAATGCACTTAGATATCATCTATCAATGAAGGCAGTTATTATGCATGGCTCTTCCAAAGACAATCATCTCTCACCTGGGCTTCTTTCCTAGGCTTGAGGCTGTTTAGTGGCTGTAGGGCATGTGTGCATGATGAGGGAAAGGAAACAGTGAGCAAAATCCCTCAGGACAGACTTGACACCCACCTGCGCCAGCCAGGCTTTCTGATAAGAGTTGCTTAATGTGTTCTTACTACACCTTCTCCAGGTGAACCTGGCACTGGTGATAAATACTTTCCTGCATAGCTCTGCATCGACAAAATGCCACAGAAGGCTAGAAGATGTAGACTTTGACTGGTGTGTGATAGATAAGAAGGATCACTGGAGCTTAGACCAGGCTTTTTTCAGCAGGGTTGTGACTTTCAGTTTAATATAGTTCAGCTTTTTACTTTAATGTTGCTAGGTATGGAATAATGTTGCAGTATTTCTTAAACAAGCCAAAGAAATAAATAGGCTAATAGAGACATTCAGACCAATTCTTACCTTTGTTTGGAGTGGACTCATCTTGCTTGTCTCCTTTAGGCTTTGCCGGTGGTGGTTCTGTCTCAAATGGATTTTCCTCTTGTTCATTTGATTTTTGTGCCTTTTGTTTATTTCTTCTTTTATTTTCTTCTGCTTGCTAATGACAGGGAGAGAGATGGCATTTTTCAGTGACCCCAAAGTCTCTCTAGTATTTAGTAAAATACAAAAAATCAGTAATTCTCTATTCTTACACTTTGTAACTTCTTTTTAAGTTCCAAGTTAGCTTCCTTGTAGGATTTGGATGTTGCGTTGAGATAATAAATGCTCAGGCTAAATTTAAAAAATAATAGTTTCTTGTTAGACAATGATTTAATTAGAAAGACTCAGAATATTCCTTTAGCAACCATTACAGTTGTGATAATATAAGGGTGGTATCTTTTTCTCCTTTTTTGTGCTTAATCAGTACTAGTATTTTGAACTATAATGAACAATGTGCTTCCTTACATTATTCCTTCTTCAGAAGGCACTGTTATTTCAGGGGGGAAGATGAAAGAAATTATTCTATCCATTAATATTCTACATTCAATCTTATAGTATTTAAGAAACATGTTTCATTAAGTAGTGCTTAACTCTGAAATTACTTCTATAGAATAACTTACAAAAGTTAACTAAGTCTCATGACATACCTTAAAAATGAGTAAATCATATTTATGAAAACTCCTTAACAAATATAGTAAACAATCGGAAATACTGTCAAGAAAACAACCAAAATCACATTCCTTTTGGTTTTTTCCAGTTATTACTTCCTTCTTCTACTAAGAAAAAACATAATATTTTCATTTTTCAGCGTATAGAATTACTATTGTGACAACTTTATGAAATTAGTAGTTTTCACTGTCCTGATTTAATAAGAAAACATCTGCTATGAAGTCTTTAATTGACATAAGGAGTAAATAATTAATCAACACATGCTGTTTCCTCTGCTTTGCCTGATTTTGTCTTGTATTTTTCCTCTTTCTTTTTTTTTTCTTCTGTTTATTTTTAGTGTCCTTACCCTTTACAGCTAAGGGTTAAAATAGAATATGGCATCAAGAAAACCTTGGCAAAATTTCGTCTCAATATTTTATATTGCTCATATAAAATCCTTTTGTAATTTATATTGTGCTCTGTAATGTCTACATTTACTTGCAGTTCTGCAATGCAAAGTTAAATCCCAGTGTATCTTTGCATAGAATTAAATTTTAGTTCAGCAGTATGCTAAATACCGGATATAATAACCCTATGAAGCAAGTTAAAATGTCATGATAAAATAGGACTCAATAAAATCTCCAAGAGCAAATATTCCAGGGCCATTCTTCTTTACCAATTACTGAGTTACAAAAACCTCTACTAGCCTTGTTTCACAGTCTCCGAAACTCTGTCTCACGTCCCTGTCCCAATAATATAGAGTATAGTGTTTATCAGTTAAAGGCACTGAAGATCAGGTTCACTGAAAGTTACTGAGAATAACTTTCCTCCATGATGTTCATATTTCTATCGAACTTGCTAAGGATTTACAATGTGCTGTTGTGCATTCTGGACAAGATGATCAATGTCACAGCATTACAAATTCCCTATGGCCTTTTGCATTTTAATAGTTTTCTATCTTTTGTGGCAGGAACAACATTTTTTAAAAGCATAACTAAACAAAAAAGAAAGCCATTGAACAAAAAAGAGATATCAACGCTTCTGCAAATGCGTATTAAGTATGTTCAAAGAAAAAACTCATGAATTGTTCAAGTCTCTCATCACTGCACAATTAGCGCTGCATTTCTTAGATATTCAAGCAGTGATGATTCAGAGTGAAAGAAACTTATCAGGCCTTAGATACAGCAAGCATTGAGTTAATATTCTGTACGTACACCATCAGCAATATAAAGGGTAGGATAAGTCCAGGGTTAGAGGCATAACCAAATACCTTCCCAAACCAGGAAGGAAAGTCGTGCTCCAGAGTTTCTGATATGACTTCAAACATTCTAGTCTTCCCACTATTAAACAGAAAAGTTGACAATATCACATACAATTATTATGGCAACCATGAATATATAAGCTAATCAAGTCGCATCAAACCTGGAAAAAGGATAATATAAGGTATGTTAACATTATTTAAAACTTTACACTCTGGAGGGAATGTTGTTTAAAGTAGTATTTATATATTCTATGGGGGAAAAAAGACACCAAAATTCTTATTGTATGCTAATAGATTTTGCCAGGTTGCCACCCAAATTATTTCTCAGTGAATCAGTGTATGTGTTATGAACTCCATACCAGCAACCAACAAACAAAGCATTATTTGTGCTCTATGAAGACATGGGGGAAAAAAATCAAATCCTGTTTTTTATGTTTGACAAGCAAAAAGTGGTCAGCAATTATTTTTTGTTCCACCCAGTTCTTCTCATCTTTGATGTGTGACCAATGCTACACAAGTCAGTGGCTGTGTTTCAGGATATTTTTGCTGTTGTTGTAGGAATCTAGTTACCTTCATATGTAATTGTTCCAGCTTATTTATCATTTTCTCCTTAGATGATTTTCCTTCTGAAGTGTATCAATAGATGTTCTGAAAATCCCTTTCTGTTTATTTTGCCTTTTTCTATGCCTCGGGGCACAGAAGTTTGTAATTTTTAACCTGAACAAGACTGGTAGAATGGGTCTCTGTGTATCAATTCTAATTAGTAATTTTACTTAGTTGTAGGAATTGTCACCAAATTGCCATGTGATTGTCCAGTCATTGAAGTTTTCTGTCACTGCTTTTCAGTCTGGTAAAGAATTTCTTACAAATGGGTCTTTTTCTAAACTCATTCTCAATGTTTACATTCTTTCAATTAATATAAAAATTTTGCAGGTAAAATTCTTCTCTTCTTTCTCTTTATTTGCACACTCATAGTAGATGAGAAATTCCATCCTCTGCTCTCCTCATGCTCTTCAGCATGCACAAAGCTTTTTCTGTGGTGCTGTTGCTGATTCTGTCCTTTCTTCCCTACTCCTGACAGGTCTTTGTTGAATTGTGTATGTTGCTTTAATGAATTGACTATAATTAAAAAAAAAAAAAACAAACCAAAACTAAACCCTGAATGATTCACAAATTTCAAAAAGGATGGGACTCTGAGTTACCATCAGGAAAATGTTTTGGTTTTTAAATGTAGAGGAATGCTCTAACAGTATTTTTTCACCGGCTATTCCACTGTACTATAGTGGAATATATAGACTGAGGCTGAATGAACCTTCATCACTTTCAAGTGCTCCTCATCAAAAGTTACATTGAAAATTTCACTTTTTGATGAAGAACATGACAGAGAAAAAGTGGCAAGAATTATCCTTCTCATTTTGAAGAGTAATCTCACCATTTAGTTAATACCCAATTCAATAATTGCTGCTACTGAGATCTGACCACAAATATTTCCTTCAATATAGTTTTGCTAGGACTCAAAAAAAAAATCATAATTTTTATCGCTTATTTTGTTGTAAATTCTTCTCTAAATTCAAACAATTTTTTGTGTCATCAGAATTTTTGTCATGTCATGTGGTTCTCTCTTTTAGCTACCTACGACTATTGCAATGACAATCTCTGTTATTCTGCCTTTCACCAAATTTAATGTGGTGAGACTTCTGCTCCTTTACAAAGTGCACTGGGGATCACACAGATGTCATTCTACAGCAGTAATGTATTGTTTAAACCTTTCCTTGCAACCTTTCCTAGCCTCTTTTACAGTTCTCCTACTCTTGCTTTGTAAATATTTTGTTCAGAAATAAGGCAAGAGACTTTTAAAATTTTTAATTTCTTGTCTTGTCTTCTGTCAAGCGATACAACTCATTATAAATTTATCTCATGCTACCTGGCAGGTAAAGATGATTCAAATGATCCTAGACTTTCCAGGTACTAGGCACAGAAGGAGAAAGTGTGGCAAAGTCTAAACTACCTTGAATTCAAGATGTGTTTTCAGGGCAGGCCTAGCTTTTTAGAAAAGATCCATGTCTATGGAGGCCTTGAAGACTTCAGAAACAAATTCAGCTTCACAGTGGTAGTACAGACTCATGAAATTCTGGAGAGAGGCAAGGCATTCAAAGACTGAACCACTGCATATTTATCACACCCTCAAGCATTCTGATCTGCCCTTCATACAGGGCATACAGACATTTCCTGAAAGCCATCTCTTTCAAACACAACATGTCATTGCTCTACTCCGTAAGAATAATTTTTCTTCAGTGCAACAGTATTTTTTTTTTTCATTGAAATTAACAAAAAGAAAAGCTTTTCTGTTCTACACATCAGATAAAACTTGCTAAAGAATTAGTCAGTTTTCCAAGATTCCCACTTTGGGAGTTATCCACAATGGGAAATGCATCTCAATTAAACACTCAGCATATCAGGTCCTAATACTTATTATAGAGGCACTTTTTCATTACTGCCTCATTTACTGTGATGTGTGGAAGCAGGTCATTACAACAATTGTAAAAGATGGTGGTAAAATACAAAGAACCTGAAAGGACCACAGTCAAAAGATGGTGGGATGGAGACAATGGTGTACACAGCAGGCAGTGTGGAGAGAAAAAGGATGAAAAGCAGCATGGCCATGTAGAAGTTATTGGATCTGGAAGCCTTGAAGACTCGTTCCTGGGGGACATTGCAGCACATCACTGCCCAGCACTGCAGATACATCGATGTGTGGAGGCGGAACACATTGATTGCTGGGAGACATGGAGCATAAAAAGATCCCATCCTAGAAGAGAAGCAAATAAATAAGACAACCACTACTGACAGATTCCCTCTGTCAATGTGTTTTGCACACTGTGCACTTAGAAATTCATATGGCCAACTTTATGGGGTTTTTAAACTGGTCTTTGGTCTTTTTTTTTTAAAGATTGAATGAGTACAAAGATAATTATCTGTATGAACTTTCTGTTTCAAAGTTCTCTTTCTCTGCAAATTAAGTGAGGACTTGGTGAAATGTTATTCACTCTTAATTTTTCCAGGTAGCATCTTGCTTGTGTTGTGTCAAAAAAGGATAGCCTTTTGTTAAAAAACTAGGTATGACCAATTCCTATAGCTAGGTATGAACAAAATTATTTAATTCATAATTTATTATTTTTATTGATATACTAGCACTTTTTTTTGAAGGATATCTTTGCTTAATTGACATTTATTTTAGCTGATATTTCTGGGTTAATTTAGTGCTTCATGCAAACAATCTCTTTATTAAGAGATTTAAACAATCTCTTTATTTAACCATCAGTTAAATATGGTTTTTTTCCTTATTATATATGGTTGCATGGTTATGACACCGAAAGATTTGGCACATTTTTATTTTCATCACACCTGGTTTCTTATGTCATGCTGACTGAAGAGCATCTGAATTAATTTTCCTGGCCAAATAGTACAGAATACAAGAGATTGGGAACTTGCTTCTTCCTTAATCCTTGCTCTTGTGATCAGGTGACAAGGTGAGCAAGCTAAGCTGCTTTGCTCCTGAGTGCCTCAGACATTCTACTTGGAAACAGGAAATATATTTACATTAGGGTTGGAAAGACCTTCTGAGTACAGAAGAATGACAGGCTTTATTATATTAATGTATCCTCTTCCTCTTTTCATGTATCTTAAATGAAAAGATAAAGGGCTTTACTGAAGGGACGGCTTTTACCACACAAAAAGTCTAATCCGCCAAGTTAAATTAAATGTAAAAAATTAGGCCTTAGCAAGAACTGAGAAGTCAAATGCTTGCAGAGAACAGTTCCTTAGGAAGACTGAGCATGTTGCATGAGGACTCTACATGCTGGTGCTCTTTACCAGTCATGTAAAGTCCAAAAATAGAATGAAAACCTACACCTTTCCTCCTCTACATCTAAGGACTAATGCTCCAGTAGTAGCATTGTTTACACATTCATGTGACTGCACAGATAAGTATAAATACATTTGCTTTAAGGCCTTTTTGCATAGGAACAGGGGAAAAGAATGGTAAGGTTCACTGAAAGGCTAAATTTCAAAGCAAAACACTACAGCAAGTAGTCAGTGACCAAAGCGTAAATTTAATCTATGCAGATTTTTACTGGTTGGTCTTATCAACTCAGTGCAAAATCTTGATATATGTGATCCAATAATCTCAGTCCATAACTAGTTTTGAATTGTTCCAACTGATTGCAATGTACCAGAGTTTGGTATATATTGCATATACTTCCATCAGATTAAAGAAATGGGATAGGGTCAGGATTTCAGAAAAATCCTTCACAGATACAGATAAATCCCACCATCCTGCAGATAGAACATGCTTTGCCACACCTACCAGATCATGCCTTGGTTAAAGATCAGTCCCAGCACATTGCCACTTATATCAAACTCAGAATATGATGGCTGAAAGAAATTATACAGATGTTTTCATTAGGTTTGCACAAAGTGTTTTAAAATGAGTTAGAGCAGATGAAGACTGTCACTTTGAGGAGTAGCACCACACTGGCATCATGTTGCAAGGCCTCTTGTTGCATCTTATCAGTGAATAATGAAATAAATTATATAACTCAAGGCTACAAGGTAGTCTCTAATATAGTTTGCAGCATTTTACTGAAAATCTTTCTGACATTTGTTCAGAGGTAGGTGTTAATGGAAAATTCAAAATCATTCTGGGTACTGGGTAAATTTTAAAGCAACAATTCAGAAAATTTCCATTGGAGTGACCTCTGGTTGTCAAAATATTTTGTCCTCCAATACTGCAGCAGCAGTGAAATTTCATGTGATGAATGTGATTTAATTGATTTAATACCCAGTTGAACTCTTGCACTATTTTTCTTTTTTTTTCATATTCCAGCAATTGCACTTTAGTTTTCCTTTTGCATTGATAGAGGTTGCCAATCATTTTCTTTTCTGGATACCATATTTCTAATTTGAGTATTTGATTCTAATTTTTCCTTTAGGATTCAGAACTTTAAGAACTTTATAGGGTCTCATTATCTCTTTCTTTGCTGAAGAAAGCCCTGTATCATACATTTTTATTTCCAGTATGGACACATAAATACCATAAAAATTGTTTAGTCTTTTATTTCTGAACTAATAATTTGACCCTTCATTTTGGTTTTTCAAATCTTTAATACTTACTAATCTCTTATTTTACCTTAATTATTTATTTCTTATTTATTAAAATTTCCAGTTGTAAACATTGAATACACTGAATTTAAGCAACAATTGAATGGCAACAGATGTTATTCTGCATCCATATGCACCAGATCAAAACTTCCTGCTAAGAAATTGATGGCTTTAAATATTTGGCTTGTACCTGAATGTCTGTTTCAAATATATTATTTATATATTTATTAATATTATTTATATATTTATACACCGTAACAGGTGTCTTGCATGATTCACCATAATGATGGACAAAAAGACCATGAATAATACATATATTCCAGTTAATAATTGTATTGATAACTGATAGAGGGTAAGAGGGGTAAGAGGGGCATGAGATGCAAAAATAACAATTCCCTTACAGCTGAAACAAGACAAAGTCATTCTACTGAAGTCTTCAATTAAAGCCACAATTTTGACTTGTACTGTGCTGTGATTTTGGAATATCTGAAGTTTCTGCACTTTTTCTGTGTAATTTTATACATATACACATATATATATATGTTTACAGTGAAGTGATACATTTATGTCACATGTATTTATGAATCTGCTAACATAAGGGGAACAATTAAAGAGATTACTAATATTACACTTGAAAAGCAGTTGACTAAAGAGATCTTTATAGGTTAGAATATCAAACGAAACATGGAGATATTAATAAGATCATAGAGAATCAAATAATGTATGACTGCTTTTTTTAACGTAGGTACTAACATTAACAGATTAAATAATTTGAAATCCAATTTTTAAACAAATACAAATAAGGTCTTCCCACACAACATGCAAGTTAATCTCTGGAATTCTTCACCAAAGGACATCTTGATAATCAAAAATATTTTCTTTTAGCAAAAGGCTTAAAATTAATGCATATATATCCATGGCCACTAACCACAGAGACATAGGTATAGCTACTTCCTAAGAAAGATTTTCAAATGAGCTATTTCCAGAAATTCAGTGATTTCCAGTTTCAACTTCCACTTGTTGTTTCAGGCAGCTTACTGGACCTGGGGACCACAATGGACCAGAACATTACAGACATTCCTATATTCTGCCAAATAAAAATGTCAATTATAAAATGGTTTGAGGATCCCCTACAAGCAGATGTGTTGTTGTTAATTTTTCTGTTCATGCTAGATTCAAACTCTTTCCATTTCATTTTGATATTGCAACAGTTATTACCTGTTTGACTACAACCTGCCTAACCTTTGTATCCATCCCCACACTAGTCCTGCTGGAAGGTAAAACATAAAAATAATGCTGAAATTTCATGGGAGTCAGCAAGTAAGAATGAGATTGCTGCACCAGAAGCAAGAGTTTTTTAACAGAAAACATGAAAACTTTTACTTCCTCTGGAAAACTGGGACTTCCCAAGATGCAGTTCTTAGCAATGTGAGAATTTTTTACATGTATGAAGATAAAATTTTGATAAAAGAAGGTGTAAATTACAGCTATGACTGCTTATGTAGAGATACCCTTGATAACCTTAAATTATGTAGACTTTTTCTGTACTTCTCAGTAAGTACAAAACAGGCTTCAGGAGTTTCACAAGCTCTGACAATACCATGACTATTACTTAAAAAATGAAAAACAGCATCAGACCCTGAAAGCATAAGTAGCTGACAAATTTAGCTTGGATCAAGTCAGTGTGAGATGACAAGTCTCAACTTCCAAGTGAGGAGTTCTATGCCTGCTTATGTTATGGACCTTACTAATTTTACATCAGCTAAACTAATTCTAATGAAATACAGATATATTTATATATCTATATCTATATGTTTATACATTTATACATATAATAATACTTCTAGAACAGGATCTTTCATAATTTTCTCCACAAGAACTATGTGCTTGAAGACCCTATCCAATGAATGAGATAATACTCTGTGAAGTATTCAAATAGTATATGTGTGAAAAATGTGTGTTCTTACAAAGAAAATAAAATTTTCTCTTATAAAATAAAATAAACTACAGAAGTCCTAAAGTTACCAAAGTCTAAAGAAGAAGAAAAATATTAAGACATAAGCAAAATGCAAAACAAACCTAACACCATTTATTTCAGGGATTTTGAAGTTGGTGTATCTTAACCAAAGTTAACTCTAAAGCATTGAAAGGAAAATGAACTCTGTTACTAAATTGTGAAGTGATGGGTAACAAAGACATTTAAAATCAGATACTTACAAATCCGTACTCCAAATCCCAGCACCAGCAATAATTGAAAAACCTAACAAAGACAGCTCTCAAAAAATCGCCGATTAGAATTGTGATGTATGTTGTCATCATGTCAGAGACTGTCAGGCGCACAAATTCCTGTTAGAGCAATATTCTCTTTTAAGAATACATTTAAGCAATTAATAGTTACAATAATAATTAAATACTGTACTAGATATTTATTTGTGTTTATCCTGCTCCAATATGGACAAAACTCTTGACCTTCCTGCATTCACTGATTCTGTAATGTGCTAGAACTACTGCCCCTCATTTTCTAGAGTTCTTTAAATGGTTTTGACCTCTTTGAGAAGATTAAAAATTTAAAAAAAAAGTGAACAGCTTCTTTCTCAAAGAGTTTCAATGTCCAGTGGATCTGGAGAGAAAGGAAGAAAGCCCAAATGCAAATCCTCATATGAGCCTCTCCTTTTATTTTAGGCTTTTTATGTTTCATTAAAACCTGCTGTAACAGGCCTTACCCTGACAGCCCAGAAAGCTATTACTCTCCCTGATATGAAATTAAGGGTAAAATTATTTCAGTTATGAGCATTTGGTGTTCTTAGCTTCTTATTCAGCATCATTGAAACCAGAGGGGCTGATTTTTCTGTCTTTATGGTCCCTGCTAGAGATGTATTCATTTAGGAGGACAGATTGTCAGAGTGGTGGAGAAACAGCAAAATTTATTCAATATTGAGTTTGTTGTCATGGACAAATCAACAAGAATGAAGTAGGATCAGCTAGAGGAAAAGGGTAGGTTAGAAAATTGTTTGGAAACCACATTTTAAATTAGTGGGTCAATAAGAATGAATGTCCAACTTAATCCAATAAAATATTTGAGCAGATTTTCTACTAAACTTTTATTGTCCTTTGGCATTATTTTACTTGGCTAAAGACAGAGATGTCTTCTCAAAAGCATACTGTTTTAAGAGCTGTCTTACATACGTGTCCCTTCTGAGTTACTCCTTTATTTTTTCAAAATTAGTAGACAAGCAAGGCAAAGATGGCATCAGGAAGATGAAAATAAATTAGGGGATAGAGGAAAGGAGAGGGAAAAAATAAATACTTTCCATTCTATCAACTAACAGAAGAAAGAATTTCCTGTTAGACAGGATTCAAAGAAAATAAAATAATTTTTAAAAAACTTTTAGTTCAAGAGAAAGTCCCACATCTGCTTCTCCTCACATTGTCTCACTTGTTAGCCAAAATAAACAGAATTTAGATATCATATCCTGTAAGAGACTGTATGATCTATTTTCAAATCTGAGCTCCAAGCAGCTACCTTACCTGTCCTACCATTGTTTCCCAACATGGTCCTCTGGGGACATCAGCAGGATCCACCTGTATTGGAGGAGCAGTTGAATTCTCTGGAATAGTACCATTGTACAGACTGGCTTCCCATATTGTCATGTTATATTTGACTATCTTTTCTTCTTCCAGCTAAGTAAAGAAATAAATCAGGGGGAAAAAAATCAACATGAGTTTGTTACCAACCCTCAAGATTGTCTATCCCAAAATTCCCATTGCTAACTTAGGTAAATGTAATTTGCAGAACAGAACTAAAATGCCTTTCACTGATGTGTCTGTGGCTGACTGGAGTGCCTCAGTGTTGCCCAGCGACCTGTCAAACATAGTGAAGGGAAGAAAATATCTTGCCTTGAGGTTGATTTCATCCATTAGGGCAATAATGAAAGTGTAGAGATTGCCAAGAAAAAGAGCAAAGATTCTTCCCAGCTGCCATCTTAGAGCTATTCGAGGGTGGTAATTTTCCAGAGAACTGATTACATCAAATAAAGTTGGACAGAACATTCCTAAAAGTGACATAACCGTGTTCACCTGAGGAGGGAGAAAAAAGTTTACAGTGAAATGTCAGAGACAAATTAATCTATTAATTCTGATTTGGGTGAAAAATATATTTCCATTACTACTTTTTATTTGGTATTTGATTTAATAAAAACCAAAATCCGCTCTGAGTATCACAAGTTGATGAAATCCACACACAGTCCCAGTCTGCCTCTTTCAGCTAATTCCCTATTCCATGACTCACTAGACAATTGTATCTGAACTGTGTTCTGAGAGAACTAGGAACTGCTGATATGGAGAGTGAGAGAAAAAAATTTACAACATTAAAGAGAGAGAAGGGGGGTCAGAGAGAAAAATGTATTTTCCACAAATTCATCAGCATCCTGCTATTTTGCTGTGAATTTCAGGAACATATGGCAAAAAATATATTTACCCGGGATTCCTCCATCACATATAAGCTGTGTTCAGTTCCTTAATGACTCTAGTGTAATGAAATTTTCTACAAAAGCAGATTAATACTTTCATAAAGAATGTAAATTTTTAGAGCTTTCTTCTTCCTTGTACATAGGAACTGCACTTTTTTTAAATTTAAAATTGTACATTAGGTGTTGGGATTTTTTTCTGATCAAATCCTCAATTCATATATTAATGATGCAAACATAAGAAAATTCAATCTATAGAATAAGAAAAATGTGTGAATTTCACTCAAAGCCAAATATATTTATTGTAAAATATTGTAAAATATTAATATTGTAAAATATGAATATCCAATCAAGGACAATGTTTTGTACTCACAAATATGTTAATTACCTGTCAATAGGAAAAATTTTTAGCAAATAATGTCAGTATTGTTTTATCCACTCTGCTTTAGAGACACACCTGCTCCAGATCTTAGTTCTGTCACCTTAGAAGCATATTTTTATTACAGAAAGAAAAGAAAAACTATGAACATAAAGACAAATATTACCTACTTTCCAGATTACAGCATAAACAAATATAACAGCCTTTGGTAGCCCAGTTCCTCTTAGTACAAATCTGTTACCACACCTTTAAACTGAGAGAAAGCTGAATTCCTCCAAGCTCTGTTGTCTCAGAGCTTGTGTTGCCTTAAATCAAAAAGTTTTGTACACAATTTTTTCTTTCCTATCAAAATAAAATGTGATAATAACTAACTTAATCCACTCTCAAAAGTCCTATTTCTCTGGATTCCAGAAAATTATTTGATATTTTTGGATATTTGATATTTTAATGTTACTTTCTCAGTCAGGCTTTGGTGTTGAAAATTCTGGATTGATTTTCCTTGTTCCATCATCACCCATCTCACCAACTTTGTGAGACTAACACCTTTCTTGCCTTACTTTTAAGTCAGATATGCACTTTACACTCCACCTCAGAAGATAATCTTGAAGTAACAAACTAGTTTTACAACACACACAGTAGTATTTTTGCTAACAAAGTAAAACTTTCCCAGGTTTTCAAAGAGCACGCTAACTTCAGGTGCATACATACGCTGCTGTAGCAAACAAAATCATCATCTTCACTATACACCCCTATCAGGCAGGGTGCATCTGCTTTTGAGGAAAGCATTAGGCACAGATTAGGCACAAAAAAATTGCACAGGACACTTGGACAGGGCAAGTGGAACTGGAAGGCATTAGCCTCAACCTGTGCTACACTGCAGAGTTGTATCCATGATGTCTCAACTAACTTTCTCTGTGCCCACAGATCAATCAGTCTGTTTGGGCCAGTCTCAGGAGAAAAGCAAGAAGAGATTGGGTTCTTTGAAAAGATCTCATGAATCCATAGAGTATCTGGAAAACAACCCTAAGAGCACAGAGGAGGAAATGTAAAGGCCTCAAATGAGCTAAAGCTAAATACTGAGGGATATTTGAAAGAAGCAAAGTAGAAATTTGATGGAAGCAGAGAGACATAAGCAATTCTTATGTTAGATATTTCTTACCCACACAGAGTATTTAAACTACTGGGGGGAAAAAAGGCAACATGCAAAGCAGAGGAACACAATTTCAAACCACATCTATTATAGAAATAGCACGAACTTCATTTCTTTCCCACCACCCGTAGTTCTCCAGACCTTCCAAGGCAAATTGCTGGGATCTTCTGACAACAAAAAAGATGAGGTAGCCACTTCCAGCAAGTGTGCATAGGGCTAAGAAGTTAGCAAGAACCCTTAAGAATCGAGTCAAATGAATATTTTCTTCTTTTCGGCTTTCCTGCTCCTCCACAATTGCTTCCTGCACTTGTTAGAAAGAGAAGAATATTATCAATACTTTATTGGTCAAGGCCCCACATTGCTTCAATTGTTAGAAGTCAGTTAAATAAATTACAAAGATGCAAATGGACATCTGGGCTTCATGTTTTGAGATGAATGTATATTGTCTCATAAAATCCTGTTCAGGTCCTGGACGATTCTGGAGTTTTGCCAGGGTTTCCTTTGCCCCTGTTGAGTGTGCCCACAATGAGTCTTGTTACACCTGTACTCACACTTGTACACTATGTCAAAAAAAACCTAGCACATTCTTTCAGCTTGCAAGGTGAAATAAGGTTGAGTGATACAGCAACATAAATGTGTGATTGTCTGTCAGAAAAGGAAATGTCATGTTTTTGAAATGCGCATTTGTGAGAAAAGAGGTAAATGCTTTACTCTGAAAGTCAACAACTCAGAAAGAATGAAAAGATGTGGGAATCCCCCCAAAAAATTGGACAATGCAGAGCTTCAGACTGCACAACAAAATGTTTACCCCACATTTACCCTTGATCATAGCTGATAAATATTAAGACTCTAAAGCAACTATAATCTCCAGTTTTTACTCTTTCCAGGTGAAAGAGCTTTTGGTCTGGAGTATCCCCATAAAAGAAAGTTTTGTTACAGCTTCTACCTTCATTTAGAGATCTGTTGCCCAGAGGGGAAGATGATTGGCATTGTAATAACTGCCTTTCATGGCCCTGCTCCTTTTACAGCATGTGTTCGTCACATAAATGACCGGAGACTGCAACAGCTTTCAAACAAAACTCCCATGACCTCACCCAAGCCAAAATTTCATCCTTTCTCTCTGAGGTTCCTTGCTTGTTTGCAACAATTACAGTAAATCTTCATGAGTTTATTTCTCAAAATTAAGCCTTTTTCTCGACAGATTTGTATTCTTTCCCAAATAGCTTTCAGCATCTGCTCTAATTTGGCAGGCAGGCAAGCTCAAGATTCAGCACTTTCAATCAGTATTTCTCCCGTAATTGCTTTCTTGGAATCTTCTCTTGATGGCTTACACTTGAGGGCAGTTCTCTGTTATGCCTGCAGCTGAGGAGGCTGGTAGGGTGAATGGGGTGTGCTGGCTGTGGCACTGCTGTGGACAGGAAGAGTGCTCAGCTGAGCAGAGCAGCCAGTGTCGCAGTGTCACACTTGTCAGTGTGACTGCGAGCCTGGCACCTTCTTCATTGTCTCACAACACTACACCTGTTGTTCCCTGTACATTACATTGAAAATTAAATCTTCTTTTGCATGCTACACTGGCGTGTCCCAGCCACCCCACAGCATAAACATATTCATTAACATTCAACATATAGAATATATCCCGTCCACTGTTTTCACAGCCCTGCATCTTACATCTTGCCCCAGATTCCTTACATGACTACTCTTGAAATCAATATACCCTATACACTGGAAAAAGACCTAAGAACATTGCATTGCATATTGGGCTATATTTTATAATTAATTTGAAAGTAAGACATTTTCTTACCTAAAAGCAAGTAGAAACTCAAAATTCTGAGGTCAGTTCTTCTGATAAATAGCCCTATACAGATTATTCTATTATTTTGCCTTATATCTCTTCTCTGTAACAAGAGAAGTTGACAATGTGAGGTTCCCAAAAGGGGAGCAACATTTTGAAAAAAGTTTTTCAGACAAACACCATAGAAACTGGAAGCCATCAGAGATGAGAAAAAAGAAAATATTATTTTTACAGTAGAATCAGTTTTCTAAAACTGGTACTGTCAGCAGAGAGGACACAAAAGATGCTACTGTTATTTCTTTCACAATTCCAAAGGGAAAAAATCTGATAGCAGGACACTGCTATCACAGGTCTCTGATAGAGACCCAGAAGGGTGTACAGATGCCAATTTGAGTACATGTTTCTAAGCCTCAGCACACCTTACTCTTGACCTCAATTCCACCTGATTCACACCAGTGTGAAAGCCAAATTGTATTGCCTCTCCTTAGTAAACTCTGTTTTACCTTAAAGCTTGTTGTGATGGAGGCAAACTTATTATCTGCTGTCTCAGGATTGCCAATCAGATAGTCCCAGCTTGTGAACATTTTCCAGCTGAAATTAAAACTAGTGTCATCCCCACCACCGTCATCATTTGCATTCTTTGCCATTCTACAGAAAACACAAAGACACAGGAAGACCTTGTTAGCACTAGCTCTGCTTTGTGAGCATGACTTTTAAATGGTTCCTAATTTCTAACTTTTTTCCTGAAAAAACTCTACATCATTCTTGCTGTCAGTTATGCTTTATTAAATCTTTTTTTCTGAAACAAGTGACCAATATGGAGATTTTAATATTTAGACACTTTATGAGCTCACAACAAACATTTTGATGAGAAAGAATGAATGCATTTCATTAACCTCTCAGAGAAACTCTGCTGGTAAGCTTAATAGAAAAACAATATTGAGAAAAATTCTTAAATAGAAAGGTGCAGAGCATCCTGAACTGCAATAGACTTTATCAGAGAATTCACAAATAGAAAAAGAAGAAAAATGGAATAAGCAAAATATTCTAAAAAAAAAATTTTTAAAAATCAATGCATAAATAAAGCAAAACATAAAACAAAGAATATAAGAAATATTCTAAAATAACAAGACAGAAGAAAAAGTGGTTTTAACATATAAAATAGCACTCAAACAACAATCTTCCCTATCATCTCCTGTGCATATACTAAAATATTTATTACAGTGTCCAGAAACATCAGATTATTTCTTCAGAGAAGTATTTCTTCAGATTAAACTTAATCTTGTCTTCAAAGCTCTCTGTTTTAAAGGAGTTTCATTCATGTAAAAACCATGGTATTGCTTTGCATACTTTGTCACCTAATTCAAGAAGTCATTAAACACAAGGAAATAGTGTGCTGATAAGATACACACAACTTAGTCATCAGTATTGCTGGTCAGGAAAAGGTAGCACTTATTTTAAATCCTAATAATCCACCACAGCTATGCTATTAATAATAATGCATTCTATGTATTACATTTTTAAAAGTTCAGTAAAATACATGCTCTGAAATCTAGATTGAGAATAGTAAGTAAATACAGAAAACCTTTCTGAGATGCCAAAAATCAGTACCAAGGTTGGTCTTACCCATAAGAGTCAGACATCACAAGAGGTTCTTGATAAAGTCTGCCCAATTTCTGATTTATAGGCTAAGGCATTTCCTTCTCAAGAGTTTCTAATGAAATTATGAACATTGTGGTAAGAATATAATTTCTTTGCGATCACAAATGTTTCGATTTTATGTTATACACTACAAGAGTTGAAGAGAGGAGCCCTACATCTAAATATTTCCCCTAAATAAAATAATAGTGCTTATAGTCCTCAATATCTCTTTCACATAGACCTTTCTCTGTTCTCAGCCAACAGCAGAGAAATTATAGTACCTCCTGCTACATTGCTTTAAGCTTCTGTGCTCACTGTGCTTATTTCTGGAGAAACAGAAAAGAGCAGAAGATGGCAAGAACTCTCATATGACTCACGAAATATTGGTCATCATTAGTGCCATATGGCCAGATGGAAAATTAGCACATACAATGTTTTTTTTCCTTAAGGATATTCCTTTGTTTTGGGCTATGGGGTTTTCCTGCTATCAGGAATATTTTTTTGTCTGAGTGAGAGTCATTGAAATAAAATTGTCTGAGACTAAGACTTTTCTAATCTTGGTAGTTGTTTTATCAAAAATATTTAAAAACCTATTTTTGAACTCAATTGCTATTTTATTGTACTAGCTTGTTTCCTCTACAAAAATACGTATATGTGACTGAAGACATTTTTTTCCTCAAATGATTGTTGTCTTATGCAGGAAGACAATTTGAAAATAGAACATGAATTAATCTAGTGCTCATGCAAGTGAAAAATACTGGCTTCAGAACAAAACAATGGAAGTACATTAACTGCATTTTTCTCTATGTTTGAAAGTGTCTTTGAGTCTTGAACTGCAAGCTTCTTATTTTTTCCACAACAGGCTTTTTATAAAACCACTGCTAGACATGTACTACTGTGTTAGGTGGTCATCTTGCTTGAACCAAGGGTATTAAAGATTATATTAACTGGCAGCATTTACTGTGGAGTGTGAGCTACATGCAGAATTATTTGCCATTTGCTTCTTCCTTGTGTTCTTCCTTCATAAAAGTGTTTAACTCACATAAAGTACCACTGAAGGTAGAATTATGGAATTTCCTGGATTTTAGCTGAAAATCTACTGGATGCCAAGTATTATGAAAAGATGGGCTGACAGATCTCTTCCTCACTTTACACATTCATTTTTAATTTTGAAGTTCAGGAGGGAAGTATTTTGTTATTTCAGTAAAGATTTATTCACACTTTCACAACACTGTAACACAACTTCTGGTGAAGAATAGATAAAAAAATACAGGTTGAACACGTCTTACATAACTTTGACCTTGCACTTGGTCTTGCACTGTCCTGTACTTAGAATTACTGCATTTTTAAAAAAGACAGTCTCCAGGGTCAACAGTGAAATTACCTGCCTTTTTGAATGTACTTTTTTCCAGAGCCAAGGAGAACTTACGTTCGAGTGACAATCATAAAGCTATAGCCAATAGACCCAACTCCAACAAGGAAATATGAAAGCGGCATCCTGAACTTGAGCCACCCGATTGTCCTCTGGTTATTGTAATAACCATAAAAGAGTACAGAATACTGTGCAAAGCCCTGAAAAGTCAGAAAAAAGTTATAATGTTACTTTGTTATACTTTTATATATAATGCATATAATCAGTAAATGTGTCAATAGCAATATATTAAAACATTCATTTCATTGAATTCAAATTAGTTGCAAATATCACTATAATAAAGCTCACAGGATAGGAATAGTGTACCTTTATTTTAAAAAGACATAGGATATTTCGTAGCAACTTCAAAATCTTTTAGAGCTGGTCATTAACAATCCCTCTACGATTTAATGAGTCAAAACTTCATCATCAACATACTTCTTGTAAAGAAAGAAACATATTGTCTTACAAAAATTGTTTTTCAGATTACTTGCAGATAAAATCACATTTTTTAACTTAATTTTCACCTTTCTAAAATTTATTTGCCTGAATTTGATATGAAAATCTCGTATGCCTTCTTTGTCTAATAACAGTTGTCTGCTGTTCATTGGGTGATCATTCAGTATATATGATAACCAATAGGCAGGGGCATTTTATAGGAGATTATTCAGTATGTAATTTTTTTGCACACTTAAACTCAGTTCTAAGGCTGTAAAAAATGCACTATAAGTTCACTATCTTTCTCTGCAATCCAAAGTCTCTCTTCTAAATATCCTAATATGAATTTCCCTCTCTTCTATGGCTCAGACAGATGATTTTTCTAAATTTCAACAGTACATTATTGACTGTAAAAAATTGCTGGTGTCTGCATGGATGAAATAGTTAAATCTTCCTGGTAATTCTCAGGTTAGTGCAAGAACTGATCTCTTAAAAGAAGGCCAAAACCAGAGCCTTTACCAGGACAGCTCAGTGCATCCACAACAGTGGCAAACCTCCAGCTGGATGTAAGAATTCCAAGTGCAATATGTAGTATTTCACTGCAAAGTTGGAGGATAAACCATGCATAATTTTGACAGTAATACAATAATAGGAAGGGTTGGTGAAATAAAAAACCATTTGCTATCCTTGTTTTTCAGTTGCCTACTTCCCTTAAAATTAGTAACATCTTCCTCTTTTATTTTTTCAAAACATGCACTTGATTTATTGAAGCTTTTCCTATACATGAAATGAGTCTCAGACTTATTTGAAAATGAGTCTCAGGCTTATTTGAAAAACCTAATTCACAATTCTAAACTGAAAATTAAATATTAATATATGGCACACATAAATATTATTCAAAATATCTTGATCCACATATCTCATTTTTCTTCATCTCTGACTAGATTTGAGAGATGTGCTTATGCATGAGGGATAAAAATATGCTCATCTCTAATAAGGCAAGTATTCTAATGGAGCACATTTCTTGCTAAGTACTAGTAAAACATCTACACCAGTCAGGACACATTCAAATTCAATAGTATGTATATTGCATATTTTTGGTCACCTATAGCATCCTATAATTCCAGGTTTCAATATAGCCTAATGCACTCTGCAAAGCCTTTTGGATCCTCAAAAATCATTAAAATGCCTTTTTAGTCTCTGTGTTCTGCAAGTCAGGGGTAATTCCTGCACTGTGTGTCATTCAGTTTGTTGATTCCACAGCACTTCACCATAAGATTAGAAATAACTTCAATTCTGTAGAAGTGTGCATGGAAGATGTCTTTCACTCCTTTCTGAGCCTAACATAAAAGACTACTGATGGAATATGTTATTGCAATAAAGCTTGAGACTCTGATATTTTATGACTGGATTATAATCTGAAAACTATATGTTAAAACTGAATTCCAAGTAGAATATATCACAATCCAAATACACTTCCCTTTGCCATGTCAGTAATGTGAATCAAGCACAAGAGAAAGCAGAATGGGCATGTTGAGCTCATCTTTTCTTGTCTTAGAGAGTGGTTAGGTGTTATGATCCATTTATAAAGAGATGTCTCTTCCCAAAATAAGGTGACCATAAGAGACCATACTCTGAATTCAACAGCACAGATTTTACTTAATGGTAAGTGTGAGGGGGAGAGAGACACAGAGAGAGAGAGAGAAAGAAATGGGAGTGAGGGGGTGTAAGAGACAGAGAGAGAGAAAGAGGAATGGAGAGACAGAGACAGAAATTGAGTAGAAAGGTAAAGATATCACTATCACCACATGGATTCATGTGGCACCCTGCCAGTCCCTTTTCACCCTGGTCTTCTCAGTGGGGGAGTCCCAAGACATTCTTCTTTATACAGTCCAAGTTCCAAGTGTCCACGAGGTTCCCATAACTTGGGATGGCATGTGCTTCCTTTCTTGCTGTTTGCCACAGTGGGAATTTTTGTCCAGATGCTAACCAAAGCCTGGAATTAACTACTGCAGCATCTGTGCTCATCTCAGGTTCCATTATGTTGGCTTATCTAGTGGGGACAGTGTTTCCTGCTGCATTTTTTAATACCCTTACGTAGGGCTTCAAGTTCTTGGATTTTGTTGGAGTTTTGTTTAGGATAAAATATTGATCAGTGATGTGTGATCATTTATTTCTAAATTACCTGGTAGCATACAAGTGTTGCTAGCAGATGAAAGGTACTATTTCCTGTGATTTTTAAAGTACAGAGATGACAAGACACAGATGTCATTGTCTTCAGGGAATATATGAATTCTGACATACCTCAAGAACTTTTTTCCCCTCAATCTTTCATGTCTTTCATTGCCTTATTCTATGTTTATTATGTTTGCATTTGCTCCTTTTGTTAACTGCTACATTGTTACTTATATTAACTGCTACATGTTACTTGTATTTTTTTCTTCACACCTGTCAGTTTATTTCTGACAATTTTTAAAAACTTTTCCTGTCTTTCCACCATGCCTTCATCTATCTTCTCTGGAACACATTTATTTTACAAGCTTTGTTCTGATATTCTGTATAAAGCCCTTCTAGCCTATTCTCTTGGCAAAATCTTCAAGTTGCTGTAATTCCTTTTTTCTCCAATATTTCCCTAATATTTTTCTTTCTCATTTTATAATTTCAGTATCATTATCTAACTCACTAGCCACATGTTTAGATTTATTTTTACTGTCACTCAAATACACAACCTCTAATGCACTAGATGAAATGAAATTTTAAGAAGTAGTCACTG
Organism: Agelaius tricolor; assembly: GCF_023055355.1. NCBI lineage: Eukaryota > Metazoa > Chordata > Aves > Passeriformes > Icteridae > Agelaius > Agelaius tricolor. Next base: position 9,567,365 of record NW_027269287.1, read on the forward strand.
CAAAATGTTATATACATATGTTTTCAGAAAGATCTTCCAATGCTTTTTTGTCCAAGGAGAATCCATCACTGGCATTGTATGCAATCAAAGGGATAAAATGTGGAGTTCACTATTATTTTTAATGTATTTTCTTTTCTTTTTTTTCTAATTCATATTGCATTTTAAAACTCAGAATCTTAATTATATAAAAGCAGAAGACCAAATTCACACTTCAGAAATGGAAAGCCAGTACCCCAGAATGACAAACTAGCTTTGAGATATTTCCCCATGTAATTTTGGATTGCTACATATACTGAGACATGCTTGTGAATATCAAGCTTCATTATGCGTTTTGTCTGAAAGAAACCTCTATACAGAGAGCTTGGGAAAAAAAATATAAAAAATAATTTTCTTGTGAATTATGTCCTGAAATACTTCATATAAACAACTGAGCATTAAATAATGAAGTAATTATATTGCAAGATCATGCACTTACACTAAAATCCCAGAGGGTAGCAAAATTCATAGCAGTTGCTTCTTCAGCTCTTGGGACAGTTTTTCTAGGCAAAGAGCCATATGGTTTACCCATCAAAGCCTGAAACCAAAAAATGAGAGTCATTTCTATTTTAAAGAAAAATAGCAGCAAAAAAAAATGGACAGTAAACTGTCATTTCTTTGAAAGACTGGTTTTATGTTCCTAAACTCTCTAATGAGAAAGTCCTACTTCTACAATTCCCTTCACTGCTCCTCACGTTATTGATTGCAACTGTGTTAGCATATGCATTCAGGGATGTGTTCTAAATTTAAGGTTCCACTAGTATCAATGGATTGCTAACTGTGCCTCTTACATTCAAAGGCAAGAGTGAAGTGCATCCATATTTCTCTAATGAGTGGTGTTTATCTTACAAAGGCCAAAATTTTAATTTTGCTTGCATTATGGATTTTACTGGGATATTTCAAATGAAAAGTATGGGAAGATGCTAGGGAATCAGTTTTTGGATTTTGACATTTTCCCTCCTGTTGGCAAGATGCTTATTCAGGCACAGTGTATCTCCTCATGGGGTCCTTTTGAGGCTCGCTCTGAAAACTATTGGACATTTATTCTGTTTTGGCTTCTAAGGAAGATCACAAAATGACAATGCAAGAATATGCTGAGTTGAAGTGGACCCACAAAGATTATCAAGTCCAACTCCTGGGCCTGCAAAAGATCATCTCAAAGAGTCCTATCATGTGCCTGAAAGTATTTTCCAAAAGCTTATTGAATGCTGTCAGACTGGGAGTTGTGACCATTTGGGGACAGGCTCTGGGGAGCCTGTTACAGTGCCCAGCCATCCTCTGGGTGAAGAATCTTTTTCTGATATGTAACCTAAACCTAAAAGCCCTGCTTTTAGAAGGGCAATATGATGGCTCAAAGAAACCATCTCTGAGTTTCTTTGGAAGTATTACAAAGAATAGGAAGTATCACATTTCATAGAAGTAATTTATGTCTGAGTCCAATATCTGCTCTCTGTACCACTCTTAAAAGAGATGTTGCACAGTGTGAAATATGAGAGGTCTCTCGTGACTTTATAACCCTGTTACGCCTTATCAACATGTGAGTGTTACATCTGGAAGGATCCTCTGAGCCTCATGTGGATGCATCTTTCTATTGCAATTCACATTTAGACAAAATAGTCCCCCTGGAGTTTTCTTAGTCTCAGTTCCTCTACTTTGTTATGCACAGAACCACCAAAACCAACCAAACAAACAAATATACAAATCCACTTCCCCAGACAACAAAAAACCCCCATATCTATGTCATCCCAGACTGCAAAATCCATTTCAGAAGACAACCCTAAATATATTTTTACATTTTTCTGTCCTGTTTAATTCAAGACCTCTCTCTGTAGAGACAACTGTCCACAAAGGAAGCCCATTTTTACAGGTTTAGTATGGTCTAATACTTGCAAATGGAGCATAAAGAGACTAAAAACCTGTTTAAAGCTGCAGGCCTATGAAATCTCATTGCAAAGACAGAAATCCTTTGGGCAATCCTCAAAGATAATTTAAAAGACTCCCACCTCAGGCACCATTACAAGACCAAAGGTCAATCCAAAGAGAATCATATTTATTCCATACATCCAACGCAAGAATATGAAATAAGATGCTACTGATGAGCCAAAGTGACCTGTGAAAACACAAGATGAGATTAAAAGGCAGATAAACTGGTTCTTTGAAGTTATTTTATCTAAGGATGCATAAAATTTATTAAAAAGAAGTAAAATCAGGAGAGGCTTTTACACATTTGATGGATTCAAATTTTAATTAATTTTAAATTCCAATTAATTCTAAATTTAATTTATTTTAATTATTTTCTTTATTACCATAATTCTAATAATTTTTTTGCATATTGCATACTAGGTGTCTTGAGATGGCTGAAAAAACAAGAACAAAAATATAAAACTATTAGTTAAATAGACTTTCTAGGGTCATACAAAAGCTGTGATGCTTGCTATTATTACGTAATCTCTAGAAGTATGTTTCAATTTTTATCTTTTTTTCTGTCTGATGTGGATTTTAAGCATTCTTGACATGCTAAACCAGAACCAGCCCAGTTTTAATGGGAAGCAGTGCAGAATTAGCCAGCAAGGAAAGTCGTTCCAAGATGATAAAACACTTGCCAGTGCTGTTATTAGAGTGCTGACCAGACTTTTTTTCACTAGAGATGAAAAACATTAACTGCAAGTGTTTGTACCCTTTCTTTCTCTTATCTTCTGTTTATGTGCTCCATCTGTAGCCAGGTGTGCAGGCAATCCCATTTCTAGGTGAAGTTTTTGACCTGAGGCACCCCTGACCCAGACCTGTGCACAGATTACAGGCTGGAGGGGAAGCACTGAGAACCAAAAGCCTGTTTTGACCCATGCTCTGTAAGTCAGGCCAAACAAAAATAAAAGCTCAGATTCAACCCCAGTTTGCTTTAACACAGTTCTGCTGACTATAGGAGAGCTGTCAGTTAGAAAAGTATTAGGTTTCAGTTCCATTACCATTCATTTTCACAGGAAAAAATGACCTTTAAATAGGTTTTTTATACACAGTCTAGTTTGGCAGCCTGGAGCACACTGATTGCAAATGAAAAGTAAATCTCTCTGTTCAGAGACACTTATTTATATCATTATTCCCAAACTCTTTTGCAGACATATAACACATTCTTTCAGTCTGTAATATGAAGTTAATATATCTTGTGCTATTTGGGATGCATATATTCATATATGCATATATTACTGTAACAGCTCAGTTGGTAGAAAATTTAATACACTTAAATGGGTATAATACCAAAATATAAAAAGAGGAGGACTAAGAGACATTTATCACAGCTGTGCAAAGGGAGGAACAAGCCATTCTGTCAAGAATTTCAGTATTTTGAATCTACTTTATTCATAGTTCAGAATTAAACCATCATTTTGTAATTTTGTGTGAAGTGGCCAATCTTAGCAGCAACCAACATACTGGGAAGTCTGGAGAGAGGTATAAATCAAGAGACTTTGAGTTAGTCTATCTGGTTGTGAGATGCAGATTACCCAATTATAACCAAACTATAGCCCTTGGGGGACGCTACGGACTCAAAAAATACAGTGCAGGAAATTATGAATATTTCTGATTTCAGGTTACTTTTGTAGACCTCTCCATGCCCCATTATTTCCTGTGCTCAAATCCTAATAGCCCTGTAGTATTGGGAATACCTTCTTTTCATGCATTGAGTTATGGTTCTTGTATCAGTTACCCTGATGAAACCTCTGCTATGCATCCATTTGGAACATTTACAGTGAGGTAATGTGTTGGAATACCTGCATCGGTATAGTTACTGCAAGCCAATGCACAGACAACTCATGTGCTTTATTCTTTTTCACCAATCAGGCAAGAACAGACACCTCTGGTAAGTAAAAAGCTTAACTATGGATGAGGACAATTTGGCCATGACTGCCCGCAGCTGCATTTTCAGAGTGGGAAGAGCCAAACAGGGGCCTGTGACAGGGAACACGGAAAATGTCACAAATGGACTGCACTAGCTGTGAACAAAACCAGTCCGAGTTTCACCAGTATTTCTAATCCACTCTGAGGTGCAACATGTTCTGCGTATGAATGAAATTGTTCTAAGTAGACTTTAGCCATCATTTGCTGCACCCACAGCCTCACCACATAAGGCATTGGCATGAAGATTGGTGTGCATTTTATAAATTTCATCAGTGGAATAGGAGTCGCCCTGTCCCAACACAGGTCTGTGTGATTCCCATAAAGTCCTTTTGCACAGATAATACTGAATATCTGTTCTGTAAAGAAAAGAAGCATTTGAATTTTTTAAATATAAATATATCATACATTAGTCAGCTTCTCCTTTAAACATCAGAGCCCCAGCATTAGATTCACTTATTGTCCGCATGAGGATACAGCACAGCAGAGCTTGATACCCTTTGTTCTGAAACCAGTCTCCCTGTTCTATAAGGGACTTGCGTCTTGAAGAAGGGAGCTCACCATTCATCACTTGAACACAAAACTGAATTGTGACAGACCCCTACTCTCAAATCTACCCTTAGTACTAACTACACTGCCTCATTCCTATATGGGGCATCCAAGACCAATATTGCACTCTCTGTGTTTTATTATGTGCCTGAAAATGAGAGAAAGAAAACTTACATGAAGCTCAAGATTATGAAAAAAAGAGGCATAAATAATTGAAATATTTGCAGTATAGTCTATATAGTATAATCTGTAAAAAATAAATATAGACAAAATAAAGTGAAGGTGAATAAAGTGAATGGCTAAATCCCAATTAAACTTTTCTAGGATTAATTTCAACACTGGCTCTTTAACTGCTACCTATATAGTGACAATTTTAATCGGTAAAGTGATATCCTCTGAAGAAAATTTTCAACTAGTTATATTATCAAGCTTAATAAATATTAGTGAAAAAATAAATACTCATTGATTTTAAACTATACATTGAATACAGACGCATATACTAAAAAAAATTATCATTTGGCAGACATCAGAAATATCATGCTAAATCCTATTCTTACTTACTTACTTTCAATCTCCTTAATTTTCATTTCCCAGGGTATGCAGGCTGTCTTAAAATTTTCAAAATCTCTTTGAAATTTCATCCATTTCTGGAAAGAGTCAGAGAAAAGAAAAAAAAACAAAAACCACAGCATTATCTCAGTGCCCAGATGCTCAGTTCTTCTTGAGCTAATGTAACCCCTTAATCATCCACAAAATCCATTGGCAGAATCCACAAAGTAATTGTTTGTGAAGAGCCATCTCCTTTTGTTTATTTTAAAGTCTTCTACTGGATTTGTGTGAAGCTCCTATTTCTACCACAAGAAGAATTATTACCTAATCACTTCCTTTCATGAAAATCTTTTTTTTTTCTCTTTTTCTTTTTCTTTTCTTTTTCTTTTTTCTTTTTCTTTTTCTTTTTCTTTTTCTTTTTCTTTTTCTTTTTCTTTTTCTTTTTTCTCTTTTTTCATTTTTTTCTCATTTTTTCTTCTCTTTCTCTTTCTCTTTCTCTTTCTCTTTCTCTTTCTCTTTCTCTTTTACAGAAGGCTGTCTCAAGGGAAAAACTGAACTTTGGATTCAGTCCACACAAACACCCAATGCACATAAAGACAAATTAGCTTTCACAAGATATTGAACCCTTGCAAACTCCTGTAAAACAGCTGATTTTTGTTTTGATGACAAGTTTCAAAAATCAAACCATAAGCTTTCATTAGAAATATTTTCATGCAAGAGCAGTGAAAACAAAAGTTTAAAATCCATAGAGAGACAAGGAACTCTACTGTGGAAGATGAGTACCCATGGCAATAATCTCCAGAAGGCTTCCCATTAGCTTTACAGGAAGTTAGTGAAACAATCAGTTTACCTTGGTCATCATCACTTTGTATGCATAGAATTTTTTTCCTTTTCCTTTTCCAAGAGCACCTTCAAACTTCTCAACAAAAAGCTGTGCTTCCCTGGAAAATGAAGGCAAAAGAGAGATATAGATTATGTTATAGTAAATTTTATATTGTCTCTATCATAATAATGTTTTCTTTTTTCTCCTCATAAAATCTTGTTACCTTAGTAATGTTTGAACTAAAAGCTCAGTATTTTTGTATTTTGCAGAAGACTCTATATGTAATGTGTATGTAATGCAAAAATACAAGCAACTTCATTCACCTGATCTAATACATATTTGGAGCTAAACATATTTGGAGCTCTCAGATCTGCCTTTGTCCAGTCAAGGTTACTAAATATGTTTAATCACAGTAAGTCAGTAATCTGCCTTTTGCAGTTCAGCTACTGCCTATTTATGTGATGCACAAACAGTTATTCCTGTTATTCTGACAGTTATTCCAAAAGAAGAAAGAAGCATCTTCATGAGACATTGTGGGTCCTTGGCTGTGATCACCTTTCTTGCTTTCTGTAATCCTTTGCTTTTTCCTACTCTTCTAAGTTCTTCCTTGTTCTCTTCTTTGATAGTGAATAAAAGTGAATAACCATTTTAATTACCAACATTTTATCTCTTTTGTGTCTTAGTCATGCTCTGGATACCTTTGACCCTCTCCCCTCTGTTTTCTCAGCTTAGGATGCATTCCCATGGACAGAGATGTGTACACTAGAATTCTGGTTCCTTTTGCACACCCCCTCAATACTACATTTAATTTAGCCCTTCTGAATTTCTGTATGTATCTTCTCTAGCTGTACCATTCCCACAGTAATTTCTTTCAGACACTGGTCCCCAAAAGGCTAAAATTTTGCCTATAGAGATATAATTTAAATAATATAAAGATGAAAGGAAGAGTTTGAAACTCTTTTTAAAATGCATAAAGCCCATGGATAAAAACAATAAAGAAATGAGGTCCAGTGCATTCTAATGTTTCCTCTATTTAATCCAATTTTCATGTATGACTTTCCACTATGTCTCTCCTGAGAAAATGTGCTCTATAGGCTAAATGTCCTAAACCACTGGACAACAGACTAAGGATTCTTAACTCTCAGTGTACGCACAATGCTGTAAACTGTTTTGTTGTCACACTGTATAACTTCAAAGCACTCTATATTATGTTTATTATTATTATATTGTATTGCCCAAAGCATCTGGGAGAAGGTAGACTATTGGGAAAATACTAATTGTGATGCATATTGATGTTGATGCACTTTTCTTTCTTTCAGAACTGCTACAGATAAGTTTACCAAGTGAAATTAATTATCATGCTAATATTTTCTGCTCATATATTTTATACAAGAAAGGAAAAACATAGTTTTAAACAGCAAAATCTGGCAGCGCTAATGACAGTATAGCAGTGTAGTTGAGATACAAGAGAATTAAAATTATATGAGAAGAAGGCCATTAGCCATGACATAACTTTTCTAATTTAATGGTTAAAAATCTCAACATCTATAAAAGTAGCTGTGTATTTTTAGTAACTGCAAATGCTTAGGGTAATCGTCAGTCTGAAGATCTATCAAAGCTTTTCACAACTTAGACATCCACTGCAACAGTTGCTTTAACTTGCAGTACCAAGGATAAGCACACATAAGTGCAAAATTGTGTTTTTGAATTTCATTTTCAGTCATTGAGAACTTTCCTTATTTGAGAGTCCTCCGAGAACTCTCCCCTTCCAAGTGCTTTCACCCAAACCCTGCTGGTGAAACATCAGGGCCAGTGTAAGTTCACCTGGCCTTCTCAGGACTACTGCATGCATTTTCCAGCATTTGAAACTATAAATGCTAATCTAATCACCTTTTTTTTCTCTCTATAGCAAAAGTGAAGATTCAGATTAGAAAAGATAAAAATACCCAGCCACCCCCACAGCCACAGAGCCCACCTATTGATCAGATCAAACATGTTTCTTGAGGATCAAGTCAGTGTACTTTTAAAGGTGTAGATCCTTTATTTCCAATCTTGTGCTTCTAGATCACATTTGTATTCTGGATCGTTACATCTGATCTTTCTGTATTTAGCTAGTACTGACACTGATTGGTGATTCTTTATTTTCAAAGCCACTCTGAGTCCTTTACAACACACTGCTCACATATCATTTTTTCATTTTGATTCTCTGAAAAATCAATTACATTTCAGCACTTCCAAGTAAGTAGTAGAAAACAGATTAATTCTGCTTCAGGAAACCTGTGTCCAAGGGTTGCCTTTAAACCCAAGCCTCAGGATCCACAATCTTACTGCTCTGTCAACAGATATAAAGGCATCCTGACAGCAGATGGCAGCTTCCTCCCAAATTCAGCAGACAGTGCTGGAACAGTGCCATAAAAGCAGGAAGACTCAATAAACTGCATACCTACCAATCTCCCTGGTCAGCATACTGTATTCTACAATCACTTCTATCACTGGGTAATTCAGGCTTGTTCATGAAAATTTTCTGAAATCAAAACCTACAGAGTAGAAATCTTGTGTTTTCAGTCACTGGTTATGTTATGCTGCAGAATATGAAATTTTCAAATTTTAAGTCAGGGTTTTTTTTAGAGTGGAGCAATAAGTTAGAAATTTAAGAACATTATGTGAAAACAGCAATAAATACATTAAAAATCCTTAATAGCATATATGAGTACTTTTTACATCTATAGGTGAAACACTCAAGCTCTCCACAAACTTGTTCTGATACAAAATAAGGCTAAGCCAAAACAGGAAGGAATTTTCCACTATCAAATTCCTAAAAAAAATTTATCTTAAACCCCTTTTTGAATTGTTTTAAATTACTACTGTAAGGTTTTCTACTGGAATTAGTTTTTCTTATCCTCATCTGCCTCCTGGACCCCTAAAATGCAATCTTTCAAGTGTAATCAGTATTTAAGCTTTTTCTTCAGGACAAACCAAGAAATTGCTTTCTGGAGGTGGTGATCTGGACTATAGATCTTATGCTGCTGATGCTCTTGAATGCTTCCCTGGATTCTGCTTTACCAGTGGCTGAAATTTCCTCTCTCCTTGCACCCCATCATTCCTAAATGTTTTATAACATTATTTTCACTGATTTTCATTTGGTTTCTCTGCATTGGATTAAGTTCATCATTGCATCACAAACAGCCATTTCTTACTGAGTGGTTTCAAGTGCAGTCAACTGAGTTGCACAAGAAAGACTGGACCAAGAAAACTGTTGGATCCACATGTGCAGAATATTTATGAAGATATTTTCATGTTTCATCATAGAAGCATGAAGCAACTTACACTTTCATTTTCTTAATAAATGGCTTTCCCATTCTGAAAAGTTTGTTGTATAATTGCTAAGTCCGAATGGCGGACTTGCAGTATCATTTTCACTTTCATTTTCATTTATTCTGGTCTAATAACAATGAACTTTAATTTATTTTTTTTATTAATAGAATTGCTGGTATTAATGCATTGACCATTAATGCACACAGATCATGACAAGAAGATATTTCAAACATGCATTAAAAATGGCAGCAATAATGTTTCCAATTCTTGTGAAGTAATGGCCAAAATCATCACAATAGTTAATAATCACCACATAATTAATAAAAGAGTAGCACGTGCTATATGGGCAAAAGAGAACAGAGTGAATGGAGTTAAATCCATCTGTCATCCAGTTGCACCAGTGTTCTCTAGGGCTCAGTACTGCGGGCAGTCCTGCTCTATTGATGTCTGGAGGAGGAGATCAAAGGCACCCTCAGCCACTTTCCCTCCTCAAAGGAGGTTGTAGTGAAGAGGGAATCAGTCTTTTCTTCCAGGTACAAGAAACAGGACAAGAAACAGTCTCAAATGGTTTCAGAGGACGTTTAGATTAGATATTACAGAAAGTTTCTTCACCAAAAGTTGTCAAGCATTGGAACAGGCTGCCCAGGTAAGTGATTGAATCACCATCCCTGGAGGTTTTGATAAAATGTGTAAATGTCATGATGAGGGACTTGGACTAGAGATGGACTTGACAGTGCTGTGTTAATGGCTGGACTCGATGGTCATTAGGCTCTTTTCCAATCTAAATTGTTTTGTATTATTGTTATGAAATTGAAAAATTACAGAAATTACTTTGTGAAAGAATAGTGGAAGTATTTTTTCACTGTTGGAATAAAAGAAATCAAGTTACCTTTGATGTTCTACAGGCATATCTTACATTTTCGTAGTTTTACCAATAACATTCTAAATAACATTTTCATATTGCTTATGATGCTGGAGCCATCAAACAGAATATGCGTTTTCTCTCCTCATCTTATCTTCCCCCACCAGCTCTGAGGCAGATTACTCATGACTTCTGTTTGTAAGTTACTTAAATCTCCTGACCTTAAAAGTTCAGCATCAACTTGGCACCATTCAGTCAGGGACTAGGCTTGCCATGTCCTTTCCATGTCTGTGATACATGTTCATCTTAAATATAGTTCAACAGATTACTTAACTAAGGTTTCTACCTTGATGTCTAATACCTTTATTTGTACAACCCTGTGGATTTCTGTCAAATTTTTACCTTTCCTCCGTTTCTTTTGTGCTATAAATAACAGGAAGAATAGGCAACTCTTAGAAATACTTTAGAAGCCACAACAAAAAACAAAAGTACATGTATACATATTCATGCCCACTTGGAAGTATTGTGATTTAACAAACATGAGGATGTGTCAAAAACAACGCAGACCAACAAAACCAAGCTTTGTAATCACTGGTATCATGTGTTAGAGGTAAATTATCTGTATCACAAGATAGGCCAAAGTGTCCCCCACTAGCTAACTGTGAATTTACAGAAGCTTTAGAGAAAGCTTATTAATTGAATTACAGATGCAAGAACCAATAAATGTTTCAGGGGGCCAGGCATTATTGTCCCAGAGAATCCTGAGTTAATTATTAATACAAGGTGTGGAGTTACAGCTTCCAAAGTGCTAGGTGTACAGTACCTCTGGCACTTCTGTGCTGCAGAGGGGATGCATTACAGCTCTTAGAGCTTGTTGCTAATGAATATGATTTGAGTGGACTAATCACATTTTTCAGTAACAGTTCAGGAAAGTTTCAGACTCTAAGAACTAAAAGTGCAATAAAAAGAAATGTTGATTGTCCAGGACTTTTGTAAGTCTTAGAAGATTGGCTGAAAACAGACTTCAAAACAAATGTTGGGCACAGATCACTTGAAAAGCAGCTCAGCAATAATAGTGGGCAAATTATATTGTTATTTAATACCCAGCTGGCCTCCAAGACAGCCAGTCTGGCCTCCAGGACTGTCAATCTACCCACAGTAAGAGAGATGAAATACTGATTGATGGGATTACAAGGAGTCCAACAAAAGATGAGAAATTTCCACCATCTCACATGTGCATCTCATACATCTTTGGGTTTGTATGCTTATAAAAGTTCTTATTTCCAATTCATTTATCTTGATAGGCAGTCCAAGTCCTGTAATAAAATTAATTATGCTAGAAAAATACTGAACAATCACCATAATGTATTCTGTCCCTAGCATGTGGTCTGCTATGATGCAGTGACCACATCAGTGGAAAAGGGAACCACATCAACCTGTTGGAGCTAGTCCAAAGGAGAACTGCCAGGTTGCTCCTAGAGTAACTTGGTTAGAAGGATGGAGCCAGCCTCCTATGAGGAAAGCCTGAAAGAACTGGGTTTGCATAGCCTGGAAAAGAAAATGTTTCAAGGTGACCAAATTACAGCCTTCTAGTACCTGAAGGGGACCTGCAAGAAAGGGGAGGGACTTCTTGTGAGAGGCTGTAGTGATGGGTCATGGGGGAAAGTCTTTCAACTGAGATAGAATAAGTTTGTATTAGATATTAGGAAGAAATTCTTTACTGTGAGGATGGTGAAGTGTTGTCACAGGTTGTCTAGAGAAGTTGTGGATGCCCTATTCCTGGAAGTATCTGTGGCCAGGCTGGATGGGGCTCTGAGCAACCTGGTCTACAGAAAGGTGTCCCTTCCAATGGCAGGTGGGTTGGAATAAATTTAATATTAAGGGCCCTTCCAACTCAAACTGTTCTATAATTCTAAGCAAAGAATAGATTCTGCACTGCACTGATTTTTCTAGGGGAAAAAAATTAGTTCTCCCATCTTTCCTTATGACATGTGTTTAATTGGAAGCCCTTCAAAAAGCCTAAACTTGATGTTTTACTATCTTTTTTTATGTAACTTGTTATTTCACTTGTTTTGATAGTGTACTAACTGTCTTGTGGTGTAACTTTAAAGAACAAGTTGGCACATCTCTGGGTTCATGCACTCAGTTCTCTAATTATATGTTACCATAATAAGCATTGCTGTTGGATACAAACTGTTCAGTTACTAATGGAATTTGTGCTTTTGTAGCACAGAATTTTGTCTATCTAAAGCGCCATGAGCACTAATAAGAGAAGTGAGATGAGTATACCAGAGGCAAGCACAGTATTTAAACTCTTCCCTTTTCTTCATATTGGTGCAAAACTCCATCAGAAAAATGTACAAACAAGCATGTGGTTTCCAAAATCCAGACTGAAACTGTGATAGATTTCCCTGAAGATTTTCCAGCTTGCAACAGTTGAAGCTCTGGCCCATTAGTTTGTTTGGGTTTTTTTTCAGTGCCTTCTTCTAATCAAAAAATCACAGAATCATAGAATGGTCAAGGTCGGGAGAGCCCTTTAAGGGACCTTATGTGCATCCATCCACCCAGCACTACCACTGTAACCCCAAAACCACTAAACCACATCACCAAACACCAGATCCAGATGTCTCTTGAAAATCTCCAGGGATGGTGACTCCACCACCTCCTTGGTGCATCCTATTCCAAAGCATGACCACCCCAGCAGCAAAAAAGCTTTTTCTAGTATCTAATTTGACTCTCCCTTGTCTCAGCCTGAGGCCATTCCCTCTTGTCCTCTCACTGCAGGCACTGTATCAGATTTAGGCCCCGACTCACCTCAGCCCCTTACAGGGAGCTGCAAAAAGCAATGAGGTCCCCTCTGAGCCTCCTCTTCTTGAGATTAAACAACTCCAACTCCCTCAGCTGTCCCTCATGAGAGATGTTCTCCAGTCCTTTCAGGAGCCTTGTTGCCCTTCACTGGACAGGCTCCAGCCCCTCAGTGTCCCTTTTAAAGTGAGGGGCCCAGAACTGAGCACAGACTTGAGGTGAGGCCTCCCCAGTGCCCGGTCCCGGGGCTCGATCCCTGCCCTTGTCCTGCCGGCCACGCTGTTCTAGACGCAGGCCAGGGTGCCACTGGCCTTCTTGGCCACCGGGCACACTGCTGGCTCATGTTCAAACAGCAGCCCCCAAGTTCCTTTCCAAAGATCAGCTCTCAAGCCACCTCACCCCAAGATTGTAGCACTGCACAGGGCCTGCTGCAACCCCGGTGCAAGACACAGCACTTGGCCTTGTTGAACCTCCTGCAGTTGTCCTCAGCCCCCTGATTGAACCTGTCCCTCTGCAGAGCCTTCCTGCCCTCAAGCAGACCAGCACCCCCGCCCAACTCAATATCATCTGCAAATTCAATGAGGGTACAGTCAATTTCCATGCCCAGATCATCAATAAAAATGTTAGACAATAGTGACCCCAAAACACAGCTGTGGGGAGCACCACTAGTGACTGGCCATCAGTTGGGTTTAGCTCCACTCACCACCACTCTCAGGGCCCAGAAAAGCAGCTAGTTTTTACCCTAGTGCACCCATCCAAGCCCATTTTTCTGGAAGGATGCTTTGGTAGACTTTATCAAATGCTTTATTGAAGTCTAGATAGATGACATCCACAGGCTTCCCTTCTTATACTAAGCAGGTCACTTTGTCATAGAAAGTGATCAGTTTGGCCAACCACAACCTGCCTTTTCATCAGTCCATGTCATCTGGGCTTGATCTCCTGATTGTCCTGCATAACAGCACTCAGGATAATGTTTTCCATAAATTGCCAGGAACTGAGGTTAGGCTGACAGGCCTGTAATTCCCCAGATCATCCTTCTGATCCTCCTTGTAGACGAGTGTTACATGTTGAGTGTTAGTCAGCTCAAACTTCTCCAGTTAACCAGGACTGCTGGTAGGTGATTGAATGTGTTTTGGTTCTGTCACCACTTCTCTTATTCCTGTGGGGTGGATCCCACCAGAACACGTAGACTTGTGCACATCTAATTGGCATAGCAGGACACTAACCATCTCCTCCTGGATTGTGGCGGTGTCACTCATTTCCCCATCACCAACTTCTTGCTCAAGGAGCTGGCTATCATAAGGAAAACTGGTTTTGATACTGATGACTGAGACAAAGAAGGCATTAAGTACCTCTGCCTTTTTCTCACTCCCTGTCAGTACACTACCCTTCGCATTCAACAAGCAATGGAGACACTCTTTTACCTTCCAATTACTTCAAAAGTCTTTATAGAAAAATTTTATTGTCTTTAAAAGTAGAGGCCAATCAGGTTCTAGTAAGGCTTTGGCTGTTCTCCCTACATGAACTTGTGGCATCCTGGTAGACCTCCCAAGTTATCTGTCCCTCCTTCCAGAAAAAATAGATTCTCTTTTTGTCCTGAGATCAGGCCTAATATTAACCAGCCTGGCCTTTTCCCTAATGGCCTGGCCTTTTCCCTTCCTGCATATGGGGACAGCCTGTTCCTGAATATTTAACATTTTCCTTTTTAAAGCATATTCATCCTTCCTGGACTTCTTTGCCCTTCAGGACTGACTCCCAAGGGTCTCTGTCAATCAGTCAATCAATCAGTTTATTCCCCTCTAAATTTCAGTCTCTCAAGTAATAATTAATGATCATTTTCACCTGGTGGTTCTTCAGGTAACTTTGTGCTGACCTGAGTAGGCAGTGTCAAGAAGAAATGTCGCAAGTTCTCATCTCCCATAGAAAAGGTAGAGCAACAATACTCACAAACCATGTAAACCAGTAGAAGGAAAATTACTAGAACAAGAAAACTCTTCTGAAGGTGAATATTTGTCTTAGAAATGACAAAAAAGTCTGGACTCTCTATACTCAGCAGCACAGACCAGCGTGTCCCCAGCCCAGAAGTCTATTGCTTAGGGCCTAGGAGAGTGGGGATGCTGTTGTAACATCTTTTCACTCATCTCCATGTCTTCTTCCTCTCTTTTTTCACATCTCCAGACATGTGAAGATCTGACCACAATGTCTCAAGGTGAGCTTAGAGTCTGACAGTATCAATACAGCTCAACTTGAAACTGCAGAGGGACACTGTATCAGAGCAGTATCCTCATCAAGTCACAGTTCTTCAGAGAATAATCATGTGCTGTTTGAAATGCATCTTTTTAGACACAGGGATGTAAATTAGAAGTTAGAGTTGATCTAAATAGCCAATGTAGTTCTATTAAGAATGCCACTTCTGCAATGAGCGCTCAGCCATTTTTTAACAGAAGGCATCCTCTGCAGAGTAACTAGTTCTACATCTGTGCTCTAAAATGATTGTTCATTCATGCATTTTTCCAAAGAATGAAGGAAAATATTTAACATTTTCCAAAGTAATCACTAGAGTTAAGCATAAATCATCTTTCCCACTATATACAGTTTAAGCCATGAAAATTTTTTCCTTTGAAAATGCTTAAACAACATTTTTAATTGTAAAAAATGCCTTGCTCTCTTATAACCACAAATTTCATTGGAAATTAAATCTTTCTCCCAAAATTGTTTGTTTTGACAACACTTCTTTTAAAAAAACAATATTTAAAATTAGAAGTCCCAACTGATGTTAATATTAACCATTCAAAATAATATAAAAAAGTATTTTTTGGTCTTGTTTTGTCATGGATAGGAGTATTACTGGATAGCACTTTTCTTCCACTTTTGGAAATAAAGATGCTAATACAGAACAAACATGGAAGTGGGGGTTGGCTTATATAATTACATAACATTTATCATAAGGGTGAGAAGAAACCTCCAATGAAGCATCTCTCAATTGTGAAAGCTGGAAGACTTCCAGAAATAGGGCAGTTTGCTCTTCTACCTGTAAGGAGATAGTTTGGTTTTTTCACCACAAATCACACAATATTCTAAATCCTTCACAGAGAAAGAAGCAAATGACAGGAGGAAATACTTACTACTAACTATGTTTCAATAAGAGTTTCAAGAGCCAGAAATGCTAAGACAAGGTTATTCAAAAGTCACATATTGATTTAAAAGTTTAAGGCACTTACAGCCAGCACGTGTCCATTTTTCTTACATACAAGAGCAATGCCAATAATGCCAATCTGTTAGACTAATGATTCTGTTATGAATCTTAAATTACTTGCTAAAATACAGAACATAGATACCTTAAAATATGCTGATACTATTGTAACTGTAATCACAATAGAGTCCCCATTTATAAGATAAAAATTTTACTTCAAGTTGCATAAAAACTCCAGGTCTTGTCTTGTAACTCAGTTGAACTTAGGCTCCAAATAAACAATTACAAAAGCAGGGGGTCTAGAAAATACGCTCTATAACTGTATTTTGGCATGTATATCCTGGGATCAGAAAATAATTAAATGGTTTAGGCTGTAAGGAATCTTATAGATCAGGTATTTCCAGACCCTCTGCCATGAGCAGAACACCAGGCCAGGTTGAGCAGAGCTCCATCCAGCTTGTCCTTGGACACTTCCCGAATGGGGCATCCACAGCTTCTCTGGGCAGCTTCATCCAGTGCCCCTCCACCCTCACTATAGAGAATATCTTCCTTACATATAGTCTGAAACTAAATTCTCTAAGTTTTTATTACCATTTTTCTTTAAGGTTTTATTACTTCTTGTCTAATTACTACATCTTCTTATAAAAATCTGTTCCCATCTTTCTTAAAAACCCCCTTTAAGTGTGGAAAGGCTGCTATAAGGTGTCTCCAGGGCCTTCTCTTCTCCAGGGTGAACAACCCAACTCTCATAGCCTGTGTTCATAGGAAAGCTGTTCCAGTCTCCTGACTATTTCTGTGGCCCTCCTCTGGACCCGTTCAAGCAGGTTCATGCCTTTCCTGTACTGAGGACCCCACATTCCAGGTGGGGTCTCATTAGAGTGGTTTAGAGGAGCAGAATCCCTTCCCTCATCCTTTTGGCCACGCTGCTTTGGGTTTGGTTTGCTGGGCTGCAAACCCACGTTGTAGGCTTTCCTTTGACTTTCCATCCACCAGCACACCCAAGTCCCCCAAAGGGCTGTCCAAGCAGACATTGACCACCAACTCCCTAGGTGTGACCTAGGGAGCTGGTCAGACAAATTCAGACAATTTCTTAGCAACCTTACAGTCCACACATTTAATCCATATCTTTAAAATTTGAGGAGAAGGATTTTGTGGGGTACTCTGTCAAAGACCTTACAGAAGTCCAGCTGAATAACATCCACAGCCCTTCATTTGCCCACTGATGTAGTAACTTCATCACAGAAGGTTTGCTGGTTTGTTCAGGCAGTTCTTTCCCTGGTGAAGAAGTGTTTATTGTCTCAAATCACCTCCCCATCCTCCAAGAGCCTCAGCAGAGGTTCTAGGAGGATTTTTCTGTGAATTATTGTATTAATAGAGTGTTTCCTCCAATACCAGTGCTCACAACCAGAAGTATAGAGGAAAAAATTACTTCTGTGCCAGCTTTCTTTGCCAGATATCCCAAGGCCCAGAAGTGTCTCTTGATCATCCTTGAGCTACATGTTGCAGCATTATCACTGCCCACATAGAAAAGCAATAATGGAAAATAGTCTAAGGGACATACCAAGTCACGAAGTTTCCTTGGAATTGCTATGAATTATGGGATAGAAGAATGGCTGTAAAAATGGAAGCTTTCTCCATAGGAAGACTATAAACAAATGTTAAGTTTATGTACATGGGGATCCTTCAGCTGTAGACTATCCAAAACCTAATCTGCTCATTTATATTTTGTGAAAATTGTCTGACCTTCACAATTCTACTCTACATCTCCCAGATACTGTTTCCTTTTACCTAGTTTGATTCTTTTCACTACCTCTTTGCAAGTTTACCCTTTCCAAAATTACCTTACCTTCTAAAAGGATAAATCTATGGACTTTCCACACCATATTTCACATCTGTGATTTCTCTTCATATTAAAAACTCTCTGCAGGACAGACCATCCTTTCTCTGCTAGATATGTTTTGTTGGTGTCCTGGTATTGCTGCAGCAAATTAGTTATCAAAAACAGGGGAGCATAGCAGTTTTGTGAAAAGAGTAAAATTCTCTCCATTTACTCAGTTCCTGTGCTTGGTGGAAATTTAAATGTAAAGAAATACTTCATTATTGCCTTCCAAGTAAATATAGCGATAGGTATGCTAGGGCAAAATGCAGTCTTCTATGTGGCATAAATAAAAATACGTGAAAGTACAAGTTCTGTTTCCAAGGAGTTTGCTTTCCCATAAGCTAATGTTTTTTCCTTTCTTTAAAGTCAGATTAGGGATAAAAATCCTCTCCTTTCTCTCTAGCAATCTTGATGTAGTCCTGCAGTTTCATAATTTTTCTGAGAGATATTAATGAGCTATTAATCTCACCAATGGAAGAATTCATCAACATCAACCTAACTGAAGAAAAGGAAAAGATTTGCGCTGGGTTGTAATGGAAATTCTGAAAACAAAAAGCTTAGCTTTCCATATTTGATTTCAGTTCTACTGGGACAAGAAAGCAGTGATCTGCAGCACCATTTACCTCCACTTTTGGTGAGCATACCTCCTAGGGAAAAGAGATTAGCTGTGGTCTGAAGTTAATTTTGTGAGTAGGTACAGAACTAAGTGAAAATTCAGAAAAACAGTGCAGAACAAAACAACAGACATTCATTATGGAAATCAAACCATACTTCAAGACAGACAACTTCTTCTTCATCTTCCATGGCTTGTTTCGTAGCGTGGCAATAAGTTTCTTTTTTTCTTCTACCTCTTCTTTCAGCTTGGCCAATTCCTCCTCTGTAATTGGCTCCTCTTCAGATTCAGAATCAGAGCTTCAAACAAAAGCAGGAACAAAAAACATCACCAAACCTCAGATAGGACAGATGTTTCCACAGAAAAACATACTTCGTGTTAATTTCTGTTAAATTTGAGGCTATATTAATGCCTTCACACTTGCACAGAAGGGAGGACACCCTTCCTTTAGACTTGTTATTAGTTTTAGTATGAAAGGCAAAGCCTACATACAAAATGCAGAGCTGGGGGACAGTGAGCAGCACTCTTGAGGTAAAATCTGACAGTCACATTGTTTCTGCAGCTGTAATTATCCTTCTTAGAGTCCCACCCAAACTCACTATGGTCAAGTGAGGATGCTCTAACTACAGCCATAAAAGCAAACTCCTTCACGTCAGTATGTCACAGTAGAGACAAATGACAGCCCATACACTTACCAAGGCAATAATATTTCATAGATGGGAAAAAATTCAAAGCCACATTTCAGCAAGCATTCAAGGAAAGGAGGTGCAATTGTAATGGCATCTCCAGGTATGTTGTGTCTGTGATCTGAACTCATTATCCATTTATCAGTTTGTTGTATCTTTGCAAAGAATTGCTGATTAAAACAATATTCACATTTCTAAATTCTGCATAGATAACCTTTTCTTTTGAGCAATCTTGCATCTCATGTAATAGCATGTAGCTATTCATTGGCAACAAGTGTTTCTTCTTTTTATGCAAGTGAACAGAAAAATTATAAAAAGGAAATCAATAGACTGACTTTCTGTCCTAAAAAGCTGACAGTGACAACTACCACTAAGTGATCTCTTGATGATAACAGTTTGACGCATTTCTGTCTGTTCTTGTTGTGCTTTCTTTAGCTTCTTTTGTTGATTTGCTTGCCTGTTTCTTTGTCTTATGAATGTTTGAAACTGTACTGAAGATTTGTTTGGGGTTTTTTAATGGTTTCTTGGCTTGATTGGAGAAAAATTAATTCTGACTTTATCAAACCAGTAGTTTTCAGGCTCTTTAGCTCATACTTCACCTTTCTGAGAATTTGATATCCAAGATCTGATGTGAGAGCTGAATTATTCATTACCTAATGTATAGGTTCTATCTCCTGAAAAATTTAGAAATTATAAAACTTTTCCTCTACCAAAACAGGTAACACAGGTCTTTTTAGAGATCTAAATGGCATAAATGACACAAGAGTTTACCAGCAAGAATACTTAAAGGATTCAAGATAAAGACATAAAATAGAAGCAAAATACTTTTTGAAACACAGAAAAATACAAGTTTGTTATTGGTCATCTGCCTATAGTCTTCATTAATTTTACTTAATTATAGGGAAAGATTAGGGGATAAGCTGAAAACTTTCAGACAGAAGTTAGCAAAGGAAAGAAAGAAGCTTCCATAGCTAAGGGTCACCTTGCTCTTAAAGGTTAAAATCCTATTTATTATCATAGAGCCATAGAATCACAGAATGGTCCAGGTTGGAAGGAACCTCAAAAATCATCTCTCTCTAACCCTCTCTGCCATATGCAAGCATGCCATCCACTAGATCAGGTTGCCCAGGACCCCATCCAGTCTGGCCTCGAACACTCCCCAGCTGTGGAGCACCCACAGCTTCTCTGAGCAACTTGATCCAGTGTTACACCACACTTGGAGTAAAGAATTTCTTCCTAACATCTAATATAAATGTGTTCCCTTTCAGTTTAAAACCTTTGTCCCCTGGTCTGTCACTGTCTGGCCATATTAAATTTCTTTCTCCTTTTCATAAGCTCCCCTAAAGCAGATCTCCCCAGAACCTTCTCTTCTCTAGGATGAGCAATTGCAATTCTCTCAGCCTGTCCTGTAGGAGAGGTACTCCAACCCTCTGAGCATCATTGTGGCCCATAGTGAATAGACTGTCACCTTAGAAAGTTGTACCCATCAGTCTTATTGTGTTGGGCTTTACATGGCAAAAAACAGTATCACAGAAAGCTTGAAGCTACATGAACAAAAACTGCTACTGAGAACCACATCTATTTATTGGCACACCAGAATTGTGAAGAGCAAGTTAAGAATGGCATGAAAACTGAAGTCAAATGGATAAAGGATAACAAAGTGATTTGTGCATAAAATTTTGAGAGAAAATGCAAAGAGAGTCATGTCTTCATGATGAACAGAAGGATTAAAAGTCTGATTTGAGAGAGCTCAGAATACATTGTCGCAATCAGCTGTTCTCCATTTTACTAAGAGGAGTGATGTGCCTGAAATTAAACATGTCCTTTGATGGAAGATTGCTGGGTTATGCAAAGCTGGAATTTGCTGGTTTGCAATGCTGCAGTGAGAGAGTGGGAAACATGAAGGCTTTGTGCTAATGTAGTGAGCTTACTGAGAAAAGGAAGCTTAACAGAACACAAGAGGTAAACTCAGGATAATATAGGCTTTGTGCCCTTTGCCAGCTACTGCTTTGTTTGTCTTTACAAACATGTCTCATCTTACATTCTTCACCTTCCTTTGGAACCAGAAAAATAATAAAAAATCCAAATTCCAGAGTTTCTTTAAGAAATCAGAGTTTTCTAGTGTGTTTACATTATGCAGCCAAACTTGGTGGAGTAGCAGCATACTTTTCCTTCAGCTCAAGTGGTGGAACACCATGTTATTCAAGTCAGGAAACCAGAATTCTGTCTTCTGCATTAAAAAGTCTTAGCCTTTCATGAAAGGTTTTTATTCACACATTTGAAAGTCAGAAGGGTTCATTGTGACCCACAGGCTAACATAAAGCACCAAGTGTCAATAAATATCTTGACATAAAGACCCCATCCTCCTTGGCTCCAATTCAATACACATCTAAGTCAATGGAGTTCTTGAAATCAAGTGATTCTTCCAAGTTGAACACACAACAAATTTCTTCACTCTAGTTTGGTTTTACGGCCTTATTATACACCTCTATTTTGGTTTTAGTTTCATCTCCTCTTTATGGATGTAATCTACTTTTCTCATTATTTCTGTGTATAGCATTAAAAATTAGGATGAAAATGTTTTCTTTGAGCAAGGATATTACATGATAAGACTGGTAAGACTTTGAGAGTATAGCATGACAATTTAATAAATTTTACTAAATTTGAAATCTTTCTTTCTAGTTTTTTTGTGTAAATTCTATTTATACAGATAATCCCTATAGCATTGCCTGTCAGTTAATACTATTCAGTTACAAAAAGAAGTAGTGTCTTAATCTTCCATGTACCTCCAAGCTTTTGCAGAAGTTTTATACTCTCAAGTGAACTTAATAAAAGTCAATTTACTCACAGATAGAGCTATGCAGTAGGAAGAATATGATGCCATTCTTTTTTTTTTTTTATGTGACAGCACAGAGTTTCTAAAATCAATCAGACAAAATGAAACAAAGCAGTAAAGAACTAAACCATTTTTTAACCCATGAACATCTCCAACCCTCACAGTGAGATTAAAGGAGCAAGTTATCATTGATATTTTGGGGTTGATGATTATGAACAGGGTAAAGCAGGCTCCCCTCACACCCTCAATAACAGGCAACAATCAGCCTCATCAACAATCATTAACATCTAAGAACAGAAGATTTAAAACTCACCGAGAAAGAACTCCTTTGATCATGGCATTACCCTGGGAAACTCACTACCACAAATTAACCAAGAGTGGAATATTTAAGTTTTGATAAAACAAAACAACTAAACCAGAAAATCAATGCAGAGTTCTTCTAGCATTCCCTTATGTCCTTTATGTAGACTAAGCAGTGCATGAAGAGGTTTTCCTGATTTAAATGAAAAGTACAGAGGAGGAAAAGGGCAACTGCAGCAGATTCAGATTCCTGTGATCTCATGAAAATGAGGCATGTTGCTAGAGTTTAGCAAAAACCACCATGACAGTGGTAAATACAATATTGTCTCTCTGCCAAATAGTTCCACTTTTCATTTAGGGAAATTTTTCTTGTATTTTCTTTCTCAACTTCTGATTTCAGGGTTTTCCTGCTATTTCATGCTGAAACACTTTGGCAGTTAAAAAACTGCATCAGCAAGGTCTATGCTTAAGCAGTATAGAGAATTTGTTGTGATAGGTCCTCCTGGATCTGCTAGAGTGGCTGTATTTCTATACTGCCAACCTTACTTTCCATTCTGAAGTCTTACAAACCCTTTATCTCAATCACAGCCAAACTGATCACCAGCCTGCTATCCTTCATTCTTACATTATTTTATCTTTTCTTTTGATAATATTTTAAAATATTCTTATTATTCTTCAATCTTTTCAGAAGCTCCCGTAGGTCTAAAAATATAATACTCTTGAGTTATCTTTGAGAGTGTCCTCAGTTTTTCCTGTTGTTAGGCTTAATACTTTAAGATCAATGTTTTGTTCAGGCAGCAATTTCAAGTTATATAGCCCAAAATTATTTATGTATTTTAATATTAAAAACTTTAGAAGACAATGAAAAACATTGTGCCCTGGTTCAGTTTTCTATTTTCAGTGGCATTTTTTAATTAACACTGAGTAAATGTTTGCAATGAAGACAAAAATAAGCAAAGGAACATAGGTTCACACAGTCAGAGCTGTTGCTCTGTTAGTACAGAAAACTGCGCACAGGAGTATAATTGCCATCACAGTGAAGAGCCAGCAGAAAGAAAAATTTTAGGGTTTCTCATTCTCATTGGGAAGGGAAATTAAGTAGAAAGGTATGGAAATGGGATCACAGACAAATTAATACAACAGCATATCTTACTGTATATTTTCCTTTTAGTCCTGCTGTGCTCTCCAGTGATGCCTCTGGGAACAGAAACAGCTGTAACAAGTGATGACTGAGGAATGGGAGTTTCTCTCCCTCTCCATTGAGATAGCTCCATTTGCTCCCTTATACATGGCTCCCAGGGCTGCTTCCTTTCAAAAGCACAAGACAAGGGACAAGGAGGAAGGGAATGCTAGGATGGCAGAGAAATAGAAATATTTTTCTGAAGGGCTCCCTGTCACTGGAGTCTTATAAAGACCCCAGGTTGCATTAGATACTTTGGAAAATTGAAAAGTGATATTTCAAAGGAAGTGAGTGGGAGACAGATTGGAAAATCCCATTTTAGTTTTTGGTTCCAGGTTCTTGAAATTTGGACACTGATATTAAATAGCTGGCTCAAAACTGGCTGGGAAACAAGAATGTGATCTTCTGAGAAGCATCAAGATTTTAGTTCTATACTGGAAATAAAACTTGGCTTTCTTAGAAGGTAATCAGCTTGGAGTTTGTGGCATTTTAGTTTCTCAAAAAGAAAAAAGCAGGGCAGATCTCACCACTTTCTACCACCTCTACCACTTTATCTTCTCCTCTGTCATTTTCACTCCCTTTCTCTAGAAAGCAGCTCACATACTTGGAATATAACTAGATATGACTTTCCAGAAAGTTTCCATTTCACTCAGCTGTCATTTCTTCATTGCAGGACAAAGAATATCTGTCCAGCTCCAATTTGACTGTCACAAGTAAGGGAGTCATATTGACTCTTGGTATTTCTCAGCTATAAGAGAAAACAGGTTTTATGTGGGACAACTATAGTTTTATTATAAGGGAAAAAAACTTAATTACCCTGATCCTGATTTCTTTTTGTCTTTTTTCTTCTTGTTGGCCTTCTCTTTTTTCCCTTTTTTATCAGACTTTTTGTCCCCTTTCTTCTCATTTTTACCTTTCCCACTTTTACCCCCTTTTTCATCTTCATCTTCTTCATCATCTTCCTTGGATTTCTGATTTGCTTGATTCTTCCTGGCTTTTGCAGGTTCCATATCAGAATCACTGGCCTCATTTCCAGCTGCTCGTCCTCGTCTACGGCTTCTGTGCCTGCGAGGCCCAGCTCTCCTCATCCCACCTTCATCATCCTCATCGTCTTCATCACCATGCCTGTCTCTCCCTCTGGCATGTCCTCTTCTGGTTCTTGGTGTTGCTCTCTTCTTCCCTTTATCTGTGATTGATTAAAAAACATAAAAACACATGAGAGGAGGGTGTATGTTAGAAGGAGACCTTTCCTCCTCCTTCATTCTTAGTAATAATCAGAAAACATCTGTGTCCAGCCTCAAAGTAATCCAGGTCACTGACCTGTTTCTTTGGTATTTTCTTCATTCTCAACTGCACTGCCCCCTTCAATGTCATCACTGCCATCTGTCAAGTGAAAAAAAAAAAGGCCAGTGGATATGAAGGGTAGATCAACGATTAGAAATTCAGGGGTTTCAAGAAATTCTTGGCAACCACTGCTTTGTACTTCTTTACAATATTTTATGAACCCAGCCTTTCAGAAATATGGCAAACAGTTTTCAAGAGGTAAGATGAAGACAGAAAAACCAGTTACACTTTCCTTCAGCACTCAAATAAATACACCTCAAAGGGACACTGGGAAGAACTCTTTTTATGGAAGCAATTTATAGGTAAAGAGGATGCTAAAAAAAACCCTAAAATTTGGAGAACAAGGATGAAAATGCTTCTCAGACAATTCTCTGAGATTTTCTTAAATATGAGAGATAAATAACTTGCTGAAATTAAAAAAATACTAAAAGAATCATTTTCTGATTTGACTGGAGGGCATGAAGCTCCAGACTTGCAGCATAGCTGAAGAACGCCATTCCTGAAGAAAGAGGAAGTTCCAGCAATCAACTGTCTAAGCACAGGGAGAAAACTTGTTCAGCTCACTTCTACGTTCTACCACATACAAGTTCTATTCTACCACTCTACCACACAAGAGGTTTTTAACATTGAAGGCTTTAGAGGGATAGTCTATTTTTAGAAAATTATAGTGTTTCTCCTTAGAAACGTCTTGCTTAATTTTTCATTCTCAATCATTCTCAATAAGCTCAATGAGAGACAATGTCTGTGCTACCTATCAATAAGCAGAAAATTATCCACTTCATTTGCCTGGTACACTTTGAAACTGTGATCATGGATTTATAGAGAATAAAGTAAATAATAAAAATACTTTCATATGTATTATATCCATCATAATATCTAATTAATATCTAAATAATATGCATTCATACATATTATTACAAATAATAATTTTCATACCAAAGTATTCTTTACATTGGTATGAATATATCACTTAACTTCTAAGTAATCTGAAACTGCTTCTGAAACTACTCCTGATATTCCCTAGGAAAGATTCTTCAGAAGAAATATCTGAGAAGCCAAGTTCTAATGAGCCCTTCTGAGGTATTTTTGAGCTTGTATGTGTGGCTAAACACTTTAGACACTTTGGTGGTATTTATAGAAATAGGTGGTAGTAGGAAATTAATGAGAAGACTAACAGAGATTACCATGAAACAGTAGAAGTAGCCAGTAGTTGTTCCACTCCTATATAATCTGTATGTTCCATGTATGTATTGTCCAGTTTCCCCTCTGGACAGGTGATAGGTGCTGATCCTTATAGCAGCATTTTTTAGGTAAGAAACTGCAGTATCTTCCTTTTTCAATAATCTCTAACATTTTTGAATTTTTCTTTATATCCTTTCTTCACACATTCCCTGGTTGCCCAGTTTCTCTTATAAATTTTACTAAACCACTAACAATTAATTGAAAATTTATACACAAATTGATTTATTTAGGCACTGCTGTGGCTAACTTCTTGACTTTGCCTAGTATCAAAGAAAAGGAGTAAAATGAAGAGTATGTCAGGCTGCAAACAAGGAGTCCAGGGTCTTCTTTCACTATGTGCAGTAACAGGCAAAATTTTATGAACCAGATTTTAACTGGCATATTAAAATTGAGTCTAACTTCCCTACACAAAACATCTAATTGTAATTACCTCTTTCTACCAGTCTGACAGCATCTGCACCATAATTTTTAAGATTATGCAAAAATATTGTCATTCAATATCATCATTGGAATGTGACAGTAAGTGCTCCTTTGTCCTGCCTGGACACATGCCTTCTGCTGCTGACAGTAACAGGATCTCTGTTGATAAAGACCATTGTGCTGCTATTGAAAGCTTGCAAAGATGAAGACAAACACCTCTAAAGAGATACTTTGCATGCAATGGGAGGGCACTGCCTATTATCAAAACAAATGTTGTGGCTGATCTCCGATGGCCGAACAGAAATTCCCAGGAAAGCAATTTGTTGGTTAGATACTGGCCTCAGTGCACCCTGATGAGCCATACAACAAGCAAACAAATGGACGTTTATCATATATACTGAAACGTGCATCAGCAGTGAAGTCTACCAAGCTTGAGTAGATGTCATATTGACATAACAATGACAGTGACAAGGGATTGTGAGACACAGAGACTTAAACAAGGTAGAAGATATCTGCTGGAATCTGTTTAATTCTAGTAGCATAAGGATAGCAAATTCACTACACTGAAAATTTGAGATAAAATTCTAAGGTAATTTACAGATTTCAGACTGCTTGGAAAAAGCATTGAAAACACTGCTGTGGGTGAGTGTATCTGAATATTAAGTTCTGTATGTTAATAGGTTTTTTTCATCTGAATTATCAGGCACCTGAGTAATAAAGAATAATTTTTTTAAAAAATAAGGAAAAAGCCAAAAATCAAACAGAAATAAATATTGCCATAAAACAAACCTAGAATGCATGACCAGTGATTACATGGGGCTATCAGCTAGAAATGGGTATTATAGACATGTCCAGCAAGCACTAGTGCACCTTCAAAATTTATGTCTGCAAAGATTTAAAATTGTATCTCCAAACTGAACTTCATATGGAGAAAAAGTGTGTTAACATGAAGACTGTTCGAGGTGTTCCCTTCTCATTCTGGTATGTCTATAAAAAAAGACATCTCTTCCAGGTCAGAGGCACATGCAGAGAACATTTTGCTGAAGCTCAAGGTAGAACTAAAAGTTATTGTGACAGCACTGATAGCAGTTGGTGCTGTTTAGAAGAGAAAAAAATCTCCGAGGAGAAGGAATGGAAGAACTGTGCTGAACCACATATATGTATGGGTTCATGGGTCACAGCCACCCCACACTGCTCCCACATTGCAGCTACCCCTGACAACTTGTACTTCAGACAAGCTGCATTAATAACTTTTGTGTCTGATTGTTTTGTACTTATTATTGAAAGACCAGTGTTGATAGTTAGCTGGGTACTTGAGTAATAAGATAAAAATTATTATTATTATTATTATTATTATTATTATTATTATTATTATTATTATTATTATTATTATTACTACTACTACTACTATACTATTTCAGGTTATAAACTCCATTATACTTTTCAAAGAGGAAAGGAACAGGCTAGGCAGCTCACAATGCAGCAATTGTACACAATTGGTGCTTGTGTAAAAGCCTGTTTCAATGAATTACCAGAGAAGCATTTCTACAATGTTCAAACACAGATAAGGGTTTTGATGACACTATATCTAAATGCAGTTTAGTACTTAATTTAAATGTTCTGCTGTAAACCACAACATAGACAAACAGTAGAGTTCATTCCTCAGGCACTGTATTTTCATCCTATGGGGAGCCAAAATGCATTTTTTTTATACTTTGGTTTGTAAAATTGTACTATTCGTTGCAGGAAAAAAAATCCTCACTATATGAGAAATTTGTAAACTAATCTTGAGAATTTTTAAACAGATCATGTGATCCCACGTATCAAAAGTTCAGTTAATCCTCCTGTAAAAACAAGTGTCACAAAAGCACTGTCTACAATTACCAATTTTTCCAGAAAAGGGTTGATAGAACCCCTTATCTTCACAGTGTTAATATTCATAGGGCTAATAGGAGCCTTTGACTCAGCTAACTTGAGTTAGTCTGACTCAGAGCAAAAGCTCAACTGCTACACCTTCCAGGATACATCGTCTTGTCCTAATGACTGTATACTTGCATATGTATCTTTAAGTATATTTGAAGATATTGTCCATAACTCCTTTTATTCCAGGAAATCCAATCACATTTTTATTTTTTTTCCAAGTAGTTTAAGGGAAACTTTCTCATCTTTCTAGATTAAGGGCAGTGATAGTGTAATCTAAGTAAGCTATCGTTTTACCCCAAGTCTTATTTAGACTATAGCCATAAGTAAGACTACAAGACTTAAAGAAGGTGTCCTGAATATGGACTCAGACCAACCTGCAAGTAACAGACACAGGCAGAATATCAGACAGCTCAGGGAGAGGGCTCTAAACATTGACATGTTGGCTGCTGAGGAAACTAAGGGCAGGAAAAAATGCATAACACTCTAGTTTTTGTTCTATCAGGTGTCTGTTTAGCAGATCATAAGAATAGTTTTACCCTTACCTTGATTTCCCAAGTTGTTTTTATACCTTCTATCAGAAGCTATTACCCAGATTTCATGCTTTGAATTTTTTTAAACTTATTCTACACTGACATAGTTTTATGGACTTTTCACTGTGAGAGGAATAATAATTCTTGAAACTAACTCATAAAACATGGCCACACTCTTGTAATATCTGTGCTCCCACTACTACTGTGTAAAGCTGACTGCTGCTAAGCAATTCGGCATTTTGGTGCTACAAAAAATTCAGTGGAATGCAAAGTAATACGTATATCAAAAATGCTGTCTGACTTTTTTTGTATATATTATGAAAACAAATTTCTACTTAATTAAGTGTCAAGACAATGAAATGGATCATCTGCCAACAGAGACCTGTAAGCAACTACTGCGTTTGTCTCTGAACTGGACCATGTCCTGTAAGTGCTGGAAAGACATCAGCCGAGGTAGATAATAAACTAAGTGTTCAACAAGAGGAAATGTCAGAAATGCAAGATTGTATTAGACAATAAATGCCTGGCAAGTACTAGTCAAAAAAGGGTAGTGTTATGTAACACTCTGTTCTATCTATTTACATATATTTCTATATTATTCTTTCTAATCATGTTTATATGAGAGTATCTCACAATAAATATCACTGGAAGTAACAATAAATATCACTGGAAGTAACACCTGTGAAATACACCAGATATACTATATCTCTATCACAGAAAGTCTGTTGGAAAAGTGAATTAGTGAAGGCTTCACCATGTAAGATTTGTGACTTTAACACTAGAGACCTCAACCTCTTAGTGTCTTTCCAGATTTTGGGAAGAATACCTTGGCTCACCTTGGGCACAAAAGAAGAGAGCTTGAAACACAGAAATCTCAAATAAAAATTACATTTATAGAGCAACCATAACACTCGGTATTTCAGACTATGCTTTATTTTTCCTCTGTTTTTTCCCAGTAAGTGTCACAAATTTTACTTCCAATGAACAAACATAACAATCACACAACACAACTCAAAAAATGCATCCTGACCAGCAATACCTATGGATTTATAAAGTAAAATAATAATCATTATTCAGTTACACACAAACTGGCTAATATATTGCTTGTTTTTTCCATCAAAATTGGCAATATCATAAATACCAAAGTAGGTAGAATATTTATGCTTCAATGTCATAAGAACACCAGGGTCTTGGAAGACTTACTGGTCTTAATGTACAATGTTGTGCCCTGCAGGCCTGTGTACCTGAATCATTTCCAGAAATTGCCTCTGGGGCAATGAGCTTTCCCGCTGCAGGAAAGAAAATTTGCCCACCTAATATTTGAAATATTTTAAATTAGTATTTGAAAACTACAGCTGGAGACCAGAGGGAGCAAATGAAATCCATTCAATCCATAAATAGCTCATTTCTTCTCCATTTGTAAGAAAAAATTACTGATTCTCTACTGAGCTCACATAGGTCATGTTGACACTGTAGCTAGTACAATATGCATCATCTGATTGCGCTCTCTTTCTTCCCAGGTCTCTGCTGGGCTGCACTTACACATGGCAAGGTTTGATAGCTGTCTCTCAGTTTGAGGGTCAGGACTTCTTCTAGCCTAATCCTCCCCTCAGTGATAAACAAGTTGTTTATTGCATTATTTCAGTGCAAGGATTCTAAAATCTGATTTTATTGTTATAAAGACGGATCAATGAGAAGCCCCTCAGTATTTCACCCCCTTCAGGGATATGTGCAAAAGTTTCCAGGCCTCTGTAACTCACTTCATCTCTATGTTCTCCTATCTGTGCCCTACAAAGGTCTAACCTTGGGGTGCTTCTCCTTATCCAAGGCTAGCGAGCTGACCAGCTGACCAGCTGGCAGGGCACATTGGTTACTGTAATAAAACAAGACAGCATTTGCACTTGGTCTTCATCACACAATGGGGCAGTGGGTGGGCAATTTTCCATTTTCATTGCAGGCTTTACTGCAAGAATTAGGATCAGAATATTAAGTGTTCAGTGCACCCTGAGGAAAAAAGACTGAGACTGCAGTAAACTGTACCAATCTGGCCTTTTCCAGTTCTGAAATGGGATTTATTTAGCTCATTGTCATTCACTTACAATGCTGTTAAAATGGGAAGAACACATATGTATATGGAGAAAAGTGTTTATATTCAAGTTAAAAATGGAGGGTTCTTAGTAGGTATGAAGTCAATCGTATTTTTTATTATTCATGAGAAGAAAGGTATTTTAAGGTTGATAACTAGAGCTGACCAGTTCACCACATATTCTTTTTACTATATTTAGAGGGTAATAGGCACTTTCCAACTGCTCCCTTTTGAAAATCCACTATGAAGATTTTTGACCTAGGTTGTCTTTTCCTGTATGAGATGTGAGAAACAATGAATTCACATTCATGAGCTCATCATAATGAGTTCATGAATATGAGTTCATGAGTTCAATCATAATAATAATACATATCCTACTATCTTAGATTTTACAGCAGACATGCTGTGAAACATGGAGAATCACCATACCAAGAATGGTTTCACTAGAGATAAAGATACCATAAAGAAAAAATGCATTATTTGAAACTGTTGCAAGAATATTCCTCGGGACTATCAGCAGTGATGACATAAAACCTCCTGTAAAGAAACTGCAACTAGATTAGCTCCTGAACTCTGTGCTATATAGCTCCAGCCCCTGGACTTTTTAAGTTAGGAGTGGATTGAGAACTACATTCTGGAAGTGTCTCATGGTTACTTTTAATGGAGGTTCAGCTTTTCATATGTTCTGAAATCATAATGCAGTCCTAAGCTGACTCACATGCTCTCATCTCCAAAGACACACATAACTGTCATTGCTAGGTTTTACTGTAAATTATATGTACAAGATAAATTTCCATGGAAAAACAAGAAGTGTCAAGGAGTGATCATGATTCAGAAATAAAAAACTTCAACTTCTCCAGATAAAAAGTGTACAGTATTGACTTGCCATGGGAATGATATCCTCTATAATTCAAATGAATAATACAATCACTGAATCAATACAAGTCAATTCAGTCATGTTTTTTCAAGTAAAATGCAGATGTTAATGGCAAACTTAGAACCTTGTTAGTCATAAAATTTGTTCATAATAAATTCATAATAAAAATGTGTATGTTCTATGGTCATGCTCATAAGGTTTCTTATGGAGATAAAAATTCTTTTGTAGTCATTAAGTATTTTGCCTATGCTGAATTAAATTCTGTGATTCTCTTGTATTAAAATGAGTTCCATTAGCATATACTGCTGGAAAATTAAATTGATCAATAAAGGGTGTTGTAGAAAAAAAAAAATGAGGTGGAGAAAAATAAGAGGATCTCAGACAATAAAAGGAAAGCAAATAAGATGAAATTTTAAAATGAACTGCTTTTTATATTCTGTAAAAATGCTCAGCAGTCCCTTATGATTTTTTCTATTGAAGCAGAATATATTTTATTAATATTGAGTGTTACAGTTATGGATTAAAAATCTAGGAAGCCCTGTTAAGTAATAACAACTCTGGTACTTAGCAAGACCTAAAGAGTAAGTCCCTTATTTTCTCCCATGCTGAAGACAAGAAACATCATGCATACAGTAGAGATCCTTGCTTTAGGAAGAGTAGCACTGCTAATGAGAACTGAGAACACTTCTCATATTAGACTTGCCTTGCACATCACCAGAACAAGACATTAGGCATTATTATCGTACAAAAAACATTTCTTAGATCCAGAATAGTGTAGTATTAATATAGAAATACTATTAATCTTACTCTGTAGAATGTTTGATGTTTCATACTAGATATAGAAAGCGGTAAGAAAAAGAGGCAATTTTTATGCGCCTTACAGAAGCCACAAAGTAACACTGTTTTCTTAGTATTTCCTACAAACTACATGTAAGTATAAGACAAATAACAGGGCTGTAGTCACAATCTTTTGATTTACTAATC
Organism: Agelaius tricolor; assembly: GCF_023055355.1. Classification (NCBI taxonomy): domain Eukaryota; kingdom Metazoa; phylum Chordata; class Aves; order Passeriformes; family Icteridae; genus Agelaius; species Agelaius tricolor. The sequence continues at coordinate 9,600,288 of NW_027269287.1, forward strand.
AGTGGAAAAAAACACTATCATGCTACAACTAGTCAACTTCCAAATAAAACACATTTCTGAACAAAAGATAATGAATTGTGACTAACAAGATTTTATATTAAAAAGAAGTAGAAGAAAACAGAGTTTTCACACTATTGAGCTACATGCAGAAAATGAATATGTGCTTAAGTTGCATAATAATATTTGCAATTACCGTTTCCCTCTGCGGACTTGTCCTGTTTAGTCATTGTGGTGTTTCACAGGGCTGCTGCAGGTGCTGGATATACAGGAGAGCATCTGAAGGCTGGGTGGTTCAAGATGAAGCATCCCACAATATCATCCTGCCTGTCATTGAATGGGTGGCGCTGGTGAAGTTTCACTCACTGAAATATAAGAAGATACTAATTTCGTAAGTGATAAATCTTTCATGAGTGTTTAGTTTACTATTTAGGTTTGGCATACTAGGATTAAAAGAGTCAAAGAAGTTGTTTATTTTCTATTCTTATTGCTGAAAAAGCTCTTCTGCAATCTACTTACCTATGACAAACATAGGTTTAAGTGCTTAAGTGCCTTACTTAAGGTTGCACAGTGTCCACATGAGTATGCTCTCATGCTGTATTCAGATCTACAGTTCTGCACATAGAGAAAATTACACAGAATATTCTTCTGTCACAAAACTCAGATTTTACCAAAGACATGCTTAAATTGCATAGCTTTAATAGAATACCCTGGCACTGATTTAAAAAATCTTAGCAAAATGAGGTAGATTCTGACTTATCTGCTGGTTTGCATTTGCACCTCCTTGCAGTTCTGTAGGATTCTTGTTTCTGCCTTTATATCCAGATATTACACACTGAGATTACCAGTTTTATGCAGATTGGCCTTTGATCTATATTAACAGTGGAAGAAACCCAAAATGTACTTTACAAGACAAGTCAGGTTTGGAAATAAAAATCTGAAAGAATATGTTACAAATAAAAACAACACTAAATACAATTCTTGCATTAAGTATTTGTAATTAACTACATAATTCCATCATAACTCTTTAACTGAAATTCTTTCAGTGTGACCCAGCTGAAAAAGAGTGTGATCATCTGCAGAACAGCCTACCTTCTCAGATGCTCCTGAGTGGTGTCTGGATCGTCTTACATACAGGACTGTGAAAGCCATTTTTTTCCTTTGGAGCTGTCATTCAGGTGTCTGAAGGAAGTTTATCTGGAAATTAATCCAGTGAGGCTGACTACCTTACCTTTTCATTTTCTTTTAGCATGGAGCTGCATGGGTTTTTTGTTTTGTTTTGAAACATATTGCTATTTCTCTTAGAGTATTAACATTGTATGTTTGAAATATTCCCCAAGAGATTAAGCCTGCCTTCACAGTTGTAAGAGTCCCTGTCTTATATAACATTTTTTCTGAACTAGTACCTTTCCCTTTTGCTGCATTCTTATATTAGTCATTTCATAATATCCTTGATCTCTGTGGTTTTATTTACTTGGGAAAGACTTCTAATAAAAACCAAGAAATTTAGGAAAACATTAAAATAATCTCTGAATATCCCTAGTTATATTATGTTTCAAGTATTCAGAAAGTAATAATCATGTTCTTAAAATTCAGTTGGTAGACTTCTGTACTTCTTTAATAACAGAAAGAGGAATACCTTGGGAAGACTGAGGAGCATGGATTTGCAAGTACTTGCAAACAGAAGCAGTCAAAAAATTCTAACAAGGTATTTTGCTGTTGCAGTCAAAATGAGACCAGAGCACTGGTCCTATAAATTTTCTTCAGAATTTAAAGGCGAAAATTCACTTACATCTATTAGCCACATTGGAAAATATTTTACTGGATATATGAAAAGGAAAGGGAAAAATATTGAAGGCTGACTTATCAATCTTACCCAAAACAACTGCAAAACACAAAAATCAGAGATGCAAAGGCAATATTTTAAAAGATACATAAATAAAAGAGTTAAATATGCAGTCTGATGTTGTCTGTGGGTGAATATTTTCTATAATGTACATGAATTGTGAACATTTAGTTTTGTTTCTTAAGGTCTCCTGACTCAGTTAGCAACTAGATTTCATTAAATCCTTTTATCACAGCATAGCTTGTTAGTGTATCTAGTCTCATTTGTAGTTTATATTTGTATCTGTACAGTTAAATGTTTCTTTAAGTTCCTTCTTGCTGCCCTCATCAGTATGTCACTGTGGGGCTGCGGTGCAGACTGGATCACTAATCAAAGAAAATAGTCAGTTTCTTAAGTCAGCTTAGTGCAGTGATCCCATCCACAGCACAGTCCACAAACAATTGTATTAGCACAAGAAGAAGTAGTCAAATTTTGACATGATGTGGGAAAGAAAGGGCAGCCAGGGTCAAGAGACAGGAGACAGGAAGAGGCTGCAAAAATTTCAAGAGAGACTTGTCACTGGAGCTAACATAGCAAGGAGATATGTGCTAGATTTCCCTTTACCCTGGGGGTTAAAATACTAATCAGAGATTGAGAACAGTTTTTATTTATACTGGGTTCTCTTTACAGCATACGAGGCTTGAAAGACAAAAAACACAAAACTCAAAAAAACTCCAAACCAAACCAAATAGACAAACTAAAACCCAAACAAACAAAAAACCCATACAAGCTTTAATTTAGCTCTATACAATAGCAATGAAATCAGAACATACAGAATGCTATTGATAAATAAAAATATATTAAAATAGTCTCAGTGCAGACAAGTTTAGAGAACTTGTCTTAGTCCTGGTGGAATTTGTTGAACACTGTGAAAGTGTCCATGTTGGCAAACATGTCACATTTTATTCCCTTTGTTCAAATGTCCATCTCTTTGTCAGAAAACAGTTACTATACATTCTGAATGTATAGTATGCATGCTGAAGCATGCATAGTAGGCAAAAGCTGAGTATGGCAATACACAATTATCCCTACCTCAGCTGAAGACTCGTAATGAAGAAGAAGTGGAATGTACTGGTCTGCATACCCTTCTGCACACTGCTGAAGTGATAGCCATCTGCCAAACAGATACATCCAGCTAGGGAAAAGAGCAATGACACCAAAGAATGATGACTTAACCATGTTTTGTATAAACATTAATGCCTCAGTAAATCTGCAAGCATCAATTTTGCTTGTAAACAGCTTTTAAGTTACAATGCCACAACCTATGCACAAAGAACCTCTGTAATTTCCCTCTTCACACTTCTATAGAGCAGCTGAAAACCCTTTCTACAACCATGAAGTGCACTGAATGTTGTTTTTTACATATTTCAAGGTGAAGTTTTCCTCTGTTTCTAAACTTAATGCAAAACATAGGGCAATCATTTTTTTTCTGTCAGACCTTGCTAAAAGTTACTCTTTTCAGGATGGGATTTTATAATGCCATTTTGTCTAGAGGCATGCAAAACGTATATTCTGCCTGTCCAAGGACATGATAAAATCAGGCAGTTCTGGAAGTAGATACAAAAACAGTCTGAAGGCAAGGCACTATCACCTTGCTGGCAGAAACACCTTTTTCATCCTAATGTCCTACTTAATGTCAATCTTTCCCTGACTCCACATTCAAATGACTCCGATGAGTCTGAACAGCATTAACTGGTAAGTCTGTGCCTACTACCCTCATTATCCCACATCTTTTCACAGCTGAGTGGACGATTTTGCCAATCAGTCTGGGAGCAGCAGGAGACTGCAGCAGGAAGCAGCTGAGGTGGGATGGGGGTCAAAATTTCCCCTAGGGGCACCAGCCTGCAGCAGTGCTAGCAGAGCAGGGAGGTGACACTGGCACTGAGGGGAACCTGGTAAGGGTGAAAGCCACCATGACAAATCAGATTGATTCATTTCATGCCAGAAACTTCCAAAAGCTGACTTGCATTCTTTTCAAATACTAATTCCCAAGTCAACGAGTTCAGCTGCTGAACATTGACTAGGGAATGTCATAAACAGAAACACAAGTAACATTGCTCTGATGCCTCTCTGGTATTGACTGAGAAAGGAGTTACAGCTTAAATCTACTTGTAGAAAGGGCTTTATTTGTATAGAGATCTCTGAGCCCCTTTGGAAAGGAAATCTAACAACCAAGTCAAAAAACTACAGGGAAGGCCAACACACTTTTACAATTACTGCTTCTAAAGCCACTAGTAATTTCTCTGACATTTCTGAAATATTATATTTCAAGTTTTTCTAAAAAACTGGAATTTAAACCAAAAGTACAGCGGGATGTAATCTTCATTAGAGTCTCATGGTAGACAAAAGAACTGGGTTGAAAGAAAAAACATCAAAAGCCTCACGAAGAAGCCATAAAAAAATTCTAATCAATTTATGTGAATAAATATATTTGGGTGGTATGATTTAGAGGGACTTATCCAAATTGGTCTTGGTCAATGAATCTATCCTGCTCTATTAGCAATTAGAACGTCTTATTATCGCCTCAAAACTCACTTTAAAATCCTTTAAAACCCACTTTAAAATCCTAAATATTCACTAAAATTCTCTAATTATTTTTTTAATTAGAAAAGGATATATTTAGAAGAGTTTCTGCAGATCCATATATTCTGTTCTTTGCACCACTTCCAAATTTTTTAGCTGGAAATGTTCAGGAATTTCATGTGAAGATAAGCATATATATATTTCCTCTAATGATAGTACTACTTAGAATTAAATAATTCTACTAAGTATCATATTCTTGTCTTTCTTCTAGCCAAAATTAATGGTTGAATGAATGGTCATTAATAGACCTTTCTTTATTAATATCCAGCAGTACACAATGGCAGCAGAGATTGCCTGTGTGACTGGTCCTAGCACCTGCTGTGCTGACAAATTGGCACACTGCTCGAATAATTGCATTTACTACTTAGTTTTGGCTGCACCTGGTGGAGCAACTCCAGATTTATTTCCATGACTGGAAAAATACTGCCACAGGGATACTGTGTATCCCTGGATACACAGACTGAGGCTTGAAATACATGCTTAAAACCATAAAATCACATTCTCCTAAAAACCAAAGCTATAAAGCTAAGTACTCTTGAAAGAATCACTTGTAATGTAAAAGATCCTTTGAGGAAAAAACCCTCATCATTAAATGAAATAGACACTAAAACCTGTCTTAAATTACTATGATTTGGACAAAATTCAGATCATCAGCTAATATTCTAAAAATCTTACAGAAAATGACACCATTATGACATGCTGCTGAGTTCTCTTCACATAATCTTTGGAATTTACTGGAAAACAAAGGCGACTTTGCAAGACTTTTTTCAGAATACCCTTGTCTCCTTGTCTTAACAAAACACCATTGCATCATCATTTAGCAACTCAAGATCCTTGGGAAAAACGACACCTCATATTCCTGAGCACAAAGATTTCCTTCACTATAGTGACAAAAGGCTTCAATCAACATTTTAAATCTATGGTGTTCCTGGTCCTCCAAGCCCTGGCTCAGCCTTCTAATTATCCCCAAGAGGAGGTGAGACAGCTGAGTGTGAGCCATGGAAAGAACTTTCTTTTCTTCCTAAAGTTTCTTAATGTCTCAGAGGTTTCAGTATCCATTTTCTGTGGGTAACATGCCATGTTGCACAGTCCTGGCCTCTCAGCCAAATTCTGGGAAAAATTTTTACAATTCTGTTAGCTCACACTTGTCTTCATTATGTGATGCAATACTCACTCATTAATTGCAATTTTACACACACACATGTTCATGTCTGCCAAATTATATTAATTGACTTGATGCTCCTCATTTATGCAGAAGTGGAAAAATTATTTTATTATTTCCATCACTTTTTGGCCTTACACACACACATACATACATGCATACAACAGAGAGTCAGATAGAAATTTGAATTACTGGCAAAAAACTCCAGTGGACAGGCACTGGAGCAGCAGGGTAACACCAGATATTGGTGGGGACACCAGTGAGGACCAGCAGGGCTCTATCCTCCGCCCTGTTCCCTTCAAGGTCTTCATTAACAACCTGGATGCGGAACTCAAAGGAATACTTGCAGATGATACTTAATTGGAAGGACTGTCAACTCCTTCAAGGGCAGAAAGACCTTGACAAACAAGAGAGCTGAGCAGTTAACAACCACATGAAGTTTAACAAGGGCAGTGCCCTGGCAGCCAGGAGGGCCAAGCCTGTCCTGGGGTGCATCAGGAACAGCATCACCAGCCAGGCAAGGGAGGGGATTGTCCTGCTCTGCTCTGCTCTGCTCTGCTCTGCTCTGCTCTGCTCTGCTCTGCTCTGCTCTGCTCTGCACTGGGGCAGCCTCACCTCCAGTGCTGGGGGCAGTTTTGGGTGCAACAGTATAAAGCAGACATTGAGCTGTTAGAGAGCATGCAAAGGAGGGCAAGGAGGATGGTGAAGGAGGGGAAGCTATATGAGGAGTGGCTGAGGTGCTTTGTCTCTTCAGTCTGGGGAAGAGGAGGATGAGGGGAGATCTCATAGTGGTCTTCAACAGCCTCACAAGAAGAAGTGAAGAGGCAGGCACTGATCTCTGCACTCTTGTGACCAGTGGGAGGACTCAAGAAAACAGCACAAAGCTGTGTCAGGGGACATTTAGGTTGGATATCAGGAAAAATTTTTCCCCTAGAATGCTGTTGAGCACTGGAACAGGCTCCCCAGGGAAGTGGTCACAGCACCAAACCTGACAGAGTTCAAGGAGTGTTTGGGCAATGCTATCAGGCCCACAGCATGATTCTTAGGATGTCTTGTGCAGGGCCAGGAGTTGGACTAAATTATCTGGATGGGGTTCTTCCAACTCAGATTATTCTGTGATTCTGTCTTTCTATGACCTCTCCTGTGGTTCTGCAGTTTCAGCTATCAACAGATGGCAACGCGTGCCAACCAGCTGCACCTTAATGCAGGAGCTCCCCACACAGCAAAACCAGCATCAAAGGAAAATCACAGTCTCATTACTTAGGAAAGCAGTGGACCATTCAACAGATGTTTTGCTAAAAATAAGCAAAAGAGAGAGCATGAAATTAAACTGCATTAATCTTGCATGGTGTCGGTTATGTCTGTTCTTCCAATGACTTGTTACATATAAATTAATCAACTGTTTGGATGGTAGAGATAAAATACCATTCTTGGTCAATCTGTCAGTGATATAAACAATGCACTCTTTTATTTCACTGTATGGGAATAACTTCAAAGCAACACCCGGCGAGCAGCTAACTGCAGGAGAAAAAGGCTCTGGAAACAGTCGACTTCTCGTATGACACGCAAACCTCACTTTTTGGCTGGTGTTTCTTACAGTAAATGGATGCTAATGTGCACAAATTGTACCACTCAACAAAGCAAAGAATAACTACAGAAGAAAGCAAGGAGATCTATATGCTTTATTCCATCTCTTCTTCCATCCAGGAGGAAAAAGTAGAAGCTTAATTCTATCTCCATGTATTCAAAAGGCACATGAATCAAAAACATAAATGTGGCTGTAAAACGTAAACACCTGCAATTAATTTTGTGAACTCATCACTACAGGAGCAGCATATAGCAACAGAGAAGACAAACATAACTACAGAGACAGGTGGACATGAATAAATAAATATTTTCAAATATACTGACCTTGCCATTCACCTGTCCCCTCTTTTTAAATAAAGTCCAGTTTTCTTCTAATGATAAATCATATAAATTTATTTATATGGCTAAATCCTCCCTTCAAAACTATGGCTATTACTCCCATCCTTACTATCATATTAAGTCTGTAAATATATATAAGGAAAATGCAGGAGAATGTAGGACTAGGTTTTCAGCCAGTCCTAGAAAAAACACATTAGCAAAAGCAAAACATGGTAAGATGAATCCTGTAACTGGGGTTCCTTGCTGGAGGGTTACAGCCTCCTTCAGGAGGCATAGGCAGAAAAGGTAAGGTGAAGGGGTTGTGTTTTATGTACTGGATGGGCTGGAATGTATGGCTCTTGCATCTGGACGTGACACTGTGGAGACCCTTTGTGTAAGAATGAAGGGAAAATAAAATAAAATAAAGAGGATACAGGGAGAGCAAACTTCAGGGTGCAGAAGGAGCTACTTAGTAAGGTCCTCTGAGGATCTGCTTTTGAATTTACTTGGGTCCATGCTGGTTGCTTTTCTGTCAACTCTAATGAGTGACAATTTCATAGGAGCAGGCAATTTCAAAGTGTCAGAAGTCAAGCTAGCAAGGCAGAATACCAGCTTGGCTAAGCAGGGATCTGCTTCCAGAACTTAGGCAGGAAATGAAGGTGCGCTGACATTGAAAACTGGGACAAACAACACGGGGCAGCTACAGCAAGGCTGTTCCCTGTTGTAAGAGAAGCTGTTTCTCCTGCATGCAAAGTTTGATTGGAGTTCAGGCTGCTTCGCACTGTGAAGGACAACAAAAAGGGCTTTACAAGTATTTGAAAAGCTAAAGGAGGATCAGACATAACACTGGTCCATTGCTTGACAAGGCTGGTCATAAATAGGGATATGGACAAAGCAAAACTAAAGCCTTTTTCAGCTCTTGTCTTCAACACCAGTAGTGGGCCCTGGTGCCCTCAGAGTCCAGTGTTAGAAGACCATGACTGGGGGCAAGATACACTCTCTGTCAACTCCAAACTTGTTCCAGACTTGCTTCCTCACCTGGATACACGAAAACCACTCCAAGGGGGCTCGTTCCAGGGTACTGAGAGAGCTGGCTGATAGTATCCCTTGACTTCTCTCCATTATTTTCAACATCTTGGGAGTCTGGAGATGTCCCAGTGGACTGGAAACTAGCAAATGTTGCCTGAGTTTTCAAGAAGGGAAAGAAGGAAGGCTGATAATTACAGATCTGTCAGTCTCATAGTGCCTGCTGAAATTATGGAGAAGGTTGTTACTCTTTGAACTACTGAAAAACACTTGAGAGGCAACAAAATCATTGGTCACAGCCAGCACAAGTTAACAAAGGGAATGTGCTGCTGAACTACATTAATTTCCTTTTATGACAAAGTCATGCTAGTAGTTGACTAAGGGAAGCCAAAAAAAGTGTGTGGTTTTTAATTTTAGCAAAGACTTTAGTAATGTCTCTCATTGTGTCTCTCAGTATTGTTACTGATAAACTGGCCAGCAAGTTGGACTTAATGATACTTTGGGTGACCAATTGTCTGATGGGTTGGGCTCAAAGGATTTTATTAATTGGGGTTAGAACAGGCTGGCATTTAGGGGCAGTGCTCTTTAATGTTTTTTATAAATTATCTGGACACAGGAATCAAATGTAAATTCACTTAATAATTTTGCCTTCCATACTAAACTGGGAGTAACTGTGAACTCCTTTGAGGGTAGAGAGGTTTAGAGAGAGATCTGGATGGACTAGAGAACTGAACAATCATGAACATATGAAAATGAAAAAAAGAGAAAGTGCTGGATTCTGCATCTAGGATGTAAAAATCCTGGGGGTATGTACAAACTGGGGGATAAGAGGCAGGGAAGCCACCCAACAAAAGAGACTTAGGGATTTGGATTGGTGGCAAATTGGACATGAGTCAGAAGTGTCCCATGGCAGCCAAAAGAGCCAACCATTCCCAGGAGTGCATTAAGCACAGAATCACTGGCTGGTCAAGGGATGTGATTGTCCCACTCTACACTGCACTGGGGTGGCCTCACCTTGAATCCTGTGTCAGTTCTGGAGGGTGACCAAGCTGAGGATGAAAGGACTCAAGGGCACGATTTAGGAGGAGCATTGAGGTCATTTGTCTTGTGAATCTTGGAGAAATGAATGCTTGGGGAGACCCCACTGAAGTGTAGCAATGGAGGGGTAACTGCTGACTTCCTCTCTCTGGGAATCAGAGCTACTTTAGAGGAATGAAGCTGCTTAAGAGGAAGTTCGGATTGGTGTTTCAGAAAAGATTCTTCCCTGAAAGCATTGCCAGTCACTGAAACATCTCTCCTGGGAAGAGGTCACAGCACGAAGTCTATCAGAGGTCAAGCAGATAGATTATGGATAATGCTCTAGTTGTATGGTTAGGCCTGAGAGGAGCAGGGAGATGCACTCAATGATACTTATGGCTATCTTCTGATCTGAAATATTCCACATTTCTGTGATTCTGTGATTAACAGTTTTGCTGTTACTTGCATGTACAGTGTTTGAATGTTTCAGTGGAGGCACATGAGCTTCTCTCCTGAGATACCTTCAAAGGCAGCAGAAATGGTAAGGAGCAGGAAGAACTAGGATGCTGAGGTATGTATAGGGTTGGCCTGAATACCAGCATGAAGACTTTGAAGGTCTAGGAGCTGGGTGAAAATCTCTGAGGGTCTGGGTCCTGGACGCAGAGGGAGAAGTGAGGAATCTTCTTTGGGATGCAACTTACATTATAGTCCTGGATGAAGTAACACACACAAGGCTGGTGCTTTTGTCTAATTATTACAGAGGAAAGGAGCCTGTAGATGGCACTCCAGTACATGTAACACACTTCTTGGGGTTGAAAAGGAATGTAACGCCTGCTGTTTTACTTGCCTAATGATATGGTGATGATCTGCTACTTATCATTCTCAAAGGAGAATATGAATCTCTTGGTGATGTCGCAAACGCACGTGCAGGAAAGAGGCATCTCCCTGGCAGTCAGCATAAGTGTTCCTGGAAGTCTCCACAGTCCCCAGGGTGCTCGTGGATGCTGTGACCTCTACACTGAACCACAGAATTTTCTTCGCTTCAGCTGGACAAGCTACAGAAATCAATTAGTCAAGATGTTCACAGGAACCAGAGTCATCTAGGACTTAACAGAGGAAAGTGTTTCAGAAAAGTGACAAGAGGATATCTGTACTGTGAATGCACAGAACATTCTTGTTTTCTGACAGGATTCAACATTTTGCAGTGTTTCCTTAAGGAGTGTTGTTTACCAACATGAATGAGTTCCAAATTTCAGCTGGCCGTTATTATTTTCTCCTGTGGAGCAGCACAGATTGGGCTGTACTGAAGTAGTTAAACGGGCAGAAGCAATGCACTTCAGATTCAGCCTGCTGTGCCTCTGCCTAGCCAAAGGTGGAGAGCTGGCACTGGAGCATCCCCAGGCCTCACTAAACCTTTCCAATGAGCTCTGATACCTTTAATGAAGAAACTGACGTTAAAATGCTCACATTGAATTTTGTGCTTTGTGAAGTGAATCAATAAAAAATTGTGGAGGCAATGAGGTTTTTTGTCAAGTATAATGTTGCTTCCAGACTCTTTAACACAACATATTATGTCTTATCCTTTTCGGGTTTCTTTCATCTTAATAATGAGGTCCTGCTGAAGGCTTATATCCTCTTTAAACTTTTTTTCTTGTTCTAATTGTAAAGAATATTTTTCATTGCCTTCATTCAAACAGAAGTTATCAATTTAAGACAAAGAAACAAAGCAGTGGAGTGGAGAACAGTGGTGTTGCTTTAAACTGAAGTTGCCAGAAGAGGGGAACCTCAATCCATCCCATTCCTACCAGTCTCGTGTCAGGACCAGCAACAGATGCTCACAGTCTAGAGAGGGATCGCAGGTCAGCAGGAGAGCTGAGACAGTTCAAAAGAATTCCAACCACTGCAGTTAGTAAGTCAGCTTCATAGGAGTCATATCTAAATGCCCCTGTCCAAATGCACACAACATGGAGAATAAACAAGAGGGATTAGAGATATGCACATGTCTGCAGGACTGTGATCTTACTGGAATCACAGAGATGTAGTGGGATGACTCCTATGATTCATTCCAGTGTTGGAATGGATGGACACAGGCTGTGTAGGAGGGACAGGCAGTGGAGATGAGGAGGGGGTGTCTCTCTTCATGCCAATGACCTGATGGAGTATATGGAGCTCTGTTTGGGGATGGATGAGGGGCCAACTGAGAGCTCATGGGTCAGGACTAAAGGGAGGGCAGGGACAGATGACGTAATGTGGGTCTGCTACAGACTGCCTGACCAGAAAGACCAAGAGGATGAGGCCTATTGCTCTTATTGACAGATAGGAGCAGCCCCACATTCTTCTGAATGTCAAGTCCTGGTCCTCATGGGGGACTCCAATCACCCTGACAGCTGTTGTAAGAACAGCACAGCAGGGCAATCCAGGAGTCTCCCACCACACAGTGATGACAACTGCCTTCTCCAAGTGAGAACAAGCAGAGGTGCCATGCTGAACTTTGTTCTCAACAACAAGGAGGGGCTGACAAGGAAGGTGAAGCTCAAGAGCAGCCTGGGCTAAGTGACCATGAAATGGTGCAGTTCAAGATCCTTGCAGCAGTGAGGATGACGGGAAGCAAGCTCACTGCCCTGGACTTAAGGAGTGATGTATCCTTCCAAAAATTCCAGGAGGTGTGTATATATGAGCAAGAAGCTCCTGGAAAAACTCAAACACAAAAAGGAAACCTACAGAGGATAGAAACAGGGATAGATAACCTGGGGAAAATAAGGATTGGAAAATCTACAGCCATGATAGAATTAAACCTTGGCAGGGACATCAAGACCAACAAGAAAAATTCCTACAAGTACGATGGTGGTAAAAGAAAGAGTAGGGGAAATAGTGGAGTCACTCAAAAAGGAAATTGGAGATTTCCTGGGAAATCCCTGATTAGCTGGGATATGAAGACTGAGGCACTCAACAAAGTTCTGCCTCAATCTTCCCTGTCAAGTACACCAGCCACATCATCTGAGATGCAGAAGGAAAGGGCAGGGGCTGGGAGAATGAAGAGCTGTTGAAAATCAAGTTCAAGGCCATCTAAGGAAGATGAAGGTGCACATATCCATGGTACCCCATGACATGCATCCACAGATCCTGAGGAAACTGGTAGATGAGATGTCTAAGCCACCATTTGTCAGGTTTGAATGGCTAGGCAGGGCATAGCCTGGTGAAGATCCCACTCACTGAAAGAGGGATATAAGGTCCCTTTTTAAAAAGGAAAAAAAGAAGACCCAAGAACCACCACAGACCTCCTAGTCCCACCTTTGTGTCCAGCAAGACCATGAAGCAGATTCTCCTGCATGTTAAAATAGGTAATAATTGACAGTCAACAATATTTCTCTAAGGGCAAATCATTTGTGTTGGGTTGGACTGAGCTGGAGTTCCTTGTCTCATATCAGCCCTCACAGTTCTGTTCCCTGCATTGGTTGGAAGGTGGTTGATAACCCAGCAGTGTTTTGGTGCTGCTGAGCAGGGCTGGCACAGCACTCTCTCTCCAACATTCTCTCCCATCAAGAGGCCGGAGTGAGCAAGATCCTTGGAGGACATGCAATTAAGCCACCTGATCAAAACTTAACCAAAGGGATGGTCCATACCAAATGATATCATCTCAGACATAAGAGCAAAGGAAAGGGGAAGGAAGGCAGGCATTCATTGTTTACAATATTTGCCTGCTGGAGCAACTGTTGCATATGCTGAAGCCCTGCTTCCTGGGAAGCGGCTGAACTTTGCTTGCTGATGGGAAGTAGATAATAAACCTTTTTTCTTTCTCTTCTTTCTTGTGTGTGCACAAACTTTCACTTTGCTTCAGTAAATTGCCTTATCTCAGCCTATGACTCATTTTCTTATTTTCTCTACCCTGTCTAGCTGGGGAGGGGAACAATAGAACAGCTTGGTGGGTGCATGGCATCCAGCCAAGGTCAGCCAACCACAATCCTTTTTGATTCCCCATGTGGGACTTGAGGGATTGGAGACAATGGCAGATTTGATTGCAATGTACTAGATGGAACTTACATTCAGCTAGTGGTATTCAGCTGGAAATGAGCAGGCTCCTGTGCTCGCCATGGGGTTGTATTTCCTGACTGAATATTAGAATCTAGAGCTTGTCAGTGGCCACCTTTTGCTTTTGCTGCTGCTGTAGTGCTCATCACCTACCTGTGTTCTGCCTGGGAACTCCTTGATTATGACCATGGTGAAGCACCGGTGCTGCCTGTGCCAGCGTGGTGCTGCTGCTTTCCGTGCTGGGAGACTGGACAGGATGGAGCTCCAGTGGGAAGAATTGAAGGGACTGTGGTGTCAATGACACCATGATGGAGCAGAGATCACCTGCAGCCCATGGAAGACTAGGATGTAAACTGTGCTACTGGTGGACTCTGGAAGGAACCCCTCATTTTTAGCCAAGCTGAAAATAAGGGGAGGGGTTTGTTGCAGGGTTAAACCAGACAACCTGGTCTAAAAGGAACAGGGGTGGAGAATGTAATGGATAGAGCTTTAAATTATTGTAAGCCATGAGTAGAGTTGCATGTTTCAGGACTTATGATAAGAGAAACTTCCCAAAACAATGGAGGAGAAGCCTTACAAGAAGCAGTTGCAGCACAGCAGTGACCCAACCTGAGGCAGCATTGGTGCTCAGTAAATCCATCCAACACACCACCTCTCTTGTCCTGAGGAACCACCACAACAGATGGACCCCAAAATCATGAATTAATTTAATTCAACAGATATTTGGTGGACACTTTATGTGCATTTTTCAGGGGTGGTCCATAGACTAAGAGAGAAATAGTGTGTATATCTCATAAAAGAATAGGAAGTGGGGTGGTCATTACTGGGGTTGTGGGGGACCTGATGCCAATCTTATGCACTCTAAAGAACATACTCTAGTAAATTGTGCAAATCAATACCTTGAGATATTTTGACAGGACACTACATTTGTACAAGCTAGGTTCTATACACAAGCTGTAGTCAGCATTCCTTACCCAGCAAGTTTCCAGCCTGGTTGTACTGGTGAGTAAGAAAATTTTGCAATTTTTTTGTTTCTTCTTTTATTTCTATTTCTGTATCTTCTATTATCATTTCATGGTGTTTTTCTAGGAATTAACTGAAGAATGCAATAATGTAATTTTTTTTCTGAGATTTTGTGAGCATAAAATGAGCATAAAATGTATCAAGCTTCTCCAGGACTAAAAAGAGTCACTGTTGACCGGAGCCAGCAGACTGCTGTAGAGGTTGTCCAGATGACTAGTGGAGATCCTAGCTCAGGTGAACACTGAAGCACATGCTCATGTGAGGCACTTCAGCAGCCTCATCCATGAAAAAAATTGGCCATCAGATGTTTAAATGACTAATCATGTTTCTCCTTACCAAATGGCATAAGCATGAGGTGTTTGTTTCCCAGTAAAGCCAGAAGCCAAACCCCCATCAAGAATAGACCATGTTAAGGCCAGTGACTAGAGAGCACCCCAACCATTTTCTTCAAACAGTATTCAAATCAGACTCTGGAGGTTTGTGGAAGTCCCCACACACATGACAGGACACTATTACAATTCACCATGTCATTCATCATTATTCTGGTTTTGTACACCTAAATCCCTTGAAATACAGTTTTGAACCTGTACAAGTTATGTAATTCAGCAGCAAGAAAATATCAGATCTTTTGTGGCAATTTTTTTTCTTATTTTAACATGTTACTCAGTTAGGCTTTATGATGAACCTAATAGATATTTCTGCCTAAACTAATTTGCAGCTTAGTCTCTTATAAGAGATTTACTCCTGCTAATTTTCACTTCTTTTTCTTCTCTTATAATTTAGTTTTTAAAAATACTACACACAGCAGATATTTTCAACCAAAAAGATTGACTTTGATGAGATTAAACTAGAATAGATTTTATTATTGTATTTTTTGTACTAATATGCTACTTTTTTGGGGTAAATTTTTAAAGTCAAAATTTCACTGGCAAATTATGCAGATAAGAAAAAATAATACAAAATTCCATTTTTTTATGATAATAGTTAAATACTGTGTGTATATATATAAGTCAAATTTCAGTATTTTAAGGAGCTAACATCATTACTTTATCTTTTTGTATTCTTTCTGTACAGTAGGGAATAGAGATGGTCCTCCATCAGCAGGAGCCTTATCAGCATGTCTCTACTTGTTGGCTTTACATTCATCATTAAAAAATAACTTGCTCATACACACCCACAATTTGCAACCTGGATTCTGTGCCTGTCAGAGTAATTAAATCATTACTGTCAGCAGGTCAATCAAACTACTATGGTGCACAGAGGTTGTACAAGATTGCCAGTGATCAACCCTTGGTTGTTTGTATAAAGAGTTTGCTCAAGAAACTGCTGTCTTCCCAACTGGCAGGAAGCAAAAGAACAAAACCACAAAGAGGAGATATGGTTTGTGCTCTGTCTCTGGTTTCTCATTATTCAAACAGCAAACAATCCAGCACCTAGGTTTTCTTTTGTCAACATAAAAATGCATATAACAAAAAATGTATGCATTTTGTATCATGGCTCTCTTTATATGTGCTGGTTTACTGTCAGTCAACGTAAAGACTGTTAACCATGGTTGAATGTGTTTCAGATTAATTACCAGCTCCTGACATTATGCCAGTTGCATCATTTAACTGCACTGATCACTACTAGATATGACAAGTTCATATATCCTAGTGTTTGTACTGCACCCCATAGTTTAAAAATGGAAGCTGACCTTCCTGTTTTTAACCACACTGATCTGTCATGTGAGAGCTGTGCCACTCTGGTAGAGGGTGCCAAGTGTATCTAAGTTACTCATTGCCTCGTGAGCTAAGAAAACATTGTGCTGGACTGTCCGTGCCCTGACAGAGGCCTCACCTAAATCAATGCTTGGTGAGTTGAGGCTATGGGGACATTCTACAGACAGTTTCCATAGCACAGGCATCTGTCCAGGCAAATTAAGTCCTTTAGACATCTTTGTTTTTCTTCAGGACAGAAGAGAGAGCTCAAATGAAAATATTCATTAGGATGCAGAACAGCCAGTGAGACTCACATGTTTATGTAGAACGGCTCTTAACACCCACTGGAGCTAGTGGGACTTAATTAGAGGAAGTTTCCAAGAACATTCTCATCTGACGGCCCAGACATGGAACCACACTGGATTAGTGGGCTCTCATGAAAACATGAGAGGCACTAACAATTAGTATCACACTCCAGTATAAGTCACAAGTACTAAAACATCTATAGGGAAGGCTTCTTGCAAGACTGAAGTCACCTCTTCTACCTACAGTTTGTAATTTCCTTCTACCTCACAGAATTCCTAAAAGATAATGTACGACTTAGCGCTAAGAGCCCATACAAGAATTCTGAGTTAAAATTCTTCCCCATGACAAAGGAGGAAGTCACCCATCTGAGATGGACAAGCCCCACTGTTCCCAGCAATGTCAATATCCCTGACTATGCATGAACATGTTAGAAACATTTTAGAT
This sequence comes from Agelaius tricolor, assembly GCF_023055355.1. Taxonomy (NCBI): domain Eukaryota; kingdom Metazoa; phylum Chordata; class Aves; order Passeriformes; family Icteridae; genus Agelaius; species Agelaius tricolor. The sequence goes on from NW_027269287.1 coordinate 9,617,362, forward strand.
GAGTGAGCAGAGAGTAGTATTGTTAAAATGCACTGGGAAAAACAATATCCCCTGTCACTTTTGCCATCTTCAAAAATATTCCTAGGACATTTTTCAAAGAGCAAACCACTCTTCTAATGGTTTGCTATTTTAAAATAGTTCTTGTACTTTTGCATAAATATAAATAAGAGCAGTTCTCCTGGACTGGACTGAAGGTTCCTCCTGTGGCTATAAACTCTATGACCACATAAGCACATCCAGCTGTGGAACACAGGCATCTCTGCCTCTTCCCTCTAGTGCCCTCCTCACAGCCTCTCACCTTTTCCAGTTGACAGACCTCCCAAACCTGACACAGTCACTGTGCATTAGCCAATCCTCCAGAGAATTCTTTTCCATTAATTTGTTCATCAACCCATGCATGATTTAGGTGCCCTTTCACACCCTGACCCCTATCAATCTGATGAACCAGCAGTTCTGCTTGTTGATTCCTCCCAACATCCATTTTGGAAGAGACAGCAAACAGATGTCCCTGCCAGGTACATTGCATTTATGATTCAACAGATCCCTGAGGAAAAGCCTTCCCAGCTTTCTCACATATCTCAGCCACGGCCAACCTCTGCTGAGCCTGCCACTCACCATGCCATGCATGCCACACACAGGCCAGCTGGAGGTTTACCATTGAGGAACTCGGGCTACGTTTTCCTTGGGTAGTAACAGTGAGACCCTGTGGAGACAAAGTAGGATAACTCACCACAAGTTACAGTGAGAGAGACCTGCTGAAAGGTGGAGCAGGGGCAGTTTGGACCCTTGGGACATCTCTGTAGAGATAAGTGGGATTCCCAGAAGAAAAGTCACACATTGCCACTTGGAATTAAGAATATGGCTCTTGTTTGTTGCATTTGTTTGTTTATTTGTTCATTCTTGATGCCTTTATGCTTTCATTGACTGTTAAAAATTGGGGGGAAAAGCCAAAACCAGCACCTACATAAGACTAAAGAGCAATGTTCTTTTTCTTCTACAAGAGATGAGGAGGAGTTTGGCTTTTTACATGCCAAAAAATAGAATAGCTAAAGCAATCTGTTTCACCATTTGACATGCATGTGTGCAGGCAATGGGAGTGGGATTTTTCAAAGCTCCCTTCTAACACCCCGAGCCAGAGCATGCACACTGGAAAAAATCTTGCTTGATAGCGCCTGTGAAGTTTTCTCTTCCTCCTGTTCCCATTTCTCCACCTTGGATGGTCTCCCTGACTGAGACTCAGTGTCAGGGTACAAAAACAAGTTCCCTTTGTTTGCATGCAAAGATGCTGTCTCTAGGTATGCCTCAGGAACACAAAAATATTTTTGAGACCCAAGACAGAGAATCACTGCACCATACACAAAAAATCCTTGAGCCATTCCAGAGACTAACTCTGCTCTCAAATGCTCAGAAGCATGTCTCTGCTTGATCAGAGCAGGCACCTGTGCTTACTTCTTAAATCAAGTGTTCAACAGCTCCACAACTGATTTTAAAACCAAGTCATCATAGAAGAAGGAGAAGTCAGGAGCTCAAATCTGTGTCAGAATTTCAAAACAAATATTAAGCAACATAAGAAATGACTCATTCATATTATTACAGGGCTCCTCACTGGTGCAGCTGGATGAAGTGAATAAAAACAGGAAGAGAAGCATGAGCTGCTTTTCAATGATTTTTTCAACTCAGACACAATAGCAATATCTGCTCCATCACATGTGAAGCTGCCATCAGAGGCACATCTTGCAGGACCTTCCCCACCAGTAAGAAACCATCCTCTCCAACAAACTACTTCCCCTATCTGCTCCGGACTATGCAAGAAATCAATTAGATGCTTATAACACTGCTGCTGAAAAGCCTGTGAACTTCTATTGTTCTTCCGGGGGAAAAAAAAAAGAGCTATGAATAAATTTAGTACTAAAAGGTACTAAAGGCCCTTTGGCACTTTTTTATTTCTTATTTCCAGATGATATTCTGGACTTGCAGACAAAGCAATCAGGTAGCCAAGGAAGTGTCAGGTTTCCTACTGACCTATTTTTAAACAAAGGAAATCTATATCCCTGGAGCTGATATCAGAAGATGCTCTCAATAACTCTGCATATTAAATAAACCTAGTGGAGGGAATACTGAAAATATCTACTTTCCACACACTCTGTAATTACCTATTATGTCTTTGATAACAAAATATGTCTTCTTATGCTCTAAATTGCTAAAGCTGTGCTCAGTGTTAGACTGGAGAAAAGTGTGATCACTGCTGCCATCCTTCCTTCCCTCTCTGGACCATGTCTGGCTGCAGGCTCCCTGGAAGCATTGGATAGGACAAAGCAGAGGCACCAGTCAAGTTTCCTGCTTGTATTGGGGATGAGCATAAAGTAAATCTGAATTATTAATGCAGAGCTATCTCCAAAGCAGGTTATTTGTTAGTAGCTAAAAGAAGAGGAAAAGCTAAGAGGTTTTACTAAATGATATGGACAAGAAAAGGGCTCTGATGAAGTCACTGGTCTTGGTGTGATTTAGTTCAGTTGAAAAGTTAGTGTAGCTGAACTAAGCAAAACTAATTCTTTTTGCAGCAGCTGAAGACTCTGTGCACACAGTAATCTCTTACTCATTCCACTAAGGCTGGTCCTGTGGGACAGGACACTACAGGCAACCAGAGTTAAGGCAGTAGTTCTTGTTTTCAATATACGTGAGCTTGAAAATTCTTCTCTGTGAAAAGCCCAATTTCCCTCTTTTTTTAAGTATTCATGCTGAATATGGTTAATACATTTGTGGTCATATGATGCACCTTCTTCTTCTTGTGTCCCGTTCAATATGGCTCTAATACTAACAATTTTGATTCGCAGACCTTATAGCATTTAGTAAACTCTTTTTAGAAAGCCTGATTTTAGAAAGTCATTTCTTATGTTGCTTAATATTTGTTTTGAAATTCTGACACAGATTTGAGCTCCTGACTTCTCCTTCAGAAAGCCTGAAGAACTCACATGCTTTTGAATTTATTCACTAGATCTTCAGCTATCTGATTTAGACACTCTCTGCTAAAATAAATGAGATAGTAGTTTGTAATGTGCCAAATGTTATGACACGGAAAACTTCTGTTAAAAATATGCCTAAAGCAAGCTTCTAATAATGTTCTTAAAATGGTGTCTGGCTTCTCTGAGTTAAAGCTCTTACTTCTTAGGCAGAAGATGAGTGCTCAGATTTTACACTGTAGTGTGATCTGTAAGAAATCCTCACCTATGCACTAGATTAAATAAGATAAAGAAAAATTTATCTTTTTTCACCACACACAAGGAGGGTGAATCTAAGACCTTTATTACATTGTTAAGATACTGTTGTGAAGGGAAGGATGTAAACTGAAAAAGACAGCAAAATGCCACGTGGTGCTCTAGGCACAGGCATGAGGAGCACACAGATCTCTCCTAGATACCTGTATAGTTCAGAATCCATCGTATCCTTCAGACTATTTTCCATTGTCTCTTATCAGCTGTGTAGCAACACCTATAATTTACAACAGTAATTGACATTTCTGAGCCTGCGAAAAAGATTTTTTTTTTCACTTCATACTGTCTTCCATCCCTTTTAATAAAAGTAAGAAAATACAGAAATTATCAAGCCATACTTGCTTGCAGCTTCCAGTAAGTAAGCAATTCCACTAGTAAATAGAGTTATGGTTCTGCTTTCTTTCATTCACCCAGCCTCCTCAAGGAAATTATTCCTTCTAGTAGTGATTTTTTTTTAATTGTCTTTTTTTTGTGTCATATTGTTGAAGTACTACCCACATGCAAAATTGCTCCATGCACTGACTCAGATATCACAAACCAAAGTGCATCTTTATTTCCTTGTTTTTACCAAGTCTGAGTTAAAGCAGGAGAAATTATCCCCAAATTGTAAGTCTGTTTTAAAACTTGATATAGCTACATCTCAAGGAAACCTCCAGTGTGTACAGTGTTCATAAAAACAACTTGTCAAATTTCTCCCGACTGGACTTCACTGAAGTCACAGCAGTCACCAAGGCTTTATCTCTTTAGTAAAGCCACACAAGTGGACTCACTAGGACACTGGTAGGGAAGGGCAGTGGTGCCCAGTGGCGACCCCACACCTGAGCCATACTGGATGACAATTCCAATTCACAAAAGCACATCACAGGGGAGGAAGCCCTTCACACCCTGACAGTATGTTTGTTTAATATCAAAGCAACTCATCTTTTCCTCATCATAGTACCATTGACAAAGCAGTCACATCGAATGGGACCTAAAACTGTACAGTTGACTTACCTGCATTTAAAAAATAAAACTTAGTCAGAGTGAAAAAGAAAATACTTTAACCATTATTTAGAGAATGGCAACGCTGGATGAGGGAACACATGGCTGTTCTCTTAAGTCAGCAGAGAAGAACAAATAAAACCACAAGTTATTCTTGTGAATTAGGAAGCACAACACACTTCTTATCTTCTATTGTCAAGAGTCATGTGAAATGGTTTCTTGTACAAATAGCTTCTGAGGAGAGTACCTTTAGAAAGTGTTTCTCTCAAGAACAGGATCACCTCATTTGACAAATTGGTTTTCAACTACAGGAAAGAGCTGCTGAATTTTTGTGAGAGTAGCAATCATTTCACAGGTTTTTTTTTTGAATGAGGAGACAGACTGTGATTCAAACTGCTAGTACCCCTTGTATTCTTGGATGTTTCCAAGTTTGCATCTAACAAAAGATTATCTCATTTCTGTGTTTGGAAATACCAGACTTCCTATTTCTCGTTGATCTTATTTTCATCAAAGACATTCATCTGCAGAGAGATCAAGTAAATCAATTTGAAAAATAAATATAATTATTTGATAAACACTGTCCAAACAGATCACAAAAAGAAAATGACAAGAGCAAGTGAATTATTACAATAGAAAATTGCACCTTCTGAATATGAAATATCAGTTGGATATTAGCTACCAAAAACCTCTCCAAAGCAGGTTCATTCATGTTTGTCCATAAAAATACTGGTGGTTCTCACCACTCCTTCACCAGTGTCCCCACTTTGTGAATCCTGCCCAAAATGTAGTCAGGCTAGGGACAGAAGGGACCACTTCAGTCCAGGCTGAAATCTGTCTCATAACTTTACATACTGAGTTTCTACAGTTGTGTACCACATGCCTTTTTCTTAGCAAACAGAAATTCCGTAGTCTGATCTGCAGCCCGAAAGAAGGGGTTACTGAAGTGCCTGCTCAGAAAAGTGGTGAAAATTAATATGACTTTATTCTTCACTTTCAGAATGTTAAGGTTTACCTTTAATAGTCTTCAATTACAGAATGAGAATAGCTATGGGACATGATATCCAGCCTGGGCCCACAGCATCCTTGTTTCAGCTCTTCAGTTGTTACAGCTCCTTAAGATAATTTGGTTGTGAAATATTTTTTCTGTATTTTTTCCAGCTTTTGTCACAGATGAGCTCTGTAATCCAAGCCACTGTATGATCTCACAACCAGTGATATCTTTACAACTGAGCGTGTATGTAACTAAATTGAGCTAACCCCATTCATAAAGGCAAATTTGGCTTGGAAACTCATTTCCTCTGTGACAAAGAAGGGTGGAGTTAAAGCTATTCAAGAATAGGCTGAGAATAAAGGCAAGGGGTAACAGTCTTCAACAACAGCACCACTGCTTAAAAGAAATACTTGTTAAGTCAAAGTTTCTTTATGAACAATACCTTTCATTAAATGTTTTTTTTCCTCTTTTCCAAAGACTAGTTATTAATAGTTCATGCCATGCAAATGTAGCCATGATTAACTGGCTAAAGAACTGCATCACATATTTCTATTGTTTACTGAGAGTCTGTAACAGGTGGTATTAAAAAAAGCAGAACAAAACTTGAAATGTAATGTGATTATATACTTCAAAAAGTCCCAGCAGTTATAATCAGCTTCAGTCAACAAGCTGAAAAACGTTCTACATGTCTTCTACATGTTTCCTCAAGTGGCAAAACTGAATAGCCTCAAGGTCTTCAACAAAATTTTCTCTGGGGAGAAAAAATCATCTGGATAGGTTTTTAAAGTTGAAAAAATAATGTAAAGCTTTTGAGACATTAAGGCTTCTTCAAAATATCACACATAGGGCCGGGAGGGAAAAATAAATGCCAGGTGATCAATTATTTGTTCTCTGCAGAAAAGAGAACTGCTAAAGAAAAAACAGTGAGGATCAGGTAGGAAAACAATAAATCAATTAGTAGCTTCTTAAAGAAGATAACAGCTACTCAAACTGGCACTACAATTTGCGGATTTGACCTCAATTACTGTCTCTGTTTACTGATCAGAAATTAAACTTAACACCACAGGTGCAGTTGCAGAGAAAATGGGTGCTTCTCATAGCTAGTAACCTAGAAAATGTAACAATGTAAATGAACTGGTTTTTCTATTATTAGGCGTCCAGTAAAATCTTCTGCAGCAGTTAAAAACGTCCTTGTGTTTAGCACCTATTTTTCTCCCTGCAGAGTGGATGTGCAGTGATGATAGTCACCAAGCACATTGCCCTTCCTGCTCTAAATGAGTTATCTTTATCTTCCTCATCCTTATTCATACTTGCAACACCAGCTCCTTCTGATGATAGACTAATTACCAGGACTATTGGGTAATGCATCTGCTTATTAGCACTGACAGGAGAGCAATGGTAATATAAAGGGCCTTGCTGTGTGCAAACAGCACCTGTTTCTTCTACTGTCCCTAAACCTGTACAGACACTCAGAAAACCCAGCCTTGAGTGTGACAGTAAGTGGTTACTTGATAAAAATATGTTTGATTCCATGTGGACTTTAGCTCTTACATTGTTCCTTCCATCATCCTTCTAAGATTTCAAGGAAACAGATTATTAGCCTGCATTTAATTTTTCTAAGCATTGTTTTGGCAACCAAATCCATTGTGACTTACATGAGCATTTTAACTTAGATTTCATTCTCAGCTTTCCTGAATATGGCAAATGCAATTAAATATGAATAAACTGTCAGGAAACAGCAGAAAACTCACATCATACGGGGATAGCTCATTTACATAAGACTTTTTTTTGGTATTCCTGGCACACAGATTGCTCAGGGAAAACCAAAAACCCAAGTTAATTATGCAGGGGACTAGAGAAATGCTTAGCTGGCAAATGGGTGTTCTGGTTCATGGTTGGTTTTTACCATTCTCTGCAACTTATAAACAACACTGGAAAATGGATTACAGGAACACTCTCCTGTCCATTCAGAATTGGTTTATCCAGACAGCCAATTTTAATTGATCTACCTGACTTTTCCTCATATGGATGATTCACAATTCATGAGATTCCTTCAACTAGAGCAAACTTTTCCTGGCTGATGGTAGCAGAACTGGCTCTTCACCTAAAAGAGATATGTCCAGAAGTGGGCAGACCCCCTTCTGGATGATCCAGAGCTTTTGGGGATGATGGTCAGCAGCTGCTGACCAAAGTACACTACCTACCCTGAATGACAAGAGAAATCAGAGAAATGCCAAGAGAGATCCTCCCCAATAATATAAACCCACATTCTTTCAGATCCTAATAGACTTGCCAAGTCCCTAAAGGAGCATCTTGAAATTAAGAGGACATTATACAGCAGGCTCCTCCAGAGAGTCACAGATTTGTCAAGCAAATGTAGTTAGAGCATTACAATAGAATACAACAATACGAACATACAAGGAGGTAGGATGAGCATTTATTGTTTTTCATTACCTAGAAAATTTTATCAGTTATTGGCTTTCAGTATTCTGTGGGAGACAAAATATTTGCAATCCTTAAATCTGTGAACCCTGAACACTGAATTCACTACAGAAAAGAAAAAATCTTTCCCAAGGCAGGGTATATTTTCAAGATACCTCAGACACTTAATTCAATAGAGAAAAAAGGTTCCATAAACTAAAATTATTATTATTATTATTATTATTATTATTATTATTATTATTATTAGAAGAAGAAGAAGAAGAAGAAGAAGAAGAAGAAGAAGAAGAAGAAGAAGCTTTTCATTTTGATAGCATCACAAGCATAAATGCTGCTCTACCAAGGCATCTTCAGTCAAGCACTGCACAGGCCATAAAATTCCTGCCTTGAGGAGATGGCAACCAAACTTCATTTACTCTTGAAAGCAATTGTGATACACTATTGTTCTTTACACAGCTTAAAAGATGTGTACCCCAATAACCAAAGTAAATAAATGGCTGATTTGGCAGTCCTTTTTGTCCAGAAAGCAATAGTTTAAGAATCACCTAAGTTTAAGAAATTTTGTAACATAATTAGTTATAACAAGCCTTTTTTTCATTGCCTCATTTTCTCTTCTCCTCTCAACAATATTATTGTTTTTATTTTTAAAAAAGGATTCCTTTCAGCAGATATTTATAATACCTCAATACTTCCAGCAGAATCTTTGATTAAAAAAAAAAAACAATCATGAGGCTACGTATAGATGCAGTCAGTTATCCTAGGAATTCCTTTCTGCAACACATTTGAAATAAGTAGAATTAAGCACACCATGGGAAGATGCAGTGAAGTTCCTGCTATGATTCCTCAGTGGGCCCTACTCCCCCTTCCTCTCCCACTCTCACTGAGGCACCAAAGGGCTTCCAGTGTATTTTTCAGTCAACACTTCTCACCCATTGACAGGATCTCCACTTCCACACCTCTGCTGCTCTCCCATGGTGAGCATGGCCTTACTCAGACAACCTTTTCTGTATCCTGAGCTACTGTCTTGAGCTATAGGAGGAAGGCAGACTGCTATATTGTTGCCTTTATTCCGGTTATGTCTGAAAAATAAAAGTCTCTCCTATGACCACACCTTCTTCATCCCCCCAAAAAAATGGTTGCCCAGTTACAAATGTAACCTTGCTGTTACATTTGTTTAAAACTTTGAGCTTTTCTGTGTTATCTTCAAGTACGTGCAACCCTTGCCTTCTGTCCTCTTTTCAATTTGCTTTTGTGACATTTTTTCATTTCCTTTCATGTAGAAAGAGATTCCCACTCCGACAGCTCTTCTTTGATAGCCCCTTCAGGCTGCACAAAACACTTTCTCACACAGATCAGACTGCTCCAAATGGTGCTGCTGCTGCAGCTGCTGCTGCTGTTGCCGTGTGCACTGACCAGCATCCACTTACCATGGAAATCATGACAATGCATGTGGAATAAAGTGCCAGGACTAATGGCAGGAATAAACTTTGCTCCTGCAGCTATATAGGCCGCAAGGAATAGTATCAAAGCAGCTGAACACTGAAGTGGCTCTTACTCCATCCTGACTCCAATTCACTCTTAATAACCAAGGCTTTTTTCAAAGAGCGGTAGAAAAGGATGCAAAATGGAAGGAGGAAAAAGTGGGCTGGAGGCATTCAGAAAGTGCTTTTAACAGCCTTTGGAGCAAATGAAGATCCTTGTCCCTGGTGGTTTGACATGAACATTTTTCCTCTATAGATGAGGTCTGCACAAAAGCACTTGTAAAGGTGAGGAAGATACAGATGACTCACCTAGAAAAGAAACAGTGATGTGGTCAGTGAGTTGTTTATTTGGCTTCACAACATCCTGCCTTTTTTAATTGCAAGGCCTCTCCAGGTCCTCCCAGGGAACCACCCACCCCTTCTCATGTCTGTGTACCCTATCTGAAGGTGATTTGCCTCTGAAAACAGGGAAGATTTTGGCAGCAATTTTAGTGGTGTATTACTTGCACTAGCGTTCTCACTGTTACTGTTAATTTCTCTACAGGTCATTATCTCCACTTTTAACTTTGTTTTTAATCCCCAACACCAACCAAACTACCAATGTCTTTAGGGATTTCTGTTAATCTTGTTTTTTCTTGTGGAGAATCTTGTTTGTTTCAATAGCAATTAGCTTTTATTGTTTTACTTCCCTCTTTTGTTTCACTTGGTCTTCCTCCTAAATGTTACTCCATTGCACACATTCCATTGTGTGTTTGGAGAGTACCTAGCACGTCACGGTCACTGCACATCATTGCCACTGCTGTAAGAAAAAGGTCTTAATTTATTGCTTAGGAAATATCATGCCATGTTATTTCCTGAAATTTCTACAGTCACCTGAGTCTTAACCAGTCAACCCACAAAAATTCAAAGAAAACACATAAAGGAGAAATTATATTTGTAGCAAGTTCAGTCAGTCAAGTAAATACATTAGTATCATAACCATCTGCACTTGGTATCAAGTGCAGAGGGTTTACTTTAATACTTCATTTCTAAATGTAGGGTATCCAAACAGAAGGATTTCTAAGAAGCATCAATATTTCTATAGGGACATACCCTAATCTTTCCTTTTTCATGTTATAGAGATTTCTTTATAAATAAGATCCAAGAAACAGCTATTAACTGTACTTCTTTAGTTGAAACAGCCTGTCAGACATCACTTAACTGAAGAACTTTGGCTTTGGTTTGGGAGAGTGTTGTGAGCTGTCAATTTACTTTGAACGAAAAGCTTTGTTGTATTCAATGACTTGAATCATCCTTGCTATGAACAGCCCAGGCTAACAACAGCCAGTAACATCCTAACTCTTCATTCACTCACTTGGTGTCATTCTTCTACAGGAATTCTCTTCTAAAAAAATTCATTGAAGAGCAACCTTTTTATGTGCCTGAGTAAATCAGAGTCAATAGAAACATAGAATGGCTTTAATTGGAAGGGACACTGAAGATGGTCTAATTCCAACTCTCCTGCCATGGGCAGGGACACTTTCTACTTCTTCAGATTTCCCAAAGACTTGTCCAGCCTGGCCTTGAACACTTCCAGATATGGAACATCTACATCTTCTCTGGGCAAGCTGTGCCAGTGCCTCATCACCCTCACCAAAAAGAATTACTCCCTAATATCTAATGTAAACCTGCTCTCTTTCAGTTTAAAACCATTATCCTTGTCCTATCACTACATGCCCTTGTAAAAAGTCCCTCTCCACCTTTCTCTCAGCAGGCCCCCTTTAGGTACTGGAGCACCGTACCACTCCTCTAAAACCCTGTCAGCCTACATAAGAAATCCAGCAAGTGTTCCTTACCAGCTGAGCGACTTCCTGGAAATCTGCTCCTGACAAGAACATAAGTCCTTTTTCTGCTTGTGTGCTGGGCTCTTCCCAGCTCAGCAGCTCATGTCTGCTGGACTGAAATCACCCACCATGCTCACATGCTCAGCAGGTCAAGCTGGACTCCTAGCAGCCAGCAGCTCTGGAGCAGACTACAGTGCTCCCCCAGTGTATCCCATCATGCGATTTATAACCCTGTTCTTTTTCTTGTTTTTCTCCAGAGCCGCTCACACAGTTTAACTGTAATCGGAAAAGACTGAAGGGAAAGAGTGGAAACCCAGTAGGGAAATCCCTGTCTATCTGGGTTCACCCACTCCTCACATGCATATTGGGGAATTTTGTCTCAAGTGCTCAACAAAAGATTACTCACTTTTCAAATCCAACTTGTCCATACTCAAATTTGATGGAATTTGGGAACTGTTTGCATGAGGCAAACTTCATCCTTCCATGCACAAACATGTAATAATGGAGGAAGATTGTGCTGGATAAGGACTCTAGATGATGAGGACATTGAGTCCAGGCTGTGTACATCTTGTCCTTGTCACTCTCACTGACTAACTTTTCTTTAATTTGGGTTTTGGTTTGGGGAGGGAGGTTTGTTTTGGGTTTTTTTCATGAGCTTGGGGGCAGGGAGGTTCTATTTTGGATTTGGGTTTTGCTATTTGGGAGTTGTTTATTTGTTTGTTTGTTTGTAATAAATGCTTGAGAATAGAAGAGAAACAACTCCCTGAACAATTTATTCTTTATCAAATACCATACAGGCCTGAAGCAACATGTACTAGGGTATTTTAGCACATTGTATGGCAAAATATGTACTTCCTTTGTTGTTAAACATGTGCAATTTAATGAAATAAGTATTAAATAAAGATTATATTTTAAATGCCAATTGAAACACACAAAGATGCAGCAATTTTTTTTTTTTTCCCTGGCAAGGAAAATACTACAAAAAAAACTACTTTCATATCAAGCAATTTTCAAATCAGAGGAATATCAAAAACATCAGACAGACTTTAAAATATCTGGGGCATAACTTTCAAATATAGAATGTCACCTAATTAATATCAAGCAAGACACCTTTTTTTCCAAAAGGTGACGTAACACTGCTACCAGCATTTAAGATTCAAACTAGGTTAGATGTGACTGAAACTTTGTTATACTTACTGTTTTGTGAACACTGGGATTCAGTATGTTTTGGAGAAAGCAGCTGAAACTTCACTTGATTTTATCAGTGTTTACTTATCAGCTCTATGATATCTACAAAACAAGAAATGAACATTTGATTTTTGGATGTCAACAAGAGAAAAAGTGTGCCTTTTCTTAATTACCTAGATTACCATAAAAAAACAGGTTAGGATTTAGAAAACTGTGAGAACAGTTCTTACACAAAACCAGCTTATGGGCCTGGAATTCCAGCAAAGGCTTAGGATCCTTCCCAGATAACTGCCCACATTGTTATAGTCAGCCTGGTTGCACAAGACTGTGTTTGAGTCCTATTCCATCTTCCTCCTGAGGTTCCAGACTGTCACTTTCTCTCCCGTGTCTGTAGGATCCTCCATGGAATATTACATCTCCCTACATAGAGATATTAAAAATAAACTACATAAAAATCCTCTTAGTCCACTTGGGTTTTCAGATGAATGGGTGAGTTCAACATATTATTCTTTTGTGTTGAAATAAATTAACTTGTCCACATATCGTGAGCACAATATCTTGATCATAACATTGTCGACCTCCACACAAATCCTGCTAATGATAGTGCCTCTGTGAACAACTCAGCAGGATCCCAATTTGGGATTTTGGGGTGACACAGGGCACAAAGAACATAACTAGTCATGCACATGCTGGATGGAGAAAGATTCTCACTTCAGCCAAGTACAAGAGAGTAGATATAGAAGAACATAAAGTCACAGTGACCTCTCCATTCCCTGATCTTAGCTCCCACTCATAGTCATACCCATCACCCCACACCCACAGGAACCTCTCCAAGGATTAAAGGGAGTTCCAGGGCTCCTTTGCACTTCCACAAAGACCTCCTTCCAGCGATTAATCCCTGCCAGAACCCAACCTCCCCTTTATGTTGGACACAGATGGGAGACACAGATGGGATGGTCATTTTCCAGTGTTTGCAGCTTCTTTGCTGTGTCTCCTTGGGGTAACTTTCCTGCTCTGCCTGCCACCAGCTGACCAGACAGAAACCAATGGTATTTAAACCAGGGCTAGAACTGATTAATTAACTTTATTTTTCCTACACTATGAAACTTTTAATGAAGGTGTAACACTCGTAAAGCTCTAGATAAATGCTAGCCTAGACAAGTTTAAATGAAACAACAGAAAATATTTGCAACTGTTCTCTCAACTGTATCACCATTCTTTAATCTCCTTCTCTGTTAAGTATCTGGGTGCTTATCTTGATGCCCTTTACCAAAACATTTGAGGTCTGACAAGATTATATTAACAATAATAAATCTCTCATCTTTCTCATGATGTAGTAGTTGGAACTTGATTAGGAATAATTTTAGGCATTGTTACTCCTGTGTTCTCCTCAGGGAGCAAGCAAGCCTTGTTTTCTGAAACACTAGTAAACAGGACTATGATGAAACAAATCATCGAAGTAAAAGAGCTGGGGTGTGCAGCCCAAAGCATTTAGAGAAATGCATTAGTCATACCTTGGAAACTAATCAAGAATTTGGGGAAGGGGGGCAGAAACCTAGTGAGGTCAAAAGGTAGGCAGAACTAGCTGTAAATAACTTCCCCCAAGATAGCTGACTAACACAACGTGCATGAGCTGAAACTTGTTTATTTGAACCCTGTGAACCCTGTTGGTTAAATATCTCAGAGCTGGAGGCAGGTGCAAGACATGAAGGTTACTCCCTAGTTACTAACACTAAGCAACCTGCTCTCCCACACCTCTCCACTAAGGGCTGGGATGATCAAACAAAAAACCCTTAACCCCGGGGAAATACATTCTCCTCTGACAGGTGAGAATGGTCCTGAAAAACAGCATGCACATCCGCCCTTTTTTACACACCACATGTTTGGTACAGCCCAGGATTAATAATGGAAAGGAAGGTGGGACACACTGCTTTGGAATTTCTCATTTATTTTTCTCAGCATCTCCTCTCCCTCTTGTTTTCCTTCTCTGCCCATGTCATGACATATGAACTTGACATTTTGTTGCTGGAAACACATATTTAGCAAAAACTGCAGAAAAAAATAGCACTGGGCACTAGTGAAACCACCCTGAATAAATGTGGAAAAAACCCCAAGCTAAAACAAAAAGCACTCTCCTAGAAGAAGAGCTTTAAACAATCTCTAAAACAATAGGATGTTATTCCTTTGTGATTCTTTTTCCAGTCAGCTTCTGAATAGTGGATATTCACACGTTTCGTCAATGAAATTTACTCGTCTGCAGATATTATCTATATTCTAACATGTTTTCATTATAAATTTTAAGGAGGGAAATACCAGAAGTGAGAAAAAAGAGTAAACTATTTCACTGCACTAATAAACCTCTCAAATCCCAGCAGTAAAGCCAAGCTGTAATAATCATGTCAAATTAAAACTCCTGTAGTGCTCTAAGCCCACCTAATGGCTTACTCCTGCTGCATCTCAGGTCACTTAAAATCAGTTAGGTGATGTCTACCCCATTTCACAACTGAACTCAGAAGCTATCTAAAATTAAAATCTGAAGGAATTTGTTTACAGCAACCTGGTACATATCTTTTCCTGCTGAGATCAGACTATGTCAAAATGCCCCAGTTTCACTGTTGGAGTGGAAAGATTATTCATATAGTCAAAATCATGACAAAAATTTTAACAGGAGAAGGATGAAGGCTGTACATAATTGCCAGCTGAAGTGAGAATAGTTTGTGAGTGCAGTTCACAACAAGGTCACTGCAACACCATACTTTCACAAAAACACACCTCTCACTAGGGTAGTGCCTCCTTTCCATTACTGTCATAGTTATGTACATTATTGGAAGGAAAGAAATGCTCCCTGATGCCCATTACTCTCTGGAAAGGGAGGAGAAAGAAAATTACTTTGCCATTTTTAGAATTGATCCAAATTTCTTGCTGTAACAAACACATATTAAGTATATAAGTTTAATTGTCATTATCACCAAATAAAAATACCTAATTTTTCCAGAAGAAATGCCAAACTGACATTGTTCTGTTTGAACTGCTGTTCATATGTAGTCTCATTGAATATATCCAAATATCAACTTATCGGAGTTTAGTACAGCAAAAGCTGCAAAAAACTATTAAAAAAAAAAGATGTTTCAGGCAGTAAACTGGTTCTTCAACAATTGCAAATTGACATTCATGACAAGAGTGCAACTTAGTTATTGTTATTTCAAGGGATTATACTAGAGAAATAATAGGTTAATATTTGTAGTGTAGGATTATTCAATGAGCTGGTTCAGGATGAGCCTGATAAGGCATAAACAAGTTTTGACTAATTATCAACTAGGTCAACATAACATTGTGTGCATGTGTGTTGTGTGTGCTGGATGAAACTTACATTGTTATGAATGTGTCAGATCTGCAATACTGATTACTCATCTTTGCTTGCAGACAGACACAAACACTTACTTGCTGTCAAGTGTGTGTGCCAATTAAATCACAGAATCACAGAATATCCTGTGCCGGAAGGCACCCATCAGGATCATCAAAGTCCAACTCCTGGTCCTGCACAGGACATCCCAAGAGTCACACCATGTGCCTGAGAGCATTGCCCAAACACTTCTGGAACTCAGACAGGCTTGCACTTCCCTGGGGAGTCTGTTCCGGTGCCCAGTCACCCTCTGGGTGAAAATCCTTTTCCTGATATCCAACATAAACCTCCCCTGACACAGTACCCTTATGAATTAAGTAGAGAATATTGTCATTCAGGTTAGTGGTGGTTCAAATATTGCTGCTTGGTGAATGAATTTTCTTGAGTTTTTTAATAACTTCCTGTTCCCTTGTGTTACAGAAGCTTCACCATCCTAAGAAACTAGAGCACAAACTAAAAGAATCATGTCTATAATTCAGCTATTTGTAGCCCAGCATTACATCAGAAGAGTTCTGAGTTTGCCCTCAGTGCTTTCTGTGCAAAGTTTGCAGAATAAATGGCTTTGACATATCTGTAAGCCCACAATTGCTCCTCCACTTGTACTTTGTGGTGTTTATTCCATAGAGCTCAAGGAATGTCATACACCTGCATTCACACTTGTTCACTGTATAGCTGTGTCATCCTCTTCTGCAGTTACCAAGTCAAACCTAAGCCCTACATGCACGCCACTAGTCCCCCCAGTCACACCCTGGTGATAGGCCAGACACAATTCCTTTCCTGGCACCACCATCAGTCAGGAGCTACAACTGGATAAAGATCATTACACTTGAAATTTTAAAAATGCTTTCCACTTAACTTCCACTAACAGTTTGTGGAACCACAGAAACTGGCTAATATAATGGTTTTATATTATCTGTTGCAGGGAAAATAGCCACACTTTACAATATTGTTTCAAAACAATTGGAACATTCTGTTTAGAGGAATTCTGTAGTGAATGAATGCAGCCGGCCCAAGAATCTTCACAGAGTGCCAGCATCAGTCAACATTCTGCTTCCTGTCAGCATTATGTGTGAAAAAGAGTCAGATTCTTTAACATGTTAACATCTACAGATGAATGAGCAGTCTAAAACTTTTGAGACCCTCAAATTTATACCTGCAAACCAAGAGGCTGAGGAATCAAACATACCATTGTCACAGAGCAGACAGTTCCTGAATTCTGAGAGTTGCCAGACTCAGATTCCAGTAAAAGAATTTTCCTTCCTTCTGCTGATGGCTTGCACTTGGCTGAGGCAAGTCATGGTGACAAGCAGAGTTGTTCCGGCTCCAAAGCTGCGTCCCAGGAAACAGGTGACCAGTGCCTTCGGGTCCCCAGCTCCCAGACCACCTGCACACATGATCAGGCTGCAGGCTTGTTCAACCACTCTTATTGCATCTACTTATATAGGAAAATTGTTAGTCCAACAACTAGCAGAAGATGGTAAATAGTTCTTACCAAGCAGCGAGCTCTGTCGACTGTTAATAAGTTTGTTTTAAAGTAGTACAGCCTTGCTCTGACTTTCAATAGAAAAGCTTTGGGTTTGAACAGGCTTCCAAAATATTTAGAACCACACAGACTACTTACACTGGTTGAAAATTACCTGTGAAAACCCAAATTTTTGTAGGTATATTCTACAAGAAGTATTCCAAATTTAAAATTGCAAAGAAATTACTGAATAGGTTATGTTTCAAATCTTACTATTATTGTCACTGTAGAAAAAATCCTGAAAAAAATGCTTTCTGGCCTAATGTTTTGCTTTTTCAAAAGAATAAGGCACAGTTAAGGTCAGACAAAAGAAAATTTTTAAAATATCCAAAAACCCTCTGTTCAATTTTCAAACCAAAAGGATAGAGCTGTAGTAGTATGAGGAGATATTGTCTTTTCCTTCACTCTGACCAGTGCCTTTGAGACCAGGACTTCAGACTGCACAGCTGCAAACCCCATGCTATAGAGTACAGCCTGTAGTATCATGAGTGTGCTTTATCCATGCAAATCATTCCACTAACCTTATTTGGACAAGTCATTTTCTAGGCTGATCTATATTCTCCAGTGTTCCCACAGTTTGTGTTAAAAATATCTGTTGAGTGAGAAATAAATTATTAATGAATTATCAGCCTCAATTTCCCTTCTATATTTGTCAAGCAGATCTGTGTTTCGTGACTTACCCTTCCACTCCACTTGTGGATAACACAAAATCCAGGACTGCAAAATGAAGGACAGCCTTCTACAGAAGGAGGATAGAGGACGAAGGAAAGAACTCTCTTTCCTGTTGAAAAGGAAATAACACGGATCTTAGCTAATAATTTAATGAGATTTTTTGTGGTTTTTCTCACATAAAGTTTCCTCATGCAATTATTTGGACTTTTATCCAAATCAATGTATTGACAAATTCATAATTTTAAATTCCTAACATGCAGATCAGTTCAGCCCAGACAACTGGAACATTTTGACACATGTATTTGCTTCAACACTAGCAGAACAGATATGAACATTGGGGTTTACAGAAGACTGAGAGTAGAGTTTATTTCAAAATCTGAAAAGGTGGCAGCTTGATGGAAGGGTGGAGTACGAATTGTCACCTCCTTAGTGACACTGATTGCTTTGCCTAGTTTCTTGCCTGCTATTTGTCCATTTAAACACCCTGTCATTGCCAGGACATTTTGCAATGGAGGAACCTTGGATCTGCTGAGAAGGAAAACACTGCTCAAACATGCACATTTTTTGAGTGTTAACAGACCAGAATTTCTGGACACGAGTGAATGACATTGCACAGGAGAAAACAAATTATTGCAGCACACTTATCTCTGCTGTCTTTCACCTCAAAAGGTACAACACTACCTGTCTGGGAGCATCTTGTGGCAGTAGGCCAACAAGAGAGCTGTTGATAGTGGGCTGACCTCCGACTTGGCCACCCAGGCAGACAGGACCCAAGCCATGTCACACAGAGTCCCCTCCAATGGGACTGCAAGCCCAGCTGACCCTCTCGAGTACTTCAGTCAGTAGGCAGCTGTGATCAGACTCCTGATCCATGAGATGTCATGCAGATTAGTGTGGGGTGACAATGGCCTCTCTGTTTTAAAGTGAAGGTCAAGATGTACCAGTGCCAACTAACTCTGCACACTCCTGCAGACCTTCATCCCATGCTGTGACTTAATTCTTTCTTCCCAATCCCCTGGTGGGCTCTGGGGCTCCAGAATAATGCTGTTCCTTGCCATCAGCACAGGTTAAAATAATATGGACTGAAATGGCCCATGTTCAAAAGTAAAATTCTATTCTGCATTCCTAAATCATGCAGAAGTCTACACCAGGAGTCTTGTTTTACCCATAAGTAAAATGTTTGTTCATGCAGGTAAGTGAACTGTGCAACTCACAGTCATGTCTGATATAATGATGGATATTTAGTTCCTTGTGTATGCACTTATTACAGGGATCCCTGATTTTCTGAAAGAGATTAGCTTTTTTCCTGAGGAAGAAAAATCATAAAAGTGTAAACACTTTTAGAGTTTAAAACATTCAAGGAAGCCAAAGTATATTACAGTTGTGCCATTACTTAGAGGTCTTTTTGATTTTTAAATGCAAGTCAACACTACAGGGCTGGCACAACCATTTTGCATGCAAAGGGCAGCACCATCCCTCAGGAAGGAAAGCAGTGAGTTCACAAAAAGGTGGATTTCTTTTTCCCTTAGTGTCAATGAGCCCTGCAGGCTGAAATGTGCCCATGTTTGATGGTTTAAGGACTTTACTCAAGTGGTTCTTGGCAGGTGTGAAATAACTGTTGAAAACAATCTCATCTGTAAAACCAATTTGGCTGCACCACATTTTCTCTCCATATACCTACCATGTGTTGACTGATAGAGTGTGAATGACAGACATTAAAGACAGAAAGGATCTATTAACTCATGCAATCCTTCTGCTCCCAGGACACTCTTATTCCCTCACTTGCATTCAGCATTACCTTCAAGTCCTTTTATGAAAGGTGCATACAGACTTCCACCAATTCTTTGCCAATGCACAAGTCTGACCCTTCCCCAGTTAGAAAAACCTTTCTAAAGTGCAACTTTTGTTTAATTTCATGGCATTATCCCTTTGGCCTGTCCTTGGTATACTTTTAAGTCTCTTTCTGTTTGTTTTCACTTTTGCCACATTGTTCCTGCCAAATGCAAAGGAGCATATTTGCAAAGGCAGCATTTTTTAGCATCCTCAAAATTTTTCTGAGCACCTCTGTATACAACCAAATGGCTGCTGGTGAGCAGCTATTAAAAAGAAATCAGAATTATACAAAAGTGCAGCAACAGACTTCTGCTAGTGGAGGCATGACTGAACCATTACTGATGAACAGTGAGCTTTCCTGAATGCTTCTATATCTCGTGCAATCTGTTTATGAAATGTTAAAAACAATGTATTTAAAAACCCCCAATAAGTCAAAATTTAAGGTTTTCTCTTGCTGTTTAAGCCTTTCTACTGAAAGATGAAATGAAAATGAAAGATGAAATGAGATGAAAGACAAAATGAAAACTGAAAGATTTGTGTAACTGGACAAGTCTTCTGCATTCTTAAAATGTCAGTTTCTTCCATGGGTAATTGTATATGTTGCTTTCAAGTACACAGGTAGCTTCCTGTAGAATGCATTTTCTCTTACAATCTATACTGGTGGTAAAAATGAAATTGCATGCCCTGAAAAAACTATGCCACTTAGACCATGCCAGTTGCTCAGTATGCTGAAGCCCAGTGTCAAGAACCAGACTCTAGATTCTCTTCCTGCCTGAACCTCTTTCCTCCAAAGAAAGGTGAGGAAAGGTCCCCTTGTAGCAAACTGCAAAGGTGGCGATGCCATAGAAATCTGAAGCGCTTGTGTGGTTCAACATTTGCCCTGAGGCGATTCAGCATTTGATTTAACTGAGATCTTCAGCTGCCTCCATCCTCTTTCTTCATGAAAAAAGTTGCCCTTACCTGACAAAAAGGAAGGTAGGAAGATTTTACTACTCAATTGTACCTTCTAAATTGCATGGCCTTGGGGGGAGGCTCAGAATCAGGACTGATCATTTTCTGACTGTGTCAGGTCACACTACACTCACTAGTGCCAGGCAGCAGTCTGAGCCTCAGTAATGCCCCACATTTTGCAATTATTGAACGTAGAGCTGGAAATTGAAGGTGAGCACACAAAGCTTATTTTCATAGCTTAACAGCCCATGGTATTGTTTCACAGTATCAGAAAAATAGAAGATAGGAAAGACATATTCTTTGTCCAGTCTTAAGCTATCCTCTATCAACAAATTCACTGTACATATGAAAGTGAGACAGTATTTTCACCATGAATCTCAAGAACACTATATTACAGAATCACAGAATAATCTGAGTTGGAAGGGACCCACAAGGATCATCACGTCCAGCTCTTCAGAATGGCCTGTACAGGGATCAAACCCACATCCTGGCATTATTAGCACCATGCTCTCTGACCAGCTGAACAATATTTTCTAGTTTGTAGCTGTCTCAAATCAGTTTCCTCCACTTTCTCTGAAGTGTTATATCTTATCTCTAATTGGCACCAGAGCTCTGTCAATAAAGCAATCATCACTAGTACTGTGCAGTGGCAGTTTTATGAAGAATCTTCAAGTTTTTACTCTTTTGAATTGCCAACAACCCAAAGTTTCAAAATTCTTCAGAAAGGAAATTCAAGGACCTAGGGATAAACTATTGGAATAGTCAAGATATCTTAAAATATTACTGTATTACTGTCAATTTTTTGACTGCTATGTTGAATTATACATAATATAAAGAATATTGTACACATACTTAAGAGAGATAAAGGTATGCATTACACCCTGTAACTGTTCCACTTAAATATTGATAGGGAAATCTTCATGAGATTCAAACATTTTCCTGTTCACTTTGTTGAAGAGGAATGCCAGCCTGCAAAATAGCTTGATTTCCTCTGAAATTTGATATTACCACACTTTTGTGGCACATTTTCTAAAAAATGCTTGTCAGAAATGTAGTCTGGCACTTTTTATGTTTACTTTGCTCAACGGCAGTAAATGACATCTAGACATATGCCAAATACATTTCTATTTTGTTCCTTTCACGTATACTAAAGTATGCACAGTGTATGCCTCTTAGTGGACTCCAACATGTTCTGAATAGAAGTATAAATATTTTCCAAGTCATCAGACACACAAACTTGATGTGCACACCTTCTTAACATAAATTTTACTCAAGAGAGAGAAAACCACATGGTGTTCTAGTTTAAAAGAAGGGAAGAGGTATGGGCAGAAATTTTTTACTCAGTTTTGCGTGGAAGAAGGAGGGATGCTCTGCTGCCTTTCAGACACTTGTGCAAAACTGCCTGTAATTTTATGGTTCCACAGAGACTTGTCACTTTTCCAAGTGTTAAGTACTGCTTTTGTTTTAAAATACAGTTCCCTAAGGGACTATGAGTACTGGTGAGGGTCACAGAAGAACTCACTGACAGTTGTAAAAAATGTTCAGCTATCAGTATGAGTTAAACAGTGCTGGTAGGTTAGGCTCCACCTTTAATTGTTTATATTTACAACATTTCTTTTAAGAGTCCACACAAGCTGTGTGTTCCTGAGAAAACAGAGAGTAGCCTTGGAGGACAAAAATTGTCCAGGGTTTTATTTTCTCATATTGTCAGTTCAAGGAAGGACAGTAAAGAGCCCTGAACTTTGAAAATGTGTTCTGATTTTAAAAAATTAACAATCATTTTCAGATACAGGGCTAAGGTGGATTATTAACCCGATATAGCAAGTTTCTGATTGCTGTATTTCTCTCCATTCCCATAATGAAGATACTCATTACTGCAAGACCATAGCAGTTACACCTGCTTCCTCTTACCCGGGGAGTTACACGAGAAAGATACTTGGTGTCTTTATATTCTGCACCAATCGATAACAAGGCATCAGCCTGCAATCTAGTTTACAGAAAGCTTTGTGTCAAGACACTGCAGAGTAAATGTTTAAAGCTTAGGCTGCTAAGCTGCACCAAATAGGTCTGCCTGCACACCTCATGCACATGAAAAACAGATTATTGAGTACTGCATTATTTTTATTCAATTGTATTTTGGTAATGAGGACAATGTATTTGGCATCCATTCACCACACACAGAGAAAAGACAGTTTGAACACACACATGCACACACACAGTCTTCTTTCATGCAGCTGGGGAGAGTATTGAAATTGTGGCCTTACATAATGTACAGCAAATAAATAAGCAGCAGCTAACTGTAAGACAAAAAGTAATTTGATCTCACATAGTCCAACTGAGTAAATATAGCTGCTCTTCATTAAATTTTGGGTTTCATTACAAAGAAAGATGGACAATGAAATGAAGATGAGAAAATTGTGAAGAGAAGAAAGGAGTTTGCTCCCCATTGTTACTATAATCTCAGCATTGTCTCTATCAGTGCCCAGAGTGGCAGTCTGGTTCTACTTCCATGTCCTTAAATTATTATTTCCCTCACTTAACTATTTGTATTGGGTATGCATGGCCAAGATTTTGTAGCAGGGTGGCTACAAAAGCCACCAAGGTGGCTTCTGTGAAAAGCTTCCAGAAGCTTCCTCCATGTCCAGCAGAGCGAATGCCAAGCGGCTCCAAAGGCCAACATGCTGCTGGCCAAGGTTGGGCAGATCAGAAATTACAAACGACAAAA
Source organism: Agelaius tricolor (assembly GCF_023055355.1). Classification (NCBI taxonomy): domain Eukaryota; kingdom Metazoa; phylum Chordata; class Aves; order Passeriformes; family Icteridae; genus Agelaius; species Agelaius tricolor. Next base: position 9,640,643 of record NW_027269287.1, read on the forward strand.
AAAGTAATTGCACCATTGTAATCATGGCCAGAAAAGAGTGAAAGGAGAACATGTGATGGGAACAGCCCTGCAGACACCAGGGTCAGTGGGAAGGACGGGCAGGAGGTGCTCCAGGCACCAGAGGAGCCCCACACCAGAGCAGGGGGATGCCTGAAGGGAGGTTGTGACCCCATGGGAGACCTGTGGAGAGAGGAGCGCACGCTGGAGCAGCCTGTCCTTGAGGGGACTGCACCCCATGGAAGAGCGACCCACCCTGCGGCAGTGTGAGGGGGACTGTTGCCTGTGGGACAGACATCAGACATCAGAGAAGTTCCTGGAGAACGGCTTCCTATGAGGGGGATGCCATGGTGAGCTGGGGAAGGACTCCTCACCCCGAACAGGGAGAGAAACAACATGGGATGAACTGAGCATAACTCCCATTCCCTGTGTCCCTGCGCTGCCGGGGGAGTGGTAGAGCTGGGAAGGAGGGAGGCATGAAGGGAAGGTGTTTTTAAAGTCTGTTTTACTTCTCATTATCCTGCTCTGATTTTGTTAGTAATAAATTAAATTAATATCTGTAAATCTAGCCTGTTTTGCCTGTGATGGTATTTGGCGACTGATCTGTCCCAGTCCTTATCTCACCTCATGAATATAACTTTGTTATATTATCTCTCCCCTGTCCACCTGCAGAGGGGAGTGAGAGAGCTGCTTTGGTGGGTGCCTGGCACCTAGCCAGGGTCAGCCAACCACCACTGATGAAGAAAAAGAATTGTGACACGTGAAGCAATAATGAAACAGTGAGATAAATATCCTGCATTTTCCAGCCAATTGCTTACAGACTTTTTGAATTAGTATTCAGGATATTGGCAGTCTGCTGACCTAGCAGCATCTCTGAGTACAGCAGTGGAGTTAACCAGCCTGGCAGTTCAAACTCTGCACCCTGACATGGCTCTAACTCTGGTCTATGGCATTTTATGACAGAATAGAAATCTTGCCATTTTGCAGTTAGGCCATAACTTGGAAGAACTGAGACAACAACACAACTTATAATTAGTCTAGGATTGGTAACTGATTTTTTTTTTCTGAGATATTTTTGTAATCTTAAAGGACTTCACCACCAGCTTATAAATGGAGCTTTGGTGCAAAAAGGCAGGACTACGCCCAGACTGCTATAGAACATGCCTATATAATATTATTTTCTAAAGAGAAGCTAAGTTCTAGTGTCGTGATCAGAATTATTGTAGTTTGGGGATCATATCAAATAAGAAAACAAATTCTCTAAAAAGTAGTCTAGAGCAGTTGCAACGAATATGTACACCTCACTTGTGCAATTCCATTTATTTCAGTGACACCAACACAAGCCAACTGAACACAGAAAATTGTTTAGAGGTTTTCTGCTTTCTTTGAGTTATATCAAAGTCATGTACTTCATGGTGAGTATACCATCTGAGCAGGCACACAGTGGCAGCACTCCAGCAGTGAGTTGATGCTTTCAGACAAAGCAGGTTTGGTTTGTCTGATGGTTTCACTTGCTTGTAATAGTGCTGACCTTCATCCCCAGTGGTGTTTTCCTAATATTCCGACATAGGCCATGGAGCAACTAAGAAATGCTATGCCCCACCTTAAGATTGCACAAGAAAAATCCTGGGATGTTCTCCTGCTGTCTCATATCTGACTCCTTCAAACAGCGAGTGCCAGTGGACAGCCACAACCACAGAAAGGCAACCCACACTTGTCTGATAGTCAGGCAGATGCACTACACCCATGGTGTGTGTACCAGGGTCACTGCAAGCTGTCTGCGAGCCAGGCATTGTGCTAATCAGCAGCTGTGACAGAAGCTTTAGAGGCCTGCACTGGTTTTGGCTGGGGTAGAGCTAATTTTCCTCACAGTGGCTGGCATGGGGCTGTTTGGGATTTGTGTAGAACACAGGGTTGGTAATAGAGAGATATTTTTCTTCTTGTCAAGCAGAGCTTACACAGTGATTTCTGATTTTCATCCTGCCATGCTGGTGAGCAGATTGGGGATACATGGGAAGTCACACTCTGTGTCCTCTGCAGCTTCACAAGAAAGAGAACAAGCATGAGACCAAGAAAAGAGAAGCCTGGTTCAGCAAGAAAAACACAGAATAGCTTCATTTAGCACATCATGGTCTGGGAACAGAAAAGAGTCATCATCAGGGAGAAGAGAGCAATGCATGGCTGCAGAAGACAAAGAGCTGTGAGTTTCAGAGACAGGGACATACACATAGGAGAGCTCCTGCAAGCACTTAGAGCACCTGGAAGCTCATGATGTTCAACTGGTGCCTGCAGGGGCTAATTAATACAATGCTGATAGCCTGGCAAGCAGAACTCATGACAAAGGTGAGCACATCTCTTGAATTACAGTTATTGCCACCATTTTCCCTCCAACAGTCCTCAAGACAGCTGCTGACAAAATTTATGGATGATACTGTGTATTTTCCTGCCTTCTGAATCTTCCTTTTCTTCCATCCAACAGCTGATGAAGACTTGATTACATCAGAAACTAACAGTCACCAAAACAGATGCAGGGGAACCACAGAGCATGTTCTAGGGAAAAAGTGATCCTTGATGTGTCATATCAACCCTAGAATCCAGCTCTGAAGTACTGGCTCCAATATTGTCTGAAGCAGTCCAGGATGCATTGCAGAAAGAGAAAGACATCAATTTTCCAGGCAAGTCTCAGTGCACAAGGAAGTCCCACTTCCTAAAGGAGAATTGCTGGGAATATGGTGTTAGAGACATCTCACACAGACATGAAGACATCCATTTGGCAAAAGAAACCTTGACTAGCATATTGGGTCGGGTGTCCTAGTTTGTGGGGTGTGAACCACTCACCAAAGTCTCCTGAGAACACACTTTTGCTTCACCTTCAGTGTGTCTTATTGAAGTCACATGCCATCATTTTATTTAAACATTTTGGCCTGTTGACTCAAAGACTTCTGTCCATGGAATTTCTCCTCATGCTTTGTAAAATGGTATTTTCCAGCTGTTTCTGGGCAGTAACATTTGGTTTAATGGGCAAAACGAGAAAATTAAATTACATTTGCACAAACAATAGCTCTCTCTTAAACTGCAACTGCTTACATGCTGTGCAAATAGTGCGGGCTTTGTAGTATCAGTAAAATCTTGGTTTGAAAATCTCAATTTTTGGATTCAAGGTTTCTTACATCTTGGAACCCCCTTGGGAACTCCGGAGGCTGAAGGAGTTAATAAAGCACCACCTTCACCTCCAGAAGAATCAAAGCAACTCAGTTTCCACGGGTCACTGTTTTCACTACAAAAGAATTCTCTAGCTGAATGGTTATGACACTTCAAGGCATGCTTCTGGGAGGAAACAGAATAATAATTCATGCCTGCCAACAGAAAATTCTCTGCCCAGCAGCACCAGCCCTTGTACAGATCTTTTGCAGAGTGGCAAGAAATTCCTCTCCAGCCCCTAAATTTGCTGGACACTTCCCAGTGCTTAGCTCCATGAAGACTATCTGTATACAGCCCTGAATTTTTCTTCCCTTTGAGGCAGTGTTGTTGGAGTTTCTGAGTCACAGATTCTTATGGGCAGCTGTTCCTCATGCACAGGGTTTTCAGGGCCTGCCACTGATGTGACTTCAGGTTAATGTACAGGCAGTCAGACACCAAAGTGGAAGACAGCATGCTTTGTTAGCCATATGATCTGTTTCTGCAATACCTTTCAAGCTCTCTGAATATACCAATTTCCCTTCTTCAACGATTCCCAGGTTTCATCTGCTTGGCCTGCTACTTTGCTGGTTGTCCTCCATGTCTAACTCCTCCAAAGACAAGCCTCTTCCATTTCCCTGTACTCACAAAGGTTATAAACATATCAAACAGTTTGCAGATACTGTGTAATGTTCAGCAGCAGTGTTCCAGGAAAGCTCTGGTGCATTTTGAATGTAAATTTTCTGATCCTAATCATTCAGACTTCTTGATAGCACAGCCAAGCACAAAAGACCCCAGCAAAATAGCTGCTGGCAATCATGTTAAACTATAGTAATACACTGCCAAATGCAGATCTCTATATCAATGTAGCTTTGGTTATTACTAAGTTAATTCAACATGCACAAAAGTCCCAGATACAATTAATACTCGTCCACAAAATAAATTTTCCCTTATCATATTTCCCATTCTGCTATGACCTGGTCACGCAACATGATTTTTTTTTTTTATATTGGCTGAGTTTATATCTTCTTCTGTGTCAACAAGGATTGCTACAAAACTTCACATCAGAAATATGGTAGTATAGCATAACTCAGAATCCATTGAAACAAAAGGGAATATGGAACTCCAAAGAGACTCAATAGGTCTCAGTGAGCTAAGATTAAGGGGAAAAATGGCATTTCAATACTTCACTCTTGTACTAATTAAATGTAATCACAGCTGACAAGTAGCTCTTCTCCCCAGGGGCTTACTGAATCTGCTTTAAAGCTTTAATTCTCGATTAAATCAAAGTATAAACAGTTCCAAAAGGCATCAGAGACAGCACAGCCACTACTGGAACATTAAAATATAACATCAGCCATTGACACAAATCAACTGATTTCTTATCTGTCCTGTACTTGTCATGATGAAACCCCCTGTTCATCTCAGTTCAATACCATTCTTTTCCTCTGCTGGCACTCAGTAATTTGCTCCTTTCTTTACCAGCAGCAATGAACTGTGGAGGTGGAACAATGAACTCTTTCATGGACAGAAAGTTAAGAAAAGAAAACCCTTTTCACTGGACATTTTTTGCTCTTGGTCTCTCTCTTTCTTGAGACAATGTCTGCCTACGTATTTTCAAAAAAGGGAAGGGTAAAGAAGACATTATTATAGTTATAATGGTCCAAAAGGGTACCCTTTTCATAACACATCTTCTCTTACCTGCACAGATAGAGAGTTCAAAGGGTAGATCCTTATTGATTATATACAGGCATTCTTTCATAAATGCTGGGAAATCTCTGCAGTTACTCATGGTTTGACACTGTCTGTATATTTGACACCTTCATACTGAAACAGCAGTATGGATGGGCAGGTACACCTTGGGTGGGGATGGCAGGTGGGCTGATGCAGACCCAGGACCCTGCTGTGCTGAAGCACAATTTTGGGGAACAGAGCCAGCACTGCTGAGCTCCCTGAATGCATGGCAAAGCCCACACAGCCATGTTGCACAGTGTTAGTGACGCACAGAGCAGATCACAGCAGATCACACACTGCAGGTGCTGGGCTGGGCAAAGCTCCTCCGTCTGCTTGACTCACCAACCCATCCTAGTGCTGCTGCCATCATCCTGCCAATGTATCCATGCTGATAAAACTAAAAAGCAGAGACCAAGCCAAGCACTGATGCTCCCCAAAGCTGCCAGTAATTTTCCTTTAAGACCTTGATATCAAGCCCAGCAAGATTTAAGCACCTCAAAATTTGAACCAAAGCTTTATTTGTTAATCAGTAGCTATAGCTAGACAGTTATGATTAAGCAATTGCACTGTGAATGTTGTATGCTTGGCTAATCCTTTGTTTTAAGGGAAATTGATGGCAATCCCAAGGTGAATGGGGTGTGTGGATGAGAGCCACCAGGGCAAAGCCAGCAGAACTAAGCAGAAACTGGGGGAAAGATTATTCCAGCAGTGAGCCATCATAGCCACTGTCCACCTATTCAAAACAGACCCCAGACTCAAGCAAAGGGAACAACTGCACCTACAGACTAAGAAGCATAGAAAACAAGAGATATAACTAATAAATAGGGGTTTGAGTATTAAAAAATGAAAAAGTTATGTAATTGTAACCAATGAATACTGATTTATACATTGTTAAAATGCATGAATAGTGTAAAGTTTTAATGATCCATGAGCCAGGATTTCATGGGCTACCACCAAGCTCACTACTTAGAATAAAATTTAGAATAAAAGATAGAAATTCCTCACCTCAGTGTGTGAATTGGTGCTATGCATCAGGTAACAAGCTCATATCTGAGACAACAATGTTACCCCACTAATTACTAAAATTAGTGAAACTCATGGAAGGTAAAGGAGTTTGCCCATGTGGAATAACATGTGACACTGGAGCTTTCCTCCCTCTTTCAGTGGTGCACCAAGAGGTTGAATAATGACATACATAAGGATTTCTAGATATTTTTTTAATCAGATCACAACAGAAATTTATGGTTTTAATTACAGCTGGTGAAACTGGAGTCTGTATTCCATCCCCTCAACCACAAAGATCTTTTTCCATGAGATTTTGATTTAAAAAATATGTTCTTATTGTTCCTCTTTTCCAATGTCTGTGTTTCTCTAAGAACAAACTCAAAGGCCTTGTTTAAGCAGTAATTTATTTTGTCCTCCAACGTATTCTTTTCATTAGAAAAATACTCTGTCATTTGCTACATGGTCTGTGTCCTCTGAGAAATTGAGCAGCTCCTGAAAAGTGTGAGTGCTTAGCTCCTCATAAGGGAGGTCCAAGACAGCATCCCACAAACAGCACTGAGAAGGAACCAGGAAAAGGCTGATTTCAATTCCCATCCATCTTAAAAGCAGATGAATAGCTGCTGCGAGAACAAAGCCTGTGTTCGCTGGCAGAACCAAATAAAAAATACAGTACTATAGGCCTGGGATTTAGATTCTTCTCTGAGCACCTTCACATTTAATACTCAGCATCTCAGACTGGAAAAGGAAAGGAAAAGGAGAGTATGCTATATGTCATCAAGGAAGAGAGGCCAGGAGCTCAAGCTGCATTACATGTCTGTGGTTTTGTTGTTTAGTGTTTTAGGAAACTCAAGTCAATTGAGCTTCTACCACCACCAGTCACTCCTTTGGTTCAAATAATGAGAAAAGTGTCAGCACTCCTTATCTCTGCTAAAGACCCATGTGAAAGGTGGTCAGGAGATCTCAAGACAATTATTTAGTTTAAAGGGTGGCTTCCTTTTTAAAAATCCCAAGGAGTTACGTCCTTACTTTTCCAGCTTTCTCCACATCTGTCATTAATGAGTGATTTATGTCACTTATAGAATCATCATCACAGTTAAAAAAAAAAGGTTAAATATAAATTTCCAAAAGTATAACTTAACAAAATTCAATGTAAGGTTCACTGTATTACCTATTACATGAATGAAACATACAAAGGGAAATTATATTTAAATCAATTCATGCATGCATATAAGCACAAAGAAGTATGTACCTGTATATATAGGTATATACCTGTTAAAAATTCACCTCAAGTTCAGTGAAATACTCATGTTGGATGTCTTTGCACCTTTCAACAGGTGAGGGTTGAGATTCGATGAAGGAAGTATCAGCCCAGACCCTAATGCCAGGTTTTGGTGGCCCGAGGGCTATAAATTGCAAAATTGCTGAATTCCAAGGGGTGCTGCAATGGGACAGAGGTGCTGGGGCAGCTACTGTGGCCCAGCAGAGCTCCAAGAGCCTCATTCAGGACTGCTGCTTAGGGTCAGTCTGTCTGTCAGTCCTCCCCTTGGCCATAAACTGGGTTGGAATTTTCCTCAGAAGTCCAGTAAATATCATATTGTTTCATGCAGGCAAATAGTACATAACATTCCAAGGAGTTAGACAACAGCAGTTGGTTAGGCAGGAGAATTCCCAAGGAACACTATTTCTGATAAGTTCAAAGGGAGCTTACAGCCCATCAATCAAGGTGGAAGCCCATAGAGAATTCCTGGGATGTAGAGCAGCCAGAGTTGGAGGGTAAGGGACCATTAAAATCAAACACTGGAAGATTTATTAACATTAGCATGACAGTAGATGAAATTTTAAGTAGCAAAAAATGTATGCAGCAATGTCATTAAAGCTGGCATCATAATGCTTAATACCTCAAAGGGCCTGAACTAAGGCTACCCTGGCAACTTTGACTTTCCAACACTACATTTCACAAAGTTGATATTTCTTTCTCAGAAACTTCTGGGCTACAAAGTATTCACTTATCAAAGCTTTATGGAAAGCTTTGTCTCTGGTTATGGAAAAGATAATTTTTGTAAAACCAGGGCTTCAAAGACAACCTTGAAAAATATGAATTTTAAAAATATTATAATTGATTTTAGCAGGGGAAAAGAAAAAATAAAAGAAAGCAAAAACTGACATGAGTCGGCAAAGTTTAAAGTTCAATGAAGTCTCCCTGTTCCTAAAGATGAGCAAAGTGCTTTTGTTACAGTGGCCATGGAAAGGTACAATAATTAGATCTCACTTTTGAAAGTCATAAAATAACCACAAAACCTTCTTACAAGAAAACTACATCTTAACTGTCTGTCCTTAAGTTGAAAACCTAACCACTGCTAATCATTGCTACTTGAAACCACAGCATTTTCAGTACAAAAACATCTCCTGTGACCTCTTGCCTTGTCTTGCAACCTTCTGCTGAGCTGATGAATGAAGCCACTAGCACTCAACAGCAGCAGAAGTTCCTCACAGTGCTTTTCTCCTTTCTGAAAAGGTGAGCATGCACAAGGCTCAGCAAAAGCAATCTGCTAATCTAAAGATGTGTGATTCTTTGTGACAAACCATCTAAACATACATTCATGGGCACATCTCCAGCTCTTCTTTCACCATCAACTGGAACTGAAAACGTGTGAAAATTAGGAAGTGCTCATGTGACCTTAGAAAAAGCAGATGAAAAAGATCTGTGTAATGCTGGACCTCCTGAGCAAAGGGACATTGATGAAGATGGTGCACAGATAATTTTCAGAAAAACCAAAATTGCTATTAGCAAATGCTAAGATTCTTCAGTGGGTGATAAACACTAACAGACAGTTCCTGTTAATTCTCCTAATCAGTAAGAAATCATATCAGACATGAAATGATGTGTGGATTAATGGTCTTGTGATCCCTAAAGTTACAACATACTGTAAGACTTCACCTAAAATTTTATTTTCAGTAATGTAAGTGGTACTATACACTGAAAATCATTAATAAAAGCTTTTTTTTTAAAAAAAAAAAAAGGGAAAGAAAAAGTCATTGTTTGACATGCAGTCATGTACAGTGACTCAGTGACAACAGACTGTTTACTAACAGACTGTTCTGCAAAAGAAACTGATTCATTATCTGGTGTGCAACAAGCCAATAATTACACTCTAGAGGGGCATTGATTGTTTATTTCAAGGTTGCATAAGCCTGGATGCCTGGTGCATTCCACAAATCAAGCATTTCACCTATTAAAGCTGTCTAGTATTGATACATTTTTAGTAAACAAAGGAATATGCCACAATGCCACAATACAAATTTGTTACATAGTTCTTATTAATTAATGTCCTATCTTCTACTGGGTAATGATTCTCTTGCTTCTCATGCTAATTAGTCTGTCTGCTCATTCTTACTCTTCTCTTGAGTCAGTGGGTTTCTTGGGTATGCGGTCTGAGCTGGTGGTCTCAGGTTCCCCTGCAGGAATTACCTTTTACCCAGTCAGAGCTAATTTCAGCACAGTTGCTGAGTTGGCTTTATTAGTTTCTCCCTTATCTTGGGAGTTCTACCAGATGTCACATAAATTCTGCATTCTTTGTGTCCAATATTAGCAAACATCGTTTCTTCCCTAGCCTTGTTAAACCTCCCCCTAGATCTGAGATCATTGAAGCATGTCATGCCCTAAACTTAAACAAGAATTTATTTTTCTGGTACATGGGCATCATTTAGAGTTTGCTTGTTAGCTGCTATCTGTTTCACAGATTAAATCTCCCTTCTTGTTGATTAGGCTTGAAAGCATACAAAGATCAAACATCAAAGAACATCCTTTCTTAAGAAAACTTTTACATATGCCACATGTTGCAATAAGACAGTACATCAAAGATAAATATAAACCTTTGCAGCTGTTTTGTTCTTATCATATCACCCTTTAGAGACTCAGTTAAATGTGCATTTTTATAATGTTGTGTTTTCTAGAAAAATGGTCCACAGGATTATTTCTACCACCAGCTCCTCTGAGGTAACTCCTTCAATTGACAGGGTGTGACCCCAGCCTCACTTGGACCTTTTGTCAGCCCTTAACTACCTTACAACAGGTTGGCTTTCCTTGTGCCCCACCTATGCACCCTGGTACCCTGTTAATGTGATGTAATTTCACACTACCCTGACCACAGGAAAGAAAAGAGAGAGGAATTTTTACATGCCAGAGTTAAAAGAAGAAATAATTAATTGTACTACAGTGGGATGGGGATGGGACTTGACATCCATAGCTAAAGAACAGAAAAGGAAGGGATCACAAAAAGCCTTCCCAAAAGGTATTTTAGACCCAAGAGGAATGAGTTGCTTCTTTCACCCAAAGTATAAACCATGGTTAAAACACAAGGAGGAGAAATTAATCTAAAAATATAAAATCCACTGCCTACACCATAAGAAATATTTTTGAATAATAAATAATAAATTCTGAATAAGAAATTTTTCAATAAGAAATAATAAATTTTTATTTGAAATTTTGAGAGGAATAGGAGCATTCAGAATGTCCAGACCCTGGCACCAGGGAAGATGACACATAAATGTATACAAATACAGCCCATGGGCTCTCCATTCCTATTTTCTGCAGTTTTGAGCCTGTAAGCAGCCAGCAACCCATTCAAATCCTTTAATAAAAGCCAGGGTTCATGATTGTAACCTCCCTAACATCACCATTGGTTTGGCACAAGCACTTAAAAGAATGACAAATTTCACAGTTGAAATGCGAAGAGTCCTTGCACAAAGGGGGGATGAGAGCCAAAAGCATAGAAACCCTTCCACCACCCTCCTGCCCAAATCTGGGCACAAGACAAGACAGCGGCATGCAGACAAGCCAATTCTTTGTCTGCTTTTTTCCTAGAGCACACACTAGCACTTCTACAAGACATCTGCAAGCTGGAAAGCAAAAATCAGCGCACTCACACTCATCCGCTCAGCCAGAAGTCAAGCTAGAAATGTTCACTCATTCCTGGATATTTAAAGGCAATTGGAGAAAAGCAAAAATCAGAGGTGGGCTTGAGTGTGTGCTAGTCCTCTCTTTATAGAGAGAATGGTAAAATAAATCAATTCAGCAGTGGATGTGCCAGGCTGAGTTTCAAAGCCATAAGCTATGACACCTTTTTTTGGTGGGGCTTTTAAATTTTTTTCCAATATATTTTCTAATGGTTGCAGGGCTGCTCTAAGACCTAGTGGAAAGCCTTCCTAATGACATGAATGAAATGTGAGTTAAATAGCAGGGTTGTTGTGATTTCTGTGTCACAGGAGGAGTACAGGGACAAAATCATCATGACCCTCTACTGTGGAGGCTTGCATCCTTTTCGGGAGGATGAGAAAAGAAGAAAATGGGAAAGCAATGCTCTGGTCACCACATGGGCAAGAATCCTAGGCAGGCCCCAGCCACCGTGTGAAAGAGACAACAGAGCCATGCTGTACCTCAACACTGCCTTTCCATGCTCCTGTTTGCAGCAAAGCTTATGGGAGAGACATCTTAAAAAATCCCATGATAAAACAACAATGAAAAACTTCTGGTATACTCCCAGATAGAGAGGTCACAAGTCACTTGTGCCATTCTCAGAATCTCCACAGAAATACCACTGGTATAAATCTTTAAAACTTCTCCTAACTTACCACATTGCTACTGCCTATGCACTAGACTTATAAAAATCTAGGCCCAGGCTAGAAACCTAAAACAAGATTATTTTCCACTCAGTGTAGCTCAGTCAGTACAGTTTGAAAGACCACTGATGTCTAAACTGAAACAAAGCCAGCTAAGCTGGTTAGGCTGTGGGTAAACAAACACGATTAAGGTTTTCCCATTGTGCCGTTGAGCAAACACAGAGGAAGAACAGTTCAGGACCTTCCCTCCTGCTCCTATAATATTGTCTTGCTGGTAGTATAAATCAGATCTCCAGCAGGTAATCACCAAAAGGCTGCTCTGAACAGCTTAACTCACAGCTTAACCACCCACAGGCAGCCCCTGCTTGTGTCCTGGCTCACATCAGGGCTTACCTGTACCCAATGAAAGGCCTGGCCACTCTCTCCTGTCTTTCTGCTACAGAGCAAAGTCACAGAACCTTACTTAGTAGTAGAAGCCAATAAAATTGCACATAACACCTAGGTTAATTTTGCTATGCAGAGGGAAGGGATTAATAGCCAATGTTCAGACACAACATTTTCTAAGTGTCTGTCTGCAGGACATGGTGAGGTATCATGACTGAAAAGTCATCAATAGTTTCCAGGTGAATTCCTGTGAGAGGCTGAAACAACAAGCAAGACACAAACAAGAAAATCTGTAGGCAGAATTTCCATAGATTTTTGTATTTTCCTCTCATTACCAGTTTCATTATTTCATAACATTTTGGAATTTTATCACTAATGACACTTAGACTACATTTAAAATGTTCTGGGATAGACAGCCTGAAGTCTAGAGGGTAAACATGCTCTTTTCTATATAAAAAAAAAAACACTGGTATTTTTTCCCAAAGAATAGCAAAGAGAAACAGAGAATGGAAAAATGCAAACTATATTCTCTTCATGGTTCAATTGTCCTGATACCCTGAAACCATTTTCTATGCTCTGTCACCTGTACATCCTTGGTACCTTCCTTGGGAAGAAATATTCAACTTTTCTCAATATGGCTCCAATATTGCTGAGTATGCAGGTCAACTAACTGGGCTATGCATGTTATACCTCAAGTGATGTGGAATGCCAGGTTGAATCCCATGCCTCAGCATTGTTCCAGTTTGTAATTGACAAACAGTCCTGTGGAAGAAACAGAAACAGTCCTGTGACCTGTTTGCTGGAATTTAGGCAAGTAGAGATGTTTAATTAGTGCATTCACTGGCAGATTCCCCGTCTGCTTTCATGCACTGCACTCCCTCCATAGCACACAGATGCCTGGTTCCCTGTATGATGTCCCTTCTCCCCGTGAGAAGGGAGTGACTTACACAAGTCAGACCCATCCTACACATCCACTCTCAACTCTCTTTTTTGTCAAAGATTGCACTTTTTCATTGACATTAGAAAAGCATTTTTGATCCCAAATGGTTTCTTAATTTTCAGAACATATGGGAAGAAGTTTGAGATTGCCAAGTGAATCAAAACAGATTACAAGATGCTGTGATACAGTTAAGTCTGCAAACAGGTAGCTCTGTCTTGCCAGGGAAAAAAAGCATAATACAGCAAGTCTGCTATACTGTACTGAAAAATCACTCCTGTTCCACCAAAATATTTGTGGTATTAGTAAAATAAATCTGCTTTCCTGTTTCTCCTACAGATGAACAAAGCCACAGGTACAAAAACACAGTTTTGGCATTAAAAGGCATGTGCACCAGAAGAGTCTGTAGCACAGACTCAGTCAGAGATAACATCAAGATGTATCTGTTGAATAAACTTGCATCACAATTATCTAATTCCTAATTTGGCTAAGAGGCAGTCAAAAAATGAGGTTTCAAAATTAGCAGTTGTACCTACAGAACATATCAGACTGTCTATTTAAATACCCACTGGCTGTGTGCATGACTTTCTGTGCACTGGGAGAGGGAAAATTTCCCAAATATAAAGCTACCAGTTAAAACAAAAAACAAACAAATAAACAAACAAAAAAAACCCCACCAAAGATTACACAAATATAAATTCAGATTATTCGTTTTTTGCCAGTGAAATCAGACTTCATTAAGCTCTCCCATACTCCATATCTTAGTTTTGTGTTTTATGAGCTGTAGTAATCATTTTTGTCAAAACACTGCTCATAGGTATACTGCTTCTGTCTTGCAAAAGCTAGCTCCTTTGAACAAAGGAAATAAATGTTTTCAATATTAAACTACACTCTTAGGTGTAATTATGCTCTGTTGTGCTTTTCAAATGTTGAAGAGATAAATCAAGTGAAGTTGAATAATAGGGGTGAGATAAACCCCTGTCGGGTTACCATTTTTGGTGTAACCAAAGTTCGGGGTAACCAAAGCAATACAATGTTATTGTATTTCTTATCTACCTGTGCTTAAAATTGTTACTGTCTCTTCAAAACCCTGCAGCCAGAAATTAAACCACCGGGTAGCGGACGGGTGTGCTGGTCTCTTACACAAGTCAGACCCGCCCAAGCTGAGTTCTCCTGTTTGTTGGCTTGACTCTTAGGCTCTCTCTTGCCTCTTGCCTCTCTTGCTTCTTGCCTCTTGGCTCTACTGGCAATGGCAGCAACCCAAGAAGCTGCATTTCACAATCAAAAACTGTTTCAGAGTGAATTTGCAGCAGTAACGGCCAGAGTGTACCATTTTCAGTGCTTGTTTTTGCCCCTGCGACACACCCCTGTGAACCGCAGCATTGACAGGTATGGAGTACAGGAGGAGGAGGCGAGACACAGTCTGACTTGCCCAAGCCGGCTGCTTGCTCTCTGCTGCCGACCGTAGAACATCATCCCTCCGTGAGTTCCAGCCCTTGAGCGAGTACCAGCCGCCAGAGCTGCCAGCAGCACTCGCAGACAGAGCTGCAGCCGCCTGACAGATGGACGGCGAGGCCAAGGCTGCCGCCGCCTCCGTGTGCCCTCCCACAGCCTCGGCAGCGGGGCCGCTCTGCCAGCTGAGTGTCACTGTGCCCGGGGTCACTGGGATTTCAGCACCTTAGTAACTAGTGTCGGTTACGGATGTTTTTCACCTGCTGTTGCTCTGAGGGTTTTTTGTAAACTGTTCTTTTGTCACTTACATCTACTCACATTTCCTTCCCCTTATTGGTGGAAAGAGATTGGCTAAACTACAGGGGAGGTAATTCACTTTAGACTGTGCACTCCCTTAACTTCTAAAAAATCCAGAAAATAAGCAAGACCTCAGAAGCATGTTAGAATTTTAGCTAGATGGGAGTCTTGGATGCTTCACCAAGCAACTTGTGCAGTCTGAAGGTGATATGCTTTACATAATATAGATCAAATTTTCAGTCAATCCTTACTGTCCCAGAAGAACATTTTAACATAAAACCCACTAAATTTGCAGAAAGAAATTATTTGTGTACTGATCCATTTTTATCCAGTTTTGCAGGTATGCAGGTATTTGTGGACACCCCTGAGAACTGAACCAAAGACCAAACAAATTGCTTTTAAGCTTCCAGTACTCAGAGGTAGTCTCTCCTCAGTACAAAGATGTAAAAAAGAAAAAAAGGATATCAGAATGGAAAATCTGCCCTTCTATTTAAATGTATGTCCATCTAAAGCATCTGAATATATTTATTGTAGTGTGTTTATTTTCCTTTGAAATCAAACTGTATTTAATAGTCTTCTCTTAAGTCATGATTACTATTTCCTATAGTCACAAATTGCATGGACTGTTAGGTATCCATATGTAGCCATGAAATCCAAATAAAACTATAAATAACATATAATACACAATTTAAGTAATGCTATAAAACAATACAATAATATAAATAACTATTAGAATCAGGGGCTATCAATCAGTTTTCCTACAAAAGGCATCTTTCAGTGAAAAGTGAGCATAAACCCTACTGCTCAGTTAAGGTCTGTTAAAAAAGTAAACAGAAGCAAATTTTAAAAGACCAGTAACTCTGAGTATTGCCTCATATTAGCTCTAGTCTTCTGAAGCTGGCAGTACGTTGTCTTATTCCTGTTCTGAGGAACATATTTGTCCTGATATGTTAGTTTCAGTTATGCCCTTAAAATTCCATCCTTTAAAATGTTCCATACTTGTCATAAAATAATTTTGGTTCCTTTACACCCAATACCCTAAACCTAAATGTAAACCAGGTTTATATTTACCATGTAAACCCATTCATTACAATGTAGCTAGCATTTAATGAGTCTCCATATTGCACCAGATGTAAAGTTTATTCCTTTCTATGTCCTTGATGCAGTCTTAGCTTCAAGGCATAAGAATTCCTTGGGATCTTTTGTATGAAGGACCTAAGCAGCTTAAAAAGGTAAATTTCTTTTATGGTTCCACCAATTCATTCTCTGAATTTCATTCTCTGAGGAAATTTACTGTAGGCTGGTTTTGACACAATACTCTAATATTTATGGGGTTCCCAAAGAACACCATATGAAAGTATTGGGACACAGGGAAGGGAGAGAAGACATTTTTCTGAGGAAGTTAAAAACAAAAATAGTATTGTCCTGAAAACTCCTATGAGGAGAGAGTTAAACTTATGCTGCTTTTGGGGGGTAGTGGAGGGGGGGTGGGTGTTTTTCCTTAGACCTAATGAGGGCATTCATAGACCACTATTGTAATATCCTGCCAAATATTTACATATTTGCGGTAAGCAAATTATAATCCACAGATCCAAATTTGCTCAAAAGCATTGAAAAGATAAAAAGGTGAACTGCTCCAAGTGAAGTTGTAGGAATGCTTTTATGTCACACAGAAATCCAAGTGATTGCTGTGCCCTGACAAGCTTATATTTTGTATGACATATGTCCTTGTATCAGTCAAAAAGACCCGGTTTACAATTACATCAGGCATAAGGAAAGGTACTAAGAAAGGTACACTCTGTCCACGGGTAGAGCTGGGTAGCTTAACAGGCTCTGTACAGCTACACAGACAAAAGAACATTGCCACCACCATGAGCATTATGTGAACAAGGACACTGCTCACCAGTATTGAAAAAACAGGTGCTGCAGATTCACCGGCTTTCATGTTGCAGCTTCTCTGCTACCTCACCCCTCCGACCTCTCTACCGATCAACACTGCAGCTACAACATTCACCTCCAAATGCTCATCTCTTTTGTGAAAAATTAAAACACATTTGTTGATTCTCCAGGACTAAGAACTGGTCACTTTGCAGATTCCTTGTATCAGGACCACAACACAACTACAGTTTGGTCTTTGCTTAGAAGATGCTCAAAAATACAGAGAAATCCAACAAGGCAAATTAGGGCGACAATTAGGTTTTAATTGTTAGATACATAAAGTAAAGTACTAGACTGGGCAGAAATTCCCTGCAGTCTGAATGACCCTATCTGACTCCTATTTAAATGTAGGAAGGAAAAAAAAAAAAAAAAAGAAATCAGGATTATCAAGAGAAGTAGATATACACTATTGCAGGAAAATAACTGAGAGGAAGATACATGGCCAAGTAAAGCAAATAATCTATCCTCTTATTGCATTAAAAAAAAAAACCCAACCACAACAACAACAAAAGAAACCTAGCATAGTTTAGATCAGTGGTCTCCACTGATAAATTTATCAGGGCACAGCAATTACTTAGATTTCTGTGTGACATAAAAAGATTCCTACAACTTCACCTTTTTTTGTGCATCCCTATTAGAAAAGCATTTTTGAGCACACACACCTAGCGTACATATATTTATTTTATCAGTTGTATACATACATTACTAAAGTAGTATTTCCTTCTGGCACCCCATATCATCTCATGTGGGCCCACTTTGGACACCACTGATTTAGATCATGTAAGTATCTTAAACAACTGCATTGCTTTGGAGGTCAGAAACATCCAAACACATGGGCTTCTTCCTTAAAATGTTGCAGAAAAGGGTTGGATGGAGAAATCTCTATTACCTATGGTCAGATATAGTTTTCCAGTCACAAGTAAAGACTATCAAACCACAGATTATATTCTGCGCATTGATTTCAGTTTTAAAGTAATTCAGTCATTAGAGAAATTAAACTAGTAGCTGGCCCAGCCACTGGGCAATCAGTTGATGAAAAACTATTTAAAGGACCATCAGAAAACAAGGTCCAAAAAGTATCATATATTAAAAAGAGGTCTTGAGAGTTGAAAATTAAAGCTATGAGAGCAGAATGTGAGCATTTGCACAAAGAAAATACTATGCAGAATAGTCCATGAACTGACACAACTTTTGGGAGCACAGTAAACTCTGAAGATTAAAATGAGTCTGGACAATGGTGTGTCACTGGCACAACAAGGAGGGGAAATTGAGAAGCACTGGCCAGGATCAACGCAGCCAGCTTCATTGAGGCACTTATTCACCAGTCACAGAGATTCACAATTCAGCATGCCTTAAATTACACCATAGTAATGATAATTCTAATATTATAATATGGATAATTATAAAAATAATTAACTATTATTTTGTTGCACCTTGGAACAGGAGTTTACAGTATTTTCAGTAGGACACAGAAAAAGAACATGAGGACCCTGTAGTCTAGTCATCTTCTAAATTTATTTTAGTCCCTACAACGGAGGTGAGATACTCAAATGTCAGCATTACAGAAGAAAGTAGCAGGGAGAAAGTACTGGCAGTCTTTTACTGTCCTTCTTAGGTGAAAGCCTAAAATTATATACCATAAAATAGTCTGACATATTTTAGAGAAGAATGGGTGGGAAAGATGTTCACTCTGTCCTCTGTTGGACTGCACCCCATAAATGTCTAAAAACAATGTATCTGCACCAAAACATTTCAGGAATGCTACACCTCGATTCTTTTCAGAGGGCAGATGCCCTTCATCAGGAGGTGAGCTTACAGTCTTTCAAAGGAACTTCTGGAACCCTGCTCAGATTCCCAAACCACTTATTTCCTGCTTGCCTCATCCGCCGAGTTCTAGGTACCCACATTCTTGAAGAACTCACAACATGCAACAAGAAACAACAGCTCTAAGACAATGGAAGCTGTATGTTTCTCCTCTACAATGAATATGCCCATCAGAGAAGACTTCTTTAAAAGTGTGTCCCTCAAACCAGTCACCCATTTCCTCAGAAGGCAGCTTGCTTGTGATGCTGCTAAGTAAACAACAGGAGGTCCAAAATCATTGTCGTTTGAAGCTGTGGGTTCTAAGGATGCACATATTCTTTTGATCCTTGTAATGAAATCATAGGGTTACCCTGGGGGTGTCCTCCTTTTATGGGTCCCTGACATTCCAAACATCACAAGTTAGAAAAGGTCTCCAAGGCAGTTTTTTGTGAATCTCACAGTATTTTTGAAGGTAGTAACCTCTTAGAGGATAAGATTCGGTCCAAAATGGTATATGGGAACTAGCTTATTATCATTGGATTAAGTAAAATGTATAGTTATTTCCTTATTCTTTCTGTCCTGTGAAACTCAGCTCTTCAGAGCAGTGAAAGAACTGTTATCAGACAACTGGCAATTAAATTTATAATCGGCAGTTTAAATTGGACGTTCTCTTCCCTTCCGAAGCAATGCTCCTGCATTTTTGCATTCCATCTCACAAGACGGCTGAATCTTGTAGGCAAATTTAGGTGAAATAAAAAGAAAGAAATACCCAAGAAAAATATGTTTTAAAGGCAATCTGCGTTCTCTAAGACTCCAAGAGTGCCGCAGTGTGCCGGCGCTGAGGCGCTCCGTCCCTCGGACACCTAGCGGTAAGCAGGCGCTCCGGCAGCGAGGAGCCTTCCCCGCCTGGGGCTCCCGCGCTCGGTGACGTGGCTTGGGGACAGAACGGCTGGCGGGACCGGGAGCGCCCCGCCCCAAAGCGGCAACGGGCGGAGCGCGGGCCGGCAGCACGCATGCACCGGCGGGTGGGCAGAGGGAGGAGCCGCGTCCGCCGGGCGGGCTGGGCTCCTCCCTCCTCCTCCTCCTCCTCCTCCTTTTCCTCCTCCTCCTCCTCCTCCTCGCCGTCTTCTTCTTCCCCCTCTCCACCCACCCGCCTCCAGCGCTTTCCCGCCGCCCGCCTTCCACGCACGGCGGGTCCCGCCTCGCGCCGCTGCCGACACGGCCGCCGCTGCCGCTGCGGGAACAAAGGAGAGAAGCGGCGGCGGCGCGGCCGCCAGCCCGGCGCCCCCCGCAACCCCCGCTCTCCCCGCAGCCGCCCGGAGCTGTCCGCGGCGCCTTCTACGGCACCGGCCGCGGGGTTTGTGGCCCCCGCCGGGAACAGGTGGGTGAGGGGTGGCAGGCTGGGCTCGGCTCCGCGGGGCCTTCACCGCGGCGGGGTGTGCCCGGGTCTCCTCTCGGCCGGCCTCGTTGCGTTCGGCCTTCGGTCGGGCCGCTGCCGGGCAGCGCAGGCGGCGAGACAATGAGGTTCCTGTGTCTGCCGGCGGCGTGGGGCCTGCCGGCGGCGGGGCCGACCGTGACTCAGGCGGTTGCGAGGAGCGGCCGGGCCGGAGACCCCCGTCCGCTGCCGCCGCTGCTCAGCCCGGCAGCCTCGCGGGTCTTTTCTGTCCGGGTGTCGGGGGAGGCGGAGGGGGTGGGAAACGCAGTTAAGACGCGCGGCACTGCGGGCGCTTGGCAGGGCCCCCCGCTTTGTCTGAGTCAGCCGCCGGACTGCAGCCGCCTGGCGAGCGCCCTGCTCCGGTTCGGTTCCCCGATACCGACACTGGGCTCTGCCGAACGCGAGTGAGCGGCGAGTGACCCGCGCAGCCTTTGTGCGTCCTCCTTTTGTTTTGTTCCTGAGTTTCTCGTGTTTATCGTGATCCCTCTTCGGAAGGAGGATGTTAAGGCCATTCGGTATGTAGGTCAGTGAGCCCGTTGCTAACGCAGTGCCCAGGTTTTCGGGCTGGTTTCAGCGCGCGTTGGGACCCTCGTTTTTGTCGTTACGCCGCCAGTGTGGGATCGCCCGGCCGGACGGCGGCAGCCCGGCCATGGCATCGGAGCCGAGGGGGTGACTGAGGTGCGCGGCCGGGGCCGCTAACGGGATTTGCCCTCCTCTTTCTCCGAGTTGGGCTGATAACGGCGGGGTCCCGGTGGAAGGAGACCTTTTTCAATTATCTTTTTCCCTCCTCGAAGTGGAGCGGTTGGGTGTAACCCTGCCCGCCCCGGGTTGCGGGGCGCATTGGTGGAGCGATGGTTGCTTTGGGGCGCCCATCGCCGGAGGCGGCGGGCTGGCAATGCCGCATTTTCTGGGCTGCGGGTCAGCACCCGCTCTCTCCGCTCCTCCCTGGAAGGGAAGGGCAGTCGGGTTTCGCCGGCGCCTCCTCCCGGAGCCGGCGGCCTGCGGGAGATATAAATAGGGGCTGACTTCAGCGGGCGGCCCGGGCCCGTCACGCCGCCGCCTGACAGGCGGAAGCGCAGGCGCTCGTCCGCCATGTGACGGACCCGCCGCAGCGGCACCGCCGAGCGGGCAGGGCCCGGCCCGGAGCTGCGGTAAGGGGTCGGTCGGGGGGCGTCAGCCGTAGCGGGGTTCCCCTTGTCGGGCGGCACCTTGAAAATGAACGCGGGTGAAACCCCGGCCGTCTCCTGGAGCCTGTAAAAAAGCATGACTTGTTTGTTCAGCGTTGGGTAGCAACGACTTGATCGTTCCGTTAGGGGCATGCATTTCAAGTAGTGTAAGACTCTGCCGACCAGAGGAGCTGCTGGGTTTCTAGTTTGTGCTGGAATATTATAGTTGGTGCCTAAAGCAATATTTAGTAAGTGGTGAAATTTTAGGGCACTAGCTCGGAAATTAAACAGGTCAGTTGATGTTGGCAGTGTGTTTGATAGCATATTGATTTTACCTGGCTAGTAACAAAAGGGCAGAAGTATTATTTTTCTGTGTTATAAAGACATAGTTCTGTGTCTTGTCAAAGATGACAAGATTTTTTTTTTTCAGATTTCCTGTAGGTAGGTCGGAATTTCTTGTAGCTCCTTTGCTCGTGCGTTTGGCTGTAAAACTGTATCAGATAAAGTGTGAAGTCATGTTGTAGCCAGAAAGAATGCTATTTATACCTGGAAGGTGTTACAAACCTATAAATAGTACAGCTATTTATACCTGGAAAATTAGGTCCTGTGACCACTAGCTGACAGGATGAATTTTGCTTGTTTACTTTCTCCCGGTTTTACTTACTGTCATCCTAGAAGTTTAGTTTAGCTAAAGGCACCTGTCAGTTGCAGTTGTACTAGGGAAACGTAAGTACTACTCGCCGTGTGAGCTTTCTTAATTAGAATCATTTTTCTTTACGCTGTAACGAATTTACTTTTGGCGTTTTTGATTCTATCAAATCTCAGCTGTCAAATATCTCTTACTGTGACAGTTTCTGAATAGGAAAACAGCAATCCAAAGTTTATACTAAAATGTCTTCAGATGCCATATGCGCAGTTTCTATTAAATTTAAATTTTAGTGCAATATTATTACATTACTTGAATTTGTAGCAAATGCATGATTACTGTGTTCCAGTTTTATTGCCCTTGGGAGTCAAGGATTTGGCTGCTATGCCTTTTTCTACTAACCTTGCTTTTCAGAGGTTAACAGGCGGAGAAGGTGAAGATATTATTTCTAACATGCTTAGCACTGACTGGCTCTGGAGGGCTTAGAAGTCTTGACACAACCTGATTAGAGAAAGAATTTTTTCTTCTGTAAATGTGTAAGCTATGCAACAGAACATAGTCAATAGTTTGGAGTCATTGTTATCTCCCTTGGAAGAGTGTTGTGAGAGTAATTGTGAAATTAGCCTCAAAATGATGTAAGATCAGTGCTGAAAAAGCAGGGCTTTTCTGCTGGAATCCAGAAAAATAAGCTATGTTATTTGCCAGAACTTTTGTTTTGTGGGTATGAGCTTAGTCTTACTTATTCTGCATATCCCTGTTGGAGCTCAGAAGCTGGCACTTAAGGAGGTTTTTTGGCTGTCAATTAACCTGCACATGCTTCAGTGCTCAACAAGTATATTATTTCTCAGTATTAGTATGATGACACTTTGCCTTGTCTTAAAGGTTCGTAATGATGTTACTTAGCAATAAATTGCGGTCTTGAATGGTATATTAATGTTCATATAACCCTCTTTAAGAATGGTGATATCACTTGGTGAGGCAGGGTGAGCAGACATACTTAAAATTCTTTTAATTCTTAATACGTTTAACCCTGTAATTGATTTTGGTGACATGCCAGCTCCTAATGCAGTTTTTGATTTTATTTACAGCATCGAGATGACTCAGGAGACAAACCAGACCCCAGGGCCTATGCTGTGTAGTACAGGATGTGGATTTTATGGAAATCCTAGGACAAATGGGATGTGTTCAGTTTGCTACAAAGAACATCTTCAGCGACAGCAGAATAGTGGTAGAATCAGCCCAATGGGTAAGGATGTGGGAAATTGTTTGGGATTGGGTATCTCTCTTTCTGTAGAAATGAAATATACAGAGGATTACAAGGAATATTAGAACGTTTTGTTGGAGAACTTCTGAAAGCTGAACTGAAAGAATGAATATTCAAAGAAAATGCTACTTAAAAGCACAGTAAAGTTAAAAATAATTTCTGTGTAATGTGTTCTGGTTTGCTTGGCATTCAATCATAACTTGCTTTCCCACTTAGCCACTCCTGTTAGCATTTTTTTTAATGCAATCTCTATTTTGGTTATTAAGTAAAAGTGTCTTTAAGTAAAAAGTAATAAGCAGTAGCATTGAAAATTGTATGCAGGCAGTTCATAGCTGTATAGGAGACTATTTGATTAATGTGTTTTCTGTGCTTTGTTCATAACTTGTCAAATTCTTGTTACATAGGAACAACCAGTGGTTCAAACACTCCTACCTCAGACTCTGCATCTGTACAGAGAGCAGACACTAGCTTAAACAACTGTGAAGGTGCTGCTGGCAGCACATCTGAAAAAACAAGGTAAAATTAAGGTTGTACTGTGACGGTTGAATGAGCTGTGAGTGTGCTAGAAGGCCTGCAGCAATCCTGCCCTGTTGCAGTGAGTGCCTGCAGAAGAAAGTGGGTCTGACAGGGCTCTATGAATCCATGTAAATTGAAAAATCATTCAGAAATTTGGTGTTGTAGTACTGCAGTAAAATGAATGGGTTTTTTTAATCTACGGAACTAATTTGTTACAGGCTTGCCTGTTTTTTTCTAGAGACTCTAAAATAGAATAAAGAAGTGTATTTTGAAGATAGTAGAAGCATAGGTCAGGAAAATGTATCAATAGCGACTGAACCAGTAGTTCATTAATGGGTCTGAACAGTTCAAGCTTTTATTACTAATGTAAAACTGTTGTAAATTTTGTGTTTCACTGTGCTTAAACAGAAACGTGCCTGTTGCCGCTTTGCCTGTAACACAGCAAATGACAGAAATGAGCATTTCAAGAGAGGAAGAATTAAAACCGAAAACAGAGACCGAGCCAGGTATGTTCTCAGCGGCACTGGGCATAACCCGTGTTTTAACATGAGTGCAGGGTGTGTTTACTTTCTGAGTAGCCATCTCCTGTTGTGGTGGTGGTCTTAAGAAATATGTTTAGAATGCTTTTTGAGTACAGTCTCCTCAGAATAAAGAAAAAGGACTAGTTCCAGAACAGCTTTAAAATATACGTTAATTGTTAGTAAAAGAATTTATACTTATGAGGGTGTTTTTAGATCCCTAACACTTGTTTTTAAAGGTGAGGCACTCTAAAATCATATTAGGACAAGGTGTTCTGTTTTGAAGTGGAACTGTTGGGATTTGGTATGTTATCTAGCAGAAGAATTCCAGCTGACTCATGGCAGTCAAAATGGCTTGTTGTGTTTGGAGAATGGTCCTTAATAAATTCCATTCTACAGAGAAGTGAGGCTGATGGGGATGGGAGAATAGGTGGTTTAGAACCATTAACAAGTTGCTTATGGTTCTTGAACTAATTGAGCAATCTGTAGATATACTCAATGCATCGTTTCAGGGATGTAGGGTAGTTGGAGCTCTAATTGTTGTGTGATGGAGCTCTAATTGTTGTCCTTTTAACAGTTTTATTCTCATGCTGGATTGTTGTAGCTGGAGTAGTAAAACTTCGATGACTGAGCTATTTCTTGTAGTGAGGCAGGGAGGGAGGGCAGCTTGCTTAACCTAACTAGTGAACAACTGAATTTGTACCAATTTGTTCAAATGGATATCTTAATGCACTTGTTTTGTTCTTAACAATTCCAGAGTTTTTTATTTAATTTACCAGCTCTGAAACAGTTTTAAAAACTAAAAACTGATGTGTAGTAAGGAAATCTATTTACTCAAGCTGAAGGTAAAATCTGTTTCTCCAGTTTTTAAGTCATTGAGATAAAAATGGCATCAGATGCTACTAAGCCTGTATCAAAGTGGGTTTTATCTAGTTATATCTTTGCCAACAAAGACTGGTCTGACACTTGATGTTAATTTGCTCAGTATTTGTACAAAGGGTTTTTACCATTTTCAGTAAAAGCTGTCACAAACTTGTGTAGAGATGGCTGGAAATACAACCAGAGAACTTAAATGGCTCTGGAAAAACTTGAAAACTTGAAAAAACTACCTTCTGAGAGAACATAGCTGTAAATTCATGAGGCAGCCTCAGCCGCTATGATGCCCAAGTTCCCTTTTAAGTGTTATTGTTTAGCATAGATTCTAGACAGTGTAAGATAATGTCCTTATATACTATTCTTAGGGTTTGTTGGACATCTTAATTTAACAGTGTTGGCTATATTTAGTGGTGCATTACTCGGTGTCTTGCAGGCAAGAGAAGCTGGCCTAGACTTTTTATTAAAAATTCCTGATGTGTCTGGACTAGGCAGATTTTTTATCTTCCTTTTTTCCAGTAGCATCCGTTATGTGTTGGTCTCTTGAAGACAAACTGGAACAATTGTAAATTGCATCACCTGATAGCAACAAAAGTTAATACTTTCTTTGAGATATGATTCTCTAAAATAATGCAGTCATGGAGTTGTTAATGATATAAGTGTGTAGCTGTAAGCATAGGCTGACACTAGAGACAATTTCATAACCAGGCAGTACTAGATCATGAGCTGTATCTTCAACAGTATAAAGTCACATTCTCTTTTGCCAGCTTTTCATTAGCAAAAGAGATTTTGTATGCTTCCCTTACGAATCAGAAAGTTTAAAAGAAGGATTACATCTGGTAATTCTTTTTTTTTTTTAATCTTGTAGCGTAAAATTATACTTTTTTTGCTTTTGGAAATGAAACAACTGACTAGAAAGTGGAGAAGTTGAGAAAAAAAATTAACTATGAAGTTTAACAAGCTTGTTTCTATTGATTTTGTTGGGATTTTTTGTTTTTTCTTTGCTCAGGTTGAGGTTGCAACCTAGATTCGCCTTCAGAGCAAAGCTGGTGCTAAGACAATTGTACCTTAACATCTGAAGAAAGGCATGGTGGATGTAACTCCGTTGTAACTCACATGATTGTTTTCTTGTAACTTGTTGAAGTGCTCTGAGTCTTGACTGAATTCCAGGCATCCATCAAAGCCTCACTCCCCTCCACAGCCAGAGGGGAGAGAAAATAAAATGAGGGGTTAATGGGTTGAGATAAGGATGGAGAGAGATCCCTCCCCAGATACCTGTCAGAGGCAAAACAGACTTGAAATAGTGGTGTGGAGTTTATCATTAACAAGATCAGAGCAAGATAATGAGAAGTAAAATCAGACCTTAAAAACACCTTCCCCCCACATCCTCTGTGCCTCCTACCCCAGTGGTGCCAGGAGCCAGGGTTGTGGTCAGTTCATCACCCAAGGCTCCTCCTGGTCAGGGAGAGGAGTCATTCTCTTGCTACACTGTGGGGATCCCTCCCACTGAGGAGAGCTCTCTATGAATTTCTCCAACATGAGTGTATGTCACGAGCAGCAGGTCCCTGAGAACTGCTGCAATATGAGCCCATTCCATGGGCAATGGCACTCCTCAAACTGCCATTTGGGTCACTTTTCCAGGGGGTGCAGTCTTCAAGGACAGGCTGCTCCATCCTGGAAGCAGAGCCCCTCTCTCCACAGGTCTCCCATGGGGTCACAGCCTCCCTTCAGGCATCCCCCTGCTCTGGTGTGGGGCTCCTTCCTGGGCTGCACATGGATCTCTGCATCCCCATAGACCTCCATGGCTGCAGGGGCACAGCTTTTCACCATGGTCTGCCCCACAGGCTGCAGGGGAATCTCAGCTCCAATGCCTGGAGCACCTCCTGCCCCTCTTTCACTGACCTTGATGTCTGCAGAGTCGTTCTTCTCACAAGTGATTACAGCTGATACAGCTGTGCAACAACTTCTGTATTTCTTTCTACTTAAATATGTTACCACAGAGGTGTTACCACCATTTCTGATTGGCCAGAAGGCGACACATCCCACTCGGCTCTGCCAGACATGGAAGAAGCAAGCTTCTACCATCTTCTGATAGAAGCCACCTCTGTAGCCTTGCACTACCAAAACCGGGCCATACAAAACCAATACACTGCTATAAATAAATGGTTTTTAAAATAAGTTTATTTCAACAATTGTATTGTTTTAATGCACAGCATATTTTTAGCATTTTCTTAGACTTTTGTAGGTGATCACTCTGCTAAATGATCAGTTTCTGGTTAGGTCTGTCAGTGTTTCTAGACACAGTATCTGCACTGGCTCGAAAGTGTAGTACTTTTTGTGGTTGTTTTTGGGTTGGGTTTTTTAATGCAGTAATGCTCTGATTTAGGGTGTAGTGTTATATGTAAGTAGTATGGCTTATGAAAAAGTAAACCAGAAGTTGAACTGATAATGGTATTGTGTAAGTTACATATTTTAAAAATACTTAAATACTGTCAACTTCCGTCCATGCTGTAACTTACCCTTTCATTCAGCAGCAGCAGTATTAGAGACAGCAGGCAATGCTTGTTCATTCAGGTCAGCTGTCCCAGTGATTCTCTTTCCTGGCTTTTTGTGCACCTGTTTGCTTGCCGAGCACATGAAACTGAGAAGTCTCTGTTTTAAAGTAAAAGCACTATTTAGAAATATTTAAAACACTAGTTTTATTATTTGACACTACTAATATATCAGCATTATTCTCATACTGAATCCAAAATGCAGCACTGTACCAGGTACTGAGAATAAAATGAGTGTATCCCAGCTGAAACCAGGGCAGTTGCGCTCATATGCAGTCTAAGGATTGTATTGTGTCTAGTACTACTGTTACTACAGACAAATCCAGTATAGGATTAGGTTAGTCTTTAATTTGCTAGGATGATAGCCATCATTGTTCATGATGGTAATGCATATTTAGAGTGCCTTCAGGCAATCATGTAGGACCAAAATAGTGTTAATAGAAGCCTACCCAGTTCTGAAAATCGGCTATCCCTAAAGTTTTTGGCATTGTACTAGGAGAACTGATCTGATAAAATTTGAGCGAAGTAAATCTTTGCAGGTCTTGAGCAAGAGACAGGAGGGGACATGACCAGGGTGATGGAGGGGGCTACACAGGACCATGGAACCATTTGGGTTGGAAAGGGCTTTATAGATCATCTAGTTCCAAGTCCTCTGTTCCTGGGCATCACAACTCTTAGAGTAAAGAATTTCTGCCTAACATCTAATATATATCTATCTTGTAATTTAAAAGTGTTTCCCCTGATCCTATCACTATCTGCCCACATATAAATCTATCCCTCTTTTTTTTTTTTTTTTTTTTTTATTATCCCTCTAAACTTGGAAAGGTTTCAGTAAGGTATTCCTAGAGCCTTGTCATCTCCCTGCTGACCATCCCCATCTCTCTCAGCTCAGCTTCATAGGAGAGGTGCTTCAGCCTCCTGATCATCTTTGTGGCCCTCCTCTGGTTAACCCCGCAGATTTACATCTTTCCTGTGCTGAGGACCCCAGAGCTGGATTCAGCACTCCAGATGGGGTCTACAGTAGCAGAGTAGATGGACAAGTCTTGAGCCCATTTCTCAAGTTTGTCCAGATCTCCCTGTCTGGCATCCCCTCCTTCATGCTGAGGATGCACTTAATCCCTGTCTGTGTAACTGATTAAGAAATGCAAGAGCAGGGTTCCCAAGACAGAGCCCTGAGGGATGCCACTCATCACCAGTCTACCTGGACATAGAACCACTGACCACACCTCTCTGGCTGTGTCCATCCAGTCAATTCCTTATCCACCTAGTTCATCCTTCAATTCCATGTTGCTCCAGTTTGGAGATCAGGATGAAAAAGTGCATCATACCAGTAAGAGCTCTTTTACAGTGGTGAGAAGTTTTAGTGTGAGGAGTTTGCTTCATCTGAATGCTGTTACTGAGGAAGCAGGTCGACAGGTACCAGCAGCCACTATTTTACAGCTTTTGGCACTTTTTCAGCTACTTGTTCTATGGTGATACATAAATCATTTTGAGCACTTTGATTAACGCTGTGATTTCTGGCATGAATTTAAGTTAATATCTTGAGGACTGGAATTGTACTTGCCCAGTTGGATTTGTCTTTTGTGTTAAAGGAAGCCTTTTGTGGCAAAAAACTGTAAGAACAGTATTTTGATTTAGATAGACTCCTGATGTCATGGCAGAACAACTGCAGTTTTCAGTATTTTTTATCTGCAGGTTGATGAAAAAGGAATTTTGTTCTGAGCTCTAGGGGACAGGGCAGGCAACTTTTTCATCTGTCCTCACCATTACTCAGAAGCACATTTAAGAATATTTAACATCATAAAAGCCAATAAGACTAAAGTCTGCTGGCATAAAATAACAGCAGAATACTTTATTCTTGGAGAGTAATAAATGGAACATTTTAGTTTGAATTTAGGGAGCTATGTCCCCTCTTGGCTTGTTACCTTTTAGTGACTATTACTGCATGTTGTGTCCTGCTTTTCCTCCTTGGAAGATGTGTTAGTTGTGGGGGAAGGATCCTGTTCAGCAGCCCTTTCAGGGAACGTGGTGCTGCAGTTTCTTAGAATCACTTTCGTCGCTTTACACGTTGTGGGCTGCCATTGTTGCAGTTTCTTGATGCAAAGATGGAAGTATACTTGTAGTAATTGGTAACATTTTCCCTAGATTCATTTGTTCTCAGAGGCTTTGTTTTGTGGTGGAGTGATCTACTAAGCAGTCTTTTTGCCTTGGTAATTCCTGGGAAGTTTTAATTTTTGCTTCCTTGTTGACATGTGTTTGGCAGTGATATAATGGTTCTCTTCTCATTTTCATTTTTTCTTAGTGTATGTTGTGAGTGACTTTATGTCACTGTTGATTTGCCGCCCTCTATATTTTCTTTAGCATATGATTGAAACAGCATGCATGCTCCCAGGGCTCAAATTTTTAAATTACTTCTGACACAGATGAAGCTTTCACTTTACTAACTACACACCAAATTGCAATGTGTGTGTTTCTGGTTCTTCTTTTTCATCTGTTTAAGCTTGCAGTAGCATTTCATTTTGAAACAAACTAGCAATATAACAAATCTTAAAAAGAGATTTGACTACACTTTTGGGGAGGTGTTCAGTCTTGGTATTTTTTTTAAGGCCATAGCTGACAGCTCTTAGCCAAGTGCATAACATCTAACAGGTATACTCAGTTTGTGATGTTGCTGGCTGTTAGGCCAGTTTTTGGTCACAGGCTCTCTAGTAGACAAACTGGTACTGAACACTGATTTTCTTAGGATTTAAAGACAGGTTCAGAGTGTCATATTTGTTCATCTAGAAAGTCTTGATCAGAACAAATAGTTTTCACCAAAAAAGGGTTATAAAATATCTGCAATGTGACAAAAAAAACCCAAACCAGGTTGTAAATGACCTTGGTTGTTCATTAGCACTGTTGCTATGATGTAGAGGTATAAAAAAATGTTAGCAGTCATTTGTTTTACTGCATGAAATTTCTTGGCGATGAGCACTGGAGGTTCCCTGTTACTTCTGAGAATTTGTTGCTTATAAGTCTTATTTAGATTATGAAGTCTTGCCTGGGGCCTTTCTTGCACAGTGAATTGTGAAGTTTTCTATGACAATGCAAACACAATTTTAAAAAGCAAGTACTATTTAAAAGAATCTTGTCTAACAAACCATATTTGTATGAAGTTGACTGCAAATATGTCCTTGAGGCTTATGTATTCCATTTATTGTGAAATGCATTTTGTAATTTAAAGACATTATGATAGATGTTATCATGGTCTGAGAGTGTTCAGCAAACTTGTACCAAGAGCAGGTATTACACTTGTGTACAAGTGCATCTCTCAGCTTTCCTTAGTTCCAGTTTTGGATATGAAGAGGATATAAATTTAAAAAATTAAATTCTTGGGATAAAACACTTTTTTCAATAAAACAGCCATATCTAAAGATGTTCTGAAGATGTCTAAAGAGGCAATTGAAAAAGTATTCATTTTGACTATACCTGCTTGAACACCAAAACTGAATAAATTGCAAAAAATACAAATATGCAATGCAAATTTGCACTTTGTTATTTAAATGAGGGCTCTTTAGAACTGTGTATTTTGTAACTGTGGTCTGGATCTGTCATAGAATTAACAGCTTCCTAGCTGCTGTCTTGGTGAACTGCTTTAGATACCTGACTTCACTGCAGAAGTGGCAAAACAACCTAGTACTACAGCGGGAACACATTACTGAATTTCTTTTTTTTTTTTTTTTTTCCTAAAATATGTTCCTGTTAGTTATATCTTCTACAGAGGTATCTGTATTCAGCAACTTTAGCTGTGACAGTATTGTTACTTTTTAGATTAAGTATTACTTAATCATATGATTTATTTAAATATAAAAGGTGTACATGGAATTTCTGTCATGCTTTTCAAGCCTGTATAGATATTTAGAGTAGTGCCATATATTTTCTAGCTGGTTGAAATGTGGGGAATAATCTGAGTGTCTCAAGTAGTCGGAAGGGGTGGATAAAAATCCTTATTTCTGATTCATGCTTTTAGACTATTCAGTGTGGTACTGTAAGCAACAGGTGTCAGGATCTTAGTGGTTGAATTAATCTTTACTGTATGCATACTATTGGATACCTCATGAAGTCAAGAAAAGCAAATTTAACCCTTATTTCCTTTGTGTGCTTTTAACAGTTGTTACTCAACCAAGCCCATCAGTTTCTCAGCCTAGTACCTCAGAGAGTGAGGAGAGAGCTGCTGAACTGCCGAAACCAAAGAAGAACAGATGTTTCATGTGCAGGAAGAAGGTTGGCCTTACAGGTATGAGAATACTGTCAATTAAACAAATTTGCATGATTAGTTACCTCTTGCTAGATTAAACTTGATGAAATTTGTGTTTTATTCGATTTATCAGCTTTTTCACAATTCACACAACTTAGTAAGTCCATTTATTTTTCTTACTGTGTATGTCATAGTAGACAAACATATCCCCTTTGTAGTAACTGCACCCTTAATTTTAACACCTTACTTAAAAACTAATTCCTAGTAATGTTTCTTCTTTTTCTGTGTACAGGATTTGACTGTCGATGTGGAAACCTATTTTGTGGACTTCACCGTTATTCTGACAAGCATAACTGCCCATATGATTACAAAGCAGAAGCTGCAGCAAAAATCAGAAAAGAGAATCCAGTTGTGGTGGCTGAAAAAATTCAGAGAATATAAATTAATGTGCTTGTGAAAAGACTGACTGACTTTTTGTGGGGCTTTTTTTTCAATACATCCTAAAAACCATGAAAAGAGCAGGTGCATGGTCATTTTCCTTTGTTTTCGAAAGTTTTACTTCTAGTCCTGTCTGTCTAAATGATATTTCAAATGTTTGGGTGTTTGTTACAGGCAGAATTGGATAGATACAGCCCTTGAAAATGTATATGCCCTCCCCAGAATAGATGGATGATTAGAAACCTGCACAGGAATACACATGCACAGAGGACAGACTCCAGTTCACATGTGCCAAACAGATGTATGCAGTCTGCATGTGTGCAGCAGCTCTGCCTTTTGAGATGTGCATGAGGTGTTTAATGTTTGGCTAATGTTATATGCCTGTTTTGGAGAAGGATACATCAAAACAGTTGGCAGTCTACTTCTATCATTTAAAATCTCATTCTACTTTTAGTTGCCACACTCCCATTTTAGTTTTCCAGCAGAATGCAAGCTATGTTGAGGGGTCTACCATCACAGTAAGATGAGCGTCTTTGCTGTATTTAAGTCACTTAACAACTGCACTGAGAAAAATGGAAAAAAATCAGATACATATGAGAAGAAAATTGTTTTGAAAAAAGATTACATTAACTTAAGAATCCTGAAAAAAGTTCCCAAAGGAGATGTCCCATTAGGAGCTTAAGAACTGGCCTGCAAAAGAGTTGTCTGCTTTTCCTTGCCTAGCTAAAAATGTTGTGTAGCACAATATTGTAAGATTGGTTTTCAAAACACAGTTACAAATGTTTCTAGACATATCACAGCATCTCTATCAAGCAACACAGGTCTGAATAAGTTGCTGAAATACTAGAGCAGTTTATTATTCATGTACTACTTATGTTCTGTGTGTTCCAAGTTCAAAAGAATATTAGAAATTAATTTTTCTAGTTTTAAATGTAACAGTTGCACTGTTCTGCATGGAAAACCATACCTAACATGGCTGCTGTAGACTTAAATGGTAGCTGGAACCACTCTTGGAGGGCTGCTTTATCATTTTTAATTGTACTTGGGTATAGGACTGTAGTGTTCTTGGGTGTATTGCATGGGCTGCGTTATCTACGGCATTGTACAATAACAACTCTAGAAAAGGCAGTATTCTTCACTGATGCTTGTCTGGTAATATATATCACTTCTGTGTTATAATGGAAGGGGTTTTTGTGATGTATGAAACTTGTGTTTTTTATATAAACAAATATGGTTTAGACTAGTGTTGTGGTAATGCCTGTTCTCATTTGTAAATAGTTACATACATACACAAGGCACTACTCCTACCTGATTTTTGTTGCCAGTGTTCAGTCTTGATTTTTACTTCACTATTAAAAGCATCAGGTTTTCGCTTCTAACTTTGTTCTTCTGAGTTATTAGATATGCAAACATGTACAGATAGTTCATATTTATGTATTGCACATAAGCTACCCAGCATCTATGCTATATTGTATTATGTAAATAATAAAAATAATGTACAGAAGGAAATACTTCCTTTTATGGTAGTTCACTGGTTTTAGTTCTTGGTGTAATGGGAATATGACCTTGTAGAGGATCGAGTGCAAAGTTTAATACAAGTTCTTACAGATACTGTCCTATGCATAAGCTTGCCTATGTCCTTACTTGGATATACCAGCTTTTTTGAGACAAATAGCCATGGGCAACTGGGGTAGAGGTAGCTACTTGATGACCTGACAAAAATGCCAGCAAATAACAATGTGCTTTAAAGGGAGAAAAGTATTAGCAATGAATGTCTCACTTAATTCCAGTAGATTCGTCATGATAGAGCCAGAACACTGACTAAACTGTTCTGTCCACATCTTCACCAGCAGACCTCATCAGTTAGTGTCAGCAACCCAATACAGGTGGTAAATACACCTGGTTTATCCTTTCCAGTGGGAAGGAAAAGGATACAGTACACAGCACATGTTGCAGTGGAGAAAGAGATCTTCAATACTGGATGATACATAAAAATTGCTCATATCAGAAATGGATAATGTGTATTCCACCAGTCAGCTGATAGTCAACGTGATAAGTTAATACTCCAGCCACTGTGTGTACTTCTAGGAAGGGAACACAGGCATGCTCCAGGACATCGCCATGGAACTGCTTTAAAGCACCAAAATAACAGTATTACTACCTTTTGTATTAAAGCAACATCTGCAACTGCATTTCAGCATAAAGATGTTGGCTTTTTTTTGTTGTTTTTTACCTGAGAATGCCCTGTAGCTGGGTGTTTGAAGAACTGTCTGGTTTTGATACTTGCTTGGCTAGAATGGTTTAGGACTGATACTAGTACCGATATTGCTGTTTTATGATTATGGTGGTCTCAATCTCAGTCTGATTTTTTTTTGGTACAAAGGTTGTACTTGCAAACACTTGTTGAAATAATTTGATCTTGGTACATCGGTACAGCAAAGTATGGAATGAAAAACCCTTCTTTTTCTTGTAAAATCATTAACCGTATCATGTAAATTACACTTAAGTGGAGTATGAGCCTCTCCTCAAGTCAGCAAGTTGGCCAGTGCTTTGTTCTTTTAATAGTGTATGTCCTGAGCTCTGATTCTGTGGATGCTCAAGAAACAAAGGAGGGGAAGGTTGTTTGAAAAGAGCAGGTATTTACAAAGTATGTGGATGGGGACACTATTCAGACTGAAGTGCAAACCCTGGTACATTTTCCAAGAAAGAAACATAATTGCTTCATGTGTCACTGATCCTCCTTAACATTTGCTTGTTGGACTAAGATCTTTTTAACTCTTGCATAAACACAAGTTCTGGGAAAAGTCTTACTCTGTTTTAAACAATATTACTAGATGGCGGTGACTTTTTAGTTGGGAAACAAAAAGGGCTATGTAAACGTGAATAAATGAAAACACCTAGGTCATCATTTCATAATCTTCAATCTGTGAAATGCTTGCCTAGCCCCAAGTGTTATGGCTCTGCAGTACTATGTTCCACAGGATTCTGGGCAAATTTACTGACAGTTACTGTTAAACCTGAAATTTGGAATGTAAGGATAGCCTTCCTGTGGTGGTTCCAATGCTGATGAGCTGCCAGATGCTTTAGTTGATTGTTGGTTTGATGCATAAGGATGCCATGGGGTCAAGAACCCCTGACTACCAACACCCCTGACATGTTGCTTAGATCTTTGAAACCGTGCCCTTGATCACTGGTGACTCTGCTTTGGAAGGTCATTATTCACAGGTGTAACGGAATGTCTTAGATGCTTCGAGTCACTGAAAGGGTACTTAAGGATTTGACTCAGGTCTGGTGTCACTGATGAGTCAAAATGCATGTCATTTTTCCCGTGTTCCTAAGCTGCTCTACAGTATCATCTGATGCATCTGCTTGAAGGAGGAAATGTACAGCAAATAAGGAATTGGTTTGTTTCAGGTATCCAGGTGTGTTAAGTAGCTATGATTCAGTCAGAAATGGAACTTTGCTCTCTGTATAGATGTGTGATTTTTTCTGCTTCTTTCATTAGTTTCTCTGTCAGCCAGAAATAACAAGTTTTCTCACAAGTAACATATTACTGGCTCCCTTGATCTTTTTCTGTAATTAAATACCCAGGATGCTGATAGACTGCTTTCTGATTTAGGACATAAAGAGCTTTGGCAGCATACCTGGATGACATTGGAATTGACATATGACGAACATGAATAGTTAGAAAATAACTGAAAATAACTGAATAGTTAGAAGTTATTTTACAGCTGGAAAAATAATGAGTGACTGTATGTTGAAATACAGTGCAGGAACAAAGTTCTGTCTGTAAGTGCAGTGAGAGTTATCACCACAGAGAGTTTTAAATGCCATTTTGCAAACCTGTGTTGTCACTTAATCTACTGTAAACACTTAGGAGAAAGTGCTTCAGCCCTTAGGTTGCTTGTTTTTGAAGTAATTTAGTGATGGCCAAAGAAGCAGGGTTGGAGTTTGGAGTTTTTTTCATCAAAGGAAATACAGAG
Source organism: Agelaius tricolor (assembly GCF_023055355.1). NCBI lineage: Eukaryota > Metazoa > Chordata > Aves > Passeriformes > Icteridae > Agelaius > Agelaius tricolor. The sequence continues at coordinate 9,676,614 of NW_027269287.1, forward strand.
GCCATTTCTGCTTGAAAGGGCACATCAGCCTAATAAAGCCAAACCAGAGACTGGATCACTCATAGTATGAAGAATTGAGTTCTGTAGGAGGCAAATTAGCAGAATATCAGCAGCCTGTGATTTGATGTAAATTAGATTAAAATAGGGGTAAAGATGGGAGTACTGAAATAAATGGAAGAATCAACATCTAGAATAGTCATCAAAAACTGGCTTGACTATTTTATTTGTGTAGGTAGAATCTACTATTAAAAAAAAAAAAAGTTGATAATTGAAATTATTGGTGTCATAGCTTCCTGAAGAAGTTGTCTTGTACATGTCTTTTGTACTAGATGGTAAGATGCAGATGACAAATCATTTTTTTAATGCCTATTTCATTTCATTGTGGGTTTCTGTTGTAAGCTCATGGCCAGATTTGTAGCAGCATTGGAAGATGGGCTTCTCAGGTGAGTGTTACTTCAGCTCAAACTGCCTTAATGAGATATCTGTGTCTTCATTAAATCCCCTTGTGATGCTCTTTCTTTTCTGTCTTTATCTACAACTAGTTCACCAGCATTTATTTCAAGCAGCAGTAAGCCTGCTTATCACAATCTGAGGTTTATTCACTATGAAGAGAAAACAAAAAATAAATGGGATAATTATATTTACAGCTTTTGTTACATTGTTGGTATAATCTTGTGAGAGGTGTTTAAAGCAGAAAAGATTTGCTGAGCTATTGCATGGCAAGTGTGGAGGTGAAGAAATGCTACCTACAGCTCTGACCTTTCACTTTTGGAGACCTACAATACCTGTGTCTAATATTTTTGCCTGTTTAATATATTTTCAAATATAACAAAAGAAAATAAAGTCCCACTGTGAATCTTCACTTGGTAGTATTATTGAGATTGTAGCACAAATCTGAGGAAAAGGAAATCAGTTTAATTCACTATCCCTTATTCTTGTTCATCTACTCCTTACCACAGTGCACTTATATATTGTTTAAAACCCACCCAGCCTGTGCCATTTTTTGATTAGGGTTTTCCTTGAGTGGAAAACATTTTTAGATGTGATTGAATTTTCTTTAATGCATCAGGGAGAAGTTGGGTGCATGATGTCTGTCCCCTGAGTTCCCAAGAAAGCCTGTGAAACACAGTTTGTGCACAGGACTATTTGACTTTGATAATACTTCTGGGAGACCAGGTCAGATTGGGTTTAAACAGGATTAGGCTAAAGCAGATATTCCTTAGTTGTATTTTAAGTAGCGTGGGATTTATGAGGGGAAAGTAGATTTATGACCCTGGAAAAATCTTGATCCCTCTCAGTCTGGTTTCAGTCTTCAGAGTGAGACTGAGCTGGTTCCTTTGATTGCTGGATTCATATGATGAATAACACCCTTACTGATTTGTGGATTTCTGTTAGAATTCCTGACTGACCAAAGTCTTGGATGTTTTGTTGTCAATTCAGTCACGACAGCAACTCAAGGAAAGTTCACTGAGTACTGGGTCTAGTGTGAGGATGATGCACAGGCAGGTGGAGAGGTGAGACCACACAGACTTGCACACACTGGTGAGGAATCGCAGTTTCAGTCTCTGTGCTGAAACAGTTTGGCTGGTAGCTTCAAGCATAGCAGTGATGCAAAGATTAGCATTTGCCATTGTGACTTAGGTTTGCTAGCTGAGTGTGAGCCAGTAACCTGCAGGTTGCAGAGATAGCTTTAAATTTAAGTGGATACTTTCGCTGAAACTAGTTAGTAATTACATGTCTGGACCTGCCAATAGATAAAGGTCCGACGGGAGCAGCAGTTCACTGGCTTCTCAGCAACATTTTCTAAGCTAGAGTTTTGAAATTGTACTATGTTAGGAAATGGCCTAGAGGTTCAAGTTAATTTGCTCCTCATTTCACCTAAGCAGGGGTGGTTGTGTTTGTCATCAGCTGAGGCTGAATCACAGTTCAGCACAGAGTCATTTCTCAGTGTTGGCCAGCTTTCAGTAAATAGAGGCATGTAACACTCACTCTGCAAATACCTGCTGGAAGCCAAAGGTTATATCAATGAACAGTAGCATCAGGACTTTTACTGAATCTGCCTCTTTGTTTTCCAGAGCCCCTCATGCTGGTGGTTAAGGGTTGCTGTCCTCATGCACAGAGGGGAGGACAAAGCATGGAAGGGGTCAGTGAGGACACTGTCCTGCAGTTCTGGCTCCAACTGTGCCATATTACCAGACTACTGCCACCAGCTGCTTGACTGTCTTACAGCATTAGTTTTACCCTAACTCTTGCAATTGCTCCCTGATTTGGTTTTGGTGAAGTGATCCAAGTTAAAAAGCCACATTTTAAAGAGCAACATCACAGATCTCAGGGAGGATGGGTGAGTTACACTACCAGAAGCAGAGGTACAACACCTAGGAGTACCCCAAGTTCCAACAAACGCCATCTTTCAATAAGAGGAGTGCAACATCTGAGTTCTAAACTGCCCCTGTCTGGGAAAAGCAGCAGTGCCATATTCTGGACCCAGCTCTCCTTGCTTCTTCAAGTGTCACTGTGGCATACCTGCTTTCCCAAGCTCCAGAGTGGTATTGGGGAGGAGCAGCAGCCCCTTGGCTGGGCCCTGAGCAGACACTACTCAAGACACAACTCCACCATCTCACATTGGTGGGCAAAAGCAGATGAAGCCTAGAACTGTCATTTCTACATTTACCTTAGAGCAAAAACTGCCCCAAAAGATCTGTGAACTCCAGCATGTTCTCTGGACGCTAAAATCCACCCAGAACCACACTTGGTACTCATCAGGCTATCAAAATTCTCCAATCACCAGCACTTCAGCTCAGGTAACAATTGTATCACACCAATGCCAAACAAGAAAAGCACCAACAGGCAAGAATACCCATACACTTCTGCTGCCTTACCCTTACTCTGTTACTTAACTCCTGCACAAGCTTTGACTGGCCTTTGCTCTTTCATTTCATCCCCACTTGTGAAAGCACTTTAACAGTCTGAAGTAAACATGTCTGATTTTCTTAAGGCAGTTCACATAATTCGAAAACCTGATTTCTGTGTATGTGTGTTTGTGTTGTTTTTTAACTCCACTAAAAGGTTATGCCGAGAACATATCTTTGCAACAATCCTTATTAGTGTTGAAGAAAGTTAATATATGCATAGCCTGCAGTATAAGTAGTATTCTGGTTTGGGATACAAGTATAGAACTGTTTTTAGAAAAGAAAAAAGCAAGAATGCCCCTATGGACTGCAAGTCCTAAGCAATCAGGGTAACTTCCACTTCTCTTTCTGCTAAATATGCTTCTTTTTAGGGAATGATTTACTTACATCAGTTAAGTTGCTAACTTATGTTTGGGTTGTTTTAACTAAGCATAGTTAGGTGGAGTATAGACAAAGAATTCTGTAATTCTGTTTGAAATCTCTGTTTTTGCAAACCTGCTCATTGTGTTTTTAAAAAGTCTGTTGTTCAAACACGCTTGCTGCCCAGCTCTGTTCTAGGTGAGAGCTGCATCTGAAAACCCTTGTCCCTCACTCTCCCACCTCAGTCATCTGAAAGCTGTGTGTAGAGAAGCAAAGCCTTGTGTTCAAATATCAGATATATTCTTTTGTGTTTCAAAACATTTTGTGTGCAGGATTTACAGCCATGAGCACAATTTATCGCTTTTTTCTTTCCTACTTCAAGGAAAGAGCCATTATCAGCCCACAAATGTAGAAACACAACAAGCTCACGAGTTTGATTCAGCTTAATATAACCAACCAGTGGCTAACCACAGTCTTCACTGTGTGTCAGTTTCCCTCTGGCACATCTGAAAGTGATTCACAAAAATCAGCTGTAGAGAAAGGGTGTCCAGGACAGCCCATGAGGGTCTCCCTGCTGTGGGTTGAGCCCTGACACTGCCATCCCCATGTGAGCAGGAGTCCCAGTTGTCATGCCTTTCAGGAGCCCAGTTCAGTCCTCCTGTGTCACTGCAGCAGTCCCAGGCTGGCTGGCAGGCCTGCGGGGGTCCCAGCCGTGCCTGCTGCAGTGCCAGTCCCAGCCCACACTGCCAGCAAGGCATCCTCACACCACCACAAACCTCCCCTGTCAGTGACTCAGCAGCTGAATAACAGCCTTTTTTCCTCCTCGCTGGGTCCTTACAAGAAATTTCAATATAAGGAAACTGCATGTAGAAAAATACTAAAATAAAAGAAACTAACTGGTGTCCTAAGGCTCCCCTTTCCCAAGGCTAAAACTAAGAGTAAAATGACCCCATTTTTCAATTAAAGTTGTCAGTCACACTGGCTAGTCCCAGAACAAAGTTCCAGGAACAAATAAATATTTTAGGCAGGTGTGTTTATTTTATCTGTGCTGATACTGCCAAGCTGTGGCACAATCAGGTCACTTTGACTATAAGCTAAGCTCCAGAGCTCAGAAGGACTTTGACTGGATCAAAAGGGCAGGGCATGGTGCCCTGGGGCTGTCTATGCCACGCCACCACTGTGATGATGGATCTGGAGTTTCAGCAGTATGTGGATGTAGTCAGCAGCCAGGCCCTTCCAAGGGAACCATGGAGGGGGTGAGTATTTATTCCCAACATTTTGCCTCTGCTGATCCCCAGGATGCTGGACAAGGGGCTATCAGATGGAAAAAATGCTCCAAGTTACCAGGCCAAGCAGAGCCTGCAAGAGGGGAGAACAGCAACTCCTCTGTCACCATGGCTCCAGCACAAGCAGTGTCATAGCCGCACATTCATTGCAAATGCCAGGGAAGACTGAGTTCCAACAAGACATACTGATTTCACTTTACCTGAGCTCAGAGGCAAAGCACAACAGTGCCACAAAAACTTGTACAAAGCCCTGCAAGCAGCCATGTGGATCATCCAGGAGGGTGTTTTGTGCTTCAAGTCCCTTTTTTGATTTCCAAACACTTTTCCTTTAATAACAAGGAAGGTTTAATGCCTGCAGTATGATTGTTCTTTATAGGGCTCCACGTGAATTTTGCCCATATCTGATCTGACTCATGAGAAAAAGGGGAGTACTTTTTTTCTTGTTTTATGATTTTATAAAGATTTGCAACGAGGAATCTTATGTCATGCTTAGGTGAATTATCATGCAAATGGCTGTAATAGGAGATAAGAGTGTTTGTTCTGTTTTTATGATGATATAACAAAATGTCAAAAGAGGAGTCTCAAAATCCTGTATACAATGTTGAGGCTGTGGTTGCTTCAAGGTTCTCACACTTTGCATGGTGAATAGACCAAGCAAAATGCAGGAGTGTGAGAGCTATTTGTGTCAACGAGAGACACCACAAAATTAATTCTCATACTTAATTTTGTCTAATTATTATTATGGATTTTTGTAGGCAGTGGAATAATCTGCTTATCAAATACCACTTCGAAATACGTTAGCTCTGCCTTGTTCTGAAGTTAAACATGTAGCAACTTAGTCAGCTCAGTGAGTCACAATTCCAGTAAATGCAAAAGACAGCTCAGTGCATTTAGCACTAGTATCACAATTAACACTTCAGAAACCTGCCTAAGTAACAGAACCACCCAAAACAATTATATAGATATTTTTAGTAACCAGGGTGTAGTGTTTACTGAATAGGCAAGAATCCTCCTTTGTAAAAATCTTCACATTCTGTTGAGACTAGAAGTGTTTGGTTAAATTATGCCTGTAGAAAGGTTTAACTCTTCCAAAGCAGCACAAACATTCCAGAGGGGAGCAATATAATGCAATCTTTCAACGTCTGTCAGAGCAAGTTGCTTACACCTTCGCAAGCAGTCAGCATTGGCTTCCTTTGCTCCAGAGGAGGGCGGAGCTGGCAGGTGAATCCTCCAGGCCGAGGGAGGTGCTCATCGTTGTACTCCTGTCTTGGCAGAGAAGCCACAGTGTCCAGCTAGTCCTCCTGGGCTCTGCCAAAGACATTAAAAGCAGTGGGGCCATGCTGTTGTTCTTGCCCTCTGGAGTAAAAGGCAGTAAGTGTTTTTAAAAGGCTGTTGTGGTTATTATGAAGTAATTCTTGGTAATGTCTAATACCTTGGTTTTGTGACCTTATTCCAAGAGAAGGCCAGTTGAAATTTTCATGGTCTTTGCATCTATGAGGATGCTGAGGTTACATGGTAATCTTGGGTTTAAAAAACAATTTACTAATTCTTATCCTTGCCATTAGTAATATCATATAGTTCATCCGTCCATCCCACATTTGTCACCACAGTATCTGAATTTTATCGGGACAATTAAAAAAAGTGGTTCTGAGATCCCATGTGAATAACAGGAGTATGAATCATGATCCAAAGCAGTGTTTTGCACTTTGTGTATCCTGCTGCAGTCAAGCTTTAAATTCTTTGAGATCAGACCTCAAGTATGTCTGTAGTTGGATGAAATTTTTAAACTTGTCCCAGAACATAAAGTTCTGGTAGTGCTTACAGAATGCACATCAGCAGAAACACACAAAACATCTCCAAAAGGAGATGGCACAGCCAGGGTGACACTACCAGTTCCTTTCATGTCCTTACTAGAAGTGCAACATTCCATATTCTGATTGTACTCCATTTCTGTCAGAAAGGATCTATTTTTAAAATTAAGTTTTACATACACGAGAGCCAGTGGGGAGAAGGAAACACCCTTCTCTTCCTTCTCTCCCCTCCTTCTATGCCCTGTCATAGAGTTTTTGCTATCTTCTTCACAATGGCTCTCATACCACACAGCACATTCATACAGGAAGGAGGAAAAGGTGGAATCTTGAGGCTGTAAATCAGCCTTGGATCAAGAGAAGGATGTTAGCTGCACAATATTTCTTCTAAAGTTTGGTGAACCCTGAGTCTGACACCATCTTCCAGCAATTCCCAGCTCAGCATGTCTATCAGTCTTAACATGGAGAAACAAGATATTTTAATGGCCTCAGGCAAATGCCAGCCTGTTTGGCCCTTACAAAACATCCAAAATGTTCTGCTGCCTCCAGGTCTATGAAATGGTCTGTTTTATTTGGGAGATAGGCAGTACTAACAGCTTTTCCTTGTTTTCTGAGAAACCAGTCCAGTCTACTTCACATGTAATTTACTGTCCAGCCTGAATTTTTCTGTGTCAAACCAAATTACAAAAAAAAAAATACATGAACACACCCATTTGATAAATTGAATGAAAATTATAAGAAGCAGAAAACACTCTTATTCTTCCTTGAAATAATTTTTAAGGACAGTGATGCTAGTCGAAAAGGTGACACTATACTATTCACTAGAGCTTGCAGTCTGGGAAGCAGCGATATGTTTAGGCAGCCAGTAAAACAAACAGAAGAAAGGACTGTGCCACCCAACAAAAAATGAACAGATGAGACTCACAGTTGCTGAATTTTGCAAAAAGCAAACAACATTAATGTATCAGAAAGGGACTAGACAAACTAAGGAGCTAAAACAAAGTTCTCTAATGCAATGTTGACTTAAACGTATACAATTTACTGGCTGAAAGCAGGGGAGTCTGTAAGGGAAGACTTGTTTTGTGTCCTGCTTTCCTCCTGCACATCCTTATTATTCATCAACCTTACTAGAAACATGACAGTTTTACTAGATAAACCTTTGGTCTGACCCAGCTCAAGCTCTTCACATCCTTGAATGGTCATGAGTAGTGCAGCTATCCCCGCAGAGGACACACAGTGAGGAGAGGGTGGTGTGCCACAGAGATGCACCTGCTGTCCATGTGAAGAATATAATACTATTAACAACTCTGACATTCTTGTGCCCACTCCCTCTGCTATGTTTTCCCCCCAAATCAGTAGTTTTTAATACATCAGAAAGCTATAGGGTTTTTTTGGTCTGAAGATAGAAGGGCCAGGGTCATCAGTGGGATGGCTGAAGGATTCTGTGAATCCACAGAATGGGTATTATGTAGGAAAAAGAGTTGCTCAATTCAGCTTGATGCCTATTTGGTCCCACAACAAAATATTCCCAGCAGAATTTACAGATAACATTTGCCAGGAGAAAATTGGGGTTTTTTTTGCAATGGGTGCAATTTTACTTTCTTTCTTGGGTGGCTTTAAGAACTCTAGAAGAGGTAAGTGATGCAGGAGAGGCAGTGGGGTAGCACTGTTTGTGAGGGATTGTTTAGATTAGATTGAAACCCATGATGGTGATGACAGGTTGAGTGGGTAAAGATCAGGGGAATGTCAGCAGAGTGGATGTCCTGGTAGGAGTCTGTTACAGACCACCTAGCCAGGATGAATAGGCAGATGATTCATTCTACAGGAGGTTGGGAGAAATCCCACAATGCCACCCTTGCACTCATGGGGCATTTCAACTTGACAGATATCTGCTGGTAGTTTAGAAAATGAGGGGGTCCGTCCTGAATCTCATGACTCAGAAGGATAGTCTCCCCTCTTCATCCTTACTGTTTCTATGTCTCCCAGTAAATAATTCTAAATCACTTCTTATCTCATTTTACTTTGTATATTTCATCCATGTAGTATGTAATGCAGAGAATCTTGTCATTGAACTTTGTTAAGCTATGCTTATGGAAATTTATATTAAAATTGCTTTTTAAATACCTTTGACAGTGATTCCTCAAGTTATCTAAACCACTCATTTGTGACAACTGTGTACTTCTTTTTTCATCACCCCCCTAAAAGTACATCTACTTTCTTCTCACTCAGCAGCAAACCTCTTTTTGGAAAAAGGTTACCAGGCACTTTAAATTAAATCAAACCACATTTTGCAGGAAAAACCAAGAAAATAATGGAGAGGGTTGGCTGCATGCATAAGCACACCCGAGCCCACAGCTTCCTGTTCTGGAAGGAACTATTGCAAAGTCTGGCACAGATCCTGCAGCCAGGCGTGATGGGCTGGGACAGGGTAGGGCACTGTGAGGTGGTGCCACAGCCCACCTTCATCTCATGCCTGCACAGGCTGCAGCCCTCAGCACTGCAGCCTGTGTGACACCTGCTCTGTGAGCAGCAACCATCAGGAAACTGCATGGATCCTGGGGGGTCTGTGTTCCTGGGGAGTTCTCTTATTGTTGCAGTGATTTTATAAATGCTATTTTCACGGCCTAAACAACAAGGTGTTTCTTTGGGCAGGTCATGTCCTCTTCTCCACTGCTCATTTCAGTACTATGAGAAGCCTGGAGGACTTTTTTAATGGAAGGCTTATATTGCTTTGGAGGCAAAAGTATGAAATGGTGGCAGACATTGTAGGGCAATCACTGCAAATTGCATGTAAGCAATTGCTTCTCTATGATGGACAGATGATGGACTGTGCTTCAGAGGTGTGAAGGGCTCACAAAAAGTGGTGAAACATGGTACTTTGAAGGATAATTCTCAGAGGGCTGTGGTTAACCAGGGGATTAGGATGACTGTCCTGCCAGCCAGCCTTGAGGAGTCATGCTCCAAGAGAAGAGGAAGAAGGCCTGTGCAGGGATAGGAAAGAGCAGCACAGATAGGTACCACCCTCCACCTACCTCCCTGGGCTGCTTCCACTGGTATGAAATACCTCTGTAAGATCAAACCTAGGAAAAAGTGCAGGAAAAAGTGCTTTTTTTCCACTCCTGCTGTTATTTTCATTATTCTTTTTGCACTTTCTTTCATTTTTCTCTTATTTTCATTTATTTTCTTTCCCCTTTTAAATCCTCACAGGGTTTTACAAAGGGTTTTCTTCTGCCAAGTTCATTTTAAAGAGAGGAAAAACTGAAGTGCAGGAATTTATGAAGGCAGCTCATGATGCCACTTCATGCTGCTTCACCTAGCCTCAGTTCCACATCAGCCAGAAGCAGCAGCTGCTACAGGACAGCAGCAGCTCCCAGAACAGGCAGGGGTGCAGCAAAGAGCTGTCTGTGCACATAAACTGCATTGAGATGGCTTTTGTATCAGAAGAAGCGTAAATGCAGCAATTTGAATGTAATGTGATATTTTGTGATGTCATTGAGAGGATGATGCCCTGGTGATGGGATCTCCCTGCTCTCCAACAGGCCTCCAGAGAGAGTCTGGGCTGCTTCTGTAGGCTGGCTGAGCTGACCCTACTTCTGCAGGGTGCCCAAGCAACCTCCCAAACTGACAGCACAGGTTCATCACAGCACTGCACTTAAGGGAGCAAGACCCATGGTAAACTGAGACACGGGGTGTTTAGCATGTGCACAGTACTATGCTGCTCTTACATACTGTACCTGAAACAACTAATCCTGGTCTCTCAAATCCACTCTGTGGGTGTTTCACTGGGACATTCAGCCCCAAGGGTGGGTACATGATGAACACATGAGACATGGCCTCACGGGTGCCTCAGCCGCCCCTCTCTGACCTGGAAAGGTCAGAGCAGATGGTTGCAATTCTTCCATTCTTTATAGGTTTACACTTACAAAATCTGTGAATCTCTCTTTCTGCAACAGCATCAGCTGTTACACACAGTTCAAACTCTTCTCTTCTTCCTGTTACTCCTTGAAGCAAGTGAATTTTGCATAACAATGCTGGAAATGCCCAGAGGCAGCCCTTCAGCTGGGGTAGGGATGATTGCTCAGCACTGGCTGCTGTGTTCTGCAAGGCCTTGCTGAGCTCATGTGGCACATCTGTTTGCTGTTTCACAAGTCATAAAAATACAACAATAGGGATTCTTTCCCAAAAAAAAAAAAAGGCCAGGGAATAATTCTTAGAGCACCAAGAGAATACAGTGAGTATTAATGCTGCCCTTAGCTAGCTGGAATTGATATTCTGAATGAATTATGAGAGAAGTTGAATACCTATGAATTATCAGAGAAATTGGGTTTCTGACAGCTCTGAACTTTCACCATTGTGCTGGGAGGTGAGATTGGTTCAAGCAGGGGCTGAGATGAAAATGTACCTACTGCTTAATACTTTCAGTTCCTAAGAAAAAAAATACTTCTATATTTTGAGATGTTACAACTAATACCAATTATGAAAGGAAGAGACATTGCTCGTATGTCAGCTTGATTTCATGGCCTTTATGCTGTATTTTTAAGGTAATTCCTAAAGGCCATATTTAATTTAACATAATGCAAGAAGGCAGTCACATGCTTTGAAAGGAAGACAGCTGTTTACAAGCATAGGGCAAGCAATCTGCATTTTGCATTTTAACTATGCTCTTAAGTCATGAACTGCAAACCCATTAAGCTGAAATATAAATGATCCAGTATCTGATCTCAAACCAAAAGAATTTCTGCTTTACAGTCATGGAATAAGACTGATAAATTTATGTTGAGGATTATTCAGTGAATTTTTGGGGGGATTGCAAGCTTTGTTTTCACTTGTACAAACTGAGCCTGCACCAACTCATTGAAATGAAACAGACAATTTATATACTAAGATTTACTGAGAGCATACCAAAGGCTCTCAGATTTTCAAATTGTCTTGGAAACCCTCTACAGCATAAGAACTGTGCTCGCATCTGGGGCTCACACTACTTTAAACAGGTAAGTTTCAACAGAGTACTCCAGTGAAACACTGCAAAAGCATTTCTTAATGGTGTTTTTCAAAAGTAAAGTGTCAAGTAGCAGAATTCCCATGCTGAAAGCCTAAACGGACCCTCTTAGTAAGAAAAGTAGTCTATAAAGAAGTTTTCTTTCACTTCTATTTTCTGCTGGTTGTTGAAAATAGAGAACAGCTTTATTTCTTGTGCACAAAATTTTGAGCGAGTTGATAACAGCTTGCACATAATTCTCAACATTTCAGTATACAATTCCTCAGTGTGTAATTAGTGGTCCTCTTATGGCAGTTTTTGTTTTAACAAAATCCACTTCTGGTGAGTTTCACAGATGCTTAGACTGAGGAGCTTTTTATGCCTAAACTTTGAAAAATAAGAAAGTGAAGAAACACACATCAAAGGAGATGTGACTCTTGTTAAGCAGAAGAAGCAACCATTTTAGGACAGTATACCTCAACACAAAAAAAATAAAGTGGCTACTAAACACTGGCTTTGGTTTATGAAGCCAGCAATTCGGTAATAAATATACATCAAAACCTGTAAGAGCTTTGAATCTGAAAAAAGATGCCCTTTTGCAAATTCCTGTAATGGGGGGGTTGCCCAGGTTCCCCAGAGAACAGGGTATGTTGCTGTGTATTTTGCCCTTCATTGCTTATTAGTCAGCTTGTCAGCTTTCTCTTTCTTCTCAAAAGTCAAATACAGAAAGATACAAGGGTTGGTGTAAACACAAGGCCTCTTTATTTTGTTTCAACAGTACATGACTTCCTATTTAGCATGACCAAAACCAAGCAGAACAGTGGAAATCGCATATACCATTTCTTCTAATACATTGTTCTTCCTTGAAACTGCACAAGTACAAAAGGAAGGATAAATTCAACAACATTAACTCCAGTTAGGCATTTTCACATGAACCAGAGCTTATGCACAACAGGTGACAAGCAGACAAATCAGCATCAGAAAAACTTACTTCAGCAAGATGTGAACTCTCCTTTGGGGAAAGAAAATTTGTCTTGAAGCAAGGGATGCAAACATCCTCAGGTAAGAGCACATGCTAATCCTTTCTAAAAGCTCCATCACTAAAAGTTGTTAGAGCACACAACCCAGCTCCAAAGCCACAAGGCAGATAGGATGCAGTTTAGAGCCTTCAGTTGTCACCAAAACTGGTGCCTTCTCCTGCTGGCTTATCTCCAGTTTTCTGTATCTAAATATGCCTAGGGGCACTTGGCCAAGGAAAGCTGCTGATGGCTTAAGTGCAGATCACAGTAAAACAATAGGTGTCAGCTGTTCATAGTTTATGTACACAGTACATAAACTGTAATACACAGTAAAACAATGTGTTTGTCAGCTGTTCATAGTTTATGTCCTAGCCTTGACTGAGTTTAATTGTTAGAAGTTGACTCAAGTCATTAAGCCAAATCATTGAGTCTAAGAGCTGTGCAAACATAACATCATCTACCTGGTGGGACAAATATTTTGTGTTGGAGCATTAGGCAGACTGGTGTAAGATTGCCATTTATCCTTATCCTTCCCTCAGCTCCACTCCTTTACCATAGTTATTTTCAAACTAAGACTCAGTCTATGAGAAACCACAAACCAATACCAGAATTAAAGCTAATACATGAGTCATGACAGGGTAAAGAAGTGAGGGTCTAGGCATGAATGAGGCATTCACTTCTGCAGAAGTGACTGTCTCTGCAGAAGCCACAAAGGACCTTTTGGTTGGAGCACGTTGATTCTGGGCATTTTCTAAGAAAGAATTTCCACCGAAGTTTCCAGGAAACTGCCTCCCAAAAACATAGCTCAGCCTTTCCACATAAACCAACAGGTCTATTAACTTCAAACAACAGATTGTTGTTAATGCTGCTGATGTTCTTTTGGCTTCCCAAGAATGGTATTTGTTGTTTTTGTTGTTACTCTTTTTCATACCTTGGGGATGTCATTTGCTGGTTTCTCTGTTGAGAGAAGCGTGAGTTGTTGCACATTTAGTGCAAGGGCTTAAAAACCCCACAGATTTAAGCCGAAGTCCTAGTGTCTAGAAGTTCAGTACTAGATATATGATTGTGTGATTTAAAATGTATGCACTGGTCTCAGCAATGAGCTTAATTTCTAAACAATCTGATATTTAAAACAGTTTGCATTCAGTACTTCAGTCACACCAGACTGTTTGCCTGTGCTGGACTGGGTTGTCACTGCATCACCAGGCACATGACAGGGAATGATGTCTGGGGCATGCACAAACAGAAATTCTTCACTGGGACCAGACTAATTCAGCCTCCGTTCTGGCCAGTGCTAAATGTTTCACAGGACAGGTGTAGATAAAACATAATATGCCCTTACATTTTGTTTCCTCTGGAGCCATTACTGGTAATTTTGATTTAAATCTTGGAGCCGAGCTCCAGAAGCTGTGAAGAGTTACATAATTATGCCATGAGCAGGTATCTGGGCCTGTATTATTAAGTACGTAAGGAACTGCTTTGGAAACTTGGTCAGGTTTTGGACCTCCACGACTTTTAGAAGGAATGACATCCATGATCTTACAGATCATTACCTGGGAATGTATCTTTTTCTCTGAGCATTTCACACCTAAAATTTTACTGACATATCATCTTCCTTTTATGAGCTCCTCAGATCGATTTCCTTTCTACTTTGCAGTATTTTGTATTCTGCTACCAGTATTTTCAAATGTCTTCTGAAATTAATTTTTTCCCTGTCCTTGGGGATGGTGCTATGTAGGGCCAGGAGCTGGACACGATGATCCCTGAGGATCCCTTCCAGCCTAGCTTATTCTGTGACTCTACAATATCATTTTACAGGTATGTGTAAGATATACCAGGCTGCAAATAAAGCAGCATAGTTTATTAATGAAAATCCAGAACTTTCAAAGATGTCCACCTTATGATTTGTTATGGATTGTTCCTGGAAATGTTTAAAATAATAATTTTAAACAGGTCATCTGAGTAATGACATTAATGTCTTTTCCTTTTAAAACTGGGATATCCTTTGAAAGAAGCTGGGCTTAAGTATTCTTTTTAAATGAATAATCAAGAATAACTATGTTCTCTTTTCCTCAATTTAACTGTAGATATTCAACAGTAATACCTTTTGCTAATTTGCATTGCATTATAATAATTATATTTGAAAAAATTCTATTTATCTTCACTTCTTTTAACATTAAATGTTACTATTCAAGTTCATAAAACCATTATAATTCTTTCCATTCATGAGTGTTTAATCAGGCACAGAATTTTAGACAGGGTAATTTTAAAGTTCCCTTTTCTAAAAGAAAGCCAACTTACTGAAAATTTCGATACAGTGAAAAAATACACTTTTTTTTCCCCCTACAAAACCTTAGGATTACACAAAAATACAGCATAAATATAAACATTAGGCCAAGGCAACATTTTAAAGTGCAGAACTCCACTTGCCACACATGAATAATTCAAATAATGCTGCATAATGCATAGGCAATTCTTACTAGTATTTCAAAACCTAAAGTGACACAATGAGATCAACATATAACAGTAATTCAAATGCATTCTATTTATAATAAATAAGTGCTCATCTGACCATAGAACACAGTAAGGATATTGTCCCAACAAGCAAGCTTTACACAAATACCCTTTTTTTTCCTTTGTCTGAATGGCGTGCTACCATTGAACATAAAGACATATTAAGAAAGAAAGATCTCATCCACCATCTGGTAAGAAAACTTGTGGGGAGAGACATCTGGAATCTGTTGCATGTACATTTTTCCAGAGGTTTTATCTTTAATCAATCAATTTAAACGGTCATATTTTTCAATTTATACTGACTGAAAATTATTCCTTTATTTTCTTCCACATACTCATATCCTCTTAATGTTCAGTTCTTTCATCTTAAGGTTTGGGGTTTTTTTGGTTGTTTAGTTTTTTTAAGGGGGTAGTGTTGGGGTAAAGGGAGGAAGGTAGAAGAGGGTTGCTTCAATTTGTATTCAGCTACTGAGTTCTGTGATGGGATGAGGACAGATGGGGAATAGTTCAAGTTCTAGCCTCTATTAGCATTTTGGTTTGAGACAACAGTGCTGTTCTAAATTCCCAATCATTCTCCCTTGTTGGACCTTGGTTCACTTTGCAGGGTGGTTTGCTATACAAGAATTAAGCTGCCTTCCAAATATTCTCCAGTCTCCAAAAGAGACACTAAGAATCTGAACCCATTATTGGCCTGCCTCAAAGTGCATATGCAGTAGGGGCATCTATCCAAGGAAGCAGAATAGATGTAGTCTTGAGATGCACATAGTGTGCATGTGTAAATTTCAGCAGTAACCCCTTTAATCCACTGATTCTCCCCCACCTAAACAAACATCTTGGCAATCTACACACAGGCACAGAGTCTCAAGGACCAAGACTTTACAGTGGGATCCTTAGTGATCCTTAGTGAGTAATTTTCCCTAAATTACTTCAGAGAATTCTGATTATTACATTCTTTGTATGATCTAAAACCTTTAAATTTTTGTGCATAAGCCATCTTCCACTGAACAAGCTTTTGGGACTGCCTTAGATGACCCCACTTAGCTTTTCTGGCAGCACATTTTTTCTCCATTCAAATCTATTTAAATGCTGCTGTCAAAAGACCATCAGTTTATTTTTTATGTCAACTCCTCCATTGGCTTCTCAAACATCAAATTCAGACTTCTTTCCTTTACATCTCAGCATTTAATGTAATCCATCTTGGGCATTGCAGAGTGCTGCAGGCAGCCCAGGGTACTACCTGCAGGCAGAGCTCCTCCTCCAGCTGAGATTCTTAAAAAGATGATTTTCCATTGCTATGTCTGGGTAATGTCTGGATACTAGACATTAAAAAAAGCTATAATCAAAAGAGGAGTTCCTACTTTGTCCCTGAATTTAACAGAAGTCAAACTGCTCATGACCCAGTAAAAATTCAGATACAAAGCTCACTGGCAGCAGTTATTCAGGAGAGTCCCTTTGTAATTGGGCCAGCAGTGTAGTCCTGAACTTGTTAAAGTTTTAGCAAGTTCTCATATTACAAATAAGCAACCTGTCCACCCCCCAATAGTACTTTAAGAAATGCTGAATCCCTTTCTTAAAAACACCACAAAATAATGGGAAAACAATTAAGTCAGAGACAGTTAAGACTACCACTAAAATAAAAGCATTGATTTAATTCATAGCTCTGGAGACAAAGAAGTAGGGCACTAGCATACATTGTACACAAGCCTGTGTGATCTTTCTTCACCACAGAAAAGCCAAAGCTGAAAACCATGTAATTCCCTAAAAATAGTTTCAAACAGTAACTGGGAGGATTAAAACATGTGTCTCACAGTTCTTTGGTTTTGAAATGTGAAATTTGGTCAATTAAATTCATGTAAAATTCACGAGAATAAATGTCCCTGAATCAGGAAAGCAAGCTAGAAAGCTGAAGGTTGTTATTTGCTGAACAAGTGTGCAACTGTGTTGGTGATTGGGACACATGCAAAACATAATGGTTGAGAAGACACCCTGATGGAATGTGTAAATCTTAATCCTTAGATCTTGACTCCTAAAGCCTTAGGAGTCTTGGGACACAGAGGGTAGGAGGGCTGTGCCTTGGCAGGCAGCAGCACGGTGCAGCAAGCAGGAGGACACCTGAGCCAGCTTCCAGTGAGTGGCAGCATCCAGGTGATGCCTGCAAGGCACCTCCTGGTCGTTCCCTGGTGTTGGTACAGCCCCTCAGCTTTGGCAAGAAAACCACATTGAACACTGACTGTACTGCTTAAGTGCCCAAATTAGCTGTTACACTTCCCCTTGACGCTATGCTGTCTCATGTAGGCATAATCATAACAATACATAAGCTCTGAAAATTCTTGTAAAATCAGAACATTATGAGTGGCATTGGCCAAGCACTCTCTCTGAAGTAGACACGTAGTGAAACTTTGGTGCAGTGACCTCCCTTGTTTTGTAAACAGAGGTAAGTCCTATATCCCCAGGCAGTGAGATAAAAGTGCGAAACAAGGCTTAGTGAAATCAAGAAGTTTGAAGTAGGCCTTAAAACCATATTCAACACATGTTTACAGTATCTAAATACAATATTGGTCTCTAATGACCCTGAAATTAAAGCGCACATTCTTTGTGTTGCAAAAATGTAATAAACAAGAAGAAATCCCCTCATCAAACAAATCTAAAAAAAAAAAAAAAAAATTTAAAAACAAAACAAAACAAAAAAACCCAAACAAAACCAAAAAAAACCAACCAAACAAAAAACCCGAAAAAAAACCCCAAAAAAACCACAAACAAAAACCAAAAAGGGCAGGGAAATATGCCATTTTAGGAAAGGAAGTCACACAGATTTCCAAAACAAAAAGGGCATATTTTTTTACCTGGAATCCTGGAATTATACAGGACTGGAATTATGGCTGCCACATTGAAAAACGCAAAGAGCACAGTAAAGCTGAGCTGCTTTTTTCAGTGATGATTTTCACCTCAAGTCAAAGGTGGTAATGGCCAGAAAGAGACCATTTCTCCTGGAAAATTTTAAATGCATTCACTTCCCTTACAGAAAGGAGAAGGGACATCATCATATCATCCTGTCTGAACAGTCAGGAGCAAATGAGTTTGGGAAGATTCTGCAGGATGCCAAACTAAATGAAGTACTTACTCTAGTCCAGAAAACCCTCTTAATTTGTTTGCCTTTGTGTAGCCTGCAGAGATATCTTAGTGCCTGCTTCTAATTTAAGAGAAGTTTCATTCAGCCATCACTCAGATCAAGGTAATTCAATGGAGTGTCTGACTACAAATGACAATCCTAAACTCTTAAATAAGGACCCTTATTTATTTATAAACACACACTTCTGACTTAACTCTTCTTAAAAATAATGTTTTAAATTAATTTTTTTAAAGCTCATGGAAAAAACTGAAAACTACATTCTCCAAAAGGACATTGATTTTTCCATACTTGATAATAATATTATGGAAATTGCAGTCTTCCATGATATTCATTACCAGCAGAATCACTTTACAAGCACTGGGTTTTTTTATTTAAATTCCTATAGAAAATGAGCATCTCATTGTACCACATAATGATTCCTATACTATTATTAAATAGAGCAGCAGGTGTCCTCTTTAAATAAGGTATTCATCAAATCCCCAATCAATGCACAAATGCTATTTTTACAAAGAAATTTAAATAGCTATTCCCTCTAGAACTATGAAAAATTTCAGTATAGTAGTTCTTGAAAGGTCTAACAAAATTTTCAATATATGCAAGCTTTTAACATTATCCAAAATTGAGGTGTCATTCCTGATGATCAGGCACTGCACTTAATCAATCTTTTCCAAATCAGATGCAGAAGGTAAGCAGAATATTTTGCAAACAGAAAATGGATTTATACAGAGCTTGAAAAAGGAACCACTTGCTTTCCAGCCACATACACTTCCGAAATATTCCGATCATCACCTGAAATAACATGGTCAAAACTGAGGTTTGCTCATAAATACAAACACTGATTTAATTAATGACAATTATGCAGTCTACAAAAACAGTTTTGGAACACATTATTTGCAGCAACTATTTCCTAGGACTAAGAAAGTCCATTTGAAGAGAAATAGTCAGGTCTACCACAAAAATTAATAAATATTTTATCAGCCCATGTGTTTAAAAAAAAATAAACATAGTATTCAGCTGCTGCAATAGTGCAATGGATTTTCTGTATATCCAGTAGATCCAAACCCCCAAAATATTATGTATCTGCACAGAAAATGATTTGTTGCACAGTGTCTGAACTGGCTTTGAACCAGCCACCAAGAAAGCTGGTGAGACAGCTCCTCAGAAAGGCAAAAGTCTCATTACAGCATGACACAGCTGTGGCCACAGCTGGCACCAGGCACCCCAACATCGCAACACAGCAGCAGCACAGCCCCAGCCCGGACACTGCCCGGACATATTTACAAACAATGATAATTATAAGCCAGTTTGTATTTATTAATGTCAAATATTAATGCTAATTATTTGGGACATGTTACTGTTCATATAATAGTTGAATAAATATATTTAATTACTGCAAACAAATGTACACTTACTTATGTAAAAATGAATTTATTATTAATCCCAATATTAATTGAGATATTTGATATAGGAAATGAGAATTCAACTTGAACTGAAATTCAAAACATACCTAGATACAGGAACTTCTGGAGAGTGTCCTTTAAAAAAATGGAAGAAAAAAAATTCAGAAAGCAGTCAGTATGTGCTGTCCTGATTCATAATCATTTGAAGCT
Organism: Agelaius tricolor; assembly: GCF_023055355.1. Classification (NCBI taxonomy): domain Eukaryota; kingdom Metazoa; phylum Chordata; class Aves; order Passeriformes; family Icteridae; genus Agelaius; species Agelaius tricolor. Next base: position 9,696,228 of record NW_027269287.1, read on the forward strand.
TGAAAGAACTGATAATAACACTTCTCCTAAATATTCTTAGTAATAGTGAAATCAAAACTTAATATATATATACATATTTTATATATATACATAATTTGCTTTTTGAAAACAAGGCAAAATTTAAATTTTTGTAAAGTGCTAAGGACCAATAACTTAGCTTAAAAGGTTTATATTTAAATTTAAAAATAATTCTTTTTACAGAACTGGAATTGTTTCCAGGTAGTCTGACCACATCTATAAACTCAAGTAACTGCTCTTAACTATCTTTTTTGGTCAGAGAAGGTTTTTGAATGAGAAGATGTTTCCCTACCATAAAACCAGCACTGCTTTAACTTAACATAAAAACTGTGCTTCTAACTCAAAATAGCCATCTTGAGTGCTGGCTTCATTTTGTAACAGCAATGCAGAAATGGCAACCTAATCTTTCTCTGGGAACAGGCTGACATTTTTCAGTCTGAGCTCTGCTCTAAGTATTGACTAAAAATAAATTGCTTATTCTTCGCTGCCATTTGTCACTGCAAATACACAACTGCAATTGGAACTGCAATCTTGGGCTAATAAAATATGCATTAAAAATATTACATGCATTTTTGCTGATGGCATTATGACACTGTCACTGGGGTCAGCAAGACTCTGATGAACAAAAACCCCATGGAACATGCAGTCTGAAGCACAGACAGCAGAGGTATAGTACACCCAATTCCTGCCACCAGAATCACTCTCAAGAAACCTTTTCTGTCTGTATCGTGGACCTTCCCCACATCACTTCCATTCATGTTTTGATCATCAATCCTGTTCTGATTACCTCAAAATCATCAGCAGAGAACAAGTCAAAAGGGCTGTCTGAAGCCTTTGTGTTGATTAGCAGGGCATCAAATTCTTTTCCCACCTCAAAGTTTCCAATCACACCATCCAGTCCTAAAGCTGAGGAAGAAAATAAACTCACAAACATGTCTTCAGGACCAGACTCCTCCCACCATGTAGAAGTACCTGGAACTTACTTGAAATATTCATAAGACAAACAAAAATTTAGATGATTACAAGGAAAAACCCAAAACCAAATTGAATAGTATGTTAGCATTAAGAAACAATAGATTATATTCCAAAAGCATTCGAACTCCAAATGGGGCAATGAGAAACAGTAAAGCATATAATAACATTCATCTTGCTAAGGCAGTATTAGACTGCATTTTTTAAAAAGTTTAAGCAATTTTGAAAGTTTTTATAGACATATTGCAATAGTAATATGATAATAGAAGAGGTATGCAGTGGTATCTAATTGCAATTAGCAGGAACAAATAATAATATGGTGTGGAGAAATAATCATAGCCAGTCTGAAGGTCTTATACCTACCCGTATGGCCTGCCTTGTGGTCTACTATTTAGCTTTATTTTTTCAAAATTTCATTACAACTACAAGTTCTCAGGTCCACATGCCCTGAAAACCTACAAATTCATCTTCAGGGACTGGGTGCTTGCAAGTGCTCAGAATTCCTAAAGAGAAACTCCTGTGCATCTTTAGAAATAAATTAGGACCCTTTTAATTTCTAGAAAGTACCTGTGAATTAAATCTATTTTTCCAGTACTCTGAAAGTAAGTCATCAAAGAGCATAATACCTGCAAATAATTTATTTGTTTTCAGATTGCACTGATAAAGGAAATTCAGTCTTGAAGTTACTTTAAGAAGTCATTGAAGTTTGTGAGTGGCAGGAATATCGCAATATCTTAAAGACATTTAAACTCCTACAAATTCTGAAATATTTTGATTACCTACTAGTTTCAACAATGATCTCATGTTCCTTCAGGTTTTTGAGCAGAATGCAATTTTTAGATTAAACACAAGAGGGTGATAAGTGTTTAGGAGTCTTAACAAAGCAAACTATTCAAAAAAAAAAAAATCACTCATTTAAATTTCTGCTATTGAAATTTTCCCTTTCAGTATCAGGCTACTGGAAGCTTGTAGAAATAATTTATATTCTACCCTTAAAATTGATTCAGTAAGGATAAAACAGCTTAAAATCAATTTAAAAAATTAACACCTTACTAAGGAAATCTAATATAGAAAAAACACTATAGGAGCTATACTATACTCCTATAGCTATAGGAGTAGCTGGGAAGGGAAGCCACATATGAGTTTGGGATTTTTATAAGTCTTCCTTTCTGTGTCTCAGCTAGTTTATTCTCACACTTTGTGGAACAGTATATATTGCAGGAAAAAGAACACTATTTGTTCCCTGCTCATCTTCTGTCTTCTCTATTTTCCCCATTACACCCTCCAGGAATTCAAACTCAGTTCTGAGAAGACCTGATTGACAACATTTTCACTACATATTTTAAGCTTCCATTAATAATTCCCAGTGGAGCTTTTTGGCAGCTACAGGCAGGTTACACTGAGAAGATTTGGGACCAGTGCTTTAGAAGGTAGTGAGCTCATTTCTGGTAACTGAAACAATAATAGGTTTTCACTTTTATGTGGATTTCCTCTCTGCTAAATCATACCAGTTACACTAAAACTTTTTTTAATTGTATCTATTTTTATGTGCACACTGATTACAGCAAAATTGGTTCTCCAAAACTGGATAACCCATATACTATATGATTGCATTCTGCAAATGCAATTGTGTTTTGAACAACCATGGTGGAAAGCCTGTTTTTCTCCTCTTCCCTGAGTGAGGAGTGATTTGCATAATGTTTTGATTTGCAACAAACTGCCTCACTGACAGCTCAAAAAGTGCAAGCAAAATTAGAAACTCATAACAAATAGAATGCATGATTTTACAGTAATTGCAGTTTTTCTTCTAGGTGATGGTTGCTGAGAAAACAAATTTCCAGCTGGTACAATAAATAGACAAGCACTTACAGCCTTATGACTTAGTCTGAGGATCTTTGCAAAGCAAATGTACAACCCTGAAAAGCCATTAAGATTTTGTTATTAAACTCTCAGTATTAATAGAGTACTCTTCTCTAAAAAGCCTAGTGTGAGTATGAGAAACTGAAGGATTATCTCTGCCTACCAGTTAGATTTCACTCTGGACCAGAAAATCCATGAATCTCCCATGAAGACAGGGAGACATATAATCAAAGAGAGTTGTAGCTCTCTGTGTGCACATGAAAGAATTTTCTTCTTACCTTGGCTTCCTCCCAGAGTGGCTAGCTGAAAAGCTTCTTGAAGGGTTAGTCCTGTTTCATTCACTTTATTGATCTGAAGGCTATTAGATGCCACCATTGTTTTCCTGATAGCATCAAGCATAGAAGCTGAATATCCACCGGCAACATCTAGAAAGGATCAGAGTCTTAGAAACAAGTTTTGGGTATAGATCTCTATGTTAAATTCTATAAGTTTTAATTCAAAGTTCTGAAGCGAATATGTGGTAAACCAAACAAGTTCTACAGCTAAGCACTGTCTCTGAAGGCATAATTCCCAAAAAAGGTGCTCTCGCACACAGTCAGGTGAATAGAACACAACACAAAAACAGAAACCTGAAAAGTTGATGGTCAGGTCCTGTTTAAGCTGACAACAGCAACAAAACTCTTCACTAATTTTTAAAATTTGTTTTGAAAGAGTTTTGGACCAACCCTAGAATTTCAATAGTCTACACTTCCTTACTCAAGTGGAGAAAACAAAGGAGGACCAAAAATTTGAGACATGCTGACTTTTAAATATGAACAGGTGAATGTATCTCCCAATGGTTTCCAGAAAAAAACACTTTCAGAGGAAACTACTAACCTGTGCCAAGACCAAGCTTCACATTGTGTTCAAGAACCTTTTGCACATTTAAGACACCACTGCACATCCTGGATTGGAAGAAGAAACATGTTCTGTGTGCTACATGCAGAAAAAGTTCAGGAGAAGCAGGGCTGCAGAGCCATTTTATGACAAAGACTCTCCTTTAATGCGTACAAGATTTGGTTTATTACTAATTCTGTCTGGATACCATGCAGTATCTCATGTCTGTTCAACAGAAAGAAGACTTTATAGTCCATTTCCCCAAAACATTAGCAGACTTCAGGGGGAAAGGGAGATGCCACTGACATCTACCACTGACAGAAGAGTCAAAAGAAACAAACTTTTAGAAAAGAAGTATTTATATAGATATGGATATAGATGCAATAACTAAACTGAAAGACCACAAACTCATCCAGAGCATGCTATGCAGAAGTGGATGATGAATAATCATGTTCAATCCAATATGTCATTTATGGTGTAATGAGGTATCATATAGCTTCTATATCATAGTTTTGCAATGGTAGCTCTGACTCAGGGTACTACACAAACAACAGCTTTATTGAATTATGTACCATTCCTTTTTTTTTAACTTACGAAAAGTTAGAATTGGGGCAATGTGAAATTGCAGCTCCACGAAGACTAAAAACTTTCAGCTCTTCTTCAGAAAGATGACAGGCATGTGCCATCACAGTCTAAAGAAAAAGAGAATCACAAATTTACTCAATATTTCATTTATTTCTGTGGCTGTGAGGTTTGCTGCACTGCTTTAAATAGCCAAAAAGGACACGTTACCATTCAGTGAAATTAATGCACTTCTTGAATTGAGCTTTTAAAACCCACAAAAGCTGATTAACTTCAGTGTGCCTGACATATCATTCCTTCAGCTTTTTTGCATTTTTTAAATATAAGAATACAGGATAATTGCTCTTGCAGTGACAGCTGTGACCAAAGACAAAAGCAAGAACTTCCCAGTTGTCCTAGTGCTGTAGCAAGCTTACAAGTTATATTTTGTAGCTAACACAGAGATTAAGTGCTGGGGCCAGGAAAACATCAGATAAAATGGAAGATGTATGTACTCTTAGCATGTTTCCTATTAGCTCTCTAAAGGTTTGCACCAGGGAAAGAGAACGAGATTAAATATCCTTTACATAAAATATAATCTAATTTTTTATGCAACTGATAAATTACTTTTACTTTTTAGCCAACATAACTGACTTTAAAAATAAGTTCACAAAAAAATATAGAAGAAAAATATAGAAGTATAGGATAGGATAATTTAATAGTGGATAAACCAATTATTCCCATTCAAATCTAATTGGCATTACCTCATATGCCAAATGCCCACTGAAAGAGAGGAGCAAGAGCTCTGTTAGATCTTGCAATCTGCACATAAAATTGAGCATGGCACTGAGACTGCTTCCACTGAGCATCACATAATGGCACTGTACCCCTCTCATCTCTACTCATCAAGCTCACTGTAGCTGAAAACACAAAGAGAATAGCCACATCTTCAGATAAGGACCTACATATGGTAGCTACTGAACCATATCCCTGCCAATCTGTGCTGTTTTTAAAAGGAAAGAAACATTTCAGCAACAGCTCCAAAAAAACACCTGCTTTTAAAACACTTAAAAAAAATTTTTTTGGTGTCTTAGTTTGAGTGGATGGGGAGACAATATCTGAGGTTCTGCTGCTATGCTTGTGTTTAATATCATCCTTTCCCAAATATCCAGGAGCCTGACTCCAGAAGGCATCAGTAATCATGATTTTTCATGACCATTTTCACTTGTGTGCATACAAGTCACAGAATTAAGACTTGTGCTTTTGCAGCACAAATATGCTCTTTAGAACACTTGCACACCAAATCAGCATGCAAAGGACCACTTAAGAAAGCAAAGGTTAATTCTGTGTACATGCTTCTCTAGTCCATATTGATTTCTCAGCAAAAAGGACGGTAAACAAGTCATTTACTGGGGTAAAATTTCAAACACAGAAATGGGGGCTCAGCAGCTAATTCCTTGGCAGTTTCCAGCTGCCCCTTGTGCATCTGAAAATTCTCTCTCAAATTTTTAAATGAACTTGACTGATGTTTAGGTACGCTGACTGTAGTTGGGTTGTTCATATTCACTTTTGCAGGGGCAGTCCACTATCTAATTAGATGTGCCCTGGGTCTCTAGCCTGTAATTACTGTGGGCAGGTATATTACATTTTTCTCAGCAGCACAAAGCTGTAATGAATTTCAATTCTTCGGGCTAGTGTGCCTGTCAAAGCTCGGTAAAATAAGTTGGTAAAATGAGGTGAGAGTGCTTTTGGATAGTCAGAGCAATAAAGTGCAGCTGTCTGCAAGTGATGTAGATGTTTAGAATTCAACACAGAAGGCTGCTTCTCCATAGGAAGAAAATGAAGCTGGTCCTAACGTAACACCACAGAAGAAACTTTCAGGCAAACTGGAAAAACTGGGTAACATCCTTGGAATATAAGGATAACTAGGTACTGTCCAAGAATTACCAGTTCCTACAACACCAGCTTTATCTAGCCTCCTTCTATTCCTACTGCCATAATTCTCCTTGGAGCCTTTCGAAAATGAATCAGGAAGCATAAAATATGTTTCTTTTTCACTTCCTCTAAAATACTTAGGAACACAGAGGGCTTGTTTAAAGATCCAACACCTCAACATAGAACATAAAACAAATTTACTTTTCCCCAGATGTCACTGACCTTCACAGAACAAAACAAAATTTTCAGGTAAATACAGTGAACCATCATATTCTCTACATGGATTAATTTAAGTCATATTTGGGAATTTTTAATGTGGCTACCTTGCTGGTTAGCAGCTTGTTTTTATCATACAGTTCAGTGTAATTCTGGTAGGCAGGAAACATGTTCTCCACAAGTTTGATTTCTTCCTCAGTCTCACTTATGTGACTCTGGAATAAGAAAATACATAGAGCAAGTCCTTTAAACAGCATTGAACCTGACATTGCAACCTTCTGAGCAATCTACTGGTGCTAAACATACATTCATAAAAAATAGTGCCTGTAAAGCCTATAGTTCCATCTAGTCCTTGCATCTCTTTTTTCATCACACCTGAACAAGTTTTCATAGAGCCTAAAGAAGTAGCTCCACTTGTTCCTTAAAGGAACAAAGGGATATGAGATGGTACACATGTCCATCTCAGTAATGTGGTGACACAATGGCTCCACTTCCAATTTTAGGAAGATGTTAAAATAATAGATAAAATAATACACGATGTTATTGTGAAGTGAAAGAGAGAAGACGTCTACAACAGAGTGGATGCTGAGATCAAGGCAGCAGGTATGTATCTCCTCCCAAAGGCATCTTTAGATGGTCAGCACGCTGTCTGTCCACACCACTTAAATGGCACACAGAGCTCTGAGAGCTTACCTGCACATGGAGATCGTGGGTTTGTGCTAAATCCCCAAGGGCATTCAGCAAGTCCTCTGTGCAGGAGGGGCCAAAGCGGGGGGTTATGATAGGCTGTACTCTGGGATACTGAAAATAATAGAAGATGGGGTTTGCATTCTACATATATATTTCAGCAACCATAAGACTAGCATTTACATGGCAATTACATTTTGTCTTCATTGCTTACTGCTTACTGCATCCTTGCCAACTCAAATTAAGCTGTATAGTCATTTCCTTTTTTTCATTAGACATCTCATTGCAGAAACAGAGAATGAAAGTGGGGGTTTCTGACCATAATTTTAATGAACTTTATTAAAGAATGAGTTTTTATTTGAACTTGCATCAAGTCCCTGAAATTTCACCAGACTTCAGCAACACTGGATAGTTTTTCATATTTGCTGACAGTCTAAATGCATGAGAAGTAAGTCAGTTGAATGAGCAGATTTTTTTCAGTCACACTTCCATGACCATTGAAGATAAAATGATGCAAAACTGCAAGCTTCTATAAAACCAAAGCCATTTTCTTGTTCAATCCTCTTTACTCATAACAGCGACAAACCCCTGAACTCCTTATATAAGAATGGTGATATAATCAAATATGCTATACAGTAGGAAACAGGGGAGAAGACACTAAAAGCTACAGAGGTTTACACCTTGCATCTCTAGATAAAAATTTTCCTAAAACAATAGTCAGCAGGATTGCAATTCTGTCACCAGTCAGAGGCCAGAGTTTAGCACAAGCCAGTAAGCGATAACTTGGACTGCAGTTCCTTGTATTATCTCCCAGAAAAAAAGAGCCCAGGTCTTTGCAAATTAGCCAACTTACTCTCGTGATACATTCAGTTTAGGCATTAAACTCCAGGCAACTGCTCTTGAATATTTTAAGGTGGGATGTCAAAAGAAGCCACTGAAAACCAAAGGCTGATAAGAAAAGTACTGCTGTGTATAATGCTGGAGTGTAAATTTCTATCTTTACCACTGGAGTGTAAGCATGAATGTTATTAGAAACATACTTTAAGACATGCACCGACACAAAACACTAAGTTTATAGTGGATTAGTAACTTTACTAAAAAAATAGTGATTTCTGCTGGTGAGAATTCCTTCAATTAGTCTGTCTACCTCTATACTAGAAGTGCTAAACTGAATTCCACCTTTCTTAACAAGAAAATCATCCTTTCTAGGAAGCCAGGTTTTTTAAACTCAGTAGAGAAACACACAGAACATTGATCTGCTCTGAGAAAACTGATTTTACACTGTTACAAGTACCTTTCTCAACATGACCAGAACATTTTTCAGAGTGATGATATCTGTCTATTACACAGACATATGTATATTTATTGATTTGTCACTAAGACAACGGATTTGGATAGCTGGATTAATTATTTCATGTGTTCACACAGCATCTTCTGAATACAGAAGTGATTTCAATAAAGAACACTACTTACTTTCTTTTCCAGTAGTTCTCTAACAAACCTGAAAAAGGGTAGAAATAAAGTTGCTATAAATCTGTCTTCTATGTTATTAATTATGAAAAATATAAACAATATATACTTGGATACCCTGTTAAACATTTCTGACAGATCAATAGTTTTACAAAATTTTGAGCCAGATTTTCAGATGAAATAAAAAAAGGGAACACAATGAAGTCAGCATAGTTACACCATTTATGCTAGTTTTGAATTTGACTCTGAACATGAAGACTATTGTTTTTTCATTGCAATACTTAGCATTTGACAAGCAGTAATTATTCTGAGTTCTCCCTGAAAACCAAACACATGCTACATTATATGAATGGAAAACATAATTATAACCTACAGCTGCAATATTGAAGAAGGAAAAAACAAACCAAACTTAAATTTGTTTGTCCACGAATTCAAATTGCAGTGTTTAAACCTTTTCAAATCCAAGTTTTAAAAGATGCAGCAATATTTTATATCTTACAGTATGTCCTTGTTTATGTCCTTGTTCACTTAAAGAACCCTTGATTTTTTTTGAAATCTTATATTACTGTTAATGTATAGACTATCTACCTTCCAGAAAATAAAGATTTACTTACTCTGCTAAATAAAATGCCACCTCAGACCTCTACAAAAACCCCCAAGCAGTCACTATGGATAATGCAGATGAGCAAATTAAGCTTCCTCCTACTTTGGAAGGAGGAAATTCTTTCAAAGCCCATTTGTTCAGTGTATGTAAGTGACATGGGAAAGACAGTTTGAGATGCTTTCTGGACAGGATCTCTGTGAAATTTTATGTTATAGTTCATAGTAAGAAAACTGTATAACTTTGATCACAAGCCATTGTATCAATTTTTTCAAATGTCTTCAGAGGAAAAAGAAAATTATGCTAGAGGCTACATTCACAGCCCTGAAGGTTGCACTAGATCACCAGATGGAAACAAGAAACCGAGAGTTTGACTTCTGCAATCACCAAAGGAGTTTGAGCCCACCATTGTCTTACTTTGAGAGCTAAAATGCCAAGTGAATTAGCTACCATCTGCCTGTTTCTCCTCTTACCAATTAACCTGATGACACTTCATCAGAAGCTTTATGATCAGAACTTGATCAATAAAATACACACTTGAGCAGAAGCTTTAACAGAAATATAATGCCCAGTTGACAAGCCAAAATTTCAATGTGGCTGTTTTCATTCTTTCTCACATTCTTTGAACAGTGTGAGCTGTTTCAAAACTGCTGAAATGTGATGAAATATGGTTTGCAAATATAGTCTATAGTTTGTTGGCTTATGTACTTCTCTATGAAGAAAGAAGCTCAGCTTCAAATCACTGTTTGCTATAGCAGAACAGACTTGAACAAGGATCTCATCTTTACAGCTGACTATAACTAATAATACCATATATGGTAATAGAGAGTTCAATTCCCTCAGTTTTTATTAAATCCTCTTTGACAAAGAATGATAGATTCAAATTCTTGATGAATTTAAATTTAATATATGAAGTACTTGGAATTGTATCTTATTTCCATGCATACAATATAAATATTTCTGAATCTTGACTTTAAGTAACTGAAATGAGTGTAGTCCATTTTCTGACAGATCACATTTCTTAGATTCTTAAAAAACCAAGAAACAAAAAACCAACTAACATGTTGCACTCTTAATGAAACAGCTTTTTCATCTTCCTGCAATTATACTGCTGTGATTTGGGTAAATACTCCAGATACATGCCAGGAAGCACACAGCCCCATTCCCTAGACAGCTAGGGAGTACTTGTGGCAACCTCTCACCAAAAGTTCAGAATAATTTCTTTTTACACAATCAAAAAGGAATTAATTGGAGGCAGAAGATAGATATTTGAAAGAAAGCTATTTAGTTACTCCTGAAGCTTTTAAAACTATCAGAATTGGAAGTTCTGCTTCTTTTAGGCCAATTTGGCAGGACTTGCACCATATTATAGAAGCTGGGGATTTACATAGAGGAAAACAAAGGTTAGAAGAGTGAAGGTAACTCACACTGCATGTTTTAAACTTTTCTTTAAATATAAACACTATAGAAATACATTACTATTTCTAACTTTTATTGTCACACCTTTAGCATGATTTGTAAAAAAAAGGAAGCAATCTCACACAAGTGCCAAAAGATATATATATTACTCTTAGGGGTTTTCTCTTTCAGCATGACATCTGAAACATTTATGTAAGTAAATAGATAGTTCTATGAGAAGAGCTGTAATTTTGCTTAACTGTTTTCTGAGCATGGGTGCAAAAGACAAGAGAAACATGATAGTAAGCTGCAATAATCCAGTCTTGGCTCTCCTCCAGTACAAATATTGCCTTCATTTGATTCTCCTTCATTCTCTCAGCTGCATGTTGGAGTGGTTTGACTGGTGCTGTGATGGACAAGAGATATTTAAAATGCAGTATATGAGAGCTGAGCTCTACAGCTTGAATAAAGTCTTAACCTAAATGATGGAAGGAAATAGCTTAGAAGTTAATGGGGATGAGGGAACTGGCTGCCACCTCACCATTGTATGTCAGGCCCCAGGACCTCCACACACATTCACAGCTGTGAAAGGGAAAAGAGGCAGAAGAAAACAGACACATCCTCTCAAGCCCTAGATCCGTGGTTTTTCCCTCACTTTAGAAAAGCCAGAGGGATGCTACTTGGGCTGTGCAGCAACTTTTTCAGGAATTGCCAGGATTTGCAGGAATTGCCAGGACTGTAGGGGACAGTACTGTTGGAACAAAAAAAACTGTTGCTAATAAATTCACACCTGTAAGCTCTTATACAGATTCACATCCACTTTTCAGATGTATGAAAAATCTTACTTTAAAAGGTAATGCCATCAATTTTATCATTTTACCTTTCTGTCTCTTGGACAGAGTCAGCAGTAATCTCTCTGTATTCTGGCACACTGTTATTCACATCCATGCAGACTTTTCCAACAAATGCTCGTTGGCCAAATTTATCTGTTGAGATGCATTAGAACATAAATCTCAGAATCCCTGGTTCTCAGAAATCATTACCAAAGCTTGTACTGAAATAAAAAAAACTAATTCCACCCCACCCAGCTCCATTTAGGAAGACCAGAATTTATGCTCCTGCCTTGTCTCTAAGTTACGATCATTCATGTGACTCTTAAGGATAAAAAGAAAAGACAAAATAAGGACACAAACAACATTAAATAGGAGCTGTCTTCCACACTAAGACTCATAAATAAGAACTAGATTACTATAGTTTAACCACAACCAGAATTCTTAATGCTAGTCTGTGAAGACAGCTGTGACACAAAGAATGAGAAACACAAGCATCAAAGCACAGTAGCTGCAGTAGATGACTACCTGAAGATGAGAGAAGGCATAAAGACCTTAGCAAACCATTGCTCTTTTTGCTAACAGGCAAAGATTGCTAACAGGCCTCCCACATGCAGTTAGAGGGAGAAATTTCCAGATCTATTCTAGCCTCTTTCTTGAGATTTACCCATGCTAGATGAAAAAATCAGAAATCATATGTAAAACATGCATGTAATATCCTAGGCTGTCAAATGTGTTTTAAAATCAGATCGCTTTGTCCACTTTTACTATTTGAGTTGTTTTATGCAATGGCTTCAAAATTTTCCAAATAAATCAGAATAGCTCATTTTTGATGAAATTTGAGGTTCTGATTAAATTTCTCTGCTTTATGAGCTGTCTGAGCCTTGAGAAATCCTGCAAGAACAAAAACATTTTCAAGCAGGCATTTGCAACTATGAACAGAAGGGAAGGATAAAATTCTGATGCAGCTTCCACTTCTCTGATTTCAGAAGGTGTGTGAAGATTTTTCATATTGATTGTCAGATGAAACCTCAGTGTATCAGGAAATTAATGCACCAACTGGGCCTCCTGTCATTCAGTTCTCTTAAACCTCAAATAACAAAAGGTTAGAAAAAGCAGAGAGCTGCAGCTGAAGAACAAGTCCAGCAGACCTAATTCAAGCTCAGCCAACAGCAGACTTGGGAATGAGGAGAGAAGGAGTAGCAAGTAGGATAGAGGTGTTTAAATGAACATGGGTAACAGGTGGGGCCTGGGGACACAGTGTGACAGGTACAATGAATAAAAAACAAATTAGGAGAAAGACACATCCCTAGCTAGTTTAAACTCCTAAACATTGTTTCCTTCAACTAACATGATCCACATAATCCTTCAAAACTCACTGTTAGACTTACCTATAATTTCAGCAAGAAGAAGGGAACTATCTGTGTGAATTGTTGCAAAGTAGCAAGCTGTAGTCGTGCCATTCTTTAGAGTTCGTCTCTAAAAAAAGAAATCAGTTTCAACTGTCTGAGAAAAAAGCCAATAAAGCTGCCAAAATGCAGAAGTCTCATTTCAAACCTCAAGAACATTTAGTTATCGTGAAATTTTGCAGTGAAGTGGGAAGGTAAAAATATAGATTTTTAATTTCATAAAAGTTTTTTTAAGTCTGAGGGTTAATAAATACAAAAACTGCTCACAACATTTTTGCAGTGGCTAAACCCATAGAAACCAGTTATTATTCCTTTCCCCAAACTGGAAATACTCCAATTTATATTTAGAAATACAAACAACTAGTAATTCTTTTATTTCCTAGTTATGAAAGGCTCTCCAATTTTGATTGTGAAACAACATTTATGCAGTGTTAGCAAAGCAAGGTTTTTGGGAAACATGGTGGTTTAGCAACCTGATCTAGCTGGAAAAACCTTCTTTTAGCAACCTGATCCAGCTGGAAAAACAAGCCAGGTTTTCATGCATCAAAAACCTTTGTTGCTCCCAAATACCAAGTATCAAACTTAACTGTAAAAGTAAACTGAGCAAAACCACTCAAACTATGAGTTAATTATTTATCTAATATACCATTTGAAATGAAATCCCCATATTACTTTTGGGGAATATAATAGTAAATTACCAGGTATTTTAGTTACATTAATTCATGATGAAATTTATAGCTTCTCTCATCCTTGGGACTGATGCAAACTATGTTGACGACTTATCCAACATACAGACCTACACTATACTTTTGGGTTCTGGGTGCCAAATAATTTGAGAATTTCTTAAATTTCTTTTAATGAGATAAAAGATGGGACATTCCACACAATGTTTAGAGGAAGGGTAGAGTTAATTATTTGACAAACATGAAGCCAAGCTCTGTCTTTTCCTTACAATATTCAAATTAAAATCTTTATAAGTTCCAAAAAAGTCTCAAAATAGCAATGTCATTACAAAGACAAGTTACCTTTGTCTTTTCTAGGTTTTAAAATTCAGAATTCTCTACTTCTGAAATCCTAACAACATTGTTAAAGTAAATCTAAAAAAATTCTGTTTCCAAATCACCAGCACAAAGAGGAGGTTCCAGCTAAAAGGAGGAAAATTTCACCTAAATTGTTTCTTTTGCTGAGTATAGAAGGCATTTGTTGGAAACAGGACTTTGATTTGAAAAAATCAACTGTTTTTTCATTACAACTTCATAAGCACAATGAAACTTATGAAAAAACATCTGCTCCATGAAGGTTTAGTTCTAACAGATGAAGGTTATAATTGGCCCGTCAAACACTGCAGAGTGTGGTATTATTTATCTTCCATAGGTGAAGACATTTTCCTAACCCTGTTCTATTTGATTCACATGGGGAGAGCCTAACTGTGGTGTTCAGGCTCCCACAACTAACTTCCACCTCTCTCTGGCAGCTCTTTTCCAGATGATTCTGTGACACACCTTGCAGGGTGAGGTCTCCAGATGTGCTGGGGTCACTCAGCCTGCACTGTAACAGCATGTTGGGCACACGGCTCAAAGGTGAGGCCACCTCTATGTTTTAAGCACTTGAAGGCTTAAAAGTGCTTGTCAAAGAGCTTATGACCAGGCTGCTCCTGCATGCTTTTATCATGGCAGATGGCAGAAAGTAATTTCTTTTAAAATTTGTGTGGCAGGGAACAGCATAACTATTTATTTCAGATTTGTTATGTTATTATATTGACAACAGATGCTTCCAGGGTAATAGACAAATGCAAGGCAAATTATGCTGGCCAAATAATTTAATCTGTTGAAGATATTTCAGTCCACATATTAAGGGATAAATATCAGTTATAGGCCAGAACTAGTACTCTGCAATATGACCTAGCTGCTTGTTGTCCATCCAGTAGATCTTAAAGACTTTATAATGCTCAGATCCAGTCTAACTCAAACACAGTCTTTCTTTGACCCACAATACCGCTGAGAGACTCCTTCTAAAGCCCCTGGAGTGAAAGACATTCTCACTCTAAAGACCTCAGCAGCAGCAATGTCTTTCTTTACTGCTCCAGAATACTCCAGATCTGTCATCTATCAGAAGTATCTTCTCTTTCATGCGTTTTTTTTCAGATGGTGGGTTTATAATAGAGGACTTATGTGGAAGAAAGGAAACATTCCCTGAATTATTTTTTTTTACTATGCTTGGTTATTGCTACATTGAGGTTGTCTGCACCTGCTGGCTGTACTAATTCTGAGAGTAGATTAGTTATTGTAGATTAGTAGATGTCATTATATTCAGAAAAGGTGATAAACAGTTCATTGTTAACCTTGTGATTAAATGAACTCTACTGCCAACGACAAGAGAACAAGACTGTAACTAGTAACAGACAATCTTGACTAGCAATTAGAACAGTGGCTATCTTGGCTTCATCTGGTTTCCATGACAGTAAAACTTTCTCTACTCTTTCTGCCAACCTTCTGAGAACATGCCTATATTACACAAAAATGAATGCTGTCAAGTAGGTAAATGTCATTTTCAGGACTTACAACAACTCTGGTGTACACTTCTTCTGCAAAACCACCATCCTGGTATTTGGCTTCTGTTGGGAATGTGTAAGCAGTCAACCACTGCAAAAGAGGTAGGTCTACTCTGGTACCAGTAAATGAATACTGAGGAGCATGAATATGTGTATCAACCAATCCTGGCATGAAGAATTCACTAAGGAAAGAAAACAAAATTGTAATAATCGAAAATGCCTCAAAATTCTCCATAGTAATTAGCTTTGTGTTAAAGAGTATACTTGATTAAAATCCATCAGAATAAACGGCAAGTACAGATTAATCTGTCTCTTCCAGCATCAGCCTATTAATTCCTGCTGTACCTCTACACATACCCACATTTTGGTATGAAGCAGTTGAGTAATATCATTTACACTACAAAATACATGTATCTAACTGTGAGAAAAACAGTATAGGAGCAGGATTAATCTAATTATCTCTAATACTGACCCACCCTAAATGACAACAAACAAAGGGGAACTGACTTCACAATAACTAAAATTACTCCACTATAGAATCCACCTGAAAAAGAGATTTGTACACAGTCTTGTTTCCTAGTTTGAATATATATGGAATGCCTCTAGCTTCCAGACCATTATATTTACAAAATGTGACTTTCTGTATGCCAGTTTTCTTCTACATTATTTATATGTCTATATAGATATGTAAAATCAATGAATTTCAAGGCTTAATGGAAGAACAGACACTGTGTCTAAAAATGCAGACACAGACACTGGTGAAAAAAGATCTGCTCAGTATCTTGACAGGAAAGGTATATCTGCAAAGTAACTGTAAAACTATATGTTGTCATGCAATGTTCATGCAATAGCAGGAATGAATATATCAACATTACTAGGAAGTTGCTATGGCTATTTTGTTTTGTGTTGAAACTCCTTACTACATAACATTTCTCTCACTCCTCTTTCCTTCTCCCTGACTACTGAATGAACCGAATTTTGTCTCTTTTTAGCTCCTCTTTTTTTTGTTTTCTTGCAGGCAATAAATGCTGAAAAGTCTTCCTTAATCGATTCACATTCTCAGCACCTTCCTTTTTCCTTAGGCTATTTAAAATGAAAAAATATCTGATTATTCATATATACTGTATGGTTAGCCTTTCAGCAAAGCATAAAAGATTTTTAACAATTGATTACTAGAAGGTAGTTGCAGGTCTCAATGATAAGCCACAAGTCGTTTACAGTGCTACTACATGCAAAACATACTTCAAAACTTTTTCACACAGTCCAAAACTTTTTTACTTCACAATAAAGTTGGAGGATTTTACTGCCTGAAGAAAAAAAGAAATGCTCCAGCTGCAGTATGGAGAAATCAAAAGCTCTGTGTTTAGAGGGCTTAAATCTTCTAATTGTACTAATTTTTATTATGCAATGTGTCAAAGTCTAAGCAAACAAGTTTCATATCTGCAGCGTCAGTGTTATCTACATTTACTACGTCTAGACTTTCATGGTAGGCACAGTCCACTGCTAACAAAATGGATATAAAATGTAATCTCAAGAAAGAATGGCACTCACTTTCGTGAGCACGGAAGTGATTTTGCCTGAAAATTAAATATGGCATTTTGCTCTGTGCAGCATATATCAGCCAGTACAATTCAGCCATGTCTGCAATTCTAAACCAAGGAATGCAAAAAGAACATGGACTGTCTGAGTTGCATCCAGAACATAGCCACCTTTGGGTAAAGAGCTCTCACTGCACTAAAATGGAATTTTGGCCATTAAATATATGGGCATCATATCGTTTTAATGTGCTCCCTGTAAAAATGTATTCCAAAGACTCACTTTACCTCACTCAAAGAACAAACTGCATTTGCTGCATTTGCTATTAAGCTAATCTTAATAAAACACATACTGTTTACTCAGTTGTCTAATGTCAGATGTTTTGAACCCCCACGTCTTAGCCAGTTGCTCTAGCTGATCAGCTTGTTCCATAAACACAATCTAAAAAAAAAGAAAACACAGTTAAGTACCTCAAACATGCATCCCACATCAGCTTTATTTGAAGGCAAAACAAGTTATATCTTAAAACCAATTTTACACACTTACTACAGAGGTGTTAGGTGTGCATTGAGACTCTTGTTCTTCCAGACTATCAAGCATGATTTTGAAATACCTTCTCATAATCCAGTGAATAACCGCACCCACCTTGGAACTTGTAATAAAACAGTTAATTCCTTCTCAGGTAATACACAGGCAGAACAGCACAAACCTTAGTGTCCTGTAATGTAACATCATGCTAGCAGTACAGTCACTTGTGAGGAGTTGTACAACAGCCTTACAGGAACGCAGGTACAGTATTCACAACAAGAGGGGTCAAATTACCTCCCGTGCCTATGACTGACTGACATCAAGCTAAGTATTTTCTAATTTTCTGCTGGTGTTAGTCTTTTTTAATTTTTTCAGTGCCTATGATGAGCAAATAAATTGAAGGGGAAAATGTGGATAATATTTTCATTTTACAGAATGGGCTAAAAGGATGCTGAGATCTTTGTTTATTTCAAAATAAAACCCCACAATCTGGAGCCAAACTCAACCCCATTTGACTCCTAGAGAACATAGACTTTACTGATGATGAGTTGCTGTTGCCTAGTCAGAATTTTAACACATTTCCTATTTATTTTTAACTTCTGTGGTATTTTAATCTACAAGATGACTCTTAGCAGCTGAATTCTCAACTCTTTCATTCTCAGGTCTATCACTAATTGGCATGACAGCTCCCCAGGAAACAGACACTATGGAGCCTAGGAACTGCAATGCCCACCACAGGCTCCATGCAGGATCCAAGTTTCCTCAACACTTGACAATTTAGAGGACTTGGAAGTCTCCCCTGGCCAAAGACTGCCTACCTGAACTTACAGAAATTCCTGCCTCTAGCCACAGCCTCTGCCAGAAACCAATTCATGGTCTTCTAACTCCCTTGGTGTAAGAGCTGGTTCCCCTAATTTCAAGGGAATACTCTTCCTGCTATCAGAATCCTTCTGCTCCTAGGATGATGCTCACATGGAGGGCCTGTGTCACCCTCACGACAGCAGTTTCTAGGGTATCAGTTAAAAAGAAAAACAAAACCACATTAAAAAAGGCAAAACTTAGTACTTTTAAAATAGCAATAGGAAGAAACTCAGGAGGAAGAGCAAGAGGACTGGAAAAAGCCTTGTTTAGCACTTATTTGCATGCCATTTTTTATGTGCATGCTTCTTTTGCATAGAAATTCACCATTTTCTGGTTTTTCCATAGACAAAAATAAGCAAAGCTACTATACTGTAAATGCTGCTAAACTGTAGACAAGAAGTTATTGACTGCCTAGTCTTTTAAACTAATCATGGCTGGTATGATTTTATTGTTTAAAGAGCAGATGTTTTACATTTTCAGTCAGAAAAAATACTAAAATAATATCATATAAATAAATACCACACTAGCAAAAATTGTAAGATTGTAGTATTCCATTAATAGTTGACAAGAAGCAGTATTGTCCTCCATGCAAAGAGGAATACATCCAACTTAATTTAACTGCAGAAGGCTTGGAATACAGACCTACTGAAATATCTGATGTGCAATAAAGAAGATGTCATTCAGATATTGAAGTCAAAATGGATGCAGAATGAGCAATGTTAGAGCTGCTGGGGGGGAGGGGGGGGAGGATGAAGAGGGAGGGGAAAAAAGAGGGAGAGAAAAACATGAAACATCAGATGACAAATTCTGGAAACAGGCGTTGCCATGGAAAAGCAGTGGCTGTTATGTACTCTTAGGGTGCAGAAAAATAAAACATCTAAATCATGGAAAAATGAAGAAAATATGTTTCAAGGAAGCTGGGTAGATTAAACCAATTCTAAACCTGACACCTGGTCTCTTATGGTTGAATTAAGCTATGGGCAAATCAACAAGACCTCTACGTTTTTTTCAAACAAACTTCCCAATGGAATTCCTTAGTCAGCCAAGAGTTGCTCCCAATTGCTTTAGGATGCATTTCTAATGCTGAATGCTTTAAACTCTGAGATCCTATGCTTGGACCTTTCCTCCAGTATTTGCTTGTGCATTCAAGGTAACCAACTGGATGCACAGTTCTTTAAATTAGTTCTGCACCTCAGCACTGTAGAAGCAAGAAGAAATTCTACACCAGAGTCACTACAGAGTTAAGAGAAGTGCACAAGACTAAGAACTTCAGCTTTAAAGAAGGAAGTCAAGGAAAATAACTGGCACTTTGGGAAAGGTATATCACAAAACACAGAATTAGTGGCTGCTAACCCCATTGTCCAAACACTTCCATAAGTTCTCACGTGTTACTCATGTAATGGGGCTAAATAATCCAAAGATCAGGGGTAAAGCTCTCCCAACACTTGTGACTAATTCAGGCCTTTTGTACACCAAGTGATGCCCAAAGCTCTTCCATTAAAGTATAGCTGGTCAACTAAACCGTGCATCAACCCTGATGGAGCAAACCCTGAGTGCCTTCAAGCACCACAGTGCAAATATCTTACTAACAAGAAAATGGAAAGTGAATTATACTGGCTGAAGGAACATGGTTTGCTTGGATCCAGAAGTGCCTGGCTATGACATTCAGAGGTGAAAATGAGAAGGGTCTGGCCCTCTTTCCCATCCCACATGCTCTCCTCCCTCCCAGTTATCAAGTGATGCCTATTGTTTGCCTAGTTCCCAAAACTGGAATGTGAGGCTAAATGAGAGACAAGAACACTCACAACACCCAGCTGCTAAAGGAACTGCCCAGCATGCTGAGAAAGTGGAAGCAGTGGATTCCAGATGGATGGTACCTTCCTCCTTGTACAGCTGACATGTGTCCACTCACTGTCACGACAGGCTGAAATCAAAACTTATGCTTAAATCCTTATTCCACAACTCTTGCTCTTTTCATAACTTAACAAGGGCTTTTAGCTTAATATTTTTTTCTATTTACTTAATATTCTACTCACCTAGGATAATTACACCAACATTTCAATAACAACTCATATTTTGTACCTATGTCTGCTTTCTTTACCCTGAGGAATGCTGGTCTTTCTCTTTGCTTTTCCTCAAGGGAGACACTACACTGTTCTGCAAACCACTCAGTAAAACATGGTCCTTACTTTGCTAACTTGATGATAAATTGGGGTTTTATATCCAAAGGCAATGATTTTCTTCATAAAACTTTGGGTAAAAACATCTGGAGTAAAGAAGAGAGATGACATTTTACATCCCTTGAGGACATGCAGGGACCCACACTGCAAAGCAGAACCCAGTTGTTCATACAAGCTGTGACACACAGTGTCAGAGACCGTGCAAAATTTTTACATGATGGAGTCAGCAACATGAGGCAAAAGAAGGACACCTGTTTAGTTAAATTTGCATCTTTGGGAGGAAAACAGAAGCAGTTTTGGTGTAAATTTGAAAAATAAAGGCAAGTCATTTTCTAATCACCATGTCTTTCTTGAAAAGCCAACTCTTCTGTGATTCCAGTGGTTGTTCTGCGTGAGGCTACATTATGAGTAATAGAGAGAAAAGAGAGCATATGGGATACTCACTGTATCAGTCCCTGGAATATTAAAATGTCAAGAATTTATAATAAAAAGATAATTAAATAAAAGTGCTTGTCATTGTATTCTGGTGGGAATTTTATTTTAGGAAGATAGTGTTTTAATGGATTTAAAGAAAAAAAAACTTCTGCCAATTTATGCAAGAAAAACATTATACTGCGAATCCTTGTTCCCTAGGAAAAGGAGACAGTAAGTAAGAGCACAGATGTCTAGGTGTAGCTTACTAATATACCTCTTTTTCAAGAAAATCACTAAAAATCTTGATTTCATATGGATGCTGTGTAGAGACACTTTTGCAGAAATTGACATTAAAGAGAGTGGGATGGGGTATGAATTTATGCCTTGTGCACCCGAGTTACACCAGTCAAACCTTTTTACATTTAGATCTATTGTTTTAGTGAACACCAGCCAATACGTAACTATGCAAGTCTTTACTCCCTCCTGTTCATCAAAATACAGCTCCTCACAGACTTCAATACACCTTGCACCAGACTCCTCAACAGCTATAAAAGGTCTGTCTTGAAACAGGCCCTCATGGACCCGTGCAAATAGAGAAAATGCACTGTTAGGGATCAAACTGTGTTTTGCACATATTTCAAATGTTACTGAAACCTGTTATTTAGCCACAAGAAAGAAAACTACTTTTTTAGATTTCACATAGGGTGACCATATCACCAGTCTACTTGCACAACCTGCACTATGAAACTGAGTTTCAAGTGTGATAAGGGTTAAGGAGATGACATTGCTTCCCTGCCAGATTCTCTTCTATATTATCAGTAAGTGCAATTCTTGTTTTAAGCTTAGTTCATCCTACTGAAATGCCCAACATCACCATCTTTCTAAATCTTTATGAGTATATGCCATAGGGGGGATTTTTGTGACGAGAAGACGAAAAAAGCCTCATTTAGATGGCTGTGCAGTGGGTAGATAGCTATTTTCACCACCACTCTTTAGATACCCTTAGAATAATAAGAAACCGAAAGAAAACAGAATCTGAAAGAATGCCAGATCTAGGAACGCTGCTGTTCCGGGAACGCTCGGCACACCTCAAAAGCAGTTTTATGCCAACTGCAGACTCGTGCCGAGGGGACCCTCCATCCCGGTTAACTCCAGCTCCCGCAAAGTGCGAAATTCCTTTTCCGCGGCGCCTGCCCCGACGGACGGGAGTGCGAAAATGTTCCGCTTTCTCTGCACAGACCGGCGGAGCCGGCCCTGCCCCTCGGCACCCCGGCCGCGGGCTCGGGGCCGCAGAGGTCACTCCCAGTGCCCGGCAAGGCATCGCCCCCGCCGCCCGCACCGCGACACCCCGCCCGAGCCCCCCACTCACTGTCCCGTTATCGTCCACCCCCAGAAGGTGTCCGTGCAGGATCTCCATGGGGGCGGAGGCGCTGGAGTGCACGAAGGTCCCCTTGAAGACGTGGGCGAGCGGCGGGCGCTGCGCGGAGCTCATGGCGGCGGCGGCGGGCGCGGCGGCGGGCGCGGCGGGCTGGGAGCTGCCACCCCGCGGGCTGCCTTCCCTCCGAGTCTCTCGGTGCCGCCGCCGGCTTCCTGGAGCTGTCACCATTTCCCCACCCCCTGGTGACTTTCTTTACGGGGAGTGGTTGCGGCGCAAGGAGGGCGGGAGGCCGAGCCGCACCTCCGCCTTCCCCGGGCGGGCGGACGGGGTGTCCCCCGGACCCTCGGCCTTCCCGCCGCCGGTGCCCCCATCCCAGGGACGTGCTCTCCCCCGAGCAAGAGGCGCGAACGACAGGAGAGATGCCCGGTGGGTTTTAGGGTCCCGGTTTCTCGCTGGGAAGCGGTGAGAGATTCGACAATGTGTCTGGTAGTGTTTTACGAGTGTCTGGCAATTCAAGTTTGCAACCAACCTGCGGGTTGTAACCACTTGCGGAAGTTTAATTTACAATAGGGTTTGTAGGTTGGAAAAGACCTTTAAGACCTTCAAATGTCAGACTGTCTCGTCAGTCCTCGGCCTCTGTATCGGACATTAGAAGAGTGTAAGAGTAGAGAATAGATGCCAGCTGAGGTACCAGAACTTCCAGAAATAGGCAGCCTCATTCAATGGATATGGTCTACAGAAAAAGAGAAAACAGCCTCAGGAGAATGAAAGGCAGAGAAAAATTAATTTTGTTAACTCAGAGAAATGTGTCCCTGGAATGTTTTTCTGCTCCAACAGCCCAAGCCCAAGTTCACATAATGAACACATCCTAAGAGGATTGCTATTGAAAGTGTTGGACTAAGACTTCACAAAGGCAGAATTATGTGCATCAAGGATAACACCATTAATATCCTCTGAATTACTGTTTGAAGTGACCTTTATTCATCAATTTATCAAGTGACAAATGAGCTTGGCACCAAGGGCACTGACACTGCTATTCTCAGGGCTGCATTGCAAAGTTTGTCATTACATGGTTTATCGTTAAAGACCTTTGCACTCCCCGTTGTGCTGACACTATACAAAGGCATGGCAGATTATCTCTCCTACAAACTCTCCAGACTAACGGTGGGAAGAACGAGAAACACAGCAAGAAAGTGCAGAATAAATTTAATTTTAATCTGCTATGGGCAAGTCGTCAGCCTCTATCTTGCATTCTTTGCATAAGAATGTGTTATCCTAATGAGAATTAAGTATAAAAAATATTGGATTTATTGATATCAATGGGATGTTCATAGGTGGATTTTGACATCAGCTTAATCAGGCAATAGAGTGTTCAAAAAAAAGAAAAAAAAGACGTGAAAGTGACTTTTACTTATATTGGCAATTCTTGTAAGAGTTCTTGCAGTTTAAGAAAACTCACAATGACATAAAATTGTTATTTAAGACATATTGCAGTTTTCTATTGTATTTCTAGCATCTTTGACATGAGAAAATAGCACACAAAACAAATCACAAGTCTTGCAGATTGATCTAGAAGATCTTCAATCTTCTCGTTTGGAGAAGAAACTGGCATAAATATCTTTCATGCAATTTAGACTATTTAAAACAAAATAACACTTTCTGTTTCTTTGAAATGCAGAGTAGTAAATTTTTCAAAAATAGGATCAGAAGTCTTCTCACTTAGGACTTGCAAAAACCCCTTTTCCAAAGTTGTTTCTCAGGGTGTGGTCATCAAGGCTGCAGCTGAAATGAGCTGTTTTCCGAGATGTTACTCCAGGCAAGGAAAATTGTCTTCTGCAGCAGGAAAGATAAAGAGTGGGAGAAAGGCTGGGTTTTGCTACTGAGTAGCAAAACTGAGTAATAAGGGGAGTGGAAATGAGAAACGGGGCGAAGGGACCAAGCCCTGCAGCAGTAAATTCACTTGCTCCTCCTGTGAAGAAAGGTGGCAGCAGGCAGCACAAGAGCTTGGAATTTGGTACCAAAAGCTGTTTTAGCCTAATTTGCATTAAGTGAAGCACACAGCTGTCCTAGGACAGCGTCCTGGAGAGGTAAACCAAGGAGCTGCTGCTACCAAACTCATTTACTCTGCTGTTCAAAATAATATTCAGCAGAGCTCAGTGCTTCTGAGGAACCTTTTGGTTGTGTTGTGAAGGGGGCTGCAGCTGAAAATGTCTGTCTTCAACCCTAGTTTTCCATTAAATATCTCAGGTATTGCCTTCAACACACTTAAAAAAAGAAGTGCAGTGATTTGAGTGAGATGTAATCCAGATAGTATTTATGCAAGAGAAGAAAACCAAAAATATGGACAGTCTGCTTCATTAGCACTTTTATGGAGAAATGTTAATAACAGTGCTTGTGATATTTTATTATTTTTATTGGTTTTTTGGCTTTAGTGTGTTCCAAACACTCTGAAGTTATACAATTTCCTTGTCAAAAGAATTGTCAAAAGGAAATCTCTTCTTCTTTTTCCAGCTGTCACATGGGAAAGCATGGGAGCTGTGGAAAACTGCTGATGGAAGAATGGTTAACACCCTTCCCTCCTCACAGATGGTTTTTTTTTTTATTTTAATTTGCAACCAGTTACATATGCATACCCGATACTTACACGAGTCAAGGTGAGACCTTGGCCAACTATGAAAAATTGAGCCACCGCTCAAAAATGTTGTAAGAGTGAAGTATGTTTAGTTTATTCTGGGATAAACTGGGCTAGGCACTTCACCATCTGGAACAGAAGTTTAATGCTCTGTTGTGACTGTTACACAGTAATTAATTTAAGGAGTAGTTTAGTGGTTTATTTTCTCCTTCCCCAGAATAGTTGATGGTCTGGATAGAGACATTTAGCTTCTTATAAATCACACAATAGGTGTTCTTTTAGTAGAATTTAATATTATCATATATGTGTTAATACTTTTAATAATTAAGACTGTGTACTTTGATCTAATACTGTTTAAAAAAGAAAAAAGTCTGTCTCGTTATTCAGTACCTTATCAGACTCTCTATGTCTTCTAAATTATTGACTTCTAGAAAATTATTGAAATTAGTCTTTAGGTGAGTCCTGAAGCCAAACATACTCAGGATTAGAAGAATAATCAGTCAATGTATTTCTAAGAGCACAAGGACAGATTTTAACATAATAAGAGTGCCTTTATTCTCCTTAACACTTTCACTTTCTGATCTTTTCTTCACTTGTCACACTGTGCCAAGGATGAATTCAATTAGTTGATTCACAGTCTCAGAGCACCTAAGGTGATCCTGCAACTTCTGAGAAATATAAGAAAAAGAAGCCTGCTTCTTCCCACTACTTTCAAAAAGTAGTTGATGGGGTCCTTGCCACCAACAAGAAACTCCTCTGTCATGAGCCTGTTGAGGTCAGTGCCTGTGCAGCCTGAGTGCCAGGATATGAGAATTATTACTCTGATCTGGCAATGATGTTATTATAGCATTTATGATCAAAATGGACCTTGTCCATTATTTGTAACATAGCTACTAGATAAGAGGAGAGGGAAAAAAAATACAGCTGATTTATCTGCCAATAATTTATTTTTTCCTGGATAAGGAAGAACTGATTTTGCAGAACTCAATCCTTGGGATTATTAAAAATAAAAAACCAAACAGACAAAAAAAACCACCCTAAAGTAGTGAAGCATGATAAATACCTACTCTCAAGTGAGAAATTAAGTTGGGAGCTAGGTTTTAATCCAGCACAGGCTACTTCATCCACTTTATTTTCCCACAAAAAATTGTATAATATGTTACATTCCTGTAATGTAGAAATTATAATATGAAGAAATGAAGAAATTACAATAAAAACAACCTCTTTGTCATTTGCTACTGTGAGTACTCACTCTGTAGGTCCCAGATGTATCTTTCAGCCTTTGATACACAAGTCTATAAAACCTTGGGAAGGCAAGGCTCAGACACTGCCAGGGGATGCTGGAGTTACTTTCTGGTGCTTCCTATCTCCTAAAGAGGCCAGTACTGGCATAGTACTGTCATAAAATATCCCATCATTAGAATGCAGAAATGGCACATTCTGCTTGCTCACAGATACATAATTAACTGAAGCACAGATTGGCTGATGTTAGTTCTTACACTCATGATTTTTTTCTGTTTTACTGCCAAGGCTTGTTCCTAACAGGAATTGTATTAACTAAGCCAGAAAAGTGCTTAAGGAGAGACAGCAAATGCTACACAAATATCAGTAAAACTCATCTCTCATAAGAAGTACAAGCATGAATAGGTGAAGCATGTCAAGATATTTTGCTGACAAATTCATTGCGTTTTCCACAAGACACAAAGGATGAATCAATGTGCTTGGTGGACTTGATCTCTGATTGTGTTTAAAGAGAATACAATAAAATTTGGGTGTCTGCTGCTGTTAACAGAGGTTTATGGGGAAAAATATGGACATGACTTGCTGTTATTGCCTGAGAATTTTCACTGAGAAACTTTATCCATGGAAATACATTGTATGGTGGAGCCAACACACAATATTATTGAATGGGATCAGCTCATCTCTGGTCATGGCAAAATCACAGACCATTGTAGGTAACTGTTCAAAGAAGACTTTGTTGTTAGTCTCATTTTCATGCTTAAAACCAGTAAAACCAAATAATAATCTCCAACATACTATCAGTGGTGATTTATCTAGCTTTGCATTGCTAACAGAAGATAAAACATTTTAGACATGTAGTCACAAATAAATTGTGGTAAGGAATTAAAATGAGATGTTACAATTTATTTCTGCTATATTGCTGTCCACACATGAACACTTTTCCTGCTTTACCAAAGAGCAAATTTCACTGATGCTGGAATTAATTTTCTTTTTGAGTGATTTGTGAACTCTGAACCATGATGAATAATCTAATTCAAACATGTAATTAATAGTCTGTACACCCAAGCCTACTCCTGTAAAACCACTTAATAATTGCAATGTCTTGACCAGCAGTTGTACTTCTAAGCTGTTTGAAGGATCTCTTCAAGTGTGCCAGTGTTCAGTAAAGCAGCAAAATCATAATGAAAAGTTTTGTGATCAGGTTGAAGAAAGTTTATTAGAAATACAAAAGTAACATCACAGTATTATTAGTCCATCACTTCATTGCAGAAGATAGTATATATAAACTGTGAGAATCTAAAAAATAACCAAACACTTTTTGAATTCCATTTGTCATAGTGATGCATTTACACTGAACTAACTTGCTTATTCACCGGTACATAATTTTATGGATTACCAGTTCTGAAATTGAACAGGAATTTATTTCAATGACTTCTTGACAGAAACTTCCTGCTTTGCATCCAAAACAAGATTTTGAAGCCATCTAAAAGTGGTGGTCTCTAATTTGAGGTATACAATATTTTGAACTTCCCAATAGTTCCTCTTAAGGAAGGACAGAGAATGGAAGGAAGGAGGAAATATGAGAGAAAAGAAGCAACATTTTGTAGAGG
This sequence comes from Agelaius tricolor, assembly GCF_023055355.1. Lineage (NCBI taxonomy): Eukaryota > Metazoa > Chordata > Aves > Passeriformes > Icteridae > Agelaius > Agelaius tricolor. The sequence goes on from NW_027269287.1 coordinate 9,723,993, forward strand.
AACATATTCATCCAAGGTCAATCTGAAAAGTTGATGAAAGCCCCTTCACTTCCCCAAAAGGCAAATACATGTGACAAGCGAGAAAAAAGTGGAGTCTTCATCACTTAAAGGTTGATCATAGTGTTGATTCTTTCACTAACGCTTCCCAGCCTCACCCTTTCCTAACAGGGCTTCATGAGATGCTGTTTACCTAGTTTGAAGCATTATGGCTGCTGGTCAGTACACTCTGTAAAGACCATGTGAACATGAAAAAACATGATTGCCTACAGCTGGAAAATTGCAGATTTGGATATACGTTAATCTTCTCTGTATTCATTTTGTCAGTCCTTGTTTTTGTCCACATTTTGCTTAGTATTTCAGAGGATTTTTTATAGTGTCTTTTTCATAAAACCACTGTTTTTTCTGTCTTCTTGACTCTTCAGCACTCAATCATATAAGCTGAACATAGTACGAGTAAGAGTCATCTGGCCATCCAATAGATGTGTTTATGCTGGCGATTTGAGCAGATTGAGGTGCAAATTCATATTCCTTTTCCAAGCTGTGTTTGTCCTTTTGGTTGTAGATTTGCCTTGTATCTACATTTCAAGTAATTCATTGTCTGCTTGTGAGCACCAGTTGTGTGTGTTTGCCATGTTTTCCCTCTTGGTTGAAGGGAGCTAATGATGACTGCATACATGAAGCCATAAAAACATCTCCTTCTGAAATCTGTTTGCAAGGTCCTCCAGTAGTTTTCTTTTTATACTTGCAGTTTTCTCTTAGTAAAGACTAGGAAATCTGAGATGTTTCTACAGAAATCTGGTTTCACATGCAATCTATAAACTTATTCATGTAGGAATCATGTATTAGGTGTAGACACGTGGACAGGTAAGGTATGTGGTATCAGGTATGGACACATTAGGTAAGGACACATGGAGCATTTGATGACCATCAGCTAGCATCAAATCATTTGTTGGCAAGCACAACTTGGTTATGCAATTCTAGAGCCACAACAGATAGCATCAAATCAAGCTTCTATCACAGAAGCTTGATTTACGTTGAAAAATATCAGAGTCCAGCCTGTGACCAAACACTACCATGTCAAACAAACCATAGAGCTCAGTGCCATGCCCACTCCTTCCTTAAGCACCTCCAGGAATGGTGACTCCACCACCTCCCTGGACAGCTCATTCCAATGCCCAATCACCCCTTCTGTGAAGAAATTCTTCCTAATGCCCAATCTAAACCTTCCCTGGCACAGCTTAAGACTGTGTCTTCTGGTCCTGTTGCTGGCTGCCTGGGAGAAGAGGCTGACTCCCATCCTGCCTTCAACCTCCTTCCAGGTAGTTGTGGAGAATGATAAGGTCTCCCTTCAGCCTCCTTTCATCCAGACTAAATACCCACAGCTCCCTCAGCTGCTTCTCACAGGACTTGTGCTCCATAACCTTCACCCATTTGACTGCCTTTCTCTGGACCTGCTCCAACACCTCAAATCCTTCCTTAATTGAGTGGCTCAGAACTGAACACAGGATTTGAGATGCCGCCTCGTCTGTATCAAGCACAGGAGGAAATTGCTTCCCTAGTCCTGTTCACCACCACATTGATACACACCAGGACACCATCGGCCTTCTTGGCCACCTAGGCACACTCTGGCGCATACTCAACTGGCTGTTGACCATTATCCCCAGGGTTTTTCCCTGGGCCACTGCCCAGCCAGCCTGTCCCCAGCCTGTAGTGCTGCATAGGATTGTTGTGATTGAAGTGTGAGATCCTGCACCTGGCCTTGTTGCATCTCATGCCATTGGTCTCAGCCTGTCCAGATCTCTCTGAGGGGCCTTCCTACCCTCCAGCAGGTCAAAGTCACAGACATGTTTTATGAAAAAACCTTTCTTTAGGATTTTTTCTCCTGAGAAGCTGAGAGGCCTCAGGAACAAAATGTAACATTGATTATCTGCTGCTGTAGAATGCAACAGATGGATCTGTGATTGGTCTCATGTGGTTGTCTCTAATTTATGGCCAATCACAGTCCAGCTGTTTCAGATTCTCAGTCAGACACAAATTTTTGTTATTCATCCCATTCCTTTCCTTTCCTTGCTAGTCTTCTGATGAAATACTTTCTTCTATTCTTTTAGTATAAATATTATATACATATATATCATAAAATAATAAATCAAGCCTTCAGAAACATGGAGTCAGATCCTCATCTCTTCCCTCTTCCTGGGACCCCTGTGAACACCACCACAGGTCAACACTTTGAACCATGGCAATAGGTAAGGTGAGAGCCTTAATCCACTGAGGGCACTGTCTCACACAACATCCTTGTTGATAAATTAGAGATGTGCTTCACTGATGGACTACTAGGTGAATAAGAAACTGGCTGCATGGCTGTATCCAAGGATTTGATTTTAATACTTCAGTATCAAGCAGGAGAAGGAGATCCCTAACAAGAGGTGTGCCTCAGGGATCTGTATTGGCACTGGTAAAATCATGTCTTAGTGACAGAAACAGTGGATTGAGTGCATTCTCAGCAAGCTTGCAGATGACACTAAGGTGAGCTGTGCAGCTGATGTGCTGAAGGGACAGGATGCCATTGAGAGGCACCTTGACAGGCTTGAGGACTGAGACAATGTGAACCTCATGAAGTTCAGCAGTACTCAGTGGATTTGGGCAGTCACCAGCATCAGCAGAGGCTGTGAATTGAGAGCAGCCCTGCATGACTTGGGCACACTGGTAAATGAAAAGTTAGATATGAATCTGCTGCATGCCCTTTCAGCCCTGAAAGTCAGTTGCATGCTGGGCTGAACAAAAAGCAGTCTGGCCAGCAGGGTGAGGGAGAGGACTCTGTCCCTTTGCTCTGCTCTTGTGCGACTCCACCTGCAGTACTGTATCCAGCTCTTGGGTTCCCAGCACAGAAAAGACAAGGACATGTTAAAGGAAGGTGATGAAGATGATGAGTGACCTGAAGCACCCCTCCTGTGAAGACGGAGTTGAGATTGTTTAGTCTGGAGAAGAAAATACTCCAGTAGAGAATTTGTTGTGGTTTTTTAACATATATTTTTCTTACATTGATCTTATATAATTATTTCTTGTAAGAAACACTTTTACCTGAGCCTTTAGTGATAGCACAAGGGGTAGCAATTTAAAACTGAAAGACGGTCAGTTAAGATTGGCCATAAGAAATAAATTTTGTACTGTAATGGTGGTGAGATGCTGGAACAGATTCCCAGAGAGGCTCTGGATACTCCATCTCTGGAGGTGTTCAAGACCAGGTTGGATGGGGTTTTGAGTAACCTGGACTAGTAGAAAGTGTCCCTGCCTGTGGTAGAGGGTTTGGTCTAGATGAGTTTAAATGTCAAGAAACCCTAAACCATTTTGTGATTCTAAGTATCCTCCTTCTTCTGAAGATATCTTTTTTTTTTTTTTTCAAAGATAATAACAGTGTTCACAATTTTATGGAGTGCTCTTCTTGAACCTCAAGTTTACATGAGGAATACATACCGAGTCACATACCCATACTCTTGTTGACACCTCCAGAAGAGAATCCTGACAGAATTCACAAAATAATCCCAGAGCTACTGCCAAAAGCAATGCTGAGGTAAAATTGTTCTGCTGGAAATGCATCTGCAAAAGCTCTGGACAAACTTTACTGACTGGAGCATTATGAACATATAGATAGACAACATACCACAGAGCAGAACACCAAGACACAAAGAAATGTTGCAGAGGCCATGAATGAATGAATGAAGAAGCATTGGATCACTTGTCCTTTTTAGCCAAGGGTTGTCCAAAAACATTGTTTCATCATGCTTGGCGTTCTTTACTTCCTCACCTCAATTTATTGACCAGATTGTAACTAACAGCACTTTTTCAGTTCTGTTGTTACGTGACTCCTCTTTATGCTGTAGTCTTTCTCCTGCATATCACACAGAGAATCTTTTAGGCTGGAAAATGCTTCTAAGATCAGAGTCCAACCTTTGACTGCTCACCATTAGACCACAGCACTGAGTGCCACATCCAGTTGTTTCTTGAATACCTATGGGGATGATGTCTCCACCATCTCCCTGGGCAGTCTGTTCCAATGTTTAGCAACAAGAAATTCTTCCTGATGTCCAACCTGAACCTCCCATGGTGTAGCTTGAGGCTCTGTCCTCTTGTCCTGTTGCTGGGATAGCCTGGGAGAAGAACCCAGCCTCCTTCCAGGCAGTTGTAGAGGGTGATAAGGTCTTCCCTGAGTCTCTCCAGACTGCACATCCCCAGCTCCCTCAGCCAAGCCTCATCAAACCTGTGCTCCAGACCCTTTCCCAGCTCCATTGCCTATTGGAGTAAAATACCAATATAACTGGATGGGATGTGCCTGGCTTGTCCGGCCCTTGCTGCTTGACCAAAGGCGGCAGCTGTGGTGGTTTCACCTCACAGACACCTTTGGCTGGCTGGATGCTGCAGCTGGGTGCTTGGGACAAGTCCAGGCTTGCAGGAGCTCAGGTTTACCTCTGGCGGAGAAGCTTCAAGGCAAAGTGAAGGTAAAGGAGTCGGGTTCTGCTAGAGGTGTTATAAATGATCAATCGTGAGCCAAATTATCAAAAATTTTGAACAGATTATTTATCTTTCTGCCTAACTGAATTTCAGTCTCCGAAACCACCACAGCCAAAGAGACAGCATCGAGTCTGGGATTGGCGCTGGGTGAACCTGGACCTGACCTCTACCGCGTCAGAGTTCCCCCTCATTCATGAATGCTGCTTCTTGCACCAAGGTTTTATACAATTTATTGTGCCTGAGGCAAAGGTGTCCAAATTTCTTTTGTAACTCTTCACATTCATCGTTCCTCTTTTCAATGTGCAGAGCTGGACAAAGATTGGCTCCAGGTGTGCAGTCAGTGTTGATGGGCTCCCGGGAAGCCGTGTATTCAGATGTATAATTCTGACTATCTTGAGAGATGCAATCAGCAGGTTCCCAATGACTCAAGATACTGGTGATCATCGCCCTGGAAGCGTCCATTCTTACGCTAAAGCGTCAATCATTATCTTATCTGTGTCCAGGAATCTATTGGAATCTGAATAGACATCTGCTTTTGGGTCAGGGGTGGTCAGAGACATGGTTTGGATTTTTACAATCTTTTATAACATACATTATTAATAGCATGAATTATCCCTACCATATATCACAATCCCTCCCCTATAATATCATCAATTTAATTCATGCTCCCTCTATAACCCATATTTCTAAAATCTATTTATTTCTACTTCTACCTGCCACCTTTCAGGGTCTTTCACAAAGAGAACAAAACTTTATTAAATCAGCCTATGGTCTTCTTGTGGAATCCCCTGATACTCAGTATTGTTTACACTCATTTTGACTTGTTTCTCAAACTTCGCCAATACTTCGGCAGCATTGCTCTCATACATCCTCTCTCCCAGGGTCATGATTTTAGATGTGTTGCCTCCGGAAGACAATTCCGGGTCCACAGGCACTACTGCTATTTGCATCCCCTGTACCATGGAATGAAACCTAATAGAACAAGGAATTAGACATGGAAGGAATAGGATTCTGGCTACTGAACACAGCACAAAGAATATTATTTTGTTCCACCAGGCCCCATCAAACAATCTGTCCCACCACAATGATTTCAAAATCAAATTCCATTTTTGAACTGGGACATGGGCCACTTTCTTGATCTCAGCTGCCAATCCTCTTATGGTCTCCCCATAATCATCAATTTCAATACAACATTCTGATTCATTGAACTTTCCACACACTCCCCCTTCTTCGGCCAGCAAATAGTCTAAAGCTGTTCGATTCTGGTACACAAATGCTCATACCTGGGTGTGCTGCCAACTAAGTAAATCCAGGGTCTCTAAGGTGTGGTTTGAAACAATTTCCACCACTGCCTGCAGCATAATCAGCTGGTTCAGTAGATAAATCGGAGTCCTATACCCACAGCTTCCATCCTGGGCCCATGTGGCCAGTCCATAGTAGTCAATCATTCTCACAGCCGGCCACTCTTCCTCCCCCCAAGTTTGCCTGCCACTTATGACAGGTATCATCTTTTTCAGACTTCTTGTCTCCCTCCTCAGGGTCTCGTATAAAGGAGTCCCTAGTAGGTTACTTTTCATTCAAGGGAGAGTAAAGAACACTGGCCGGATCATGCCCAGAGTGCATGATCCCTTCCACCTTGGGGGTAACTCACTGTATGCCTTTTTTCCACAAATCCAATAAATGCCTTCCGGGGCTTTCCCATCTAATGTTTGTTTTTCCTGAGTCTCCCCAGTATTCTCTCAGGCCCTCCAAGGATTGGTAAAGGTTGGCTCCAGGATTTTTGACCCAGCAAAGTCCTATCTTTCTGTTCCATTCACAATTGGTCTCATTTTTCCGGCTCCAGTACCCCATAGGGTGTTCTGCTTGCCAGACCTTGCCTTTATTGTTTGAATTTACCATCAGGGTAGTTATACATGGAGTGTATCCCACCATTTTGGTATATTCCTTTCCTTCCCGACTGATGTAAATGCTTCCAATCACCCTCTGGTCCAAAATCCATCCCTCAGGCCTCTGTGCCAATTTTGAGACCCTTGGATTGTCCCATTTCAGAAGCTGTTCTGGAGCCAAACCTTCCCCTTTCCATGGCCAGTTCTCTGCTGACTTCAGCCCCCTGTAAATCTGGCAATTTGGCAATCCCAGTTCAGTTGCAATTTCTTGCATTAAATCAATAAATAAGTTTTGATCCAGGGAAGGTAATTCCCCATCAGCATATTGTTTCTCAAGTAATTCATACTGTTCTCTCAGAGTTTTCAATCTCTCTTGTTTAATTCTTTTCTTCCTCAATTCTGACTCCCTTTTCTTCAATTCCTGAGTGATTTCCCTCATTCTTCCCTCAGGATCCTCACCGTCTTTATTCTTTGCAAAGCAGATAACCCTGTCATATTGCAAGCACACCCTATCATCATTTGCCTGTGCCATATCCAATATGATTGGTTCCCTGTTTAAAGTGAATTTGCCGTCAAATTTGACATTTCTTCCCATCCTGTTCATCATGTACATCCCCAGCCTCACATTGTCATAATACAATGGATTCACCTGGTGATACGCGACAAAGATCAATTCCATTTTTCCCCAACCCACATTGTTCAATTACATTGATTGCAAACAGGAATTGACATAATTTCTGCATTCCTTTTCCGTATCTGATGCTGATGCTTGCCTGACTGCCCATTCCATGCCCCTGCCTCGGGATTGATACACCAGATCCCTTTGTCCAGTTTACATAATTTGACCCCCGTGCCATTCACTCAGCAGTACCCGCCAGGCTCTCTGATGCATTCCTCTGGGGCTCAGTATGCTGAGGTTCCCCCATCCCCTCATTCAACTGGGACCATCTGAGCGCAATTTCCACACTCGTCTGCGGAGCTCTCATTTCCACCTCTCATCGGGACCTCAATGTGCAGACTCTGTGTCCCACACATGGCTAGGCTCAGGCCAATCAAGATTCCCACCAGGTGTACTCCTCTGCCTTTGCCTCCACCCCTTGGAGTGCCATCACTGGTGAGGAAGACCATCTTTGAGGCAGCAGGAGTATTCTTCAGGGAATACGTTCTCTGACCTTGCTGCATACCTCCTTTGAAGGCACCCCACCGTGAAATTCTGACAGCATCTGAGCTGCATGGTACCTTGATCAATTTCCAGCACTCCACATCCAGAACCTCTGCCTTAGACCTGAGCTTTCCATGCACCCCATTCTGAAAAATGTGAAACCACTCCTGCAAGTCTAATTCAATGATTCCTAGGCTTGTGGCTAGGGTTAGGATACGGTCAGTAAGCTCAAGCTCCTCTTCCAGACACTGAGTGCACAATCCCTTTGGCCTCTGTCTCCTTCTGCAGTGTACAACAAAAACACCCTGACAATATTCACACTTGAAATGTACAAATGGATGGCATACACAGTCAGACAGTATACAACTTATCTGCTCGCTGTTGGTCATTTACAAGGACGTTGGAAACTTGATTTTCAAGTTGCCTGGGGAAGAAGTGACCCTCCACTCGGGCGCTTCCTCCTGATGTTTGACTTTCTTCACCCTAGATGCGTGTGTCCAGCCTTTCTCCACCATCCGAATGGCCGTGTCTGTTGTCAGGAGCACAAGAAAGGGACCTTCCCAGTGAGGAGAGAGGGGTACAGCTTTCCACACTTTCACAAGCACTCTGTCACCCGGTTGCATTTTATGGATAGCAAATCCCAGAGGAGCACTCTGAGACACTATCCCTTGTTTCCTAAGTTCCTGTAAATTTTTGTTGATCGCAACCAAATATGGTTGAATCTGGCTGTCCTTGAGCCTGGGGTGTCCCACCAGCATCCCATCCCTATATGGCATCCCATATAACATTTCAAACGGTGAGAGTCCCATCTCTGAATGTGACATCATCCTAATATTAAGCAATGCTAAAGGCAGGCATTTCAGCCAAGACATCTGAGTTTCTAAACTTAATTTAGATTACTGCACTTTCAAAGTCTGATTCATCCTTTCCACCCGTCCTGAGCTCTGGGGATGCCACGGAGTGTGGTATTCCCACCGAATCCCTAGTGCCTCAGCCATCTGCTTAATAATCTTTGACATAAAAGGTTTTCCTTGGTCCGAATCAATGTAATTCACCACCCCATATCGGTGTACAATTTCCTCCAGTAATTTTCTGGACACTGTCTGAGCCATTACCCATGGACTGGGGAAAGCCTCCACCCAATGGGTCAATTTGTCCACAATCACCAGCACAAATTTGGATCTCCCCACTTTGGGCAACTCCGTGAAATCGACTTGAATCCTTTCAAATGGTCAGTATGCAATGGGGCGACTCCCCAGGATGGCCTGTCATGCCTTAGTCTTGTTAACTTTCTGACAAATCAGGCATCCTTGTACCTCTTGTTTGGCCAATTCATAAATTCCCCTGCACCCAAAAAATTTCAAAAATTGTTCTGCCTGTGCCCCACAATGTGTTCACTGGTGCAGTTTCCCTAAAATCCTCGTGGTAAAACCTTTGGAGACTAGTTCTCTCCCATCTGGCAATTTCCACTTACCTTCCTCCAGTTTTCCCCCAGTCTTCTCATAACTTCCAATCTCCTTTTGGGAGGGTTGACAAGGGTCATCTGGGACCTCGATCCCTTCAATCTCCGGGGTACTTACCGTCATTAGTGCCGCGGTCTTGGCTTCCTGGTCTGCCAAATTGTTTCCGTGGGTTCGGAACTGAATCCCTGCCTGGTGTCCCTTCAAGTGGACCACTGCAATTTCCTCCCGCCCCCTTAGAGCTTCTAAGATTTGCCAGATCAATTCCCCGTGCATCAGTCCCTTTCCCCTGGTGTTGATCAACCCCCTTTCCTCCCAGATTTTCCCAAAGGTGTGAACCACCCCAAGGGCATACCTAGAATCTGTAAAAATTGTTCCCTTTTTCCCTTTCAGTCCTTTCAAGGCTCTCAGAACTGCGTACAGTTCGCAAACCTGTGCCGAGCAACTTGCACTCAGGGGACCTGCTTCAATCATTTTTCCCGTCTGTCCATCCACAACTGCGTATCCTGATTTTCATTTCCCTTCAGTCACCCTGCTTGACCCATCTACAAACCATTTTTCTCCTTCATCTAATTCTTCCTCCTCCAAATCCTCTCTGATCTTCATCTGCAACTCAGCCACTTCCACGCAATCGTGAACCAGCTCCTCTGAAGCTTCCCCAAACAAAAACTGCTCCAGGTTCTGTGCGGTCGTTGTCCACAGTTCCAAGTCCTGCGAGTGAATCGAAATGGCCTCATACTTTAGCAATCTAGCATCAGTGAGCCACTTTTCTGCTTTCTGTTATAGTATGCCCCGCACATTTTGCGGTGCAAATACTACCAAAGGTGCGCCAAACGTTACTTTCTTGGCTTTCTCCACCAGCAATGCTACAGTGACAATCACCTGCAAGCAGGTGGGCCAGCCCCTGCTGACCGGGTCCAAAAGCCTCGACAAGTAACCCACAGGTTTCCTGACCCCTGGCCAGTCCTGTGTCAGCACCCCATGTGCTGTGTGACTGCTCACGTCCACGAACAACTGGAATGGTTGCTTCACATCAGGGAGGCTCAGCCCTGGTGCCGCTGTGAGTGCTTCCTTGACTCCCCTGAATTCCTCTTTGTCCTTTTCTGTCCATTTGACTCTGTCCATGGTGAGTTTCTCATATAGAAACTTCACCTTTTCGCTGTACCCTTCAATCCACTGCCGGCAATATCCCAACAACCCCAAAAGCTGTCTGACTTCCCTTTTTGTTTGCGGGGGTGGTAAAGCAATAATCCCTGCCACCCTCTCTGGATCCAGTTTCTTTTTTCCCTTGGTTAACCAATGTCCCAAGTACCTGACCTCAGGCTCTGTGAATTACAACTTCAACTTCAACACCTTCAACCCCTTTTCCCCTAAAAAGTTCAAAAGTTCAATGGTGCTCACCCTCACAACCTCCTCCCTTGGACCTGCAACCAACAAATCATCTACATATTGTAGCAATTTTGTACCCTCCGTTGGTACAAAGTCACTCAGCACCTCCTCAAGTGCTTGCCCAAATAAATTCAGGGAATCAACAAAGCCCTGAGGCAACGATGTCCATCTGAGCTGCTGCTTTCTATTCATCTCCAGGTCTTCCCACTGAAACGCAAAATAATCTCTGCTGCCCTTTGCTGCCCTCTGCTAAAGGACAGGTCCAGAAAGCATCCTTCAAATCAATCACGCTGTACCACATGTCCTCGGAAGAAACATTATTCAGCAAGGTGTAAGGATTTGAGACCGTGGGGAACAAAGTCTTAGTTCTCTGATTCACAGCCCTTAAATCTTGCACTATCCTATAGCTACCATCCGTCTTTTCACAGCCAGAATTGGGGTGTTGTGCCAGGACATGCACGGCTCCAACATTCCTTTCTTTATTACTTCATCAATCACCGGTTTCAATCCCTTCCTCCCCTCCATGAAGATGGGGTATGTTTGACCTGAATGGGGTCCTCTGGTCTCTCATTTTCGACACGAATCATCTCTATGTCCAACCTCCCAGCTTCCCCTTGGACATACCAAACCTTCGGATCTATTTTCTCCTCATCCTGGATGGTGAGTTTATATATCCTCACCCTGAGCTGGGAACTTTCCACTGTCAAGCCGATCTCTAGGGCTACCATCAAGTCCTGCCCTAGTAAATTAAAATCTGTGTCCCTTATCAATAATATATTTCCTGTACATCTTTTGTTTTCCGTTTCTATTTCTACATCTTTTATGATCGGAACCTTGAAGGGTTCCCCTTTTGCCCTAATTACCATCACTGAGTTGTTGCTCAGAGAGCACCCTTGCGGTAGCTGCTGCGCTGCTGTTCGTTCCCCCCCTGAGTCTACTAAAAACCACATCTCTTGTCTGCGGGGTCCTATTCTTAATTTTATCAAGGGCTTCCTTGGTGTTCCGGACCCCAAACTGAAAAGTCCCTGACACCCCTAATCTTGAAACATTGCCTGTCCTTGGCTTTTTGGGACAATTCCTTCGGATGTGTCCCTTTTGCTTGCAGTAATAGCACTCGAAATCCTTCTTTTGGTTGTTCTGTCCTCTGACTTGGGAAGGGTTCTGCTTCTTTGCCAGTGCCGCTTTTGCCCTGTCTCTGACCTGCTCCTGTTTCTGTGCTTCCCTTACTACAGCTACCAATACCTTAGCTTGAATCTTCTATTTTTCTTCGTCTCTTCTCATGTAGACCTACTGGGCTTCTCAGAGCAATTCCTGCAATCCCTTGTCCTGCCATCCATCTATCTTTTCTAATTTTTTCTGAATGTCTTCCCAAGATTTTGCCACAAACTGAGTTTTCAACAAAACCACCCCAATCGGAGAATCAGGATCTGTCCCCAAATACATTCTCAGGCTCTTTTGGAGCCTCTCCAACCACTCCGTGGGTGTCTCATCCTTTCCCTGGCATTCTCTGAGTACCTTACTCATGTTCTGCCCCTTGGGTACTGCTTCTCTGATACCCTGAATTATCATGTTCCTTAAGTTTATTATTTTCTGCCTCCCCTCCTCCGTCTGGGCACTCCAGGATGGTTTCTGGTTTGGCCACCTCTGGTCCCCATTTTCCCCATTGGGATTTCTCCATTCCCAATCCTTGATCGCGGCTGTCTGATCATCTCCCTCTCCTCATTGGTGAACAGTGACCTCAGGATTGTATTCAGATCCTCGCAGGTGTAGGTGCTGGTCCCTAGAAATTCCTCTAGCATTTCCACCACCCCCAAAGGATCGTCCATCAATTTTCCCATCTCTTTCTTGAATGCCCTCACATCTCTGGTATTGATCGGCGCATGTACAAAGCCAATAACTCCCAGAGCCGTTGGCACTTCCCGCAAAGGAAAGATGCCAGGTTTCTCTTCCTCATCCCCACTGTCTCCCGTGGTTGCCTTCCTTGTTCACCACCTCATTCGATGGGCCAAGGGAGAGCTGTCTCTGGGAAAGTTACCTGGTTTTCTTCAGTTTTGGGGAGGGTCGGCAGCAGTGGCTGCTCACATGGGAGCAGAGATGCTGCCACTTGTTCACATGGGAGGGAAGGCGCCACAGCCTGCTCCGGTGGGAGCGGCGGCACTGAGACCTATCCCAGTGGGATCACTGCCTCAGGAGGCAACACAGGCACCGGCGGTGCCTGGACTGGTCCGGGCTGGGGTGGAGGAACAAGGTAGGGAGGTGGAAGATTGTCCAAAGGTTCCCATTCATTTTTTCCCTTGTTTGCTGCTCGTCGGAGGGCTCATACCAGGTATAAACTCGTACAAGCGTACCTCCACATTTCGGCATACTCAATTTCCTTGAAATCCTGTGGGCGGTGATCAAATACCTGATTGTACAGGGACTCACAAGTCCATGCCTCAGACGTGCCAAACACCAGCCAGACCACATATTTTCCAATCTCCTTCCCTCCCCATTTTTCCATGCAAAAATGGACCATTTTCTCCTTGGACCTCCCCGTTCTCCTAGGGCTGTTGTCCCAATGTTCTAGCATCCATCCCAACAGATTTCCCTTGGAATTTCTGGCAGAACCTTCTCGGGACCCTGGGAGATTTTTCCTGGGGCTTTTTCTGGAACCTGCTTTTTCCCAATCCCATTTTTCCAAAAATCCTGCCTGCGAATTTTCTCACCTTGTCTCCTCTGGCTGGGATGCTTGATATGTGTCCCAAATCCTTGTCCGATGTCGATTTCCTGTGCTTGCAAAATGCTGCCAGTCTTACTCAGTCACGCAGAGAACCATTCCACAGACTTTTCAACTGATCTCCGGTCTTATTAGCTGTTTTCTCCGGATCAGAAGGCAGACGGGCTCCTGGAATTTTCCGGGACCGTCTTTTTCCCCTTTTTCTGACCCAACCGTGACCAATTACCCCCTGAACTCCCTGTGAGTCCCCAGTCCCATGTGTGTTAAGGAAAAGTGTCGGCTTCCCCCTTGACCGACCATGTCCCTCGCAGGATAGTGGGAATGCGATCGTGGGGTCCACACTCACTTCGTGACAGAATCATGTCTCACACACACTCTCGGTCATACCCCACTCAACCGCACAATACTCAGGGTTCCTTTCCCGCATGGATTCTTTGTGCAAATCGATTTCTGAGTGGAAAAAGCACCTCGGCCTCAGAGATCTCTCCTGGATCTTGCCGAGTTTCTGAGAACTGGGCCTGTTTTTATCCCTTTTTGACTCCGGTTTCAGTTCGGTGATTTCTGATTGGTCTCACGAATGCCCAATCCCGTCAGACCGCTGAAATCAGTGGGGCATCTTCTGGCTGGGAAGGGGCCTCCGAATCCCAAATTCAAATCACGTTGGGTTGTCACCAGATTGTTATAAATGATCAATCATGAGCCAAATTATCAAAAATTTTGAAAATATTTATTAATCTTTCTGCGCGACCAAATTTCGGTCTCCGAAAACACCACAGCCAAACAGACACCATCGAGCCCGGGATCGGTGTTGGGTGAACCTGGACCCGATCCCTAGCGTGTCAGAATCTCCCCTGATCACGAATGCCGCTTCTTGCAGTGAGGTTTTATACAATTTATTGTGCCCATGGCAAAGGTGTCCAAATTTCTTTTGTAACTCTTCACATCCGTCATTGTTCTTTTCACTGTGCAGAGCTGAACAAAAGCTGGTTCCAGGTGTGCAGTCAGTGTTGATGGGCTCCGGGGAAGCCGTGTATTCAGATGTATAAGTTTGGAGCCGCTGACTATCTTGATTGATGCAATCAGCAGGGCGATGATCACTCTCAGGTGGTTTCCAACAACTCGAGATACCAGTGATCATCGCCCTGGAAGCTTCTGTTCTCAACTAAAGCATCAATCATTATCTTAGCTGTGTCCAGGAATTCATTGTAATCTGAATAGACTTTGGCTCTTGGGCCAAAGTGGTCAGAGACATGTGTTTGGATTTTTACAATCTTTTATAACATACATTCATTATTAGCATGAATTATCCCTACCATATATTACAGAGGGTTTTGATCCAGAGCTTTATTCCTTGCCCACAGGCCTCTGAAGCCAGCAACAGCTCCAACAGAACTCCCTGAACTGTGTCCCTGCTGTTCCTTTTAACCCTGGGGAGAGGGGGTAGGAAGGGGTAGGGATCCCACCAACCAGGTAAGGGGGGGAAATCTTAAGAGACAAATGGCACCTGGATGGCCCAATGTCCTCCAGGGCTGAAAGGCATCTTTTGAACTCTGCCAATCACTCAACGCCCTTCTAGAATGCCAGAACTGACAGACAGCACTCAGCAGGGGGTAAGGGTGGGGAAAGCAGAGGTGACAGGCACCTGGGGAAGGACCAGGAAACTGAGGCAAGCTATGACATCACACCGCAACAATTGCCCTTCTCTGGACACCCTCCAGCACCTCAATGTCTTTCTTGTAGTGAGGACCACAGAAATGGACACTGAACTTGAGGTGTGGCCTCACCAGTGCTGAGCACAGGGGGACAATCACTGCCCTGGTCCTGCTGGCCACACTATTGCTGATTCACACCAGGATGCCACTGCCTTTCTGGCCACTGGGCACACACTGTCTCATGATCAGCCACTCTAAAACAGCATCCTCAGGTCCTCTCCTGCCATCAGCTTTCCAGCCACAGCCTGCCCATAACAGTGCCCCAGCCTATAGCACTGTTCTGACCCAGGGGCAGCACCCAGCACTTGACCTTATTGAACATCATGTAGTTGGCCTCAGCCTAAGTGAATGGATGAATACCATAACATTCTAATTTGTTCTCAGACATGTTTTGTTGCCTTGCAGTATTCAAGGATTGTTATGGTTTACACACGTTTTCTTCAAACTTTTCTTTTCTTAAAACTTCCAGCAAATTTTCCAATTTTTTTAAAATGTGCTTTTTAGTTTTTCACATTAGTGACATGAAGAGGTGTCCTTTACCATTCAAGTTTTAAGCTGAGACAGTAAATGCAAGGCTGTTAAACTGCGGTGTGTTCCATGGCTTGTCCCTTCATTCATATATGTAGCTAAATTTTGTATAAATAAGAGACAACTGTGATCATACAGTCTGATGATCTATGTAATATATGCCACTAGCAACACCTGAGGCTTTGTATGTTAATTCAAATATCTCTAGGAAGACCTTGATTAATAATTTGCCAGTAGTAGAGTATTCATTATGGTCTTCAATAGGATGTGACAAATTATTAAAAGAAAAAAAAAAAAAAAAGAAAGAGAAAGACACTTTATTTATAATCTGAATTTTTTCACATTGGTTTCCCAAACAAAAATATTTTTATATTGAGAAGGAAAACTCTTTATGAAAGTTGTGCTTTCACTAGTAACAAGAAGATCCCTTCACTCTCTGTTTGACAATCTAAATGGATTGTGGTTTTGGTCCTGCATGTTACAGCCTATTTTCCCAGCTTAAATGTTTCTTATGTCTTTTTCTGATTCTGTCTGATTTCAGTGTCTGTCATGGATGTTGAGAACTGAATGCCATATGCTAGAAACAATCACGGTAAAGCCAAATGCAGAGGTTATGTAATGTCCCTATTTATACAGCTAAAGCCTGCATGTTTGCCATTTTGTTTGTACTGTTCCACCAACAGGCCATATTGCCTTATAGACCACAATAAATCCTATGTCTTATCCAGCTGCATAATAAATACAATATACATTAGTCACTCATGAGCATACACCTTATATTTGTGTATGCACAATTTGCTTGAGACAAAGCAGTCAAGATGTCCAGATCACAGAAGTGGATTCTATTATTTGCTACTCTTCCTATCGGTGTATTTTGCAGAGTGTAACAGTGAAAATTTATATATTCTTTTAATGGCTAGTAAGATGAATGTGGAGCACAGCATCAGTATCTCCACAATTCTAGTGGAGATACCATAACATACTTTCACATGAATAGTGGCTAGAGGTCTGTCATTCCCATATGAGTTAGTGAGATGGTCAAAAACAGACTCTGTATGGTATCCCATCTTGTGCTATTTCTGATAAAACAGATCATTCAGTGTGAAGTTTTTTTAAAATTTTAGGCTTTTTAGAATTTTATCACTCCACTATAGCAGAAAAATCTTATTTAAGAGATAAAAGCACTCAAAATCATTACAGTAAATATGTCCTGTGCTTTTTTCCTTTCACTGTTTCTTTTAATCCTTATGGGAAAGAGCAGTGGTATCTCTAATCCAAAGCATCTGTGTGCATCACCTGGCATACATTAGTAAATCTTTGCTCTGAAATTGTTTAAAAATCATTAAATTAAAAATATGAAGCAACTTGTCAAGGTTTCCCAGATGAGACATATTGAATGACAGCTCATCAAGGATCTGGGATCTGAGCTATGCACTTACACCCTTGTTTCTCTCAGCATTAGGCTCCCAATTGTCAACCTCAGTCTGCAGCAGGGAGGTCACTGCTGACCCAGTGTTGTCAGCCAGAATGTCACACAGGCTCCTGCTGTGTCACCTCTGGCAGTTACCTCTCTAGTGTGGTGCTGGCTAGAAATTCTGGGCATCTCCTGGCACTCATCTTCACTCAGCTGTCTGATCTCCAGTCTCCCTTCACTTCCAGGGAGTTGTCTTTTTTTTTTTTTTACCTACTCTTTTCCAGGCTCCAGCTTTCCTTACTCGAATAGTCTGTGTGCAGAAGCAGAATATGTCATCAGCCTCTTAAGTGGTTTCTGACATCCCTTCCAGAATTGGAAAATGCTATCTGTATTTAAACCAGGTATTATTAGTATTTACAGGTCCACCCAGTGACCCTTGCAACTATCAGGCTGCTTCCTGGGAATGCAGAAGTTCTGCTTCCAACATCTACTCACATACACACAGGTATTCAACTGTCTGCTGCCTGGTAGCATTCACAGTGAAGCTATTTTTTTCATCTGTGGCACAAGCACAAATTTTTGTGATTCAGATGTTCTGTGACTCACAGGCTCTTTTGATATGCAAGTATGAAGCTTTAAATAGTACACCATGACAGAAAGACAGAGCAGTCAAAGTGGATTGTCTGCTTTGAGAATCTTGATCCCTGGTAAGACACACTCATTCACACACTATCAGTGTTAAAACACTGTAATTTGGGTTTTTTTCTATTAGATACAACAGGGAGAAAAAAAAAAAAACCACCACGACTAAGTCTTTGTAAAAGGCAGTTAATTTATGCAAATCAAATAGGCTCCTTTTTCTCAGTCCTCCATACAGAGCTACAGAAAAACAGCTGGGGCCTACCAGAGTTTCTTGGTGAGTCCTTCACTGTCTGGGGGAAGAGGAGTTTTATCCCATTACTCTGTTAAGTAAGAGAGAAATGGACGTCTGGACAACTAGGTAAGAACCAGCCAAAAATACTCTTTCTGCTCTGGATGTATCATTTGAGAAAAAAAACTTCTACTCTGTGACTCTACACAAGTTTTGCTGTGTGCCAACCCTACAGCTTCCAAGGCAAATACCTGCTGCGCTGAGGGAAAAAAAGAGAAGAGAAGAGAAGAGAAGATGTAATATGTAATGTAAAGTAATTAATGCTTAGATGGAAAATGTATTAAAAAAAATTGTAAAACAAATTAAACATCCAATGAGCCTCTGACCACAGACAACCTGGAGACAGATTACCACACCGAAGTGGTTGCGAAACTCCTGGTGGCAGCAGGGATGAATGCCTCGTTAACTAATAAAAGATGTGGCTGGTGCAGAGATGGGCTTCCCCTGGAACCACCCAGGAGCACCCAAGGACGATCAGTACTTGATAAGTGTCATCACTCAAGATAACCAAAGTCATCAAGAACATCCATCTGAATACCCGACTCCCCCTGACATGATCAGCACCCACCACCACCCAGGAAACAGCAATTGTCCAGCCCTGCGCAGTGAAAGAAATTCTCATGCATGTGCGGGATTACAAAAGAAATTGGTGCACCTCTGCCTCAGGCATAAAAAACTGTATAAAACAGCGACTCTGGAAATGGCATTTGGGAACAGAGGGAGATCCGGTGCCATAGAGGTGGGATCCAGGTTCACCCAGTGCTGATCCCGAACTCAATGCTGTCTCTTTGGCTGTGGGTTTTTGAGGACCGTATTTTTGTCACAAAAAATAAAATCTTCTGCATTTATTAATTTGGCCTTCTTGTTGATCATTTATAACAAGAAGAGGAAAGGAAAGGAAAGGAAAGGAAAGGAAAGGAAAGGAAAGGAAAGGAAAGGAAAGGAAAGGAAAGGAAAGGAAAGGAAAGGAAAGGAAAGGAAAGGAAAGGAAAGGAAAGGGAAGGAAAAGGAAAAGGAAAAGGAAAAGGAAAAGGAAAAGGAAAAGGAAAAGGAAAAGGAAAAGGAAAAGGAAAAGGAAAAGGAAAAGGGGAGGGGGAAGGAAGAAGAATTTATAGCTGTATTTGCAGCAACTACAGACCTCCCAAGCCTGCAAGATTAGAGGTCATATATGTGTGCCACTCTTCACACACATACAGAAGGCTCTGGGTATATAGATTCCATTATAAAGCCAGACAGATTTTAAAACTGTCATATAATTGGCATCCTGTACTGCAGTAATGACTACCAAGAGGGAAGGCCACCTTCACTGTGCTGAGGGAATTGCCGACATCCAGGCACAGTTCCAAGCAGGATTATGATCAGTTAGGTGGTGGTCTGGGTACAAGAGATATGTGGCAACTCCTGGTTTGTAGGAAACAACATGGTTGCTCCAGAGGCATTTGCATAGCACAGCAGGTGGCCAGGGGACACTAGGAAACTAACAAAGCTGGATGTGCCTGGGCTATTCCAGAGCAATGTGCTAGCAAAATCCAGACCATTTTAAACAATAATTAACTATGTTCCAGCAATGCCAGGTCTGTTGTGTCACATCAGGGAAATTGTGCAGAAATGTAAAATATCTGAGCAAGTTTCTGACTGCAAAATGTCATAGAAGTCTCCGTTACCCCTGCTGGTTTCTTGCTGTGAGTGGTGATGCTCCTCAAACACTGGCCTCAGAGTATGTTCTGCTGTCGCAAAACTTAAATCCCATGTATTTTTAGGAATCTTAAACTGGCTGAACTGAAATAATGGAAAATGATTTTGAAATGGTTGCTGTCAGACTTCCTGATTTCATCTCGTCTATGGAATCATTAAATTTATTTATAAAAAAATTATATCGAATTATAAGTGTGAAAAACACATTCACTCTCCTGTGAAAATTTAAAAAGTTTACTAAAGGACAATAGGAGACAAGGACCATAGATCAAAGGTTATTATGGCCAGGTGCATTTTGGCACTCAGCCAAGAGCACACTGTTATCTTCGGAGATACCCTTTAAATACCTTTTCCCTTACATCAGCCTGTTGCATATTCATCGCTCCTCATGCATATCCATAAATTAGTTTACATTTTCCAGGAACTATTTTACATGGTCCCTCCTTGGATCCACCTTTTTAGAGCATGTGTATCTCTTGGCTGTGGTTCTGGCTCCTTCTCTTTATCACTTCCAGTTTGGGCCTTGGTCCACACTGTCTTCAGACAGTGGGAGCTGATAGTTGGCATATCTGTAGCAGGTGTCCTCATCCTATGTTCATTGGATGTTATCCCCTCCAAGCAGTTATTTTAATACAAGCATAGCTATTTCACTACTATGTCTAAGCTTAATTAACAACAGAAGTAAAAACTATATCTTTATAACAAAGTTACTTTAACACTACACATATAAAATCCATTTTAACATTTGCGAAAAGCCAATATTATAATATGTATCTATCACATAAGGAAGGCTGATCTGCAGAGAAAGCCTCATTTGCATCTTTCACTCCTCAGCTGAGCAGTTAGAACTGAAAAAGCCAGGTTATTTTGACACAGCCAAACTACAAAACAAAAAGTGGGCAATTGCATTTTACATCACAAAATGAAACTGGGGTTTATAGTTTTTATAAATGATCAACAAGAAAGCCAAATTAATAAATGCAGAAGATTTTATTTTTTGTGACCAAAATACGGTCCTCAAAAACCCACAGCCAAAGAGACAGCATTGAGCTCGGGATCAGCACTGGGTGAACCTGGATCCCACCTCTATGGCACCGGATCTCCCTCTGTTCCCAAATGCCATTTCCAGAGTCGCTGTTTTATACAGTTTTTTATGCCTGAGGCAGAGGTGCACCAATTTCTTTTGTAATCCCGCACATGCATGAGAATTTCTTTCACTGCAGCAGGGCTGGACAATCGCTGTTTCCTGGGTGGTGGTGGGTGCTGATCATGTCAGGGGGAGTCGGGTATTCAGATGGATGTTCTTGATGACTTTGGTTATCTTGAGTGATGACACTTATCAAGTACTGATCGTCCTTGGGTGCTCCTGGGTGGTTCCAGGGGAAGCCCATCTCTGCACCAGCCACATCTTTTATTAGTTAACGAGGCATTCATCCCTGCTGCCACCAGGAGTTTCGCAACCACTTCGGTGTGGTAATCTGTCTCCAGGTTGTCTGTGGTCAGAGGCTCATTGGATGTTTAATTTGTTTTACAATTTTTTTTAATACATTTTCCATCTAACCATTAATTACTTTACACTGCATATTACATATTACATATTACATATTACATATTATATAGTCTATACTTTTGGCAGTATAGTACAGCAGAAATACAAGATTTTGTGTACATTAAAATCCTATTTAATTACTGGCAGGGACCCCTTTCTTTCTCTAGGGGGAAGGAATGTTTATATTGTGAAACAAATTTGTACAGTGAAGGAGTTGATTAGAAAAGCCAGATTGTAGCTCATTTTCTGGGCAACTTAATTGAACTAGTTTTGGGAGTGAGAAGATACCCTTTCTAATACCCTGTAATGGCTGAAGACTAAGCAACTAATTAGTTGAAGGTTGTATTAATACTAACAGCAGCTCAGTGTGCCTTAAACAAAAATAGCAGCACCCACCAGAATTCGTTAACTCCTCACTGCTGAATAACTTCATTCACTTCCCACATGCAAACACCCACTTTGTTCATAACTCATTCTTTTAAATCATGCTCAGATGCACCTGATTAAAGATAGTCTTGAGGGTTTTTTTAAGACTGGTTACATATTATATGCCTTTGCAGTGAAAGTGTGCCTGCTAAGACAAAATCTATTTCAAAATGGCTACAGATAGGCTTGAATGTGCAAGCTAATCATTGCTTCTGGGCCTGCTTTTCTCCCTTTTTTCTGACTTAAGCTTCTGAATTTATATGTTCCACTTAGCAGCAGCTCTTTTTGTTGTGACTGTCCAATCTCCATTGGGTACTTGCTTGCACAGTACCACAGTACTTGCCAAAAAAGAGCTTTTTCAGAGCTTTCTGCTTAACAGATCTTTAACTGAAGTATAAAAAATTTCAGAGAGGCGGTTTTAATGTGGAGGATGCGAAACAGCTTATTATACTAGCCCTGAAACTTCTACCCCCAAAGTATCTTCTTAAAGGGCTTGTGAGATTTCTACTTGAAAATTTGGAAGCTTAATTTTACCTCAAGAAGAGATCTCGAGGACAGTGTGAGGAGACAAAACTGAGGTCAGCCTGTCTCTTCTTATGAAGTGGCCTCCACAAGTAGTCTTTCTTTCAGGTTGTTCTTAGAGGTAATAAGTTGTTCTTTCATAATTGTAATGGCTGCAGCTATTTCTATCATGTCAAGATCTAGCTTCAGGTTATATACCTGTTCTCTAAGCCATTTCAAAGGCCCCAGTTACAACAGACAGTGGTTGGAAGACTTTGGATGAAGAATCTGGGAATTCAGTAACAGAAGGAGAAGAAAGAAAGAAAGAAGATAAAAATGTATTAACTTATTTCACATCTATTCTGGTTCCAGCCAGGACAGGGTCCTTATCTGCAGTAGCCAGGAGGGGCATGGCCAGAACCCAGAAGTTATTCTATACTACCTCAATTCATTACCAGGAGTAGGGGAAGGGAGTCTGTTCCAGGGAGAAGGGCTCCCTCCTGGTCACGGTTGTAGGTGGGCATTTTACATGTGAATCACCCTCCTTTGTACATTCTGTCATTAATATTGTGGCTGTTCCCGTTCATTTTCTTATCTTATTGCTGTTTCCAGTAAACAGTTCATATCTCAGCCCGTGGTCTTTGCCTTTTGTACCCCCAGGTCCCCTCTCCAGCACACGGCACTGGAGTGGGGTAGGAGGGAGCGAGCAGTGCATGGTTTTAGTGGGGGCACCGTACTGGAGAATACCATTCCTAAACAATAACACATCAAACTAATTTCCTTATTTCCCACTGGAAGTTCCATAAAAGGAGGTTGCAATAAGACTTCCATCTGCTATGAACTCACTGCACACATCACTGCAGCTGCAGGAGTAAGGGGAGAGTAAGACTGCATTTGTAAGATTTGTGATGAGTACTGTGAATAGCATAATAAAGAAGGGCCCAAATAAACAAGCTGACGATTTTATTCTGGAAAAAAATTAGTCCATTTTTCATAATGAAACTGAAGGGAATTTTTCCTTTGTATTATTCCCTTCTTTCTGTCTTGGAACACTGAATAAAGCTGTTTCTTCATTATTTCTAACATTACTTCTATGTTTGTGCTTTGGCAGACATTTGAGAAATTGTTTAGTTTTTTCAAGCCCTGAAAGACAGGGCTTGAAAGATTAGTTGCTGCTTTCTGCATTAGGGAAGCCATGTAGAATTACTGAATGTATCATGTATGTTTCATACTATTCTGCTTCAAAATAAGATCATTTTCAGTGTGGGGTTTTTTTTTTATTATTTATGAGCTAGCTATTTGGGAAGTGTGATTAAATTTTATTTCTGTTCTTAATAATGGGGAAGTCCTTCTCTCATGTCTCATATCAGCTCATAAAAATACATAAATTTCATATCCAAACTGAATTTCCCTTTCAAGATTCTTAGTATTGCAATTATACTGAGCCTGACACTCAGAAGCCACCTTGCATCATAGATAGGTCCTTAATGGAGCTGAGCTGACTCCCACTAGTTGAAAATCAGGCTTCATATTTCTAGTCTGTCATCCTGAAGACTCAGTGAACACTAGAGGAGGAATGCATATTCAGGAGTCTAAAATATTATTACAGGTCTTTCCTTTTGGATCCTTCTCTTATCAAACAAATGTGTTTTATTGAATCATGTATTTTCAGCTCATGTGCAATAGGAGAAATAAGAGAAAGCAAATTGCATTTTATTTTCTGAAACTACCTAGAAATGAGAGTGGCTAGTGCTGCTACTAGAATGGTACATATTGATTATTCCATAGAATGATCATTCATTGTATTCAGGAAAACATATTTATGGATAGAAAGCAGCAGAAGAGACATTCTGCAGATTATATCCCTAAGAATTTCTTCATTATGTACATATTTCAACATCCCACACAATACAGCCACCACACAAAAGGATAAAATGCAGCAAAAGTATAATCATTTTCCTGTTGAATAAATACAACGTCAGGTGATCTTCCATCTAGTCTTGGGAGTAACAAGAATTTGGCACTGGCTCCCACTTTCCAACCAACCAACCTCTAAAAAAGCAAGCATTTCACAGCTGAAGTAAACATCATGTAGCTCAATTTGTGTTTACTTCAGATGAATGTTTATTCATGCTCGTTTATTTCTGCAAATGTAAATTCTTTGGAATAAGAGTTTTACTGGAGAGAATCTTTCTCCAGCAGCAACAAATACCCTTGGAAAATTCTTGTTGACTGCTCCCCATCCCTATCTTCTCTCTCAGATGCCCACATGCAGGCTCCAGAATGTCTCCCTCCTTGATTTTACCCCAGAATTATGGCCAGCCAGCAGGCATATCAAGGTGGCTTTTGCCCATTTTTGAAGGCAGCTCTGACACTTCACTTTCTCCATTTGTTGGGGTTCCCCCTGGTATCTACAGCCTGGGAGAGCTGATGGAAACTGGTTGTACAAGGACATCAGCTACGTCCCTCAGCACCCTGGTGTGCAGCAGGAGAGGTCCCAGGACGTGTGTGGGTGTTAAGTGCTCCTGCATGACCCCTGACCTGACCATTAAACTCGGCTGGTAGCTCCTCTTCTCCTTCACTGAGTGCAGAGGCCTGGCAGACTTTGTTGGTGACAACAAGCAGGGTGGTGAAGACCTGCCTTATCCATGCCTGCTGTCACTGAATCACCTACCCCATACTACAATGGTCAGCCTCCTGTGACTAACGTAGTAGTAAAAACATCCACTGACCCTGACACTTCTTGCAAGCCAGTAGAATTTTGGCTTCCCTTATTCTGCCTCTACATGCCTTGGCAGTCTTTATTTATTCCTTCTCTGCATCCTGCCCCTGTCCCCAACCTGTATTTGCATCTTTTTGTTGAAGATGTGTCACAACTTGCTTGGTTCATCAAGCTGGCCTCCTGATATGTCTCCTTGTTTCCATGAGGATGGACCATTCTTGCCCATGGAGAACTCTGTTCCTGAAGGCCAACAAGCTTTGCTGGAATTCTTTCAATTTCAGAGACACCTCCTATGAGATCCCACCTATAAGTTCTCTGAAAAAGGCAAAGTTTTTGTGCTTGAAGTCCTAGGTCTGTTCTCTAATGCTCTCCAGCCACATCTCCCAAGTCCAGAACAGAAAATTTAGGAATCGGGAGAATAAAATCCCTAGGTCCACCATAGGAGAGGATCCATTTCAAGACCCCCTAAGGAACCTGAATGTGTACAAGTCCATGGAACCCAGTGAGACTCCTCCATAGGTCCTGAGGGAGCTGGCAGATGAAGTGGCTAAGCCACTGTCCCTAATTTTTGAAAAATCATGGCAGTCAGGTGAAGTCCCTGATGACTGGAAAAAGGGAAATATAACATGTATTTTTTAAAATGGTAAAAAAGACCTAGAGAACTAAAGATCAGTCAGTCTCACTTTAGTGTCAGACAAGACCATTAAAGGAATTCTGCTGGAAACTTTGCTAAGGCACATGGAAAAGAAAGAGGAGATTGGTAACAGGAAATATGCCTTTACAAAGGGGAAATCATGCCTGATGAATTTGGTGATCTATCTAGGATGAGGCTACAGCACTGGATAGAGATAGAGCAACCCCTTAACATTCTGTGATCACCTTCCCATGTATGGAAAAAGTATTATCTTCATGTTCAATAATAGGTTTGTCATCCACAAAGACTCCCTGGTCTCCTCTGCAGAGCTGCTCTCCAGCAGGTCACCCCCTGACCTGCGCTGGTGCTTGGGGTTATTCCTCACCAGGTGCAGCACCCTACACTTGCCCTTGTTTAACCTCATTGGGGTTCCCTCCACCCAAATCTGCAGCCTGTGAAGGTCCTGCTGAAGGTCAGCACAGCCCTCAGATGGAGCAGCCACTCCCCCAAGTGTGGGATCATCAGCAAACTTGCTGAGGGTGCATTAGGTGACAGGTGACTTCATCTAGGTGACAGAATCACAAACTATGCTGAGTTGGAAAGCACACATAAGGATCATTGAGACCAGTTCTTGGCCCTGCACAGAATCATTCCAAAAAGCCACACCAGGGGCCGCAGAGTACTGGCCAAATGCTTCTTCAGCTCTGTCAGGCTTGGTGCTGTGACCCCTTCCCTGGAGAGCCTGTTCCAGTGCCCAGCCACCCTCTGGGTGAAGAAACTTTTCCTAACATCCAGCCTAAACCTTTCCTGACACAACTTCAACCCAGTCTCTTGGGTCACTGGTCACTGCAGAGAAGAGATCAGTGTCTGCCCCTCCGCTTCCCCTCATGAAGATGGTGAAGGCAGTGATGAAGTCTCCCCTCAGTCTCCTCCTCTTGAAGCTGAATAGACCAAAGTATCTCAGCCACTCCTCACAAGGCTTCCCCTCAAGGCCCTTCACCATCTTCGTGGTCCTCCTTTGGACCCTCTCTAACAGTTTCTTATCTCTTTTTTATAAATTCTTATTCCATGAAATACCTTTGAGGAGTGACAACTCCCTCCCTCCTTACTGTCAAGAGTTTCAGGAATAAGCATGCTCCTAAAGCACTTCATAGTTGGCTTTTTCAGGGTAAAAATGGCAGTTATGGCATCTTTTCCCATTTCCACAGTGCCTCATAGCAGCAAACAGTGGCTCAGATCTGTCACACTTACTCTTTTTATTGAATTTGCAAGACCTTGGGTCTGAAGCTTGTCAGCCTTGTTCTGGCTGAATTTTTGTTGACCTATAGCTTTCTTTTTATTGTCTCAGCAGTGAAAGCAACTCCTTTAATTGAGCAAGAGCTGATGATGAATCTGTGTATAGAACAAACCACTCTTTTTTTTACAGATAACAATAACAAACAGCCATTCTATGAAGAATGGGATAGTTACACCTCTGACACAATGGCATAAGAGAGAAACCCAGGTCTGGTGCAATAGCAGAGGCCTTGAAAAGCAGAGATGCACAGTATGATGCAGAGGAGTACAGGCACAGGGTGACAGAAAGTGGGGAACAAGATTGGCACTGAAGAGAGACTCTGCATCTATAAACAACTCTTCTGTGATCAGTTAAAGAAATGCAGACCCAGAGCTGGCCAGAACTGGTTTAAAAGATAACAAAGAGAACAAATAAATATGCCATACATAGAGAGCCCCATACATAGTAAATTTGGGTGTAGTAGGATGCTACATACCACTGAAGAAAAAGGAAGATGTAAAAAAAATGTGTACAAGTGGCCTCAAATGGGTGCTGGAGGGAGAAAGAAGAAACCAGTGATATCAGTATCTTTCTCCTCCTGACTGATTCATGAGGCTGACAGCTTCTGACACTGCCCTTTCTAGGGGCCCAAATCTGTTGACTTCAAGATGCAGGGGAGCAGTGGGAAGATGAGCTCTAGGAAAGGGGGGATAAAAACTACAGGATGGGGGTGTTTTAATTTTAATTTTGTTATTACCAGGACTTTTCCATATAGAAGGGATTTGACTGAAATTTTATTAGCTCATATTCTGTAATAATTAGATGTAGATCACAGAATCATATAATTATTAAGATTAGAAAAGACCTCCAAGATCACTGAGCCCAACCTTGACTGAACACCACCATGTCAATTAGACCACAGCAGTAAGTGCCATGTCCAGTCATTTCTCAAACATTTTCACTGAGCAGCCTGTTCACAGCTTGACAACCCCTTTTAGTAAAAAACTTCTTCCTGTTGTCCAGCCTGAGCCTCCCCTGGCTCAATTTGAGGCTATTTCCTCTTGTTTTGTTGTTCAATGCCTGGGAGAAGAGACCAACCCCACCAGACTACAACCTCATTTCATGTGGCTGTAGAGAGTGATAAGGTCCCTCTGAACAGCCTTTTCTCCAGACTAAACAGCCTCAGCTCCCTCAGCCACTCCTCATATGACTTACTCTCTAGACCCTTCCCCAGCTTCATTGCCCTAAGAAATTTTTATTTTTTAAAAAAGCCACTAGCAGACTGATGCATGCAGCTTCTCATTTGGATGTGTCTTCAGTATTGGGCACTTGATTACCCTACACTTATCTACAAATGGACTTTGAGCTTACTTAGAGCTTCCAGCAGTGGAGCACAGCTACCATACCCCTTTGACTAATGAACAATGGTCTGTTGGGGAGGCTCTACTCGTTAACCAAGCACACATCATTAAGAGGAACATATATGGAATGTTAGGAAGAGAGGGAACACCTGCCTAAGCTAGACAGATCAGTCAGATCAACCTGTGCAATCAGTGGCATATCAGATCCCACAGCCAGGTTACCATCCCTCATATCCAACAGATGATTAAAGATTCATGAGTTAGTCTTTTAGGATTTCCATCATCCTAACAATACACTTATAACTTTACTTGTACGTAAGCTATGATCCCTCCATCCCATAAGCAGGATTTTGGGTATAATGCTGCAAGAGCTGCCAGGTCATAGGAATGAAGCCACACCAGAGAGACAGGATGCTGTCTGCAGCAGGGCCGCAGCAGGGCCCAGAGTCTTTGATGAAGGCTGTGCTGTGATGATGGTGGTGTGGTCCATGCCAAGGTGACTGACAGTGGTGAGAGGGAAAAATCACCAGACAGCAGCAGCCTCTGTCAGTCATGAAGTAAATTTTGATCTTTTCTAGTCCTTGAAAGCACAGTCAGAAAAAGCTTGTCCTACTAAATCAGGTAGTTTACCATACAAGGCTGAGATATAGATACAGTCTAATTAATCTGAAAATGGTACAATTAGACTTCATGAACAGCTTATCTGTTCTGCTAAAACCAGTTTTTGAAACTAGAGTTTTTGGAAGCCATCTGCAAGGCTAAATTGTGATAATGTAACCATTGTTCTCACAATAGCATTTACATTCTCTGAGGTCTGTGAAGGATTTGAATATTAGCATGCATAACATTGTAAAATAGATTTATCAGGGCAGCTAAATGTGCTTGTAAAAGACATTGTTTGTGAGAAAAATTTGTGTCTCAGGTGTCCCCTGAGTAGTGTCTGTCTTGTGCCCCTAGTGTATTAAAGCATAAAGACCATTGTGAAGACATAAACAGCAGTGCATTTTGTTGGTGTTGCAGCTGTTTTTGTTAGGCATCTGTGGATTGCTGTGATGGGAGCGGGCTAACCTCAAAACTTCCATTTTAACTGTATTTACTTCTGTTCACAGACTAGGCAAATGCTTGGCAACTAAAACTTAATCATCATTAGTCAGGCCTTATGTATATCATACCACAGGTCTGATACACCTTTCCGGCTCTTGATTCACAGGGTTGACTGGCTTTAGGTCTCTGAGGTCAGGATGGCCAGGCTCAGGACTGCTGTGATAAAAGAAAAGAGAAAAAAATTTGGTAGGTTTGGCCCAAACGATTATTTCCTCCTTTTGTAGATCAAAACCAGTTTATTGTGGTCCTTCCAGACATGTGTTACTGATTTTACAGAAGGATGTTACCTGTTAGGTGACTGCTATCTGATTCCTTCTAACAGTTGCACACTGGATATCACTGTCTTAGTTGTACTGTTTTTAATGCAATGGTACCAAACAAACCTTACAAAATCTGTAGCTTCTAACATCAGTCAGTCTTTTGAGATGTGTGGCTGCTACACATGCAGAACAAAGTCACTAACAGGGCTGATGCCTGAGGTAGGTAAGAGAAGGTAAGAGGTAAGAGAGGCAATAATTTTAATTTTATTTAATAAAGCACGTTAAGCAATGCACAGATTTTGGCTCAGCAATGTCGTGGCTTAAAAGAATTTCAAGCTAGTCCAGATCAAATCTCAGAAAAGATACAGCTCTGTCTGATTTGATGATCAAGAGATTCCATCTCTTGATGGAAAGAAAGAAAGAGAGAGAAAGAGCAGAAATTACCTCTTTCACCAAATACCTCCCCTGACAATCCCTCACACCCCAATTTCAGAAGAGTTTGGTGAAACCTTGGGTAGAACAGGAATGTGAAACATGTCCTCAGAATCTAGCACAGGTTTTCTGAGTTCATATATTTTGTTAACTCATCCTCTTAAATCCCTCTTCATTAATCAAATTAATCCATGCACTTTTGGTAAAGACACAACATAATTAATTCAAAGACCAACATAATTATTCAAAATTTTTGGGGTGCAGGTTTTTTAATTGTAGATCAGAGAGTATAGGAAAAAAAGGTTTCTAAGGCTTCTACTTCTTAGAAAAAGGTCTTATTTTACATCTCAAAATTTACTCCAGATTTTTTTAAGTGGAAGAGGAAGATATCAGTCTTTAGTTTCCACACAAAATACCTGGAACACCTATAGGCTAGAGGGTTTTAAATTATGAGTACTTCTAGTTGGCTTTTTTTAATTCCCAGTATTGTTTGAGTCAGATATCACACCACAGAAATGCTAAAGGGTATGTATGTCATGTACTGCATTGCATTTGTGAGCTGCAAGTATTAAAACAACACTATAATCTCCAAAGAAGCTTGCACTATAAACAAACAAAAAAAAAAAATTGGATTTTCAGATGGAGGGCTGTCTCACCTGGTAATTTAACTTCTGAGAAAGATCAGTGATAACTGTGTCAGGGAACAGCTAAGCCAAAGTCAAGTGAGCCACCAGGCACCAGCAAGTATTTCCAGAGACAATCCTAGCTTGGGGCTGGAAGGGTTTGACATACTCCAAAAAGAATGATACTTCAGTTTATATCCCTTATTTTCACAAGGAATGCTCATGCATCCCCAGTTTTACTCTACACCAGTTTTGGGTGTAGACAAAGAGAGGTGGTTATCTGCCTGTCTGCTCAAACCAGCACTCTACTCACAACACATGATAGGAAGAAAATCTTCTTTATCTGGGCTGGACCCCAAAAGCCTCCTTGGATCCCTCAAAATCACATTGAGCTCCCCATCACCTTTTCTTACTTCTACTACTACTTCTTTCAGCTACAAAATTCAGTTCATATTTGCCAGCAACGAAGGAAGGAAAATTTAATATGTTCCTATTACTAGAACAACAAAATACAATTTTTATCAACAGTCCAAAGAATCCCTGTAATACTGTGGGTGTGATTTACTGCGCCTTCAGGAAAAGACTTTGTAGCCAGCAGCAGCATTCTTCTGTTTCTCACTCTCTATCAAAATGCACTGATCTGGCACTATGTCCAGCTCTGGTGTTAATACAGCCAAAGCCCTGAAAACATGAGCACTTTCAGCTTTAAAACTTGATTTGGATTACAGGAATCAGCAGCCTCAATTTCCATTTTGCAGTCATGGTCCAGCAGACACTTAAAATGCAAGTTTTCTCCTCAGCTGAGACTTTGTTCCATGAAGTATAGTTGAGTGAACTTTTGTTCTTTCTAAAAAGAGTTGTACTGAAACAGTTCAAAGAAATGCATTATATAAATACAAAACAGAATTACTATGGGATCTTTGTTACAACCTTGCTTCAAGTTTTTCTATTTTTTTCAGAATGATTGTATACCAAAAGTAGTTAAAGATCAGAGGCTTCTTTGCAAAGTGATTTTGGAAAATAGTGCCCTGTCTATCTTGATACTTGAACTTCTTCTTTTTGACAAGGTTTTATAAGATAAGACATATTTTCAGATTAACCAAGTGAAACTGAAGACCTAAAAGAATGTATAGTGCTGAGTATAAACACATGCCAAAGTGCCTTCTTTACTCTTCCAAAAAGTACACAATACATAGAAGCAAGGAAAAAATAAAGGAAGATACTTTCTCGAAAGCTGGTCTCAGCCATCACAATGATCCTAGGCCAGCGGATGAGGTGGAACTGTTGCTGCTCCAGTTTTGTCAAACAGAGCCCCGTGAAGTGATACCCCTGAGTGCACTTCCTGTAGGCAGAGTCCCTCACCTGCAGACATCCCTTTATGGTAAGAATCATTTCAGGACATATGCATTTTAAGGTAATACTGATGAGATATACCTGGCTTTATGCATTTATAATGGGGCAAAAGATGTGGAAATAAGTCCATTATTTTTTTGTGATGTGACCATGCACAATCCAGGTTGATGAACATGATGTAAATATCAGGCCTACAGAAGAACAACTTTTGGGGGATTAGTTGTTAGTGTGAGGACGATAGCTCACTGGTCAAGAACCCCCCTGTGCAGCCCCAGATGAAGGGAGGTGGTGCCCCTTGCTGGGCAGGGCCTGCTTGGGTGCTTGGTGATGGCAGTGTTACAGCTGGATAGGGTGAGGCAAGGGACTCCCTTCACCACCAGCAGCCCCCATTCTCTCCCCCTGGGCATTGACTCCCTCCTGGACTTTCCAAGCTGGACTTCCCAGCACAGTGGTGATCCTGGAGACGCTTCTCAGGTGGGGTACAAACCTGCCGAGTTCTGGCTGACCCTGCAGCAGCTGTGTGAGCTGCACAGGGCACAACAATAAATTTCCTGTGTCAAGAAGTCAGTACAGACCAGGCTCCCTGGGCACAGGGGTGTTTTTGAAAGTCTTATCTTTCATATGGAGAATGTCCTTTGGACTTGTTTGGTCAGCTTTTTTTTTTTTTTTTCCAGTTTGTCATCAGATCTGCTGTGCACATATGAGATTAGAGATAACCTGGTGTGTGGTACAAGAACAGCAGTTTGGAGTTAGGCTGAATGGCAAGAAGCTTTTCTATTGGCATCACTTTATGAAGTAATGAAGTTATTTTGGCAAGGTAATTCTTTTGGGGGGTTTAAGAAGGGAATAAAGCTGTGAAAGGTGACAATCTCAGAATATGTGCAGAAGTTAAGCTTTTCCAGTCACCATGGTTACTTGCTTCTAAGCCAGAAACAGGGAGGGAATATATAATTTATATCTTTAAACTGACCTGCCTTATTGAAACTACATTGTGTTCTGAGTTGGACCCACTTCAATAAAAACTGTTCAAAGAAACAGGCCTGCATTTGATGTGAAATACCATAGACATTAATCAGAGTGATTAATTCCTGCACTCTGCAAACAGCAATTGTAAAAAATGAACTGACCAAGTCAGAGTCAAAGTGGCTTTGTTGGGTTTTTTTTTAAGATCGCACAAAAATAGATTTGATATTTTTCAGCAGGTGAATTAAGACTCCAGTTGTTTGTCAGCACAAGGCCACAAGGACTATTTAAGCTCTTAAAGAAAGTGCTTTACGGTACATGGAATATTTTCTAGACCTTCTGCATTGATGTTTTTGACCTTGTGGCTGTTTTTGCATCAGGAAATAAATTGCTAGTAAGGAAGGCAGTGTCTGAAAAATATGATTAGGAAAACGTTGAAAACTATTTCTGTTTATTAATTTCTATCTACTGGCTAAAAAAAGGACAAGATTTCTCTCTTCTTGTCCATTTGGTCAAACTCTCATCCACTCACTTCTAATTAGGAGGGAAAAGAGCTGGTAGCTCTGGGAGAGGAAGGTGCCCCTGCCCATGCTAGGGGAGCTGTAACTAGATGATTTTTAAGGTCTTTCCAACCTAAACAATTTTATGTTTTGATGTTACTTCATGTACACCAGAAAGAGCTTTCAGAAAGATTTTTCCAATGTAACCTCCAACTCCTAAAACATTATATTACATCTCTTTATAAAACATATTTTGTTCCATATCCATGCACTTTACTTTGTTCCATATACAATTTACTTACATGATGGCCTGTGCCTTTTACTGCAGTGCCTTTTGCAATTCAGGAAACACTGTAGATCAAATTAAGATATTCCTCAGAAAAAAGCTACTTTCAGCTTTTAATAGAGACCTAGTCACTACCTTATCCATTTCAAAAAGCACTAGGGATATGCCTACTTAGATTAGGTGTCAAGAACCTCTAGATTTTTTCTGTGATAACAAATACTAATTTTACCTAATTTAATTCAATATTAGTACTGTTACTAAATGAGAACAGTATTGTGAAAGCTGTAGCTTTCAATTGTGTTTTCATTTCATGCTGTTGATTTGGTCTTTAATTATAAATGCTCACACTGTAAACCATGGTTAAGCCATCAGTTATGACCAGACATATGTCTGTGACCAGACATTTGATTTTGACACTTTTATGATTAACATTATGTAAAGGAAGAGTTCTTGACACCTGAACACTGCTGGTGCAGTTAATCCAGTCACCACATTTATTGCAGCCAAGGCAAGTGATTCATAGCTGAATTGTGAACAAAAATGAACTTTTTGCCTATTGTACCAGCCCTAAAAATTAAAACAATAAAAATACATAATTTGTTTTAAGCAAATCTTAGACTTTGCCTATAATGGTTCAATTGCAAATATCTTTCAGCAGAGAAGAGCACTGATGCCCACCCACAATGTGATGTTATAAATTTAGAAACACTCTTCTGCTGTTACCATAGAAATCATTTAAGTTTGCAACAAAAATTATGGGGGAATTTAGGGAAGATTCAACAGATGCTGTTAAATTTCATCTATTTTGTTTTCAATGCACAAAATACCCTGAGAGTCAAAAAAACAGTCAAGTTAGCTGAGAAGGGATGTTTGAAATCTTTAGTTCTACCTGAGAAAAGTCTAGAAAAACAGAAGAATTGATGGTAGCTGTCTTATCCAACTCCTCTGTGTCCACCTGTCTTAGACCATTGGAAGATGAATCCTTCTGCTCCCAAGATTTGGGTCAGAAAATTCACTTTTGGGATAAACAGAAATTACACCTATTTGTTGGGCTGAAAAAAATTTTACCCCCAAATCTACCTTATCTGAGACTTAAGACCTCCTTAGGTTCAATGGCCTTTCCAGCAAGAGAAATTCACATCAGAAATAAACACTGCTATAACAGCTTTTCAAAACAGCTTCTGTGTGACCAATTTGGATAAACAAGCATTTGTGGATATGCTTGTGAATCATCTCATTATAGTGAGATTCCATGTGAACCACAAGGTCTTCTCAGCAGGAGCAAGATCTGATCTGCGTGCCTGCAATGCAGAAGGCTTCATATTCAAAGTCACCTTTAGCACAATAGAGACTGGAAAATGCCTGATCCAGACATCATTAGATTTAGTACTGAGATTCCCACTGATTTTTATACAGTCTGGATTTTATGCAGTGCTTACACAGGACCAGGCTCTTTTCTGCTTCTCACCCCATGCAGCCAGAGAGGGGCTGGGGAAAGGACACCGCCAGGAGATCTGAGCCCCACTGGCCAAAGGGATATTCCACACCACTGGACATCATGCTAGGTATATGAAGTGGAGGCAGAAAGAGGAAGTGGTGGACCTTTGGAGTGATGGCACTTGTCTTCCAAGTCACCATCACCTGTAATGGGGTCTTGGTCTGCTGGAGAGGAATAAACACCTGCCTGCCCATGGGAAGCAGTAAACTAATTCCTTGGGTTTTTTTGCTTGTGTGTCTTTTGCTTTACCTTTCTCTTTACCTTTTTGCTGTACATTTTACACTGTGTTTATCTCTACCCACGCTTTTTCTTTTTTACTCTGATTTTCTCCCTTATCCCACCAGAAAGTGAGGAGGAAAGAGGAGAAGTGGGAAGAGCAGAACGAGCCAGTGGTTGTTTGGAGCGTAGTTACTGGTGTTAAACCCTTTAAACTCTTCTTCTTTATTACAAAAACATAAATCCAAACCACTGCACTGTACCAACTACTAGGAAGAAAACTAACATTAATCCAGCCAAAAAACCAGGACACCTGAGATAAATGAACAACTTGCTATGTCTCAGAAAGCCCTCTAGTACTTCAGAAAGATACCTGGTGCAGTGCTGTTCTGTAAAGCTGCTCTATTGTAATACAGACCTTAATACTAAATAAAACAACATGCTGGCATGGATTTGAATGCTCTCATGCACATAATTCTCTGCTAGAGATCACCAATCAAAGTCTGAAATTAATTGTGGAAGAAATAAGAAGGAGCTCTGAAAACCTCTGAGGAGGAGTGGCCCATAAATAGTTTTCAGGTCTCTATGCCCAAGCAGTTATGATTGTACTTTGTCCCTCTCATGACCACTCAAACTCAATGTTCTCCAGGACACACACACACACACACACACACACACACACACATTCAAGAAGTGAAGGGATTGAGGAACCTTCAAAAGAGAAAAAGTCAAACCACAAATTCAAATGCTGCTGCTGCTCTCGAACTCAAATGATTCCAAATAACCATATCCTAAATATTTAGCATGTTACTATTTTTTGTATATTTTGTTGACAGTCTTCCAGTTGCTGACTGGTGAAGAAGACATTAATTCTTTTTAAAGTACAGATTCAGATCTTTCATTCAAGGAAAGAACTGCTTATCATGCAATGTACCCCACAGTGAACACTGTGACATTTTAGTGAGAGGCAAACATTTGGTATATATGGATCACCAGGTGTATGCTGATCTAGCTTCTTACAAATTTGTTCAGTGTGTGTCAGCAAAGGTCTGTACTGAATGTTTTACAATAATTTATCATTTTTGTGCTCACAGCTGAGTTTGCTGTGACACTGAAACAATTCAGAAAGCACATGCAGTACATTAATGTATTGGGTCTGGCTGACATGGAGCTGACTCTCTACAGCAGCCCACAAATGTTACTCATGGGAAAGCCCTGCTCTTCTGGTAGCAACTAAACAGCTCCTGCAAGTGGAAAGTGTATTTCTCCTTTTGATTTGTAGACCCCCAACACCCATTGTTTACTTTATATTTTACTTTCAGGGTTAGGATTGGGATTAAGGTTGGGTCTCAAGCTGTAATTATCTCACAAGTCTCCTTAGATTTCTTCTACCTTTTCCCATGTTGCAGAGAACAAAACTAGGAAGCAGCTGTGTGAGCATTTGGCTCTCAGTAGTGGCTAGCCCACCATGGTGAATGAGCAGGTGATTTTTGAGAAGGAATTCATAACAGGAAGGCAGACTAACTCTTTTCCTTTTCTACCTACACTTTTTTTTTTCCCCTAACTAAAGAGAAAATTAAAAATTGTGTTGTCCTGACACACACGTCCATGTCCTCTCAACTAGCAACTCAGGGTTACTCCTGAAAAGTTGCTGTGGAAAATGAGAGTTCTTGGTTAAATGTGATGTGCTGGCAGTACGTTTTCATTTTTAGATTTCTTTCTCTCTCGACAACTCTACACCAGGTTCTCTGAGATTTCTGGGGAAATTAATGAGCTGAGCTTAATCTAACTATGTGTAATCCTTTGATTAGTGTAATTTAATGTGTTTGTGCAGTGTTCACTTGGTTGGTTGGTTGGTTGGTTGGTTGGTTGGTGTGGATTTTATTTTTATTTGCATGTGTATGTTCTAATTAATTAAATATTCACATTATAAGAAGCCAACATACAGTATGAGGTTGGTAGCTCTGACTTTTAGAAAATCAGCACTTGCCTACTTGTGCTAGCAGCTGCAGGTGGGTTAGCCAGGCTACCAGGCTGGGAAGTATAGCCTTTTAAGCTTTCCTTACAAACAAACTTAAAACATTAAAAGCAGGATTTCTGGCTCAGGTGTCTGCCCTTGATCCCGTGCTCCTCCCCTCAGAAGCTGGCTAGAAGTGTAGATGGTCTGGGTCGCGCAGACCGGGGGGGGCCCGCATCCCTGTGAGATAACAGCTGGCCAGCCAGCTCGGAGGAATGAAAACAAAGCCCCCCAGAGATGCCCAGCTTGGTGTACCACCGAGCAGCGCGAAGCTAACTTGCGAGCAAACTTTTTCACTTTGCTACAGTGACACCTGGTGTTGCAAGGTAGCTTTTTCGAGAGAGAAACGTGAGGACATCCATAAAAGCAGCAACACAAAGCTTGTACTTTGGCACTGACAAACAAATGTTCCAATTTGCAAACACAGGGACACAGGGTTTTTTCAGCTCCGCTTTCTTCCTTCCACATTTACTAAGTGGGGAAAAAAATAAAAAAGGAGTCTCTGTGACTTCATGCATCTACTTCAGATGATTTATGTATGCATTATACTCTGGAGCAACTCAGTTGTTGTCACACAGTTTTGGGAACCTTCTCTTTGAGAACAATGACACAGCAAAGCAGTTTTCTAAATATAAATTAAAAAACTCGAACCAAATTTTTCATTGAAGTATGTCAAACATGAAGCCCACAGGGCAATCTTGATTTCAAATCAATTGGGGAAGACATATTTAACTACCAGTATAGTTTACTCAAGGTCAATAAATCAAGCTCCCTTCTAACATCATTTACCTTCCAGAAGGAGCACAAGCACAACATTCTGTCCTGGTTAGGCAGGATGGGGTAACCAGGTAGAGTTACCCTCTACCTGGGGTAGAGTTAATTTTCTTTACGGTGGCTGTCATGGGGCTGTTTTGGTCTTGTGCTGAACAGAGGGTTCATTATACAGAGATGGTTGTTATTTCTGAGCACAGGTTACATAAAGCCAAGGCCTTTTCTGCTCTTTATGCTGCCACAGTGGTAGGGTAGGGATGATGGAGACTGGGAAGAAACAGAGCCAGAACAGGTGACTCAAACTGACCAAAGGGATATTCCAGATCATCATCCTCAGTATATAAAGTGGAGGGAAGAAGGAGAAATGGGGGACATTTGAGTGATGGTGTTCTTCTTCCCAAGTCACCATCATGTGTCATGGGGCCCTGGTCTCCTGGAGATGGCTGAACACCTGCCTGCCTGTGAGAAGCAGTCGATTAATTCCTTGCTTGGCTTTGCTTGTGTGTGTGAGTTTTGCATTCGTATCAAACTGCCTGTATCTCAGCCCATGAGAGAGTTCTCTAGCCTTTCCCTTTCCGATTCTCTCCCCAGTCCTGCAGGTGGGGCAGTGAGTAAGCACTACCTGGGGCTTGACTGCTGGCTCAGGTTGAGCCACAACACATTCCCCAGTTGCAGACTAACAAAACTCAGAGCTACTTAAGAAGTAGCTCTGTGAAGAAAAGATCTACACTCAACAGAGTCACTAATGGTAAAATGCTTTAATGTTAAGAAAATCAAAACAACACCTGAACCCCTCAAAAAAACCCAAACAAAAAACCCAAACAAAAGCTCACTAAAAAGTGTATCAGATTACAAAGGTAAAGTAGTGATAACTGTGTTTTGTCACTTTGAAGGTCTAGTGTTCAGTTCTATGAGTGGGATTCTTAATCCAAATCAGTCTTTTAAAGGCAAGTACAGGCCGTGTGAACTTCTGTACTTCCATACTCACAAGTTGTTTCCTGCCACACCCTCTTCCCCTTCTTACCACCTCCCCCCTACCCTCTGCCTCTAAACAGCATTTTGGACAAACTTGGCTGAACAACCCTGCTTGGCACTGTCAGATATTTGACAGAGGCCCTTCTCTCCATTTAAAGACTAAAGCATATGCATTACCCTTCCTTTAGAACCACACACTCTGTTCTCATTAATGGCACACTTTAGTGGCAAGGGACAAGAATGCCCAACAGGACTCATTCTGAGTGTCCTGGGTAAGTGCTCCAGCACAGGACAGGGGATATTGTTGCTATTGTTTTGTTCATTTTTGTTTTGATTTTTTTGTTTTATTTTTGTGTTTCATCTCATTTGCGGGAGGACTCTTTGGTGGGTTTTTTTTGCTTTGTTTTGTTTTTTTTGTGGGGGGGGGGGGGGGGGGGGGTGGGTAGGAGGGTAGGGATGTTCACAACCAGTCAGCTGCTAATGTGATTTTCTGAAGTAACATAGCCAGGACCTGTACTTGGTGGCCGTAGACCTTAGGTGCAGTCATGAGATGAGGATGAGAAAGAAGCAACTAGTTGGGTGTGGTGATCCAAAATGCAATTCTTTCTTGAAGGGAGAGTTCATAATGCCAGAATTACTAATACCCAAATGCACCTCAAGAACTGGAAATAAAGAAAAACTTCCTGCCGAAACACAGTGAAAACCATAGCTCGGAGGTTGCGGTCCCTACATAGTTTTGGGATGGCTTAAACCTTAAGGCAACAATTTCCTAAAATGAAAAGATTATAGCAATACAGCTTCAGTCTTTCTAGGTATTTTCTAGGAAAATTCCTTGTGATCTTTTAAAAGCATAAGATCAGTCTTATAACATAAAGATTGCATTATGACTTTTCTCTGAGTAATGCAGTTACAGCCTTGCTTCATTCTGGAAGGTTCCATCACTAACTTATTGTCAGAAAGACCAAGCTGCTACTGAAGACTTATTTTCTGTGGAGAATGAGATATTAGCCATTTCCAGAGAGACTTTTAAAATCTTTGTCATGTAGGTAATAGTAAATCTGCTGTTGCTTAAAAGAATAGAAGTTGTCAGGTTTTATGGGTCTTATTTTTCCTTGGATATGGAAGCTCTGGGATTATTCTGCATTTCTCTAATACTATAAAAATATTGCAGCACCTTTTAATCGTTTCCCCCCAAGACCCATGGCTTTCACTTCACATTCACCTCATAAGTGTATTTTGTATTGGGTTTGCATGGCAAGGTTTGGGTAGTGTGGGTGCTACAGGGTTGCTCTTTCTGAGAAGCTGATCTACCATCTTACCCTGTGTCTGATGAAACTCACATAGTCCATCTCCAAGGTGGACCCACAAGGTAGAGCAGTTTGTTTTACGGTTCTGGTATCAATTCTGTTCCTTCTACTGGGAATAACCCGGAGTAATCCATTGCTGCTGACAGTCAGAGGCTGTACAGCTCTGATGCAGCTAGAAACTTCCACAGTGCAGTGGCTCTGGGAAAAGAATACTAAATAACCCTAAAAGGAACATAATAGTCAGGAGGAAAAAAAAAAAATCTAGCTGTTACCCATGTAGCTTTATAACTACATATTATTCAACAAATGTTACAAGCTTCACTGCTGATACATTTAGTAATAATTAAATAATGGATACTTTTCATAGATAGGTTTGACACACTGTGTCATATTTGCTCACATAAGATTAGGGAAACTGCAAGTCAAGTGCAAGACGAAGAAGAGATAGTACTATCTTGAGGCCCAAAAATGCAAGGTGTCCTTAAAAGAGAGATTTCAAGTGAGTGCTGCCATTCAGTAACAGGCATAAACCTTTTTTGTTTTTTTGTATAAAAACATAGTATTCTCCGTTGCAGTTTAAAAGCAAATTATTAAACTATTAAGTGCTGTTTTCAAAGCACTTATAAGAATACATCTGATCCCTTCAATTTGGGTTTCTGAAGTTATGTCAGAGGCAAATGCAAGGAGAGATTCTTCAGATAAAATCTCTCCCTGCAGGAGCCTTTGGCTCTTGTTTTCATGTCCTCAAATTATTATTGATGACTGAATTATGAGTATTACCCCTATTATTACAAATAGATGTTTTCTTATTGGCTTCAGAAAAAAAGAGATAATTTTAATGTGACTTCATCTTAACTATTTTTAGGGGCTCCAGCAGGAAAGTCTGCTATTTGAAATAAGCCAAATATTTTATTTCTAGTCTGTTACAGGTAATTTGTCTGCAAATGTGTTATCAAGCCACAGAAAGATCTTACTTCAAGTTTCAAAGTTTAAGAATCCTACTTTACAAACTCACTGTATGTGATGAGAGCGTATACAGAGTTCATGGCTTGTTTTTCACCAAGAGTTTTGAATTGTATTAGCTTTCAGATGAAATGTAGGCAGGAAATTAATGCTGGCAGTTTGCGTGAGCAGCTCCCTAAACATCTGATAAAGAAAAGCATCTCTCCTTGTCACTTGCAAAGCTTTCCTCATTAACTCTGTAAGTCAGGCTGATGCTTCCAATAATCACTTAGTTTTGCATTTTCTACCAGCATACATTTACTTATGAGAACTCCTAAACAAAGAAAACGTACATAATTATAGGGCTAGAGGTTTACAAGGTGGCTCACATTTGATGACCTGCTGTATTTTCTTCTATTTTCCTTGCTAATGCTGTGATTTACATCTCAACATTCAAGTACATGCCCATTACAGGGAGAAAGCAAGCTGTGCTTTTCTTAATTAACTGGTAGTTCTATAAACCTTCAGAGGCTGGTATTATTACAGTATTTTGGAGGAGTACAGATTAACCAGTATCCAAGACAAGAATAGAAGAGCTCAGCCCATGCAAAACTGGAAGTAAAATCACGGGGCAATGTTTTTTGCATTACTTTATCCTGCAAAACATTTGATGATAGGATGTCTCAGAGATGCCTGTGAACTTTGACAGAGACGATTGTTAAGGAATTATTCTAGAATGTAGCACTATGTCCACCTCAGGCTCTCATCATTGTGCAATGAATCCAGGTTGTCTCAAGAAATCCTTATCCATAGGAATTTAGTTCCCAGAAATGTGTGCAAGTCAAGCACGTTGAATTCTGACAGCTCCAGCTATGATGAGCATTTCCCCTTGTGGAGTAAGAATCATCTGGCATGCCTGCCTCACACATACTGGCAGTCCACTAACTAATTGATTACTTCAGTGTTGAGTCATGGCAAATGACACTCCTAAGAGCAACCTGGTAACAGGAACTCAGCTGTCAGCGACATCACTGCATCATTAGTGATGCATCAAGTATTCTTCAGATGACTAATTAACACCTATCATTTTCTTCTTCAGTAATGGTACTTGGTGAGGCACTGCAAGGTCCAGACAAATCCTGGAACCTCCGATCAGTCACACTGTTTAAACTGCATCTCAGTATCCTGCAGGCACTGTGGTATTTTTCATTTCCTCTTATGTTTATAGACACAAATTCATTATTATTTGTGAAAGAATAGGCAAAAAGGTTTCAAAATCTCAATTAAAAACTAAAAATCATTCCATCTAGATGACTACCCTGAAGATCTCAAAAATATTTGATGACTTTTGATCACCTTTTAAAAAAAATTCTCATTTCTATATGATTATACTGAAGATCAGCATTTAAAGGAGTCCTACTCCTGCATTATCCTCTGTTCAATAAGTTCCTCAAAAAGAGACAAAACCAAACCCCTGATACCCAGAACTCTTATAGCATGAGTTATAATAGCTTAATGCAGTTCCAAATATATCCTAATCTTCACTAAAATGCAAACTCCTTTTCCCTTGCAAAGCTGCCATTTCATAAGCTGACTCACAACCACCATGTTAAATGGTGTTGCAGAAATGATTTCCAGCAGTATATCCTTCAGCCACAGCTACAACCAAAGACAGAAGGCTTGCCAGAACCAAAACTGTCTGCAGACAGGCTGGACTAACACCAGCCAGCCACCACTGCAGCTGTGCTCACGCACAGCACTGTTTCATCAGCTATAGTACCAGCTCTGAACAGAGCATCAGGAGTGTGACATGAAGATTTCACAGGACTTTCCCATTGTACAAACATTTTTGCACTGTTGCAATACATTGTTTATCTCTGTCACTCTGCTCACTCCTGGTACTGACAGGTTGTGTCACCACTATGAGAAGAGAATTCTTCCCCTTATTTTCTCATTATACAGCTTCTGCCAGTTCCATCACATGCTTTCCTACCATTCCAGGATTTCCTCTCACCTTTAAACAAAGAACAAGGCCATTATAATTTTTTCCAACTGGATGAACATTTCCCATACGTATGGCACTTTCAAAAGCCAAATTCACTTTTGGTTCTCCCTCCAGAGAGACCCTTTCTGAAGCTAAATCCAGATTACTTATTAACTTCCTTCCATGCACCCTCCTACCTGGTCATCTGCAGTATGTGCATGGGATATTCCTTGTTTACTCTGCCGTTGTTGACGTCAATGGGCAGGACAACAGATGTGACACTAAGTCAGATGTCACTGCTGTCCTGTTGGGAGGACTTGTCTGTCAGTGAAACCTCCAGATAACCTTCAGATTCAACACTTCTGAACACACCTGACAACTCCTTTTCTGCCACTGAACACTTCTTGGTGTTTTCCAGCTTGACAGGACAGACATCGGGTGTTTTATCTGTACCCAAAGAATCAAGTTTCAGTATTTCCTTCATTCCAAGGCAGGGATGGGCAACAACCTCAGAGCTGAACTTCCTCACAGAGCATTTGAAAAATGTAGTTTGAGAATCAAGTTTTTCTATGCTCACTATTGCAAATCAGGCAAAGCACCAAAGCAGATGTGGCAGAGCATATTGTCATAGGTTAATGTATATATATACTGTTAGTTACATGTAAAGAGTAGACAAAAGAAATCAAATCATCCTAAATCCTGTAAAGACAG
The DNA here is from genome assembly GCF_023055355.1 of Agelaius tricolor. Lineage (NCBI taxonomy): Eukaryota > Metazoa > Chordata > Aves > Passeriformes > Icteridae > Agelaius > Agelaius tricolor. The sequence continues at coordinate 9,767,806 of NW_027269287.1, forward strand.
TTATTGCAACTTCAGTTAAGTTCTTTGTACAGCTTAATCAACACTGGAATAGAAACTGGGAAGGGAGTAACTTTATATGCATCACTCCACTATGCAAGTCTTTTCATATCAGAGAAAACTACATCAGAAACAGATGAATCTCTGAATTCTGAAATGAAACGAAAGTGTGATGAGAAATTCTAAAGTCTGCAGGTTTCTTCTTTACCAAATATTGGTAGCAACAAGGTCACAAATCTGTAATGCACACTTATACATGGTAAATAAGCTTTAACTGTTCATGAACTGTACTGGTGATGGCATTTATACACTTGTTTCTTTTTTGTGGGGAAAAAAAAATGAACAAAACCTTTGGCCTAGGGTAAGACCCCATTTGGAAACTCATTGACAGCATGCTGCAAGTTCTTCCTTCAGAAAACCACTATAGCTGCTTTAGCACTTCCTATCTGTGTTTACTCTAGATTTTCAGGCAGGTTTCCAGGTAGCAATAACACTTCCGACGGTCACATAATACTGAATTTTGAACAATTACACAAAGAGACTTTATTCCATAAAAACAGGAAGTTGTTATATGTATGAAATAAATAACTATGCTTACAGATAGAATATTGAATAAATTCTGAATATTTTCAAAAAAATTCTGTTCCTAATACATAAAAATGTGTATTAATACAAATCCCCACACGCATCATCATACACAATGCCAAAATTAACATACAAGGACCTTAGATGTCTAATCAGGGTTTGGAGCAGTTTAAGGGCAAGCACTGTTTTACCATATTTGATGGCATATAAACTCTTGCATAAACACAGCCTTTTAGATCTCTGTTTTTTCAAAATTCATACTTTTAAATTGTTCTTCAAGCACATCAGAATCTTCATCACTGTCTGCACTACTGAAATTTGTATCAAAATCCAGCTCATCCTTCAATTTACTGCTCTCTTGGCCATTTTTAGAAGTCTCACTGTCAGTTTGGTCTTGTCCTTTACCAATCCTGTAGAAAGCAAGAAGGATATTGTCAGCACCCACTTCTGGAATCTCAACAAGAATGGGATGGAGGAGAGAATATCCTCCTGGCATTCCATCCCAATGTAGGATGGAAGATGGCAGGAGGTGGGAAGAAGGAGGAGAGGGGCAATAAAAGTCCCTAAAGTTACTTCACACTAAATAAGAAGGATATAAAACACAGTAAAGTATGCATAAAACAGTATTTAGTACAGAAGAGACTGCAAAGAAAGAAAAGTAAATATTTGAACAGCTTGACCAAGTAGGCAACTGCTGGATTGTTGTCACAAACTAGAAAATTAATGTTTTACATATCATGCTCAATAGAGAGCACCGGTAAAAAAAGCCAAAAGCCTGCTAAATGTACTATGGTAACTGTGCTTAATATCAGTCCTTGTTTAGTTCTTCTGTTCACTAGTAACTGAATCATCAAGTGGCAGACAAAATGCAAACAGTAAAGTGGCTTGTGCATATTTTATGATGCTCTACATCAAAACCCATTTTGAAGTGCTTTGTTAAGAAGAAATACAATTTACCCATTGGTGCTAAAATGTCTTATCCAAGTAGGACTTTTGTTGTCTCAGCCTCACTAACATCAATAAGCATTTTACCCCCAGTTGCTTCTGAAGAAAGTGAGGAAAATGACTCCTACTGATTCATGTTGGGATAATTGAGAATATGGCATAAATTATGACAGCTTCTTGGCAGTTTCCAAACGAGGCTTATTACAAGGGGAATTACCAGTACAGGACTGAAACTACGTACTCTATTAGCTACTTACGGAATCACTATTTCTTCTTGTTTCCCACACTTAGCACAAATTTCTAGTTTACCAGCACATGGTCGACAAATAATATGATAAGGATCTTTTACAGTCTTCTGGAGGCATTTCACACTGTGAAGAGAAAGAAAATATGATTCAAAAATATTGTGGACACTTACTAAACATTCTGCATTCAAATACAATGTAGAAAAGAGGAACAAACACTCACAAAAGAGGAACAACACATCTTCAGCTGATTTCAAATTAAACACTCAATGTTTTATCAAGTAGCATAATCAAAATCATTGCCATTCACCCCTCTCCCTTACTTTCCTCAGGAAGAATTAATAAAACAAGTATTGAAAAAGAAACATTAAATAAAGAATTTTATATTTAAGTTGACAGAATAAACATTTCCGTTCATTTCAGTAGGCAGTTTTTACTTTAAAATTGCACAACTTCCATTTTAATGATAAAAGCAGCATATGGCATAAAAAAGTACATCGACTTTACAAATAAAAAGCTTTCAGCTGAAACACTGAAATGACTTCCTCTTGAACTTCTCAGAGTATAAACTGAGTCAGTGCTAGACTTTGTTTTCTATGAACACAAGCCTGCATGGAATAGTATTCTCAGCAAACCCAACCTAATAAGGTAGAGGGCTTGGGCTATTCTTTTTCAAAATGTGATAATATTCTGTGGATTTTGTAATTTCCAAAATTCTATGGCTTAACATTCAGCTGACATTTCTATAGCCTTGTATGTCTGGAGAACGTAACTGGAACAATATACCCCATGTAATGCTGATCTCTTGACAGTAATTTTTAATGCCTCAAAAGCTCTTCCCAGACATGTCATACTAAATAGAGGCAATACCAATGCAAGGCAAATCTATATATTTTTTAAAAATTAGTTTGACTTCTAATAATTAAACACTCAGAAGTAAAGTAGGGAACACTTGTGGTTGTACTAAGACTCATAATTTTAAAGATGTTACAAAACTAAAAATAATTGAAGTATTAATTGAGGTACAGGGAAGTCCTCCATTCCCATCTTTTGCAATATAAAGATTCCTTTTTTTAAAAATTATGACATTTTTAATGTCTATTACGCTTTTACTTCACCCAGAAGCTTCATATGTTGAAAATTTTCCTTGTCTTGTCCTTGCAGAACAATGGCTCACCCAGCCATTGTACTGGTGGCATAGAAATCATCATCAGTGAAGCTAGAATGCTCTGAGGAACAACTTCTTCATTCAAAAATATGAGAGAGAACATCACATACTCTTTTATAAGCTGCTGTTCTAAAATGTCACTTTAGAACATTTAGAACAGTTCTTTAAAGCAGTTGTTTAAACAGTTCTTTAAACAGTTGCTTAGAACAATTAAGAAGCTGTCCAATGCTTCCCTGATTTACATGGGGTTTTTGCCTGCTCTCTTCCCTTTGGGAAAAAAAAAAACCAAAACAGGATGTACAAATAACATAGTTATTTGAGAAAAAGTGGAAAACCCAACTTCATCTGTGGTGCAGAGAACATAGAATTCTTATTTTTTATTCAGCAAGCCTTCTACCTAATCATTTATTCTTTACACGAAAGGGTGAAACTGGTTACTAATACCAAAATACAAGCTACTGTGACAAACCTGGCTGTACTGTGCTCACAGCCCAGCTGTGGTTTCTCTGAGTTCTATGTTTCAGCAATGAAAATGTTTCAGACACTGGCTGTGTCTGCTACCACAGGAGGTAAGGACCTCTGCAACAGAGCAAATAAGAAGGAAGCAGAGAGCATCTCCTTCAGAAAACTAAAATAATTACATGTTTGTGATAGGTTAGAGTATTTATCATCTTTGTCACAGAGGTACACAAAAACAAGCAATACAGAATTCTATGCAAACAATGCCAACGTTTGCTACTTAGGATTATAGTTTCTTACAGAAAAAGAGAAAACATGCTAAGAGGTAATGAAATGCATGTATTGCAAACATTGGCAAAGTACAGAAGTCAAGAGATGTGAAGATCCCTCTAATACAGATGTGAAACAAGACCTTAGAAAATTGTGTTACAACATGGTTAGGTAGGACTTTTTGTTCAGGAGGACACTGACAGTCTTGGAAACCTACAGAAACCTACAGGTCCACAGTTCAACCAGATTTAACAGCAAAGAGGGAAGCAGTTGCTCTTCCTCTGTGTCTTCTTTTCAGAAGTTTACAACAAAAGACTTAAGAATTGGAAAATTAACAATGCCTATATGTTGTCATTTCAGACTAGACATTTTAAAAATATTGCATAATAGCAGCTTCTTCTTCTGAGTTTCCAAAGCCAGAATATTTTCCAAAAGCTCACAAACTACATACCAACGATTAACAAAAAATATATTTACTCACCATTTTTTAGGTTTTGTCAGTAGCTTGTACTTTCTGAATTTTACTCGCCACTCCAAGATGCCTTTGCAATGCTGACACACTCCATCATGAAGCTTAGCATTTATTTTCTAAATAAGTAAAAAAAATACATTGATGACTTCCTGCAGTAAAAAGTAAAATCTTGCTTAGAAAGCATTTTACCCATCTTACAATTAATACAGTACTATAAACATGTTTGCTTGGTATTAATATCAAGCTTTTCATATACATTTGCCTACAGATTTTCTTCAACGGAAAGGATACATTGAAATTAAAGAATAGATGATGATGATGATTATTATTATTATTTTAATTATCTTAATAATCATACTTCTTTCTATTATTATATTGCTGTGAATTTAATACTGTAGGTATTTAATTCTTTTCATCTCTAGAAATTTTACAAAATGGATAAAAGAAGAAATAAGCCCTGAAATACACAGCTTTTGTCCAAAGAAGACAACTTACAAGACATAGCATTTAACTTATTGTTCAAGCTATCACTATACTACATAGTTTAAGTAGTCTCAGGATTTTTCCTCAGATAACAACAAAGTAGAATCCACACACTACTTGCAGTCAAATTATTCAATCTCTCTCTAATCCTAGCCTTCCTTTATGAAAAACATTTTTGCTCTCTGCATCTAAGATAATTTTATTTTAAATGGTAATTTAAACCATGGTATATTTTCGAGACAATGAAAAATTTACCTTAATATCTCCTACAACATTTTGTGTTTAGCTTTCTTAGAAATATAAAGTAGTAGTATTTGCACTAGTAGTATTTGCTAGTAGTATTTGCACAAGAGAAGTTATTCTGAGATGGGAAATGGTACCAAATCACACTTTTACCTTAAATAACAAGCTATGTTGTTGTAAGCTCAATCCAATTTTATTTCTTCTCTGTTTAAGAATGCCAGCACTAATGTTGTCTATCATATGGGTGTTCATATTAATTGAGAAATTTAAAACTAGAAATTTCAGGGTTAAAAACCTCATATAATAAAAAATGTATTTTTAAAGATAGTTTAAAAATGGCTACCACATCAACATTGTTAAACAATTAAAATTGTTTAAACCACATCTACTTCTTAGCATACCTAAAAGGAGTGATTCTGCATTAATCTGGACTTCAATTGATGTTACTCTTTCACAAATAAACTGAAAAAAAAAATATTCTATGAATACAGCATCTTCTGAAGTAATTTCCTGCTTTTATGACTCACAAGAGTTTCTTACTACTCCACAAAGCTCTACTTCAATACATAAGACCAAAAAAACAAGGCAAGCTTTAAAAACTCAGTATCTTATTCTATTCAAAAAAAATTTATATGGCAGAGGAGATGCTATTTTCAAGTGAAACTATACTCTGCGACTTATGTTCCATTGTCTCCTTTTTTATTAAACTTGCTCATTCAATATGAGTTTTCCTGTGGTGTGGTTAACTGAATGTGTGGTGCTTTCTGGCTGCTTCAGTTAAAAGAAAATTATTTTCTAAATGATCAAATATAGACTTGGCATATTAAGAAGCCAACCAAACAAGGTTTTGCATACTGCTTGAATTTTGAATACAGAAAGCTGTGGTTCTGATGCATTATGGATATATTTTCCAAAAAATACCAACAATTGCTTAACGTGCAAAATTTTTGAGAGAAAAAAAATCATCAGTAAGTTCCCAGTAGAAATCTGTTAAAGGCAATTTAATATCTCACAATTCAATATCTTGCAATTCAAACTGCTGTGAGCAGTGCCTGTGTTCAGTCTTTCAAAATTCATGCAGTTCAAAGACAAGCCTTGTTTTCAGCACCTGACCAGCACGAAGCAAGGCTCCAAGAACTATAGTCCACAACCTCCCCACAACGTGCAAACTAGCATGAACTTCCCAGCGCTCCCTCTCACTCCCCTGACCTGCAGTGACTGGTAATGCAGGAGGCCAGTAAGATACACTGTAATTTGTTTTTCCGGGTAGGGATACATTTATTGTTACCAGCTGGTTTTAGTTTTGCTAAGGCAGAATCCAGTGAAAGTCAAAAGACTGCAGAAGCTTAAGCTGAAGGGAGATGGCTGTTCTTCCAAAGAAGCAGTTAGCTTCCTGGATGAAAATGATGTATTTTCCCTTAAGACATCCTGACATCACAGCTGGGGCTGGGAGCTGTGCCATAGAGTGATCCAGGGGCAGGCTCAGCAAAGCCTAAAGCTCCTGGAATGCAAGAGCCTGTGTTCAGGACTGCACACCCTGAAGAATGATCAGAAAATACTTCAGAAACCTCTCACCTGAAGCAAATCCAAAGTTCATCAAACAGGCAGCATATTAAAAATTCTGCTTAATATTTGCTATGGAACAAGGAAATATACATAGTTATTGTTCATGGAGCTTTATAAAGCTCTTCCCCACCCCAACACTCTCATCATCTGGCTCCAAAATACACAACAATCACACAGGGATGAGTTTCTTTTTTCTTCTTTTTCCAATCAAACCGAAACACTGACCATCCCAAAAGCTGAAGATGCCAAAGATGAAGGGACAGTACAGCAGGGCACAGGCAATCCAAGAGGTTCCTCACATACACTGATGACAACTGCCTTCTCCAAGTGAGAGAGGAGCCAACAAGCAGAGGTGCTGTGCTGGACCCTCTTCTCACCAACCAGGAGGAGCTGGTGAAGGTGAAGCTCGAGGGCAGCCTGGGCTGCAGTGACCATGAAGCAGTGGATTTTAAGGACCTTGGGGCAGCGAGGAACTCGGGAAGAAGATCACTGCCCTGGACCAGAAGAGAACAGACTTTGGCATCTTCAAGGATCTCCTTAGTAGAATGCCATGGGATAGAACTGTGGAGGGAAGAGTGGCCCAAAAGAGCTGGATGATACTGAAGAGTTGTCTCCTTCAGGTTCAATTGCAATGCATCCCTACAAATAGGAAATCAAGACAGAAAACTGAGATGCCTGCATGGGTGGACAAAGAGCTCTTAGAGAAACTTAAACAGCTAGCTTACAGAGGGTGTAAGCAGGGGAAAGTAGTCTGGAAGGAATACACAGAAATCGAGGCAAGGAGATAGTTAGGAAAGCTAAAGTATGGGCAGAAATAAATCTAGCAAAGGATGTCAAGGGTAAGAAAAAAAAGGTTCTTTAGGTATGTCAGTAATCAAAGATAGACTTGGGAAAATGTGGGTCCTCTCAGGGGGGATTCAGGAGGCAGAAAACCTGTTTTCCCTGGACATGTAGAAGGCATTTGCACAGTGGAATTGAGTGTACCCTCAGCAAGTTTGCCAATGACACCAACCTGTATGATGTGATCAACACACTGGAGGGAAGGGATGCCATACAGAGGGACCTAGACAGGTCTGAGAGGTGAACCTGTACAAATCTCATGATGTTCAACAAGGCCAAGTGCAAGGTCTTGCACATGGATTGTGGCAATCCCAAGCACAAATACAAGCTGGGTGGAGAAAGGACTTTGTGGCTGTTGGTGGATGAGAAGCTCAACATGAATTGGCAGCTTGCAGCCCATAAATCTGGCCAGCAGTGCAAGGGAGGGGATCCTGCCCCTTCACACTGCTCTTGTGAGACACCACATAAGCATTCAGATCTGGATGATGAGACAACATAAGAAAAACATGGATTTATCAGACCAAGTCCAAAGGAGGGCCACTAAGTAGACCACCCTTCCTAGCAGAAGGACTAGAGCACCTTTCCTATGAAGGCAAGCTGAGAGTTGGGACTGTTTAGCCTGGAGAAGGCTCTGGGAAGACCTTAGATCACCTCCCAGTACTAGAAGGGGGCTACGAGATAGCTGGAGAGGGACTTTTACAAAAGGATGTAGTCACAGGCCAAGGGGGAATGGCTTCAAAATGAAAGATTTTAGGTTTAGATCTTAGGAAAAAATTCTTTACTATGTGGGTGGTGAGGCACTGGAACAGTTTCCCCACTGAAGCTGTGGATGTCCCACCCTTGGCAGTGTTCAAGGCCAGGCTGGATGGGCTCTGAGCAACCTGGTCTAGAAGGAGGTGTCTCTGCTCACGACGGGGGGTTTGCAACTAGATGATCTTTAAGGTGCCTTTCAACCCAAACATTATATGATTCTGTCATCACATTTATGTGCATCAAAAATCACTTTAAGTATCCTGATCCAGGCATAAAGATGCCTGGAAGTTTCAACATGGTAATAGCACAAATCTTATGCAGCTATTAAAATTGCATCTGCTCAGAAGGTCACAAACTGGAAGAAAGACAACAGCTTTAAGTTCTAACTTCCTCCTTCTAAGGGGCACACACAGAGCATCTTCCCCTTTTTCAGCAATTTCCTGTATTTTTTACTGAATTTTGATGCCTCAAGTATGGGGCATCAAAATTAAGTTGTAATTTATCATTGGCTCAGCACATCTGAATACAAGAGCCACTAAGACTTTACAACCCTACCAGGCAGTTGGTTTAGAAAGTCAATAGAGAATGATGGATTGATGTAAAGAAAGCAGTTAGAAAGTTTAACTTGTGTTTATCTTTTAGATTTATTTTGCTCAGAAAAAAAGGCATGGTATTTATATGCTACCATTGCTAAAATAAATTGTTAATTTACTGTGTTTTTTTACACTTCATTCAGCATCTCCCCTGACCAAAATAACCCATAACACACCACTTTCAAAAGCAATGGAGACTTGAAGAAGTAAAGAAAGATGTCCCTAATTAAAAATTTGAATAGTCCATTTTTTCAGATTTTTGAAAATGCTAAAAAAGCATGTGAGAGAAGTTCTCATAATAAACCTGAAGACAAATTTTCTTGTTTCTCAGTTCCCGGTCAGAATGGGGAAGTCAAATAAACTCCTCTGGTGCTTACTTTTCCTATTAATATTTACTTTTTAATATATTTTGTATATTGTTTCAACTTTCACAAACTCATATTTTTTTCCTTTTGCCCATTTAATAGCTTGCTTTTCCTTGAGGGTATTAAAAAACCCAACAGCCCATACAAAACCCTGAAAAAAGCTAGTAAATTTCATTATTCTTTTCCAACTTTTCTACCCAGCTTTTATGCAGGTAGTCAGGGCCTCACACATAAATAGGAGGTAGTGTTTGAAATTAATTTCTTGGTGTAAAATTAATTTCTTGGTGTGAAAACTACTCCAACATGTTAGATTATGTTTATGTTGCAGCAGTTTCTCTGGGGTTTTCTTTATGCTCATTTCCCTGTTTTAGTCAATAGCTCTCTCTTTTCTTTAGCATACTTTGCTCCAAGGAAAAGTGCAACTCATCCAGTGCTTGTGGTACATCTACACATTCTCCAGGGAAATTAGAGTTATGCAATACAGACATCCCTAAGCAGCCTTAAGGTATGATGCCACAAAATGCTCCATGTGCACACTATATGCACATTCAGTTGTACATTAACGAATCAACATCCTCTGATCACATAACCTAATATTAAATCACCTAACAACCTGCCAAAAGCAGTTTAGAATGTATTAAAGTAAATGAATGCACCTACACCTACTAACTTGGCACACAAAATAATCCCTAGCTAAAACTAGCATTAAAGCTCTCACAGGTAGGATGTAATGACAGGGCTTCAAAGAAGCTTCACCATCTGTTTGTAAGCTTCTAATTATGTATGAAACTATGGGTATTTTGATTTCCTCTACTGAAAGCAGATTCCTTCTACTAAGCACATATCAGTGGTCCATTCTGCTGTAACTGAGTGTAATGTTAATGCTACTCATAAACTTCCTTGTCAGAAACACAGGTGGCACTGCTTCAACCAGCAAGGCTGAATGCAGCACAAGGGTGAATGCAGGATTTCTGAACAAATGAACTTATCAAAAAAAATGAAACTCCACAGGACCTCCAGCACATGACTACTAAGCAGTTAAAGTAGGTCACTGCAGACTGACAAATGTGAAACTGAGCCACCAGATGCCAGATTTCAGGGTTCCAGTACACATTACACAGGCTAAAATTGTCCCCCACAGAGCTTCACTTACTCCCATATTGTATCAGCATTACTTGAAAATCCTTTTTCTAGAGATGTTTTCTCATCAAGTGTATTTCAAAACTTAAATAACATATACATATAGCATTTAAGAGAGCACTGGAAGGACTCTTATCTCCCCCACAAAGAATGGAAAATACACAAAGACACATACACACACACCAGACACACCTCCAGCACCTACCCACACATTCTTTTTCTCACTCTCTGCCCCACCTCCAGACTTGGGTTAGAGTCCAGAGCAGATATTATATTTGTTCCTATTCTCCCTACATGAAAGGCTACAACCCAAGACTGAATGTACTTCTGAACCCAGAGTAACAGGAGTGGCTAGAGTAGACTTCAGCCTACCAAGCTACTCTACGCTGCAGCAAGAACGTTATCTAAAAAACTGCAATATGGTTATCTAACAATTCCAGTTGGCCACTGGTTTATCTCTATCTCCTTTCTGCATTTCAAAATATGATTACTGACTCAGCATTTAAGCTCTACATTCAGCTGCTCTCTACCTAGTGCTTTCCCACAGTCTAAACCAGTGTTTCAACTAAAACAAGGGATTTATCCATGCACCTGGCTGAAAAAGTAACTGACATTAACACTATGGTAAAGCTGAAGTTCAAAGGTAATAAGCCCTGAAATTTAGGGAAATATGAATTATCATCTTAATGAAAGGAATGAAATGAGAAACAAATCAGTCCTTTGAGTGTAAATACGAATCACTTTGTGGTTTACCATCTTACTACAACAGAATTCTAAATGTTCTCATTAAATGATATTTGCTTTCATTTCTAGAACTACTGCAGTTTTCATGATGACTTATGTAATATACTTTGCATAAAATGTATATTCATATAACATAATGTATATTCCTCAGCTTGGTGCTGCAAAGAGCTATTCTGGAATATACCATGTAATGCAAACACCAATAAACAAATTCCAAGATTCAGTAACTAACAAGACAGTGTCTTACCCTGTCCTGGCTTCCTTCTTCAGGTCATCCTAAGATGCACACTTTTCCAGCACTGTTGTAGCTGTTTCCCAAATACAGTAGAGAGGCAGTGTACTTTGTTGCAAGGATGTTTCACCTCAACAAGCCTCAAGAGCAATTCTGTAGTAATGCTGTAGTAAAGACTGATCATTAGAGGAAAGACAGGTGGATCTTCTAGCATGTTCTCAAGTAATCAGATCTGTGGCCTCTAAGATTAGAAAATGGATGACAGACACAGTCAGTGTCGGACAAAAAGCACGAAACATTTCAAAAAACCAAAAAAAAACAACTGGATAATGACTGCCAGGAGAGAAAAGTCAAAATCCTATTAGATCAATTTCCTCTACAGATACTGCTTCACTGAAAGAAATAGCAATAACACCATAATTAACTACCTCAACTCCACCCACTGTACAACCTGAAGCTACTCTAGTAAATACTCAACATTGCTAATGCAGTGTACAATTGCAGCAGGATCCACATTTTAAGCTGACAAGCATTTTGTAGCCTTTCAAGATAGCATTGCATTGGACAGTGTACAACAGAAGACAGGCCAAACACAAACCCCCCCATTATGTTTAACAGCGATTTTCAGGAGATCCATTTTCTTTGAGAAGCTTTAAGCATTCTTTTGATCTACTGAGCTAATGAGAGATAGAAAGGAGCATGCTCCACTCCTTTATCAGTCCCCATGACAGACTTTCTATGATTTCTTCCTTTTCCTCATCACACCTTGAACATCCATGACATATCTGATCATCCAGGACTGCAAAAGACAGAGATGCAAAACCGTCATCATTCAGCATAGTCCATATCTAAACTATGACATTAATCACCACTTAATCTTTGCTAGTCTAACTTCTTTAAAACAGCAAAATGGGGCTAGCATCATTATACTGACCCCTGTGTATCCCTGGCCTGGTTCTGGCCAAGCCAGGGTTAATTTTTCCAGGCTAGGACACTAAGGTTATTCCAAAGCACCTGACATTATTTTGCAGGAGTAGGGGGAAGGGTCCCTTCCAGGTCACATAGCATGGTGTGGTCTGGTACTGCCAGGGGTCCCACACAGTGAATGCCGGTGTGCGAATCCTTATCTGAACCTGTGATCCTTGCCTTTTGTGCCTCCAATTCTCTTCTCCAGGGCTATGCAGGGAGAGAGGTAGGAGGAGGGGTGAGTGAGTGGTGCATGGTTTAGTGTTTCAGTTACAACACTACACTGGGGAATATAATTCCTAAAACACGGCAGTACCTTAGGACTTGAATTTGTACATGACAGGATGCCCTAAGAAAAAGGAACGTATCCTTTCCCCTTACCAAACATTACCTAACCCCAGAATACAATGCACATTCTTCAGGATGCTACTTCCACACACTCAGGCCTCTCCATGAACCAGCAAGAACAGAGAGAAAAGAAATAATTTGCTTTACGTGGAAAGAAAAAAAAGACAAGTTGATGTCCACAGCTAACCTTGGCCACATTAAAAAAAATATTTTCTTGAGTGCATGACATTGTGTAGCGAGTTCTATAGGATATTAATTATTTTCAAAGGGAAGAAAAACAGAAAAACAGTCATGTGCATATTAAAGTGATTACTTCAGTTACAAAACAGATACCAGAATTCAGTTTCTCTTTGAAAACTTTTTTGATAGACCAGCTCTCTACAACATTTTTGTGTGTGTGTGTTTGTACCAGACAGAAAATACTCTCCTATCAGAGGTCATGCAGTGACTCACATAATAAATAATACTGTCACTGCTTAGAATCCCAGGAAAGCAGCCTGCAAGTTCAACTTGCAGAACCGGTCCTAAAAAAAAACATTGCAAAAACCAACCAAAACAAACTCACAAAAAACCCAAACCTCCCTCTTTGACATCAAGGTTTTAACTTACTACTTTGTTCCCCTCCTCCCAGCTCTTTTTGACAACCCAGGCAGGTTCAGTTAAAGGGATATTGATATGACAGCAATAGCACCAGATAAACTCTCCTAGATTGTTCATTCTCCATTTAATCACTTTCTCGGTTTAGCCTGCAAGATGAAACATCCCACTTTGGTGGTGTTACTGCTCAGACACACCGCGTGTTCTTCAGCCCCTTCCACATATTATGTTACCAAAACTAAAAAGCACAGAGCGTATTTCAAGAATATATTGTAGACCGTTTCCCCTTCCCTACTTAGTACCAAAAAAGACAAAACAGTCTTTTGGAACAACAGAGTGAAGATGATAACTGTTGTAGCAAAAGTGCTGACAAGACAAGCTGAACACACCTTTCTATCTAACTAATCAAAAGAGCTCCCTTTTCTAAAAAAGAAATTAAAGCACCCATGAAAGTTATCTCAAACGTATGCCAACTGAAGCTGGGTATTTATGTGGGATGGGGGAAAGTTGTTCAAACGCAGCTCTCAAAACATTAAGATTTCTCAGTTATGACCACATAGTCACACACTTTGAGAAGACCAAAGAAAAGAAGTCATATGGATAACGCCTTTCAAGAACTCATATGGATAACAAGTCATTGAACATTCAATTGCTGCACTCACTGCACAAATGTATGCGCTTTATTTCAGTCTTCTAATTCTTTGGCTTAACAAGGCCCTCTCATGTCATGAGTATGATTCAAGTCTCACACTACACATTTGCCTACAGTGACAACTGTCTGAAATGTCTTGTTAGGATTCTCTCTTAGCAGCACTGTGCCTGGTGCGGGCGGACCCGGGCCAGCGGTATCTCCATCCCTGAAACGGTCCCTCGGCATCCAGCGCCGCGTGACTTCCTTTGCGATCCCGAAGCCTATCAGGACCTGGCACCAGACCTCACAGGTATAAGGCATGGCTTCAGAGGCCGTGGGGGGACCTGCCCACGCTTTCGGTAAGAAGTCGTTCCCAGCGCTCCGGCCTCAAGCGTTGCAGCGCCTGCAGAGGGGCGGCTTCTGAGGCCGGGTCAGGCCCGCGTGTCCCCGCCCGGGCCCGCCCCCGCCTCCTTTGCCCCGGGCCCGCCCCCGCCTACCTTGCACCCCCGCCTACCTTGCACCGGGCGCTGGTGTCGTACTTGTCGTTCTTGAAGGCGCGCGCGTTCTGGTGGCGCTGGGGCCGCGTGCGGGACACGTTCCCCCGCTCCGAGCTCATCGCGGGCCGGCGCCGCGTGCCCCGGAACTGCTCCCCGGCCCACCCGCGCTGGGCGGCGCCGCGGCGGCTGCGCCCCCATTGGCGCGGCGGCCCGCGGGGCCCCGCCCCGGCCGCCCCCGCGCCGGTGTAGTCTGCAGGCGGGGCGAGGCTGGCGCCGCTCCGGAGGCTGCGCGGGGCGGGCTCAGTACTGTCAGGGCCGCGCGTTCTCCGGCCGGAGCCGGGGCGCTGACGGCCGCCTCCCGCCGCGCCGTTACTCAGCACAGCCGGCGTCCCCACGGCCCGCCGACCCGGCAGTCGGGAGAGCGCGGGGCCGCCGAGCGGAGCGCCAGGTGCAGGTAGGGGCTGTCGTCCCTCGGCGTTGCGGGGATGGACGGTGTGCGGGTGACCCGCGGCCGCGGCGTGAGGGCGAGTTGTTTCCCCCTCGCGGCTCCGTCCGGGTCTCTTGCTCCGCTCGGACCCGCGGCCCGTCCGCGCCGCCTGGCGCAGGCGTGTGGCGGCCCCTGGGGCGAGCGGAAGGGCCCGCGGCAGCCACCGGCGTTTCCTCAGAGAGGCGGGCGGCGCGGCTTCGGTCTGCGGCACGAACCGGGCGGGGAGCTGCCGACTCCGCCTGCCTCCTGCCCGCGTCCCAGTGTCGCTGGGCTCGGGGGTCTCTTGGCGTGTCGCCTGCCTCGGAATGCCCGGGTGCTGTGGGAGATCTGTCCGGTGCTCCCGTCTCCGTGGTCTTGCCCTGGACTCCTTTGTTGGAAACGGGCGCACTGACTTGTGACACGCGTGTTTAAGTCTGGCTTTTCGGGCTCCGAACAGTGCCTTCGAGTCACTGCTGAGGACTTCGGCGGAGCCCTTTTCAGATTCGGACACCTGAGGAGTTAATTTAGTTCCCGCCAGCCTGGTTAAATTTATTCCTTCAGCTTCTACTGTAGAGGGTGGGAGTAACGCTGGCCTCAACATTGCTCTCAGGTGTTATTAATATAAAAATTTAAAGTATTTGGTCAGTAATTAACTCGGAAAGTTCATGGCTGCGGAAATCAGAGCAGAAAGAAGTACCTGGGCGCAGAGCAGCGTTGAGGGCGGAGCTCGGTGCTGGTGGCCGGCCAGCCTGCGCCGGGACACCGGGCCGGGGCTTCAGCGCCAGCAGCCGGCGGGTGCCTTCAGCAGGGCAGCTCCGGGGGCAGAGGCTTGCTTAGAGCATGCAAGGCATTATGTAATCGGCTTAATCCCAGTTGTCTATCTGGAGCCTTTAGAGGTTTCGTTTGTTCTTCGGTTGATAAAGAATGTCTGGATTTTTCAGTTAATGTTTCCTGGATTCCCTTTCTTTTTTCAACTGTGCCCTTAGGTTTTGATATACACAAAGTAACCAGCAGAGGATAATTAAATTATACGTGTTAAAATAGATAGAATTTGAAAGACTAGAAGGAGTGTTTATTTGTTTAGAATCAAATTAACAATGTATAGTTTTGATTTGATCAGGCTTCTCTGTTTTCATGTAGCCTACTTTGTCCTTTGAAAACTATCTTAAACACTTACTTCACAGTATTTCTTAATATAGCTTTTTCATAATTCAATATACTTCCTTTGTGTTGTTTTCTGGACTTACTGTGTATTCTTTCTTAATATTGTCTTAATCCTTTTATATGGTACTGAATCAGACACTAATGATTTCTTTTTCTCTGAACATTTTGTTGCTTTAACTGTTGGACTAGTTAAAGGATGTTCATATCGTACTGTTCAATTTTTAACATTACACAGGTGTTGAAATAAATATCAGTATTTCAGTAGTGGCTTGAACTCAAGTTCTTATTGTATTGTTCTCAATGAAAGTGTGAGGAAAAATGCTTTAGAATTTCTTGTTTCAGCAGTAGATAATGAACAATAAAGATGAAAAAAGACTCTAATCAAATAACAAACCCACGACCAAAATACACACACACAAAAAAACCCAAACAAAACAAACCACCAAACAAAAAAAAAAACGAAACAAAACAAACAAACAAAAAAAACCCCAACAATTTTAATATCTTGCCCGTTATGGTTTGAACAACACTTAAAGTTCCAAACCAGCAGCTATATATATGAGTTTGACTTTGTTCTTGTGAATAGTTCCCATGAAATAGGCAATTTAATTTAAATAAACAATTAGAATAATTTATATTTAATGTAAATATAAGATTTCTAGATAAGTGTTTGCAAGGTTGGGCTGGTTTTGAGACTAATACATAGTGAAGCATTCAAAGATGTGAATAATAGGTTCCACTGTCTTGTTATTATGTACAGAGAGATAGGAGGACAGGAATAATTACTCATGTGAAAAATTACATTTGTGTTATCCTAGGAAGCACAAGATAAATACTTGAGGCATTTAAAATTAAATAGACATTTTCCCACTTCTGTCAGCCTTTGTGAAAAGGCTAATTGCCACAGAATGAATTGAAATCACTGCCTCTGGGCAATTTTACATTTGTAATTTTATATGTTAAGTCTTTATTCATAAGACAGTTAAAGAGATAAGATTGATAAAATGCTCTTGCTTTCCTTTTAAAAGCTATCCTAGAAGGGATAAGTCGTATAGCTTGGGTCTGTTTTATTTCTTGCAATAGAAAAGTTTTTTGCAGTTTCTTCTACAGGATTTTCATACTTATTTACTATGAAAAATGCAGTATAATTTTAAAGGGGGGTCTATATTTCTTTATCGCATTCTTTTTGTTGTTAGTATATTTTACCAGCTGTAGGAACTGTGTTTGCAGAACAGCACTGGCATTTTTATTACTACTGAAATGTCAAGTAGAAGGTGAGATAGTTGTGTTGTTGGGATGTGTTGCTCTCAGAATCTGATTATGCTGTAATGAGCACAGAGATTTACATCATACATGCTCAGAAGGTGTTAGACTATACCTTAGGTATTCACAGCATATCTTAGTCAAACGAGTCCCATTAAAGTTACTCATCTGTACTTGTGGAACCATATGCTTAAAGTAATCTAGTCAGAGTTGTTTTTGCCTCAGCTTCACTAAGAATCCAGATAAAGCATGCATCCAGCTTATTCACACTCTCATGTGAATACAATCCATCACAGTGAAAGACAAGCCAGTTCCAGTATAATAGAAACATTGTTTGTATTTAGTTGGAGCTGTTCTCCTGTGAAAGTTCAGTAGGTGTTTTGCATCAAATTGGTTCAGTTAGTGACCTGCTGGTTGTCTTGGGTCTTCTGAGTGAAAAAAGTAGCATGTGTTTGTTTTAAAGAAGAGAGTTGTTATTAGCTATGATTTAGTTGGAGAATGAATCAGAATCTTTTATTTCAGCAGGCATATTTTCCATTGGATTAAAAGATCAATACACAAAGCCTGCATTAGTCTAGCACAGGGGAGGAATAATACTTCATCTGCTGTCTTCAGCATGTCATCTTCCGTATCTGGTGACAACCCATTTTTAGCACATTTACGCTATCTTGGGGGACATTACCACCACATCAGCTAATTCACTGTGGTTTACTGCTGTACTGCCCTGTGTGTGAATCCTGCAGGCCAGTTTCCAGTCTTCTGAAATTACTTGGGTAAATAGAAAATATTTTATGAGTGAGATCATATTTGTAGTGTTTCTGGGCTGTTTACACTTTCAAATAATGTAAACTCCTGTTCTAATTCTTTCTGACAAGGGGATTTGGAAGAAATAAGAAATTCTGTAGTTCTCGTTACATGCTGGTACCTGGGCAAAACAAACTATTTATATCTCACTTTTGGAGCTACAAATTCTTTTAAATTTTTCACAAAAAATTATAATCATCCCCTTAGAATAAAGTATAATATCTAATTTCACCTTCAGCGTCTCTGTGCAGGTGGGAAAACTCACTCAGAATAGATCCATTTAATAGTTTCTGATAGAAATAGAAGTGATTTTGAGTATCGTGTTTTAAGTACTTGGAAAAAAAGCATGTTGAGGCTGGACTGCAAAGATGAACTCATTAAGTAGAGGTGAACGAAGTTGCTTCATTGGTGCTCATAATTACAAGAGAAGTGAAGAAGGAACAAATACACACCACCACCACCACCCCCCAAAACAATAGGATTTTTACTTTGCATAAGACAATCTAAACCTTTTGCTAATAGTTTGACTTCCTCCATAGACTCCTTCCACTTATCCTGACTTGCGGGTATAGCTGAAACTTAATGTTCACATAATCTCATCTGACAGAGGTGAGTTATTCCATATTTGAGTGACTAATTGTGCTGAAACACAATATTATTGTTACTTCAGCTGTCAGGAATATGGTCCTTTATCCAGGATCTTCTTTAAGAGTCTATCTACCTTCTTAAGGGAGCTGATCAGTACTTTCCACCATGTCCTCTAAGTTGGAAGTGTTGATCTCCCATGTCTAAACCTCTGTGGTTTCCCTCTGTTTTGAAGAAAACTAGAGACCTGGGTGAAAAACCTTAGCTGTGGCAGCCTCCTTTTTTGTGGTATTCCACGAATGCTTGTGTGTTTGTCAGACTGTCTCACTGTGCCTGGTTTTGCTGCTCTAAGAGTATGCTCCATGTAGCGTTGTTTGCAGTATGCTTTCCTACTGTACCACCAGGAAGGAACCATTCATGCATCCAAAAATGCAGATAGTTGTTCTGTGATACATGTTAAAGTGTTTTTGCAGCACTGTCCTTGAAGCTTCTTTAAAAAGAAATTTACGCATGAAAACTATGCTTCTGTACAAATTTAAGGTCAAAATTTGAAATAGCTAAATATTGTTAGGTGTCATAGGTAGCAGTAAGATTTTAGTGTTGGATGACCCAAATACTTCTGGAACAGCATGGTACTGTAGACAACTGAAATCTGCTTGTTTTGTAGTTTGAGTCAAAGTCAGTATGTGAAACTGTACGTGTTTATGTTCACAGGGGACTGTCGGGAGAGGAACTTGAGACTTGTAGGTAGATTTGGTATGAAAAAGTTGTTTAAGTTAAGATGAAATGTCAGATGCCTGAACTCAAGGAAAGTAGAGTAAATGCTTATCTTTGGTGTGCTGGTTTCCAGCACAGTACTTGTCAAATGTCATTGCTCTTCTTATCTCTGAGAAAAATTATTGCCGCAACAAAAGATTTCCCCCCACTCCCTTCTTACTGCTCTAAATTAAGAGAACACGATGTCTATTTTAAGGGCAGCTGTATCTTTACCTATCTTGCTTTAGGTATAGGTGTGTTTATTTATTTTTCTCCCCCCTCACCACTCTTAAAACCAATGCTTTGAATTGGTACTATAGATTATGTTGCTTTAACAAATATTTGTGATAGAGGATTTAGTTAAAGAGATGTTTCTTGAAACATGGAAAAAAAACCCAGTTGTGTCATTTATACAATCCCAATTCAATACAATACAATAGCAATACAGCTAAGAACTTCTTTGAAGGTTTTCAAAATATTTATGTCGGCAAGTATGAGGAGTGAAGATAAGTTTATGGCTACATTTTTGTGTACCAAAGCTCTAGAGTGTTTGCTAATCCAGAAGCATCATTTTGTTTTGTCTTCTACATTTTGACCTTCATGCACCCTTCCTACTTCTGATAGTGCAGGAGCCCATACCCCGTGATTGCAATATACTTTCTTTGTATTTAGGAGATGCTGTAGTGACTTTTAGCTGCAGAAATCTGCATAACCTTAGTATGCTGTAACTCTGCAACATACTTTAATTGTTCTTTTATCATGTATTTATTTTTCAGTGGGAAGAACATTTTTCTTAATGTCTTAAGATGAGGAACTTCATTTCCTCCAAAGAAAGTTTAAAACTCATGCTTTTTCTTTCTCTGGATAATCATGCTTTACTTTTGATATCTGGCAGGGCTTTAGTGTTATCACTCCCCTTTACTAATATACCCATTGTGAAATAACTAATAATATAAAATTGAATATTATATGGAAATATATATATATATGGATTTAAGTCTTTGTTTTGTTAAATGTTCAGAAGTTACGTGTTATTTCCTAGAGATATTGTGTTCACTTTTTTTAAGTTGGATTTTTTTAATGTCAGATTGTACCTGGAAACTGATACTATTCTCTCTTCCCATTTCAGACTAGAAGATGAATAATCTTTCCTTTAGTGAGCTGTGTTGCCTGTTCTGTTGTCCACCATGCCCAGGGAAAATTGCCTCTAAGCTGGCATTCTTACCTCCTGATCCCACATACACACTGATGTGTGATGAGAGTGGCAGTCGCTGGACTTTACATCTCTCAGAGCGAGCAGACTGGCAATATTCTTCCAGAGAAAAAGATGCCATTGAGTGCTTCATGACTAGAACATGTAAAGGCAACAGGATTGCCTGTATGTTCGTGCGTTGCTCACCTAACGCCAAGTACACTTTGCTCTTCTCACATGGAAATGCTGTTGACCTGGGTCAGATGAGCAGCTTCTATATTGGACTGGGTTCACGGATTAATTGCAACATATTCTCCTATGATTATTCTGGATATGGTGCAAGTTCTGGGAAGCCTACGGAGAAGAATCTATATGCTGACATTGATGCTGCTTGGGTGGCTCTTAGAACAAGGTAAGACATTAGTTGCCATTTTTCTTTTACAGCATTCTTGTCAAATGGTTTTATTTCACATGCATTGGTAGTTGAAACAGCAATGCTGTGATGTAGAATTAGTGGATTCAAATCCAAGCTGACTGGTGGTGCCTGATGTTGAAGGCATTGTCAGTATTAAGCAGGATCAGTATATATTACTTACCGACTGGAAAAATTGAAATGTAATTAAATTTAATAAGCTGTGGTTTAGTCTTGAACAATTAGACTATCTTCCTTATTGTCATTGTTTGGAATCTTCTCAGCTGCAAAATTTAAAAAATTGGGAAAAATCCATAATGATTGATACCCCAGTGATTAACCCACGTTGTGATGTGGATGTGAGAAAATGCAGGTTGTTTCTTCAGATAATTTCCATCACCTACTTTTTTTGTAGGGAGGGGCAGAGTAAAGCTGGTACAAGAGAACTTGGTGAGACTCTTATTTCTGTATGGTGTTGGGATCACCTTTGTCTCAGAATTCTGACTAGCAGCTACAGTATTTCCAAAGAGAGAAAACATCTTTTTGCTTTATATAGAAAGCTAGCTTCACAAAACATAATGTGTGGGAGAGTTTGTAACGGATCTGTTT
Organism: Agelaius tricolor; assembly: GCF_023055355.1. NCBI lineage: Eukaryota > Metazoa > Chordata > Aves > Passeriformes > Icteridae > Agelaius > Agelaius tricolor. The sequence continues at coordinate 9,789,196 of NW_027269287.1, forward strand.
AAATACCTTATGGTGGGAACAAAAAAAGTGGAATTTCGAGCAGTGGTGTTAACTCAAGCAGAATAAAAATGGACAAGAAAAAAAATACAAATGGAAAGATGTTATTTCAGCAATTTCTGTGTTCTAAGCCTCTGGTTTTGTGGGACATAAAATAGCAAGATGAAAGACTGTGAATACATTCACTGATATAAGTGAGAATCCTACAGAATCCTGCACCAAATATGTGCAGCTTCTCTAATTTGAGAGCAATTTTCACCATAATTTTTTCCATTTAGCTCAATAGTCTTCTCATGGTTACAAATACCCAGACTATAAATACTACTTTTAAAATAGTATTCTATCATAAGAATAACTGCCCACCAGAAAATCCCAGCACACTGTGTATTTTATATCAAAAAGGTATAAAAACCTGAAGTGTGTTGTTATGGCTCAGTCATTGCAACTTGAGCATCCTGTTTAATAATTATAGTATCAGGGATTTGACTTAGTGCAAGGGCATGTGGGCTTTAAATCCTGGATCCTGGTAATTGTCACAGTGAGTTTAGAACTTCATCAATGTAGTATTAATGAGCAGATTACCCCTTTTCAGTGCTTTAAATATACATTTAGTCTTGCACTCATTTTACATTACAATAGTATGATACTTCTTTTCAAAGAAGCATGTGTTATCCCTGTATTAAATAGGGGAAAAGCTTATTATCATAAACCTCATTCAACCGCAGGAGACAGGTTTTCAGCTTCATCTATTCAAAAACATGCATACTAGGTTGTTAGATTAGCTTTTGGTGTTTATTTTTATTACAATGGAAAGTTGAGATATGGCTGTTCCACAGGCCAAAAGCTGCAACAGGTGCACTGTTGACTATGGTTTGTAGCTGGTTGGTGATTAGCTACTCAGTGAAATACCCGGTTACATTTACATTATTAACATTTGTTTGTGAACAATTTGGAAGAAGGTTTGAACTATTTAAACAGAAAATGGAAGAGAACTAGGTGGTGAAACATAATACTTTATGTCAGTTTACAGGCTCTGTTTTAGAAACTAATTTGTAATTATTGTTTCTTCTTCTTTGTAATGAATGTGTGAATATACAATCTGCAAGGAAATGTGATTACAATTTGAATTCTCACCACTATTCTTAAGCAATGAAGTGTATTTTCTCTAAACAAATAAGATTGTTCATGATTGATAGGACACAGGCTAATGGCTTTAAACTGAAAGAGGGTAGATTGAGATTAGATATAAGAAATAAATTCTTTTCTGTGAGGGTGATAAAGCACAGGAACAAGTTGCCAGAGCAGTTGCCATGAGAAGAACCAGTTGTCCAGAGAAATTGTTGTCAACTTCCCCATCCCAGGAAGTGCTCAAGGCCAGGTTGAATGGAACTTTGAGCAGATTGATCTAGTGGAAAGCATCCCTGCCCATGGCAGAGAAGGTGGAATTACAGGGTATTTAAAGGTCCCTTACCCAAACTATTCTGTGATTGTAACGTCCCATACAAGTGTGCTCATTTGTCAGCAGACATTGTTGGGGAGACCTCTAAATATATCTTATAAGATATTCTTATGTTCAAGAATGACCTCACCTTGGTCCCTTTTTTTGTCTGCCTTTTTTTTATTATTATTTCTCCTCCTGTAGCAATTAGGTAATTCTATAGAGTGTATGAAGTTTCAATTGGTCTGCTCAACTTGTGACTTTCACACACATGAACTGAATTTGGTCTACTGCTGAAAAAGAGGTTGGTATTACCAGTTACACCTGTAGTACTTAAAACAGCCTTCCAATTGGCTGATCTGGTCTCATCCTTGTATCTGAATGCTGGATGTAACAGGGGGAAGTTCAGCACTTGACTCTGGATATTCTAGCTCACAGTTTGGTTATCCAGCTATGGTATTCTCTTGAGCCCTGAGACAGTGCTCAGCTGTGTTAAAATACTCAATGTATATCTGGACCAGAACAGAGCCTTTGAGCATTTGCTGCAGCCTTGATTCACTTTCATAGTGTAGCTTCTTCTGTCAGTTTCACATTGGTACAATCTTTAACGTTTATAACTAATTCTGCAAAAACAAAGTAATTCAATAGTTTGTTTGCAGGATAAATGTGAGTATAGCTGTAACTCCTTGGAAATTCTTGTTGATGAAATGAGATAAGAAAGGATCAGAAAGTTTTAAACTCTGCCTCCCAGTTTGTGATGTGATGAAGAAAAGAATGGAGAAGTTACCTTCAGAGATTGATCACAGCCATAGCTCCCTGCACTCCCTGTGCTGAAAAATGAAAAACACTAAAAGGTGTTTCTGGCGTAATTGAAATGCTGATGCAGACTTAATTCTACAGTCAACAAAACCACTTGTGGTAAAGACTTGCTAGTCTTTAGTTAAGATACTAGTGAGAAAACTTAAGATACAAATCTTAAGTTTTGTGTCTTGGGAAGACAATCCACGTACTCACCTGTAAATCAGTGCAGCTGTCCAGTGCGGACTGGACACCTGGGGTGAAATAGTCTGGAACTTATACTGAGGGTGATGATGAGATTTTGCTGTGAATATTAATATTCATGAAAGTGAATACATAAAACTAGTTTGGCAGCCTATCAGAACAGGTAAACAACAGATGTAGATACTGAGTTGTGTCCCTATCCTTTACCTCCTTTGAAGATGTTAATAGGAAGCAGTCACTACCTATGTGGATGATGGCCATGAAAGAAGGTGGTGTGATTCACTGGCTTCATCAGTTTTGGAAAAGTTGTACATTGTTGCATATTCATGTGTATGGGACTGTATAAAAGCTGCAAGTAAGGACATTCTTTTTCCAGCTGTCATAACTACCAAGTGTTGAAATGCCAGGAGTCATTTTGGGATACGCCTATTTTCTGCTGTTCTGGTCTCTGAAGGCCTTTGATGACACCCTAGCAAGGGTGGAAAGGTTTAACCAGCCCCAGGCAAATGCAGGGCAAGTGGCACTCATTCAGAAACCTCTGAAGATGTGCCAGAGTTGCCTCGTGACCAGATTTACCTGTAAGAAGCGAAACAGCCCCTTCATTATGGCTTATCATGAACTGCATAATAATTGAAAAATTAAAGGGTAAATCTCACCATCAGACAATGTGTCAAAGTGGACAGAATGTTCATAAATTGAACAGCCAGGTATAGGAATAATACTGTCTCTTCAGATGTTGACCGAAAGTGTTCATTTCACAATTCATAAACTACTTTTTTTGGTTTTTTTCATTCAGAAGTAGAAGGGGGGGAGTTCAGCTGAAGTTGAGGTACTCTAGCTTTGTACCTTTGGAGGGAAATTGAGGTTTTCTTTAAATTGATAGGGAAAAGTAGCTCAATTATTGTGGAAGAGAAATCTTGACAATAGAACAGGTGTATTGGTAGCATTTTAAAGTTTAGAAAGGCCAAACTGTGAGAGGAGCAGAGAAAGTGCAGTTTGTTGATATAATGTGGACAATGGATTTGCCTCTCATAAAACATAGGTCCTTTTTTCTTCTTCCTTTGTAAAAAAACACTGTATGCACAAGAAGGGGGATGCCTACATCATTCGAGGAAGAGCTGTATGCTCCTGAATTTTATTCATGGCCTAAAATGTTGAGAGTTACAGGCGTGGATGAGGTTCATGCCGTTCATGTTCTGCAACTTGCAGCTGTAATTTCATGCGTTATGTCCATGATGACAAAAAATTCTGAATGTACATTGAAAATTCCCTCAGGAATGTTCCCCCTTGTTCCATGTGCGCCAAGTGCTGTGTCAGGTTTCTAACTATGTGTTGCAATAGCTTTGCAAACTGCAGCTTCTGTAGAGCATCTAGTGTAAGCCTAGAGGTATTATGGAAAATGTACTCTTCTAAGCTTGATCTTATCAATATTTTATTTCATTATTGTAAAGCAATCAAGTCTTCTAGATTAAGAGCAATAGTTCAGAAGTAAATATAAATTACTTTGTCTCCCTTATGTATATCCAGATCACAATGGCAGGTATTTTTTAAGAGCCTGACACTGTAGCATGGTAATTTCTGCTAGTATTTGTTTCTTAAAGGTAACTGAAGTTAAAAACCAAAAACAAAGGAAAAAAACCAAAGAAACAAAAAAACTCTACCTACATTGTCACAGCCAGACATGCATTTTGTAGTTTTCTTATTGCGTATCATGGTAATATGGTAAATATCCAGTGAAAATATGAAATAAGGTTAATATCCAATGTAAGTGATGTACATCCAATTAAAGTGTTTAGGGGTCAGACAGAACTTTGAGCAACTTGATTCAGTGAAATATTACCTCCTTATGGCAAGGGCATGGACTATATTACATTCCAACCTAAACTGCTCTGTGATTCCATGAAGAGAAAAAGAGAATGGAGGGGCAGAGAAAAGATGGACCCACCAGTAAGATAAGTAAGATTTAGTAAAGTGCAGGAAAGGTTTTGCTACAAAGACAGAAATATCAAAGAAATGGTGAAAAGAGTTTCTGCTAAATCACATGAAGTTCATCACCAAGGGGAAAAAAGAATATTTCATTGTTGTTTAGCAGTTCTTTTCCTACCAGAAGCTGAAAAGATCAGGCCAAGAGTGTTCAGGATTGCCTCTTTTACAGGAGACCATCTACATCTAGTCAGCATATATAGGGCCACAGAAAAGAATACTGCCTTCATTAGTGTTATCTTGGGCCCTGGTTCCAGGCACTGGAACATTCTGGCGAAGTTACAACTCCTTATTGGCTTGCTCCTTCCTCACCCAACAGTGGCATGCTGTTTCCTGCCTGTCCCTGAACACAGCCAGCACAAAGGAGCGCTAAAGCAATTGCTCCACTACTCCCAGACAAGGTTTATTTAGCTCCTTTCATTAACTGTTAAAGCCTAATGAGGGGGAATGCATTGCTGAAGCTGCAAATAGGAAAGTGGTTCTTTCTGTTCAGCTATAGCTTAGCTTTGTAGTGACATTAACCTGTGCCTTTAGTGTGGTGATGAGGCAGAAATTCGTGAGTGCTCAGACACTCTGTAAGGATGTCAGGAAGCTTACATGAACACAGGTTCTGTGTCAAAAGAATTTTAGATTCTTTAGATTCCATCTGCTTTCCAGGCAGGTAACCTTTAAGTGTGTGAGCATAAAGGATGAATTGGGTGTTGAAAGGAATTGAAATTTCAGCTGCTCTGGGAAAGAGAAAGATGTTTTAGTCAGCCCTGAAACTACAGAAAATATCAAGTTTTGTACCAGGTTCTGCCCAGAATACCTTGTCCATGAAGAATAGTACTTTCTATGCAAAACCAGCACACTGGTACATCTGTGCATAGCTACTTTTAAGGTTTTCTTCCAAGGTTCTTTTTGGTGATTATGGCTTTAAAAAAAAAATTCCCAAACCTAAAAACACCCTTCATTACCTTCACCCCCACACTGAAGGTCTGTCTATGCTGACACAGGTTCTCTAAGATTACTTGAGTTGACAACAGTGTTTACATTAGTCCTATTATCAACATAATGAGCTTTCAAAGATAGCAACAGTCTTTACGGCATGTCTTTGACCTCTTGTAACCAGAGGAACCAGTTGAAGCATATGGCTCTGTAAATGTCATGTTCCCCTTCCTCAGGATGGCCTGTACTTACAAGGCACTGATTTTGAGAGGAGAACAGTGTTACTGCGACTTTTTCTCTTGATCTGACACTCCTTCTTTGGGAGACCAGGTATGGTCATCTGATAATTTGACACAAAACTTCTTGGAGTTTAACAGACTATGAGTCTGTCAAAAGAAGTAAATTTTATGAGTAGGAAACTTAGAAACAGTTACCTTTTCCATATTTTTTCTGTTGTAGATTGTAAAGTGATACTTTTGAGAAATAGCAACAGAGGGACAGTTCTTCTCTTTCTTTTTTCTAAATATTTCAGAAGCCTATTACATTGGGTTTGCATGTCCAAGCTTTGGTAGCAGGGGCCTACAGGGGTGCCTTCTCTGGGAAGCTGCCAGAGGCTTCCTCCATTTCTGGCAGAGCCAATCTCTGTTGGCTCCAAAGATGGCTGTGCCGCTGGCCAAGGCTGGGCCGATTAGAAATTACGGTAGTGCCTCTGGGATAGCATATTTAAGAAGAAGAGGGGAAAAAGAAATCCTTGCACAGTTGTAATTTCAGCCAGAAAAGAGTGAAAGGAGAACATGTGATGGGAACAGCCCTGCAGACACCAGGGTCAGTGGGAAGGACGGGCAGGAGGCGCTCCAGGCACCAGAGGAGCCCCACACCAGAGCAGGGGGATGCCTGAAGGGAGGTTGTGACCCCATGGGAGACCTGTGGAGAGAGGAGCGCACGCTGGAGCAGCCTGTCCTTGAGGGGACTGCACCCCATGGAAGAGCGACACACCCTGCGGCAGTGTGAGGGGGACTGTTGCCTGTGGGACAGACATCAGAGAAGTTCATGGAGAACGGCTTCCTATGAGGGGGATGCCATGGTGAGCTGGGGAAGGACTCCTCACCCCGAACAGGGAGAGAAACAACATGGGATGAACTGAGCATAACTCCCATTCCCTGTGTCCCTGCGCTGCTGGGGGAGCTGGGAAGGAGGGAGGGTGGGGGAAAGGTGTTTTTAGGGTGTGTTTTACATCTCATAATCCTGCTCTGATTTTGTTAGTAATAAATTCAATTAATATCTCTACATCTAGAGATGGTATTTGATGCACCATCTCTCCCAGTCCTTACCTCAGCCCATGATCCCTTTGTCAAATTTTCTCTCCCCTGTCCAGCTGTGAAGTGGAATGAGAGAGAGAGCTGCTTTGGTGGGTGCCTGGCACCCAGCCACGATCAGCCCACTAAACCTTTTCAAGAGAAAAGGGAAGACTGGAATGAGCAGATGTAATCTGTTTTCCAAGCTGCTTGGAGTTTTTTATTTGGGAGGGAGGGGTTGATTGTTTAGGTTTCCATCCTATTCAAGCCAGAATATTCAGAAGTGTACTTTGAACTACCACTTTGGGTTATTGACTTCTTTAGTTTACTGATTGCAAAGCATGTATTTTCTGGTGGGCACTGTGAGGCAATCTATTTGACTGTGATGGAGTAAGGATTACTTTAATCCAGATACTGTAAATACTTCTCTTGGCTTATTTTTTGTAGCCTCATTTATCTGTCTTCAGGCTGAAGGAATTTGATCAAAAAATAGGGGAAAAAATAATGAGAAAGAAGAGAATATATGTTCTGCAATATAGTTTTTAAGTTGTGCTTTGATTTCCTGTGTAATGGCCTGTATCTTGTAAAACTCAACAGGAAATGCAAGTGTGGTAATTGGCAAGGTTTATTATTCGAAAACTGTTTTATCATAATGTGCTGTGCAAACTGCATGCCATACTAGTGATGCAATGTATTAATGCAAGTTTTGTTCAGATTATGTTGGAAGGAGGGAAGCCTGTCCTGTACTTTCATAGTGGACAAATGTGATGTGAATTGAGAGATGAATTGTAAAAGGATATGTGCTATGTTCTCAGGTGTTTCAGAAGAGATGCAGAAATAATGACGACCTTAGATTTGTCTTTTGTTTCAAAGCTTTCATTTATTTTATTTATGTGTGTTGGAATTTTCAGAAAATCTTGTTAATGCTTGAAATTGTTTCTTCTTTGAGAACTGTTGTGAAGGGCCTCTTAGTAGTTCCAGGCTGATGATGAAGACTTAGAGTTTTAGAAGTCTTAATTTGATCATGATCTGATTATGACTAGAAACTCTTTCTAGGAAACACTGATAGTGATTTAGTAGTCATGATGCAGCAAGATTCCTGTGTCAGGCAGAGTCTGCCTCTGTGCTAATACTTTCAAACCTTTTACATTTCACTTTATCAGAACTCAATTTAAATAAACACACAAATATTAAATTGACAATTTTAGATGTGAATAGTGGGTTTTATACCAAATTTAGCAAGTTAATGGCATGTCTAATGAGTTCTGCTGCTGGTAACATGTAGGTAATACCACAATCTTGAAATCTCCCTAGATACATATTTTTTTATTAACTGTTGATTATATGTGAATGCAAAGTAGAAGATACTTATTCTGGCTTATTAAGAAGTACTTGTGGATTTGGAGGGAGCTGTTTTGTTGGTTGGTAATTTGAATGTCTTGATACACATGAAACACTTTTTTTCCTAATGTTCCTGATCTTTAGTCTCTTAGACTTTATTGATTTTAGTGTTTGGTTACCCCTACAGTTATTTACCCGTGTTTATAAGATACTTGTGAATTTCTTTCATACTTCTGCTCCCCTGACTTTACTGGAGATATGCAAAATATAGAAATTTGATAACTTCTTTGTGGCTATGTGTGTTGTTATATAATGCTGACAGAAAATATGCATGCCTTTATTGTAGACAAGGTAACAGGTGCACTTTCCTACACTTGATTTTCATTCCTTTTAAAGTGGCAAATGTCAAACCTACTTCCTGATAGACTGCTCTTACTTAAAAAGTTGAACAAGTTTTTAATAATGCATGAGAACAGTGATTTGGGTTTGGGTTTTTTGGTTTAGTTTGGGGGCTTTGGACTTTTTTTAGAGATGATGGGGAGGAATTTGTTTGTTTGGTGTGTTTTGTGGGGTTTTGGGAAGTGTAGTTGTTGGTTTTGGGGTTTTTTGTGTATGGGGTTTTCTTGGGTGCAGTGTGGTATCCCTTCTTATTCAAGGTACTTCCTTTCCCAAGTTTAGATACACTGCTGCAGTCTGACCTGTGCTAAGAGTCCCTGGTTAGGGGTACAGGGCAGTGGATCAGCTCACTTTTTTTGCAGGCACTCTTCTTGGCCACATTATCGTTCTCTTCAGAGGCTTTTCCCGTGTAACTTGGGTAGCAAGTTGCTTTTTGCATTCACACTAATGCTGAAAAATATTTTAAAATTACTTGTATGAGTGTTAACTAGATGTTTCTTTTGTTTGCCCCTGTTAATTGCATCTTACTAGGAGGAAGGCTTTGGTTTCGATTCTGTATTCCCTGCTGGGCTGTCTTGCTTGTGGATTAGTTTGATAAGAACAAGCTTCTTGGCTATTATGTGGAATGATCAATATCATTATACTGCTCATTGTCAGTATGGGCAAGCTTTAAGTCTCACTAAATTTATAAACAATGTACCAGCTTGCAGGTTTTATCAGATAGCAGAAGAGTAAAGCTGACCAAATTTTTGCAGGCTTGATTATGCTTCATGTGATGATAACCAAAGATCTATTAAGGCTCTAATCAGTTGTCTGTTGTAAGTCCACTGGAGTTAAAGTGAAGACTTTAACAAGCCACACTGCATTCACAAATCCATATTAAAAAATTTAAATCATTATTCCAATATCATTTCCCAATTCAGGCATAGGGAAAAAAATTACTGCAAATAGAGAGTAAATAAATAATTGTGTGTTTGAGTCGGGAATGTCATAGAACAAAATTGCTTGTTCTTCTACCAGCTCCTGTTTCATAGTTGATAGCATTGTGAAAATTTTCATCTTCAGAAATGCTTTTTTTGCCTTGCTCTGTAGGTTGCGTCTGTTTCACTTTATATGCCAGTTTTCAAACATTTCTAATTTTCTAGGTATGGAATTCGCCCTGAAAATGTGATTATATATGGCCAGAGTATAGGAACGGTACCATCTGTGGATCTTGCTGCTAGATATGAAAGTGCTGCTGTAATTCTTCATTCTCCACTGACCTCAGGAATGCGAGTAGCTTTTCCTGATACAAAGAAGACTTACTGCTTTGATGCATTCCCAAAGTAAGTTGTAGGATATTTTTTTTCTTCAGCATGCATTTTCTCTGTAACAGAAGTTCTCAAATAGAGAAACAAGTAGTCTAGCATATTGTCTGAAATTCTTTTCAAAAGTTTATTAAAAGAATTGGAGAAAAATCAGTGAATAACATTGAAGAGGAGCACTTGATTTGAAGATGTTTACAAAACTTTGTAAACCTTTTAGGCACCTTGCATCTCTAATCATTTTAGTGGATATCTGTAAAGAAGTAATTCATTTTCCTGTATATAACATGTAAATCCCTAGTTTTAACAAGTAGTTCTGTCCAGTGAATTGTTAGTCTGGGTAACTGTGAACAAAGTCATTTGCAATATGTTTCTGTAAGACTGAAAAACTAAGTAAATCTTAACTGAAGAAAATTTCTGTTGTATTTCAGAACTATGCCATTGTTTTCACAGATATAATCTTTTTCTTTACAGCATTGACAAAATTTCTAAAATAACATCTCCTGTCTTAATAATCCATGGAACTGAAGATGAAGTAATTGACTTTTCACATGGCCTGGCATTATTTGAGCGTTGCCAGAGACCTGTAGAACCACTGTGGGTAGAAGGAGCAGGCCATAATGATGTGGAACTCTATGGACAGTACCTTGAAAGATTAAAACATTTTGTGTCACAGGAACTGGTGAACTTGTAACTTTCATTGTGTATTTACATGTTTTTTTCATTTCACTGCAGAACTGCACACTTTGATAAATATATAACTTAAAACCTGAATGTTGTTTTCAAATCATCTTGGTTGCCTTCATTAAATCTACAGGTAATGATTTGTCAACACAATTAATGAAGGTTTTAATGTCAGCATTATAAACTGGAATTACATGATCATGAAGTCAGACTGGCAGTTCGTATTTCTTTGTGTGAGGTTTTTTCTTCTTAGATGTAAAGAAAAAAATCACAAGGAGTACTGTAAGAAAATTTAATTATATAAAACCCAATGCTGTAAAAGTGTTGCCAAGTGCTTTAGCATATCAAAACCAAGTTTATAAATATTTTTTAAACATCTCAAAGTGTACTGTGACTTACTCTGTTGCACAGGTGTAATTAAAAAACTGACTTCTAAACTGTTGTTCTGTAAAAATGTAATAGCCATGAAATTTGAACAAATACTAATGTATGTAATGAGAATAAACAGTCACTGGAAATTACTCATGCCCTCTTGCAGGGAGAGGGGGGGAAAATAGATATCTTTTCCCATATTTTTTTATTTCTTTTGTGTTTAGTTTTCCTTTAGTTATTTTGTACTCATATTGTCTCTTAGCTTTCAGGATAATAAAATGTATCCACTCATGTTCTCAGGAGTCCTAATCTTGCCAGAATAATTCCACAAATTATCGTTGTTGTTATGCAAGTATCATTCACATGATTGCTACTGAGGCCACAAAATACCTCTTTGAAACCAGACTTAAAATCTAGAAGACTTCTTGAACCATGTAGTTTTAAACACTGATTTTCTAGAGCCACAATGTGTCATTTAGAAGAACCTTGAAGTTTATCCAACATTGTAATAAAGAATTTGCAACTTAGCAGTTGTCTGATCAGGCTAATTTTGGGTGTTTAGTGTAAAAGCTTATTGTTTTTGAGTATTGTATGGAAATTTTACTAATTGGGCCTGTGTGGGGTGGGAGGAGTGACAAGAAGAGAATATTGACATTTTTCTATTAACTCATCATAAAATAAACTTAAGTTGCCTTTCCCTTGAATGCATTTTATGTGAATAAAACTATGAAAAATAAACTTAATTATATGTAGCCTAATTGTGAACAAAATAATATTCCAACAATACACACTGTGCTTTTAAGGCCTTACATAGTTTAATTGTTGTGCTCGTTTTTTTGTGATTGAGACTATTGTATACTTAAATGTAGCTTTGAGTATTGTGAAGACTTTGGTTAAGATGTGTTGATTAACAGTAAACAATATTCCACAAACTTGCAGTTTTTCTTTTTATTCAAAGTAATAGCAGCAGTTGCTTGCAGTATCAAAATACTTAGCAACTCCCCATTTATTCAGGAAATCTGACATCAAAAGCAATAACTCATTGTTCAGAATTGTCAGCACATTTCTTTATGAGCAGCTACTGTTCTGGATCACCCTTCTATCCCCATGCCTCACCCTACTACAATTTGCCATTCAGGACACAGGCTTTCTGCTGTAAAGCTGCTTGTAAACTTCTTTTTCTGTAACGAATTCTAGTATCTCCTTCTTTGAAATTAAAATTAATTATTGTCTTGTGCACTTTGTTGAGTTAATTGAGTAGAAAGAAATTTGTTCACAAGGAACTAGGTTTCTGCATGACTTTTTGATCAAGGATGTTTCAGTGAGTTCTGAAATTCAGAGTATATTCAGAAACAGCAACATTAGACTTAAGGATTTTCATCCTGGTTCAAGGCTTTTGGATACAGGTGTGTAACTCAGCTTTATTAACATTGTATTTAATACATAGTTTGATTTCCTTTTCTTAGTACCTTAGTAAGGAGGTAGCCACTAGCCACTATCTCCAATGGAAGTCCTTGCCATTAAATGTTTAAGTACTTTCTTTGTGATGAATGGAGCCTGTTTTGAGATTCACCTTCAGGAATTCAGAAATAAAGAGTGTAGTAGTGCAATGTTAAGTGATATATATTGGCTGCAGTTTGGTTGCCTGCCCCTTGCAGGCAAATGATCAACTGTCACCACAAGAACTATCTGATTGTGCCAGGAGATACTGTGGCACCCTGTAATTGAAAAAGACAGAAAAGGTGTCACAGTAGTTTTGCTGCTTTTGTTTCTGTATTTTGTTGAAGCAGAACAAAGGACCTGACTAACAGTGTTTTGACTTCAGTATGTGCAGCTGTGCTGGAGTGCACTGGTGAGTAGAGATTCTGGTCTCTTGCACCATTTATGCATGGTTAATTATTGCCATTTTGTGCTGATTTATGTTTTATACTTATATTTTTTCAGATGAGTTGTATATGTGAAGGAATTTAAATAGCTTAGCCTGTGGTGCAGATCGTACTATGGCATCAAACTTGTTAGTGACAGAAAGCAACTCTGAGCTGTTGCAACGATGAGGAAAACATTTGACATCCTGATTGTCTTATCCTTATACCATCATTTTGGTCAAATTAACAATGGGCTGTTGTTTAATATTACAGATGCAATTGTCTCCTGATAAACAAAGTTGATTCAGCATTCATTGAAAAGACAATGCCTGTATTTTAGGGAAAAAGAAAAGAGCATTTTGTAAGCTTCATGGTGTCATTCCTGTTTGTTTTTTTTTTTTTTAAGAGATGTATCTGACAGTAAGCTGTCGTTTTCAGTTCTGGAAACCTTGGCAAATCAGCTTTCAAAACAACTTCATATATGTAAAATATGTGATTACCTTCTAAAGGTGGGGTCTATTTGGGACATGTTTTGCTTTTACATTCACAACTCCATAAAACTCCCCTCTCTTTACTGTCTACTTCTGGCACCAAAGAATTCTAGTGTATATTCAGTTAGATACTCTTATTGATTGATTCTAAACTTACTTTCCTTTTCAAGATTTTTTTTCTGGGGAAAAATATTGCATGTTTATTTTTGGGCTCCTTTAATTGGGTGACATTGGACAACAAGGTACTGCACATATGGAATATGCCAGGTCCTACAGGTCCTAATTTTTCTCACTACTCTGTAGGCATTGTTAATATCTTAAAGTCACAAATAAGGAAAATAGTATGTAAGTAGGAGGCTGATTGGTTGAAAACTTTGCAGAAAAGGAGTTGGGGACCCTGCTGCAACAGGCTGCACATGAACCAGCATTGCACCCTTATGCCAAAGGTGAACGAGACCATTCCAGGCCTGATAGGCAGAGGTTTGCCAGCAAATCATGGGAAGTGATCCTACCTCTCCTCTCTGCTCTGTGAATGCAGATATGTGCAAAAAGCTGAATCTAACTCTGGGCTTTTGCATGAGGAAGATAGGGTAGGGATGTACTGAAAGAAGTCCAGTGCAGGGCCACAGCTATGACTGAAAGACTGGAGCATCCAGCATAGGAAGAGATGCTGAGAGAGCTGGGGCTGTTCATCTTGGGGAAGAAAAAGTTTGAAGATTGGCAGGATATTAACTATTATGCGTGAATATCTGAGGGAGGGAGTGGAGAGAGCTGAACATTTCCCTGTAACGCCTTCTGAGAGGGCAAGAGCCTATGACGACACACTAAAAAACAGAAGATGTAATCTGAAATTAGAAAGCAAACTGGGGTTTTTTAGGTGTTTTTTTTTTTTTTTTTTGGTTTGGTTTGGTTGGGGTTTTGTTTGTTTGTTTGTTTGTGGTTTTTTTGGGGTTTTTTGGGTTTTTTTTTGTGAGGCAGATTGAACACTGGGACTGACTGTGTAGTTCTCATCTTTACACATAGTCAGAATTCAGCTGAACACAACTTTAGGTGACCTGCTGCAGCTGAGCCTGCTCTGAGCACACAAGTAGATGTTCTCAAGGGGCTCCTTTCAGCATCTTTCATTGTGTGTACACCAGCTCAGAAGTGCAGTGTGTTTATTTAAAAGAATTATCTTCATTTGGTATTCCCTACTTTTGACGCTTTATTTTAAAGTAACAGAAAGCCCTTTTTCTCTTGGTCCTGAGACCATCATTGTTTGATGCACTACTGCTGAGTCAGACTAATACCACCTTTTATAGCACAGACAGTGTCATCAAAGATCACAGATTGCTACAGTGTACTACAAATGGAAGGTTGAAAAGCTAGAAGAGAAGCATAAGTGTGCTATCCTGAAAAAAGTCCTTGAAAGATATCTTAAACACTGTCAAAGATGGAAATGTTGCATTCAAAGCTACTATTAAGTTATGAGATACAGTTGTTTTGGGTTGTTTCAATAAAATTGGGTAATAAAGTTGGTTTTACTTCACCAATGATTAATGAAATGAAAAATTGTTTGTGGACAAGTTTGTCATGAGCTAGTAACTTGCTCACCATCACTGATACAGTTCAGATAACTCTGATTGTTATGTTAGTGTGAAAACCCATTCAGCTTGAGTACCACCAGATTGAAATGTCATCATGACATTATCTTAGAGCTCTTGACATATTGAACTTCATATTAATTTTAAAATAGCCATAAAAAGAAACAATGATTCCCCAATAAATTCTATTGTATGATAATAATTTCTATCCTGTATCTGCTTACCTTTTTTATTTATTTCTCAGTTAAGGGGTCTTCTTTCTGTGAAAGGGAGTAAAATCTTTGCAAACTTCTGCTAAAATGCCAAGGAAAATGTTTCAAGAAAGACAACTTTGTAAAAGACATGATCTTAACAATAGATTACTCTTCCAGTGAGGAAGGGCCAGCCATAAAAAATTATCTCAGCATTAACTTTTTCCCAGGGGCATTAGTAGGTTGTCTTAGTCTAATAACATCTTTCTAAATAATGAGGAAACCTTGAAATGGTCTTGTTGCTTAGAAGAGGTTTTGAGGTTTCATCAAGGAGGCATCATACAAATGGTTGTCATTTTAATGTTTAATTTTCAAAATTTTTGGCTTAAAGTGGGCAAATAGTTTTCTAACTTTCATTGGGCACTGCAGAGAAGACATGGGAGAGATGTTGATGAGACAGTCAATATAGCTTCATATTAGGCTAGAAGCTGTGTGCACCTCAAGAGGTAACTGTGCCTTCTCTCCTAGAGCTTTGGGTGAATGTAATATGGACATAATCAGGCTGTCATACTGGGACATTTTTAATTTTCCAAAACCACAAAAGTTTTTGCCAGATGTGTTTTTCTGGAGTCAGGTAAATGGTAGATTGACTAAAATTCTAAAACTGAACTGTGCCAAAGATCCGAATAAGTCGTAAGCTAGAACAGCATTTTAAGTCATTTAATCAGTAAATCATCTAGTAGCTCAAGGGCACATAACGGCACTGCAGCTCTTTATCCAGCACCTGAAGTATTGCAAAGGCACTTGATTGGCCAACTTGTCTGCTTTTAAAGGTATAAGTACACTTTCAACATAAATGTGCATTTATGTAAGTCATTCTAAGGAGAGCAAGGAGTGTGTGTATAAAAATCAGCAGCAGCTTTGCGAGAGCATTACTGATTTGGAGACACATATGATGCATTCTGATTTTGCCCCAAATATTTCCTAATAAAAGTTTGCTAGGTCCATTTGGTAGATGCTGCACACTCTTCAAAACAGGAACAGAAATATCTGGTCTCTGGTTTAAAACAACCTCCCAGGATAGTGCTGTTTTGTTACATTCATGGCAACATTTTAATCCATTAGAAAAATGTTCACAAAAGATTTGGTAAATTTTTGATAAAATCTAAGTGCTGATGAGGCATTTCAGTTTTTTGATGTCTCTGCTTCTCAAGATGGTACTAGTTAAATATATACTTTACTTCTTTTTCATGTATTTGGCCAAGTGTACTATAGTGCGTTGCATAGATAAAAGCAAAGGGATGTATACCTTACTTACCAGAATTCTGTTTGTGTTGTAGTATCATTTCTAGTTGGCAACAAGATTTAATGTAAGTTTCTTCCTGTCAGAGATTTTGTGTCCTCTGAAGTGCTGGAACGCAAACCACATGCTTGGAGCCAGAACAGGAAGATAGACAAAAAATGCACACTTGAAAAAATATATGAGTTCCTGTTCTGCTGTATTTGTAGAGCCCAGCACTGTCCCAGTTTGCCCATCGTAGCAGGTGTGTAATAGATACCCTGTCATTATGTTAATTAGGGTTCCAAAACAAAAAGAATTTGTGTCTTGGTTTAAAGCAACTTGAAGGAGCACACTCTGGAATGAGCTGCCTCCCTTTATAGGTTGAACCAATCCCTTTCCACCCATAAATGATGACTACAAGTAGAAGTGAAAAGGTAAGTTTACCAACAACGAGTGCAGCAACAGTCAGGAAATAACAGCAAATACCCATCAGATACAAAACTGCTAAACCTCGCAGACTCCATAGAACAGAGAGACCCAAAATGCCAGGGACAGCCCCGCAGGATGACGCTCCACAGCCGAGTGCACAGTTCAAGGGACAAATGGAGAGGTGGTGCCAGTCTTCCCCCACCATCCCCCTGCGCTCTGCTCATCTCCAGCTGGAGCTTTGGCTGGTGCTACACGGATCAAGGGCTGGAAACTTGCGGAAGGACTCCCCCTTTCTCTCGGCAGGAGCAGTAAAGGCAAGGTGTCTGGACTGGGATGACTCTGTAGTCTTCTCTCCTGGAGCAGGGACCGATGGATCTGGACCAGATTGCTGGAGCGCAGCCACCCTACTCGATGCGGCAGTACAGGCGACATGTGTGGAATTCTCTTCCATGGAGCTCAAAACTGCCAACTGGAGACTCTCCAACACAAGGGGAAAAAACCAAACAAGAATCCCAAAAGGAAACAGCTCTACCTGGGCAAAGACCAGGAAGTGAGCGAGCCAAAACCCCCACGGCAAGAAGGGATGAGTTGCTTGTGACAGCCGACTTCAAAAGTGCCCGATAGCACCTCACACCACAGCTTCCTGGCTGCAGGTCAGAAAGAGACAGGAACAATTTTGGGCACAAATAGATCTGGAATATGACAACATTTTGGGTTACAGATGACAATTTGTGTAATCTAGAAGTTAGGATGATATGTAGGCTGTATTTTATATGTTTCTTTGTAGTCACAAAATCTTGAGGGTTCTGTTTCAAGGAGAAGTTGAGATTCACTTGTCAGTAACTAGAGTTCTTCAGAGGCATATGACATCACAAGGCATGATAAAACCACAAGGACTGGCAAATCTGAATATGCAGTCCTGGAGGCAACTCCAGAAAAATGCAGATAAGATAACCATTAATTTTAATACAAATAAGGTAAACATTAAATTTAAATCTTTCAGACTGCTGGTACAATGCATTATTGTCCTGCCATATTTCCTCTTTCTAATGTAAGGAAATGGATTTTATGTAAGGCACTGTTTATGCCTTATAAAATCACATTGTGTTTTCCCATATGTGTCTGATTTGTGACACTTAGGCTTGCTTTCCACAGAAGTTGGCACAACGGGTTTTTTTACATGGTTCAGTCTCTCCTTCCAGGCAGCAAGTGATAGGAAAAGAGAAGATGGCCTCATATTACACCAGGGTTGGTATGGATTGGATATTAGCAAAAATATTGTCACCAAGACACTGACAGGGATTGGAAGAGGCTGCTCAGGAAAGTGGTTGAGTCACCTTCCTGGGGGTATTTAAAAGACAAGTAGACACATAGCACTTGGGACATGGGTTAGTAGGAAACCTAGTGGTGCTGTGTTAGTGATTGGACTTGCTGATCTTAAAGGTCTTTTGCATCTTTAACAATTTGATGAATTCTATGGGGAGTAGCTATTTAAAAAACGATCATATGTGAACAATAGCGTTCATATGTGAACAAAGCATTATTACTTCTGATTATTGCTTTGTCAGTGTTCAGCAGCTGTTCTGAGTCAAATTGTCTCTGTGATATGTGAGGACAGAGCCATAAGAATGTGCATGTTTAATGGTAATTTGTCCTTTTATTTATTTATTCTATCACTTGTTCTGAATTGTAATTAGTACTGTATGACTTCAGTAAACAATTGGATTTTCTAAGTAACCAGGAATACCAGTAACTGATGTACAGTGTGTTTGTTTAAGAATTAATGTTTTGAAATATTCACATTTCCATGTCTCATGACTGATTGTCCTAGGGTGACGTTATGATGCTTGTATCCCCATTCATGTGTTCTGTTAATGTTGGATATTATGTTCTGTACCTTTAAGACTGGCTCTGAAGAGGGAAAGTTTTGTTTTGGTTTTCTTATCAGCCTGGACACAGAGACTGCAGCTTTTGCTTTTGCTGCTTTTGCTTTTCGCTTTGCTCTCTCTCGCTCTTGCTTGCTTCGCTTCTGCTTGCTTTTGCTCATTAGCTAGTTTAGCTAAACTGTCCAAATTTCATTCTGGACTGTTTCTCCTTTCCTTTTTCCACCCATTTCAAACCTGCTCCAGACTGGGACCTGGGAACACCGAGAGTTTGCACCTTGCAGCCTGCAGCAGCTGGCCCAGCGCCGAAGGGACTGAGAACTGAGTGACCACCCCCCAAGAGAGACTTTCTGAATTTGTCATCTTTTTCAGAGTGGTGCCATCCGGTATTGTTCATTTTGTGTGCTGGGGGGTGCTGTTTATGCCTATTAAATAAACAGGTTCTTTCCACTTCTCTCTGAGGAATCCTTCTTGAACCGGTTGGGCGGAGGGGCCGTGTGGGTTTGCTTACTGGAGGGGTCCTCCTTTGGAAATTCTCTACCAAATTTGCCCTAAACCAGGACACTGATACACATACAGCTATTGAATAATTGTATCGTTTTATTGTAGTCAATCATGTGATCATTTATGATAGTCAAAAAGTGTATTCTTTTTATTAGTGAATCATTCAGCTGGCTGCAGTGCTTTTCCATGCATCCCCTTCATGGTTCATATGAGTTTTTTCCTGTTACAAAGGAATTAAAGAACCAATTTGGCAATGTTGGTGGGAGCTGACCACTGCATTGAGCTTAGGAAACATGGGGACATCTGTTTCCACATCTAAGTTTTACATTGTTGCAGCTTTCTGCACTGTGTAGAGTGCATGTGGAGCATGGATAGGGTCTGCAATAAAGTTTCTATTTAGGTAAACTTATGAATTTCTTATATGCCAATTTTTCTGCAATAACCATGTGACTCACTATAAACGCATGATTACTTATGCTTTCCTTTAGTTGTATCACATTTTCACATGGCTTAGAACCTGCAAAAAGATTAGCAACTAATGCACAGAAAATGCTGTTCTTGTAGCAAATTATCTTGAAAAGTGCTGTAATATGTCAAGTTGTCCATCTGTCCCACTGCTCTGTCTGCAGCATTGCTAGTCAGAGGTGTGATTCAGTAGGAGCTTTTCGACTGTGTGTTTTCTGTTGTCAGATCTTCTCATGCTCTGCTGACATCCTTATTGGAGAACTAGAAATGTTAAAAGACTACATCCAAACCTATGCCCTTTAAAATCTTTAGTGTATGATTGTATTTATTGCCTTTTTGAATTTCTTGATACTGTTATTTCATGGCTACAAATCCAACAATTTCATCACTCTAAAAGAAGTACTTCCTTTTCCCTGTTTTCAAATCCATCTCATTAAATTTTCACTCATAATAAATGTCCTCCCTTTTGTTTTTTCAGGGTTTGGTGAACAGTTCTGCTGCCACCTTACCCAACTATAGTAGATATCACAGTTTTTCTTGTGAAGGTAAAGGAAGTGCTTCCTCTCATTAGTCATTTAGTTGTCCTTGTTTGAAATATAATACACACTTAGGGTACACTAAGAAACAGTATTATTGACAATATGTGCTCATGCTTTCAAATAATCTGATAAAAAGAGATACTACATGTATTATCTATAGAAAAAGACAGTGTATAAATATATAATCTAGTCATTGCTGTATTTTATGGAGCAGTATTTCTATAGATATTTCTATTGACGTTTTGAGAGAATTAGTGTGGAATAGGATATGATATCTATAGGATGTAGGTGCAGATACTGTTTCTGTCATAGAATATTTTAAAAAACATATTATTAGAAGAAACCATATCTCCAAGCTTAGATTTTTTTAGCATTGTTAAAGCAGTGAAACTAAGTACTAGAAAATACTTTGAGAACTAATTTAAGAGGTCATCTGCAATATGTTAAAAAAGTTTTTTGATATGTACGATAATACTTTGATGTGATATTTTTGACAAAAAAACAGTGCATATACATTGATGATTCCTGTACTAATCCTTTATTTTAACTCTAGTAAATTTCTAGAGAGGAAAAAACCCATTAAGTGACATAAGTATCTACAGTGCGTTTTTTGGATTGCACTTCACTGCGACTGATACTTTCTTATGCCATTGTGTGTCTTGAAACACCTAGGTTAATGATTTTTTTGAATAGGGCAGCAGCAGAGAAGCAGCTAAATTAATAATGTCAGACTTCAAAGGCTCTTGATCATTAAGTCACAGGTTGCCAGATTGTTTATTGTGACGTTTTCTGCTGTGACAATACTCGAATCACAGCAACTGCCACTGCTGATCTGGCCAGTCTTCCCTTGAGTTTAGATTGTTCCTTAGCTTCACACAAAGTTCCATTTCTTCCTGCAGGCTCTTTGTTGTCCCTTGCACCTCTTGTCTCGCTGCCCCTGTCTTAATCTCAGTGCGGCCCAAGCCCGTCTCAGAAAGCTTCCAAGCAGCAGCCAGAAGTGGATGAGGCTCCAAGGACTCTACAAATCCATTCTGCATTTCAGTGGCACAGAGAAGCACAGACAAGAAGGGACTTGCTGCAACAAATGTTCAGCTATTCCTGCTTTCATAAGGAGACATTGGTTGCCAAGTAGCCCAAAGGCCAGAGGAAACAAACCTCCTCCTCCTCTTATCTGCTCCTAAGTATTTCTCTTCCATCTTGGTGTGGGAAAAGAAAATAACAGGAAAGGGAGGATATGAAAAATAGGATGTTCCACTGGGGAAAAAGAAAAAGATTTAAGGTAAATTTATGGCCTGGTGAAGGCCTAAAGAAGGATCTGCAGATTAGATGCAAGGAGTTTGTGGTTAGGTAGTGGAAAGCAGAACCAGCAGAATGAGACAGAAAAAGGGAGATGCTGGGAGAAGTGAGAGATTTTGGCAGAACTAGGCAAAATAAGGAAAAGGAAAAAATGAAAAGAAAAATGCAAAAGGAGCTTAAAGCTTTTGTCTTTTCAAAATAAAACTTTTTTGAAAGAAAAGTGTAACTAATCTGAATGGGACTGGAGCAATTAGTAGATGGAGAAGTGCCAAATATAATGAAAAATAGAGAGGAAGAAGGAAAATGTAAAAATGAAAGGAAGTGGAAAAGGGGAGGGGGAACACCCTACATTACTTCCATTTTCCAATTCCTTTGTTTTGTCATATGTCCTTGGGAAATCAGTTTATTGTGATAAAAGAATTTATGTCTAACAATGGCATCTCCTCTGTGTTTACGCACTGATACTGTTACTGTGCTAGGGCTAGACCAGTGACCTCCAAAAGTTTTTGATCATGCACCTCTATCAGTAAGACCTTTTTAAGCATGTACCCATAATAGAGGCATATATATTTATTTATAAATTGTACACATGAACTATTCCATTAATGTATTATGTACATCTAAAAACATTTACCAAAACAGGAACTAAGATAATGTGAGATAAAGATGAAAAAAACAAACAGTATTTTGAAAATTTGCATTTTATTTTATTTTATTTTATTTTATTTTATTTTATTTTATTTTTTATTTTATTTATTAATGCTAGAACCCATATTTCTTCATTGCACTGTATTGTCTGGCATACATCCTGGGTTGTACATTTCCCTGCCACACACATAATTTGGAGAGCACTAGACTAGACACTAATGCAATGTCTAAAGCCTTGTGATGAGCTCTCTCCAAAGCTATTGCTTACATTTCTGATGGCCTTGGTGAGGAAGGTGAGGATGTGGCCTCCTTATCACAAGACACAGAGCTGCCTCAACTCTTCATAAGTGTTTTACAGTACTGCACAGAAATGGATTTAGAAATAGCTGGTTAGGACCAGTCAAAATCATTGACAAAAATAGTCATTCAGCCTGATGGCACCTGAATTTTCTATGTTGTATTGTCTTACATTTACCAGCTACAATGAAAAAAATTATGGTTTCCAAAAACAAAAGCACAACTTACTGAAAGCAGTGTCCATGACTTTAGAAGATTCTAGTCCAGTTACAGCCAAAGTAGACCTACAGCTATTTGATAAAGACATTAAGAATTCAATTTAGTCTTTTATATTTTCCTAAGTTTCTTCTCAAAGTAGGATCAGGAAATTGAGTTGTGGACATCCTTTTAATTAGACCTGCAATCATGCTTTCAGTTGCACAGAGAAGATTAGACCCACTTTTTCAAGCATAACTTGATTTATATATGTTGACTCTTGGTTTTCAAATATGTTTGACAGAACACATTTGAAATTAGTGTGACATTCAAAACTTCAATAATAAATTATACTGGGCTTTCTTGCAAAGGGTAAGCCCCAAAAAAGCCTTTGTTTTGCTGTTTTCCCATGTGCTTTCCTGTGGAAATTCATATAACAAAGGTTTTGGGAAGGTAAGAGCTGTAAGAATATAAGCATAGGCTTGTATTTAAAGAATATTTCTTTATATTTGTTTAACAACAGTTATACTTAATGTTTGTGTAATTCATTTTCTTATGTCTAGAAGCAGCAATTTGAAGCAGTAACAAAAGGCAAACACTGATAGTGAAATAAAACTATGATAAAACTATGGATTGTTTATAGGTATTTTCAGGCTAGTTTATATTTGAATGCTTTCTGACCTTCTTTGTGCCCTATGCTGACATAGACTTGAATTACCAAACATTACGATTAACATCCTAGCCTAATAAATCTTTGTTGCCAGCAGATTATCTAATGCAGTCTGCAGTTCAGTCAAAAGGCTGGGTTTAAATGCTCTAGAAATGTAGGAACTTATGCCAGCACAAAACCTGGCAAATTATATTAACCTCTTTAGTCAAACTTACACTTATATTTCAAATATGTAATTGGATTTTGGCATCAGAGGCGAGGTTTCTGACTTTATATGTTTCCTTGTAAGAGTCCATCAGTGCTATTGACTGGTCATGTCAATGGCTTAAGGACCAGAATGGAGAGATCTCAAAAAGGTGTGTTTAATCTCCCTATCCCTGACCTTTCTGCTGGGAATATTGGAAAAGTCAGTAATGATTACAAAACAGACACTGGTTTGCATTGACTTGGACTGAGAAGATTGCTTGTCTTCAGTATGCTTCCCCAAGGTGGTATCAGGCAATTCCTCTGTACTTTGTTTTCAACGCACTTTATAAACACAAATCCATCATTCTTTTAATCTGCTGGAGTGCTGGTTGAAGTTGACTCAAACATAAAAGGGTCTGTATCCTGTTGGGCCTCTGCTATCCTTTAAGTAGTATTTAATGGCTGTACTGTTTGTGAGACAATACTGGCAGAGTAGTAGGAAGACTCTACTGCATTGTGACCTAGATCATTATCAATCAGATAAACTTTAGAAAGAAAAAGAGCCCTACAGAGCTGGTTTTTAGATTTAGTTATAAATAGAATGCATTCTATAAAGTTTTGTATGAGATCTGTTTTACAGAGGATGTTTATGAGTCTTTTCAAAAAGGAAGGGACAGTAAACTCTTTAATATACTAATTAATATATTGAAAACTTATGTTGGGCCGCAAAAAGTCTTGAGTTTATCCTTCTCCTGTAATACAAACTAACCCAAGACTGGTCCTTTTAATTAACCTCCTGTGTTTTGAACTGTCAATGGACACAAAAGTTGTATTTCCAAGCTCCAACTTCAAAACAGAGGATAAAGTACTTCATTTTTAAAAGAAAGCTTAGTTTCTAATGTAACCATAGCATTCTAAAGAGAATAAGAGGGTATAGAGACTATAAGGCAGATGTTATTAAAATTCAAGATAATGGAAGGGTCATGAGAGCAGACAACATCAGATAAGCTTGAGTTTCCGCATTGATATATGGTTCTGCTCCTTGCAGAACCAATTTGAGATTCTGCAAGCTGGGTCTTGAGGATGTCAAGGACAGGTGCATGAGGTTGTAACCAGTGGGTACCTTGGTGTATATAACATGGAAGATAACAGCTTTGGCTTCTATCTGAGTTTAACCCATTTGTATTTCAGGAGAGATTAAAAAGAAAGATTAAAAATGTTTGTGTCAGCCAGACATCAAATGTAGCAGTCTGCTGCTCTAGATTTACCCAGTCCATATAAGATGCAGCTTTGTCATTGCTAGTGTTGAGAAGATCCTTAAGCCACAGAAAACTTTGTGCTAAAAGTTCTGTTTCTTCTAGTTACTGTGGAAAGTCTAGGAATCATCTTTTTCAGTGCAATCTTATTCCATAGCCATTTTCATACCCAAGAAAGCTGCATTCACCTAACAGTTCTATTCAGATCTTAAATACTTTCTAACTTGAGTTCTAGCTCAAGACTAGTCCAAAGAAAAGAACAAGCCTCCTGTCAAGTTTTGGGTGTTGTCAACTGCATATGAAAAAGTCAGCATTTTATTCACAAAAAAAAAAGAAAGAGAAAGGTTGTAACTGTCTGCTGTCCTCTTTGAGGGATCATTTGAAAACATGGCTAGTGAAAAGGACAGCATGTATGCTAGGATAAAATTAAATTCCTTAAAAGGGAGGAAGAAATTCCATTTGACTGGCAAGCAATTCCAGTTAGCAAGGAAGTATGTGTTCCACTCCAGGTTTGAATTGGAATATAGCATTAACCAACAGTTGTGAGGAGTTATTAGCCACACTAACATTTCTTTTTCCAATTAGTAATAAAGTGTTTACTAATATTTCCCTTTAAAATGTGGTACTCAGTTTCAGGATTAGCACCCATGAGACATACAGGAGCCATTCACATCTCATGCCTTTCGTTATACCAGTCAGCAATCTGTTATTAAGTTGATACTCATATTTTGAAACTTAATTGTGCAGCTGCAGGCATTCCGAGACAGATATTAAGATTCTTTGAATATATTTTTATAGTATCTTGCAAGAAACTAGGACACTGGATCATAAATACATCAGATAAAATTGGATTCCGTTTTGGGGATATGAGAGATAAATAGTAAATCAAAGTTTAAACTCTGAAGACCAAACAAACCCATGTACTTAAAAAAGTAGAGTCATTACTACTGAATAATCCTTTAGATATGTATTTAGCAACATATTTGTGAGTATTTGCTACACAAGATTGATGGATCAGGTAATACTGCTTCAAATTCAAAAATATTCTATGAGAAGAGGTCCTAAATAACAGCATGCAAAGAGATTTGTGTCTATATATGTCTGATTTTAATTCATTATCTGCACATGAAGTCAACACTTTGAAAAGTGGAATAAGTTTTAAAAATTAATGTGATTTCTGTACACTCTGGCATTCAGAAAATTTATGATTTGTTGTCACATTTCTCTGATTCCAAAAAAGTGTCTTCTTTCCCTGGTTTCATGTGAGAGACTTATGAAGCTGACCAAAGGTAAGCTGTTATCAAAAAAAGCAAAACAAACAGACAGAAGCCTCTTTCAAAGTCTTTCTGTTAAAATGACACACCACAAAGTTTAAGTTAATATCCAATTCTGGTGGCTTGACCTTGGCTGGATGTCCAGTGTCCACCCAGCCACTCTATCACTCCTTGACTGATGGAAGTCTGTTCCAGTGCAGGCTTCCCACAGGATCACAGCATCCTTCAGGCATCACCCTGTTCCAGACTGGGGCTTCAGGAGCCACAGGTAAGCTGCAGGTGGATCTCTGCTCTCCTGTGGATCTCCATGGCTGCAGGGGGATCGCCTCACCATGGGCTGCACCAGGGGCTGCAGAGGAATCTCTGCTCCAGCTCCTGGAGCACCTCCTACTCCTCCCTCTGCAGGTCTTTTTCTCTCAGGTATTCTCACTCCTTCCCAGTGCAATAATTTACATTTATGATTTGATTTTTATCTCCTGAAGGGTGTATGATTTAAAACAGTAATGTAAAAAATTGTTAATTACATAACAAATGAAGTAAAATAACAATCTATAACCATATAATAGTCCTTTCTGCATAGCAAGGCATTTGACTAAAGGCATCCATAAATTTGGGAAATTACTGTATCCCGCTCTTTGTCTTTTTGGTTAGCCAGAATGTAAATGTCTAAGAGTTTATGTCCAATTGCTGAGTGCTTCAAGGAGAGGACACAAATTTTCCCAGTTTCATACAGTTGTTCTGACCAGCCTGTCCAGCATGAATCTGGTCCATGGACCGGGGGAGATTTAGTCCAAAGCCTGCATGAATCTCACCCCTGCAGCAGGGGCTGATGAAAGCTGCTGCATTGTTTCGGCCTCGTATGAATTTTAGTCTGAACCCATGAAAAGGTCTAATCACTGTGTAACTCAGCACCATTGGTGATGCCTTATGCTTGTAAAAAGTGTAAATATATAGTGGGAAACACCAGGCTTTATGAAGGATATTGTCCAAATAAGTCTTTTAGACAGCCTCTACCATACATAAAGCCAGCAAGACCTTTTCTGTGCAGTCATTACCTTTGAGTCTCTAGAGGCTTGGTTGTGTTTTTTTTTTCTTGTAGACACCCTCCCCCAACTCTGGCATTGTTTTTTCCCAGGAGATGAGTTCAGTTAAGCCTTTAATCTCTATAAAGACTGTGCTGTCTAATTCAGAATGGAGAAAATTGCTTGGAGAGATATTATACCTTCACTGTGCTCAACTTGAAGTTTCAGTTGAAAAATCATTGTCTAAGTTATCTTTCCTGTCAGAGTTTGATGTACAATCATAATCATGAAGAATGTTTCTATCTGTAGTATTTTTCTTTATTTTTTTCCTATTCTCTCTTTTCCATGCAGTTTGCTCCATGGAATTTTGCAGAGGTAAGACTTAACTATAAAATGATAAAATGTTGATGTCAATCCCACATGTACAACTGCCTGGCTAAGTAAATATGCTCCCACTGCAAAAAAAAAAAAAAAAAAAAAAAAAAAAAAAAAAAAAAAAAAAGGAAATAGGCTAAGGGAGTGGAACCAAAAAGCAAGAGAGAAACATAAAACATAAGATTGGTATCAAGAGAACTTGAAGGAAAATTAAAGAGTCAGCAGGAAAGAACTTCCCCGACTGAGAAAAGAATGGCAAGCTTGCACTGAGAACATTGTCTTGCTTTCAGCAAACAACTGACTTTGATAGGTATTTTTTCCTGTCTTTTTTTCTCCCTCATTGCTTACCTAAAATCCAACGACAGTATTTGAGGAGAAAACAGGAAACTGATGGCCTATTTTTTCCAAAGGGCTGGTTTATGGCAAAGGTTATAATTTTTGAGTTGCTCCTATTTTGCAATTGGCACAGAACAGGAACTTGCTGTTCAGAACAGAACATGAACAATCTGAAATGCAGCTCCTTCTCGAAAGCTTGCTGATGTGATTGTGATAGTATATGGCACTTACAGGTTGTTGGGAAATCCAAAGCGACATTTATGTACACAATTACAGGCTCTAAAGAGTTACTGTTCAGAAATACTACTAAGAAAACATCAATGGAATATTCAATGGTGACCACAAAGCAATAGGATTTTAGATATGATTTAGGGAGAAAAATACAATGAAAAGAAAGCACTTTTTTTAAATCTAAGGTACCCATATTCTGGAGGATGCTGCAATTCTCTTTCTGTCTTCTTTAAATAAACAGGCAGCAAAATTGGCAAAAGAAAAATAAAGATGCTGAAATATAAAACAGTCTCCATGAAAGGGACAGAAAAAGATGTTCTGTTAATACATATATTATTATCTCAATGAGCATGAGAGAATTTGATGGCATGTGAATAGGGAATAACTTTCTTTCAATGTAAGAACTATGGGGTATTATAAAAGATAAGTGGAACATCTGAAAGAAATATTTCTTGTTACAAGATAAGCTTCTTGTAACTCATATGCCCCATGTAGTTACTACAGAGCTCCTTGTCACAGGACATCATGGATGTTAGGAACTTACATAGTTCAGAAGGCAACAAATTCTTTAATAGAAGCTGGTAAAAAGCAGCATATCAATGGTGACACAGAGCTGCAAATCACTTGAAGAAGGGGAAGTAGTCTATCAAGTTTTGATGTATGTTTACTTATCTTTTAAAAATATATTCTTGCAATGGCTTGTCAACAGCTGTTGGAAAGAAGATACTTTGCTAGATGAATGTCTGCTTTAGTGTAGAGTCCTGTTTTAACATTAATTTATGGTTTTGTAAAGAAACAGTAATTATCATGGTGCTTTCACCTCAGTCTCTTGTTTAAAGAATTGATTTTTAAAAGTAGCATGATTTTTAGGATTATTGAATATCTCAACCTAAACCAAATATTTAAGGATTGTGTTCTGCAGGATTGCAAATGCATCTCTCAAATACTTTGAGAGAATCAAAGTATTCATTTCTCTTGGGCAAAAAAATACTTATTGTTTTTACATTTGGCTGTCATTCATATCAGACACTTCAGTTCCTGGAGCCTTTTCGTAAAAAAAAATCAAAAGGTCAGGATGACATCCTATGCACAGAATCCAACAGATAACTTTTCCTGTCAAGTGATTCACATTTGTATTTGTTCTTCCTAAAAGGAAAAAGGTTCAGTCGGTCATTTGGTGACACACTCTGTTGGCAAAAAACTGAAAATTTACTGGAAACAATCCCCTCTCATTTTATATACGTGCATTATTACTTTGTTACAAAACAAAGTAAGCATAAGTGCTTTATTCTACAATGTTACTTAAACACGTGTCAAATGTGTTTCTGCTGAATTTCACGGAAGTTTTTATAAAAGAATGACATTTTGAGGACTATGGTGTAAATGTGAATAAACAAGCTCAAAGCTTTGTAAGAAGATTTACATTAGCAAATCATCATGTGCAAGAAATGTATCTTGTTGTGTTTGATGGAGAGTTCTGTTTTGAACTTTGTTTTAATGCCATAGAAAACAATGTTATCTTAGTGTCCTAATGTTGCACTTTACCTTTAATATTTTCACTTACACATTGTTCGTATGTACATATGTTTCTTCTGGAACAAAATGAGGTACCAGCGAATACAGGTTTTTAGAAATTTCCATATCTGGTTTTGGCACCAATTTAGAAGCATTACAACTTAATTATTTTCCAAATGTTTAAATGCTTTTAAAATAAATAATATTCCTGAGCATTTCACCTGGTGAAAATATTTATCTTTCTCCTCAATCAGATATTTAATAAGTAACCATAAGACCAGAACACTTAAATGCATTTCTCTACAGTGGAAGTCAGACTCTCTGTCTCCCTCAAAAATTAAAAGAACCCAATTACATCATGTTTCTGGCTTACTAGTATGTGAATGCAAATCAGAAATCTGTGTTTTAAGCTCTGCTCTTCTTGTAAAATTCACAGAGTTTTAACCAAAATCATTCTCTGTTAAGATAAGAACAAAATAAAAAATTCGGGACTTAAATTTATCACCTAGAAACATTATGTGCACAATTTAAAAGCAATTGCACCAAGCACATGGGATAAAAAGCAAATGGTCATAAATATTTCAAATAGTCTCAACCAAAGTCTAGCAGGCAATTTGTAAGAAATTATGCACTTAACGATTTTTAGTCTGCCTTATCAATTACAGAATGCCTCATAATTAAAAATTTCTGACAGATCTTAAAAAGTCTGCAGACTGTGGCTCATCTCATGAGCACAGCACTACAAATACAACTCTCATGGATCTGACTTAGCCATTGTTTGTGTTTATTGACCAAACAAGCAACTAGAACCAGCAGTCCTTATGGCTGTGTTTCTGGTCACTCATTTGCCAGTCAATTTCCATCAATATTTACCTTAAATGCAAAGCAAATTTACTGCTGCACTTAGCTTGTAAAATTCACATAAATGTCAACCCAATTCACATAAAAATAAATATTTAAGTGACATGGAAGGTGGACACCTGCTCTGAGAAACTTTCCCAAGGAAAAAAAATTTAAATATGGAAGACAATCACAATCAAATGTTTTTAATAATGTTGGAATAAAATCTAAACAACAAGTAGATACTTGTTTCTTAGTGTGAATGAATGAATGAATTGATTTGGTAGGGAATTGTGACTTTTATTCTGATGATATTTAAAATTGGTGTAATACGGCTTCGTTGCATTTTGTCTTTCATCAAACTGCACTTTAGGAGTGTAAAATGCAAAATACAGCTTTCTGGTATTTTGCCTACTCATATTGGCTTTGTGATTTTGTTGTTTTCTTCTTTTCTCCTTTTGTTTCAGTTATGTGCTCCCCTTCATGTGTTTCATCTACGTACATCTGCTTCCCCCTCCCATTCTTATGTGTTCTTAATACTTATTTTCAACTATTCTTTTAAAACCCTGATGTATTAATTCTCCTTTCACCCTTGAATGCAACCTATAATACTCCATTACACAAGTTTTTAAAGTATTTTGCTGATTTGCTATCAATATTTGATTACTGAGGAGGAAATCTAAAAGCCACTAAAAATATATCAGGTTTTGTTGTTGGTTTTCCACAGTTTTTCATCTTTATATGACCTAGAATCTTAAAATTCTGACAAGTTTCTGCACGGTAAAAATTTTGGAAACATACAGTGACAGAGGAGAAGGACAGGTAGGATCTACCAGATCTCAGACATAGGTCACACCATTTTGTAAACCTGCAAAAAGTAAATCAGTTTCATATGGGTTGTCTTGACACACAGAAAAAAACACATTGGCTCTTCAGTGAGCAGGGGAAGATGATGCACTAAATCTGCTTCTGACTAAATTTGGTTTAATTCTCTTTGGTTAAAACTCTACATTCCCCTAATATGTATTGTGCACTCTTGTCTTCTCCCTTAAACTGTTGTTATATTTTATTAACTACTGTTACCTTTGGTTGAAGCACAGTATTTCAAAGTAAGATCAAGTTTTTACTAAGAGCAAACCTTCCCCCAGCCCTAGGCAGTGTCTGCATTATTTTAATAACTTAACTTTTATTTTGCCACAAGTGCTTAACTTACTGAGAGTTAATTAAAAATCTGTGTGGTTTATGATAATTTAAAACATGGCTACTGTATGGAAAAGGTATTACTGCAGAGTACCTGGGACATATGCCAGAAAGGCTTAGGTCAGGAAAGAAATAGGTACATTTGCTCTCTTATCTAAATAGAAAAACAGCAAGATTTTCTAAGGGTCTGCATGGGAATTGAGAGAATAGGACATAATTTTAACTGGTAACTGCCTATACTACTTACTCCCACCTGTTGCTTCCTAACTTGCTCCTTCCTCTCTCCTAGTACCTCTTTTTATTCAGAAGGACAAAAGCTGCTTCCTTCTTGCTTATTTTAAAATCATCAGACCATAGTGATGGCATCCATCATCTCTTTCAAGTCCATCTTTTGTCATTTTTAAACTTCAGTTTAATGATTTGTCTGCTGAAACCCAAAGCAGCATAAAAAAGCAAGTGATATGAAATGGAGATGCACTAATGCTTTAGTGCATCATTTGGGTTTGATGGAGAGATTTCAAATACTCAGGAAATTTCAAAGTCCAACATTTTACATACTTACAGGGTTTAGGGATTGTTTTATTCAAGTGTATCCATCATTTAAAAGCATTATTGTTATTTGGTGATAATTCCATTCTGTAAGTGATCTGAAGCTGCCTAAAAGGAGGTCATAGTGAGGTGGGTGTCAGTCTTTTCTCCTGGATAACAAGTGGCAGGATGAGAGGAAATGCTATCAAGTTGCACCAGAGGAGGTTTAGACTAAATTTTTGGATTTTCTTTTTCACAGAAAGGATTGTTAAGTGTGTTGGAGTCACTATCTCTGGAAGTGTTCAAAAAAACTGTGGATATGGTGCTTGAGGACATGGTTTAATGGTGAATATGCTTGTGGTGCTAGGTTGACAGTTGGACTTAATGATCTTAAAGGTCTTTTCCAGCCTTATTTTTTCTATGGTCCTATGATCTAGTGCTTTTATAGCTCAAAGGTGTTTGTGGCCTGCCTGAGACTGAAAAGAATGTATTATGTGGGTTGCCTAAAATATACATATGTCTGCACTCCTACACACATACCTAATGCAATATATTTAGTTGCAGACTATTTAAGTATGTAGAAATGTTTTACCTTATGCCCCTATATAGTAGTACTGGCAAAAACATTAATACTTGGGTATAACGAAAACAACCTTTTTTTCAGGCTTCTGGCTGAGAATGTTGATCAGCAGTCTGTATTTCTTCTTTCTTTAGACAAGTATATAAGAAAAGTAAATAATTTCTGTTCCTGGACTAATACCTTTCTAGTAGATAAGCAGTGCTTACCTTCAGTTTAATTCCAGCCAAAGTAATAGGCAAATGTAAGTATTCAGTTTGCATATGTTTGTTGAAAAGAGTCAGTTTTACAATTACATGTGTTAGAATGATTGTGCTCCTGGCCTAACAAAGGAAGAATAGAAGTAGAGACACACTGTAAAAGCCAAGATGAAATTGTCTTATTCATACACGTACAGGCTTTCCTCTCTGTGGTTTAGTGACAAAGGCAAGTTAGGAACTGTCTCAATCTATTTTGTGTGTATACAGGCAAATCTCTGTCTTGAGTCAATTACTGCTGTAACTCCTAGGCCTGAAGCTCAAACAGTGCAGCAGAGCTGCAGTCACAGTCTCCTCCTGAGCTAGTGCAGTGCTCCTTCCACCGTGCTCCCTGCCCAAGGACAGCTGCTATCCAGTGGTGCGATGGTTTGCAGTAAAACTGCTCAGCACCCTGCAGCCCTGGGGTGAAACATTGCAAGCAATGGGTCCGACTGTCATCTCCAAGATTTCAGATTAATGAAGCTGATTTGCAGTCTGTTATTTAGGCGCTAGATGTCTCCATGTGCTACAAGTACACCTCACCACACAGGCTATGCTTACTATGCTTTAAACAAAGAGGAAATCGCTAGAGGCAAAGTTAGCAGGGCAGTGTTCATAGACATACAAGTGAGTTATCACTTTGACTTCATCTGTTTGGAATATACCCAAGGAAATAACCATGTCGGGAAATGCTTGTGTTTCCCGAAGCATTTCATTGACCCATCTTGAATCCGATCAGGGAATGCTTTTTTCTTTCTTTTTTTTTTTTTCCACTGGCTCATTAGTAATGAGTGTGGCCCAACCTTGCAGCACGGAAATGGTGGGAGGTCCCAAACTTAAGAGAAGCCCGTTGTCAGATTTGCATCAAAGCTGACAGCCTGAGGTGGCCTGAGGCTTCACAGTCCCTCTTGAATGTCTATACCAACTGATGGTCTTTGCTGGGTAACAGCTTCAGGCAGGGGTTCCCTGAAATTCAGAACATTTTGGACTTTAGTTTGATTTTACTTAAAAAACAATAGAACTCGAAACAAAATTAAAACAAAACAAAACAAAAAAGCAAATCAGAAAGCGGAATCAGGTTCTTCACTCGGCTCTTTCCCCTGGTCAGACTGCCCGGACTACAGCCGCCGTAAGTAACTCTGCGCAGCCCGCACGTACCGACAGCCGCCGCGTGTCTCTGCTCGCTGCTACTGCCGCCTCTCACGCGCTCCGGGTGTCCCTGCATCCCTCCCCTCCGGAGACAGCACAGCGTCTCTTCCCTGCTGTCGCCTGGCTCTCGTTCCTCGCGCACATTCCACACCGCCCAGGCAGCACCTGCGCGTTTATAACTGTGGAATTACTATTATTACAAGTATTATTATCATTATTATTAGTAGTAGTACTACTGCTGTTGTGACTATTACTTTAACACGGACATCGGCATCTAACGGTGCGTCCAGTATTTGAACTGAATATCAGCTCTTTTCCACTCTGCCCAGAGGAGAGCCGTAGGTCAGGGCACGGATGCAAAGTACCCCCCTGCTTCCTCTTGCCCCCCAGGCCCGGGTGCTGCAGGAGGCGGCGCCTGGGTCCCCCGGCAGCAGCGGGAGGCCGAAGGGATGCAGTCCCGCGGGGAAGGAAGCGCCAGGCTCGGGCCGGGCAGCGCGGCGCCCGCGGAGCGCAGCGCGGAGCTGCGGCCGGGCCGGGCCGGGCCGGGCGAGGGGAGGGCGGGCGGGCGGTGGGGGCGGCCCCGCTCCTCCCCCGGCGCGGGGGTGGCGGGAGGGCGGGAGGCGGGGCAGCGGCGGTGGGGCTCGGCCGCCTCCGCTCGGGGCCCGCGATCTGGGTCGCCCCGCGGGGCTTGCGGCCGCTGCCAATTGCGTAAGGGCGGCAGCCGAGGCGGGGAGCGGCGGGGTTGGCGAGCAGCCGGCGGCCTCCCGCCGTGTCCGGGGCGGGGAGCGCTATGCCGCCGCCCTGAGCGCGCCGCCGCCGCCCCGAGCGCGCCGCCGCGCCGGGCCCAGGTGAGAGCGCGCCCGGCCTGGCCAGAGCCAGCGCGGGGCCGGGCCGTGCCGGGCCGGCTGGGGCGTGGGCCGAGCCGCCGCGCCCGGGCGGCCGGGCTCCGCCGCACTGGCCTCTTTTGTTCCCGGGGCCGGCGGGAGGGGAGGGAAAGAGGGAGCAGAGGGAGGGAAGGAGGGAGCGGGGGCGGCAGCAGCAGCAGCCGGCGGCGGGGCGGGGAGGGCCGGGCGGCGGGCGCGGCTGCACTGAGGGGTCGCCCGGGGCCGCGCGGGCCCGGCAGGTGTGGGCCCGGCGGGGCCGCGGCAGGTGCGGCGGCGGGGCCGCGCTCACGGTGCCGCGGCTTTGTTGGCGCGCCCAGTCCGGTGCTGCCGCGGTCGCGGTGGAGAGCGACCGGGCTCGGGTCCGCATCGCGGCGTGGCTGCGCTGGGACTTGTCACAGGCATCGCCGAGAGCTTGGGCTGTCGTGGAATGCCGTCCTTGTGACTGATAACCAACAGCTGCTTCATTTGCCCGGAGGCACGGAAGAAGCAGTGGGAGCTGTACATCATCCCAGCCCCTCTAAGAAAGGAGGGTGTGCAGCGATTAATGCACTGCATTTGTGCTACATCACAGCTAGATGAGGGCTGTGTGCTGAAGATTATGACCTTGTTGGTACTTAAGTGTGCATTTAGTGATACAGTTTCCTTGAAAGGGATTTTATATTTTTGAGTGGTTCTAAAAGCAGAATAGCAGACAAAGACAATGTAATATGGAGGATAAAGTAGTACTTGGTGCTTTTTTGTGGCATTAGTCTGTTTTCATGAATCACAGAAAAAGGTTTGCAGTGGCTTAGCTACTGATGTGAAATGGCCCATGGTAGCAGTAAGGAGAAGGGAGGTTCATCTTTGTTCTTAGGAGTCTGCAGCTCTTCAAGGTGCTTTGTCTACATGGATCTTGAACACTGCCTGCACAAATGTGAAGTCTTCTGCCAGATCAAGTTTGTTGGGCCTGCTCCTCCTGCACTCTCTTTACTAATACAGCATTCAGCAGACTATGTCAGGGACTTGAGCTAGGCAGGGAGGCCAGAGAAATAAGTTATATGTAAAGCTTGAGAAATACCCGCAAACACAAAGGGATTCAGGAAGAAGAAAGCGAGTGTGGAGGGGAAAAGGACAAAGACAAGGAGTCTTGTGGGGTCCATGCTAAGATGAGTGTCTTCTGGAGTTCAGTGTCTGGTCTCAGCAGGAGCTGTGGTGGTGTGTGCTGTTTTGACATGGGGATATATGTTTTCCAGTGGCACACTGTGGGTTTTTTAATTACAAATATTAAAACATTTTCCCATGGTATTTTTGGGGAAAGTGGTATTAAGGATTGGCTGAAAGCTTTTAGCCAGTTCGTCTGACTTGTTGCTAGTTGATAGAGACACTAACTAGTAGAAGATGGTGGCCCCTGTGTGTAAAAGCTATTGATTGCTGAAGGGCCTATGAAATCCTCTGAACATTCCTAGCTTTTACAGGTCCTGTGACTGGAAGTTACCTTTTGGTGGTACAGTTCACTTTTCTTCCAAGTTTACAAACCAGGGGACCAAAAAAAGGTTGTTTTTTACTTTAAGTATGAATATGAAATTAGATAGAACACAAGTTGTGGGGCTGCTTTGGTTATTTTACAGCTTTTCTTTCTTTTTTTTTTTTAGTTTGGGTTGATACATATTTGAATAGTTTGTACTTCAGTGGAAGTTAAGTAGTGACAGAGGGCAGTGGGATAGGTGCTTTTCAGTCTTATTTAAATACTTCAAAACAACATTCTTACCACCAAGGCTGTGAAGAACTGTCTGCATGCCTTCGACAGTTGGGACTAGAAATGTTATTTAATTATGGATAACTTTAAATACAAAGGACAGTCATTAGCTTCCTTTATTATATGTCCAGTGAGTTTCAGAAGTTTCATTAAACAGTTTTAGCAGACTGGTTTTGTGTATTTTGAGGTAACTCCAGTTTCTTGCTGTGGAAGTCTTGTTTGCAGAAAATGAGCAGTGACTCAGTTTTATTTATCTTACCTGTTGAATAGGACGGAGCTGTTTGTTTCTGTGCCTGTGGGATGGCTCTGGCTACTCTCTGTGCTAGGACAGGAGCTCCATCTCCTCTTGATTCTGCCTTGTACTGGAGCTGGGGGGAGCCGGGGAGAAGAGGGACCCTGGTCCCCATTGTCTGCTGGAGGCTGATGCTGTAAGGGACACGTCTGCTACCTCTGCCCTGCAGCTGACGGAGCTCCTTGGCTGATGGGCCACACCGTGCGTGACTTCAGGGAAAGTTGTCCCACAGTATTTGTGATGAACTGTTCTTTACCTTCTGTGTGCATGCACCAGTGATTTAAAAACTTCAGACAGAAATTAGTGGGAAAATGGTCACCTAGTAAATCTTGCTTTCTGTATATTAAAAAATTAAATCATAGGAATATAATCTGAAGTATATCAGTAAGGTTCATGCTTTGCATTGGTAAGGCTGTTCCATAGAATCACCTACAGTATGCATCAAAACGTGATTAAAGTCTGTGTTGTAAATTGCAATTTCTTGTTTGGAGTCAAACTGTGATTAGACTTGATACATTCTCGGCTTATTTTTACCAAAAGGGATTTCACTGTTGATTTAATTGAGATATTTTTGGCGAGACAAATGGGAATGAATTATTTGTAGATGTGGGTGTAGAAATCCACAGAAATATTTCGTGGAATAGTAATACTGAGAAATTGGAAAAGGAGTAGAAAAGTTGAGCAAAGATCTGAGGGAGAAAAGTGACGTATTTGCCAATAAGGAAAGAAAATACTGAAGGCATTGAAGAATGCATACTTTAGAACTTGTAACTGATTTTATTGCTTTGTTGTGAAGTAGATTAATGGAAAGGATGTGCTAGTAGCTCTTCTATCTTTTTGGCACATGGGATTAGGAAGAACATGTAAAAAGGAGTAGTGCAGTCATGCAAGATGACTAGCTATACCTGGCAGGGTGTTGCAGTACTTGGCAGTAGGGTGCAGAGTTCTTGGAGTTTCCTAGAATGGAATTCACTGTAGGTAAGCCAAAATATGAGTGTAGCCACTAGCTCAGTAGAATGTATAACTAATGGTGGATTACTGGGCTTTGTTTTGCTGTTTGAAGATTGAGATTTTGCTGTTTTGAGATATCCCAGATATGCTGTATATCCCAGATATACAAAAGGAGAATTATAGCATGTTTTTTCTTTTACAAAATTCTACAAAGGTATCATATTGCGTAAGTTAAGTCACTGTTCCTTTTTCACCAGGTTCTCAACTCATGTAGTTCTGAAATTTCTGAGATACTTTAGAGCCATGGATTATGTTGGCATTCAGATACACAGTCAAGTTACTCTTCTTAGTTCATCAGTAGAAACTCTTTTCACAAGACTTTGAGCCCTCATACCTTGGCTGGTATGTGCTGTGCCCTTCTGCTACATTGCCACAATTCCTACAGCAAAATGAAAACTGTACTATATTTCAGCTACTGTGTATCAATCAGTGTGGCATATTAATGTAAGTGATCAGGTAAAGGTGTATTTTGTGTTGCTGATCTCAGCAGGCAGTTGCAGTGGCTGAGTTGAGGGGGATTTGGTCCTTAGAGGAGGAGAGGTGATTTTGGAAAAGTGAAGGTGAAAGACAGGTAAATGAGGTCTTAAAGTGTGGTAGAGGAATGACCACATCTCATCAGGCCAAGTGTCCATCCAGGCAATTACCCAGGGTCTGACAGTGGTGAGTAATAGTCATCTGGTGAAGCTACTGCATTGTGATGCTACTGCTTCCAGCTTGTGTTTCAAGGACTTCCTAAACTCGGGGCAGTGTTATTTATACAATACTCCTCAACTGAATTATCTTCTGCAACCTTGTTGTTCCCTGAACCTGGGTAAATGCTTGATGTCCAAAGCATATAGTACTGAGACAGGTTCAAAGATGTCTGTGCCAGCTTTTTTTTTTCCTCCTGGGAAGAGGCATGAAATGTTTTTTGCATTCTACCAGCTACTTCTGATTCTATGGACCTAGTGACATATAGCCTCTCTCTTAATCATCCATCACCAGTATGAAGAGTCCTTTGGGGATTCATAGAGTTCTTACTGGATGTGATTTGCAGCTCTTAATTATTTTTTAATGCAGACTCATTTAACTTGGCTTTTACAAAGGCAAGACAAAAGAATGTGGGTGTGCAACTCCAACAATTCAGTTTTTCAAGCAGCATTTTTTTTGTGGTTGATGCACAGTTAAAATCTGCTGAGGCAGTCCTTCAAGTATGCAGAATGAAGGGTGACATTTCATTTACTGAAGCTTGAGTTGGACTGAAGAAAAAATTCTAAGAACTTAACAGCTTTGCCAAAGAAAGAAATCCACATGCTGATATGGAAGCGACTCTTATTATTCTGATTCTTGTTTTAAATACAACTTAAAGATGACAACCCTTTGATGAT
This sequence comes from Agelaius tricolor, assembly GCF_023055355.1. NCBI lineage: Eukaryota > Metazoa > Chordata > Aves > Passeriformes > Icteridae > Agelaius > Agelaius tricolor. The sequence goes on from NW_027269287.1 coordinate 9,828,287, forward strand.
TAAGTGATTATGTGAATACGCTCAGGAATGCTTTGCATATGTCAGTTTACTGAAGCTAAATATCGGATCTGATTCTTTTCCCTACTGCATATTATAGTCTGTACTTTCATATATGCCTATAATCTATAAGAGCTTTTCTAATTTACTAATAGATATATAATCTTACTGTCCTTCTCTTTGGAGTAGGGTTGTAGGCCCAGTGATTCAAGGTAGTGCCAGAACTCAACTTCACCTCTCTGAAGTGTATTACCATTACATAAAAAATTTTCTGCTTTGAAGTCCTAGGCTGTAGTTGTTAGATTGGGATTTGTGTTTTTCTAGAGACTGCAGATATCTGTATACCACTTCTTATTGTCCGTATGAGAAGTAGTTTAAATGTTTTTCCCTGATTTTTATTTGGATTTTTCCCTACCATCTTATTCAGGTTCCCTAAGGTGAATGTGGCAAATCCGTCACTTTCATGTGAAAGTTGTTGACTTAAGTGTAGCTATTTATTTACTTAAAAGTAGACTTGTACTCAGATGCATTACTGAGCTGAGGCCAAAACGTTCTCTAAACTAACCCTCACAATGTCCCTGTGAGGCTGGTGACCGCTTTTTTGCTCATGTTACGGGCTTGGGGCCCAAGTAATCTGTGACTCATGCAGCAAGCTAATGACAGATGGGTGACTAGAATGCAAGTTTCCACTCTTGATCTCTTACACAAATTATTAAACATTTAATTTCTGAAAGTGGAGTAGTAAAAATGATTCCATTCATTTTGCCTATTTCGGCACATGCCATATTTCCTAGTGTGCTCTTGGATGTGCTGTATTTAAGTTGTCGATAATTCATTTGTTTCTACATGGTTTCCTCCAGCAGAATATGCTATTTTTTAAATAGTGAATGAAAAACAGAATAGACTTCCACCAATTTATAATTTACAAAGATAAACTGTGTCAAAAAGAAACAAAGGGCAGGAAAGTAGAACTCACTGGAAATGTCAGATACTGTTTTAGAAACGCTGACTACAGTTTTCTGTGGCTGCTGGCTTGTTTCTTTGTTTCAATGGGCAAAATCTGAAGCTACTACAGTTCTACTTGAGCAGACTGAAAATTGCAGTGTCTACTGGTCAATTTAGAATTCTTGAAAGCTTACCTACATGTTTGGTGTCTAGGAACTGGAAAAAACATGTCCCTTCAGTTTCTGCAGCAAGATGCATATCTGCAGCACTACAAAAATCCCCAGGTTTTGTACATAAACTTTCTGCAAGATCAGATACTTCATCTGCTGCATCAAATGCTCTGTAAGTGAAACAGGTGAGTGCTGCAGAGGCTGCTCACACAAACTGTATCTCAAGGACAAAAGCCCAGTTGTCTTTGGAGCAGGGAACCATTTTTATTGTACAAATACCCTCAGTCTTTGTCTCATCCTTAATGGTGATATGCCAAACACCTGCACAAGAGGATAGCAATGAAATTCATGGCTCTCCTGCATGCTGTCAGCTGTCAGCGTGGGAGTGGTTTTACTTGACCATAATTTCGTACTTATTCCCACAGACAAGTTCTATTCCAGAGTGTTTATTTACCTATTTCCCTTGGAATGCAATCTTTTCACCATCCTCTACCCCTCACCTCGTTGTCCTTTCTAATCCATAGATAATAGCTTAATTGTTTTGCCTATCACCTAAACATATGTAGTTCAACTTTCCCTGCTTGTATATAAGTTTGAAATTTCTTCTGAACTGGAGAGAGGCTTGTGTTCTCCAAGATTTCATTAGACTAGCTGACGAAGGTTATTTCTATCTATAAGCCTTCTCTTATACTGTAAATATAATGCATGGTTTCACTTCTGTTTCTTGATGCGTGGTACTAAAGTGGTTCTGTGATTCTATACTTTGAAAGAATTGGTTTAAGAAATACGGACCTTGCAATTTTACATGTTTTCTACATGCCAAGTAATTCGCTAAAGATTATTAATTGCTACGCAGGAAATTCAGAGCTTATCTTCTAAGTTTTGTAACTTTTACCATTCTTATATCTCTATTTCTTGCTGGTTTATGCTCTAATTTTCTTCTGAAAATGTGGAGCATAGGAGAAAACTTGTTGGAGGCATGCAGAAAACACGTGTGTCTAGATGTCAGTAGAGTTTCTAAAGGTTTTTCTTTGTAACTCAGTTGAGATTTTTCAGGCTGTTCTAAATATTGTGATTTCCAACAGTTACTTAACTTAGCAGTGCATTTTACTGTGCACATACTCTTTCCAGCTTTTGTACATGGGTGGAAAAGTAGGTTCCTTCCAATATGCTGTCTGTTGTCTTAGCGAATAGGTGTAATTTCAGAATAAGGCAGGAGGAGAAAATGTGAAACCAGGGAAGAAAACATGTGGGCACCCTGTCTAGAATTGTTCTTACCGGTGAGGTGATTTGTTGACCTGAGGACTTCCAAGACACTTGAAGAATTGAAATTTGTATTTCTGTTGTGGTTGACCAGCTCGGAGGTCTACAAAGGTGTGCATGTCATGCTTTAGGAGCTTGCCTGACATCACATTCTGTTCCATAATTGTTTCTAATTAGGAGCTTGTTAATACTGATTTCTTGTCCCTTTCCCTTTTCATGGGTTTCTCACTGCACTTTGGTTTTATACCAGACAAGTGCCTCTACCAGGAAAGTAGTAATAACTTTTGTGGTACAGAATCATTAGGTTGGAACAGACCTTCAAGATCATCAAGATCATCAAGTCCAACCATGCCCTAACACACCTCAGCTAAGCCATGGCACCAACTGCCATATCCAGTGTTTTTTTAAACACATCCAGCGATGGTGACTCCACTACCTCCATGGGCACACCATTCCAGTATTTTAACACTTTTTCTGTAAAAAGCTTTTTCTTATAGCCAACTTAAGCTTGGTGCAGCTTAAGACTGTGTCCTCTTGTTCTGTCAGTTGCTGCCTGGAGGAAGAGACCCACCCCCACCTGACTGCAACCACCTTTCAGGAAGGTGTAGAGTGTGATAAGAGTGAGTCTCCTTTACAGTAGATAGAGATATCCTTTAGATAGAGAGCGAGTCTCCTTTTCTCCAGGCTGAACACCCCCAGCTCTCTCAGTCACTCCTCACAGGGTTTGTGTTCCAGGCCCCTCACCAGCCTCATTTCCCTCCTCTGGACGTGCTCAAGCATCTCAACATCCTTCCCAAACTGAGGGACCCAGAACTGGACACAGCACTCAAGGTGTGGCCTCACCAGTGCTGAGTACAGGGGAAGAATGACCTCCCTGCTCCTGCTGGCCACATTGTTCCTGATACTAGCCAGGATGCCATTGGCCTTCTTGGCTCCCAGGGCACACTGCTGGCTCATGTTCAGCTGGCTGTCAACCAGCACCCCCAGGTCCCTTTCTGCCTGGCCTCTGTCCAGACACACTGTCTCCAGACTGTAGCATTGCAGGGGATTATTGTGGCCAAAATGTAGGACTTGGCACTTGGACTTATTAAACTTTTTATTAAACTCATTTTATTGGACTCTGCCCACCCATCCAATCATTCCGAGGTCTCTCTACAGAACCCTCCTACCTTCCAACAGATCGACACATGCACTCAGCTTAATGTTTGCAAATATACTACTGTGTTGCATGGGGAAATATTTTTTTGTGTATGTGTTTTCCTCCACCCTCTGCTCAGTCTTTTCCTTAGCGGTAATTGTATGCTCTGAGACTAGACAGTGTGGTAATAGGTCAGCACTAGAGCTGGTGTAGTTTGATGGCCCAGATCAACAGAAGTGTGTCATTTTTTCTGGTTTCTTTTATTTTATTTTTAAGACCTATGATCCTTAAGATGTGCTTAAAGAGAGGCATGAATTATGAAGTAAGCAAACATTCTGTACAACATTTTCAGATGGTGCAGGTGTGGGAGTTTATTAGCATGTTTGACATGTTCTATTACACTTAGCATTTGACAACACAGAAGTGTAAAATATCTTGATTTTTTTCCCACTTTTTGGGTGGTGTCATGTGACATTTTGAATTATCTGGTAAAATAAGCCAATTTCTTTCCAGGAAACCAGCCCCAAAATGAGTAATGGATAAGCACACTACTTGCTTCCGAGCGCGCAGTCGTGTCTCAGGAGGTTCATATGTTATGCCCTGGTTGTACAGTGCATATGTTTCCAGTTTCTGACCGTGTGGAACAATGTGGGCTTGTATGAGAGTGTGGTAGTGGCACAAGTTAAAAGTGGTGAAGGAATACTTGAGGAGACGGGAGATGTTGCAGCCTGTTCAGCGGCTCACTGCTGTCTGCAAGCTGGGGTTTGCTGTCCACATCTGTTTGCTCAGTTGTTCTGTTGACGTATCCAGACTTGCAGGTATTCACTGTTTTCACTTGGAAGCTGTGCAAAATAAACCTTTTTGGTTTTTTTTTTTTTTTTTTTTTAATTTAAGCTAGTTTAAGCTGGCTTGGCTGATGTGAGCAGTATGAGAAGTAATTGTTTGCTTGCTCATGCTGTAGGAAGGGGTGGATGAGCAGAAATCTGGATTGTGTGGAGTTGCACTACTCTTGCAAAAGAGCGATATGCAAATAGTGCAGTCATCCAGCAGATGGGTGGCAATATCTGAGATACTCCAGATACATCGTGGGCTGAAGCATCTGAGATCCTCCAGCCGAGTCTGTGCAGGGAAGCTTCCCTCTTACTGATGGGCTTGAGGCACATGCTTAAGTGTGGCTCTGACTAAAAGCTGTGTTGAATAATGGATTTAAAATCTTGCATAATACTTTGTTGAAAGCTGACGTGCAAAAAATTTGGGAGTAGTGAGAAAGCAGCATTTTTAAATGGCATGACAAAGAACACATTTGTACAGATAGAGCTCTGTACAAATGTTAGCTAATTGGTTGAATATGGTGTGAGAACTTAACCGTTATTGAAAGCACTCTGAAGCAAGCTGCAAAGTAAAATTTGTGACACCATTCTGTGTACCACAGTACAATTGCAAAAGTGAGAGATGTTCTTGTCTGGGACTGGCCATCAGGAAGAGATGCCCAGATCATGAGTTCCTTATGAGACATGGCATAGGCACAGGTCAAATGTAAACATGGGAAAATTCAGATGCATAGGAATTTTCAATGTGGTATTTAAATAGTTCAGCAGTTTGGGTATTTTGTCCTGCATTTCACTCTGTAAATGCATTTGCAGAGTAAAATTTGTGCTATATTTGTGACACACAAACTGTATTTGTGCAGCCAAATAATTGCATTATTCTCTGGTGCATAACTGGCCATACAGACAATTAATATACTTGCTTTTATGTGGTGCTCTCTGAAGTATTCCACAGAATGGAAATAAACAAGCCAATAATTTGAATCAGATTATCAGTCTATCTTTCAAAAAAGTTAGTAGCTTCTCTACAAGATAGAAGATATCCTTTTTCAGCTAGAGAATTTCAAATAACGCATGATGAGGGAAGGAAGCATTGCAATGGTTACTCCTGTTGTAATGGAAAACCGTATGGTGAGTTTAGAATGTACTGAGTAGCTCCTTATTGGCTTAGTGTAATTATTTTTATTTTGTAATGGTTAAGACAGCAATTCTACTATCTTTTTCCCACCCATCCTTGGGGTGACCTGTGTTTTCACTTGAGTGGGACAGTTGAAAACCTTCTACAATTGCCAAAATGAGGGTTGCTAACAAAGCAGAATGCTTTGTACAACACAAAATATGTTTGAAATATGACACGAGTGTTTCCAATGGCTGCTGTAATTAATGTTTTTTGTTTGGGGTTTTTTTTGTTATTTCTTTAGAGGTCTGGCAGTACTTTAGGAGGGCTTGGTGGGAAGAATTGTGGGAAAATTATTTTGTAAAACTGTTTCAATTCTTGCATAGCCAATCTGGATTCAGTTGCTATAGCTGAGTAGTTTAAAAACTTTTTAACTGTTGTTATTACACTATAATGAACACTGTAATAATTTTGTCAGTGTCACAGAAAAATGTCCTAACTGAAAAATTAGCCAAGTTTAAGGAGTTGGGGTTTCAAACCATAAAAAAAGAGAAAATCTCAATGCTGGATCAGATTTCTTAAAATGTTTAATTAAGAAGCTAGTCCAGCATTTGTTTAGCTAGATATAGATACTATCTTTGAACTACCTGAAAAGCTCCATCTCTACCCAGCTTTTATTACCACATCCAAAACACAGAGATTACTTTCATTTCTGAGAGGTGGTAAGTTGAGTAAAAGCATATGAGGTTAAAGCAAACTGTTCTACAGTGCACATAACTGGTTGGGCAGTTAAGTGTGAGAGCAGAGGATTGGGTTTGTCAAAGAATAGAAAGGAGAATGCTGAAAATTAATTTGTTATAATGAACAGGTGCAAGAAGCACTTCTGGAGGACTTGGAATAATTTTTGCACTCTGGGATAGCTACTCCAGTTAATGTTTCTGTGCCTTCATTGTCATTGTGCATGCATCTGGAGATGCATTGTCTCCCATGAAAGGGTAATCTAGCCTGTTTTATAGTAACAGCTCTTTTTCCTGGAAACAGTGAACTATCAGATTTTGCAGCATGTGGAACAAAAGGCTCCTTTGCTGCGTCTCAGAATAAGATTACAGTTGTCACATTTCTCCTTCATCAGCGTGCCTGACACTTCAGAGTATGGCTCAGACTTCCCTTTGTTAATGGAACAGAAAGAGGATCTTTATACTCTTCCATAATTAGTAGTTTTTATTTTTCCTACACTTTGCTGTTCAATGCACATGACCTATGCCTAAATCCCCTTCAGGATTTAGTTTCAAAAGTTAGGTTTCAGTTAACTGAAACTTGAGCATCCTTCTCAAAAAATTTCATCTATAAGAAGTGTTAATCATAATGGAGATTAAAAAAAAATTATGCCAGCTTTGTGAATACTCTGTGCAACACTGTTGACTGGAAAACCAGAGAAAACAATCAAATGCAGGTTTGTCTCTTAAACTAGAGTGGTGAGTTAGAGCTGCTGCTGAGGATGGGCCAGGCAGGGATGGCACTGGTATGCTTTCTTCTTGGTATGCTTCAGAAGAAAGATGGACAATACTAGTAACTGAAATAAAAGCAGTACTCACTTCTGGGCAATAGGTACAGAGATCTGGAGCAAGCATGTTGCTTCCAGGCTTTGTGTCCAAACCCAGGTATCTCAGCAGAAAAAAATCACAAGGTTTCCTGAATAAGATGTAGGTAACTTAGAGAACAATTCCTGATGTACCTTTACTATCAATTGAATCTTGCTGTGAGTAAATCAAGAGTTTTCTGGCTCTATGCACCTCAGCTTATTAAAAGTGTTGACGAAGTTGCATCAGCATGACTAGAAATAAAAAGGTATTTGGTATTTTAATTTAAACAGTTTTTAGGGCTTCCATTGTAGAAGGCAGGCTTATCTTTTTAAGCTTCTTTTCCGTAAGGGAAAGTGAGGAGTTTGTTCAGCTTCTGTGTACAGAAAAAATACATTTAGACATTCTTTGCATAACTGTGGGGAAGCAGGGGTTGCTAGGTTTCTCACTGTTCATCTGATTTCTTAATCTCATAATACAAGTTAACTGTGAAAATACTCAGTGAAAAGTACCCACTGGAACTATGAAGAAATGGTCTGTGTTGTACTGGGTTCCCTCACCACATGCTTTTGAGTTTGTGTTGAAGACACATATGTTGTTCCATGCGCTTATACCATGGCAAGTGACCAGTAGCGACTGAGTAACAGATACTTTGTAAATATTCCCAGCTTCAGTGGCTGTTCTTGACATAGGTGGCTTAAAATTGCCTTTTGCTGTTATTTCTTTTCATGCATTTTGATCTGTATTCTGAAAACCTGTCTCTTCATTTTTTCCCTCTGTGTGTGTGTTCCAGTGACTTTATAACATGCAAGGCACTGATACCAGGGGGAGCTCCCCTGCATTCCTCCGTCCTCAGAACGGGAGCAGTCACAGGTCTTCGGGGTACGTCCCGGGGAGAATTGCCCCTCTCCGTCCCCCGCCGCCTTCGCAGAGCCATGCTGCAGCAGAATTTACCTCGGTGAGACAGGAAGCCCAGACAAGACTCCCGTCCTTACCAGTGGAGCAGCACCGCCGACATGCAGAAGCCAACAGACACAAAAATACTCTTATTTGTTCTGCCGTTTCTAGCCTTTCACTTTTTGTTGCACTGGGGATTTTTTTGGGAATAGCTTCAAAGTATGCTCCAGATGGTAAGTTCATTAAGAAAATCATCCTAGAAGTTACGCTACCTGTGAACATAACTCAATAATTTAGCGTCAGGATTATTGTTGAAAGATAATAGGACACTCACTGTGATTTTAAGATCAGAGGAGGCAGAGACTGGGGGCAAAGATCAGCTCCTTTTTTGTTATCACTATTGTTTTTATTACATATGGTTTAATTTACCTACATGAAACAGAAAGGCATAGCAGTAAATAAAGATTAATGGTGAGGGGAGAAAGAGGCATGAATGTTTTATAAGCATAGTTATTTGTATCTGCAGAAGCTGTCTCATCTGTTCATGAATTGTAGACAAAACTAAATCCTGTCTGTTTCAGCAGTAACTAAGGAAGATAGTAAAAAAGTGTTAAGGTCAAATTATTTAAAAGTCTTTGAGAACCTATGCTAATAGTATGTGTTTGTTTTGTTTATATACAAATTGGGCAGGGACCTCTTTTATATATTAGCCCTGATTTTTTGTTTTCAGCTCATCTTAGAAAACTGGGCAACTCTTTTGGAATTTGGAGAATCTCTGAAATGTGTCAGTTGTTTTAAGGCATCAACAGGTCATGTGACCACAAAGTGTACATCCCTCTAGTCAATTACTCCTAGAAGATGGTACGAGGTGTAGTTGCTAAATATTGGTAGTACGGTTTGGAGTGTGGGTTGTTTTGGTGACTTTGTTTGGAAGTCAGAAGCTTTTTAGAAGCTAAACAAGATTTTGAATTGAAACTGTTGGCTACTGTAATAACAGACTTCTCAGTGGCTTTTGACATAGTAATCAAAAAGATGCTATTTCCAAAGTCAGTGCAACATAGGCTGAACAAATCAGATAACCAACTGAAGGTTTCAGATGACAGTACAAAATAAATGCACATATCCAACTGAAATGCTCTTTGTGGTGGCTTGCTGAGATATCTCCTTGGGTGAAGTTGCTGAACTTTCCTAATAAATTACAAAGGAAAATAGCAAAACCTTAGGGACTAGTAAGTGGAGGATCATTCCTCTGTTATGATACATACTGCTGGTAATGGGTACATATGCATTAAGTACTTTGGTTGCAGATTCCAGAGGAGACTGGAGGGTGACTTACCAGTTAACACTCTGAAGTATTTTGGAGTGCAGCCAGGCTCTTCTCGGTGTTGTTGTGCAGTAAGACAAGAGTTAATAAGAAGCTCCACCTTAATATGAGGAAGAATTTTACTGTGTGAGTGACCTTAAGCTGGAGCAGATTGCCCAGAGAGGCTGTGGAGTATCACTGGAGCTACTCCACAACTGTCTGAACACAATTCCGTGCAATGTGCTCTGGGATGACTCTGCTTAAGCAGGGAGGCTGGACCAGATGACCCACTGTGCTCCCTTCCAATCCTATTTATTCTGTGATACTGTGAAACCCTGACACAAGAGAAACTCCTACAGGGACTAAGGAAAGCCTGGCTGATGTTTTAATCTTGCAGTATGGATGTTGCAGAAACTCCCCAAAAGTTCCCCAGCAGTTTGAAATGTTAATGTGCATAAACATAATAGCTCTGACCCAAGCACGTGTGGTACTACAGTGATCAACACCTGTTCCACTTAGGTGTGCTTTTCTTCGGGACTAGTTGGAAATCCATATTGTCAGAACTTTTAATGGCTGTTTAAAAGGCAGTGGAAGGAATGTGGCACTTGGTAGTAAATGCATGTAAATTCTAAACCTCTACCGTACTTTCCCCGAAGGGAAGATGCTGCTTGTCAGCATTTCTGTTCTTGCTTATCAGCTGGATTCTGTTTCCGCCATGCTTCTGTATTCCTGACTCATCTAAGGAGTCCTGAACACTGGAGATCAATGGAAATGCAATTTCCTTCCCCATTTCCCCAGGCCTCTGATGCAAGGTTAAGCTGGGGAGACAGGGAAAAGTTCTTCACTCTTCCAGCTCTCAGCTGGACCTTGCCTAGAGTAAACAGGATCCTCAGAAAATGTAGCTGAAATGTAGCTGCCAAAGTCTTACAAACTTCTGCTGAGCATAATATAACACTGATAAGTTTTTCCCAGAGGCCTTAAGAGTTCTAGGCATGGTGTCTAAACAAGTAGAAAGTAACTATTTAGTTGTATCTTGAGAACTGTTCCCTGCTTATCTTTTTCTCCTGTCAAATTTCTCTCCATGAAAGGTTCTAGCATTGGACTTTTTTTTTGGTCAGGATGCTTTCTTGTGGGGGGGATGGTGTACTTTTCCTCCACTACTTGCAGAAATTCTACTTTGCCCCTCAGCTCCAATAGAAGCTACTAAACCTGAAGGAATGCTGACCCATTTTTACAGAAATGTTTGAAGCAGAGGCTTGACTTGAAAAATTTTCAACATGGGTGCCTAAATTTGGCAAGATCATCACTACCTAACAGTTTCTGGTCTGTACTTCTGTTTTTATTTAACTTTAAAGGCAGTAACTGTTATCTGTAAAATCTACTTCATAATTTTGGAGATAACATATGGTGAAGTTCTAAATATTTGATGTTTTCATGTGGCCCACCACAACTGCTAAGGGAGAATTTCAAAATACTTTTGCTAAACCTCTGATCTTCTTGCCAAAAAGTTGGCCCACTGTGCCCCTAAAGCATGTTTACTTTACAAGAGTGCCTGGTTCTGATTCTGATAGCTTTCTTGCTGGATTGTAATGTACAATAGATTTTAAAATATTTTCTTTTTTTTTATTCACTGTTTTATACGTCTTCTTTCTGATTCAAAAGGAAAATATATGTTCACTAGATCTTTTCTTCTGTGAATCACACTAAGCAGAAGTCATCAGGTTGCTGACTCATGGTTTCCTCACGGCTGCCCTTTGCTACCGGCCAGGAAATAAGTGTTTCTTCACAGTGCTTGTGTGTGTGGTGTCTGGGGAAAAGGGATTAGGGACTCTGCATGAGTCAGGCAGTAGACTTGCCTTTATCTAGTGAATGCTCAGCAGTCTTGCTGAGTGCAGCTCTCCTGGCTTTTCAGTTTTTCTTCATGTTGAATTACATTTTCTAAAAGCTGTCTTCATAGGTTCCTCCCAAAAGATTTTATTTTGTTTTTATTATCATAATACTACTTGTCTGCCTTCTGCCCTTTCTGCAGTTTGCTAATTTTTCCCCACTGGTAGTCAAATCTTGGTTTATGTGGCTTTCCTGAGTTGGGAGGGATTTGAAATGCGGACAGTTAATACCAAAGGAAAAACATTTCTGTTTGCAAAACTAAGGCTGGCTTGTATTAAACTTGTGGATAGGTTTTGGTTTCTTTAGTTATTGCAAGAACGGACTATTTCTGATAGCTTTTTGCTTCTGAAGTAGTACTTCAGAAGTGTGGGTGTATTTCTTCAGAAGACAGGATGTGAAAAGGCTATTTTGGCTGTTAACCTCAGTTGGCCTGCTAACATCTTTATTTTGGCAACTTTTTGGTTGTCTTTTGCACAGGAAAAATATCTTTAAATTTTTTAATTTTCATTTTTAATTTTGATAAGATAAGCCAAGGAATCTGCTTTCCAGTTTTTATAGTGTGTCTATGCTTCCACATTACTCAGATGCTTAATTTGTTAAAGAGGTGCGTGGTATAAATACTACATTGCTGTAACTTTGTCTGAAATCATACAAGGCTGTCACTTCTTGCTGTTGTCTCTTCTTCCCTGGCCTTGTAGCTCAGTTTATAGCCTGTATGGTGTCATGGCTTTCAGCAAGGATTGCGTGTCTTTGCTCTTGTTTGTAGCCTGATATTTAAGCTGACTTCCTAAGGGGTACAAATGTTTATGTTAGATCCAAATGTCTCATGTCCCGGGGAACTGCTCTAGCTAGGTTTATACTAAATATCTTAGGTTTTATACTAAATATCTTCTGGGAGTCTTGTCCCTCCTGCAAACTTCCACTGAGAGAATGATTTGAATGCTTAAAAGTAAGAAGGGATCAGCCTTTCTCATAGGGTTGAGACCTTGAGGGGGTGGGATATTTAGATGCTCTATAACCATGTTAGCCTAGTTAGCTGGCCTAAGGCTTTCAGTGCTCAGTGATTGCTCTCTGTCTGACTGAATTCTGCTTATCTCTTCTTATCTATAACAGGTGACCTAGCAAATAAGAGAAAAATCACATGGGGTTCCAAAGTATCTATGGTCAATGTTTGGTCAATACTAGTTTAATTCAGTAGAGAATGCTTTCTTACCCTGATACTTTGGCTGTTTTTCAGGTGTCTTTTTGGCTAATCAAATGCAATGACTGCTGTGTCAAAACCACAAAAGGATGTGGGAGTCCTTTGTGGGTGACTGACCCTTTCTTACTTCTGTTCATCCTAATGCTGCCTTGATTGGTGTGATGATGTTTGTTTTTTAAAATGTTTTCACATTGTATTGCAGAGAATTGTCCTGATCAGAATCCTCGCCTTAAAAACTGGAGCCCTGGAAAAGATCCTGAAAAACAAGTTATTATCAAAAAAGGGGATTTGTTTCGTCTGAACTCAGATGCTACAGTACACTCTATAGTTATACAGGATGGAGGTATGAAAAAGCAAGATGAACACCTTGCTTCAGTGTCCTGCATATTTTTTACTTCTGTGATTGCACAAAAAATAAACCAGCAAATGCTTAGAAAGATGAATCATAATTGGTAGTAGTTACTTTCTCACGTATTCTTAAATACATGTAAGAGCATAACAGCTTAATTCATGGGTGTGAAAATAAATCTGTAATTTTTCTCTTGTTCTTTCTGCAAAATGTGGTTATTTGAGTCTCTCTGAATTTTGCTTTGATGTACAGAAATATTTTTTTTCCTTTAGGTTTACTTGTTTTTGGTGATGATAAAGAAGGTTCTAAAAATATTACCTTGAGAACTCGATTTATCCTGATAAAGGATGGTGGAATGCTTCATGTTGGAGCAGAGAAATGCCGCTATAAATCCAAAGCAACTATTATTTTGTATGGGAAGTCAAACGAAGGTGCTGATGTGCCAGAATTTGGCAAAAAATTTATTGGTGTGGGCCCTGAAGGAACGCTGGAGTTGCACGGGCACCAGAAGTTATCATGGACTCTTCTGTCAAAGACTATATATTTCTCAGGGCTGGCCTATGGTCATTACACATTTAAAAAGAATTTTTCCCGAGGACTAAATGTTAGAGTGATTGATCAGGATACAGCAGAGGTTTTGGAAGTGCTGAAGTTTGATACTCATGAATTTGCAGAGGAAAGCTTAAAGCTCCAGAACTTACTGAAAAATGGGCATCCTGGTCGCATTATTGCTATTGCTGTAGGAGATTCAGCTGCTAAAAATCTTTTGGAGGAAACCAGAGTGACTATTCAAAATCTTCTGGGAAGTAGGTTTGTCAGAGGATTAAGTTACAGGTAAGTAATTTATTTTCCCCTTTGTGTTGATTAAAGATGACATGCAGATTCTGCTGTGGGGGATTTGTTAAACTTTGACAGTTTATCATAAAGTTTTCAGAGAGTTCTTGTGTTGTACATAGAGCTGCAGTAATAGTATTCAGTTAGCAGTACAGTGCAGAGACTGGTGTCTGTGTGACATACTTTTTTACTTACTCAAAATTACTTGCTTTCACTGTTCTTTATAGAAATTAAACTAAGACATAGACAGGTAACACTTGCTAGGTGAAGCTTTTAATTGTATGACATTGGAAGAGCAATGAGTGCAACTAAAGGATCTCTAAGGTTCCTTCCAACCCAAAATGTTATTTCTAAGGGATACTAATCCCAGGTATCAACATCTTATTCATACTCCTGCACTGTTGAAATAAAAGTATGTTACCTCTCCATAGAGCTCTCACAGGAGCTGACCTGTCAAATTATTTTATGATTGAAATGCAGTTACAAGGTGTTTCTGTCTTTTGACCATTCCTTTCAATTGGCCAGGATTTGGATGGTGAGACAGTAGAAAAAGTATAACAGGAGTTATTAAAGCAAGAAACTTACATTGCTCCTCATTGCTCTTCATTTTGTTGTTGCAAATGGCTTTTTGCAGTGCATGTTCTGAATTTGGCTTTGTGCCACAGAGGGTTGTCCACTCTGCTCTGGGCAGCACAAAGCAATGTGCCCTCATGGCCATGAAGGTCCTGGCTAGTATCAGCAATAGTGTGGCCAGCAGGACCATGGCAGTGCTGTACTGGGCACTGGTGAAGCCACCCCTTGAGTCCTGTGTCCAGTTCTGGGCCCCTTACTACAATACTGATGTGCTGGAGTGTGTCCAGAGAAGGGCAATGGAGCTGGGGAAGAGTCTAGAGTGTAGTAAGTCATATGAAGGGCTGCTGAGGGAGCTGAGAATGTTTAGCCTGAACTAAAGGAGGTTCAGAGGGTCCTTATTGCTCTCTACAAGCCTGGTGGGGGTCAGCATCTTTTTCTAGGCAACCAGTGACAGAACAAGAGGATGTAACCTTAAACTACATCAGGAGAGTTTTACAGTTTAACATAGGAGAAATTTCTTAAGGGAAAGGGTTATTAAGCATTGGAACAGACTGTCCAGGGAGATGGTGGAGTCATCATCCCTGGAGGTGTTCAGGAAATGACTGGATGTGGTACTTGGTACCATGGTCTAGTTGACAAGGTGGCCATTGGTCAAAGGCTAGACTTGATGATCTTAGAGGTATTGTCCAGCCAGAATCTGTGATTCTGAGTTAACAATATAAGTGCAAAGTATACCCAGTTTGTTGTTGTTCTATTGGGATGGTGTTGTATAATCTCTTTGTATTGTCCAGTGTTTTCCAGGAAATTGGTCATTTGGTTTTTCCGTTCTATTCTTATCCCTTGCTATCCCCTGACATCTGGATTCCAGTTAGTTTCCTCCCTGTGCTTTGGCAGAGGCGTGTCAGTCAGGATGGCATGTTCTGACCTCAGTTCCCATCAGGATTACATTTGTGTCCCTGGCTGTGTAAGCACAGGGGTGTGGAATGGAATGCTCTTGCCTCTGAAGCAGTTTAGCCAAAAGTGCCAGGACCTGAATGCTCTATAGTAGAATACCAGTTCCTGAAAGCAGCAAAGCCTGTGTGGCTTCACATTGCTCAGGCTGTGGTGCAGCCAGCCCAGCATGTCCTGAGAGGTGTATGTTTCTGGGATTTGTCTCTGCCCATGACCTCCACACAGTTTGTCTGAAATGAGGAACTGCATCATGTAACTGGGAAAAAGCTGCCTTTTTTGCCTCCCTGTGGAACTGATCCTTGTCTGCTTTCCTTAGTTGATAAAAGCTCTGTAAACACATAAAACTGTTCTGCAGTGGAAGATAGGCAAGAAGCTGTCCCTGATGGGTTGCTCAGGAAAAGCAGGTCATTTTCTTAAACCTCTCATGGTAGTGAAAAAGATATCAGCATCGGGGTGAATACTCCATTACAACCCTCTCCCCTTCTACTTCTTCCACCAACACATAGAATGCAAAACATGCATCAAAAAAACTTTATTTTAAATGTTGGTATATGAAATGTTCAGCTTGTTTGCTGCTGCTACTAAAAAGCTAGCCCAGTAGGTACTTCTGTAAACATGTATGTTTATGTATTTCTGTGAATGTGTTAATGCTAAAGTATTGTTTGGCTTTTTGATCCCAATCAACACAAACATCAAGAAGGGTTAAAATCAAGGCAACTGGATTGAAGGTGGGTTTAATATCTGCCTTTGAATTAATCATTAGCAACAGACTGCAGTCTAGCTGTTTTCACTTGGGGTGAATGATTCAACTTTAATGATTTAAAATTGTCTGGCTTTTTTATGATGATCTCTACTGCTTCTTTGCACACATGGTTATGGCATTACAGAGCAGTAAAGGACAGCAAAATAAACTTGTTTTTTTTGAACTTGGTGGCAGCTATCTGTGGTGCATGGTTTGCTTTCAATTTCCAAACACTCACACATGAGTACTATATTGTATGAAAGTTGTGTAACAGCATGCATTTCCTTTTCTGGTTCTGAGCACCCTGAAAGATTCAAAAGCTGTTGCCTGTCTGGCATGGGGGTGAGCACCAGTGGCTGTGGTGGTGCTGGCTGTGTCCATCCCTCCTGGCCTGAGGAACCTGTGGTCCTCTGGAGTCCTGACTGCTCCTTTGGGGTGTTGCTGGCAAATGGCAGGAACATTGGCACGGACTCCTGCTCTTCCTGGGCCCTGCTAAATTGTTTGGGAGTAGGATCCTGTGTGACTTTTGTCACACATCTCTAGCAATTTGCTTTGGAAAAATGTGTATCTCGTTGAATGTTTTACTAGAAATGTCTATGAAAGCCCTCTCCAGTAAGAGTTCTTGTCTTCCAATTTGTGTGTAGGACTCCCAGTTATTTTAAACTTTTTTTTTTCACTGCTGTTACATCTGCCCATTTCCTTCTACATTTTGAAGTTGCATTTTAAAATTAATTTGGAAGAGCAAGCAAAAGGGTTTTTTATGATCTCTATACTCCTTGCCTTTCCTGGTTTTGTAAAGAATTTTGAAAGGGCCATTATATTTAAACATTTACTTTTGATTTTCACAGGCAAGCCTGGGCTTTAGTTGGTGTCATAGGTGGTGGAAATTCTTCCTGTAATGAATCAGTGAGAAACTATGAAAACCACAGCACTGGTGGGAAAGCTCTTGCTCAGAAAGAGTTTTTCACAGTGGATGGTCAGAAGTTCGTTGTGAGAGCTTACAGCGAATGGAATGATGGTAGGAAAGTGTTTTGTGAAATTCTACATTTGTGGGAAAAAGAAAAAATACTTCATATGCTGTTTTTTCACTAAAACTTCTGGTTGTAATTTAAATTTTTGAATGCTCCTATAAGTTGTTTTCTCTTGCTATGGATGAGATAGGAGGACACAGTTCTTCAGTACTACCTATTTCTTACTCTGTTTGTATACAATGTGTGAGCAGCATAATATCGAGTCTTAAATTCAAGTATATTTAAATGAAGATAGGAGTCTAATAAGTTTTGACACTTTTAAAATTTATTTTCATAATCTGGCAGATCATGTAGATTTTCAGCTTCTGAGATGTTGATTATGGTACAAAAAAAAAAGAAAAACACAATCCAAACTTTAGAAGCCAAAAGAAAGTTTTTATTCTTGTTATGATTTTTGGTTGCTCTTAGAGTGCTGAACTTTAGGCAGCTGTTCAGGTACAAAGTTGAATCTGTGGTATAAAAAGCTAGAAGACCTACCACTTGCTTGCTTTTATCCTTTTTTTTTTTTAATTTAAGATATCTTAGATCTGTGTTTTTATGGGTAATAATCCCTTTCTGTTTTTAGAATTGCTAAATGCTATTGTGTTTCCTCAAAATTTTTTTATGGTAGTTATAAATTTATTTGTTAGGCAGTTGAGCTATTTGGTACTACTCCTTTACTGTTCTTGATAGCCCCATGAAAATGTAAAGACTTACATTAAAAAAAAAAAATCTACCAAAATACGTCTTTTACTTACTGGCGCTGTAGCGTTAGATTCAAGAGTTAGCAAAAGTGGCTGAACTTTTGCAAATTCATCATGAGCCAGTGAAAGTGTATGTGTATGCTACTTAGTCTGCCAAACTCTTCTATTAGTTGTGCTTAGAAAAGAAAGTCCTCTACTTTGTTTTCCATGTCCTTGATTACATTTGTACAGTTTAAAGCAGCAAAAAAATGTCACTTGAAAAAAGCAGAGGTAGCTGGACCTACAAATTATTGCCATACGATACTAGGGTTTTTTGAAGAAAAAAAAAAATCAGGTTTATTCCAGTCACCATTAGTTTCTGTGTTTTCCCTTTGCTTTGTTTGAGATCCAATAAGTAAGCAGGCTGTAAAGACATCTCACACTGGCATGTTTGAGGGAAGAGCTGTACTTTGAGGGCTTTGGGGCCTGCAAAATCTCTTATATATTTTGTTAGTATCTTCTTGGGAATTGTTTCATATAAAGGTGAGTATAATCTTTGTTTCCTTTTCTTTTATTTTTTAATTAGGTGTCCCAATATCAGGCTTCCAGGTGGAAGCGGTGGGTGGAGTAATACTGAACCTTCTGGATGATGTTAGTAGTTGGGAGCCTGGAGACAGGATTGTGGTTGCGAGCACAGACTATTCAATGTATCAGACAGAGGAATTCACCCTCCTTCCCTGCACAGAGTGCACCAAGCATCAGGTTAAAGTCAAAGGTATGAGAGCAGTCACCACCTGAAGATCAGTGTGAAGTATGTGTTTGCTGCTGGACAGGCCCTTGCAGTGTCAGCAGTAAAGAGCAGCCTTTTCTCAAATCGCTGTATGGCTTTGTTACCACATACACGGATGTGTAATTCTCCTTGTTGTGAAATGACTGTATGTCAGGTCTGCCTCACAGCTCACCATGCTAACTTTTCTTTCACATTTCTTCCCAGGCCCATTGAATACCTTTTTTTTTTTTTTTTTCCAGTGGGGTTAGGCTTGTTTTCCTTCCTTGGCTCCTTTCTGTCTTTTCACATGCTTGAATAGCTGTTGTGGTCATTCTTGTTTCTCTTGCCTTTAGTGTCACTCTTGTCTTTTGAACTGGTATCATTATAATTTTTTTCTGTTGTTACTAAAAAAGTAGAAATGAAAACAGGAAGGAAAAAATTGCAGTCTTTGAACCCATAGCTTTTTTTTTTTTCCTCCTTTCCCTCAGTCTCCTTTTTACCACCTCCCCAACAAAATGGTTATAAAATAAGTGGCTCTTCCAAGATTCTGCTCTCACAGGATATCCCTGAGTAGTTGCAATCTGTTTTTCTTTTGGGTGTGATGCACAAGTAAATGGTCATGCATGTTGTTGACCATTTCCTTTTTATTATCTGAGTCATTCTGCTTGACATCACAAGAGCCTCCCCTGGGACTGGCTTGCCAGCTATGCTGGCGTCTCTGTTTTCCTTCTGCTGCTCCACACCTGCTCCATGGTACCACCCTCCCCCTTCGTGTCCTCCAGCTTCTGGTCTGGAGCTTCCCTTCTCACTCCTGGTGGGCTGCAGCATCAGTCCTTAGCACAAACTAACAAGTGTTGTTCTGCAGTGTTAATTTGCAGCAGCTCATGGGTGCTCTTTTCAGTCTGGTTTTGTCCCATTAATTTCTGCACAGTGCAACTTCCTCTTCTTCAAAGTGCTCTTCATCATACTGGGAAGTTCTCTGTCAACACCCTCAGATTTCCCTGTACACCTCTGCCTTAAGGGATTGCCAGTCTGGCTGTCCTGGTGGTGGTGAAATTTGCTTCTCTCACATTTGTTAGCACGGGTCATGTATGTTGTACTGCATTGAGGAATCTCAAGTGTGAGGAAAGTATATCCACGTTTATGTGATTGCACCATCAGAGAATACCAGAATGCCTAACTTAGTGCTATTGAACATGATATTTCCTGGGCTTTGTTCTTATGTGTCATGTGGTGTGTTTTATTGGGCACAGTGTTTTAAAGAGCAAACTTAGCTGAAATGTTGCAGTATGAAGTTTAAGAACTTTCTTGTCACCACTGAGTAGTGTGTGTGTAGACTCTATTTCATCTTGGAAATCATGTGCTGTGAAAAAGCAGCTGCTTTTAAAGGTTAAAAAAATCACATTTTCACAAGATACAGAGTAAAACACAAAATCTTGGTGTTTTTTTTTTTTGAAAGTAAATCCAAACTAAAAAGATATTAAAGGCGTTGAACTTAAAGTCAACTTTCCCAGTTGGGGTTCTTTGCCACCATCAGTGTAGTTTTCTTTGTCATAGTAATGTATACAGTTTTAAAAAATCCACATGGCACCCTACATATTTGTTCCACAAAGAATGAATTTTCTCTGTAATGGTAAACTTGACATGCTGATGAACACATAATCCTTTGAAATTATTTCTTGCGTTGTTTTACTAGGTTTTTTGCTGGTTTTACCTTTCTGTAGTAGGAAAACCAAAAGGTTGTAGGAGCCCTGGTTGCTCTTTCTGCACTTGATTTCTTGAGTTTCTAGTCAAATCTAGGGAAAAACAATAGACAAGACTTTAGGGAGAGGAGTGCAGTCCCATTTAAGATGTCTCTTGTCTTTTTAAATCCTCAGAAGCAGATATAGTGTTGGTGTCTCTCTTAGTTCTGTTTCATGTTGTGGTAGTTTTTTTTTAAGGAGGGATAGTGATAATATGTATTCAGGGTATCAATAAATGCATAAATGCATTTTTAAGGTTTACAGAACCAGATAATTTTCTTACTTTCAATGAGAAATTGATTGGGTTTTTGAAGACAGGTATAAAATCAGACTGTAATCTTTTCCCTAATTTCCTTTTTCTTAGGTAGCTGTTCTGAAGATACATAAAGAAGAAATTTAGTTAGGAAAGCAAGTCCTTTTTTCTTTTAGGAGGAGATCAATACAGCATTTTCAAACAGTGTTTTGGCTTCACTTTCAGTTCCTACTTTGTCTTTGAAACAGATTATAAGCAGCTAGCGTATTTTTTTCTTTTTAAGCAAGTCTGCATCTGTGTTTGACTAAAAGTTTGATACATTGGATTAATAAACTCTTCTTTGTTTTTTTCCCATTCTGTTCACAAACTATTGGATCAAAACTATAAGATGCTTGTAAATAAAATGTTGATATTTTTTGAGGATTGATTTCTTAATAAAATGAAAAACACATCTACCATAAGAAAAGTTAAGAGAGACCAGCATGTTAAGGAAGGGGAATGCATAGGTTTTGTTGCTGCGGTTATCTTTTTTATTTGTGTAAGTTGATTCTGGTTTTAATCAGTGGTGCCTTTTTTTGGGTTTTTTTCCTCCTGCTTTGGAATTTGTTGTTGGACAGAAAATCCTCAGTTTCCTCATGTTGGAGAAGTAATTGATGGAGTGGACATGAGAGCAGAAGTTGGAGTTCTTACAAGAAACATCGTAATAAAGGGGGAGGCAGAAAATACCTGCTATCTTGAAAAGGAGTGTCAGTTCTTCAGTTACGATACATTTGGTGGACACATCAAGGTTTGAAAAATGTTTTAAATTAACTTTCTGTCATGTAAAGACATATTAAGAACAAAAAGATTAATGTTTAACTTCAAGGGATTAAAAAACTTAAAGAACATCAATTCATTCAGTTGCTTTTTGTGGAAAATTCTTCATTCTTAGCTTTACCCAGATTAGATTTAACTCCTCAAGACTGAATCTGCAAAATTAAAGGAAGGGAAGTAATGCTCAAACTGTTATAGAAACATCCAGCAGGTACTGTAACATTGTATGTCAGGGATTGAACAAGTGACATCCATGCATGTGCATCCTATAACATTACAGAATAAAACTTGACCTCCCTGGCATTTCTCTTCGTTCCTTTCACTGCCTTTGTACCTCCCCAGGTGACGAGCATTGAATCCTAATTCAGATTTCCCATCTGAACCTGAGCACTAGAGAGGCATGGAAGGAGAAGAAACTGACTTTTACTATGGGGTTTTATATTTAGTATCTTAAAAGTCTGAAAGTACTAAGACTCTATAAAGGAAACTGCTTCAGATTTCTTGTATTATGAATAAACAAACCTGAGAGAAAGGAGAGTTCTAGAAACTAATATTTAAACTGGTGTTCAATTACATTTTTAGATTAAAGATTTGAGCAGCAGTGCTTCAGTGATGCTAGAGAAGTTTGAGGCCTCAAATTTTAATTGCAAATATATTTGTGTTCATTATGTGGTCAACACAGTTTAAATCTCTTTCTAATGTATTTGGATACAGATTTTAATTTCATAGTGGTGGTCATAATAGTGGGAAAGAAAATAAGCCCCATTCTTACTATGTGGCAGCTTTTGTTTTGTGGAAGAAGTTAGGTGGACTCCAGATGTCAAGGGTTCAAGATAATCTAATGAAAGAAGATAATGGCAAGCTGTGAATCTTGTTAAGTGTGACCAAAGTGTAAATAAGCAGACATTCAGTTGTCTGGAAGGTAGAAAAGAAAGCAAACATTTTGACTCATCAAAGTTAAATTGTTCCCAGGAGACTGAGTAGCGAGTGTCTGCTGCCAAATCTAGACTTCAGCACTGAAAGTATTTTTGGCTTATGCTAATCTTATATGCTCAAGTAGAGGGATCCTAGATGTTAAGAAATGTAATAGCTTTTGAACACACTGAATTTCTTACTGGTCACTAGTTTGGTAGCCTAAAGGGGGCTTAGTAGCAGTGAGGAGAGGCAATGATTTGCAGTTTTGGTGCTTCTCAGTAGTTAAGAGCTAGAGATTAAGGAAGCCTAAAAGGTCAGGTTTTGACCCTATATGTTAGGTACATATATCCCTCTATATGTTAGGCATGCAAACCTAAGGGTTCAATTAGAGGAGGAGGAAAAAACCGTACTGTCTTCCCTATGAAAATGGATATTTTTGATAAATACTCAGTACAGCTAAATTAATGAAATGAAGTTACAAAAAAGAAAGTAGGGTTTGTTTTTGTTTGGTTTCTGGGTTTTTTTGTTTGGTTTTAAGTCAGGTTAGGTCCTTGCAGTTTAGCTGTTGCATTTGGTTTATGCTTTCATAGCAGGTTAGGTGGAAGAAAATATTTTCCTGCATTACAGCTACAACCCCATTATGACTTTACTTTGTACATAGTAACATTACTGTGAAGTTGTATGATTGTGAGGATTATTTAATATATTCCTTAGTAAAGACATTTCTCTGGAGTGCAGTGTCCAGTTTTGGCTTCTCATTGCAATGAAAACATAGATGCACTGGTCTGAGTCCTGGAAAGGTGGTGTGGCAGTGTGAGATGATGAGTGATGGGGAGTTG
Source organism: Agelaius tricolor (assembly GCF_023055355.1). Lineage (NCBI taxonomy): Eukaryota > Metazoa > Chordata > Aves > Passeriformes > Icteridae > Agelaius > Agelaius tricolor. The sequence goes on from NW_027269287.1 coordinate 9,851,085, forward strand.
AGAGGAGAGATCTTCTTGCTGTCTTCAGGTACTGGTGAGGGTTCAGTGTGGCTACAGCAATTCTTGGAGGTGCACAGCAAGAGGACAAGAGGCAATGGGACCAGGCTTAAAGAAGGCAAATAATGCTCACATACTGGGAAAATGAAAGGGTGGAACCAATTGGTATCATGAGCATCTCTGTGACTGGAGGTATTCTCTGAGCACTGTCTTAGGAAGCTGACCCAGCTTCATAAGCTGGGTCAGCTTCAAACAAGCTTTCAGCTGGGCTAGGTATCTCAACAGGTTCCTTTGAAGCTGCATAATTCTGTGGATTTTATTCAGCTAAGGCTGTCCCAGATGGACTGTGCTGGGGCACCTTCTTTACTGACACACCCAGATATGGGTGACTTCTGTTTGGTTGGACAGTACATAGGAGAATATTTAATCTGACACCTGGTAAAGACCAAACAGCAATTTGGCAATATGTCTGTTGAAAATTCCTCTGTTGTAGCCTCATGGAGATTTAAATTTTGAAATCATATATGAAGAATACAGTTTTGTAAGGCTTCTTGTAGAGCAACACAGTAATGTTTGTTATAACTTGTATGAAGTTGCTACAGGCTAACATAATAAATCTATCTTCTGTACATCTGGGGTAGATGATGTATTAACTTAAAATTTCCATTGATTAAAAAGCAAATTGGTTTTTCCCTCCGGACTTAATTTTTTTTAGATTTTGAAGAATTTTACATCTGTTCACCTTTCCTATGTGGAATTGAAGCAAATGGGCCAGCAGCAGATTGGAAGTTATCCTGTTCACTTTCACCTTTGTGGGGATGTGGATGAAAAAGGAGGATATACTTTTAAAACTTATCTGGAAGGTCTTTCCATTCATCACTGTTTTTCTAGATGTGTGAATGTTCATGCAACTAATGGCTTGCTGGTAGGTGCACAGAGTGTAAAACCTATTAGGTTGGAATAAATATTATAAAGAGCATTTAGATGTCAAAATAATCCCATCCCTTATGCAAATCCAATGCTCAGAAATGGTTTTCTTATTTCAGTGGAGAAATAAATTACTACAAATAGTAATTTAACCATTCTCATCATTCTGGTTTTTTGAGATTCTTACAGCAGCTAACTGTAAAACAGCTGCAAGGCAGCTAAACTCTCCAGACAGCGCTGTGTTTGTAAGGGATGAATAAAACTATGTGCTTGAATCATCTGAGCTGCTGATACTGACACTTTACTCTGCATCTGTGCCAAGATAGTAAAACTAGATGGTATTTGTCAAATAAATCTCAGTAAATGCTGTTACTACTGACATAATGAACTTGTATTTCTACAGATAAAGGACACCATTGGCTATGACACACTAGGTCACTGTTTCTTCATGGAAGATGGCATTGAGCAGAGGAATACGTTGTTCCACAACCTTGGGCTAGTCACAAAACCAGGCACTCTTCTACCTACAGACAGAAACAGCAGCATGTGTATTGGGATTAGGGATAAGGTATATGGAAGTTATGTCCCAGTGCCAGCCACAGACTGCATGTGAGTATGTAATGATGAAAAAGTAAAACCCAGCCAGCTGTAGCAGTTAAAGTGCTGATGATCTTTTGACAAAGTACAGGTGGAAACATTCTAATCTATAATTTAACGAATGTAGCTCATATAGTACTGCTGTTTAAAAAATAGCAATAAAAATAACACTTAGACTTCTATTAAAGAAAAAAATATTTTATGGGAATACTGTTGTTTCTTGTGATACTTGGGACCTTAGAAGTCTGTTGAGCATCTTGACTACTGCGTAAATGTATGCATATTCTGAAGTTGTCACCACTATTTTTTCTGAATGCTACTTGTTTCTTGTGAAAGCTTCTTAAAACAGTTTTTCATTGCATGGGATACCTGTACAACATTAAAATACAATACTGTGCACTGAACTGAAAAAAGGTATTTTTGACTTCTAGATGTGGAAGGTTTTGTGATTTGTATTTTGAATGTGAAGTAGTTACTTCATCGATTTACTTTTTTCTGATGATGTTTAAAAGGGAAGATAATTCTGTTGGAGATAGAGGTTTTCTTTATTAACTAGTTTCTAAATAATATTTCAGGGCCGTTTCAACATTCTGGATTTCTCACCCCAACAATCATCTTATAAATAATGCAGCAGCAGGCTCACAGGTAAGGCATATGGGTGTAATTCATGACAAACTACTTATGTCACTGGCATTTGTAAAATCTGTAAAATTTACACTGCCAGATATACATATATTTTCCTTATATATATATATATACATATATATATATATATGCATCTTTTTATGTTTGGCAGTATATTGCCATTGAAAGTGCAGGGTATGTCTAGGTGTGCATTTAAATGACACCAAAAATCTTTGTTGTGGCTGCAACAGAGGAGATCTTGTCTTCTGTATTTAATAGACCTGACAGTAGTGTCAATATAGAAATGTAGTAGTGTCTGTGTAAAAATCCTTTTATTTTCACAGAACTGGTGCATTTCATATTAAGTCTTCTGTATTTTCTGTAGGTTGTCGTGAGTTTAGTGACAGCTCTGCAAGATCTGTAGTGACTGGAATGAAAAATTGCTACAAAAAGTTGTTCATTGTGTGAGAAACAGCTAAAATGCTTCTTTTCTGTCAGTGGTTAGGCAGTTGTTTTCAGCCAGGGACTGCTGATAGGCTTTTGCTTGTTCTGAACCTTATATTAGTGCAAATAATCTTCTCATAGCTGCCTGTGATATAAAGATCTGTACATACTGTGGAGGAGGGAGCTGGAGTCTGTTCTATATTGTATAAGAGGCTGAGAAATATAAGGTTTCTAATTGGATTTTTCTGAAGAGATCAATGGGAATGGAAAACGGGAAAGGTTGTTGATTGTTGTTGCAAAGGCTCTGGTGTGGGAAGAATATGAGCCTGTGTGTTCTTAGCCACAGATAACATTTATCTATAAATGATAACATTTATATAAGTAAATGATTCATTTATTAGCAGGTAACTGTTATTAGTAAATAGAATAGGATTCAAAATACTTACCTGAATTGAAATATCTGGAGTAATAAAAAGTCAGAAACTTTTGTTCTGTTTTTTTGTGTGGTCTAATTCTTGTTGCTTTTATTGCAGTGGGTTTGCCTCTGTTTGGTTTTTTGACTGTCTGTCACTAGGAGGGATCTGGACTCACCTCCCAAATTAAACCAGTTCTTTTTTGTCCAACACAATGTCTTTCTATTTTGCCTGCTTTGTGTAATATACCTAGTTTAGGCTTTTCAGGCTGAGTTAAACAGCTTTTATTTGCTTCTCTATCTGGTGCTTAAGTCCTGTAAAGTCTTTCTCTGCCTGTGTAGCTCATCCCAGTAGATATTACTTGCTTTTGTTAGCAGGATGTGCCTGACTGGAGCACGCATTTGTGTCTTGCAAAGTTCAGCTACTCTGATGTACATCCCTTGCATGGATGTAAACACATTAGTATAAAGGGACCACAGCTTATTGTTTCAGAAATAGAATAATTCAACTGTGTTCATACAGACTCTCCACTATGGAAGTTTTTCTGGTATAAACTAGAGCAATTCACAGCCAAATAATTCCATTCCTCCCCAAGATCCTTAATTTTGCAGTAAACCTATTGAAAGGCTCTACAGGCAGTAGATGTTTTGGTGCGTATGAGAGAGAAGAGGAAAAAAACCCAACCTTTTTCATATTTCTGAATGCTTGCAGATGCTTAACAAGCTTTTAAGTTTATCTAAGTCTATTTTCAAGCATCAGGGGGTGTTTTGGGTAAAATTTGAGTCTGCCAAACACAGAGCTGTACTTAATTATATGTGAGGTAAGATTTTGTTAGTTTTTTTAATGGAACATCCATATTTACTTTGTAATGGTTAATCACCAGAAATGTCAGTGCGTCATCATTACACACTGGGATGGGAACATTACTGTAAAGTAGAATTTCCAGCACTCATTGGAAAATTATTATGTTCTTGGAGTGAAATGCATGAAATTTTTTAAGCCAGGGTGAATTGACTTTATCCATGATTCTTGAAAAGGTTGATGACTGTTTTTCATGAGATAGAGCACCCAAAGTCTCTTTAGCTACCATTTATTCTTTAATGTGCCTTGTGGGGTGATTCTTCTTTTTTTTTAAGGGCACACGGCCTATGGTCAGGCAAAAGTTGTGATGTCAGTAGATGTCTCCAATGCAGATGTTGTCATGATGCCACCTCTTGCAAACACAGATGTAGTTGAGAGGGAAGTTTTTTGGGTTTCATTAGCAGATAAATCCAGTTTCTTTAAGAGCAGAGATATTAAAGAAGTATAGAAAATGAACAGATACTAAAATTATTACTGCATGTCATTGGCACAGTGCCCCGAACTGGCCAGATTTCTTGATGTGCTTTTTTTTCTGTCTACTGAAAGCTCTTGAGGTGTTTTTTGGCTGTGCCATTTAAATTTTGATGGGAGCAGAGATGAACCAACCTTAACAGACTGAAAGAGTAAAGATAGGAGGAATGATTTTGAGTATCTTACTGTGAGTAGTAATATCTACTAGTAAAGGCAAATCAAGTGTGTGGGATGACATAACTGAAATGCAGAAGTTACATTAATTTGAACACTTTTCTACTTTGAAATATTAAAACATCTTAAATATGTGGTGTTGAATGGTTCACTAAGAAGCAAAACACTTTTTTAGTTGGTACAGTCCACTAGAATGTAGCCTTATTTGCAAAATCTCACATTTTCACTGGTTAAATTTTTGTTTTGAGTCTTTATTTTAAAATATGTATCACCACCAGTAATAGTATCAGAATCACTTATAAGTAATGTTATTCTCTCATTACTTGCAGGATGCTGGAATATGGTATTTATTCCACAGGGTTGCTACAGGAGATTCTCATAGTCTAGCCATCGAAACCAAATCAGAGCTTACACCCCTAGGAATCTTCTATAACAACAGGGTTCATTCTAATTTTAAGGTAATGTAGTATGTTATTAAAAAACAGGTGAAGTTTTTATCTCTCACTATTCTATATTACAATCTGTCTGTTTGCATTTTAAGCTGGGTAGTCTGTTGTTCTACAGTAGAGTTCAAACACAGCACAAAATCCAATGTATAATCACCATGGGTGTATTTTTAGTTGCATTTTGGATATTCAGTGCTTCAGAGCCTAGTAAGATACAAACGACTAAAATAAATTAATCCTTCTAATAAACTACTTTTTTCAGAAGTAGCATTTCAGGTGCTACTGTTTACAGCTTTGTTTCCTATCTGAAAAAAGCTGACCCTCAAAGAATCAAGTTTATTATAGCAGTGATTCATCTAATAGCTTGCTGGAGTTGCTACAGTTTATTTTTCTGAGTCTCAGGTGCTTGCACATGGTGACGCAATCTTGGCTAGAGATTAAGGTTTAATATTGCCTTCAGGAACTCACTTATTTGCAACAGTTTTCTTATGAAGTTCTCAGCCTCCAGTCATTGAGGAGTGTTCTGTTAGTATGACTTTTAAACCTTTTCCACATCTCAGCTAAAGTTTCACTTCAGCTGAAATCCTTAAAGTATTTCATTTGGAATCTAGTTGCTGTGTGTATGTATAAATATAATGACATTTACAAAGCCACCTAACTCTAAATAATTACTTGTGTTTGTTTGCTGCATGAGATTCTCATAGTTTAACAATTGAAACCTCATAAAATCATATTGGATTTTTTTTTTTTTTGCCAAGTGAAACTGATTTTGCCTTACAGTTGTCTGGGATACTAAGAAATGCAGTGTTTGATATAAGTTGTGTTAATAATGTTTTTGGGAATGTAGGGCATTTTATTCAGATTGGAATTAGAACATACTGAATACAAAAGTGCATTGTGAAGAAAAGATTTTCACCTGTATAGCTATTGTCATCTTTCAACAAGGGTAGCAATTTGTGTGCTAAAGTTCCATGTTGAAGGAGAGCTCCACTAGCAGGTCTAAGAATCTGCTTGTGTATAAGACTCAGTTGTAATCCTGATTTGGATCAGAGGTGAAAGTAGTCAGTCACAGGTATTTGTAAGTAATTCAGGTAAAAGAGCACAAATGTTTCCTCACACTTTTATTTTCTCAAGTAATTTATTTGGTAAAGATAGTTTAGTTTTAAAGTGAAACACAAAGGATTTTTCACAGTGGGTTTTGGGGTTTCTTTTCTTTTCCATTTATGAGAATAATCTGAACTCACCACAGGATTGGCTTCCAGATTTTCCAGCATCTGATAATAAATGGAAAACCTCAAATAGATGTTGTGAAAGAAATCTGAAGTGAATTTTGATAACTTTGATCATTTTCCGTTGCCTTTTTTTTAAATCACAGATAATTCATATCATTTTAGCATTGACTGGTTTATTATTTTAATTAGCTTGTTTTTCATTAGACAATATGCCAATTTAAGCCAAATGGAAAGATCTAAGAGTTTCTAATATGTGTATAGAATGCAATGCCTAAATTTTTAAAGTTTCATTTCTACTCTATCTTAAATTTTGGATATTATGAATTTTCTTTTCTTGCTTATTTCAGGCTGGTTTGTTCATTGATAAGGGTGTTAAAACAACTAATGCTAGTGCTGATGATCCCAGAGAATATCTCTGTTTGGACAACAATGCAAGGTAAAGGATATTTTCTTTCACGTGGGTGAAAAATGGCAAAGTTTTGAGACTGCTCTTATATCCAATGGGGAAAAATTCTTTAAAAACAATAAAATAATTTATAAATTATAACCAAGCAGTAAGTTCATATATATTCTTTTCCTTCATTTATTAATCTGTTTTGGGAACAACAGGGATGGTATCTCTTAAAGGATTTGGGTTCCTTCTGAGCTTTTGCTCAGGATAGTTTCCCTCCTCTTAGAGGACACCATTTTAAACATGCTCCACTGCCATGCTTAAAATGTTTTCTGGAATTGCTGCTGATAGGAAAATATTCCTTTAAAATCTAATCTTCTGATTTATAACTGAGTTTTAACTAATTGTTAGAAAAAGGCCTCAGTAGTGCAGCTTTCCTACTGCTGAATGTTTCTGCTGTTCCTTCTAGACTTGGAAGTCATAGCTCGGTAGTACAGTTCTACTGAAGGCTCTTTGCAGAGGTGGTACAAACAACCACATTTTCTTCAGTTTACAAAGTGAGAGAAGGTAATGGAGAGACTAGGAAAGTTCCAGGTTATACTGTACCTGCTTAGTCTTGTCCTGAATTTCAAATAAAATAGCCTGGGATACTGGTTATATGAATATTGGATAACTGTATCTGTCAACATTTTATTGTGTTTACTGAGTATTAGCACGGAAAATATGGTTCATAGATTCTTTATTGTCAATTGACCTGTGTTTAAGACAAAGACAGTTAAGTGACTGCTACAAATGCAAAGAGGAATGTTCCAAATTTTGATGATACTCAATACTTCATAATTTGGAAATGAACCTGCTAGTTCCCTGTTTTGACAGAAAATCCATATAACCCTTGCGTTTTACCTCAGTTGTAACAGATAATTGAGAGGAACTTGAGAGGGGCAAGATGCCCTCTGAGATCCTGTAGTGTGTTGAGGATGCAAGAAACTCAGTGCATGAAATGGGGTTGTGTTTCACAGCAGAAAGAAAAGGAATAAGACACTGCATAACTATGTGAGGTCCCTAATCATTGTACATGGAACCAGACTGGAGAGATTTAAATGTTATTTGAGAGGACTGAGTCTATCAATACCTAGCATTTGCTTATCTTCTCATTTCTCCCTTGGATGGGGAGGGGGCAGATCCAAATCTCAACAAAAGAGTATCAGGTGATTGGGATAACAGACATAGGTATCTTTACCCACACAAAATGCCTGTTTGCAGTTTTTTAAAATGTATTACTTTTTGTCTGGGGTCCTGGGGGTAATCAAGTGAAAATGTCACAAGTTCTTAATCAGACTGTTTCTTCCTACTATTTAAACTAGTTTCCAGTCATAATTTACTGTACAAGACCATCTTGGTAGCAATGCAACGGAAAAAAAACTCAGACATGCCCAAAGAAGCAGCACTGCTGTGTGTCAGAAAAGCTTGAAACATTTGAAGGATCAGTTAGACAAATGTCCAGACTGTTTTTGCATAACTAATGTCAGCCCTGTGTGTCCTTCCAAGGAGTTTATAATTCCCTTCATCAAACTTTCACATTAATGCTTCACTACAAGTGGAGAGGGCAGAAAGAAAAGGGGGATAAAGGAAGGCTAAAGGCAGCTAAAGAAAGTTAGAGAGACTGAGCCTGTTAGAATTACTGGAAAAGAGATGTTTCACTTTCCGGCTTCATGGTACTCCAGACAATTTTCTAGTACTTTTGAGGACCAGAGATATACCTGCTTTTAGCTTCTTTCATCCCAAACATTAAGCAGAGTGAAATTTGCCCATCAGATGATTGTTTATCTTTCAAGTTCACTCAGCACAGCATATATGGCACATGTAAAATAAAAAGTTTTCTTGTACTAAGTGTTTATCTCTTCCAGGTTTCGACCTCATCAAGACGCGGACCCTGAAAAGCCCAGAGTTGCTGCCCTGATTGACAGATTAATCTCTTTCAAAAACAATGATCATGGAGCCTGGGTCAGGGGAGGGGATATCCTCATTCAGAACTCTGGGTAGGTATTTGGAAGCAAATAGCTGCATGCTGTTTTCTCTGAGGCTATGTTTATGAAAGTGCATTACAACAGAGTTATAGGAGAGGATTGATGGTTAATTTCAGGTACTTCTCAGTATGACCAGCTCTCATACCATCCCACAACTTCAAATATGCAAGTTTTTATGTGATTAGATGAGAACCTGCTTTAAACAGCAAAAAAAACCAGCTGTAGTAAAAAGAAGCCTGAGAGTTGGAAGAGACAGAAAATTCAGACTGGGATTTCTGTTGTCTTCCTGAAGCTCTCAAGTCCTGTTTAAAATATGTAGAAAATTATTTTACTGCTTTTTAACAAGAATGCTTTTAGAAAAGTTAACTGTGTGGTGGTTATATGTTTCATTAATAGAAAAATTCAAGCTTTTTTCAGTGCATAGCAGGATGTGCTCTTACATTAACCAATTGTAGGATAATTCAGAAAAAACAACTGATGTTTTGGACTTTCTTGTAGGTTTGCAGACAATGGAATAGGTTTGACATTTGCGAGGTGAGTACTTTTTTAATAATTTCTGTATTTCCTTGCATAGAAGCTTAGAAAATCTACATGTATGTATTAAAATCAATAGGTATGTTTTCATAAGGCTGCAGTTTTTGTTTGGGGCCTGGTTATATTTCCAGTCATGCAGATGATGTTATAGAAGCTGTAAACTGGCACAGCTGCCAAAGTTTCTGCTTTAGTTCAGCATGTGCTTGGCTTGCACCACAATTTGTTGCCCCTTTACCAGAAAGCTACATTTATCGAGGTATTCTTGGTAGTGTATGATTCCTTAGGCAGCATTTTTTTTCCTCCTGAACAGTTGAAAGTGTGTAATGGAAAAGAAAGGGGAGTGAGCATTTAGCGGGGTAGAGTCTCTTTCTAATGAAGAATATAAAGAAACTTAGGTAGTGAACTGAAATTACTGCTGTTGACATTATGACAAACTAGTTCTAGGACTGGAAAAGTGAGCTGTAAATAAAAAGATGCTCCTCTACAAAGAGAGTTATAAATTTTAATGTTTGGATCTGCTGAACATTTCAGTGAGTTAGCCTCTATTAATGTTAATGATTTAATCTCTTGTTTTGTGTATTGTCCATGAAGTCTATACTGCTTTGCTTGAGGAGGGCTGTTACAGAAGTAAAAAGTGTTGTTATGGCTTGGTATAATCATCTGCTGGAGAGTCTTGGCTAAAGTTTTGTCTTTGATGTGCTTTGATAGTGATGGGAGCTTCCCAAATGATGAAGGTGCCAGCCAGGAGGTATCAGAGTCGCTGTTCATAGGTGAGAGCAAGAATTATGGGTTTCAAGGTGGACAAAATAAATATGTGGGAACTGGAGGAATAGACAACAAGACACGCACTCTGCCTAGAAATCGGTAAGTATGTCAAGAATGAAGGAAGTAGAAATACAAGAAAAATTTGCTGTATCAGATGTAAAGATCCTTCTTGGTTGAGCTGTCAGAGATTAAAACTCCATTGAAAGTGATGCTCTCTTTTTCTTTTTAATGCTATGTGTGCGGCTGTGTCACTTTCACCTTTTTACTGAAGCAGGTTCATCTAATGCTTCCACAGGTTACTATTCTGTAGGAATTTAAGTTATCCTACTTAAATTGAATCTTAGACTTAAAAAGTATTTGAGTCTAGAAGAGCTTTCAGGTAAGAGAATTTCAAAGGTCAGTTTGGGACTAGAGACTACAGTTTGTCTGTGACAAATCACTGTCTGTGACCATGATCCTTCTCTTTTCTCTTTGACTTGCACTGGTGCTTGTTTAACATAATACCAAGCCCTACCCTTGCCACAGAATTAGAAAGAAGACTGTTTTGGTTTAAGCCCAGCTGGAAATTGAGCCCCATGTAGCCACTCCCCTTTTCCCAGCTCCTCAGGTGAGAATGACAAAAGACAGAGATCTCAAGCTGACACAAGAACAGTGTACTGGACACAATGAGATTAAGAATATTAACAATAATAGTGACAATATTAATAACAAAAGTATACAAAACAAAGGTGATTTATGTGCAAAAAAAAAGCAAAAATGCTCACCACTCAACCTGGTACTGGGTAGCTCTCAAGACGAAGAACAAGATGGCCAAGAGAGCATCTGCACTCCAGATGTTCTCCTGGTGGACAAATCCTCTGGCCAGGACTGGTGTTACCCCACTGCTTCCCCAGAAAAAGGAATGCTCTCCCTTCAGAAAATGAGAGACAGTCCCTTTCCCCCACTTCACAGCCATGATGTCAGATGGTATCAAGTAGCACAATGTATTGGCTGTGCCCACATGGCTCCAGGTTCTGTCCCCACATATCCTTGGCCAAGTAGGACAAAGGGTGAAGTGGGCCTCAGCCACCCTAGTTTTTTTGCTGTTCAGCCATTTAAAGAGGGGAAGTTAATGTGGTGATATGAGGTATTCAGTCTTGTTGAGTGGAATCACCTAACAACTGAGGCTGGAAGGGGCCTCTGGAGATCATCTTGTCCAATTCCCCTGCTCAAGAACTGTCTCCTAGGCCTCAGGTTCCAGGACAACATTCAGGTGTCTTTACTATATTTCCAAGGGTGGATTCTTCATAAATTTCCAGGGCAACCTGTGCCAGTGATCAGTCACTCAGTGAAAGGTTTCTCCTGATGGTTAGCAGGGACATCTTATTTTCCATCTTGTGCACATTGCTTCTGGTCTTGTCACTGGGAATACCCTGGCTCCATCTTCTTTGCACCCTGCCTTTAGAAGATTGAGATTACTGCCTGAGGTTTTTCTGCTCCAGGCTGAGCATGTCTCCTGGTGTTTCTTCCCATGAGAGATGCTCCACAGACTTAATCATCTTTGTGACCCTTTGCTGCACTTTCCAGTATCTCCATACATGCCTTGTACTGGGGACAAGCACTCCATATTGTCGTTTCACCAGTCCTGAAAAAATGGGAAGCATCACTTCCTTCAGTGTGCTGATAACACTTCTCACAGTGCAGCCCTGGATACTTTTTGCCTCTTTGTGGCAAGGGCATATTGTTTGGCTTATGGTTAGTTTTGCTTCCTCTAGGACCCATAGGTCCTTTTCACTGGCACAAGGAGTTGTTGCTCCCAATGTACAAGACCTTGCATTTTCCCATGTTAAACTTCATGAGGTTCCCATCCGCCCATTTGTCCAGCCTGTCAGGGTCTGTCTGGGTGGTAGCACAACCCTCTGCTGCATCAGCTGCTTCCCTCTGTGTTGTGCCCTCTGCAAGCTTGGCCCATAGACTGCACTTGGCCTAATCATGCAGATGACTAATGAAAATAATGATCAAGACTGGACTCAGTATTGACCCGTGGGGTACATCACCCATTATTGGTCACCAGGTAGACTTTATGCCATCACTTTCTGGGCCCGGCCATTTGTCCTCTCATCCTGCCCATACTTCATGAGGATCATGACACAGAGTCAAAAGTCTTACTGCAGTTTTGGTAGACCCTCTGCTCTGCTCTCCCACTGCTCTACCAGGCCAATCATTTCATCACGGAAGTTTATCAGCTTCTCCTTGGTGAATTCATGCAGATTATTCCTGATGGCTTTCCAGTCCTCCAGGCACGTGGAAGTGGTTTCTAGGATTAGCTGCTCCATCATCTTCCTGGGGGTCAAGTTAAGCCTTACCAGCCTACCATTCTCTGTGTGCTCCTTTCTCAAGTTAGAAATGACATTCGCTTTCTTCCAGTCTGCAGTCACTTCCAGTTACCATGATCAATCAAAGAGCAGGAGGTATTATTTTTCTGCTGTATTTCTCATATTGAAAAAGGGGTACATTTGTGCATGGAGAGTGATAGCTCTGCTAACAGGAAAATTTAGGAATACAGGATTTTTTGGCTCATTAGAGAAGTGCAGAAACCATATTTCCTTTGCTAAATTCTATCTTGCGAGTTGTTCTGTAATTGTTACTTTATTGATTTCTGAGAAGAGATGTATTTGACAGATTCAAGTGTACCATGGATTTTGTTACAGGATGGTATAAATATTTGCTTGCATCAACAGGACATTTCCAATCAGAGGCTTTCAGATTTATGATGGACCTATTCACCTTACTAAGTGCACATTTAAAAACTTTGTGCCAACTCCAGACAGATTTACCAGTGCAGTTGGATTCTTGATGAAAAATCCATGGCAGATGACTCCAAAAAATAACATTTCTCTTGTGAAGTTTGGTCCAAATGTAAGTTTACTACAAGTTTTCCTGAAGTCTTGCAAATGGTTTTCTTTTCTTGTATTTAACATACACAAACAAGAGTTGTAGGTCATCCTTTCTATGCATACCTACTTTAGAGTTTATCTCCTGGCTGGAGGTCATGCCTCCTTTGTCTCCTGACCAAAAAATCCAATACCAACAGAGATGTAGGATACGTTACACTAAATGATTCATGGCTTGTGGTAAAGTTGAAAAGAAATTTTTATAAGATTTTTAAGGTTTGATGTATATCCTTAGTAATTTATTTTCTGCAGCAAATATTAACATTGTTCAGAAGCAAGAGCTGGCTTGAGCCTATTAGTAAAAACCAGCACGTCTGCTTTGCAGGATTCTGCTATCCTTGCTGTAAAGTTTTTAATCAGCTTTGTCAAATTCCTGTGTTTCTGCACATGTGCAAATGTAAGTCTGTGTTTCAGCCTAGGAAAAACAAAAATTTCTGTTGTTGTTGTCAGGTTTCTTTGAAAGCCTTCTTTGGGAAGCCTGGTCCCTGGTTTGAAGAAGGAGATCTGGATGGTGACAAGAACTCAATATTTCATGACCTAGATGGCTCAGTGACTGACTACAGGGACACCTACGTGGGCCGAATGGATAATTACTTGATTCAACACCCCAAATGCATTAACATCACAGAATGGAGTGGAGTGGTTTGCAGTGGGAACTATGCACAGGCTAGTACTTTTGGCTTCTGTTTGGGGCAAATGTATAGTATGAACTACTTGTGGAGTCAGGTAGTGTAACAAATAAAAAATTACCTGTCTTTGGATTTCAAAATTTTTTGACTTTTAAAGATACTTCCAGACATATCACACTTTTGAGCCAGTTGTGTATACATCATGCTTCCTCTCAGCAGACTTGAGGGTACAGTATCAGATGCTGCAAGATAAAACTAAATGTGTTTGCCAAGAATTCTGTGTTGCAGCTGTATCTGCTAAAACATCTTTGTTGAAGGTGTCTTCTTCCACACAAGTTCTGTCTGCTTTTTTTCACAGAGTAGATTTTAAGGGGCTGTTTTGTTGGTTTGTTTTCTGGAGATGTTAAATAACACCTTCTGAATATGAGTCTTACAGGTTCCCACTCTGGTTCCTGCTCTGTGTGGCCAGATGTTATAGCTGATTTTTTTTTCTCCTTCATACCCATTTTTGTCTGTAAGGTGGGAAAAATCTGTAATGGTTTTTTAAATAAGACTTTTATTCAGGATGGATTTGTGCATTGTATAAGTCAGAACATCAGATTGCAGCTTTTTGGTTAATAATGTCCTGATTGTGCTTCACAATTTTGTTTTCTTTTGCAAACGAGATCAAATATTCCTATTTTCACCCTCTTAAATATCATATAGGTTTATGTCCAAACCTGGAATGGACAGAATCTTTCCATGACTATTGTCAGAGATGAGTATCCAGCCAATCCCATGGTTCTTCGAGGTATTAATCAGAGAGCAGCTGCCTTTCAGCAGTACCAGCCAGTGGTGATGCTCCAAAAGGGCTATACAATACATTGGAATGGAAAAGCTCCAAATGTCACCTATCTGTATCTCATTAATTTCAACAAGTATGTTTATTTTCTTTTGTGGCTTTGATCCATAAGGCAATACTGAAGTTATGTCCTGCAAAATTATTGTGCATGAGTTTGCAATCATCTGGAAGACCAGAGCTTGGGTTTGGTTTGGTTTTTTTTTTTTTTTCATAGTTACAAATACAAAAGTATGGGATTAAACAACAGATCTGCATCTGAAGTTAAACAGTTGTCCAGTACAGTACACTGTACTGGACAAGTGTTTAACTTCAGATGCAGATCTGTTGTTTAATTTTGCAGATCTGTTTTTTTTTTTCTGTTTAATTTTGCAGATCTGTGTTTAAATTTTTTTAAGGAAAAGCCTTTGGAGAGGATGATGTACCAATAGTGAAGTCAAGCAGAATTGTACTTGATTAGCTGATCATACTTGATTTTGTTGGCAGATGAACTTATTAAACATCTCTGAAGTATATAATCAAATATATCCTGAGACAATCAGTTACTAAAATGTTTAATGAAAGGCTGTGCAGATTTGATCATCTGGTTGAGGGTTTAGGAGCTTTTTGTGTTCCTGTTTCTTTTTTTATGGAATGATCTCTTTGCTCTGTATTGACACCTAAACTGTTCCTGTGAGGACTCATATATTTTATATTGTTTTAGGAATGACTGGATACGTGTTGGTCTTTGTTACCAACCAAAGACAGATTTTCTTATAGTGTTGGAAACCTTTCAAAGGCGATCATCTGCTCTGTCAAGCAAGGTGGAGCGCTACACGCCTGTATCTTCAATGATGGAGCTTGAAAAGAATCGATCAGACAAGAGATTTTACTTTGACAACAGTACTGGGTAACTCTTGTAGTTTGACTCTGCTAGAAGATGTTGTTTAATTTTGAAATGTCCAGCTTGAAAGTGTTAAAAGCAACTGGTTGAGGCACCTGCCTAAGAGGAAAGCTGTTGAGGACTCCAAAACTCTTTGGAAGAATGTTCATATGTCTTTAAATCTCCAGACTACCATGGTTGTCATTGAAATACTTTCCACAAGCACCACAGTTGCCAAAGATATTTCCTACTCTATGTCTGGGGAAAATATTACTATATTTTCAGTATTTCTGGTGTGCTGCACAGCAGTGCATTTTAGGATTTAATTTCTTAGTCTTCAGAGAAATTGTCTGTTTTCTTGTTAAGCAGAAAATTCTATAAATTTCCAAGAAACTTTCTCTTCCAACATTTAAAAATTATATTTTTGAAAATCCTAATCTGTTTTCAGCTGTCTCAAAAGAACTTAAAAGTCCTAGTCTCTCTTTCAAAAGTACTTCTCACAGATGCCACTATGATCCTTCTGAGAGGTTTTAGATATGATCAGCTTCCAGTAAATTAAGTCCTGTGTACATTAGTTATGAGTTTTGCAAACATTGAGTTGGAATTTATAATTTGTTCTCTTATTTATTTTGTTCTGTTACCTGCTACTGTGCTTATCTATAATAAATACACAAATTAATTGTGAAAATTCACAGATGAATTTTGAACAAACATTTTATGTTGCTTTGTGTAAGAGCTTTTCACCCTAAAATGCCTTTCCAGGTATTTGAAGTAGCACAACTATATTGTTCAGTGTTGGTGGGTGAAACTGAGTATTTCTGCTGCATGTCTGCAAAGATCTATGAGCAAGGAAAAAATTCATGCTCTGCAATATGGTTTTTGTTTCCTGTAAGCCACTGATATGAGGATTGTTATTTCTTGCAAAGCATCAACATTTATATTGATGTCTCCTTTGTGGGGAATTTTAGATAAGTTGCTAGGGATTTCCTAACTCTAGTGAACTGTAAGTACTTTCAAACCTTTGGATAGTGGTGCAGAAGTGAATACTGTAGTTTGTCTGCTTCTGAAAATCATGAAATATAGCTGCTAAGATTGAATATAAATACCTATATTTCACCAGTTAATTTAGATTATTTTTCCCTTTTTTGTATAGATTACTGTTTTTATTTCTTCAAGCCAAATATAATAGGGATGGTCACAGTTATTGCTCATCTCAGGGATGTGAAAGGATCAAGATTGTGACCAAAGATTCATCAAAAGGGATAAGTAATTGCATGGCAAAAGCTTACCCAAAGTACTACAAAGTACCAACCGTCATAAAGCAGATGCCAGAAAAAACTACTGTACCATGTTCAAAATGTGGCACAACTCAGGTAAAATAAAATAAGCTAAAACTTTCATGAACTGTAGGATTGGTGATGCTGTCTACTCAATTTAAGTCCAAATTTCAATCTTTCAGCACAGAATACTACACTTTTAAATTGCAGTGGTCAGCTTGTTAATCTTCTTGGACTCCTTGAAGGTTTGGAGTCCTTTCTGTAGCATGGTTTCAAGGTTTTTTTTTTTCTTCTTTTGTGCAACTCTTGCTCCAAGTACAACAGAAAAGGGACATAGGTGGATTGATGTCTTGCATTGCAGTATTGTCTGTGACACATGGAGAGCTTTGCTGCAGAGATCTACATGGCAAACCTTCTCTCTGTTTGGATCTTTGCTTATTAACGTGAACTTGAAATTGTCTCAGCTATACAAGCTGAGAAAAATATTGAAATTAAGAGATAAAATAGGTTCCACTATGTATCATTATATTTATTAGTATTAGTAGTACCATAAATAATGCCATTGACAAATGGATATATTTGCTTTGGAGCATGGGCTGTCTGTTGTAAACTGGCACGATAAAGTGTTGAAGAAACATTAATATGTGTACTTAACTGTTTTGTTTGATATCCAGATGGTGTTCACCAGTGACCCTCACAGAAACTACCTCCTTGTGCAGATTAATTCATCTGATGAAAAAGAGTCAAGCAGAGGCCAGCAAGCATTTATATATGTAAGTATTCTTTACGATTTTCTTCTTAAATATCACTATAGCAGTATGTATTGTAGCAGTTGTACAGCTCTTCATAATGCACATCTCAGTTTTCTTCACTTGAATGAAAAGATTGGTTCATTGTTTGAAAATAAAGTCAAAAAGCTTATGTTTAAACATTAGAAAGTAAGGCTTCAAAGCCCCATTTTATATTTGAGTCCTATTTGCTGAAGAGAGAAATGTTCCAATTAGAGTTTAAAATGTTCAGTTTATGTTTAAATCTGTGTTTAAAATTTAAAAAGTGTATCTGGGCATACATTTATGGCTGGTTTTGGAAATAAACAGAAGACATAAACTAAAAATTTGTTAGTTAAATCCATTTTGTTGAAATTGTCCTTGTGCAAGCAGATTAGTAAATTAGTGGGATGGGTCACATGAGCCATTAAGCTTTGCTGAAGTCCTCTAAATGGCAATTGCTAAAGAATCAGTAGGTTTCTGTTTTTGTTCTGGTGTGGCCTGAATGAGCCCAGTGATGTGATACTGTATAACAAGTAGTTTAGTTTGACTTTTCCATTCAGATGCTGAAGTAGAGTTGTGCCTGAAGGTGAAGTACCACTTAATGGTACTTCCTTACATTCTTCGGTGTCATTGTTGGCCTGGCTGAACTTTCAGTTATTCAGGTAGACAAATAGCACATGAGCAGCTTAACCTTTGCAGCTGCGAATTTCTCCAGGAAGGTGTGTGCCGTATCCAAAGCAGCAGGAAGAAACTGGGCTGGAACTAACCTGCTGCAGGGATCAATTAACTGTATCGCTGTAAAGAAGTCCGGAGGATTCAGTGTCTGAACTTTAGCTTCCCAAAGCTGGAGCGATGACTGAGGCACGTACTAAGTCACCTGGAATGTGCCATATTCCTGTAGAAGCTACAGGCTTAAGACTCCCATGCAATTTCAGAAATCCCATTAAGCAGCATCCTTTCAAAGGAAAAACTGAAGAGTTGCTAGGGAGAAGCAAGTATTTGTAAGGAAATTACTGTGTCTAAACTAGAGTAAGATTGATTACCACTGAGTGCAGTAGAATTGCTGTTTGATTCATATTAACTTTCTTTTCTCTCTTTTTCTTCCCATTGAGGTCAATGACACCATGTTTTCCTTCAAGGGTAATGGAATACTTATTGTTGTAGTGGATGCCTGCACTGGCACAGTGTTGGGAAACAAATTATTTTCTGGAGTAGACATTAGGCATGTAGATGGATATTTAAAATCTGGAATTCCACAAAGGTATGTGCAATGACCAGTCATTTCCAGTATGTCCTGCAAGCTGTAGCTCTGCTCTCTGACAAGGATTTAAATAATGACAAATAGATCATGATATCTGAGCGCTGAAAGTGAACACAACATATGTCTAAATTCAGGCAAAAGGAGAAACAGAGGAGCAATTTATTGGACAGTGTATCCTTATTTAAGAAAACTAAGCAGATTTTGAGCACTTAAAATTTTTCTGGTGTTGCTTTTTTCCTCAAAAATAATTTCTTTAACAAGACATCATGTAATAACACTGCTTTGCTTAAAACAAGAATAACTTTTTGTTTAATAAGGACAGTGGCAAGGACTATGTGAAAGATGTCGTACTGTTTTCTCCCTGTGGAGAAAATTATTTATTACTAAATAAAGATAGAGAGTTAGTGTCAGAAAATAAACAGTATTTTAGTTTTCTAAATTTGGATCAATATCCAAACTTGATTTTTTTGATACAAAATACTAAACTATATCTAAATAACACTTTCCAATGATTTTGAAGTTAAAGTCAGTTTAAAACCAAGAAATTCTTAAGTACTACTTTCAGAAAGGGTTGACTATTTCCATGTCATAAGCATTCATAAGGAATTGGACAATGAGGGCAGTTAGCTGGAAAGGTGTGTAGCCAGAATATTAAAAAAAATGTGTTTATAATAGCTGCTGTGTCATGCTGTTCTTGTTGCAGGTCTATCATTCTGCTGAGCACAAGAGGTGATGTAGCAATTCCTAATAATTTAGGTGAAGCCTTAATGTCCCTGGGCACAGCGAAACCACCTTATCTTCAGAGCAATGGTTGGTGGAAACGTTGCACATTTCTTTGACACCACCTTGGTCTTTGTGTTCATGTTGGCGTGGTGGGTTTCTTATGGGTGTGTGAGAAGGATGCAGCTGGTGGAAGATGGTTGCCAGTTTGCACTGGTGTGGCTGCTGTGTGTCAGCTCTTGTTGAGCAGCCCTTTAGCAGATGGGGCAGAAAACCCCTTTATCCCATTGTGTGAAGCTTGTTGCAAACAGAGAATTAACTGGCAGTTCTTTGTGCCTGTGGATCACACAAGAGTCCCAGGCTTTTTTCCTAAAGCCTGTATTTTGTGCCTCACCCAGCAATTGTATCTTTAAGCAATATTCTGTGCCTGCCTAGTATTTCCTGTTCTAAAATAACTTGAAGCTAGAAATGAGAAGCTATTGGTATTTTGAGGCATGATGAGTTTATAGGCCACATGGGGGTAGCTCTCATCTCTTCAGAGTGATGCTCCAAGTTGTGTTTGAGAAAGCAAGTTTTATAACTGTCCAATTAGCTGTGTTTTCAAATTAAGATTTCAGGGTATTTAATGCTAAATATTGAGACAGGAGATGGCAAATCATTATTTCTTTGTAAGGTGCATGTAAAGCTGAGAATGGATAAATGTCTGGAATGATGTGGGGGAAACAATTTAGCCTTTGCCTACCTAACCAGTCATGATGCTGCAGTGAACTTGGCTGGTTTGGTAATGCTAAGCTTTTTCTGTCACAGGAAGCTTGGCCTTTCTGGGCTTCAGAGGAAACATTAAGCCATCCTGGATTAAGCTGTTTACCAGTCCTGCTGGGCATGGGCTCGTTCAGATAGAAAAGTATATCCCTCTGCAACTGGAAGAGTATGGCTGTGCCAGAGCAACTAAAAGCCGTCAGAAAGACCTCGAGCTTCTGAAGAAGGCTGCACGATCTCATTAAAGACTAAGATGTACATAAAATCTGGGGGAAAAATGTGAACTAACTTATTTTTTAATTTATGGCATTTTAAACTATATTGTTATCCAAGTAAATCATGTTATTGTCTGAGAGATGTTTGCCAGCATTGACTGCTTGAATGCCAATCTGTGCACCTTCTAGTTGTACAAAATATTAAAGAATTTTTTAGTATTTGTATAAACAGGTTTCAGAGATTTTTCAGATGTTTGTATTTACTGTAAACAAGTTCCTTCTGTTTAATATTCCTTTTGTATGTAAGAGGGTATTCATAAAAGCCTTAAGTTTTTAGTAACAGGTGTTGGAGTGCATTTTGGGTTACTTGAAAGATTAACATCAATGCCTTCATAAACAGCTTGAATTGGTCATTATAACTTAAGCATTTTTCCCTCAGCTGTTTGGGTGTTTCCATGGGAGTTTTTCTGTGAGCTCAGTTACTTTCTCAGTCTGCTTTCTAACGTGTTAAAGCCCAGTCTCCCCTATGCATGAGGCTGACTCAACGGATTTTTAATTGCAGTAAAAATTTTTGCTTTCCTGTGTGAAAGATGGAGGAAGGAATTCAAAGATCCAGCCTGGGGCAGGGTGAGAATTGTGTACCATTCAGCAGAGCTTTACAAGACTTTGTGTACAAGTGTGGCATGCAGAGCAGGGAATTACTCATGTTCTTTAGGATCACTGTTTATTCTCTCTAAATACACAGGTGTGTCTGTAAGAGCTACTTTAATAAACAGTCTAGAAGTTAAGGCTGCAGTCTTGAGTATAGCTTGACTTCAGTTTAGTCTTTTAAAGCTTTTATCCAGAAGGGCGAAGCTAAGATACTGTTACTCTCAATTTGTTAGGAAATGAGGCTTCTACTCTTGCAGTGGTGGATTTTTTGTTTTGTTTTGATTTTTTAATTTTCTTTTTGTTTTGTTGTTTGGTTGGTTGATTGGTTTTGGGGTTGTTTTTGTTTGTTTTTTAGTGTTGATTTTTCTTTAATTATTTTTAAGGCTATCTCAGCTTTAACTTCTAAGTGAATGGAAAGTGCTCTCAGTTCATTAAATCATACCTTCTGCCTTAACTTTGATTCTCTTAGTATACTCATGTTGTTAATTCCTGTTGACTTTATATTAGGTCCATTGATTTAATCTGGTTTTGTTGCAATAAATTGTCTCTGCCAATAGTGTAAAAATCATTTAGAACAGCGGCACAGCTGCCCTTTTTCAGGATCTTTGTCTTTGAAATTAAATTTCAGGGACAGTAAAGATGCATTTCATTATAGGGAGCAATAGGTGCCTTAGGGCTAAAATATAACCCTAGTTCTAATAAAACTGACATATTTCCTTCTTCTTGTATATGTCCTCATTCATTCGAGCTGGTATAGTGTATCTACCATTCATAGATGCTTTGTGCTTTGAATTCAAAATAGAGTGGCTGTTGTAAATGAACTATATGCTTGTCTTCTCCAAAGATGTTGAAAAACTGTGGGGATGTTTTTTTGTGCTTTAAAGGAGAAGAGGCACAATATCAAACATATTACTCTCTGTTCAATTAAAATATGCTACCTCAGTGCTACAATTAAACTGCCTGGTCTAATTGAGAAAGGAGGGAGTAAGGAGTATGACACAAGAGTTGAAGTTAACAAATAGATGACCAATACTGTTTTTATTGTAAAACCAAGCCAAATGGATGATTGTGTATTTTGCAGTTGTTTTGATGCACAGTTCTCTTGTTATGTTTAAAAGAAAAGTAATTTTGTTAGGGGAAGCTGTGATAAATCTTTACAACTAACTGTAATGTTTGGTATTTTTAATGCAGGGCAGTGATGTAAATGCTCTGAGTGCAGTAGTGATAGTGTTTGGGGATTAAAATGGCTTTAAGGCTTCCTCTGTTCTCATGCTCAGCAGAGAAATAGTGATGAGGTGGTGATCCTCAGGCTTGTGAAGTTGGCCATTATTTATGATATTCTGCTGTTCTAAGCGTCTTGTAAAATTTGTCCTTGGAAGCGTCAGGGGTATTCTGATGTAGGGCTTACTGATGAACAATTGGACCGGAAGTTAAAGTGTTTGTGTTTTGTGTAAATTTAAACACTTGACAAATAGCATAAATAAATTTTTACATCTGACAAGGCAATAAAATTATGGGTGTCTTCTGTTCTTGTATCAAGTAATTCTATAGTGTGTGCTGTGTCAATAATACAAACTATCTTATTTCAACACTGGTTTACTTGTGAGGTTTGCGGAGTATATCCTACTCTTCATTCGGAGACAAGCTAGCAACACTGGAAAGGAGACGCTGATGGTGACTGAAGTTATGGGTCTGTCTTGGAAGCCAGATATCTCAAAGCTGGCCTGAGCTGCTGAGTCTACAGTCATTTCAGCTCAAGGGAGCAAGGAGCAGCGGTGTTACTGACTCAGGGGCATCCTATCCATGTCTTTAACTACCTGGTGGGGAGTGAAAAAGGTGAACACTGTTCTCAGTGGGGCCCAGTGGCAGAGAAAAAGAGTCTGTGGGGACACATTGGAATGCAGGCAGTTCCACAAAAACAGAAGGAATGTTTTTATTAAGTGATCAAGCACTGGAATTGATTGGCAGTGCACCTTTGGAGTGTTTTTCTGTGGAGGAGCAGCTTTAACTGACCCTGCTTTGGGACAGCAAGTGTCCTGGGCCCTCTCCAGTGGTGATTGCCAGCCAGGTGATGCTGTAATTGTGGGAAGTTAAGGCCACTGATGTACCTAAGCCTCTCTCTTAAAGTGCACCAGCTGTTGCAGCCTGCAAGGACTGAGCAAGACACTTCTCATGTCTGAAACATGGTGAGTCCCCAAACCCATTCCAAAAGGCATTGTAATTGCTTCTTCGTGTTCAGGCTTTGTATACAAAGAGAAGGATTTCCATTCCTGGCTCAAATTATGTCATCCTGCAGTAAAGAAATTTAAAAAAAACTCCAAAAACTAAGGAACAAATTTCTTGGAGCCAGTAGCGGATTAAGTGTGCTATCAATAAGGCCCTGTCTCTGGCCAAAGGCACCACTGGAAATCCAGTATATGAGGGACAAGAGACTCATGCTCAAAGAGCCAGGATGATGGCAAGGACATGCTTAGGAGAATAGAGACTTAATTTTGTGTATTGTGGGACAGCAGTGACAGCTGAGGCCCCAGATAACTTCTGACCCTGGCCATGAGTTTCCTGATCAGGGCAAATCACATAATTTCCTCTGCTTCCCCTCAATTCCTTTTCACCTTATGTAGGAAGGATGTAGAGCTAGGGATAGTCATCCAGCTCAGTCAGCTGGGTTTGATGCTATCTGGATCTGTAGCTGCACTGATCAGTGAAGGTCTTAGTGTTTGTCGTGGTTGTATTTGTTTAAGGTAATTCTGATGTCACCTTAGTGCCAGAATATCTGTGAAAAGCAGTAACTTTTCCTACTTCAAAATGTGAGCTTTACCCAGTCATTATTTTTCTATGTCTTCTGGTCATACTTGTTCTAGCACTTATGGGCAGGTTTTGACCCTTCCTGGAGTTCACAAATATATTTTTCTTTCCTAATGCCTTTTCTTTTCCCTGTGTCTTCAGCTAGTTAAAGTTCTAAAATACTGATCAGTATTGAAGTACAAAAGGCCACCTCTGGCTTGAGAAAATTTATGAGATTTTTAATTGTATGGCTGGGGTCTACTGCAATTTTGCAGATCAAGTTTGTATTACCAATTGTAACTTGCTCAATAAAAAAAGGACTTGTCTGGCCACTCACTTGCATGACAGGGAGTGATGGGACAGGCAAGTAATAGAGTTCCCCCTCATTTTTTTTTTTCCATTATGAAATCCTGGTGTGTGTGGGGTGGGTGGAAGTAGTTTTTGGATATAATAGGAACAGTTTTAGACAGAGATGATACTACCACTACCTCCTAGTACCTGAAGGGTACAGGATTGCTGGAGAGGGTCTTCTTATAAGGGCATGTGGTAGTAGAACAAGGGGGAATGGCTTCAAACTGAAAGAGTGTGGCTTTAGGTGAGATATGAGAAAGAAACTCTTTACTGTGAAGATGGTGAGGCACAGGTCCAGGTCACCCAGAGAACCTGTGGATGGGACGCCCTATTCCTGGCAGTGTTCAAGTCCAGGCTGGATGGAGTTGTGAGCAGCCTGGTCTGGGGGAAGGTGTCCTTGCCCATGGCAGGGGGGGTTGGAACTGGATGATCTTTAGGTCCCTTCCAACTCAAGCCATTCTATGAATCTGTGAATTTTGGGAGACAGCAATCTTGGGATCTTCTGAGATCAGCCTAGCCTTTTTGATACATCATCTTGTGCTTTTAACCCATAATGAAAAAATTCAGAGAAACTTTAGCTTTTCTTGAAAGGTTTGTAGCTGTCACGTTTGATATATTAGTGAGAAATTGGCGTGGTCAGATCATAGAGAAATTTCAAAGTAATCAGTCTGTGTAAACTTTCTCCTTACACATGAACTTTGAAACTTTTTTTCTATTTCTTTTGTATCTACAAGTGCCAAGCAGACTTAACTGCTTTGCCTAGAGAGGGAATTCTTTGTTTCATCTTTTTCCAAGATGAATAGGTTGACAGGTGAATATTCTAATTTATAATATTTTTTTGAGAAATTGTTCACAGAGCATACAAAGGCCTGACTAAATATATACTTTATTCTAAATGGAGAATCAAAACAAAGTGGTATATCAGGATTATTTTAATGTGTGCAATTATTCTATGTAGAAAAGTTCTTTGCTAGAGCTGCTATAAAGGTGGAAACACAACAGTGTCTTTCCATGCAGCATTTCCAGGGAAATGTCTTTTTTTCCCCATTTTTTTAACAGATACCCCAAAGTCAGCTCAGGGTGTGTTTTGTGTAATTGGTAGCTTTTGGGGATGGATCTCAGATGATATCATCTTTTTGATATCTGTGAAGTTCATGAGCAGAAGATGGTTTATTCCATCTGTAGGGTGTGAACCATGATCTAATAGTTTTCCTTCAGCTCCAGTGCAAATGACTGGTGTATGTTTGTAGTAACAGCAAACAACATTGTAGTTATCTGTGGTCTCATTTCTACTTCTGAAAAATTATTCTGTGATAAGCATCACTCAGTAGTATTTATTGCACATTTCTGCTTTTTAATTTTTTAATAGTGTAATATAAATTCCCATATGCAGCATGTTTTGGTTACATTCTTCTTTTTAATGTTCTTCCATTGATACCAGGTTTTTCTGTCCTTCACTGCAGTGAAATACAAAGTGTTAGAAGATATGAGTATCTATAATACCATGAATCACAGCAGCATGCACAATTGCCACTGGGTTGATTCTGCTAGCCAGCAGAAAACATACAGTAAGAACTCATTGTGAGGCTTTAATAGCTAACATGGAAAAAATGAAGATATAAGAAAAAGTTGTTTGCAGTCTCTATTCCCTATAAGCTGTTCACACCTTTCTCTTTTTGCTTTGTACAGACCTTCACCACTTGTCTCTCAGTTCTTGAGGGCTGGGATGCTACTCTGGTTAAGTATCTTATTCCCATAGAATTTTTCATTTCTGATATTTCCAATGTTTTGCCTGCAGATTTTTCTGAGTAACTGCCAATCCTTCTTTTCCATTAAATCTATTTACAAAGTTTCTTAGAGAGTGGGTTGGACCTCCCCTGTTTCCCTACCCTTTTTTAGTTCCAGGATGTAACCTCTTTGTGGTGGCGTATCTCCTGCTGCCTCCTTGAGCTCCACTGACTTCAGAAATGCCCATTAGGCCTTGATGTGGGAAGTTACTGTGGCTAAAGCAAATTTTCTTGCAACCCTAAAAAGAGTGGTGCCAAGTGAGACCCTTTGAACTACCCTGGGCCGCTGTGGGGTGTGACCAGAAATCTCCCTGGGAGTGGGCACCTTTTGGAGCCAGTGAAGGATACTCGGGGATTGCAGCAAACACTGACGCCCTCCTCAGGGCTCAACCCTTCACTCAATGAGGAGGCACAAAGGCATCCCATGTGAGTCCTTCACTGAACTTGAGGGCAGTTTTTCCCAGATATATACCTTGTACATATTCTTCTGGGTCATACAGGTGCGTACAGGTGTGAATATGTCATAGCAAATGTGCTATATGTGAATGCTCTTAGATGCTTAGGTACTTCAGATTTTTAAGTTAGACCTATAAGTGAGCTACTGTTGTTCTTGCAGTAAATTCTGTAGAATCTTCTGACAAATTATTTAAGTCAGGCTATCGACTGAGTGCTGTTGAGTACTGTTAAGTTTAAGTGATGTTAAAACCTTTAGGCCTAAACATTTGATCAAGTCCAAGGCTCAATTTGGCAAAGGCATTCACTCTGAATCTTGTGATTCAATAGGGGAGTCTCCCTTATTTTTTGTAATCCTTACTCTTTCCCATCCTTACCCTTTTTCCATCCCCAGCTTCTATGATATAAATCAATTTTATTTTAGACTGATTGATTCAAATTTTAGTCTGATTTTTCTGAGTGCTATAACTATTCAGTAAATAATACAGTGAACTTTGCCAACAAACTTTTTTACGCTTTTACTTCTATATTAAACTTGCTTTACCAATGCCTTTGCCAGTGATTCCTTGAGCAACGTAATACACTCATTCCTAACTCTCTAAACAGAGTGATTACCCAAAATACACTTCTTTCATAAAATTCTCTGCTCCTTGTCACTCACATTGTAACAACATGTTCAAAATCAAAGAGATGCATAGAAATATCTTTGGTGAATAGATATTCAGAATCAGGTTGGGGGACACTGCCCATGTCACAGAATCACAGAATCAGTCACCTTGGAAGGGACCACAGCGGGTCATGTGGTCCAACCTCTGTTCAAGCAGGGCTGTTCTGGAGCACATGGCATTGTATCCAGACAGTTCTAGAATATCTCAAATCAGGGAGACTCCACAACCTCTCAGCGTCAAGCTGAAGGAATTAATAGCACAGAACTTGTGTAAAAATTTTTGTTTCCCCTCCCTATTTTTGTGTACAGTATTGCTTGCTGACTATCAAACAGGTCCTTTGTAATCTGTGAGTCAGGGTGGGTTTCAGTTCTTCCACAGGCATCATGTTGAATGAGCCAGATTAAACACTTTGCAGTGCAGATTATGGAATGAGAATGAGTGTTGATATGAAGCTTAGAAATGTTGATATCCCCTCATTGTAGGAACAATTGGTTGGATTTTTTTCTTATTCTTCATCTCCCTTGCTTTCACACTTCAGTCACTGTGCACTCTTTACCCCCTGCATGCTCCCAGCCTGGGCAGTTGTACACAAATAACATCATGGTTTGTAGTGACATGCAAGATCACTTTCCAAAATGAAGATAATAAATAAAGTTCTCATTAATATGCATATGTTTAACAGTTATTGACTATATAAGTAGAAAACAGGGGTCCTGAGTGAATTGCAATTTCTAGATTTGTGTATGTTTAATAAATACATGCGTAAACAACTGTATTACTCTATTTTTCAAAGAAGATCCTAAAAATTACAAAAATATTTTTGTTTGCAAACAGTTCCCCTGTTTGCCTATGAAAGCCTGATCTGTGAAAGAGTAAATGATATTACAAATTGCCTAGAACTGAAGTCGATAAAGAAGGTCACTGCTGGATCACTCAGAGCATGAAGTCTCAATACAGAGCTTAATAGGGAAGCAAATGTTCTGTTAGGAGCGCAGCATATGGTAAATTTGAGTAAAAATCCTGTTTTTTCTCTCACAGGTGACTATACATGCACCATAACCAATATGTGAACCCACACATATGGTTAACCTAATTCTTAGCATGGGTTTAAAAGACTCAAATACTCTGTATCTTAACTGTAAACATTAAGAGTTTTCAGAAATGTTATGCAAAATTAATGAAGCTGTACAAAGATATGTTATTTGCCAGAATATACCTGCATAACAAAAGTACAAAGTTTCTCACTAGGCAGAGATGCAACCATATAGGTACAGGCAAATCGTTGATCTCTAAAGACAGTAATTACCCTGGCTATCTTTGTAATTTTTTTAAGCTGTCATCCAACAAATGCTTAACTTGTGCACAATCCACTATGTGAGGTTAAGGTCATAGGTACAAGTGTTTGAATAGAAGTGTGGGGTTTTGTTCATAATTGTTACAGAAGTAATTTGGCCATTTGTATCTAAAATGAGTGTTTAATTCTGCTTTTCTTTTTGTAGTCCATTAATTCTTGCTTTAAATTCTACTCCTTGTAAACCAAGTTCTTATACTGTGAACCTTCTTCATAAACGATTAATGAACCCAACTGCATCCAGAGGAGCCCTCGGTGAGATTTAGAGAAAAAAAGCAAACAAAACCCACCTTTCTCCATGTAACATTGGGTAGCAATGTGTGTGAGAGGGTTTGTGTGTGTGTGTATTTTCACTGACTTTTCACAGATTTCTCTGCCCTTCCTTGGCATTGATACATTTGCTGTAATACAGCTTATCTTTTATGTAACAGATAAGTTACAGGAATACAATTGTGCATAATGTTTTGGAATACAGGAAACCAATGATACTGATACCAAGAATAAGCAGTCCGTATAATAATCCACTTGGAATGGGATATCCATATCTTCAGGTCTGGTTTTGCAAGCCAATGCAGTAGTTCTATATAGACATATTTTCATTTCCAGCACAGTCACCAAAGCTCATCCCCAAAGCTCCTTTTACTGGTTGTGTAGAGACTGTCCCAGAGAAAGTGTGGGGTGATCACAGGATAGAGAAAGAGAGTTGATTTATTGTGGAAGAGAATTAGTTTAGGAAAGAAATATTTGTAGAGCTTTGCATGATTTTTCTTTTTGAGATAAAGCATGTCACAAACAGGAATAGGTTCCTGTGCAGGAAACAGCTCTTCCGTAAAAGGGGCCAGGGAACAGAGTGTGTTAGGCCAAGACAGTGGCAGAGCAAGCAAAACAAGTACAGTGGCTACTGATTTCCTTCCTCTGTCATGCATAATTCATTGCAAAACTGCAGAGAAGCAAATGCTCCAGCTTTCAACACTCATCTGATTCAGACAGAGTAATGTATGCTCTCATCCTAGTAGATACTTAGATCAAAAGGTAACAGATATGGAAAAGCAAACGTGGGCAGATGAATACATTTGCCAGCAAAATAATTATCCCAGGAGTATTAACAGAAAAAAGAAAGTTCTCTTCTGAAGGAAGTTTTTCAAGAAAAGATTGGCATCAGGCTATGGGTTCCTTTGACCAGTAGAATTTACCTTTTTGTGCCTCCAGCAAGGTAATGCTTGTGAAGAAAGAAGTGGTATGATCTGCAAAACTAAAATTTACTCCTATTGATTTTACAAGCACTGCCATCAGAGGCGGAGAAAACCCTTCACGGGCTGTGGTCTCATACTCACAAAAACCATAGACAAACTCACGAAAGAGAAGTGTCACACCTGCCTGGCTGGAGCCAGCAGACAGAGAGAGAAAGGATAGGGCTGAGCAGCTAAGAAATTCAGTTCAAAAGAATCTGTAGCCAAGTATTTCTGGAGTGAAATATTTTGGAGTGAGGCTTCTCTGAAGCACAACTTTTCTTGAGCCTTTCAGGAGTGTTAGCCAGTGCATGGTATCTCAGACCCTGGGAGGCTTGTGATTGTTTGCAAAAGGTGGTTTTGGTGTGTCTCAGCTACAGCCTGTAATGGTGAGGGGTCCCTTGCCGGGGTATTGGCAGCTCCAACATGTTTGGAGCCAGAAGAGGCAGTGCCAAATGACAGGGAATGTGGATTGCTTTACCACTTGGTACCTGTCCAGCAAATACAGCAATTTCAGGAGATCTCCCTGCCAGGCAAAACAACAAAGAAAGACTTGCCACCACATTAACTAGTTAAGATGAATTTGCTGTAATAAAAAAAGGTCACTTTAATTAATGGTTTAGTGTAAGCCTCTAAATTGAAATCTTGATGGAGGGAATTAGAATAACCTTCGAGTGAACTTAGCTGGAGCTATCATTTGAGCACCACAAGAGGAAACATAAAGTGTGCATTGCCATGAGCGCAGATTAAGGAGTATCTTGGATGGCAGTGGTGGGGGAATGGAGAAAGAATTTAAAGAGACAACACAATTTATTGGAGAAGAGATTTTTCTTGCCTCTTAGCTCCCACTCCAACCTGAGCATTAAACTGCAGGTGTTACTCACAGAAAATTTCCACATGTGTCCATCTTCAAACACAAACCTGAGAGCAGGGTTTTGAGTAAAATCTGAGGCTGACCCTCAGCATGACTGAGGATCATGGTGTAATCAACCAGCAGAGATGTTGTCAGATATCTCTGCCATAGCTCTCATGCCATTTTACATTGCAATTTAAAAACACAACAACAAAACCTCAGAAGCAGTTGCCTCTTGTATAAAACATGGCAATAATCCACTGGAGACAGGAGAAATTGAACTCGGTTGGAGGTAGGTTGTTTTTCCTGTCTTGGGGTTTTTTTTCTTTAAAAGCTATGCTTTCACCAAACATTAGTGTGTGGGCTCTGAAGAGTAGATATCATGGCAATAAAGATAGCTTCTGCCTTTTAGTAGCAGATTGAAAGGTACAGATGGAGGTAGAGGACAACAACTGCATTGGGATATTTGATGCCAGCTAATAATTGCAACAGCAGCCTGCTCCAAACATGCTTGTAGCTGAGCCTGTGGAGTTTATTCCTAACCCATTGCCTACATATCTTCTTTAAATATTGTGCAGGGAGTCAGGCCCTGTGCATTGCCCAGTATACCATATCAGGAGGGGCATCTGAGTACTTTTTTCCTTGCCCATTACAAAGTTTTTCCTTCCAGATCAATTTTTTTCAAGAGATGTCAAAAGCATAAAGCCTTGTTAGTTGACATTAGTTCAGATTTAACATCTATTAGATATTTTTCTCTCTCCTGGTCTTAGCTATAATTTTTTCCCTCAAGCACTAAGAAATAAGGCTCAAGAAAGTGCCAGGATACCTGGGCTGACCCTGTGAGAATGTGCAGGAGTCAGGTGGGACCTTGTCAGGTCACTGGAGTGGCCACCATGAAGGGGCTCCAGTGACAGTCCCTGGTGTGACTGCCAGAGCCTCGAGAATGGTCAGGCTGGGAAGGCCCCTTAACAAGGGCTCTCTTGTGGTTTTTGTAGTGAGTTGTGCTGCACAGTTTTCATAGCAGAGCAATAAAACTGGAAACAAAATGTTTCCCAACAACAATGCTGTAATGAGAAAGCCTACTGTGCCAAATAGCTTTTCAAAATTATTTTTATCATTCATATTTGAATAGGAATTATGTTATTCTTATGCCTGTTTGGGTTTTTAAACATTGTTTATTTTTTTATGTAGAGCCTTATATTTCAGCAGAGGGCGCTGTGACCATACATAGAATTCAATCCATTGATGGGGTCACATGAAAATGCAAAAATATTGTTCTGTTTTTCCTCAGTCCTTAAACCACTGGGCTATACACGTATAATTTACTTATTCTCCAGTTTAATCACTGCTTCTTCATCATAGCTACAAGATGAGAAGCAGGCAAGAAAAAAACTTATTGAATTAATATATCTAAAAATAAAATAATCTCCTGACTTTTCTGTAGGGAAAAATTAGCTAAGTAAAGGCTTGGCCACTTTTTTTCTAGGGTACCATAGTTTCCCATAGTACAATGATTTACTGAGTAGGCATTTTAACAGTAAAATGTAGGCATTTTAATGAAGAATTTATAGCAGCTACTGTCTCAGAGGATATGAGCATGAAGAGCAAAAACCCCAAACCTAGCAGTTTGTCCCTGGTGTAGCCCAAGGTACACTGGCCACTGCACCTCCAGCATCTTCAGCTGCCAGGCTGCCCCTGCTCTGTTAAGGTCTGTGAGCTGAGCAGCTCCTGTGTGAATGGGAAGCAGAGGTGCTGCTATCAGTTGCACTCTGACTGATCCTATTCATTCAGCTGCTACACAGAAAGTGCCACTAAATGGGTAGCAATAGAGATCTTTCATATGAGGCAGTTTAGGGAGCTGATTCCCTGAGATAAGTCAGTCAAATCTTTCAGGACTGTATGTGTATATTTGTGTGAAAAAGTGAGGTCAACATAACAAAAAGAAACTAATATAGGCTAGTAAAACCATACTTTAAATTTTCTACATTGAGTCCAAAACTTATTTAATGCTATTTTATCCAAAGGTGGTATTTGTATTTCTCACAGACCATACATGATTTGGCAGGATTGCTTTCAGCTCTTCAGATAGAAGATCTTATTCACGATATCCCGACTTGGTTTGGATGGTAGCAAATGTCTTAGGAAAAACAACATGTTTTTTAAGAATTATCCTCTTTCCCTTCCTCTCTGGATTAAATATGATATTTTTGCAAAATAGAAACACAAGCACCTTGTGTTTTAGACATCAGGTTTTTAATCCTGGGTTCTGCAGGGTGCTGTGGTGCTAGACACCTATTATTTTCCATGGCATGAGATCCACTCCCTTTGGCTGTCCTGCTGGTGTTTTCTCTGATCCATTTTACAGGGCTTGTACAACAAGACTTGGGAAGGTTGGGAGAGACCTGGGGAGATCTTGAGAGGCTCTTTGTGGTGTACAGGTATCTAATGCCAGTACTGGAAACAGGTAATACCAAAAGGGAGCTTCCCTATGGGCTGTGTGGTAGAGTCCTGCCCTAATGGAGTCATATGTCCTGAGAATTTTTTCTAGTCCCAGGGATATGCAATACACCTGACAAACACAATAGTTATGCGCTGTTTTTAGGAAAAAGTTTATGGTGTACTTGCCCACCACCTTGTTGTCAGGTTGCCTTAACAAGAAGCTGTCAGCAGGATCCTTCTAATGAGACAACTTTTTTCCTTCAAAATGTACTAAATAAAAAATCTACCTGTTTGTAGAGGTCAAACAACAGTGACCTCTATCTAATTATTGTTCCTATTCCACCCACAGGAAGAGCAGCAGTGGTACAATTTTTCTGAAATTATGTCTTTCATTTGGGGGTAAACATGACAGCTGAGCCTAACAGAATCTTCAGTGACAATGTGAGAACAATGCCTGTTTTTTTTTCACTTGTGCTCTTCATTTGACATGTTACCACCCCTGTTGCTTTCAGAGGATTGATGGGTTTTACTGTGTGACACCCTTTGTCCCCCCACTGTCCCACAGAAATAACCACTGTGGCCATTCTTCCCTGCATGGCCAAACCAAGCAATTTAAAAAATATACTTACCCCTATTTGTGATTCTAAGTGATGCCATTTCCATTGTGTTTAAAAGCCTTTCTCTGGTATCTTTTTGTGAGCCTGTAGGTTGTGCAGGTCTTTAAGAAAGCAGTGTTGCCTTTGTACACTGACATTTACAATGTAGCTGCCACTTACTATTCCTTCTTTTTTGTCTTGTAAAATACACAAAGAGATCCTATACTGCCTTTTACTTGTCACCCCCACGCTTGTATAAAATGGGAAGCATGGAAAATAAGGTTAAATGTTTAACATTTTCAGAATTTTTTTAATGATTTAACATTATGTGAGAAGGAGGAAAGGAGACAACACTGTGCATTTGTACTGGTTTGAAAAGAAACAGGTGATGACCAGAGTGATGAGAATAAACTATTGCATGATTGGCATAAACACTTTCCTTCATGTGAAGATGGACTTTTTGTAGCCATGTTGCCATTTATATCTATGGATAAAAAAAAAAATCAAACAAAAAATTTTAATTGAGTTCTAGTAATTTGTAACACATCCATTGCAACAGAAATTAATTAGAACTCCAGTCTGCCAGTGTAAATAGCAGCTCAGTCATCTAAAATCATCCCATTGTATTTCTTGTGGGTAAAATGCAAATTGCCCCCATGAAAGTTGAGCTGTGCCCTGTCAGGCTGCAGCAGACTGCAGACAAGAATGAGTTTGCTAGAGCTGCATTTCATGGAGGTGTGTCCTAGATGAAGAGCTACCTGAGAGGGGGCAATATTGAAGATAAGAAGGAAGTACTGGAGACATGGGAGACACATGTGCAGGTTTGAGTGGTCCCATCAGCCACAGGAGCAGCTGGGGGGCCATCAGCAGGAATGGGGGGAACATCATTGCTCACAGTGGCCATGGATAGCCATGGCTGGCCATGGAACTCATTGTCCCAGAGCCAGAGTGGGATGTCCAGGTCTCCCAAGGGTAGGAGTACCCTTGGGCAAAGCAGATTTCTGAGAGCCACCCACATCCACACACTTATGACACACTTCTGCTGTGGCCATTGGTAGACAAAGGACATCCTGCAGGGCAGAAGAGAGGGTGGGGAGACTAATCTGGGGATGTCAGGAAAGAGAAATGTGATCTGGTTCATCATTTGTTCTCCATCAGGTCCTTTCCTCTGCCCATTTCCTTTATTTCCTTCCATGCTCCTCCTCCATGCTCCACCTTGGGCAGCCTGTCTCCCAGTGTCCATATCAATCATGCTAGTTAGACTGATGATTCTGTATAAACTATTTAATTCAAACCATCAAGCCTATTTGATTCTTGCAGTGCAAATGGCTTAAATGACTCCATTCTGAGCTTAATGCTCTTTCCCTTCAGAAATATTGCAGACTCTCTGGGCATGCTTTTGATTAAGTTTTGATTTAGAAGTGATACAAGCATGTCACTAGATTGTAATTATTAATTTCATAATCAAGTTTACTGAATTTAGATCTGATGCCTAAAGATGATTTCTTACTTTACATTTAACATTGTGGCATCTCATTTTAATTTGTGCACAAATCCAGCAATTTTTGCTGATTTCATTCTGGATTTCTCCATCTTCCAATCTTTGATGCAGATTTTTTGTTAGCCTGCTCAGCACTGGTGTTTTGCAAATTTTTGTAACATCTGCTGCTGTGTGCACACACCTAATGTAGTAGTTAGAAACTCTCAGGATGACCACACATACATTTCACTGTGTAATAAAAAGGGAGGTAGCTGAAAATTGCTTACCTGTTTTCTTTATGCTGAGGTGCGAGTAAATATTGTCTATGTAATAAATGTTGTCAGGCCCCAGATGTTGTGATTTAATATGACTTGATTCTCCAAGAGGACTTTTGCTTCTCTCAGACAAAGCTGGTTACAAGGCAATCAAGTCTTTATGAAAATTTATTGAGATGGATATTGGCTGAAGAGAAGAATTGTCTTTGTGCTTAGGCTTGGAAACTTTGACCTGAAAAGAGTAGCGTGGTAAGGGGAGTAAAATCTCGAGTCAGCCCAAGAGCAGCTGCCTATAAAAGTATGTCATTCAAACCCACCAGTTGACAATCTAAGCACATGTTTAGCCCAGCAGGCAACACTGTATTATAAACACTCTCAAACACAGCTGAGAGCCAAGAGCAGCAGACTATGTTTACCTCAAGACCCAGCTTTGCTACCCTGCAATGCTGATGGCATGAAGATCTGCAGACAGGTCCACAGAGAATCACAGAACCACAGAACATCTCAGGTTTGAAGGGACCCACAAGGCTCATTGAGTCTGACCTCAGAGAATTAAACCTGTATGACTCAGAGCATCCTGGTGCTCCTTGAACTCTGTCAGCCTGGGACAACTGCTGGGACCACTTCTCTGGGGAGCCTATTCCAGTGATCCTCTTTAGTACTATCAGGATCTGATGAAGTTATTATATTTTGAAATATTATTGAAATATATTATTGAAATATATTGAAATATATTATTGAAAAAACCTTTTGCTGGAAAAGGCATTCATTTTGACATGTGCTGCTTTGTAACAGCTTTATTTCTCAGGTAGCTGTTCTTGCTTTGTAATTGATGGTTTTACATTCCAGCAAGAGTTTTGATGGCTACCCTTACCAGGAGAAAAGTGTTAGACAAGTAGTTATTACAATACAAATATCTCAGAACATGTTATTTTGTGCAGTTCAGGTACTAAGATACACTCCGTAAGACAGAGTAGAAATGGTGCAGACAGATAGATATATAAATACACAAACACTTGTCAGGATCCTGATGGTAACTTTGCCTCTCAGTCCTCTCATTCAGCATGTACCATAGTGGCTCTTTTGGGCCCTCATTTGCTCTATTTTAAGTATCATTGGATTCATGAAATTATCTCTTGTACAATGGAGAAAATTACATGAAAGTTTTCGTATCAAAACTCCAATTTCAGTCTTTTGTTGGTGCAGAAGACTCTTCTCTGTTCAGCTCAATCCTCGTGTATCACATATAATGTTGACTAGAAGACTTCCCTTCCTGAAAATAAGTTTTCCTGACAAATCACTCAGCATCAAGTAAATAAATCTTGAATGGAGAATTTGGGGAAAAAATATTTTGAAGCAAGATTTATTTTTTCATCAGGCATATTAAAGCTAGTCAAGTTAACCATGCATGCCACTACTCCATTGCCTCTTACGTTGGATTTCATAAGTAACTGAATTTTTCTTATGATTTATTTCTGGGGAATTTGTGGACCAAATATTTTTTTCCTTTTTGTCTCCTTTGTTTTTTATTGTTCTCTCAACTTTCCATTATTTTTCTATTGTTCTTCCCTTTTCTTTGTTTGCAAAAGTGGCACAAAATAGACTTTTACAGAGGAGTGTGTTCTATACCTAAAATCTAACCGACCAACAAAATTATTGGATTGCAAATTGTGCAGGTATTTGCAACAGACAGGTCTTGCAAAGAGCTGTATCAGCAGCCCTCATGTGCAAGTCTCTTCTAATCAGGTAATCTATCCTAATCAGCTGCAGAAGGAATTGAAGCCACTGCTCTGATACTTGAATAAGAAAAGGGAAATTTTGAGGCTTCAGGCGGAGGGGTTTAAAGGCTGACTGCCCTTTGCTCCTCCCCAATTTCCATAGCTGACAGTCGGACAGCCCTGTGGGTTTTACTGGCAGCCACTCCATAACCATCTTCTTTTCCCTCTGACAGCTGAGCTGCTGCTCAGCTCCTTGGGTGCTCCACCTGCAGTCCCATGGCTGCTTTCTGCTCACAGCTCTGTTCTCTTTGGCCCAGGCTGTGGGGACAGGTCTTCCCAGGGCCTCCAGTGCAGTATTTTACCTGCCTTGTGGCCACACTGCTGTGCTGCAGCCCTCATGGCCTTTCCCATAGCCAGTCCTGTGCTGTTGTTACAGCAGATTCTCCCAGGAAGCGGTTGCTGGTGGGATGAGATTCATTCCTGTATTTTCTTGCCCCGCAGCTGCTGCTCTGGCTTTGATTTGGAGAGCCAGGAGATCCAGTAATGCACAAGTACAAAGCTCAGCTGAGCTCTGCTAAATGTCCTTGTAGCCCATAAATTCTGCATTCTCTTTGTGTCTGATATGGTTGACACATCCTCCTTCCTAAGCTTCCTTTGTTAACTCCCACCTAGGTCTGAGATCATTAAAGTATGTCAAGCCCTAAATTTTAACAAAGCAATTCTACCAAAAAGTGATTTATCTTTGGAACACTTGGACATCAAAAGTACCACCAGCCAGCAAAGACTTCAAACAGGCCCTGATGAAAATCTGTTGTGTTAGTATGGGAAACACATGAAAATCTGTTGTGTTAGTATGGATTTATCTTTGAGTTAAATCACCTGGTGCATGAGGGAGGAAGGACAAACACACTTGGAGGATGTTCCTCTGAGGACACCACAGCACTTTTGCCCCCTGCACCCCACCTGCTCCTTTTTTTGTCTGATTTTCCTCTGAAAGTAACTTAGAATCATTAAATGTCAAAAAACCAGTTACTTACCCTGCCAACATGTTTTTGAGCATGGAAATCTGTCTGAGGACATTTTGTGTAGCAATTTTCTCCCACTTGTGTGAATTGTTCTGAAGAGTTTTTTCTTGACCGCTTTGTGAGAGGTTTTACTTAAATTTTATAAGAATTGTAAATATACTATATTTGTATGGTACGCTTCTGCTGTGCCTGCAAAAGAAATACAGATATTTGAAGCAAAATAGGGGGCATCCACTGGAAATCTGTCATATTCAAACTTGTTAGCTAGTTAAATTACATGCTGGGCTGCTGCACCCACTAGCTAGATTTAACAGGTTTTTGCTTAGTAGCAATGCTTCTGCTCTTTGTCCTATCAAGTCCAGCTACCTCATCCATTCCTATGTGTTCCTTCATATCTGTTAGAGTACTTTAATAATTAGTACATTAATCTGTGCTAGGAAACCTTTTGCTATTCAATAATAAAAAGAGTAATTTTGTTTAAATTTTGGTAGGTTAACAATCTTTACTATGTTAACCAAACTTAATTTGTTGCAGTGTAGCAACCTGTTTTTATATAAATAAATTTTTATAAAAGTTACACACAGAAGCCTACATATGTGTCTGACCCTTCAGATATTTTTTCCTCAAGTACATGTCTTAAAAGTTTTGCAGTGCAGTTAGAGAGCCCCTCTGAAAATTTGGCAGCTTGGCAGAAATTATTGAACTATCATTCTAGATAACCTGAACGTGTTTATATTGCAGAATGCTTAAACTGTACAGCTCATCACAGTCTTCTGGCTCAGTCTGAGACATATTTAGAAACTAATAATATAATTTGAGGTTTTGGGCGAAGACAGAAGTGTCACAGACACATGATATTCTCCATTTGTTCTGATTGGAAGGTAGATTTAAAACTTTACCTCAGGAAGAACATCAGGCAGCAGAAACATGGGTGGTTTCAAAGATGGAAGCATAAATCAAAATTTCCTAAATCTTTTTTCCAGTAGTTTTAAATGTCAGGAGTTGCTAACTTGCACATGGCTTTTAGAACTTTTCAGTCTAATTAAAATCATGAGGTTTTCAGGTATCACTACTTTTTATGAGGACCCAAGCCTTGAGTATGCAGTGAAAGATCCATTCATAAATGTTTCATGCATAAGCATTAAATCAGAGTCATATTGGCAATCCAGTTCCTCCAGGAATAAAATTTCTTTGTTTTGGATTATTTTTGTCTTTTAAAGTAATTTAACAGCAGTTGGAAACCTGCATGTACCATTTCACAACCAGCATCCTCTGCCTTGTTCTAATCTTACCACAGTATGCTGATAATCACAGCTGCATCTTAACCACAAGAAAGTTTTGGTTTCCTGAAGACATCAACCACTAGAAAGAAGATAGTGGAAACGAAGCAGCCATAGTGGTCTAGGTACAGGAATGAGGCAGAGTTTGTGGAGAATGGTGAGTAGTTTTGGGGGAGGGAGAACACAGGCTGTGAGGAACACGGCCCCCTTGGGAGTCAAGGTAAGAGCAAAAACTGTTTGCTGTCTTTCAAGAAAGCTTTGGTTACCTGGAGATGGAAATTTCTCTTCCTCCAGGGTTACTCTTTGAGTAGAAAAGCATGTGCTGCATGTCTCCTTGGGAGGGGATGAGAGGCCTTGTGGTGCAGCTGGCACATCTTCTCACTGCACCACTGCCATCCCTCTGCTCACACCCTCTAATGATGGTTTGTTTTCCTGCAGAACCCCAGAGGTTTGATCTGACTTCCTGACTTCCTAGTCCAGCTTTTTCATGTGGCATGCTTATTTCAGTTTTTTATCTTTGTTTGGATGCTTCATTAGCCATCCTAAGGAATTTTATGGATGGCAGAAGAAGGGATCTACAGTTGTGGAAAAAAAAAGGTGGCCTTTTGAAAATAAATTAAGTATAAAATAGAAACATCTGAAGAAAAATGTCTGATATATTTCTGTATTCATTCAAACATTTCCAGATTGATGGCAACACTCTGTTAGGGGGCCCTTATTGTGGATCCAATATGGATTGTGGATCCTCTCTGTCCTCTTCTGTCAGCTGATTGTTGATGCAAATTAACTGTATTTCAATGGCATGATCTATTTTGCTCTTTTGGGCTTTTATTCTACATTATCTGCAGCGCCAGAAGCACCCTCTATCCTGTGACTACATGCTGGAGAAGGCAAAACCATTTCCAATCTGTAATTACTCTTCACTTCTCTTTGATCTTTTAATCAGCAGAACCCACAAATGCAAAAGAAACTATGTAAATATTGTATGCATAGCATGGTCAGGACATAGTGGATCTCTTATCACACTTGTAAAGTACAAATAGAGGAAAAAAATGAAAGAGATTCAACATGGATCTCACAGAAGCCACATATCCTGGCATGCTGCAAAATAAAAGAGTGATCTTTGTGACCTTTTTTGCATATATGCAGGGTGATTCAGATACCTTCTGCTTGATGACTGACTTTTCCAAGTCCTCCATAGTCATAAAGTAGTGGCAGGGAAGGTTAGTAAAAATATACAAAACTGACTGACTTTCTACAGAACTAGGCAAGTACCTGTCATTAGTGTACAGAATGATGTTGAAATGTTATTAAATATTTTTAAAAAGTCATTCTGGTCTTGCTAAATGACAAACTTATTAGTAGCCTTATTTTTTAATTAATCCATTTTCAAGTAAGTTGTTCCATCAATATCCAACTATTAATTTGAAGCTGAAATGAAAAACCCTATTAACATTTTGTCAGCATCCTCTCACTTCTGATATTGGGAAATATTGTTCTGAGAACAAGTGGGCAGTAAGACATGTACAGTCTTGAGGGATGCATCCCCAATAATGCCAGCACCTCTTGAAGATTTCCTGCACACTGGTGGTGAGTTAGGACAGTTGCTTTTCTTGTCCCACCATGGGCAGGATTTTCCTTTTGCCACCCAAGAGCAAACCATGGGGTTTGAAAATGCTGTGGAATCCTTCTGGAGGTCTGGAGGTAAAGAGTATGTGTGTGAGTGCCATTAAAAACCAACAAGCCATCTAGCTAGCTCCTTAAATCTTGGTCCAGACTATGTTTAAAGGACAAATTGTATACATGCTAAAACAAAATGAGATAAGATCTCCAAACAAATTTCTGATTTTAAAATAATGGAAAAAAGTGAAAGATCATGAGTGACTCATATTGCCTAGGAACTGGTATTTCCGACTCATTGTGTAGTTGGAAAAATGTAGTATTTAACAAAGCTCTGACTCTGTTCAGAAGTGAAAACAGAATTTAATTTTCCAGGGTCAAAGGAGGGATTAACCCAGATTGGTTTTTTTTGTTTTTAGCTACTTTGGTTTTGCTCTTTTAATATACACATTTTATTAGAAGAATTTAAAATTACTTTATAAAGCAACACTACTTCCATGCCAGTGCTGGGAAAAAAATTATTTCCTGCAGTCACAAAAGTAGTGTAGCTAGTCCTTGTGCATCTCATCTTCTCCACCTGAAAGTACTGAAAATCTACAGAGGTCCTTTCGTTAGGAAAAATATAAGTGAAATTCAAAGCTGCATTGCACAGTTGATATTTTTTTGATTATTAAAAAGGTTGTTTTTTTCCTTTATAAATAAGATAAAAATAAATCAAAGATAAAAATCCCAGTAAAAAGGAAGGCACAGCTTTACTCATTATTCAAACAGCTCAAGACACCCAACACCTTCAATCTCATTTTGAAAGTTTTTTGTTTTATGGACAATTCATAAGACTATTATGTTGATATTAACAAATTTATTACTTTGATTATTTTGATTGCTTACTCTGATCATATTAGAATCAACCTCTGTCCAGACAACTCCTGGTGACGAGGAAGTGGAATTCATATATGATGTTGAGATAAAAGGTACAAAGTATGTAGTATAAATAATTGGTTCACATGTCTTATTTCTGTGGGGAAGAGTTTGTTTAATAAATGCCCTTTAATGTTTCAATACTTGAAGTGCATTTGAAGTATATTGAGTGGCTGAGTTTCTTCAGTATGTGTGCTCTGTCCTGCATGACAAAACATAGGAGTCTTTAGTGCTTATATTACACACAATTTTGTATACAAATAACTAATTCTTACTGCACCCTTTGTAAATTTATCATTTTTTTTGCCCTTCACTTTATTGATGGAGAACAGGAAGCAGAGAAATGTATGATGATTTCCCCCATAAAACACAAGACTGTGCTGGTCACAGCCTGGAGATGGGACTTACAGGTCCCTGACCCTGGGCTCTGCAGCAGCACAACCTGCCCTGAGCCTCCAGGCTAGTTATGCTGCAACAACAGAGGCTCATGGACTAGAATAATGTTCTGAGAAGAGCCCTAGAGGTTTCTGAAATGTCACCATAACCTCTGTGGGGCACAAAATGT
This sequence comes from Agelaius tricolor, assembly GCF_023055355.1. Lineage (NCBI taxonomy): Eukaryota > Metazoa > Chordata > Aves > Passeriformes > Icteridae > Agelaius > Agelaius tricolor. Next base: position 9,893,295 of record NW_027269287.1, read on the forward strand.
TAATGGATGACATTCTGTTCGGATATGGCAGTATGAATGTATTATTGGAGAAATGGTTCAGCTCTCATTAGCTAAAGAAGCCAAACCCTCTGGCTGAGGAGCGTGGCTCGTGCCTTGCTGCAGTGAACCCCAGCTCTGCTCTGATCTTTCACACTCACCCGTGGCTCTGAGCACAACCAGCCTTGGGCAAGGCTCCTAGGAAAATAGAGGGAACGCCTGTCGGCTGGTCTACACGCAGATTTGGGGACATGTTTATGTTGATTTAGAAAGGTCTGTAGCTCTTTGGTTTGCATCAGTGAATTTATATTATCATCATGTGGCTTTCTAACACAATGGGTGATTGTTAAGATTCTCTGTTGGAAAATAAAATATGGAACATTGGCTAGCTAAAGAATTCCTCTTGCCTGCTGTTCTTCTGTTTGCCTAAGATTGCTGCATTTTTTTGTGGAAAAGGACACACCTTTAAAATAAATCCCAGCTGGAATATCTTCACTAACCTTAAAGAAAGGAAGAGACAGGGTAGCAGCCTGGAGTTTTCACTGAAACTGATGAAAGTGCAAGCTCACATGGAGGGAAAGGCAGTTTAAGGCCATGTAAGGAGGCACTTACCATTTAATGGATCCATCAGTTTCTCCCACAGAGGTCACAAAATGACTGAAAATTGCATTTTTCTTTGCCATACTTACGTATTTTTGAGTAAGGAGAGCTTGCAAGCTAGAACAAATGTCAAGGGCTTTTATTTAAATAGCTATGAAAATTGCTGTACCTTACTGATGATACAAAAAGCATTCCTCAGATTTCAGGGCAGGTAAAACAGCAAAACAGGAAGAATCCAATGCTGGTTTTAAAAAGTGTAATCAAGCCCTGATCTTTTAGTACACTTGTTTGCATCTTCTTCATGTCATCTTGAAGTGTTCAAAGTTAGAGAGCTCTTTCCCTCCTGGTGCAGAGTGAACACAAGGCAGGGGCTCTGCATTGGCATGATGAAATGGCTTGACAGCCTCAAGCCAAAGATGAAGGGATGGGGAAAGGCATATGTCAATATTGATATGATTTTCTTTGAACTTGAGAAATCAAACTGTCAAGCTGAGACAACCTAAGTGCAAAAAACCTTCAAAAATCCTTCTCATTTTTCTGTCAACAACATCACCACCACCTTTGCAATCCCCAGGAAGATGTCTTATATATTTTATAAAACTGTATTACTGTACAACAACCCCCAAAATATTTTTTTATTCACTCAAGATTAAACATGAGGATGTCCCTGTTTAATTTTGACCCCCTCCAAATCTAATGGCAATTTTAGCTCTCAGCTCTCTACTCAGCATCTTCTCCATAAAAGCCTGCCGAGCTAACACTTTCCTTTCTTTTTAAAATACCAAGGATTCAAGTCTTGCCTCATCTTCAAAGTGCAACTACAGTACCTTATCTAAACACTCAGCCCTGCTTTTCTCTGCATAGCTACATTGAGCAGGCATCTGGAAATACTGTAATATGTTTAACTTAGGAAATAAAATAGATTTCAGCTTAATTACTTTATATTTACTTTTCTTTTCAAGTTTTAAATGTCAAAAGATAGAATCTTTTGGCCTAGAGCCTGGCCAAGCCTTGCCTTCCAGACCTACCTGTTTCTAGAACAACAAAGATAAAAGAAGAGAAAAGGATATTCATCACATCTAAATTAATTTCTGCTTCACTGGCATGTAATGTAAATGTGCTCTCCTGTTACAGGGATTTTGCTTTTTGATTTTCATTATAGATATGAGCTATATGCTAGTTGCACAGTTGTAGCTCTGTGTGTCTGTTGGAAACAGAGATTTGATATGAAAATAGATGTTTCTGGACAGAAAGTATTGTTTTAGCTTTCTGGCTCAGTAAGAACACCATATTCAAAACTGTCTCAAATAAAAGGTATTTACTCTGCTTAACCTATAACATTGTGTGAATCAACACATACAGGTAACCAAGGACAACATCAAATCACATCCAAAATGCTGAGTAGATTTATGTCATTACCTCACAACAATGCTGGATGGGGACACAGGCTCTTGTTCCCTGGGGACAGAAGCTCTTTTTCCCTGGGAACACAGGCTCCCTGCTCTCTGGGACACAGGCTCCTGTTCCCTGGGGACACAGGTTCTTGTTCCCTAGGGACACACTCCCTGCTCCCTGGGGTCACAGGCTCCCTGCAGGTAGAGGATGAACAACATTAGGCATAATAAATGGCATTTTTCATACTGACATTTTTAGCATTCCCAGCTGCAAGGTCACTTTGAGCTAAACTTTTCCCTCCTCCTCCCCAAGTCCTCCAGGTTTTGGAGTTCTTTTCTCCCAATAAATGTTAAAACGTTTCTCTATATGCAATAATACATTTATGCAGCATCAAAATAATTTTGTCTGCATTAGGTAGTTTTATATTTTTGCGCCTTTTTTAACATTTATAAGTGTTTCAAGAAAAGTATCTGTCATGTGAAAACTCCTGACGAGTTTTACACTTGCTAAACAAATTGTTTTGACAAAATTCATTCATAACAGGATTTCAATATATAGTATTTTGTGACATGCTACACCTGATACATTTCAGAACCTGGTTGTATGGTGGAGAAAATAAAATGTGTGTGTTGAAACTTCCCAAGAGCAACAGGCAAATCCAAAAGCTTGTGTCTTTTGTATCTCTTGAGGCCTGAAGGAAAAACTGGCTTTTCAGAATTGGTCAGACAAGTCACCATGTGGGCAGGGAAATGCAGTATGAACAACCAGGTAACAACAGCTTTTATTTGCTTCCCTTTACTCACATTTATCTTCCAGCAAGCTCAAAGGTTCTGCAGAAATTCTCCTTGTGGCATATATAGCAGTGGGTTCAGTTCCTGCTTTACCATGGTCCAGGAGCTTGCACAACTCAGGTGTCTGCAGAAACTTTGGTCTTTTTCTGTTGAAGCCATTATTGCATCCTCATTTATTTTTCTCATCTGAAAAACGTCCTGGTCTTAGTTTTTCCCCTTGTTTCCTTTTCCTTTTCAAATGCATTGAGAGTTTATGAAATTGGTTATAATTGAGTTAATCACAGCTTCAAATCACACCCGAGGGTTGGATTAAACACAGCTTTGTCCTTGTGTCACAGAATCCTTACCAGAAGCTGAATTTTGATGTCTGACTCAGCAGAAGCAGCCACAAGAGATTCCGGTGTGCATGCTGTTTACTCAAGGAACCACAGCATGTTAAATATTAAACAAAGAAGTTAGGCAAAAGATACAGATTCAGGGGGAGCTATTGATAAAAATAGCCAAACTGCAGACAAAATACAGTGCTACAGCAGAATAAAATCTGAGGGAACTGGAGGGGTTGTAATCTCAGAGCTCTGTGAATGCTTGAATTTCTTCTGTGAGCTGCAGCACAGCTGTTTGGTAACTACTACTAATAGTGTGATGAACTTGTATTTGAATTTGAATATTGTAATCCCAAATAGGCCCAATGTGTTAGTGCTGCAAAGTGTGGTAGAGTGTAGCTCCCATCCCACACTTGCTGTGCTATGCCATGTTGAATCTTTTGGGCAGAGCAGATACCTACAGAGTCTCTCTTTTTGGAATCCAGGAGTGTGAACTCTTCAGCAGCTACACAGAAAATCTCTTACTTTCAGCATGTTCCTGCAGCTAATGAATATATACAGAGAGAACAAAAAAAAGGACAAAAAAAGACAGGCCTGACAAGTGCTGTATTTGCAACAAACAAAAAAAACCCCACAATTTTGATTTAGTGTCACAATAAACAGAAAAAATGTGCAAACTAATGCTCTGGTTTGAGATGAGAAGAAGGAGCTCAAGAAGTATTGAGCTTGCTTGTTTCAGAAACTAGGTGGAATGAAACAAGTTTGCACTTGTGTCTGTGGGTCCTGCTCAGAGTAGTTAAAATAATAGATGCCATTTTCAAATTGAAGTTCTATTTAGTAGAAAATGTTCTCTGACTTCCCCTCTTTTGTTGACAATTCTTTTTTTCTATAAACAACAATACTTCTCTTGAATGTCCATTTCCTCATCTCTTTATGTTCCTACTAGACTTTGGGAGAAAGAAGGTAACTTTCAGATAAAAGTGTCTTCCTGACTTTACCACCATGCTTATATCCAGAATGTAGCATATTTACATTCCAAGGAAGAAGAAAAAAAAAGCCAAGAAATATGAAGACTGATTTTTTAAAAATCAGATCAGGCAAAGTCTGACAGTCCAATTGTTTTACAAGGTTGTATACCCAGTGGGTCCTTCCCTTTGGAAAGGCTCACTGTAGGATCTGGGCTTGGCAGAACTTAATCTAGAGGCATAAATCCTTCCTTGAGTCCCACTCTCTCATGACAGGATGCAAGTTTAGATAACTCCAGCTGTGAAACTGTATGTTTAATAATCATAGGATCATAGAATGACCAGGGCTAGAAAGCACCTTAAAGAGCCAAACTGCTGCCTTGAGAGCTTCAGGTAGTGCGACCTCTTTGGGGATATTTGCTGACTCCTTTGGTTATCCCTGTTCACACCTATCCTTGCTTCCTCTGTGTGGCTGATACCCATGCCCTGAAACCTTATTTTCTGCCCTCTTCCCTTGTGATTCCCACAAGTCTGCACCTACATTGGCTTCTCTTGCCTTTGATTATGTCCATCTCTGTGAGACTATGGTAACAAGTGTTCCTGCAATTGGTCAGTCCTGCACAGTCCTACCAGCACTGAGGCAGAAATAAGGGGGTTAGTTTGTCCTGCAGCAATAAATTCATTGAACTATTTCCTTGGAAGCTAGGGGACAGGAAGCAAGGAAGGAGGATGGGCTAGTGTTGGCAGGTTAAGCTCGTAGGGGGCAATTCACAGATTTGCATTTTATTTCTGAGGTTCCAGTGATTCCTTCTTCATATAAACTATCAGACAGGATTAAAAAGAGAGAGGATAAATAATGCATGGTGTTATTCACTGAAAAAATATTGCTAAAATTCACTTCAAACAGCATACTCTATTATATAGTCAGATTTTCCAGACCTCTTCCATTAGTGCCCATTTAAACATGTAATATTTTCCAATTAAATTTGTTGGTAGGAATTATTCATTTTAATAATTAAAGCATTTCCAGAGCTCCCTGAAGAGCGTTACCATGGAGGATTGGACCCTCTGCTGGGAACACTCACAGCATGTTAGTGTACACTGGAGGCCAGCTGCTTAATCAGTCGTGCAGGAGCATGAAATCCAATCCTGAGGAACATTAGCATTGGTTGCATATAGCTGTCCTTTCTGTGGCTCTGCCAAAGTCAGATTTTTGTGGCAGCTTTTGAATTCTGGAGCTTTTGAAGCACCTTAGTGTAGGCTGCAAACCTGTGTGTCTCCTGCTGTACCAAGGCAATGGCTTCCTCAGAGATTTGGTCCTCTTAGACTGTTCATCAAGGACAAAGTGAAGCTTTTATGCTCCAATCATTTGCCTTGTGTCACTTCTGGAAGACTGCTAGCCCAGACTACTGACAAGTTGGTCTTTCCTCTCCTTCCACTAGAACAAGTCATGTTCTTGGCATGAATGATCAGAAATTAAGACACCTGCTCGTCACAGGTGTTGAAAACCTTGTGGGGTACTCTGCAGAGGAGGGTTTGATGTGGCATCCCTGGCCAATATTCCCATTTGCCACTGCCATGCAGTGCATTGGTTGGCTACCAGTGCTCTTGTGTGGCTGTCACCCTCCCACTGGAGATGGCTGATGCTCTGTGTTTGGTGTGTGGGTGCATGAAATGAGACAGACAGACTGCAAAGTAGTTTAGAAACAAGAGATACGATGCAAAATTAAGTTTTGTACCATCAGAAGATCTCCAGTTCATATTGAAAGGCTTCAGTTAAACTAAAAAGAAACCTGACAAACAACTGAAGATGAGAATCACAAGGCCTATGTGTCTTTCAAATTTTATAACTTTGTTTCTGGTTTTGTTTTGTATAAATAAAGAAGGAGGAGGATCAGAGAACTGGTTAAAATATCATGTTGTTTCAGGAAAGCATAGAAAGTTGAAGGGTTTTTGTTTTGTTTTTTTTTTTAGCTAAACCTAACAACCAGGAAAAAAAAAGAGTCAAAGTATCACAGAAAAGCTGTAAACAAAATAATTTAATTGTTATTACAGATCTCTTTGCACTATTTCCTTATCTACAGATTGAAAAATCAGATTAGATAGAAATACTAATACCTCTTAAAAATGTGCCAGCAGTCCAGACTGCCTACATTGTCCTAGGGAATCAATAATGCTGTGAAATATTCAAATGTTTTCTTGGTCTGATTTTTAATGCTTATTTCATACCCTTATATCCTTGGAATGCTTACAAATAAAATTCACAGTTTGTGTTCTTCAGGCTGTGATTTGAAGATATATGAACGTTTATCAACAGTGGGGAAATTATCAATGGTCAAAGATAAAATATTCTGAATAATTTGTCATGGAAAGAATCCTTAAAAATAGAGTTCTGAAACCAGCAGAATCCACTGGCAAGATCTGAGACAATTTTTCATCTTGAAAATATCAGCCTAATTACATAAAATGTGCTGAAACCTAGACCAAACAATCAGGGCAATTGTTTAGTAATTTCATTAATGACCAGAAACCAAACTGTCATCCGAAATCAGGATAGACTCTACTGAAAGGTTTGAAAGTTCACAACAGACAGGAAGATAATTTTCTACCTACGTACCATATATTTTAATTTACCAGAGGGTAAATGTAATTATAAAAAATTCTTCTGCTAGAAAGACCTTTTATACAAGGACAAATAAATTCAATTGGTCCTTCTTTTCTGATAGCTTTCTTTCCCAATTCCAGTTTGGAATTGGATTAACTATTTACTGGTGGGATTTGGAATGCTTTAATTTCTCCTGTACTGTAACTGATGGCTAAGATGCATACAGTATAAACGTGGAAGTGTGCTTGTATACTTTTGTATCCCACAAGAGCCATTCTGCAGCCAGTACTGACATCAAATCTTGCCCTATTTCCTCTACCTAGGTGTTGGCTGACAGTGCACCACTGCAGCAACCAAGGTAAATCAAGTCCTGGGCTGCATCCATTGGGACATTGCTGGAGACAGAGACAGGATCATCCCAATCTTCTCAAGAGCTTGTCAAGCTGCACCTGGATTATTACTTGCAGTTCTGGGCCCCACAGATCAAGAAAGATGCAGAAAGACTGGAAAAAGTCAAAGAAAGCAATGAAGGTGATCAAAGGGCTGAGGAAACTTCCCTGAGGAAAAGCTGAAGGACTTTTATCTCTTCTTCCTGGAGAAGAGATTGCTCATGGAGACCACATCCCAGGATTTCGATACTTAAAGGGTGGATACAAAGAGAATGGAAGTTTTCTTCATAAGTAGACACAAGGAGACTGCATGAGGCAGTGGTATTTGCACTGAGAGAGATTTCATATTGACATAAGAAAGAAACTGCTCACAGTGAGGACAACCCATCACTGGAACAACTTCCCCAAGTATGTGGTGGAGTCCCTGTTGCTGGAGGCTTTCATGCTGCTTTTGGGCAGGACACTCATATAGCTTCCTTTTCCCACAAATACTGGACCAAGTGTTTCTTTGAGGTCCTTACCAATCCGGACTGTTCTGTGATTCCACAATCCCACGGAACAAGAGAAATATTAAACAGCCAGAAAATTTTGGTTAGATAAATCCACTCATGTTTTGTTTATTTTCTATGTATAAACCCCACAACTGCCTCTAGAATGTTACCTTTTCTTCATGTCATTGCTGTTACTTGAGTGTGCAGAAATAACAATATATTTTATACTCAGCTTGGTGTCTGTGAGACACAAGACAGAGCTAGAATTATTTAACAAGCATATCCACTAAGGATAGCCAGGATATAGCTCTGGATCTCCTCTTCTGTAGCCTGAATAAGTGCACTGTGTTTCTGATCCTTTCTTCAATGTTTCTTTGCCAAGGAAGCGACAGTCGATAACTGTGCATAAAAACTGTGCTTACCTGCATTTCAGTATCACTTGGTAACTCTTATGAAACTAAGTTTGGAAAGCGCTGGCACATAATTCTTCATGTTTTTTGTGTTCCTTAACTTATCACTGGCATTATCTGGTGAAAACAGACTGAGCTTAGTAGCACTGAATGAAGTAACATATAGTAAAACTGGCTTAAAATAATTCTGATTTACAATTATCTGTATTGCAAAAATGACATTGCACTCATTGATGAGAGCAGAGCAAGCAACTAATGTCACTTATATATCTCAGTTTTAGCCTTGAGCACTGATTTGCATAATCAATTTCCATCTTCTCTGGGACTTGACTAGTTGTGCAGCTTGTGGCATCATTTAATATGCATTAATTAAACTGTGATGGAATCAGAAGAAGTGAATCAAACTAGGGACAAAAATAAGCAATTGATTTATAACATTTATAAAACATAATCCACAAAACTGTCTTATTTTTTTTTCCTCTGCTTTTATTTTCTGAGTATGGCAGCTTACTTCAGAGTTGCCTCTTATGACAATACTCACTGGTGCCTCTGAACTGATGTAGCAAGGTCAGAGGTACTTGGTCTTCTCTTTTCTGAGGGAGGACCTTAAAAGTGGGCCCATGACAGAGGAGTCCAGACTGACATCAGTTAGGCAGCCACATATTGCTAGTAAGTATGGTACAGGAGTACCAGCAGCTGGGTGCTCAAAGCAGCTGACCAACTATAACAGCAATCTTCTCCTGCCCACCACTGGAAACCAGAACAGGACAATCACCTGTTGCCTTCTTCAGAGTCTAAGGGCTTACTCCTAGTACACATCAAGACCAATATGGCTAAATTTAAAATCAGATCCTTGTCTGTCCAGTGCTAGGAGCCCCTGCTGCTATTGCCCTAGCTGTCAGCATTCGGTCTTCTGGCACCACACCCTCTCCCTGTGCCTGTCACGACCACAGTCAACTTTCTTCCCTGTTCAACACACTCTAAACTGTCCCTGTAGCTGAGACAAGATGGATTTCAGTCTTGGATCTTCAGTGTCTTGGCTCAGACATGAACAGGAAAGGCTCATTGGAAAGGACAAGGTTAGTAATCCTCCAGCATATACCTGACAAAATTCTGTTTGTGAAATTGTTCTCAAACCTCTGAAGTTAACAAGTATGCAAAGTATAAAAAGGTAGACCAACACTCATTTCACTACCTCTGCCTTAATCCATCATAGCATGAACTACAGCCAATAAGGAATGAATTTCCAAAATATTAAGTCCACGGTACCAGTTCTGATTCCACAGGAACTCCCTGTATCTAGTGCTCCTTTTGTAAGCCCAAAGCTTGCAATGCTCTTGGTTTATAATTAGATCCTCAGACACGTGAAGGTGCATCAGCTGTGACTTGGCTGAAAAACAGACAATAAACAAGCTTAGTGGCAAATTAAAATTTGGCAAAACCATGTATGTCTCCAAAAATATTTTGCTTATCTTAGGTTCTCCACAACTCTTGGCCATAGGTTCCTCATGAGTCCAGGACCCCCAAGCCTACAAGGAGCTTCCTCGCCAATCTGCAGTCTCAGTTTCTCTTCTTGCCCCCTCACTTTCCAATATTTTTCCTTTGACAGCCAGTCCCACCATTAAACAAGAGCTTTGTACCAGGAAAGCACCTTTATTTCTCACTGCATGATCACCTCCTGGCTTGTAAGACTAGTAGTCATATTTCAAGCTTTGCCTAACTTAAAAACCTCAAACATTATTTTGGACACCACTTTTTCTTGAAACTCCACCTGTCCTGTTTCACCTCAGTGGGAGATTTTCAAGAAAAGTGTGAGTCTGCACCATCACAGCTTGCATGAATGCCATTGTGTGGGAGAAGTTAAAGATGAAAAGTTTGTGTTCTGACAGAATCAAACTTAAGGACCAACTGCATCAAAGAGAATTTTATAGCAGTCCAGTAAGATACCCTCAATGCTACTGCACACTTTATTCTCTTTTTTTCACAATCAGAAAGTTGGCCATGGCACCTCTCGTTAGCCAATAAGGGCAACAAATACGAGAAGTGTTTGTGCAGGAAAATGAGGAGAAGGGAGAAAATCAAGGATAATTGTGCTGCTTGCCAGCTCCTTGTCTCAAGCAAAAAATGTCTGACATGAAGCTTGGCTGTAAAAGCTTTGAACCATGTTGCCAGGTGCTGCCAGAGCTGGTTCAAGGAGATGAGATGTTCAAGCAAGAGGTGTTGTTCATGCTGGAGAGGCTGAAACACATTTCTCTAATGCTCTTCTTGGTATCTATCCTGACAGCTAATGAGTTAATTAGAATACATGTATATATAGTCATTATTTACACCTTCCCCCAACTTTGCGGTATGGATCTGACCTGTTTCTTCTCCACTCATCTCCCACTCCACCCACCTCCAAATGGCTACCAATCTGTGACATTTTTTGCTCATTTGTTAATAGTTGTACAAGCTGACCTTCCTGTGCATGGAAAAACAAGGCAGTTCATTTCCTCTCTGCATTTCTACCCCATATGAACAACATCAACAAGGGCCTCTCTTGAAAAACATTACTATAGCAACTGGTCTCAGGTGTCTCTCAGCATAAGCACTCAATTACTGTGTAAAAGCTGTTCAGCTCAATATATTAATACATTTGACCTCATTGCCAATTTTGCTCCTGAGAAGAAAAAATAAGTTTGAAATTAGAGAATTCATAAAGTTTCTGCTTACCGGGTAACAAATAGTAAGACAAATATATAAATAAGCAATCAAATAAGAATTAGTATCTTTTACTTTCAAACTGTTACTTCAGGTGAAACATTCCACTTCAATGTTTAGTGTTCAATAATCATATTCTAGCAACCCTTTTCAAAACTACTTTTCACTGGCAATAGTTGTACAAGCTACATCAAGGAAGACTGTGCTTTATGAATTGTTGAGGGTGTTTTTCATTCTAAGTCAACTACTTAGTCTATCTCATGGTATTTAGTTACATGATTGCAATGAATGTTTCTTTGAGCACATGAGGATTAAGAGATGTTTTCAGTTTCAAATCTAATATATGACTTTGACAGGAAAAAGCTTTCTTAATGTCATTATTGTAAAGCAGATACTTTTAACTGTAGTTGAGTATCTAATAAGATTATTTCAAGGTTTTGTACTAATTACACTGGTGGATCAAAGGCTTTTTGAGTAGGTGAAGGACTCAAAAAAATGTATCAGACTTAAACATGTATGTGCACATTTACATACCAAGCATAAAAAACAACATTGAACAACAAAAGAAAAGCAGAGGTTTATAAAATGGTAATACAAAGAAAATTGTAGCTTATTCCTATATGCCCAAGCTGCCAGTGGTCATCTCAGCAAATCTGGAACAGTAGCAAAGTCCAGAGATAAATACAGTGCACACCTATGTCTGCTTGAAAACAGAATTGATTTTTGTGTGTCTAAAAAAGTAATAGAGTGAGTTATAGTATGTGTTGCCTCCTTGTCATGTGTTACTTCTGCTGTGTTAGGCCAGCTTACTTCTGCTGTGCTCTGTTGCCACTGCATGTCACTCACAATAGCAGTGAGGTTTTAGCAAGGTTTGTGAAGATGTGGTGGGATTACTCTGCTGCTTGCAGGGAAAAGATCCACCCTCATTTAAAACCTTAAATATAATTTTGACTTCTACACAAAAGTAATTATTCATAGGATTATGTTATTGTAATTTAAATCCAGAGAATGGTGGATTCTGTCAGTGGCAGGCTGTGCTTTGTTTCTGGAGTTTACCATGTCATTTTCTTTCACATCAAAATTTCAGTGGCTACACTACAGTTAAGCCATTCTCATTATTATCTTGTACCTTACAACCCAAACAACTTAGAAGTCAGTCCACCAAAAAATGGAAGTTTGAAAACAAGCTTTTAAACACACTAAAATGCTTTCATTTTTCCCCACTGCACTATAAATATGTAAGTATACATAAAATTGAAAACTATTTTTCAAATAGTAACATGTTTGTAACTCAGACATTGCTGCATAACTGAAAGAGAACATCATAAGTAATACCATTATTTTCTTTCATTGCTACAAGTTAGAAACTCTGAGTTGTAAAGAGCACACATTTTGTCTGGACAAATTCTTAGCATTGATTGACTTTATTTGAGGTGGGAGAGGTAAAGTGTTTTTTTGTATTGTAAATTTTTAAGTTCGTACTGTAGCTTTACATATTAACAAAACAAACTTCATTATGTAATTTTTCTTACCAATCATCCTATCTTTTGTTTTAAAATAAACTAGATTGTACTTGTTATTCTCTCCAGGATGAAATTTGGAGTAAGGTCTGACTCACACCTGCTGTTTTATCCACATGTTATCTTAGCTGTCAAAACCTTTATTGGAAGAAAATAGTATGAGTGAAATAAAAAGGATAAAGAACCTTGTATGTCAACAAGATAATATCTTTCTCTGCTTTCTGTTTTCTTCAGTAATCATGTGATTTAGAAATTTTTACTTTTTACTGTAAAAAAATGTAAGTGCTTGCAAATAGATAAAAAATTAAGGCTTTGACTTTCATCAGTCTCTGGGAAAAAAGGGGAGGAGAGGAGAGGAGAGGAGAGGAGAGGAGAGGAGAGGAGAGGAGAGGAGAGGAGAGGAGAGGAGAGGAGAGGAGAGGAGAGGAGAGGAGAGGAGAGGAGAGGAGAGGAGAGGAGAGGAGAGGAGAGGAGAGGAGAGGAGAGGAGAGGAGAGGAGAGGAGAGGAGAGGAGAGGGAGGGGAGAGGGAGAGGAGAGGGAGAGGAGAGGGAGAGGAGAGAGGGTCTGGATCTTCTGTATCTGGAAGATTTTTTTTCTTACTTGAAATCCAATTTTGCATGAAAACTCTTTATGTATGGTACACTTTAGACCTCAGTTCAAAGTCAGTTCACATAGAACAGCAAACTAACCCAGAAGAGCAAACTAATCAAGAAGAGCAAACTAACCCAGGACAGCAAACTGACCCAGAACAACACACCAGCCCAGAACAGCACTGCCCAAAGTTAGTCAGGAAGAAAATGCCAATAGGAACAGGGACTTTCATCAGACCTTTCAAATGCTACCCTTAAAACTGCAGAGAGCTGTATACATCTGCTCCAGAATAAGTTCTTGGGTGGACATACTCCTGGTATTCTGCTTTTTCAAGGCAAAATTGCCAGACTAACTTACAGATGTAGAAAGTTGTGTTTGGGTCTAACTGTATACAGTAGTGTCTAGAATTTCCTTTAGAAGAGGGAGCACTGGTTCATCTCTTTTCTGTGCTGTAGAGAAGCACATATAGAAATCCAAATGTGTATGAACGCATGTTGCCTGCTATGGGGTGTAAAGCAGTGGTAGGTGCCTGTGGTAACCCAGGAACATCCCAGTGGGAACAGGCTGAGGAAACATTCAAGGTCTGCTGGGACAAGGAGATATTTTACAAGAACAAGTGTTATGTGAGCAGGAAATTCTGCTTCCTATTTCCAGGATGCCTAATATTTCTGGTGATCAAGGTAGCCACTGGATGTTATGGCATATGTAATAACATTTCACATGGGAGTGAGAATCTGTACCTGCTCCAGGATGCCTGGAGCTCACTGCTACACTAAGGGGTTTATCTCAGTCCTGCATCAATCTTGACTCATGCAATGCAGTGAAGTGGTTAGGTAAAAGTTGTGAGATGGGAGAGAAGTTTTAGATATGTAGAAGCAGAGAGAGAAAAGGAATTTGGTTTTGTTATATAAGAGGTGACCCAGGTTACCTGACGGAAATGTTTTCCTCCTCTCCAGTTCTCAGTGATTATTTTAAATGAGGGCTGTTTACCAGTGTGTTCTGAACAGACAGAGGTTCTTGCTAACAGGTGCTTACACACAGTCTGAAGTGTTGCTTATCTAGCAGAGAGCACTGATATGGAAGTAGAAGCTGGAATGCTTCTGGCTGAATGTCAGTCAGACCAATGGTGCAAAACCTGTACCCAAGGTTCTTAGAGCTTCCTGGTATCTAGAAGATTCTAAAGGTATCTAGAAAGTTAAAATAAAAAATGGAGGCATTTAAGGAACTTTGTGAAGTTTTGGAGCGTGACAGAAAAAAATCACAGGTCTGAGTTTACTGAGTCACTGAACTTTTTCATATTTGATAAAGTAAAATTAAATAAAGTCGCATACAATGTATGGGGGAAAAAAATCTCATTCTTATTACTGTTTCTGCTCAGGGTATTATTTTTTGTACTTGTACTTTTTACAAGTATATTCTTCAATATTCTGATACCTGTCCAAAGGCAGCCAAACTTCAGCTTGAACAAATGATTTTGTTCTTCTTCTACCAGTGACTTGGAATTTCTCACTGCTCCTTCACCTGCTTACAAAGAGGTGAAATGATTTCATGAGTTTGTTGATTTTGAGGGCAATAAGCAATGTCTGAAAGCAGAGCTCAGGCTGCAGGGGTGTTTTGTCTGGTAGCTCGTGCCCCTCAACCTCTTAGGAAACGGCATCTTCTCCATCTCTCCGTGACACTGGAAAAGCTGATTCAAGCTTTTATTTCCACAGCCATAAATAAATAAAGTGAATTGTTAAGTAACCACCAACTGTTTTATTGTAGTTTGCCATTAGTGTGAAAGGTTTGCCAATTTATGCATCTAGCAAGTAATGATATCAACTAGGAAAAGAGGAAGCTCTTCTCACAGGGGAAAACTCCTATCCTCCCCTGAATTCAACATGAAAGTAAACAGAGTAAAATGAATCTATAAATAAACCAAATAAACTCATATGCCACAATGCCTTTCACACCAGTTTTAATAATCATGATCCGTGTCATTCAGAGGCTGTTTTAAGAACCAGCTGGGATAATTATCGCTTGGCTTTGAATCCAACATTAGTACTAGAATTAGGAAATTGATCATTTTATCCCAGGTGCCGGGTGGCACAACTTCTTTCCTCCCCAGGTATTGATAAACCCCTGGGGCTTACTGCAGGAGACAGCCTAAGGTGCACAGTGATTAGCCTTCCTTTGCACTCTCCAGCTCTACAGGCAGCAATGTCAGAGGAGGGGAGATAAGCTAAAGCCAGTCATAGCAATCTGTGGCAATAACAACATGCCAGAACTCTTAAACTGCTGTGAGGGCTGATTTTTCTCCTTCCACCTCTGCTTTTTCTGCCTCCCTGCTGTAGAAATGCACCAGCGTTGCACTCTGCTGATAGACTTGAACCTTTCACATCTCCTACATCTCCTAGAATGAGGGAAAGGCAGCTGGATTCGTAGCACCTCATCTGCAGAGTGTTGGCTGCCCAAATGAAGAATAAACAGGTGAATTTGGTGAGTTTCTTGTTCTATTTAAATGTGTTGAGAAGAACTAAGAGGGATTTTTTAAAAGTTAATTTCAGATGTTGTGATTGCTCTTTCCTAAGTCTCTAGAGTGGCATGGCTAGGAAACTCTGGAAATTTACTGTAATAGCTCACAGTGAACCTCTGAGATCAGCTGCAGGCTGGAGTAAAATGACTGCAAAGCTACAAATGCCTGCAAATATCACTAATCTTGAGACTGATGCAGCATTGGGATACTAGAGAACTTGTATCATATAGCAATTAGCTGTTTATAGATTTGTTGCTCCAGAATGGGCAAACAACGTGATGAATACAGAAAGGTTTCAAATGTCCTAAATAAATTAGCACTGTCATGGAAGGGAAAATATTAATTTCAAAACTACCACCCAGTTTAATGTAATATAACTGCATTAATTAATTCATGATGCTTTTAAATAATAGGGACAAAATAAATAAAAGTTACTTTTTTCAGTTATGAAAGAATACTAGTGTTTTGACTTCTCTGTTCTGATTGCTCAATGCTTAATTCTTGCACACAGAGTGTATACACGGAGTGCCAGTGTTTTGGTCTTTGTTGCCTGTAGAATTTGTCTACTTTTTCAGCAGCATTTGTTATATGGGGTAGGAAGTTGATTAAATGACAGTTTCTGCACCCTGTTCTGGTACCAATATGCAAATGCATTTCAAGGGCTGATACTTAAATGTGTTGAGAACTTTGACCAACCGGAATTGGTTTTGGATGAGTGAGATGTTTTCATCGGGGGTTTGGATTGTGATTGCTTTGGACTTCACAGTTTATTAGACTAAAGAGACAAGGTTTTCAGGTGCAGTAAAACTTTTTATGTTATTTGGGTGACAAGAATGTAGAATTTTCTTGCTCTGTGAAATGGATTTTACACAGAACATGTCCTTCTGTGACTAAAACTGTACAAATAAATTTTCCCAAAGAAGGCTAATTTGGAAAGGTGCTCCAACTATGGTAAGTGATCTTACTGCTTCCTAAAAGATTAACTGTGAAGAGAAATGTCTTGCTTCTTCTATTTTCCATATTGTGATTTTGCTTTAGATGCACTCTAAGTGAGGTAAGTGCTGAGAGATGATGTCTGACAGTAGTGTTATGGGTGGGGGCAGAAGGAGCTTCTTTGGACAGAGGAGGGTTTGAGCAAGTTTAAAAATAAGCATTATATGGAACAGCCATCACAGTCCTCTGGCACAGAAAAGTGGGGACCTGCATTTTATTTTTGTGGCTTTCTGTAAACATACAAGTTGATTTATTGACAGCATTAGGACCTGTCTATAGATGGCTGGAAATGATAACATTCTCATTACTGGGAGAAGGGACAGATGAAATGTAAAATGGATTCTCTGGGTCTTTTCCGCTACTATTCAGGTTTAAGAGCAGAAATATTTTGAGATGCAAAATACGCAGGTCTGTCTTGCTTGTGAGCAGCCTCAGAGGCAGAGATGCAGAGGCTGTCATATTTTAGTGCATAGCAAAGGAGATGAAGACATCCAGGAGTATTTTCCCAGCAAGTGAATAGCATGGTCAAAAGATCTCAGTGTTTCTGAAGGATTCTTAAAAATACATGCTGTTTCTGTTGTAAGCTATGCTAACTGAACTTGTATGGAGAAGATGGCTTGAGGAGAAGTTAGGACTGGCATTTTGGTTTGTAGTTTCTGGACCTCAAACATAGTATGTTAAAATTATATATGACAATTATTTTAGAGATCTTATTTTTACAACCCAGTGACGGAAAAATAGTTTTTCTAATTCCACTCTCTTCATGCAATTATAAATGTACAAAACCCTTTGAAAATCACTAGTTTTTCATGAAGTTGTCTTGTGAAGGTCTGATACGTTTTTTTAAATTTTTTTATATTTCCTCTTTTAATGTAAAAAATTGCACATACTTAATGTATCTGAACACCTGCTGATCTCAGTGTTCTCTGCAGCAATCCTGTGACGGTTTTGTCACAAATGGTGAAAGGAATATATACAGTACTGCTAAAACAATAAACATAAGTTCACTTGGGAACAAAATAATATTAGAAAAGAAGAAATGTAAAACCCAATGTTTTCCAATATCAGGAATTTTTCTGAATGATTAGACTACTTTCAGAAAGACAACAGTATATTTTAAAATGGCTAGGAATGTAATTTGGAAGATATAATTTATAGTAGAGATTAAAGGGTTAATTGTTTACAGGTTTTGTTTCCAGCCACTGAAAATGATAGTTCAGCTGTATGATGGCATTCTTCCCAGCTTAAATATCTTTATTACAAAAAGAGCAGGTGTAGTCCCTATCCGTACTGCTGTATTTTTGATTTTTAGTGGTACTCTACATTATTAGCATGAACAGTAGTGACCCTATCTTCACCCTAAAACATATTGAAAATTGTTATTGTTGTTTAAAGGAAGCATCTTGGAAAAGATCCTCCTGACGGTTGTAACAATATGAGCATATGATTCAAAAACTCCTGTTGTTGCATGACATCTCTTCTCCAAGAAGTTGAAGTCTCAGGGTTGGCCAGGGAGGATCAACTTGCCTAGAGTTGCTTTGGTAAACCTTTCCTGTGACTAACACAAAAAAGAAAATGACAGGCTTTTCAGTATCATGTATCTTTAAAGTAGATTTCTGCTGCTTTGGTCTTTTGGAGTCTGTTTCTATTGGTGTCCTCCAGCTCTAGCTCTGACCAGAACTCACCAGCTCACAGAAGATCCTTCAGAAAATCACCTAGCAAGGTACCTCAAGGAACACATTTTCAGTGCAGTCAGGCCCAAAAGCATTTGTGAATTACACATCACAACATTTTCCATCCACAGATTTTAAATGGATGGGTGCATCCCTCAGCAGTACCAGGTGGATCATTTTCTAGACTGTGGGCAGAGCAGCCAATTTTCTTCAAGTGATTGTTAACTCTGGCATTTTCCACACATCTGGGTATCAATCTGCTCCACTTTCTGACACTCTGCTCTGCTGGATGAAGGATTGCCTTTCTGCCTTTGGAGTGCTCATTGCTGCTGAGGTATCTTTCATGGATCTTCAGTGCACATGAGATCATCTCTCACTGGAAAATAAGTGCTCTACCAACAAGCTGACTCACTCTCTCTGCTGGAGGGGTGATATGCCAGTGTCTGGGTCAGCAGAAACTTCTCATGACTGAGAACCAGCTGTGGTGATGGGTATGTGAGTGTGGTGTGGGAGTTGCTGGTTCTCTTGAGAAGAAGGTGTGAAGTTTTCATGGCATGCAACACCCTCTCCTCACTTTGCTATGAAGGACATTGCTGCCTGAGAAACCCTGCACTCACAAAATTACACTTAGAGTTACATTGACTGTGCTGATCATTAATTGTTTTTGT
Organism: Agelaius tricolor; assembly: GCF_023055355.1. Classification (NCBI taxonomy): domain Eukaryota; kingdom Metazoa; phylum Chordata; class Aves; order Passeriformes; family Icteridae; genus Agelaius; species Agelaius tricolor. The sequence goes on from NW_027269287.1 coordinate 9,911,922, forward strand.
CTGATCGCCAATTTTATTCAGTATGATTAGCACAGAGTCTCAGGGGAAAATGTAAAATCTTAGGAAGATTTCTGATCTGCTGATCAGAAAGAGAGAAGGGAAGCAGACTTTATGTGAAGAACCCAGATAGGTGTTTTGTCTGAAGTACATGTGAAGAACCCAGATAGGTGTTTTGTACCTGAAGTACAGTAAGATGCAGCTGAATTTTGGTTTTCTTTAAGTGAGACCTTTCCTTTGAAAGACCAGGTGCATGAATGGTTTGAAATACATTTTGGAGACTGAATGCTTTCTATGGAATAAATGCATATTTTCTAGGTTTTTCTCATCAGCATCAAGTGAAAGGCATCCTCTAATCATCACTTTAAATAGGGTGGGTGGTCTTGTGACAGCTGGCTACCCTATCATGATTTTAAATGTGCCATATGTACAGGATGGCAGTGTCTTGTTGAAATGGAGACTACATCCAGGCTTGAGGGTCACTCCAATAGAGAGCCAATGCTTCCAGAGATGAAGCTGCAATGCTTTTTCTCTCTAAATAAATTTCTAGACTAAAGTATCTTTTAATGAGTTCAAAACTAAGGGTTGAAATATGTAACATGAATTATTCCTTTAGTTCTTCTCATATTGTTCTCCGTAATTTATTATAGCAAAATTTTGGGGATTCCCACAAATACCAAAAAAGGTTATCACAAGTTAATGAAGCTGTTGTTTAATTATGCTGCCAGGCCGTTAATTTAACATCCTGGAGATGCTGCGACCTTCCTGGTGACAGGGGTTTTTGGCTGGTGATTGCAATTAGTTGCAATTAGTGTGTGAACTGCGAGCGGCTGGTCCTGAAGCCCCATCACACTCCCGGCTGCGGGGCTGAGCCGGGAAAAGCTCGGGTGTTCCTGATCCGGCTTTGCCCTCTGGTGGTACCCGCTTGAAAGATTCCCTAAACTCGAGAGAGATAAAGCCTCTGGAGACTCCGAAAAGATCTAGGGAAACAAGTAGGTGTGTGTGATGGATACTAAAAGTACACTAAAAGAAGGAAAGGTCCTACAGACATCAATGCTGTGTATGCCAAAGAGGATGCCAAGGAAGTCAGAGGCAGCAAGGTTCAGTGCTCCTTCATCGAGGTAAGCCTAAGAAGAAGGAGTTTTTCTCTGCCAAAAATGCAGTTCCTCACTGCTCTGACCGATCCTTTGACATGACAAATATGTGCACTTGAAAAATATCCCAAGTATTGTCTTATTGAAGCTCAGCTCCTTTCCTGATTATGAGGACACACCCCGAAAAGACCGTCCTATATCTTTTTAATGGAGAGAACTCTGGGGAATTGGGAACTTTAATGGGAGACATCCTCTTCCCAGCTTTCAGAAAGCTCTGAGTAATTCTAATGAGTTTTCATGGACTGGCCTTTTGTTTAACTTCAGGTGTTTCTGATGGGAGACAGTTTTTTATTTTTACAGCCTGGATGTTTTATGTGCTGGCAGTTCTGCATGTTTGTGAATAGAAGTTCTGCTTCTCCTCTTGGAGAAAAAAAACTACCAATTATTTATAGCCTATAAGGGAAAGAAATGCAAAATGCTTATCTGAGAATACAATTGAGGTGTAAATCAGGTGTTGAACAGCAGTTAGAATAAAGAATGTTGTAGTTTGAGGGGAATAACTGTCTTAGGCAATATTAAAAAAAGATGCACATTTTGATGTCTAGATGCAGCTTTATTTAATATTTTTGCTATTTTCTTTCTACCTTAAATTAGGAAACAAGGAGATTTATGCCTTTCAGGGAAAGATGTTTTTTTCTCTCCTGAATCAAGTTCTTTTTAGTCTTAGGGAAAATATTTGGAACAGTTGTTGTTATATCTAGTCATATAAAAAAGCAATACAGAACTTCCCTTTTTACTATTTTTTTTAAGCGTTTACACACAGAAATTACCAGTAAAAAGAGAATCAATGTACTTACAGAGGACATGCAAATGTAGGGTTAATCACTGCAATAATTTTGTGGAAATTGCTACTAAAAAATTACTAAAAATCTAGGGCATGGCACAAATTATGTATTTTGACGTATTTTTCTCCACATTCTGAAAGAGCCTGGTTATAGGAGACAGGCCTTGCTTGGACATTACAGTTATCATATCCTGTATCATGGGCTTTGAAAGAAAGAGCAGTAAAATAATCCTTCCCATCATCTATATGACCACCCTTCATATACCCCCCTTCTTTCAAAAATTTGTTTTCCCTTTTATGTTCAGACCCTGACATTACCTATTTAAGCTGTGCAAAGCACTGTGCTAGAAATGGGCAGTACAATTTTGTTATTCTGGCAGTGTCTCATTACCTGAAACCAAGGATCCCTACGGTCAGAAAATGGTGTCCTAAGAAAGATGTCAAAGCACTACTAAAAAGCCAAAAACTCTGAATGGCATTCCCTTCACACAGATCAACAGTTTTTTGTTTTTACACCAGAAATTACAAGATTCTGTGTACCCAAAATGATGCTGTCCATTTAACTGCAATAGGATTCTCAAGGTATTTTGTACCCATGGTAGAAGAAGGAATAAATCAAAACCTGAAATATAGATATTTCTGAATCTTCTCATGTCAAATGAGATCTTTGTTGCTCTCTTCAATTTTTCTAGTATTTAGCAACAAAAGAGAAACTTCTTCTCTTTTATGTCAGTGCAAAGGATCCAGATTTTTATCAGTTCTGATATCAGAATTCAAATTTTTTATGCTCTCGTTTAGTAAATAGGGCTTCTTCTTAACACAACCATGCCTGCAAAGCCCTGAAATAAAAAATTACCAGAGATATAACCTGTATTGCCTGAGTTGATATATTGGATAGCATCTGTATATTTGGGAAGAATCACTTACATGCTTTAAAATGTAAGAATTTATTACATTCTTTCTTAAATTTCTTTTAGTTTCTTACATTGAAATTCTGGACAAAAGCATAAATGACTTCTTTAAATAGTCTGTTCAAAACACAGCAATTTTTTTTTAAGGAGAAATAAGTTTGAAATATTGCTCTCTTTAAAAACATGCTTTTTCTTCTTGTTAAAGATGAATAAGCAATGTACTTCTAATTCTTCTTCTTTCTCTTAAACTTTCATGTGTTTACATGGCCATTTTTCTCCTTCAAAGGATAAAGAAATATAATGATGATTAATAACTGTATGAATATAGGCTTTCAAAGCAGGCAATAATTCTGGATTTCTAAAGTTATTTGGTAAGAACAACATATATTCTGTACTTTGGGAGCACTAGCTTTGGTAGCTAATATTTATGCAATTCACTTCCAAACAAAAATATAAGCTGCTTCTAATTACTCTTTGGAATCATTTCAGTTTTCTTAGTATGTGTCTTCTAAAACTCTATTAACAGTGGAGAGATTTGTGGATACTTAAAAGAAAGACTTTCCATGTTTAGTGTACAGCATTTAAAACCATGTGAAAAGGCTGAGAAATGGGTAAATGAGACAGAGTAGGAAGAAAATTAGGAGAGATGAAAGAAAGAATTGAAATTAAAGTTGGTGCTAGGATGTTAGCATTTTGGTATCTGTGTGGTTGGAGGGGTTCAAAAATTAAAATATGGTGAAAATTTGGATGAGGTAAATGGCTTATGACCAACACTTGAGGGGGTATGGGCAGGATCTGGAGGAGAAGAGAAAATCAGGACAAATACTGAGACCTGCAAGACCCAGACAAACAGTTTGGTAATTGGGATTTGGTCTGGAAAGGCAAGCTCATTCTCTCCACTGCAAACACCTACACCCTTCTATCTGTAAAATCCCTTGCCATTTTCTTTAGCCCCGTTCTTTTTCCAGTTCTGCAGGTTATTGTACAAAATAGTGTAGGTACAGTAAATTCCCTAGTAAGATCACTTAAGCTTAGTGATCATTCCACATCATAGTTTAAGACATCATCCTGCATTTTTTACCAAAGTATCCAAACAAAGAATTCTCACACTTCCCTGCTATTGAAAAACATTTGTTGAAGACTTGGGAAGAATCTTATAGCTCAGCTGTTTAATCACAAACAATTGTAAATAGAGTATGGGTTGGCATTTTTACAGCATGTAATGGAAATCTTCCTCTCAGCGAATCTGATTTAAACTGTTGTCAGCTTCCTAAATATCCTAATAGGTGTAAATCTTTTTGTCTTCATGTGGTTCTTATTTTGTGCAGCTTTCCAGTTTATACTCTACCCCTAATAAAGGATATTAAAAAATCTCATCTTTGAAGGACTATCAATGAACCTTTGGCTTCAGGATACTTTTGCTGATTTGAAATTTTAGTAATTCAAAATAGTCACATGAGCAACCTGGAAAAGACTTAGGTCTGTTATAAGCAGTTGATAGTAATAGTTCACCTGTATTCCAGTTTGACATGGCTTAAATCCTACATAGGACTACATGGATGATAAACTTGAGAACATTATTTACAGTTCTGGGATAAAATGTCTTCTCCTTTTTTTCCTAGAGAGAAAGGCTGACACAGAACTCAGTCACACTAACTAACTGAAATACTGTAAACTGGTTCTATTTATTAATTTTTAATTTTTTAAAAATTTTACTTTTCATGTTGTTATTATGCTCTTAAAGCCAACACTTTCCATTTGAAACCAAAGAGCAGTAGAACAGACTAGATTTTTATTTTTTGTCACTTTCAAGCAGGGACAAAATTGTAACTGACGAATATTCCACCAAGGAGTGGATAAATAAATTTAGAGGTATGTGAAGCTGCTCACCTGGCTGTTCTGGCTACATTGCCAGATTGCTTCCTGGTCTGAATCTCTCCAAGTTCACTTTCATGCCAAAGCAGGTTAAGAGCTTTGTTACACACACCCGAGGGTCCAGCAGGTCTCATTTAGTTATTCTTCATAGTTGTTCTCATACAGAATTGCATGAGTAGAGCCTTCCCAAAATACACCATTATTTGAGCAAAATTTCTTACAGAGTGTGATCACTACAGAAGGGGTTGATCTGCTCAACACCACCAGTCTTGTTTGGAGTATTTACTCTGCCCAGGCTAACATGTTTTGAATGCCTCCTGTAACCCCTGGGAGAGCCCTGCTCAATGATCAGAAAACTGGTCTGAGCAGGGAGCAGATCCTTTCAGAGTGTGTAGAGTTGGCTTTATAGGATGTAGGATGTCCACAGGTGGGCTTACTTCCTGCTAGATTGGTTTTTTGTAAAGATCCCTGTGCTCTCCTTGATGATGCTTTATTCACAATTCCATTGTTCTCTGCCCCTTTATAGAGGTGCACATTTATTTTTTTTCATGTTCTCTTTAATATCCTGGTAAAACCTGTTTTAGAATCAGGGAATGGAATTTGCCTCTAAAGCAGAACATGCTCAGTGAAGCAAAGCTGGCTCTTTCAAATACACGAGCCATGAAGTATCTTCACCTTACTTGTGATAAACTAAAAGACTATCAGACACAATGCTGCTCTTAGCTTCATAAAATCCTTGTCACAGAGGGTCTGGCATACATTCTGATTTAGACACTAAAATTGATTTTGGAGCATTAAGCTTTTTGTGACTCATTAACCTGTTAGACAAATCCCAGATGCAATAGAGTAACTTTTAAAAAGCTAAGCTATTTCCTCTTCAGGTACAATGAAGATCTAAAAATAATAATTTTTTAAGTTTGTAAATTCTGGGAAAAGATAATTGGTTTTATTAATGTTAAAGATTCTGTGAAGTACATCAAATTGTGATGTAATATTAACGCATAATGATGTGAGCATAGCTGTTAGCCTACAAAGTAGGCAGATGCTGGAATAACACTTGAATCTCCTAGGAATGGGCTAAAATATAGTAATCAAAACACAAGATGAAAAAGCATATGGAGAGGCAACACATTATCCACTACTCTATGCTTTAATTAGAGCTAACTATTCAGAGTGGGATGTTTCAGCTCTGGTCTCATAACTCTATATCATAATAATAAATAATCATGGACAAATTAAATTTCCCATTTTCTATGGCAGCATGTTCTATGATTTAAACAGTAAGCACCTAATTACTTGTAGGTAAGTAAAACACAATAAAATGAAGTTAAATGGTGTTAAGAGAATTTTTTTTCCATGGATTGGGATTTTCTCTTATAGCTTCTACAGTGATTGCAATTGTAAATAATGGCAAGAGCTTAAATTTAAGAGTTTATATTTAAATGACAGAGTTTAACTCTGTCCTTTAGATATGAGGGAGAGACTTCAGATCTTCATGTAATTTTCTGTGAAATTTTGATAAGATTTTTAAAATTTTAGTCAGAAGTGCTCAGTCTCCATGAAGAATGGTCTTGCAGGCAGATGATTTTCCAGCTTGTGTCACCAAATAAAGTCTGGCTAAAAGAAGTTGCATATAAGCTCAATTTATGCTGGCTGATGCAACAAAAAGTACTTGCAGCTTTTCTAGCATGTCTGGGTTTTGGGTTGTTTTTTTTTCCAAACCAGAAATTGAGACATTTTTAAAAACTGAGCATTTGGGAAATGAAGTTTTCTTATAAATTGACTCTGAGCATGTAATATATATTTCAGGCTTTCTGCCCTCCTGCTGATGAATAACAGAATGTAGTTGAGAAGTTGTGTTTCTTTTAGCTTTAGAACAAATGTATCCTTCAAAAGTGTTTACATATCTTTCATTCTATCTGTTAAGCTTGCCTGCAACCTTTGTATTTGGGTGGGGGTTTTTCCCTCTTTTCTCCTTTTGGTCTTCCAATAGACAGCAGTAAGTTTGTCAATGGTGGTTAATAGAGAAATGTTACTTCTGCTTTTGGAGAGCCCAGGTGGGACCAACAATCTTGAAACAGTAATCAAATCTTCCTATTTCTGACATCTTAGTAGCAGAATGAAGCAGCAGGTCATTCTTTGACATCAGAAATGGAGTAAAGTGAAAATGTTTGTCTTGATTTTGACTTTTGAAATGATAGAAGTAGATATTAAGGGGAAAGGTCTTCTCTTCCATCTTTCTCCCTACTCCCACCTGAATACAAGGGAGTCTTCAACCCCCAACCCAAAGCACGTGGTGTTTTACATGGGTTGTTGAATCAGGGTTAGTGCATGAACATGGCTTGCTGATTGATTCCTAGGAGTAGAGAGGATGTGAGTATCACAGAAACAGCAATCCTACAGAGGATGGAGGGAGGTCAGAGCATCAGTGGATTCATCTACAAGTATATACACCTATAGAATTTGATGTAGAGAGGACTTTATTTAGAGGCATCTGTTTCATTATGATAATCAGTACCAGTTTAATATTACACGATTATAGGTTGTTTTGATATCACCAAAGAACTTTTATATCACTCTATGTCATCTCTAAGATCGTTAAATATACTGCAAAAAATATTATTTTCTAGGTGGTGGTTGTTGGAGGTTAGGAATACTAATTGCTATCATTGAGGCAGAGGTAGAAACTAAGTCAAAGGGCACTTTCCTAACCGAGCTGCATGCTGTTATTGGGAGAAGTTTTCAGCCTGGAAGTGCTCATTCCCCACCCTCAGTGAGAGCTGCCTCATCCTTTTGCAGCAGGTCCAGAGGAGGGCCACAAAGATGATTCAAGAATGGAGCATCTCTCCTGAGAGGAGAAGCTGAGGGAATTGGGATTGTTCAGCTGGCAGAAAAGAGAGTGCAGGGGAGACCTAATTATTGTGGCCTTACAGTATTTTTAGGGGGCCTTTAAGGAGGATGGGAACAAATGTTTCATCAGGGCCTGTTGGACTGGAACAAGGGGAAATGTTTTTTTACCTGAAAAGAGAGTCAATTTGGACCATTATATGGAGGAAGTTCTCCACAATGAGGATGGTGAAACACTGGTACTTGTTGCCTAGAGAGGTAGCGAGTGCCGTATCCCTGGAAACTCTCAAGATCAGGTCAAACACGGCTCTGAACAACCTGATCTACTTAAAGATGTTCCTGCTAATTGGAGGGGCCTTGGGTTAGAAGGCTTTTGAAAGTGCCTTCCAAACCAAACTATTTTATGATTCTGTGGCCCACCAGCTAAGAGCACTGGAGTAGCAGAGCATCACCTCGTCACCCTTCACCTTGGTGGAGGCAACAGGGCTGAGCAGAAAAGTCGTAACAGACAGCTTCACACTTTCAGATAATGGACCTGGCTTTGATCATTCTCTCCCTGGAGGACCCAAACCTTTGAGGTACCTACAAGTAAGGGAAGCTGGGTTCTGCCTTGCTGCTATTTCATACACTCAGAATTGGAAATGAGAAGACAAAAGGCTGTGGGGGCTCTGCCTGTCCTCCTCTCCCCTCTCTTCTTTGCTCTTTGGAGTCCAAACTTTGTAGAAGAAGAAGTGGGGAACAGCATTGTTGAAGAAATAGTTGTCACATACCTTTCTTTAATCTCTGGGTATTCTCAGGAACCTCTTGTTAAAAAAAAAAAAGTATGAAATGAGTTCATTATAATCACAGAATCATGTAGGCCAAGTTCTAAAAAATGTCCAGTAGCTAATGAACCTTTTGTCAAATGTCATGTTGTTTACTTCTGTCATACTTAGGTTGTGCAGGCTCCCTGCTCCTGGACTTGTTAGGATGATATATCATTAATGTAACTCCTTTTATGCTTCTATTTATTTCTTTTCAATACTGACTATTTGCCACTGATTGGAAGTAACAGGGAGACATATTTACATTTCCACTGATACATATTTCCTGCATCATTATCCTGTTTGCTAGAAACAGTTCTTTTTGCTTCTTAATGATATGACTCACCATTTATTTTCCATTCACCTTTGTTTAGGAAAAAACTTTTTAGGTCTTCCTTACTTAGGAATAAACATTGTGGTCTTAGGACACATATGCTGTAGCATTTCTTAGATCCAGTATTTCTTGTAACTTCCCACACAGAGTTTAACCTGCTCACCAAAATAGTGAATTACCAGAGTTCCCTCTACTTTTTCCAGAAGAGATGAGGAGAAATAGAAAGAGTGTCCCCTGGCATGGAGAAAGGGGAGAACTCATGCCTATGAAAGCAGGCCTCAGGTTGACGGATGTTTCCATTTACTTTCATACTTTAGGAATCACAGAGACAATCATTGCTATAACATAAATGGCTTATCCAAGCCCACAAAGGTCGGTGTGGTCCTCTAGAATAATCTGTCTTGCTGACACTATAACACAGCACTCAAGCTCAAAATACCTGTCTATGTACACCATACATTATGAACCTCCAAGCCAGAGAGCAGGTCCTGTCATTTGTGCCTCCATAAGTGCTGTCAGGCATCTGAGCCATGCTAATTGCCAGCCAGTCTGTACTTACAGGCAATAGGATGTGTCCTTTGTGGGCTTAGCCCACATTAAGAGGGTAAAGATGAATCAAATTGATGTACACTTACCATATCCTGTAGCTGAAAATAGAGGCACTCAGGACAAGCCAGCTTCATGAACCATGGGTAAGAAGCCACATGCTGAAATTCAGCCTAAGAATGTGCCCCAAGGATGCGAACTGGAACCTGTTTTCTTGATTCCCTTCCACAGTGAATTCTGGTTTCTGCTGCTGCAGTCACTTTTGAAAGATATGGAATCACTAAAATCCTGTTTAAAAACAAAAGCAGTGGACCTCTCCCATGTAAACATATTGGCATGCCTTTTTGCCCAAAGTCACTAGCCATGACTCTCCTTCTTTATGTACTGTATTACTGTTAATGGCCAGTTAATTGTATCTTTCCCTTCTTCTCTTTGTTCTGAGTGAAAGGAAACCACAGCTCTGTAGAGGGTGTATGTCATAATGTGCCAGACTGTTATTTCCTCTGCCATTTAATTCTCATGCCTTTCTAATGCTCTTTTAAGGTAGCTGTTGCATCTGATTCACCTACAACTTTTTACCCTGTTACAACAAAAACCTTCTAAACTCTTTGCTACATTCTTTTGCTCCTACACTAATTGTTAAAGCAGTCATATTTGACTTGCATTTAGGGTTAAGTGACCAGCTGCACAATTTTCTTTTTAGTCTTTCATGAGTTTTAAGATAGGCCTCGCTTACTGTGTGCCTGAGATTAATCTGTGCTGTAGGTCAAGAAAATATGATTGCCTGTATTTGCTATGATAAAGATCTTATTGATGAAAAGGAACTGGGGAGGGTGGGGGAGGAGAGGTCATACCAACTCAGAGCTCATCTGTTTGGATGAATGGACTCTTCAGGTTTGGATTAGCTCAGATACTTCAATTATCTTAGTTCTTTGTATTTTAATCAATTTTAATATCATGAGACAAATGAACCTATATTTTGCAATATGCTTTTTTTTAATGTCTGTGAGGGAAAATTATCTTTCTAAACTCAGTACAGCTGCTGCTCAGTTAGCCCAGATGCATCTTTCTCAGCCTTATTTTTTCTGAAACATACTTGCTGGAGAACCTTATGCACAAACATGAGGGGAAAAAAGTTTACCAGAAGGCTGTTAAATATTCGATGTCTTTAATATGGAAAGATAAACTTTAAAAACAACTAGTTTGGAAAGGGACCAGCTGAAAGAGATTCATTCATATGAATGCTGATCCAGGTGTAAATGTCCCCTACAGGATATGACCCAAAGAATGCAGGCAACAGTCTGCAACTTCTGTGAGAAATATTTCTCTCAACCAGGAAATATCAAAGCAGACTGAGTGGATATTTTTCCTTAAAAGTGGATGTGGCAACTGGCACTCTCATAATGTATTTTCCTTTGAATGCTAAGGGAGTTTCTTAAATAAATTTAGTGATACTGAGGTTCTTGGTCACTGTAAGTCATACTTAGTCATATTTAATCATGCTAAGATGGTATTTTTTCTTTATGTTCCTTGGTGGGTAAAAGCTCTTAGTTCCTGTCAAGAAGGGTTGCTGTCTTCCAGCTCCTAAACCTGGATGAGATGTATGGAGGACACTGATGACATATTACTTTCCTCTTTAAATCAAGAATCAATGAGATTTATTTCATTCACTTTTTTGTTTTAGGCCTTGCAAGTAATGACAGATGACCTGAGCACAGCATTAAGTATAAAAAAGAGTGGGACATATAAAGATGAAATTGAGATTTTTTTGCTCAGTGTGTAAAACAGTATATGAAAAAATAATTAAACAACAACAACAACAAAAAAACGGAGATGTGCTGAAGGATTTCAAATGAGAAGTGTGTTAAATTAGTGTAGCTCAGTCAGTGCAAAACAATTCCCATGCTGACTACTATTTAAGCCTGGTCTAAACAGTTCTCCATTTGAGGCACATTCTCAGTATCCCAGTGAATGCCCCTTGCTGATGTCAGTCAGACTCTGTGCTGTCACTAGAGGCTTTGACTTCACCCACGCCCTGACATAGAAGTGAATGTCCTGCAGCAGAGAAGCTTCCTGTAGGCACAGCAAGATGAGACAAGAGGAGAGCTGAGGCATAGAAGTCTCACAAACTGTTCTTGCGGACAGCGTGTTCTATGTCATTTCACAATAAGTCCCAGAGCTTTTAAGCAATAAAATAGATCTCTGTAATGACCTACTTTTCGGAGATACAAATTGGGGTGGGGGCAGGGGGGGATGTCTTTCTCTTTGCTTCAGTAGGAGATTGCAGGAACCATCCCCTTTATTAAACTTACTGAACTTACTGAAAACAGAATCTGTGAGTTCCTCCAACTAAAATCCACAATATGGTGCCCTCCACTGAGGCATTTCACCTCTGAAGAGTTTTTGGGAAAACTTTAGGAAGTTTTCACATTTACCAGGGCTAGCTGTTAATCATAGCAGCTACACTGCTTCATTTTGCACCAGTTGACAGGCTCATCAGAAGAAACACAGCACAAGTCATCAGAGCTGGATTATTTTCACCACTTGATTTTCAGCTGTGAGCCTAAAAGTGCCAATATGTATGCAATTTTTGTTTCATTAATTTCTTTTAATCATTCTTGCCTTTCTCCTTCTACAGCTGTAGGAAGGACAATCTCAGTTAGAAGCATTAAAAATAAGCAGAGGGATTCTAACAGGAATTGATCTGTGTAAACACAAAGGAAAACCATAATGTATTCGTTGTGTCTCTGCATGGGTGATTATTCTATACAGAACATCTCATCTCCTCTTCCTTTTGCGTGTCTATCTTACTTTTTTTTTTCCTTTTTGGTCTGAAGTCAGTGAACTGTCTTCCTCATGCTTTATTGCTAAAGTTAATTTTCTCCTAAATTAACAAATATAAATAAAAAGGCTGTTTGTTGAAGAAGAAAGAAGAATGCAACCATCTTGAAATTATTAAAAAAAGCTCTTAAATCCAATTTTGAAACTCCTGTGACTGGCTGGTGTTTCTCTCCCACATACCTCCTGCAACTCCTATCTGTATAGGACATCTGGACATTTGTCAGTTTTGAAATATCTTTGCCTGTACATCAAACATGAGCTCAGATGCATTCTGGTATGTATCAAGTTCTCCAGTACTGTCAGTAACAGAGAAACCTCCCATAACATCTAATTATAGAAGGCTTAAATTTCTTATATTTTTTGCATGTCTTTCAATTCCAATGACCTTTACTTAATTTTTGTAAGTGTTCTGTACTAAGTCACCCTCAACTACTACCAAAAAACATGTTGAGTACAGAGTTTTTTGCATTACTCTTTCAGCATTATAAAGCATGGCAGAAATTTTGCAGTCTGCATGAATGGAGTATCTTAATGTTTAACATAGCCACACCTTTAATATTGCTTCTTGTGAAATGGCAGACTTGATTCTTGTTTATTTTACTGAAGAATGTACTCCTTTTTTCCTCTCCCTCTCCATTTTTAACTCTAGTTAAACTCTTCACAGGTTTCTAAGAAAAATCTCTGAAAAACTCTTTCCTTCTTCAAAACATGATCATAAATAAGGATTTTAGTGTAAACAGTTTAGATTTTTTTTTAACTTACAATGTGTAGTGGGAGACATTAAATTCAGAAAATATTGCTAGACTGGTTTTTACAGTAAACGAAATATGCAGTACTTTCTACATTGGCAAAGAACTTAGGAAGCATGTTTTCAAATAAATCTAGGATAAATTCTCCTGAACTTTAGTCTAGAAGCATGTCAAAAGTTGTTGATTTATTACTATAATATGTCTAAATTAGATTTAAAAATTATTATTTCTGGAAGTTAAGTATGAATCCTCTTTTGTGCATATTCTTTAAACAGCTTAACATTTTTGGATACTGAGTCTGTTGCAACAACAGAACTAGTAGGCGTAAAACCAATTTATTTGAATGACTTTATTTTCCTTAAGTATATAGAAAAAATGTGTTCACAATAGGTTGCTTAGGTTTTTGTGTGTTTAGTGGTGTTCTTTACCTTCTGAGAGCTTCAGCAGGTTCTCAGATCAACATACTGATTTTTTATATGCAGACTGATGGGGATCAGAAGAGGTCAGATTAAATTATTTGCTTTGCATGCTACCATTACTTCCCAAACCTGCTCAGCTACAGAGTCATAAATAGATGTTATTCATAACAAGAGCAGGTGGCTAATTAAAAAATACTGTAGAAGGAGTTAGGAAGTTATGCAAATCAGCGTTAATTTTTTTGCCTGGTGTCAAATAAAAGCATAATTGTATTTGTAAATTTTTATTTCTATAGGGCAGAATCATTCAGTAAAACTAAATGAAGCTTTATCACCTCTGATTAATGGATTTTCAAAAATAACTTCTGTTATATGGATTCCAGTGTCAGTGCAATCTGGCATGGCTTAATTGTGGCTTAGCCACAAGCTCTCCTCTGTATTTTGACAGGATATTGCAGGAGTCAATCTCAATATTTCCCCCAGTCTCTATAATTGTCATGGAGTGGTGTACTGGCCATGCTCTGGACATGTAAGTCAAAGACACTACCAGCAGTGCAGAGTTAACCATCAGTTCCTCTGATTTTCACTTTTATCTGTTGATAAGTATGTACACAATCATTTTGGCCACGAATAATTTCAGAAACACCAAATATCCCTTAAAGAACAAATACCCACTTCCCTTCCCTTTTTTATAGGATGGGAATTCTGCAGTGTGCAAGACCCCTTGAAGTCTGAAAAACATCTCTTTCCTCACTCCTCTGCACCATGTATTTATGACAGCTCCTCCCTGGCATACCACTCTTGTCCTTGCCTCATGTAAAATTCTTTTGGCTTGTCGTCTTTTTTCATGTGGTTTATCTTCCTTTCTTTCATCTCCCCATCTTCTCCCTCATGGCCCCAAGCTCTCTAGTTCCTTAATAAACTAAGCTAAAATAGTACTGTCTCCCCGAATTCTGTCACACACCCTCCACCACCTCCCTCACTTCTTATTTCAGTAGATATAATACAAGATTAGACCTGAAAGAAGTCAGCCTCAGTGCAATCCCCTTAAATTATCAGTACTGTTTATAACATCTGAATGTTTAAAACAACGTCTCCTAAGATGCTGCTGGTGCTGGGATTTTTTTTTTTTTATAAAGAGTAACCTAATTAATGAATTTTGTATTCTTCTTTTTGTATTCTGGCACTCTCTGGAAGAAAACTCTCACACTGTACATTGAAAGCTCCATACCTGTAAAATAATGCATTGCTCCTTTTGTCCCATGCTCTACCACAAGCTGTTGTTCCAGCTTCATTTTATGTACACTGAACCAGATCCTTATACTCATAAGGACTGCTCATTTTAAACACTAAATTCCTTGGCTGAGTGATGTAAGTTTTAGCAAAAATTAAAGATTACAATATTTGTAGACTTTGAAGTAGAGGACTGTGGCACAGATTCTGTCTTCTCTATCTTTTTTTCTTCCAGCCCAGGTCACCAAATGGCTACAGGGAATTTTAGACTCCAAGCTCTTTTTTTCTCCCTTTCAAACAATCTCCAGTATCCATGCATACATGTTGCAGGAAAAGTAGTACAAGATAATACAGCATTAATTTTTTGGATAAAAAATATGATACTTGTTTATGAAATCTTTAGGCAAGCTTGTTTTATGTATTCACACTTTTTCTCTCATGCTCTTCATGCACTCACTTTTTTACACACACACACACACACACACACACACACACGTACCTGCAAGGACCAAGATGTGTATGGTCCAAGGGGACATGCAGGTATTTCCATCCATACCTACTGCATTCATACACCAACTTTAATATTTCTCTTGAAAATCTACAACATCAAAGAGCAAAGTATTTGGGAGAAAAAAAAGTCTGGAAAACATTGCTTTTTTTCTTTCTACTGTACAGACTATGTCATAAGGAGAGGGAAAAGTGAATCACCTGTATTTTAATGTAACACATATCTCTGCTCTAAGATCACAGTGACTGTCACTTCAGTAGAAACGAAGGCTAGGTGATAGCAAACATTCTCCTCTTAATAACTCATCAGTCTTTTTGAGTATGTGATCATATTAAAAGACACAGAGGTCCCAAATATGGGCGAGAATTAAGCTGCTAAAAGAACATGAGTACCATGGTAACTATTATTTCCAGAATTCACAAGTTACAATTGGAGTTAAAAAGATATCTGTCACTAATTATGGAAGATACTTTTATAGGCTAATGAAATAAAGTCCAGGAAATCAATTTTTAAAATTTTTTATCCCAGTCATGAAAAATTTCTTTATGCTTAAGACTGGAAAAAACATTTTATTTTTAATTGCATTGAAAGACCAACAACTTTTTCTTGCAGTGTAACATTTACTAGTTTAAGGCTTATACTAGTTTAAGGCTTATCATTAACTAGAAACAGCCCCAATATGCTCTTTCTTGGCTTTGAAGGGTGCATAAAATAATGCTTTTTTCTACTCATTATGTAAATTCCCCCAAAGTGCTATAATCAAAGGGATGAATACAATAGAGTAATGTTAGTGGGTTTATTTTGCAAAAGTTTGCAAAGGTTCAAGTGCTAATCTACTTAAACATGTATATAGCTCCAGGGGTAAACTTACTCCTGCAGAGCAAGTAATTATTGTATTCAGGGTTTGTATCTAATAACACTTTTACTGAATGCAATGCATAAGATCAGTCTTCTCATCTAAAACACTGGTGATATGAAAATCAAACATTTAATAGCTGGCACATTAGTACTCCATGTAGCTGTACTTGCATATTCAGCAGTATTTCATGAAGCTTCAATAAAAATCACTAGCAGTTCTACTGGCTTTGAAGTTCAGTATAGGTCCCAGTGCTTTTTTGGGCTAAGATCTTCATTTTATTTGAAAGAAAATGTTACAACGGTCAACTCAATAAAAGTCAAAATCATTATGTATGTGAACAATAACTGAACAGTTAAACTCCCATCTGCCAGGTGTCAGAAGTAAGAATTACATTAAAGGATTGTGAAATTTCTCTTATATAGATTTAACAGCTAATGGTGGCTGGATCATTTCAATATTGATGCTGTTCAGGACTTCTCTCTTCTGCAAAGAATGGTGCTTGGAAGCCATTTGAATCAGTTCTGAGGTCACTGCCATTCCAGCATGGCAGTAAGCCTGGCAGAATGTCTAGGAGAATGAAGGCACACCTACAGTGATGGATAAAGATTATGATGTGGTTATCTACAAAGGGAATTAATAACTTTCCTGGGTGAAATGAACCAGTTCTATCTATCAGAAGAATACACACCTCATTCAAGCTTGGGAACTCTCAGTATTGGAAAGTTTTCTGTGGGAAAAGAAAGTTGAGGTGGCCCTCACTACTCTTTTAGACATAAAGAAAAGTGAGGAAAAAAATTGCTTATGTTTATCTTCAAGATTTCCAGAACTTTTGAACTGAATATCTCTACTTCTTCCTTAAAAAATTGAAAGAGTGTTGCAGGGGCCAGAGAACTTCTGTACACTGTACAGGAAAATCTGAAAAAATAGTCAAAATATACTATCCCTCTCTCTTTTCCTAAAAGCTTTACTTCCTTACTTGCAGATATTTTTATGAATTGTGTAGTGCTCTGCTATTCAAGCATTTGTATGACAGATTTCTACAGGGGGAACAGGACAGTGAACCAGTTACAACTTGAGGCATTGATAGCCTAAAAGGGAAATGGAAATGCAAAATCAGAGAAAGGACTCAACGTTGAATAGACTAGCCTGGCACCTCTTCTGTTCCCCTTGGCATTCAGTTTTTATCCCTGACAGCCAACTATCAAAGATCTCTTATTCACAATTTGATTCACAATTAATTCAGCAATCCAAAATTATCACAGAGTGGAGTTCAGCATTACCATCCATTTAGGCTAGTGTGTCCCAAAGCTTTGCATATATTAGCAAAAAATATCATTACAAGAGTGGGGTACAAAAGCAAAACAGATAAATTTGCACAGATACATCTTAATTTGCTATAATTTTTTTTTTAATTTAGAGGAACTAATTCAAAGATAGAATGTAAGAATGAAAACGACTCCTCACAGTTGCAGATTTTTTCCCGCGTTGGTCATATGGCAAACTAATATACTTGGGGATTTTAGGCAACAATATAGGGTGACTAATTTATGAGCTGAAGAAATGCACTCAGTTTTCAAATACTGACCTGGGTTTTCAAAGCCAAGGAATTGTACTAAGATTAATCTCAGTATTGTGCCTTACTTCAACAACCGAGTAAGGCACAATACTGAGATTAATCTTAGTACAATTCCTTGGCTTTGAAAACCCAGGTCAGTATTTGAAAACTGAGTGCATTTCTTCAGCTCATAAATTAGTCACCCTATATTGTTGCCTAAAATCCCCAAGTATATGGCTGTATATACTGTGGACTCGTATTCGCACAAACTTGTTGTTTAAAGCTAGGATCATCATTCAGCTGGCTGGTGAAAGTATGATTTATTATAATGACTGTATAAAGAGAAATTGTAGTTCTTAAAGAAAGTGTCATTTTTAAAACTATAACTCTCCTTATTCTCTTGAAGTTTAATATTGGTGAAGAAAAACTACTGAAATTTGTATCTAAAAATTTGGCCCAATCTGTGATGCAGACCAGTGTAATCTCTGAGGTGCCTTCCAACTCAAATCATTCTGTAATTTGATGACTTGCTATACTGACTTCTTTACTTGTCTCCATTAATTGACATTTGCATATTTTAAACAAAATCTCAAATATTGTGAAGATGCCAGGGGGTACCTCAATATTTTGTCTTAGGCATGAGGCCTAAGAGTAACATTGCTTCCATACATATCTGAACTCTAAAGACCCCTCACCTGAAGGCAGAATGAGCATCTGTAATGGCAAAAAGTTGTTCACTTCTTGGGTTACAAGCATGTTTCATGGTCTAAGCATAAATATGTTCTGTCATCAAATGTTGTATTACTAAGTGCCAAATGTGTCTTGAAATGAATATTTAATTTAATGTTTATGTAAAAATAGGCTAAAATCCAAGCTGAGCAATTCTTTGTTTTGTTCTGAATTTGTTGCCTGTTTTTTTTTGCATAATGAACGACAGCCCCAGGAAAAAAATAGTGTGGAGTATTTGTTCATGATGTCTGCTCACTTTCTAAGGTATTGAAAATGTTTTTCATAATGTTGTAGTGGAGACTGTGAACTTTTGATGTGAACAGATGGGAGAAAGAAAAAACTGAGTGTAATTAAAACTTAAATGTTGAAAGTTGATCTTGCAGTCTCTGCTCAAAATGACTTCCCTGTGTAGAGAGAGTTCAGCTTGAATAAACACCATGCTAAAGGCTTCTAAAAAACCATAAAAATTTTCCCATTGTTTGTCCTTTCATGCTTCAATGAGGTGACCAAGCATAATTTAGAAAAAGAAGTTATTAATCACCAATGTTCTGTACGGCTTCTTCCAGTGGTGACCCAGAAAACAATCTATCTGTTCCCAGTGTCAAGGGTGCCTAAACACTGCAAGGCAAGAATGATCAAGTGGCTAAGTCATTAGATGCACTTAAAAAAATAGACATTAATAATACCTGATTCAGTTTTAAAGTCACTGTGACACACCGGAGGTCACTTCAGTGTTATTTTCCAGACATAAATTGGCAACAGTGCTTTTCTATTTAGTCCATTATCCTATCATGATGACTCAGATAAACATAAAAATACAAAGTTCATTTTCTAGTGTTCCGGTAGCATAAAGCTCTACCTCCACATCATTCTCATTGAATAGAAAAAATAGGCTCAAAAAAACCAACAATTTTCATCTGATGTTTGGTCTGTTTGTAACAAGAAGCTTATTCCTATTTAGTTTATAACTTTTTTTTTTCTGTGAATGATACAAAAAATACTTAATTTAAAAGGTTTCAGATATAACCTTCAAAACCCAGAGACTGTTGTTGATTTGTGCTTTAGAAAATAAATTGTACTATGGTATTTTCCAAAAATTTCAATAGAAATAGCTTTATGACCAAAAATCTAGAATTTGAGATATTTTCATGGCACATTCAGACTATGAATTCTAGGTGAGTTTCAAGGATGATTTTGTTGCCTGACTTTCAGAAAAGTGTATGATCACCTTCACTCTTTGTGCAAGCCAGTTATGACTGGTTACTGCTTTCAAAATCAAAGCTGTATTTTATTGGAGTCTTGCTACTCTCAGAACATGCTTTGGTTGAACTAAACAAGACTTTTATTAGTATCCACCAAAAAATATAGTACAGGATAGGATTTATCTGTCTCTCTACAACATTGCAAGGTAAAAAAAAAAAAAAAAGAAGAAGAACACTTGTGTTAGAAAATAAGAACAGTATGCAGCAACTCTAGTACAGAACTTCTAAATACAACTTTTGCCAGCTTTTGATTTCAGTGTATTTAACTTCCTTAATTAAAATTCTTAAAGTGGAGAATAGAAAAAAGATCTTCCACAGTGCAGGTTATAAAAAGCAGAGGTGTATGACCCACTCCTAGTAGTAGATATATGAAAGAAACTACAACATTTTTCCTGTTTTAAGGGAAGTGAATCATTTGCATCAGTTATTGGTTTTTTTCCTGTACTAGTAGAAAATTTTGAGAGGAATTTGTTTACTAAATAGAAAAACAAGTTTGGCAGAGTACTTGGCCTTTGAAAAATGTACATTTTACATTATGACCCACCCTTTGAAAAGGAATCTCATGAGTTTGAGGCAAAAGCAGAAGTACTTTCAAGCCCAATAATCAGTTGTTTGTGCCCTACCTCATCACAGCAATGGTAAACTTGCAAAGATGACAGTCCCACAGAACACTCTCAGTAACAGCTGTGGCAGCACCATGCTGCTGTGACAGCAATCTGAGTATACCTAAAGCAGATATAAATACAAATTCTTCACTAACAGGAAGAGGACTGTTCTCAGAAACATGGCAAGGAATAGCACATTTTTACATGGTACTTATGATTGCTTTTCTGTTTCTTATACCATAATTATGAAATATCCACAGGGCCTTCATTCACAGGATCTTACCTCAAGACATCCTTGCCAGACCCAACAGCAACTGGGCATCAGCTTTCCTGATGTCAACCCTTTATGCTAGAAGATGCTAGGATCTCTGTATTCCTCCCAGGCATCCTGTCACTGCCTTTGCCTTCTGTACACTTTCCTTACATCTGTGTTTTGTCCTGATCTCCTTCCCCAGTCTCCATGCAGGCCTCCTGGTGTTCTCCTGAATTCCTTGCTCATCAGGATGGATTGCTCTGGAGCATGGGGGAGGCCATCCTTTCCTTGCTTCCTCGAGTAACAACCAACTCTCTTGCACCCCTTTAACTTCAGGTGCTTGTCCTCTTTCAAGCAGATTCATGAACAGGCCAATGTCTGCTTGTGCCTGCATGTAGAGTGCCTCCAGCAGACATTGGGGTGGCTGAATCTCCCCCATGAGCACCAGGACTGAAAAACGTGAGGTTACTTCCAGCTCTTTGCAGAGAGTCTCATGCATATGACTGGGAGCAGAAGGTTGTCCAGTCTCAAGGACAGAGACTACAGGGAGTCTGAATTGCTGCCCCTGACTGCTGAATGAGAAGGTATAGAGAAGACAGAGCCAGGCTATCCATGAAATTGTATGGTGAAGAAACAAGCAGAAACACACAAATGTGGGAACACGAGAAATTCCAGTTAGGTGTAATGGAAAGCTTTTTGACTGAGACCATGCTTAAACACTGAAACATTGTCTAGAGAAGCAATGAAATATTTTCAGTTCTGGGTTTTTTCAAGACCTGACTGGACAAAGCCCTGAGAAAACTGAGGTACACAAACCTATTTTAGGGAGAGGCTTGGACTAGGTGACCTTCAGTGGCCCCTTCCAGCATAAATCTCCCTATAACTTTTGTCTTGTTAATGGAAAGTGAAAAGAAAGCTTTTCATCAGCCTTGAATGACTGCTCCCAAGCCTTTCAGTAGTTCAAACTGTTCCAAACACTTCAGTGGGTCTTGGACTCTGCTCAGTCAGAAGATCTAAATCAAACAAATGTCACCACCCTGTCACCACTTATTGACATGCTTCATGTAGTTCTTGATAAATATTTAAACATACTAATGAATTACTGTGAGAATAAGTTTGTAGGAATGAGAAGGGCTGAAATGACAATATCAGGCAACTGTACTCATAACATGCAGTCGTGTCCTTCTCTGCCAGGAATGAAAATACTTTCTTGCTAGGCATATAGTATGTTGATAAAGACCATAACAACAGCATTTAGAAGCATATGTGGAAGAGCCTTGTGGTGTGTATAATACATACATGTGTATAAAGATGTGTACAGGTGTTGGAAAACAAACCTGGGAAGTGGTCATTAAACAAACACATTGCACTAAAAGTTATCATGTAAGAAGTTGAAACTTTTGACTGTTTATACAAAAGCTGCCTGGCACTTAGATTGTCAGATTCAGTCCAATCATGGACAGAAGTAAAAAGAAGGAAGATGTTATCTGTGCTAAAGATTTAGTCCTAACACCAGAGAATAAAAAATATTTATTGTCTATTGATGTGTGAGTTGCTTTTCACAAAATTTGTCTTTGTGATGTTCTTTAAATGACCTGTGTTGTATATTAGACTTACTGAAGTTTAATTGCTTTTGGCTATGATTTTGTTCTATTTTCGTTTGAAGGTTGTATCTTATTTAAAATAGCCTTTCTATTTTTTACTGGGTTCGGTATATTTGTTTTAAATAGGAACATTTTTTGATTTTCTTATATCTTACATGGTACTGTGAGCTGAATGAGTATTATAGTGTTGTCTGTGTAGCTAAAGAAATGAAGGCAGCATACTTCATAATCCAGCTGGCAAAGTGCTAAACAAGACTAGTGACAAATCAGTAATACAAATATGTTTTTATCCTGTCCTTTAATTCTTTGGATTTCTTGAGATTCCTGTTCCCCATTCTCCCAACAAGAATTCATAAGAACACATCTAATGAGTTTTATGTAATTTGACTTTTTAACTCGCTTACAGATTTTTGTGGGATCTTAAAATCACTAGATTCCTCTAAAAATATTTTAAGGAAAACATGGGATTTGGGAACTTTAATAGTTACTACTAAGAGATAGAGGAGATGTCGGAGAATTAATCTACAGATTAATCCATTAATCCATTAAACTTTTAAAATCACCATTAAAATGATATAGCTAATTAACACAATCAGCAAAGCTGACTGAATGCTGAAATGCCTCAGAGAGGAATAAATGAAGATAAAAGCATTCATGACAATAATTCACCTAAATGAAGTGACTTGCTACTATAGTCACAGGTATTGGAAAAACAGATCCTCCCAATAATGCCTGTCTCCACTGAATGGAAGTCTGGAGTGTGACTAGGGGTTTGCAGAGCATTAGACTACCTAAAGTCACAACAAACCCCTTAATCATTTTTTTCTAACATGTATTTAGTAAGGAGTTTAACATATTCTTTGGAAACTCTGACCCAGTTTTTTGTTTAATACTATGACATTAGATACACCATGAGGAAAATGTATGCTTTCACAAATCACTTAAGCTATAGATAGAATAATATCATTCATTATAATGTCATACATCTTTTTAGAATAGAAAGTTAAGCTACTTGAGAAAGGAGCAGGGATATGTCTGACTTTGTCAGTAAAATGGCCTTCCAACAAATCCTTGAAAAAAGGGTTAAAGCATAAATGCAAATCAATGGTTTAATACCTGCAAAACACTCACTGTGTTTTTAATCTTGCCTGGAAAACAGAGATTAGCCGCCTTGTTATTTCGGCTGTGGAGACTTGAGCGTCCTTTCCCTTTGGGAAGAAAAATCAGCAATGAGCTTGGAGGGCAGAGACGAGGCAGGTTTCCTCCGTGGCACTGCAGCAGTGTCCTGTGCTCAGCACGCAGAGATGATGAACCCTTGTATTCTTAAGTGCCTGAAAGTGCGTAATGAACTAGGACCCTGACTAGCACTGCAGGAAACCCTTTGGGTACTAGTAAAGAGACTAAATTTCAGAGGTGCTCCTTCTTGATCTTGAGAAAGAAAAGCAGGCCACATGGCCCCCCCAAGTGTCACAGTACAGCAGGTACTTTGCCATCTTTCCCTGACTTGGTGTTTTCACCCTCTGATGTGCAAACAGTACGGGAAAACGCTTGGCTTAGAGTGGAGGCTGCGCATATATGACTGTTGCTAGACATTAAGGATAAACATATTTTCTTATAGGAAACTACTAATTTATTTCCCTAGAGTTATTAACGTAGTGTATTTGGAAAAAGCCTCCTGGCACGATTTTGGCACGATCTAGACGGGAGATGAGCAGGTACCATAACTTGTCACATTACACCGACCTGTCCCTTTCTCTTTCCGTGCCTGTTCTCTAATTAACGCGGCAGACCGAAACTCGGTTTCGCGGCGGGACGGGCCGCCCACCCGGGGCCCCTCGGGGCGGTCCCGGGGCCCGGGGGTGCCGCCCCGCCGCCCCGCCCCGTCCCGCCCCGCCCCTCCGCCGCGCCCATAAAGCGCCCGAGGCGGGCCCGGGGCGATTGCGGGGCTCAGCCGCGCTGCGGGCATGGAGCAGCGGCGACTGAGCCCCGGCAGAACCGAGCGAGGCAGCGCCGCCGAGGGCGCGGCCAGCGGCGGCCGGGGGCGCCTGGCCGAGTCCTGGCGACGGCTCAGCTCCCGGCGCGGCTCCAAGCGCACCGGAGCCTCCTCGCCCGCGCTGCCGGTGAGTGACCGCGACAGTGACCGCGACAGTGACCGCGGCCACGCTGCACCCTTCGGGTACCTGCTCGCTCCAGGGGCTGGGGCGGGGGTGGTGAGCACCAACCTGTTGCGCTTCGGGAAGAGGAATCGCCTTTCCCGTGCGCTGAGCCTGACTTAGTAGTTGTTCCCAGGTGCGGGTGTCCGGTTCGGCTCTCTCCTTGCGCTCCCTGCGGAGCGGCAGCTCGGCTCGGCCGGGAGCGCCGCTGGCGTGGTGGGAATATCTGCCTGCCACTCGCGCTCTCGGTGTGAGGCTGAGGGGAACAGTGGTAGCGATCCTAAGCGAAAGACCCGAAGGGATGTAGGCAGAAAGCAGCCCCTTGGGAACCAGAGGTTTTCCTCTCGGGTGGGTGTCCCCTTGTTGGTGTATCTGCCTTCAGCCAGATCGATGGGATGTGCCGGGAAACTCTGGGGTGGGTAGACAAACATTTTAATGGAGGTGCATGCTACAGCATAGATTGCAAGTTAGGAAAATGAACATCTTGACCATAAAGGGAAATTGAGAGAACAAATTGAGAGTTCAAACAGGAGTTATATTTATTAGAGTGCTTGATGGCCTGTCTCCTTGGGATCAGAATCCTGTAGGTAAGTGCTGAACAAAAACACAGAAACACAGCTTTTGGAAGAACTTCTCACTGTCCAAGGACAATCTCAGTTCTCATGTGCTTAGAAAGAGCATTGTGTATTCTTACCTAAAGCAGACTGTCTGAGGTCTGGAGTGATAAATGTTATTCAACAGATCAAATGTATAATTTTGAAAATAAACATATATTCACAAGCTTTTGACCTGGGGGTAAAATGACCACAGGTTGAATTTCAGTGGGGAAAATAATGTAAGGGTAAAGAGACCTATGGTATAAAGGATGTCATGGCAACAAGAAAGCATCATACAAATTAACAATATTATCTCGTGGAGGGGGAATGGGAGTAGCATTGCATTCATCTGTACCATGCTGTAGATTAAAATACTGTAATTTAGAGTGGGGCTTTGAGTGGGTTTTTCTAATAATACACAAACTTTGCAACAGATGGCTTAAACCCAGGTAAGGATCATATGGCTAGAACTCATCAGAAAAATGCACTGTGCAGTTGAGGGCTGGTGTTGGTTGGTTGGTTTGTGGGGGGGGTTTGTTTGTTTTTTTTTTTGTTTGTTTGTTTTTTTTTTTTTTTTTTTTGAGGGGTTGTTGAGTTTCTGTTGTTCTAAACAAAGTTGTTATTCTTGTGGCTTACAGCTGAGATGAATTCTTACTCCAGCCAGAGCCCTGAATGGGATTCAGGTTGCAAGTGTTTCGCCAGAATTGAAAGGTTGTATTAATCTTTGCTTAATCTTTGCTTTTGCAGAATCTTTCTGAGAGGATGAGCAACTTTTTCCTTTCCTTTCCTTTTCTCTTCTCTAAAGTAGTACTATATTGGTGGTTTTTATGTTAATGAATTTTCATTACATTAAGCCCACTAAACTTCATAAAGTGCAGGACAGATGGGAATGACAGATTCTGAATTTTTTAGTTTGGTAATTTGTTAGGGTTTTTTTTTTTTTAGTTTTTGTCAGTTTTTTTGAAAATGTGGAGTTTTTGTTGAGAATGGGTAGCTATTAGTTTGTCTTCTTCATGTATGCCTTTTTTTTAATGATAGAATAGGGTTTCTGAAATCACATTTCAACACTAAGAATAAATCACTTGGAACCACTTTCCAAAGCAATGCCAGAACATAGTAATTTTTAAGACATTTTCCACCAGCACCTTTTTTTTTTTTTTTTTTTTCCCTTCCCACTTGCAACCACACTATCCAGGGAGGGCTGGGGTGGGGAAGGGAGGGAAATAAAGTGTAATATTTCAGTCCTTTTAACATCAGTGTTTTGGCCTCATCTCCCCGGCCTTGTTCCTTGAATGATTTTTTTTCTTGTGTTAACTTCTGTTTGTTTGCCACAGTTTACTTTTTAAAGGTTGTGACTTGTCTGAGGAGAATTTTTGGGGTGCAGTGCTGAAGCAGGAGTTTGGTACAAGTGATGCTATGCATGTGTACTTTTTGGTTGTTTTTCCCCCCTCAAAATCTGTATTTTCTGGCCTCCCTTTTCTTTACACACTTGTAGAAACTGCTGATACTGATGTTTCACACTTATTCATTATGTGTAATGTTTTTATTGAATAATCCTAAGGGTTGGCTGCTGTTTTATTACTTTGTTAATTCCTGAAGGATAATTGGTAATATTATTTCTTTACCAAAATGATCAGGAAGGGGGTCTGAGTGGGTGGGATGGAGGGGTGTTAAATTTTATTTACCTTGTTTTGCTATTACTGATTGAGTGAAAGAGAAGAAATTGCTGCATTGACAGGAGCTGAAGAAGTGAAGAATATTTGAGATAGAAAAGGTTTGCAAGAGCCAATGCTGCATAGAGCACACATGTGGCTGAGTCCAAACGATGTCTCACTATGATCTTTGTTTAGAATAACCCTGGTTTTGTTTTGAGTGAAGGCATTACATATTGAAGGAGTGAAATATGGTTATAGCTTTAGAAATTGTCTTTTCTGCTTTTTTCCTCTCTCCATCATCTGCTTGTGTAACTCTGGAAAGGGAAAAGAGTGTGGAACCCCCCTATTCCAACTGATAAAAATTTTGCCATGCAAACCAGCAGATCACATTTTGGATCACGTTGAATTTCTGCCCATAAAGGGAATTTGGGCATTTTCTGCCAAGATCTTGAGAGTCATTTGTACTTGCAGCCTCTGAATTATGTGAGTTTTCCAAACCATTATAAGCAGACACTGCCCAGTGTTCTAGTTCAATAAAAACTGAGATAACTGGCTGCTCTGCTCTACAGTTTCTGACCACAGCAGATTTGTTTCTTTTGTTCAAAGATTAAATTGCTTTTGAGGTGAAATTTTCCCCAGGATATTTACAGTAGCTAAGATACAAAATGACAAGTGAGAAACATAAGACCACATGACATAAAACTTTACTTTGCTGTGGCACCAGTGAAATTATAGCTGTGAACCAGGTCATTGGTCCTGTCTTGGATGCTGGAAATCAGATGGGCTGAGTACAGATGACTGATGAGAAGTAATCTCTCCCAGAGATGGC
This sequence comes from Agelaius tricolor, assembly GCF_023055355.1. Classification (NCBI taxonomy): domain Eukaryota; kingdom Metazoa; phylum Chordata; class Aves; order Passeriformes; family Icteridae; genus Agelaius; species Agelaius tricolor. Next base: position 9,939,020 of record NW_027269287.1, read on the forward strand.
AGAACAGAACCATGTGTATGTGAGTGAGGAACATTATATAGACAGGTATAATCCACTGAGTAAAGAGCTGAATTTCAGGTTTCTTATGGAGCAGATTGGACAAAATTTAGCTTGCCCTGTGAGTTTCATATTTGTGAATTTGAGAAATCAGATGTCATTTTCCCTTTCTCATTTATTAAAGCAAAAGCACCTTTGCCATGAGGCTGGCCAGTCTGGTGAGGAGACTGTTAAACTAGCAGTGACGTGGGAGGCACATTATAGCCCTGAGTTGTATGATAAAATGGTGGAGCAAGGACAGAAAGCAAAAGTACAGGGTGTGGGGGGGGACAAGGCAAAGCTTGGGCATGTAAAAGTATGGTGTGTACCTGTCTGCACACTGCTTGGGATTTGAGCAGCAGGGCCAAGGGCTCAGCCTGTGGTCAGAGCTGGGCAGCATTGCTGGGATATTGCTGGGATACCTGTGATGGGGTAGTGCTGTGATTGAGGAGGAGACAAGGAGACAAGCCCTTCAGGAGAGGCAGGCAGGGAAGAGGAGGAATAGGGCTGCCTTTCATGTGGAGGAGCAGCTCAGATGTGTAGGGCTCAGGTCTGCGCAGAGCTTGTGGGTCACAGGAGGGTGTGTTGAGTGTTTTGGGATGTGCTACAGATCACTGACCAGGGTAAGGAAGCAGATGGAGCTTTCTCTGAATACCTCCATCCTCTTTGGGAAATGTAATACATCAGAGCACCAGCCATGCAGGAGATTGTTAGAGGTTAAGGAAAACATTTTGTTACTGAATGGTGCTTGAACAGCACACTGTGACCCTGTCCATACAAGGCTGACTTGTTTGCTCATTTTAGCTATTGTATGATTTTTTCCCAAACAATAGCTCAAATATATTTGTATTTTCTGCTGGCAAGCAGAAACAATGTTCTTACAAGAATTTATTGCTGCAGTTCTTGATGAAGGCATGGTGGTGCAGGTGCTGTAATTGCTGGTGATGGGGGGGAGCTGTCTGCAGGCCCCTGTCCTAAAAGGAGCTTGTCCTGCAGCCAAGGAATTTGTGCAGCACAGTGCATCTTGAAGGCCAAGTCGTGTGTACAGTCCAGCACAGCAGAGGCCAGGCTGTACTCAGGTTACCTGGTGTGTGGATCACTGACTCCTTGGTGCGCAATGGTCTTCCTATCAGGATCCCTGTAGGTGAAGGTGATGCAGTGACAGCAGACATGGGTAAGGCAGGTCCTCACCACCCGTGTCTGCCAGGCCTCTGCACTCACTGACTTGGCTGGAGGAGGAGGAAAGCTGATCATCAGCCTGAGGTGAAACCAAGGAAGGAGACCTCCTGGAACCCACATCTGGGCACATGAAGGAGCTGACAGTGGCAGGAAACAGTGAGTAAGGATTTACCAAGGATCAGTTGAGCCAGATCCAGCCCTCATGCCTTCTGCAATGAAGTTGGGATGAGAGGAGAGCAGTGGATGCCAACTGCCTTTGCTCTAGCCAGGCTTCTGTAGCTAGGCTGTGACATTATAGTCTGGGAGGGATGTTGTGCTGATGGTGGAGGAGTTGTGGTGGAGCCAGGGCCAGTGGAAAGGGGGCTTTTTCCAGGCTTGGGGGTTTCACATCCCAACTGGGTAAAGCCCTGAGCCACCTGATCTGTCCTTCTCAGCTGCAGCTGGGACTAGAAACCTCCCCAAGTCTCTGCCAGCCTGAGTTCCCTTGGGATTCTGTAAATCTACATCAGAAAGTCCTTTGAGAACTAATTTACAAGATGTGCACTAACACAGATAGTAACTGTTGCCTACACTTTGTCTGCTTGAAAATCTTATAAGCCTACCTACCCTGGTTATCAAGTGTGAAAACACACTTCTTAGGAAAAATAAAAATGGTAGTTCTAGCCCAGGGCAAGGACTGGTAGAGTAATTTGTTAATACTGTAAGATGGAAAATAACACACTGTCTCTGAAAGAAATATTTATTTTTGTTGTTAATTTTTTCAGTTCTTGGTAGCAGAAGGGAGTCTAACTAATCCTGTGCATGAACAATTTGTCATGTATGACAAATCGTACATTTTGTCTAGTTTTTATTTTAGGCAGATGCTTCTTCTTCTTAATTTCTGCAACTTTAAAGTGGTTTTAAAAATTTTTATCTAGTATATAGCAGAGTGTTTTCATGTTTTGCTACGTTTGTTTCTGTGTGCCATGGATGAGCAACACTTTTCCTGACTGCTAATTTGGATGCTTTAGTAATAAAGCTAGAAATTATGACTATTTAAGCTTCACTTTAAGTGAGGTTTACTGAACCTATATATGAGGTTGCCTTTTTATAGAATCTCTCCTGAATATATTGCCTAGTGTCTCCCTGCAGCTGGTCTCCAGTGAGGAAACCTGTCAAGAACTTCCTATAATAGACCAGTCCTAAATACTTGTCTGAATAGTTGATCTTGTGTTTGTTTCTTTAGCGGGGATGGGAAAAAATATTCTATTCTATGCAGTACTTCTTTTGTGCATGTGTGGACTAGTCTGTTAAGTAGTGTGATTTTTTTAAAGGTTAGTAATTCATTATGATTTTAGGGATCAGGTTTTTTATCAGAAATGAAAATGGTTTTGCTTTCCTGTTAACATTTTTGTGAAGATATTCTCTAAGGCATGGACCTAGTACTGCCTGATGCTGGACAAACATTCAAAAACTTCTATGATTAGTCTGTGGTGATTTTGAAATAGCTAAATTTTGTTCTGAAGGAAAAATTCCAGCTTTTGGATTTAAATAATTCTGGAAAATGCTTATATAAGACAGCCCTCAGAAGTCCTGTCCATGCTAATTTATTCTATGACTTTAGCTTTTAAGAGTAGCATTGTGTACCTGGTAGAGCAGAGTGTAATATTGCTGACCGCAGTTATATGTGATGCAAGTCATTGCAGAGCTATAATGTGATTTTTAGCACTAAAGATAAGAAAAACAGGAAAAAAATTCCAAAATTAAGTGAAGAGGGGAAATGAATTCTCATTAAAATAACAAAACTGAACAGTAGTTCAATTTTCACAATTCTCATCTGCCTGTCTCCCCTGAAAAGACATAAGGGATTATTATATTGAAGGCATAGCATGTAAGAAAATCCCAAAGACTGGAGTTATATTGCTCTTTTTCTTCCTTTCTTATGGAGATAATAATCATTAATCATTAATGTATAGCCTATTTTGTATCTGAAATGAAAGTTCATGTATTTCAAAAGAAGGTGGTTGTTTAATAATTAGACTGATAGAGTCAAACTCCATGAGCAGAATTTAAAAATTATTCATTATTGAAGATTTCTGGCTTTGTCTGATTCACTTCTTTGGGGCCTGGTAATTTTAAGTGGTGGCTGACCTCCCTTTTTATTAAGAGATTGATTTCCAGAATATCCAGAATCAATCGACTTCTTTTAAATCTTGAGCACTTCCAGTTGTATGCTGGATGTGGATAAACTTGTGAGTCTGAGTTGCTGATGTAGGAGGCGCTGTTGTCCATGACTAATCCACAAAAGGCAAAAAAAAAAAAAAAAGAAAAAGGCTTCTGAAGGCTTGCTTTCCTGTAGGGTGCTTTATCTGCTATCTTTCTGTACACTGGCTGAGGTCCTCGAAAATAATAGAATTAATTAAAAAGAGAAATATCTTTAAATTACAGAGAACACCTAGAAGCAAGGAAAAAAGAAGGAAAAAAAACAACAGTGCAAGGAGATGAGAAAGCTCTAGACCTTTGACAAGGAGCATGAAAACTTCTGTCTAAATCAGGGAACAATTTTACTTTTCACATTTTTTTTTCCTCTATGGTTTTGTTTTTGCCATAGGACACAGCTACTGTGAGGCATGTATGTAGGCTTTTGGAATTTATATGAGGCTTATGAGAGGTTTTATTCATCACAACATAATACAGAGAAGGACTTCTTAATCTATTGGAGATGGTAATATTGGTTATAAAAGCACAACTTAGTCTAACCTGGCTGGACAGTGATAGATGTGTCCTCTTATAGCCTGTTTTCTGTGTAGCTGAAAGCAACTCTTTCCAGGCATAATTTATTTCTTCTGATGAAGCAGCATTTCAACAAGCCTGTGACATTTCAAAATGAATGTGGAAAGAAGAAGAGTCTTATTATTTCCTGGTACATGTATTTTTTTTCCTGGTATTCTTATGTTCTTTTTGCTTTTAGATAACATAATTGCTTTAATGACATAATGGAAATGTTTTGTGGAGAGTATTCAAAACAGGTAATCTCCTGTTGCAATTTTTTTAAGTTTACAGTGAATTGCAGAGAAACTGACATGTTATGAAACCCTGTGAATCACAGTGACAGCAGAGGTGAAAGGAGAAAAAAATTAGAATGTTTTGTCTAAATAAACAAGCACATGAAAAGTTTCTGCTCATTATTGCCAGATTATAAGTAGTTGCTCTCTAGAAATACTATAATAATGGCAATATGTTAATTCATTACAGCTATTTATTCTCTCTTAATTTCTAAATATTTCCCCTCAGTGATTAATTGAATATACTCAGTTGGAAGGGACCCATCAGGATCATCAAGTCCAATTCCTGGCCCTGTGCAGGACACCCCAAGAATCATACCATGTGCCTGAGAGCATTGTCCAAAGAATTCTGGAGCTCAGGCTTGATGCTGTGACCACTTTCTTGGGGAGCCTGTTCCAGTGCTCAGCAGCTCTCTGGGTAAAGAAGCCATTTCCTGATATCCAATCTAAACCTCCCCTGACAAAGCTTTGTGCTGTTTTCTTGAGTCCTCTCACTCGTCACAAGAGTGCAGAGATCAGTGCCTGCCTCTTCATTTCCCCTCATAAGGATGTTGAAGACCACTATGAGATCTCCCCTCATCCTCCTCTTCCCCAGACTGAAGAGACAAAGCACCTCAGCTACTCCTCATATAGCTTCCCCTCCTTCACCACCCTCCTTGCCCTCCTTTGGATGCTCTCTTATAGCTCAATGTCTGCTCTATACTGTAGCACCCAAAACTGCCCCCAGCACTGGAGGTGAGGCTGCCCCAGTGCAGAGCAGGACAATCCCCTCCCTTGTCTGGCTGGAGATGCTGTCCCTGATGCACCCCAGGACACGCTTGGCCCTCCTGGCTGCCAGGGCACTGCTGGCTCATGTTCAACTTGCCACTGACCAGGACCCCCAGGTCCCATTCTGCAGCACTGCTCTCCAGCCTCTCATTCCCCAGTCTGTGTGTACAGCCAGGGTTGCCCCTCCCAGGTGCAGAAGCCAGCACTTGTTAAACTTCCTGTTGTTGATGTTTCATATGGTTGATGCTCAGCTCAATAATTTCTTGAGGTCTGTCTGAGGGCCTCTCTACCCTTAAGGAAACTAACACCACCTTCCAGGTTAGTGTCATTGGCATACCTTCAAATCCCTTGTCCAAGATGTTGAAGAGGAGTGGGCTGAGGATGGAGCCCTGTGGAACTTCACTAATGAGCAGACTCCAGTCTGATGTCACCTCATTTGCCACAACCCTTTGTGCCCAACCCATAAGCCAATTGCTCACTCATCAGGTAACGTTCAGCTATCTGCTGGACATCTGTCTAGAAGGAGAGACAGTTTCCAAGGCTTTGCTGGAGTCCAGAAAAATTACCTCTACTGGTTTTCCTAGATCAACTCAGTGGGTTACCCTGTTGTAGAAGGAAGTCAGTTTTGATAAGCAGGAGTTTCCCCTCATGAAGGTGTGCTGGCTGTCACTGATGACTGTGTTGTCCTCCCAGTATTTTTTCAAAACCTCCCAGAATAATCTTCCATGGTTTTGCCAGGCACTGAAGTGAGACTGACAGCCTGTAGTTTCCAGAGGCCTCCTTCTTGATCTTTTTGGAAATCAAAGAAAGTTTCCAGCTTCCAGCTGAGACCTCTCTGGGTTTCCAAGACCACTCCAAACCCATTGAGGAAGGCTTTATGATGGCATCAGCCAGCTCTTTGGGTATTTTCAGCTGAATCTTGTTATGCCCCATAGGTTTGTAGGGATGCAGCCAAGTAGTTTAAAAGTAGAACTAAGGTGACTCTAACCTGGAATGCTGAAATAGCTTTCTCATTGGAAAAGCTGACTGGTTAGAATAGATTTCCATACTTGCTATTTTTATTTTGAATATCATGGAGAATCCAAATCTGTAGTAGCTTTACTCATTCAGATTTCTCTGCTTGTGTAGTGTAAGCCAACTTTTGCTGTTAAAGGTTTCCCAGATACCAGAAGTTCTTAACAGTCAGATGTGCTCCTAGGTAATTTTGCTAGCCATCTCTCAAGAGACTAGGATACAAGAAAAGGAAATACCTGTGACTGGATGACTTTGAATTTCAAAGGGCCTGGTAGGAAGCTCTGGTCCTCAAAACTTTGTCATAGGAAATGAGTAAGACTATAGTAGTATCAGAAGTTGTGAGTGAAGCTTGGAGACAAGTGGAAAGCTATTGAGGCAACAAGGCAGGCAAGTGAGACTTTAATGAGCTCAGCAGTGAGGATGGATGCAGTGAGATTCACCTCACAGCATGAGCTTATTTGTTCTCCCATTCAGTTATCAAAATTGTGGCAGGGCTACATTTTATTCAATAAAACTGTTTTGAAGATGGCAATCTTTTGGTTTTAGATGTGCTTTTTGGTTTCAAGTATTTCCCTAATGTTTAGGTATTAGAGTTATTTTAAAAATTATTAACAAAAGACATCTGCCAATCTCTTACACTGGCAATGGAAGAATACAGATGCTGTGTTGTATGAAAACACAACGTAATCAGAATTCAAGCGTTCAACCCATGTGGACAAAAGCTAAAAAGTCTCAAATTAATTTTTGACACAATGTGTTTGAAGTTGGTGGGATATAAAAGCTTTAAATATAAGAATGTGAAAGTCTAGGGATACTATAAAGCTTTTATGGGTTCATAAAATTAGTTCATACGCCATTAAGAAGGTAGGCTCCTTAGTTATGATTGTTCTCTGTAAGTAGATTTGACAACCTTAGTAAAAGTTAAGGTAGTTATTTTTCTGGAGTACTGAGAGGACATTTGAGGTGTCTTGTTTCACTCTGTTGCATCAGGCACGTCTTGATGCAAATACAGCAGTAATAATTTATTCCTCTGTCAGTGTTGGAGTGTGACAGTATAGAAGCCATTTCACATTCCAGCTAGGGTGACATTACTCAGACTACAAACAGTTACACTGCCTACAGTTGCTGAAAATCTAAGCTGAGTAATTAGGAAAATGCAGAATACAAGAGGTGGGTCGCAATGCACAACGGTCTTAATGGTGCACAAGAAAGTGGTTTCATTAACTGAGACACAGTACTGTTGATAATGTGACTTTTCTGAGGTGCTTTAAAGAGGGTACAACTAGCAAAATTGCAAAACAATCACAGAAGGATATTATTCAATACCTAACTAATAAAGATTCTTCCATTAGTAGATTATGTGTTGAAAGTGTTGAATCTTAATTCAGTAAAGAAACACATGTGTGATTTTGGTTTGTCAAGGTTTGGCTTATCAAGGGTTTTTCTCATTGTTATGAACAAGATGCTTCTAGGCTACAGAGATGCTGGTTTGGATTTTTTTTTCTTTACAGAGACAAGGTAATTACTGCATGCCAAATAAACAATAACTATGAAATATATGCACAAGTTACTACTTGCATCTCTGTTATTTACTGAGTACAGCATTGCCCTTTCTTTGTGGTACTTCAGTGAGAGAGTCATAGCAAAGTAAGAACTTTGTACAAAAATGTCTCTTAAAGCGGAAGTTTGCCTTAACTGTTTAATCTGTCTTTTTAGAGAGGAGTGAGGATAAAACCCAGCATCCTCACTGCTGCATACTTTTGGAGGGGTTTCTAATTCAAAGAGGAAATCAGATTCCTATGCAGGATGACTTAATTTGGCTTAAGAAAAAATGCAACTCGTCCAGCTTCTGTAGATTGCTTTTTGCACTCACCAAAATATTCTTGTGCTTCTCTTTTCTCACCATAATCACTTCTTCTTCCACATTTTATATTTTAGCACTTGCAGGACTGTCTGAAACACCCACAGTTCAGTCTCCCTTTTAAAGAATTAATTGTATTTAAAAAATGTCAGGTTTTTCTTGGAAATGAGTGGTTTATCTGTGTGTGCCTTTCCTGGACTGTTTGCATGAGTTAGCTGTGCTATTCTTTTTTTCAGACTTTCTGCAACACTGAGACTACCACTACCATCTCTGTGCATCTTTTTCTCTTCCCACTCCAATTTTCATACATATATATATATATATATATATATGAATGTGTGTATATAGATATGCATACAAAGTATTTTTGAAAGATGAGTCATAAGGATGTATTTATATTGTGCTATTTTTGAAGAATAAGCAGAAGTGCTATTAAACTGAGAAGCATTGATGGGCTCATCCCACTTTTTAATTTGGCTTTTTATCTATAGACAAGTACAGGATGCCTGAAGCAATATCTTTTACCACAATATCTCCTACCCACTAATTTTTTTGTTCTCACAGCCTTTTGTCCTTTGTTTCATTTTCTTAGAAACAGCGGTATATTTAATATGATGCTCAAACTGGTACCTGGCTCTTTCTGAGTCAGGCAAGTTGAGGCGTGGGCTGGAGCTTGAGTTGTCTCAGACTCCACCTGCCAGAAAGGGTGAAATTTTTTAGATTCACTGCCAATAGAAATTTTTAATTTTCTATTGGCAGTGAATCTAAAAAAAATTTGAATCCTACCATCTTGCAAGAGTGTTTTGCTTCACTTAATAATGTAGCATTAGAAAGCTATAGCTGATTGTGCCTCCTCTGCTAATGATCTTGCTGCATATGATGCTGTTACTGCAGGCAGCAAGGGAGATCATGGTTTATTGCTAGGCTGTTTATTGGGATAGGTGTTCTACTAACAGCTGCTTATCTCTGTAGAGTGGATGCTAAAGGAACACTTAAGTTAAATTGAGAAAACTGAGGATCTTTCATTGTTCCAGTAATCTGAGTAGATGAGATGCCCATACCATCAAAATCAGATCTAAACCACTGAGAGTGTGGTCTGAGGTTCATTCTGTTAAAATCCTTAAGTGTTTTCTTAATTTGTTTTATTAATGGCTGAACTTCAGCTGCTGCAATTGCCAGGCTTCTGGATCTTGATGTTCCCCTTAAAGAGAAATCAATGCTCTGCTGCCAGATAAGGGAGGAGATGATAAATCTCAAATATTATGAGGTAAATCAGCTGCTACAATCTTGATTTTGCTGGAAACATACTGTTAGTGTGGTAGCTGTGTATTTATTCACACAACACTTAAAATTCATGTTAAGGGCTGGTAATAGGCAAACAGATGATTCAGTATAATGGAGTAGATATTAAAAGTATAGCTAACAGATATTACCTGGGAAGTATTCTACTTGCCTCCACCTGTCCTTGTTCAGTGGAATTTTTTTATTTTTATGGTATTTTCTAGATATCCCACAGCTATTTTTCCATTCAGAGATCCAGCATATCTGGGGTACATGTGCAGGTAAGGAATCTAGCACATACATGGTACATCTGCTAAAAAAAACAAGTGTTTTCAAGAGTGGCTTGTGTATAAGTGGTACATTTGGCATCTGATGCACTTAGACTGCTCTGGGCTTTCATACATGTGAAACATGTAAACTGTTTCACACATGTCAACAGCATGTCAACTGTTTTATTCTTGGAAAAAAGGGCAGGGCAGCTATAGTTCTCACTGAAGAATGAACCTTTTGTTCATTCCCAAATTTTAAGCAGTGACTTGGTATATTAGGAATGCGTCCTGTTGGTTACTCTAAAACTCCTGGAGGGCTGATGTAATATAAGAAATAGGACATTTAATAAGTGTCTTACAAATTTTTTTGATGCCAAGTTGCAGTAATGTAGGCAACCTGTTCTTTTGATTTTTTAAAGACTGCTCTGAGATATAATAGTCTTAATTTCAGTTAGTTTAAAGTTCAAGGCAAGCACCATTATTTTCACATTGCTTTTAGGAATGTTTTTGTGCAGATGACCTTGGCTTTTTCCTTGTCTACTTCAGCATGGTATGAGAAATGTGAGAGGTCAGAAATTCTGGCCTAATAATTTGCCTTATTTCATTGCAAGAGAGGTCACAATTGAGCTGCTGAATTGTTACTCCCACAGAGGTAAGATGAAATTAGGAAAGAGAATAATAATTAGAATATATTTTAAAACATGACATTTCAAAGATTATTTTTTTGGATTTCAAAGTCAGTAAATTTAAAGTGTATAGATGTTACAGAAGTATATGCAACTTATAACTTATTTTAAAAAGTGCTTGAAGAAAAAGTTACTCCTGATGTACACTGCTATTAGTTTTTCATTTGTAACCTTAGAAATATTTATGACAGAATTCTCAACTGAATTTGAAACCTGTCAGCAGATGTCAACAACAGAAGAAAAGAAATTCCAATTAATCTGTTCTCAATGTATAGCTAGGTCTGCCCTTTCAAAAAAGCCTTTGGGAGAGAAGGGAAACAAACAAACAAACAAAAAATATATGTATATTTGAAAGGCATTTCTGATGGCAATTTTCTCTCCACAAAGAAAACTGAAATTTTTGTTGAACACAGTCATCCATTCGCCAGACATTGTGGGATGTGTCTGGAGAACATTGGCAAAAAAAATTGAGATCTTTCGTTACTGTTGTAGAAAAACACAGTTAAGACATGCATAAATTGTACAGGCTACCTATTGCAGCAGATGGACTTAAACCCAAAAATTTTTATAATGAAAAAAACCCTCAATGTCAAGTCAAATATTTAGGCTATTCAATTCTGAATCAGAGTTCTTTCTGTTAGAATGAATCTTACTTGAATGTATGCAGTGTAAAGTGTGTATCTGATTTTTGTATATTGCACAAAATTTTCCATTGAAATGTAATTCCACTTGACAACATCACATGAGAGCTGATTCACACACATAGATATACAAGATTAGATTACAGCTCATAGTAATAAGTAATTTTGTTTCAGCCTTGTTGGAAAACAGTTCCTGGCCTGCAAGTAAGTCTTGAACACAGTCCTCAGAAAGAGAGCAGAAATAGTCTGTCTAAGCAGCATGGGAGAACATATATTAATCTTCTGGGTTTCAAGGGACCTATGTGTAGAATGTGATTTCAAATTCTCTTGCCTATCACTTCTTCTGAATTTTTGCTCTTAAAAGTGCTCATCATCACTACAGGTGCTGGACTTCTGCAGAGCTTCATTGTGTTTTCTTTTGTGATGGAGATTATTTTCTCAGATGGAAATGATCAATAGATCTGAGAAAATAATCTCCATCACTTCATTAATGAAGTTCTGTGTGTGACTACAGCAACTCTTGATTTACCCTGATTAATGGGTGCTACCATCACCACAAAGTCTTCCTTCCATGATACTTGGAGGATTTTGATTCCTTTTTAGCTGCATTCTCAGTGTGATACTACAAGCCCATTGGGCTGTTCTTGCTTAGCCAGGATAGTACCTGGAAGTGAAGCTAAGACTGGTTTGTCAGGTAAATAGTAGTAGGATCTAAGCACTCAGAAGAAAGAAATCCAGAAATATTTTCCATTTCTGAATCTGGCTGTTCTTTTTGTGCTAATATAGTTATACTATGTGACTCTACAGTCTACATTGTGCAAAAATTGCCTTTGTCAAAAATGCTTACCCTCGCATTGTGTTGAGCATCTGTATCCTTGAATACCTGGAGCTGTGCTAGATATCCCAAGAGAAAAAAGGGCTGATGCACGAGAGAAATGCAGTCTCAACTCTCATTTGTTCTAAGATGCATCCAGTAACAATCTGGAGGGAACTTAGAAGATTCCTTATCAGTTTCCAGATGACAGATAACTGTGCAAGCATGCTTTAGCAAATTTGTGGCTGTTAGTCATTTTAACATCTATGCTGTGATTCATCTTAGGCTCAAGAGCTCACTTACACAAGCTTGTTTTTACCTCTTTGGAGGACTTTTTAGGAAATGCCTTTATGATTAGAGATGTCTTTTAGAGACCTGCTAGAGGACATCACCTGCCTAGAGCTTGTTTAACTGTGGACAAAACCTCAGCTACTTCCAGTTGCCTGCCCTGCAGCCATAAGGGGCCAAATTTTATTGAAATTGTGGAAGGTGTCTCTGCATTGCTCTGTCTACTTCTCCATTGTTGAGGCATCTTTCTAACTCAAGAGCCCTTCTTTGTGCTTACTCTAAAAGAAGCAAATCCTCTCTCAGCCCTTCACCCCATTTTTTTTTTCATAAATGGTTAGAGAGTACAGTTTACTGATACAGAATTTCAAAATTTCTCTCTCCCGTGGGTATGTTTCTTGGTACCTCCTAGGACTTGGTGGGATATAGTTTTATCATCTAATCCCCCTTGTCACTTAATAGCTGTTGAGCATATAATCTTGCCCTTTGTACTACCAAATGATCTTTCTTCTGCTGGCTAACATGGGTAGTCTTCCAAGTGCTTCTGTGTGACTGGTACTTTCCAAAATTCTGTCTTTTAAAAATGTGACTGGTGCTGCTGAAACAGGTTTTTTTACATGACGACAACTTACGTAGCTGAGGAATAAGACTGTGCTTCAGAATGATACGCGCAGAAACCTGCTTGTAATCTCCCTCTTGTCTAATGCATTTTTATGCATATCCTTCCATGTAGTTTTGACTTTCTTTAACAATTTAGTCTCCTGTAGTGTATCTAATCTCTTGCTACATGTCATATCAAATGTTTTCTTTCAGTCAGAAGAGTAAAAAATATTTTTACACTTCCCCTTTAGTCAGAAGTCTGGCCTTTTTTATCCAAGGAGGCTGTTTGGTCTGTCCAACAAGCTTAATTTGTGCCGGATTTCCTCAAATTATTGTCCTAAATCAAATGGAAACAGCTAGCTGGTTTTTTCTGCACAACTGTATGAAAAATTCAGGGGGTTCCTTCTTTTTATTTTTTTTTAGTTTTGGGGAGGATGGTTTGGGAGTCTCAGGACTACGTGAGTAGTCCTGAGACTCCCAAAGCACTGCTGATAAAGAACTACTGATAAAGTTTAGTTCTGCACTTAACAGTATAAGAAGTTTAATTTTATTAAAGAACCAGAGAGACCACAGCAAGGATAAGGTGTGGCATTTATGTTCCTCAAGCAGCCTTTTGGTTGTCATTTGCATTAAAATGTCGAAAAACTCCCACATATGTGTATCTTTTAAGTATTCTGCTTAGAGTGGAATAACTTATAATTAAAAAATAGTCCTGAAACCTGACATATATTTGGCTTTACATTGCTGTTACATAAATTTCTAGACTTTGTAAATGCAGGCACTGTCATTTGTCATCCAAATTTGACAACTTAGTTGAATCTTCCTACTGAAACAAAGGTTTTAAGCACTGAATGCATTTGACAATATTTCTGCTGGCAGAGGATGGCTCCCATCCTTTCTTGTTGTGAGCTCTTGACTTCTATTCTCCTTTTTGTGTATGTGATTGTTCCTGGGAAGAGACCAGAGTGATTCTAGTCAGGGAGGCAGGAGAAGAATTTTCGAAGTGGAGCATATGAAGGAGCTGAAATTGGAAGATAACAGTTCAAGTGGCAAAGGAGATTTATGTGCACCACATAAGCAGAGGAGCATTATGACAACACATTATGATTACACCAAATGTAAGTATGTGGGCAAAGCCTTGATATGTCCATCTTGAGCAAGATGAATCCACCTTGAAATCAATTGTATGTTGTAGTTTAGATGCTGCAGAGGGTATGCTGTGATACTTGGGAGGAGCCACTACAAATCCCTAAAGCCATTTTCACAGACCAGTCACACGTGCCCAACACTAATTGTTTTTTAAAGTTTTAGTGCTAAGCAGGAACCACAGACTGACCAGAGGTGTGTGGCTTGTTTTTAGTTCTGTGTCCTGATAAGAAGCTTGGACACATCAATACTGTGTAGCCAGATATAATCTGTTCTAGCCATCATGCCTCTTCCTTGTTGAGCAGTGATAACCATTGGAAGGTGTCTTATATTCTATTTTTATGCAGTGTTTCAAAGTCTCCATGAAGGGGCAAGGCATGTACAAATAACAAGTAGAAAACTCAGTCTTTTTATACTCCAAATACACGTCAGTCAATATGATTTACAGATTTTGCCTTCAAAGAAATTACCTTATTTGTATAGCCTGAGGGAAGAAAGTAATGTGTGGCTTGTGGCTAACCCTTGTGGCTAGTGGCAGAACCTAACATTTCAGAAAGTTGCATCCAGAGCTTGATGAAATTAATCTGTGTTCCAGGTTCTATTCCCTCTTGTATTCTAAATGAAATGCAATTTACATCTTTGCTTTGCTATGGTCACCTCAGTCATATCAATAATGTTCCTAGGTACAAACTACAGTTTGTAAGACTGCATTATTTCCCCTGTTTGTGGCAAATGTTTGTTGTCATGTGACTCACTGCCATGGATTTCCTCCTCAGGGTTCAGGTTAACCAATGGTTCAGCAGTAGTTTCGACCACTGTGTAGAAACGCTTCTACTTGAGGGGTTTTGAACTAAGCAGGCTTTAATAGAAAAACTGGCTGTTGTCAGAGGTGAAGACACTCCCTGGGTGTCTATATTGCTGCATGGGTATCACTGTATGATTTGTGCAATATTGGTGAGGAGAATCCTCTCAGAAATCCTGGGGGACTGAGCCTGAGCATGGAGGTTAGACTACATGATCTCCCAGAGGTCTCTTCCAATACTGAACATTCTGTGAAAATATCAAAACAAAACTATTTCTCTTACAACACTTCTTCCTCTTAATCTTTTTCACAGTCTTGTGCTCTGAAGGGAATTTTCAACATTTCAAGAAATGTCAGATAGAATGGCATTAATTGAATTAACGGAATGGGCAAAGGGCAGAAACAGTGTAAATTAGTGCCTGAAAGTATAATCTAATTGAGCTGAGAAAAGTTTAAGATTCTTGTTTCAAAAGCCATACAGGAGCCTTTAGAATTTCTATTACTATTTTAATTTTGATGCATATATTCTGTGTTTTGTTATATGTATCAAGCTACTGTATAATTTGGAATAAAAATTTCAAATGGTAGGGCATCCTAATTTTCCTAACTTTCCTCTCTGCATCTACTTGCAGTCATAAAATAAATGAAAAATTCCTACATTAACAAGTGTTTTTACATACTTCGATTTAATATTTTTGCTGTAATACATTGCACAGTATTTTATGCAAGAGTGTTTAGAAGCACTGTTGCTGAACTGCTTACACATATTCATCTAGTAGCACTCTTCTCCAGAGCAGAGGGATGATTGCAAAGAAAAAACTCATCATTGCATTACGTAGTTTAATTTAACCCTCTGGATTACGAGAAATATCTACCTGATTTTAGAGTCAACTTGAGGAAGCTCAGCTGCCAAGATGCAAGTTTTAAAAAGAAATCAGAGAGTAAAAAAACCAAAACACTCCCCTAGATAAGGAAGGTTAGAGGCCAGGCTGGGTGGGGTTCTGAGCAACTTGGTCTAGTAGTGTAAGGTGTCCCTGCCCATGGCAGGGGGGTTGGAAGGAGATGGTCTTTAAAAGGTCCCTACCAACCCAAACTATTCTGTGATTCTATGAATGGGTAGCAAAGTCTGGAAAAACATTCTTTCAGTCCTGTCACTGAACAAAGTTGACGTTCCAATACTGGAAAAAAACCAAATGCAATGCTAGTTGGTTTGTCTTTAAATCATCAAGTTATGCCAACTACACAATCCTTTGAAAATAAATTCTGAATTAGTTGCACATGTGTATTTCTAGAAAAAAGAAAAACAAACCAAAACAATGAAAAAATCAATAGCTGAACATGAAAGCTATAGTATAGAAAGAAGATAGACTAAGTCAGGTTGCATAAGCAGTTTTGCCAAGGAAGCAAGTGGTTAAAACAATATTATAGTAATAATGCATATATTTTCAAGAATATAAGGGATGAGATGGAGCTTTATGGTTTTGTGGGTTTTTTTTGTTTGGTTGGTTTTTTTTGTTTGTTTTTTGTCTCACTCCAAATTATTGAATACCAACTTTTGCTTTCTGGAGTATGAGGATAGGCATTATTTATGTTACAGAGAGGGCAAAAATTTAGAAGATTTACTGGCACCCTTCCAGGAAAAGACTAAAATCTAAATATGGAGCAGGTGCCTTGTGTAATTTGTGGGTTTGTTCTTTTCCAGGGCTTAATTGTCATATCTATAAAGAGATATCAATAATGCAAACATATATCTATTTATAAAAAAATCAGTAATAATTTTGTAGCCTGCATATATTACACAGATTACTGAACCATATAAAAAACCAAGGGGAAGAGGCTTAGTTGTATGCATATTCTGCATTCTTCCTTATGATTTCCTCATCTGGAATGGGATCTGCCAGAGTCCTTGGGATCATTAGACCTCCACTCAGCACATGGCAAGAGGGGTGTGACAACATGATTTTCAGCACAATCTCTCACAATCACAGATGTGTTTAGACAGTCCTGTCTGTCATTCATACTATATCTGAACAGATTGGGCCCCTGAAAAAGTTTCTGCATTTCATTCTGCAAGCTGGCATGCCAGAAACCGAACTCCCTGTTGTAAATTTATGTGCTGTTTCCCCCATGAAGGACTCATGGAAGGGTTACTTTGAACTGTGCTGCAGTGATGTGTGCTCAAGCACGGGCTTCATCTGCTGACCACCCACGGGTCTCTGGGTTGAAGGACCATATTAAGGGAGATAACAGGCCCCTTTGTGCTTTTTTTTATTAACTCCTTCTACTTAGAGCATAGTGAAATTCTGTTCCTAATCTTTTCTGCTGTGTCTTGATTTAAACCCCAGAACTCACAGTAAAGGCAGAGGAGACAGGTGTTTTAGCCTAACACAACCAGATTAGAGCTGTTTCCTTTCCTGAAAAAGAAGGTGATCTCTTTTTAATGACTTCTTTATAGCTACTACATAATGTAAATTGAATTTTGAACACATTTCCTAAATAGGATAGGAAAAAGTTGAGTCATTTTTGAGACAGAGTTTTTGCTTTGTGGAATCTAGATAAGTTCCTTGAAGAAATTGGGCTGTTGTTGAGGTCCTAGTCAACTTTACCTTGGTCCACCTTTTCACAACACTGAATTTCTTCTTTCAATATATTTCCTAATTAAGAGTTTGTGACAGTACCCTCAAATTTATGCAGAAACAATTTTTGTTCCTAATCATCAATAAATAATCATGAAATGGCACTAAATTCATCATGAGAGATCCCAGAGTGGTGTTGAGCAACTTGTCCAGTCCTCAAGTCAGAGCAGGGTCAGCTACAGCTGGTTGCTTAAAAATGTGTCCACTTGATTCTGAGTATCTCCAAGGACAGACGTGGGAATTCTTTGGACAAGTTGTGCCAGTCCATAACCATGATCACCACTGAAAAGGTTTCTCCTTCTTTTTAAGTGGAATTTCCTGTATCTCAATGTGTGCCCATTGCCTCTTGTCCTGTCACTGTGAACCCCCGAGAAAAGCCTTGACCCTTTTCTCTCTTCATCAGGTACTTGGATCTATGTGGATAAAATCACTCTGAGCTTTCACTTTTCCAGTCCAGCCTTCTCAGCACCTCCTCATATGACAACAGTTGCTTCAAGCCCTTCACCATCTTCATGGCCCTTTACTGGTCTATCTCCAGTGGTTCAGTGTCTCTCTTGTAGTGGGGAGTCCAGAGCTGAACGTGGCACTCCAGATGCTGCCTCACTGGTGCTGAGTAGACCGTGTGTGAAGGAGCATGTCCCTTCTCTTGCTGGCAGTGGTCTTCCTAATGCATTTAGGATGACCTTGGTCTTTGCTTTGTTGTCCGCCAGAAACCCCACAGCATTTTCTGGAAAGACATGTTCCAGTCAGTCTGTGCTGGAGCCTGAAGTTTTTCCTCCTGTGGGACAGGAGTTGGTACTTCCTTTTGTTAGGGCTACCAACTGAGGATGCTGTCAGCCTGTTTCTCCAGCTTGTTGGGGTCCCTCTTGTTTGCAGAACACCCATTTGCTTGCAGGCCCTCATCCCACATTTGTGTCATCTGCAGGCCTAATGAAAAATAGCTCTGAGCAGAAAAACCTAGTTGCCTTGGTCTAAATTGCTGCATGAAAATGACTTCATTTCCTTTCTCAAAATGCTTCAAAATTGTTCAAAATGTTTCATTCTATGTTGTTGCTAATGTGATTCTGTGAATTAATTTTGTCAATATCTTCAGCTCTGTCTTTTGGATATTACCACATTCCATGGTGAGAAGGACAAATCCTACATCCACTGTTAGCTCAGAAGTCTTTGAATATGTAATTGAAACTGTTGGTCATCCACTGAAATTCTTAATTCTCTCCAGGAGACTGATCATCTGATCAGATGTTGCTATTATCAGGGACAATTTCAGGCCCAATTTCTGAGGTCTCAGAGGCTATAGGTTACAGGCTAGGAAGGAGTTTTGTTCTCTCTGGTCAGTAGCATGCCAGTGAAGTGCCTTCTTTTCAATATTTGATTGCTTTTTAAACTACATCAGGCTATATGAAATAGCTAGGCTTTTTCTTCTTTATTTTACTTGAAACAGGCCATCATTCATAATTATATGGTATGAAAACATTTGGTATCAATGTGATTTGAACTATGATTTAAATTTTTTTAGTAAGTAGTGGAGCAACTGGTTTTTTTGTGGTATATCATTAAATATAATCAAATATGTGGATTTTGATGAGGGATATTCAGGGATTTTTTATGTTGCTCTTGCAAGGGGAAATGAAGAAAACATGTCTAGCAGTAATTTATGCTGAGGAGTAAATTGTAATTCAGTTTGAGAGGTATTTAATAGAAACTTTTCTTAGCAGCCTTTTTTTTTCTTTCTTCTTAGAAGTAAGTCGGCTCCTCTTAATTTCAAATAAGCACTTCTAAGCTAATTTAAATAAATTGAGGTGAAAGATTCATTGCAAATTCTTGGGATATGCTCCAGGGAAGACTTTAGGTTACATCCTTCCTTTCTTTTCAACATGAGATATAGTGTATTATGACTTATCACTCTTTGAAAATAAAAGTGAGATTCCAATACTCAGTGATCCTTACTCCTGGTAAAGAAAATACAATATTTTACTGCATTGAATAGCATTTATTTGCACAAGTGTATGTGAAATTAGACTAGGTAGTTATAAATAAATAAACCCTGTCATTTAAATTACCTTCTTCTTGTGTTGATCTTAGATTGTGGGATTATTACAAAGCTAAATGAAATTGCCTGAAAAACTCTGCTACTTTTATACTCAGTGTTTGCCTGTGTGCACTGCATAGTATTTTGCTTACACACTGCAAATCCAGTATACCATGAAGATTTTAGGTACAGCCAATCTTGCCGAGCTGGCGTTGGCTTTCCAGCACAGCCGAGCATTCTGTGTCCATGGCTGCTACAGACAGCCTGCACTGGTGGCTGCTACTCAGGCTCCACTCCCAATCCAGCTCGAGGCTGGTGCAGGTCTCATGGATTACACCATGCCCACCAGTCCCACCTCCAGGGGAGCCCTGCAACCCCACCCTCTCTTTGGGCATCTCCCTTGACTGTGCAGGGAGCTGCTCCATGCAAATCCTGAGAGGTCTGGAGCCCACCTACATCTGCAGACTGAGAGCTGTGCCCTGGGCCTGATATCTACAGTGAGGAACCAACATGCCTTTCAGCTTCTTCAAGGGCCTTTGCACAAACAAAAAAATGTAACTTCACAGGCTTTATTCAGATAAAGTACTGGAAGCTGCTGACTAGCAGGTCTGCAGGAGAATCGTGGGGAAAAAGAAATCTATTTAGTTAGGGGCTCCTGATGGCTGTGATGAGAGTGGTAGCTCTCAGTAGTATTTCTGCAGCTAATGAAGAAATGAAAAAAATAATACCCAGAAAATCAGTTTGGAATGTAAAAAAGTGGAGAGAAAATAGTAGGTGCCATTTTAATCTGTACACTAGTGAGCAATGAGAGGATAAAGTGTCTTAATGAACCCAAACAAAATATACTAAACTGCAAGTATTTCCTGAAGCTTTCTGTGAATCAGCAAGTATTGGTAACATCATTCAAGATGTAGTTAATATTGTTGTTTGACTTTGTTGACAGGTCTTTTATGTGCTGGTTAAAAATGTTGAGAGCTTCCAGTGGTAAGTATTGGAACAGAGGAGTAGGTGGAATATGGCAGTGCAAGCAGGGTAAAGATTTGAATCTGTAATAGGCAGGGGCTTGTAGCCCTCTGTGCCACAAGCAGAGAGGAGAAATTAGGGGAAAATAAAACTGTGGCTGTATTTAATTCAGATAACAGTTAGAGAATGAAGGAATGCTTCCCAAATTTAAAAATTACATTTGTAGATTTAAAAAAAATTTCCTACATATGAGTGGTTACTTTTGCAAAAGATTTTTTTCAGTGGGGTGTTCCAAGATACACATGGACTCAAAGGTCATGTGCAATCCGAACTTGAGATGTTAGAATAGCAAATGTGACTCCAAAATAAGTATTGCAGTGCCCTTTCTATCAAGCAAAAAGATCAAGGTATTTCAGTAATAATCCCACAAAGGAATGTTATTGTCATTACTTTAGTAATGACATGGTTTAGAAGAAATACTCAGAATTATGAGCAATTTACTGCAATCTGTGGGGAAAATAATATCTTTTGAATCCACTGATATTTTATACAGCGTATTTTCCATAAAGGCAAAACAAATATTTTTCTAATAGTGTATTATGATGTTTAAGATAATTACTTTTTATACTTTCTAACAAAATACACATACTTCTAGGAGATACCTGGTTTATTCTGTTTTCATAAAGACATTCTTGCAAGAAAAATTTAACTCAATTTAATTCAACTGACTCAATGTCAGTTGAGATGTTGTACATTTTAGTGATATAAGTCCAGTGCTGCAAAACAACTAAATCATTAGAAAGCAGATGTAAATTGGCAAAACCATTTGTAGCCTACTTTACTCCTTCAAAAGCAAATAAGTCAGTGAAAATGACAGAGTTTGTGTGTATTAATGAAGACAGTAGTAAGTGAAAACATGTTCTTTGGAAATATAATAAAGGTGGCTGGTGCCATCTTCTGGAGGTGGCAGTGATGACTCAGACCACCTAGGATTCTAGACTGAAAAATGTGGTATTGGTTTGGTGGTTTTTTTTTCAATGCAGTTCAGGATGTTCCAAATAAACAAAAAATATAAAAAAACCAAAGTATGTTGAAAAAACATTGCACAGTTTGGTAGCACTTGCTCTTTTTGGGACATAAAAGGTGCTTTTTCACCGCTGATTTTCCAATTTCTGTAAGCCTTGAATGGAGATAGCTAAAATCATTTATCTCTAACTCACGAAAATGATCTTGTGTGAGTTATCTAACATTTAACACTAAATGACTGCGGTTGTTTTGTTTTGTGGTTTATTTGTTTGTTCTTTGGTTTGGGTTTGGTTTTGTGAGGTTTTATTTTGAGGGTTTGCTGTATCAGTACTTTGGTGTCAGAGCAGAGTTCTTGGGTAGCTTTCCCAGAAGCAGCCTAAGCCTGGAGCTCTGGGTGTGTGCATGTGGCTCTATGTCAAGCCAAGTAGGACCAAAATATGATATGCTCTCCAATATCACTGGTAGGGTTTGTCTCTCCTTATCGTCCTCTACTCAGGTGATACATTTTCTGTTAAGAAAATAATGTTCTGTCTGTGTTTAAATGTTACAGTTTATCCCTCTTCCATTCCTTAATTTCATTGACAGCTGGGGGGGAGCTTGACTTCATAGGACAGCTGTGAACCTTCTGTAACAGGTTCATGTAGCTTCTGTAATTCAGGCCTGCTACTTGATATAAAAGGACTTACAAAACAAAATAAACAGTACAAAACACCAGAAGAAGACTGTGAAGGATGTGGCACTGTGTCTTGGGTATTTTTACAATCAGATTAGTCATTTTCTTATCTTGTTTCAGGCTTCACTTCAATTATTTTTTTATAGTTACTATTTTCATAGAATATATAGTTTCTAGCTTCACTTCTCACTGTGTTTTGGAGAGACAGACAGTAGCACTTTGATGGGGAGGCTGCTGTGTTTGGCTTTATAGGAGGCATGGGGTGACTGAAACAATCTGAAGTTCAGAACTGCCAGAAGATATTTGCTCTGGTTTATGTGCAAATGCTACCAAGAGATGCACCCAGTAGTTAATACTGAAGTAAAATACTGGATGCTTTTTTTTTCTTTCCTAAAGAACATGGTTCCCTAGATGCTTGTGTAGGTTGGGGTTTTTTTTTTATTTCTGTTCCAAATGAATATGTAGCAAAGAAAATTAGTTGTCTGCTTGCTGTCTTCCCTTCAGTGTTGCTCTGATAGGATACTGCTGTGCTTGGTTGGTTACTGGAAAGCTACTGAAATAGGGGAAAAAATATCATATGTAAGTCACAGCAGGGAGCCCACAATCGCTTTTTATTTTTGTAATACGCAAGTATCTGACTGGTAATAAGATAGTTGTTGCTAATCACCCTTCTAAGCACAGTGCTGTATTCTCCTCCTCCCCCTAGAATATTGTGTGTATACCCTGTCCTTAATCTCTGCATAAGTTAATGGTTGCATAGAGCTCCAAAGCCCCATGCTCCTTTTTGATAAGAGCAGGAACATCCCAGTAACACAGCTCATCTGTGCATAGCTTCACTTCTGTCCTGCAGGCTGATTTTGTGGTAAGATGCCAAATGAAAGCTAAATACAATATTGTTTAATTAAAAACAGGTTCTTATTTACTTGTCACTTTTTCAAAAGGTATTTTTTTATTTCAGTTGTCATTGTTATTCTTGGAAGATTGTATTATGCAGTGGTGTATACATTGAGTAAGGCATTGGGTTAAAACACTTCCAGTTTAAATACATGGGAAAAAAATTTTTCTTCTAACTTGAAACATGGAGAAGTAGAAAATAAAAATTATTGTTAGAATGTTGAAACAGAAAAAAAGCTCAGATGTCATCTATAGTTGAGAATTCTATGAAACTAGTAAATAAAATAATTCCAACCAGCCTTCAGTTATAATGTAATATCCTCAAGAAAACAGCAGGTTGGTTAAAATAACTTTTAAAATGTAACTCTTTCACTTTGCAGAGGAAACATCATTATCACTGAAAAACATTGCTCAGTCTTGGAAAGGAAAGGAACAGTATTTCCCGATGTTTGCTTAGCATCAGTTCAGCAAGAGATGATGCTGTGTATATGCATACATTTAGACACGTGTGTCACTTTTGCAGTGTAAATCCCTTATGGAAAGTCATAAGTGACATTAACACAGGCAGACTGAGGAATGTGGAAGGAATATCCTCTTGAGAAGTACTGGGTGTGTTCAGCCTCTCCTGTGGGTGGATTTTGTAAAACTGGATTGCACTGTAATGTTTAATGCTACAGGTGAATATTAGATGATTGAGAACAGCATGTCCTTTTGGAAATTTGAGCAATTTTTCTTTTGTAGTTTGAAGGAGGAATGGAACTCCGAAGTGCTCATCAACTATGTCACTGTGTGCTCATATAGCGATGACTTTGTTAATTAATTTGTGTGAGGTTATAGTGTAGTCAAAAATATAATCACATATTATTCAATTAATATTGTCTAAATGAAAGTTACTGAAAACAGTGTATGTGGAAAATATGAAAAATTTCTCTGCTTAAGATGGCTTTGACAGCTATTACAAAAGGTAATTTCAGGTCAGATGACAAGTCAATTGACTTCATTCCACTTTAATAAGTATATATACATAGAGGAGTGTCACCTCTGTACAGCTGCACCAGGAATTTGTTCTAATATTCCATTAAAACACATTGTTAATTTTATAGGTAGAATATATTGTAGTATTTGTCTGGCAAAAATTGCTTGTGTTATACAGGGCAATTAGTTTAAAATATGCACACACTCTACATATTTATTAAAAGATACCCTTTCTTGCACACTTAAAATGCTTTTGCTAGGTTTTTTTAAATTTGCATCTTCAGGAAAAAATGTCAGATTCTTCTGAAAATATATATTCAGTTCAATTATAAATTTAGTAGTTACAGTGTTTTGTATTCAGTAGTGTTTGGCATTTTATTTAAGAATACCTTGTAATATTTAAGTAACTGTGAATTTGATTCCTACTGCTCATCAGTGAAAACTGTTCATTCTATTTATTTGCCCCAGTGCAGTCTGCTTTGGTTAAAATAACAGATTAATTCTTTATTTGGACAATTTGATAAACTGGGGAACCTTTATGAATGATGTCATCCAGTAGTTTCTCAGGACTGTAATACAAAAGGTTTACCTTATTGCACAAACTAATCCCACTCTTCTCAGAAATATTGCCAAAGTTTTGGCATATTTGTTGATTTCAGCACTTTCTATTCTATATTTCATTAGCCTGGCACCTTCTGAATCACTCAGATTCAGCATCATTCCTGCTTTTCAGTTCAAATGTAGTTCAGCTGCTTAAATGGGGGGGTTGATAATATTTGTCACTACTTCTTTATGCTTAAATGAACAACCTTCAAGTTCATGCACTAATTTTTCTAACTTCCTGTTTCATCTGCTTACTTCTTAGCATTCTTGCCTCTTCACATCATGAATGAGGATTTGGCAAGTAGTTTCTCCTACAGATGTTTCCCTGCCTCTCTGAGTACAGTATTTATACATTATTCCTGGTTTAGCAGAACAGTCGTCAGGCATTCAGACTTAACTGTAGTTTGCTGTATCTGTGGTTCTCCATCTGCATCTTTGCAGATATATAGACAGATCAATGCCTGACTTTTATTTATTTAAATAATCTAACTCTTGGTTTCCTACCATTTCTTGGATTTCCCTCTGAGCATATGTTCTGTGGGGAAGAACAAATTAGCCCTCTAGTATTTGTACAATATTTGGTATTCTGGGGTTTCAAAAATAAATATGTGCTTGGCAGTGCCTGTGTGTAAGAGAGAAATCTGCCAAGTACCTACAGTTTAACTAAATCCATTTTCTGTTTTGTTCCAAAGTGTGCAGGGCCATGAGACACTAAAACATTGAAGCAATATTTAAATACTATGATGTAGTTCTGACATCACTAAGTTTGCAATGCTGTCCTCAAAGAAGTGTTGCAGTATACATGTTATATATTTAAATGCAAATTTTTACAGGCCAAGACAGTTTATCATCATACAGTTCTGGTTGAAAATCTTGAATGAATTCATTAAAACCGTGGGAGTGGTCCATAGGCTCTGTCTAATAGAGACCCCCCTTTTGAATCAAAAGAGCTGAAATGGATTAATTTTGGTTTTAGCTTTCCTGACTTCACTTTGGGCATGTAGGAATAGGTATTTTAATAGAAATGCTAATCTATTTTAATAGATTAGTTCCTACTTTGGAGAAGATATTTAGGCATGGGAAATATAGACAGTGTGGCGATGGCGTTTCAAACTAATTTCCAGCACCCATGGAAACTAAAAGAAGTCAGGAACTCCTTTGTAGGAGAGGAAATCCCTGCTCTGTCAGAGGATACATTCACATTCTTCAATCAAATTAACATACTGCGTTATAGTTGACAGGATTCAAGACCAAGAGGAAATGCAGATGCTGCCTTGGGTTGGCCAAGATTCATGAAGTTATGTTTTTAACTCCTGCAGATGTTGGGCCAAAATCAGAAAAGCTAAGATCAGGTAGGCTTTATTTACAGGGAAGGAAATTTCACATTTCAAAGACCACTTTCTGGACTGTTAAAAAATTGATTATATCTCAAAGAATACAAAATATAATTTCAAATGTATCTTTGTCTTTCAATGTTCTTTTATTCTTAGGAGAAATAGTGTGTTTGAACTCCATAGTAAGTCTTCCTTCTGGTGGGTTATGTGTTTCCAATTGAAAATACTGACAAAGCAAATATTCCCAACTGGAAAACAGCGAGAGGAAAAATACCTATGAAGGATCTTGAAGATCAATAGTGATTTTCATTCCTATTTATCATGAGTTGCCACATCCTAATGAAACTGACAGAAAAAGTTCTTCTATTAGATTTCACTCAATTATGCTTCAAAAGACCATAATAACTGTAGTAATACTTAGAAAAATTATATAAAAATTCAATAGAAGAAATGTGTGAGAAGGAAGCTGATGCACTGGAAAAAAAAGAATTTTGATACAGACATCTCTGCATGTCTAAGTGATTAAGACAGTAGAAAGGAAAGCACTTGTTTTCAATGATGTTTTTTCAAAAATGTGATATAGTTGAGAACAGACCATCTAACGACCAGAATGGAATTGAATCCTGTTCAGCAGTTCAGGTAAATACAAGCAGCTTCTTCCAGTAGGGTGAAAATAACAGTTTTGAGTTTGATCTCTCACCCCTAAAACACCAATAGTTAAGTTGCACTCCAGAAATGCGTTGGCTTTTTCTGATGCTTATCAGAAAACACCTTTCTTAAAAGGTGTTTTTTAACACCTTTGTGTTAAAATGTGATTTTAACACCTTTGTTAAAATCGGTGGTGACTTTAATGACAATATTCAGGAGATGTGAATATTTGTAATGAAAATTAATTGTGAGATCAGATAAAAAGATGGTTTTGATGAACTTTCCTATCCTGTCTAGCATAGGAAATGTGCTAGGATGTGCTCCCTCAGGCATTCGTGGGTATTTAACCTACTGTTTAAATGTCACTGCTTTGCTGATGTTCTTGCTTGCCCTCCTTAAAAGTGGGAGCAGATTATGTTCTCATCTTTTTAGGAGCAATAATCAGTACTAATTGGTGAGTCATAACATTCTGGTGCAAGAAATAAAAGCAGAACTTCATTTTTCTGTCATTTGAGTTGCTCATTCTCTAAGTATTTTCAAAGTTAGTATTTCTAATAGATCAATGCAAGCATCCCTGTCCTCTTAGTGCATAGTTTATCTAAATTTCGTTAATCTCCAAGAGGTCTCTGCTACTGTCAGAATCACCCTTCCAGTTCCCACCCATCTGGCATGCCTCTGGTGCAGAGAGGGGACATCACTGGACAGCCAAGGTCAGTCAGGACAATTTCGTTCATCCCAAAGTTGTTGGAAGGTTTAACCTTTTATATAGGTTTTTAGACCTTCTTATCCCCTGGTTGATGTGTTGCGAAGGTGTAGTGGATTACAGAAGTATATCCAAAATTCTGATTAATTAAGATTATTAAAAAGGAAATATTGTGACTGTTGGCTGAATGTATGTATTTGTCACTGTTTTGCAGATACTGTGTCTTTTGCATATCCAAGTTTTAATCAATCTCTATGTAACATCTCAGTTCTCATTATTTGTTTACTTCTCAGGTGATACCATAGTTTTTAGTGCAAGTACAAGCATCTACTTAAAATCTGCTACCTCTACTACTAAAAAATTACTTGTTTTCCTAATTTGTCTTTGCCATGTTTCAGTCACTTAAAACATAAAAAATTATTTTTGAATATTGAAGGTAGTTATCCTTTTGGTTCCCATTTCTTCTCAGATACATTACTTTTGTTGAACTAGTGCATTTGACTTATTGAATTCTTAAAATAGCCTTGCATCACAGTCAGAAATGAAAGAAACTGAGGAATTATGTAAACAAAGGATATGCCCAGGCTGCAGATTAGACTAGCATGTCTTTAATTAGCTTCATTAAAAACTGTTGTAAAAACTTTCTGAAATAGAAGTTTTCAGACTGAAATAACCCATATAGAAGATATGTTTTTTCTCTTTTCTGTATGACACATGCATGCAGGACAGTATGAGTTTGTGGGGACGGTGCTCTTCTCAGCAGTGACTTTCCAGCATTTGAAACTGGTTGATCATTTACTGCTTCAGATAGGTGTGACATGGATCCCATGCATCACTCCTTGTTAATCTGAGCTGCATGACTCTGGACCTTCCTGTTTACTTCAGACTTCCCTGTGGCTCCTCTGTAATCTGTCATTGGTGTCCAGCTCCACTTAGAGATGGTGAACAGCCAATGTCTCTCTCTTATTTTGTGAAACTTGTCAAAAGTAGGTGACACCACTGTTATGAAACAGAAGGCTGAAGTTAGATTTTTTTAGGAAAAGAGGTTTTATGAACTAACCTAAATGTTGATGCTGAAAGAATAAAAAATTAATTTTTGTTACTCCCAGGAAAAAAAAATATGGGGGAACATTTAATGGGATTGTATCCAGATGGTTCTTGACTATCTCCAGTAAGTAAGAGTAAGTAAGGGAAGCTCTACAACCTCTCTGGCAAATCTTTTCCAGTGCATGGTCACCTGCACAGTAAGGAAGTTCCTCATCTTCCTCTTGTTCCTCAACTTCCTGTGCATCCATTTTTGCCTGCTTTGTTTTGTCCTGTTGCTTGGTAACACCAGGAAGAGCCTGGCTCCATCCTGACATCTTCATCTCAGATACTCATGGACATTCATAAGATCCCCACTCAGTGATCTCTTCTCCTAGCTAAACAGACCCAACTCTCAGCCTTCCACAGAATTGTAGAATCCTTTAGGCTGGAAAAAAAACCTCTAAGATCATCAAGTCCAACTGGTGAGCTTTTCCTAGTGAGATGCTCCAATCCCTTAATCACCTTTTTTGCCCTCTGCTGGACCCCCTCCCGCCCCAGGAGCCGCATGTCTCTTGTTCTGAGGAACCCAGAGCTGCACACGGCGCTCGTGGGACCTCACTGGCCACAAGATCACACTTCTGGCTCATGGACAACTTGTTGTCTACCAGGTTCTTCTCTGCAGTGCTGCTCTCCAGCAGTCCCTTTTTGTCCAATGCAGCATAAAAGGCTGGTCAGAGAAAAACTACAAGCACAGGTGCACTCTCCAGTGTCATCAAGGGCATGTTTTGCATCCACAGATGTTATGATTTTGTAAGTCCCAGATGCTCTCTCAACTTTCTCCATTATAAATGGAATAGTTCTACTCTCCTCAGTCTCTTCTAGTAGGGAATCAATTCAGTTCACTTTATCAGTCCCGTAATTATGGAATTATATTAGGTTTATGTGAAATGCAGTCTGCATTTCAATAAAATTTAAACTTCAAAGTCACAGTCCTTTTCCAAGAGTTAATAGTGTTCTACGCTGCTGGGTATTTGCCTCAAAAGATTTCTCAAATGAAATATCACACTGCTCACTGATTCTGTGATCCATCTCCAAGTCAACCATGAGGCATTTTGAACAGGTTTTAAATACTAAGCTTAAAATTATTCATGTCTGTGAAAAATCTTTTAATTGAATAATGCACTCATCTTTATACTATGCAGAACAAGCTGGGTACTTACCACAGTTGGCCTAGTGATTGAATTTCAAAGAGAACAAGCCTATTAAAAAGGAAAATGACCAAAAATAGTCACTTCAGGATACAAGTCAGGAAAAAAAACCTGTTGATCCTAGAGTGTGAAGAAAGAATGTATAGCTTTACATTTTGTGCCCTGAAAATACTGTTCTACTAGATAGTGTTTTTTCTGCTTAAGAATTTAGATGAAAACAAGTGCTCAGAAGGAATTTTGGGAATATTTTGATTATTTTGATTACTGTATTACTTTTTTTTATCAGAGATTTAAAAGCATTAAACTTACTGGGAAAAAATTTGATTCAGACTAGGCTTGATAAAATAAATTTGAGACCTCTGATGTGGTACATGGTTAGTGATGCTAAAAGCAAGTTCTTAGAAGGAATTTGTCACTGTTTGGGGTTTAGTGGCTGGGTATCTTGAGTTACTTATCAGTTTTCTTGGAGTAGCTGATGGAGTGGAAAGGCTCATGCAGAATCTCCTTCCCTGGAACTTCCTGGCTGTTTCTTGGCCTGTGTTGTGAAGAACCGGCGTGAGCAGGAAAGCATTGTGGCAAGTGAAGGGAATTAGAGGTCTAATGTGCAGGAAAAGGGGAAAGTGCAGATTCTCCAAGAAAATGTAGCATGCTGAAAAGCAAGCATGACAACGGTGGTCATGATTATTGGCAGTGTTGTCTTCTGGTAATCACTCAGTTCCGAAAGGAGCCAAGGCCTCAAACTGCCTGCAGGTAGCAGTGCTTGGCAAAAAGCACTCCAGTCTCACCCCAGACATCTCTACTTCTGCTTGGAGTGCTTCTCAAGGTTTTAAACAGGGACAGGTTTTTCCTTTTCAGCTCTCATGCTTACATACCTTCCCCATCTTTTGTCATAACATGATGTAAGAATTTAAAAACATGGGGTTTAATGATCCATCCCCAATTTTGTAGATATCTAAGTATAAGAAATCTGACAAATCAAGTCTCCAGGCTGCCTGATATTGCCTTAAAGCTAGTCTTGCTTTGAGCATGCTGTCACTGAGACAAGTGTCTTCAAACCTTGTCTAAGTAAAACACTGATTATACCATTGCATAAGCTGTATAGCTTTAGTAATTTGATGAAGGTCAGGCTGTCTAAAATGCTGTCCTGTATACAGAAAAAAAGCAAGATCTTGGATCTTAACAGCACTTTAGAATATGTATTTGAATTTATCAGAAGAAGAAATTGAAATCCAGTCATCTAACATAAAGATGCGATGGAATTTTCTGGAAGCAAACCACTGGAGGAGCTTTTATGCAAAGCAAGATGGCAAGGGTATGTGTGTGTGCCTGTGTATGTTCAGTTTCTAGCTCTAGGACTACTTTCAGTATGTTCTTGTATTATATAAGAGAAGAGACAATTATTGATATTGTACTATGCTAATTGTGCTTATATTGCTTTATGGTTGTCCAGAGGGAGGAAACGTCTCCTGATATTATTTGTTACAGAGGCATGGAGCACTCATTGTTTACATAAAAATGCATTAATACTTTGATAGCTCTCTCTAATGGAATTTGACTTCTAAGAACATAATTTGCTTGGACTAAATGAGAATTAGACTATTAATACTTTGTAGTTTTGTGATTAAGTGATTTTCTTGGACAAAATACATTATTTTCCCTATGAGTGCAGTTGTCTATTTGTTAAATATATGCCTTCTTTTTGTGTAGAATAGCTACATAGCAACTCTTCTTGCCAGTTCTTTTTCTAGATTCTGCCTTTTTTTTTTTTTTTTAATAAAGTTTGTCTCTAAGTGGATATATCTACAAGGACCATTGGAGTGGGAAACAGAGTGACTGAAACTAAGGGAATACCTCCACAGGAAAAGAGAGGTTTGAAGGCCTGTCTGTGCTTCAGTCTTTATTCTGGTAAGACTGTGAATGGACTGCCTTGACTCAAGGAATTTATTGAGCTTGGGTGCTTGACATTAAATGAAAAAGAGGCTGTACTGATGAATTGTTTTAAATTCAGCTAGTTTACATGTAGTTCAGCATGTGTGTAAATATGTGGATATGTGTACATGCATTTGTGTACACACTGTATTATCTCCAGTGTTACAAATTATAATGTGAAAACCAAAACCTGTTGATATAAACTCATTCAGATCAGAATAAGAAGATGAAGTTCAATTGCCTTCAATGGTGCAGATCAGTGAAAACCAAGCCTCCAAAACTTTTGTAAACAGTTTTATATACTCCACAAAAACAAGTTTATATTCTACTGTGTCTGGACATGAGTTCTTCTGTGTCATAAAGGCCTCTTGGGCATAGTAAGGAATAGTTACGTGGAAGTGCTGAATTATGTTGGAAATTCCCAAACAGTAACACTAGATGGATAATTATTTCTTCTATTTTTGATGTAACAAATACTGCTAGCAAGAAGTCCACAAGCAATTTCTTCATCCTTTCTTTCAAGATGCTTTTAGTGCTTTGTGGTGAAAAAAAAGATGATGTACAGATGGAAAGGCGGAGTATAATAGAAGGAAGGGAATGGTATAGAGGGGTGCCCTATGTGAACCTTTGTTTTAGTCCCATGGTAGAACAAGTCAAAACATTAGGTCTGGAGCTCATCCCAAATTCTTGTAGAATTTGACAGAAAGTCTTTATATATGGGGTTCAAGGGAGTTTACATTTGTTCTGTACCAAAAAGCATCTTGTTTGTCTCAGGTCACATTTTCATTTTGCTGTCTTTTTTTTTACATGCCAGTCCTGTACCTCTTCGTGATCTTCTTACTACTCTCTTCAATGAACAAGCAGCTGCTCCTGTAGTCAGAATCTTTCAGAGTAATTAACATCTAAAGCACTGCCCCTTACTACTGCCTGTTCTCTATGGCAGTCTTCATGGTGGCTCTGTCCTGCCTGTTCTGTCAGTCTTTCAGACTTTTCAGGTGTTGGGTAGGCATATAAGTAGCTCCCTACATGCCCCTGCTTGTGGCTCACCTACAGATCCTACAGATCTGTTGCCCTATCCAGTTTTAACAGGCCTTATTCAATACTCACCTTTTGTTTCTCTGCCTTTTCTTCTTAAAACTCAAAGGCCTCCTAATACTCTTGCTGTCTTCTGATTATGCTGTTTTATACTTTATCCTGGGCCTTGACTAACATTTGTATCCACCCACTTCCCTCCTGCTGTCTGAGAAGCTACCTCCACAAGTGTGTAACTGCAAACATTTAGCCATCTTGACTTTTTGTTCCTTATGTCATTTTTCCTCCTCTTCCCTCCCTCCTTCATAGACAGCTAGGTATGTGTCTCAACATGTGGTGTATATACTTAATATTATGTTTAGATGTGCTTGTTATTCCCTTTAAACATGTCTAAATAGAATAGTAAGTATGGCTCTTACTCATCAGTTTCACAGTCTGTCTGGGTAGATAAATAACTAATTTCCCAAAATGTTTCACAAAAAAATCTTCCATAGATACCTACTGAAATATCTTGGTATTTTGGAAATTCTGTATCAATTGATGCTGTTTTGAAAACACGTGATTACATTTGAAATGTGGAATGTACATGCATGTACACCACACCCCACCCCACCCCTTCAGTATTTGAGTATATTGTCTATGCTCCACTCCATTTTCCTCACTGAATTAGAAAACATAGTTTTTAATATATTAATACAAAATCCCTTGAAAATTCGAAGCTAAGTTTTAGCATGAGAATTCCATAAGAATTGTTTGAAAGTGAAGACAGACACCTGGCCACTCTGACTAGGTTTCCTGGAAGGCCCTCTGTGGTTCACTGTAGATGGTGACATCTCTGGGAGGAAGACAAGCCACACTTTACTACAGCAGAGGTATTCTTTGTCTGCAAAGGGGCAGTGAGGCCTTATGAAGGATGAGATCTATCTGTGGATAGCAAAACCTCACTGGTCTTCTCTAGGGCAGTCTGGGAGACTCATCTTTGGGAGTCACTTCACAATAAGATATTGACTTAATAGCTAAGATTTTGGGTAACCTGCTGATAACCAGATCAAAAGTTTGTTTTGTACAGTGAGTGAAGCTGACTGTGCTGAAAGAAAAATATGTCTGGCATACTGAATTTATTAGGGTTTTTCCTTTGGTCTTTTTTTTTTTTTGGTTTCATAGTGTAATGATTTCTTGGAAGTGCACTTTTGATTGCGTAGTATAATGATTTCTTTGAAGTCCAAAATGTTTTGTTTTGTGACTGACAGCTATTTCTATAGAAGCTGGTAGTGATATTGTAAATGTTTTAGGCTAGATTTTCTAATGAATGTTCTGACACATATGTATAAATAACCCCCTTCTCATCAGTGATCTCCTTGTCAGAAATTTTCTGTTTATGTATGTGAGCCTACCCTGAATTCTTTTTGTTCTAAGAACATCCCTGTAGACTGAAAATGAGGAAAATAAAAATCTAGAGGAGCATAACTTGTTTCACATATAGCACAAAAACAAAAGAAAAAAAATCTATTTACACAGAGATCACTTGTTGATTTTTTTTGTTTTCTATTTATTTAATATCAGTCACAATTTTATGTAAATCAACATGCTTTGAATGGATGAATTTTGAGGTGATGTTTTAATTATAGATGTATATATTCTCTGAATGTCTGTTGTGTCATTAACATCTGGGATATCTCTTGATACCTCCCATTTCCCCCAAAATTCAGTTCAAATTAAATTCATAATTTCATCATCTTAAATTATAGAAACAGTTATGACAGCTTCATAACATTTTTGTTTGTTTTTATATAGCTTTAAAAAACACATAATGCCCAAAATTCTGTGTTAGATAACAAATTTCTAGAAGTACTTCACCTCTCAGCTCTCAGGCAACTTAGGGGTCTATGACAGACATGGTAAATTTATTAACTTTATTGCATTTTGTCTCATACTTTGTTCTAAGGAGTCCCAAATGTGATGGTGCTATCCATTATTTTATTAACTTCTTGCTGAATTACTTTCCCTCTTTTCATTATTTTAAGAAAATATCTCATCCTATGACATGCAAGTTAAGTCTGAGGAAAATACTGAATTTTTCTTAATTAAAAGTCAATAATGAATAACAGTATTATTGTATGGTGGAAAATCATTTGATGAAGAGATAGATACATGCTTAGCTAGATTAGTGTTCTGAAATCTTTCTCCAGAAGCTGTGTTTTGAGACATGGGATTAATTGGAACTATGTGAAAGACACACAAGAGGACACTGCCAAATCAATTAGTATTTCAGTAACAGGTTATAAGACAGAAAATGTTAATATTGGCTGGTTTTGACACTTCTGAAGTGCCACTTCTAGAGTACTGAATACTGAAGACAAATTGTTCAAAAGTGGACCAAAGTGGTGTAAAAGTTACTTTGCTCACATAATGTAAACTCATAGCACAGGCATGAGCCTTGAGGATGTTCAGTGTTGTGATAGCAAGCATTCTTAAACAACCTCCTCTTCTCTCCATGTATTTCTGGTCTGGTTTGGGGTTTTTTTAGTGCAAAGTACCTAATCTACTATTTGAGTTAAAATCAGCAGTGCTGTATTTCACAGTGAATTCATGTTGTTCACTTTACAGAATATACAAAATTATGGAGGAACATTAACTCCAGGACAAGAATTTCCTGTAATTTGAGTCTCTAATCTTTGTAAATAAGCAAATTGATCTTTCTCAAGAAATCTAATTTCTTTATCATCTATGTAAATTTTATATGCAAATATCTGGAAGGGAAGAGCAGCTGGAAAATTAACTTTTTAATCTCATACTTAAATGCTTGGTGTTGTATTACAGATGGTGTGTTTGTTGCCTGGCAAACACATGTCAGTATGATTAGGGTCTTACGAACTTTAGAGAACTTCTATTTTGTGGTGAATGTGCAATAAAACTGCTAGGTGTTCTTTCTAGCTTTAATTTAAGTAAAGTCTCAGGCATAGGTCACTACTTTGCTATGTTCTGCAAGGCTGGTAGAGTCGGGTAAGAGCCATGAAGCCACGGTGCCATGACATACTGCATGCTCCATCGTAGAGCTGCAAAATGTGACCCTTCCTGCACTTCTTGCAATGCGAAGGATAGACCAGGGTCTGCAAATTAAATTATCCTCATCCAATATATTGTTGGACAGGGTCACAGAAAGATGACTGACCCAACTGTTGAGGATTAACTGCAGCAATTCAGTACCACACAGCCACTCATTCACTTTCCCCTCATGTGGGAGGGAAATAAAAAAAAAATAGAGGACTTGTGGATTGACATAAGAATAGTTTAATAATTGAACCAAAGAAAATACAGTAGTAATGCTGCTGAAAATGATAATAAAAAATAGGGACAGAGAGAGAGAAAAAGAAAGAGAAACTCTCTGATGCAAATAATAATGCAAAGAAGTGATGCATAGCTGCTACTCTCCAAGTGATGCCAGGCCAGTCCCAACTATAATCTACAGCCCTTCTGGGTAACTCTTCCAGTTTATATACTGGATATGACATTCTATGGTGTGGAATATCTCTTTGGCCAGTTCAGGCCACCTTCCCTCACGGTACTCCCTCCCAACTTTTTGTGAAGCTCCTCACTAGCAGAACATGAAACTTGAAAAACTTCTTGACTTAGAATAAAACCAGCTTAAGAACAACCAAAACATCATGTTTTCAATATTATTCTCACACTGAATCCAAAGCATAGCACTGTACCAGCTATGAAGAAAAAACCGTCTCTATCCCAGCCAAAACCAGGGCACCAACCCTGTTTTACCTTTATTTTAATGTAACTGGTGAGCTAGTCCTAAACTGAAAATAGTGTTTGTTGATGGGGTAGGTTCTAAAGTTCAAAAGAAATATTTTATATTTATTTTAAATATTTTCCCTGTATAAGTATTTCATATAGTGTTAAATTTAGTTCTTCTATTCTAAATGGAATAATAGTCCACTTTTTTTCTTTTCAGCTTTTGGTTTTGCATTTTCCTTGCACTTCAGCAAAGATATGATATGATCAGATTGATGTGCTCAAGTCAGACAAAAGAGCAACATCTTCAATATTAATTATATACATGGATAAAATGAAAAAATTTTGGAGTATGTGTTTCAAATTATTTTTCTAGAACATAGAAATTTTTAATTGTAGGACTCCGTTAATTTGAATAAATTTCTGATTTAATGTAATGTTGATTCAGATACCAAGTCTTTTTACTCTGTTTTGAGTTGGCTTCAAATTTTCTCTTCCTTAGTGCTTGCTCTGATGGTTATTCTCTTGTGGCTCTTTTGGGGAATTCAGTACATTCAGAGGAAGAAAGTGATTCTGTTAGTATTTTATATTTTTAAGGTGTCCCTTGACTCCAAATTGCACAAATCATATAATTAAAAAAAAAAAAAAGTGAAATCCTTGCTCTAAAGAAGTATAACCTAAAATGTGAATTTCTCACATTTGAATAATGCAGATTTCAAACTTAGTATTATATTGTGAATTTGCAAGTGTGTGTGTCTCTTTGGTAAATGACTATAAAATTTTGATTCGTAGAATTTTAGTTTCTACAAATGTAACTAAGGTGTGCCTACATTACATTCTTGTGGAGTGAATCAGAAGGTGCTAATGTGAGACAGCACTTTTTACAGTAACATTTTTTAGTGGTTTTATGTGAAAATTTTCAGCAGTAGTTCCTGTAGATTCAGTAGTTTCACTCCAAAGCATCCTCTAGATAAAACATTTCCCCTCCTAATCTTTTTGGTAATACATTCCTTACTTAGCCTCTTGTGGAGCACTTTGACTTTGTATATATATTCCATGGCTGTCTGCCCGTAAAGTTATAGACTCCTATAGAGCAGCCCATAAATGACACATGGCATGGGTGAATGTGTTGGTTTTGCATGGCCTGGTTTTTGGTAGCAGGGATCCACAGAAGTGGCTCCTGTGAGAAGCTGCTGGAAGCTTCCACCATGTCCAGCCGTGCCAGTCCTGGATGGCTCTGACCATGGACATGCTGCTGGCCAAGGCTGTGCCAACGAGAGGGGTTGGTAACACCTCTGTGATGACATATTTAAGAAGAAAATCAAAACAAAGTGCACACAGTTTTACTTCTAGTCAGAGAAGAGGAGGAGGTGAGAACATGTGAAGGAAACAAGAAGGAAACAACATGGAGGCACCAAGGTCAGTGGAGAAGGAGGGGCAGGAGGTGCTCCAGGCACCAGAGCTGGGATTCCTCTGCAGGCTGTGGTGAGACCATGGGGCAGGGCAGCAGCCAGCCCATGGGAATCCATGGGGGATGCAGAGATCCACCCTCAGCACATGGGGGAGGTGCCCATGCAGGAGCAGGTGTATGCCTGGAGGAGGCTGTGATGAAGTGGGAGACCTGGTGGAGAGAGAGGGCCCTTGTTCCAAGTTGGAGCAGCCTGTTCTTGGAGGACTGCATCCCGTGGAAGGTGACCCATGTCTCAGCAGTTTTGGCAGGACGCCTGCTCATAAGAGTAGATCCATGCTGGAGAAGTTCATGGAGAGCTGTATCCTGTGGGAGGGACCCCGTGGCCTCGGAGGGGAAGGACTGCTCTCCTGGAGCAGCAGAAGAAAAGCTCAGGTGACAAATTAACCAAACTCCCACTCCCTTGTCTCCCTGCACTGAGGGAAAAGAGGAAGGAAAGAGAAGGATGGGGGAAAAATTTGTGGTTTTAGGGCTTAATTTGCTTCTCATAATCCTACTCTGATTCTATTAGTAATAAATTCACTTTGTATTTCTAAGCTGAGCCAATTTTGCCCCTGGAGTGTTTTCTCCTGGTCCTTATCTCAATTCATGAAGCCTTCATTGGTTTGGGTTTTTTCTCCTCTGCCCAGATGTGATAGGAGAGGGTGAGCAAGCAGCTTTCTTGGGTGCCTGACACTGGGCAGTGTCAAACCACAACAGTGAAAAAGAAAACACCAACCTTTCCATCAGAACAGCCTTTCCTGGCAGGCAGGCTGCCCCTCCATAACTGGACTCAGGTCATAACCAGCACCAGGCTGGTGTTGAGGGTATATTTTTTTGTATGCTGCTTCATGACCACAAAAAAGAAGTGTCCTTCAGTATCAGTTTTCATAATTGTTTTTCTTTATGATTTTGACACACAGAGTAGGTTTGTAGATCATGCACTTAGGCCCTGAACAGGATTTTAGCTGCCTGCTGAGTGTTATAACTGAGGGAGCTGGATTTGTATGGCGCATAGTTGTTAAATTTTGCAGTGAGTTGAAATCTTGCCTCTTTCTTTGGGTACCTCATCCCTGCTGAGTCAATCAGAGCTAGCCACACAATACTTCCCCTGCTGCCAGTTGCACAGAGTGTGCAATAGCCCATGAAATAACTATGTTGTGTTGAAGTTAGGCATTTAAGAGCAAAACCAAATCTTGATGATGTAGATTTGCTCTCTCTTTATCCAGTGTCACATACGTATTGGTATGAAAATGAGGGATTTAAATAAATTCTGTCTAGAATTGCTCAGCATCTTTGAGAACTTATAAAGATTTCCAGAGTAGAATGGGAAATTTAGATTCTGTGATGCAATTGCTGTTTTTGTAATGAAAAATATATTTGTTCCCTAAATAGATTTTACTAAATACAAGCTTTTGTTTTGGTTTTGTTTTGTTTTGAGGTTTTTTCCAGTAAGATATACTCTTACCATGATCAAAAGAAAAGACTTCTCTTATTTTGCACTTCCAGTCTAAGGAAGGATATTACTTTGCTGATGTGGTGCAATTACTTTTCATTCATTTCATGCTTCTGTGGCTTGTCCTAGGACAGAGGCCCATCTGTATCTATGCCTCAGCCAATAATTGCTGTTGTTGCTCTAGAAGCATCCAACTATGGCTTAAAGGAGTGTAATTCTCTTCCCTCTAACCTCTTTTCAGCTAGCAAATTTAAGATTTTTAGGTGAGGATGTAATGGCATGTTTTGGTTCTTGAGTTGTCAGATGAAGTTCCATTTTGATGACAGCTGGGTATTATTGAATGAAGAGGAATTAGGGAAGGCAAGTTATAAAAATGCAGGAGAGACATTGAAGGAGCAGGAAAGCATCTTGTTTCAAAAAGTTTTTTCAGCTTTCTTGATGGGTTGTGTTGTTTTACCTGTCGTCCATAAAATCTGAAACTGGTGGAGCAGAAGAGATATGGGGATATTGAAAGTACTAAATGAAGAGCAAATCCAAACACTCTTATCAATATGTAATAGAATTAAACATTGTGAAGTGTATGCTGGAGTGTCATTTTTCTTTCTCTGTACATTATGGAGTCTGTAGAAACCCTTCCTGAAAAATGAAAAAGGGTTTGAGCTGATTGCTGTCTCATATTGAATAGCTGAAGGAAACAAAGCCTGGAAATAGTTTGTAAAATCAGAATAATTTTATTTATTTAATGTAGATTTCTGTAAATATAAGGTAGATTCTTGTGAATATATTAGTATAGCAAGAGTTATTGTCCTGAAGGTAGGGATGGATTATATGCAGTGATTAAGTTTTCATTTGGGACCTTCAAAGCATATAAATAATGAAGCCCTATTTGAGGCAGAGAATTCATTAGTTTCATATGGGCTAATAATTAATAGGGAGGAAAAGGCTATCTAGAAACAAATATCAAAAACTTTATGGTATTTATAGTAATAAAAACCGTGTTATAAATATAAATAGACAAAATACATTTGTGAGTTTACAGACAGCCTAACAGAATAGCTCTGAGAGAAATGACTTCATTTAGCTTTTGAGACACAGATATCACTATTTAAGGAAAATTTTCTTTTACAGCTAGAGAGAACCTTTTGGTACACAAATTAAGCTTGTTAAGTATTAAAAAGCAAGTATTTGAGTAATTATTATGTGATCACCATTGAAGCACATGCAGTTTTCCACCATTACATAGAAGAGTTAAGATTTTTTTTGACAAAATAGTCAAGTTCATGCAAATATATTTTGGTAGAAGTACCAGTACCCTGCTGCCCCATCAGGAGTTTAGAGAATTGTGCTCATGCTTGCTGTCTTTGAATAAGGCCATTCTTTGTATATAGGCAAAAGTAGAAGTCTGTGGATCAAAACAACTTACCTATTCATATTTCTTGAATATTTCTGTTATCATTCCTATTTTCTCTGGATTTTTTTTTTTAGGACAAATTCTGCATTGTGGGAAATGTAATCCACTTTGAGGATTTTTGGCAGATTTAGATAAATTTAGGTGATCATTTAGCAAATTAATTGGTTTAAGCTAATATATTTGAACTAAACACAATATGGCAGCTTTTATAATATGGCTGCATGTGATGTATTTAATTAAAATTGGATCTTGAGAGCTACATCTGCAGTGGTCCATATATTAATTAAAATTATGAGAACTAATTAACAGGAGAACGTGCACAGGTGGAAAATTATATATAAACATAGCTTCTCCTCCTCCGGGAATAGCATTCCACAAACATTTTGAATTTTTAAAAGTATTTTCAACATTCCAGCCTAGATCATAATGTTATTTTTAATTTTATGTTGGTTTTGGTTTTGTGTACTTTTGTGGGGTTTTCATGGTTTTCTTTTTGGTTTGAGGGGGTTTTATTGTTTTTTTTTTTGTTTTTTGGGTGTTTTGAGGTAGCATTACAGGAGGTAACAAAAAAGAAAGACTAATTTTACAGAAAAATAATGTTATTATTTGAAGAGAAAACAGAGATGTTGCTGTGGTATTTATCTCAAAGTGTATATTTGCTTCATTTTTTTTTTTTTTTTTTAGTTAAAATTACCAAACATCAAACAAATAAGTTGAAGGTGCTGCTTTACTATGTTTTTGTCTTGGCAGTGTGCTAGCCTCTAGTGTGACTCACAGCTATTTGCATTAACTTAAGTCATTTACACAGTCATATGCACCATCTCTGACTTGGTGAGGCATCTGGCTCTCCCTGGGCTGCAGGAAATTTTACAGGAAAGTAAGATTGTTCATGTTTCAGTGTAATCACTGTCTTTAGCAACCAGAAGGCACAGAAGTCTGAATATGCCTAATACCTGTCTCAAGCTCTTTGAGACCTGGACACTTGTATAACTTTCAAGTATTTATTCTCTGTTATTTCTGACATGCAAATGGTGTGATTTTGTATTCCTGTGATACCAATGTGTTTCCTTCCTTTCTGGATTTGAAACAACATAGTCCTAGCCTAGTGTTAGTACTGTCTGTCATAGCTCCAACCAGGTATGAACACAAGAGCTAAATGACACAAACTATTTCCACTGTTAAAACCATAAATAAATTGAAACAATGCAAAGGTGAGTTTAAATATCTACAGAGGAACTGTGAGATTGAGTGGCCTGGCTGAATTTGCACAGAGAAGAGAAAGGATTGACAAAAGTAGTCAACTTAAAGCCTATTGGTTGTTGAACAAATTGCTTTAACTGGTTAAACAACCAAACCAATGGTATTTCCTGCTACCAATATCAGATGAACACCCCAATTAAACATAAATTTCACTGAGATGGATTTGAGTGCAGAGCCCTGGACATCTGCAGTTATCTGGTTCTTTCAAAACTGGACCACCACAGTCAAACTCAGAGAAAGTGTACGGGGAACTGATAGGTTTTACCTAGGACAGAAATCTGTCTCAGTAAACGTGAGCAGTTCTTGGAGGAGCAGCTGAGACTTTTTTAAGCCAAGTAAAAGGTGTAGGGAGGAGGCCTTATGAGGAGGGGCTGAAGTCACTCCTTCAGCCTGGAGAAAAGGAGGCTGGAGAGAGGCCCCATCACAGTCTGCAGCTGCATCAAGAGGGGAAGAAGAGGAGCAGACACTGATCTCTTCTCCATGGTGATCATGGACAGGCCCAGTGAGAATGGCCTGAAGCTGTGTCTGTGAGGTTAGGTTGGTATCAGGAAAAGGTTCTTCACTCAGTGGCTGCTGGGCACTGGAACAGCAGTGGTCCAGGGAAGTGGACACAGCATCCCTGGGAAGTGGTCACAGCATCAAGCCTGACAGAGCTCAAGAAGGGTGTGGACAACACTCTCAGGCACGTGGTGTGACTTGAGGGTAGTCCTCTGCAGGGCTAGGAGTCAGACTTTGGTGGAAAGGGTTCCTTCCAACTCAGGGTATTTTATGACTCAATGATTCTCTGACTTACTGGAGGTACTAAGTTGCTGTCTTGGTTAGGAATTGATCCAAGTCTTGTAATAACAGTTCTGTCTTCAACTGATAAGTTAATGGATATGATTCTTATTTTGTCTATGTTGTACTTTTCCCTTCCATTCTAGATTGCTGTAAAAGCAGCTGATAAACTATATTAGGAAAATGAAAGCTCTCAGCTAAGAATATCTGGATAAGCTGGAATATTAAAACTGAATTTTATCTCAAAAATTGTGGATAGAAAATTGCATCCAAAATACATGTAGTCAAAAACTATAAACATTTTGCACCTTTATTTAAATGTTATGCAACAGATACAACTTCTCTGAAAGAAGCTGATTTGCCTTAAATCCTAATAGGTTGTAGATGCCCTTAGTAACTACAGCAGTAGAAAAGAGCAAAAGAACATTTCACTTGGACTAAAAAGATTTTATTTCTGGAATATCTGGACACCAGGTGCCCACCAAAGCTGCTCTATCATCTTGGGCAGGGGAAACAAAATATAATGGAAGGCTCAAGGGGCAAGACAAGGACCAGGAGAGATCTGTCACCAGTTACTGTCATGGGCAAAACAGATTAGAATTGGAGAAATTACATTAATTTATTACCAATCAAATCAGAGTATGATAATGAGAAATAAAAACAAATCTTAAAAATACCTTTCCCCGACCCCTCCCTTATTGGGCTGAACTTTACTACTGATCTCCTCTACCTCCTACCCACTGGGGGACAAGGAATGGGGACTGTGGCCAGTTCATCATGTATTTTCTGTTTCCCTTTCCTCCTCAGGGGGAGGATTCCTCACACTTTCCCCTACTCCAGAGCAAGAACCCTCCCACGGCAGACAGTCCATTATGAAATTCTCCAGTGTTAGTCCTTCCCACAGGCTGCAATTCTTCAAAGGCTACTCCAGTGTGGGACCCTCCCATGGGGCAATCTCTCTGGAGCAGGCTGCTCCAGTGTGGGTCCCTGCAGGGTCACATGTCCTGCCAGCAAAGC
Source organism: Agelaius tricolor (assembly GCF_023055355.1). Lineage (NCBI taxonomy): Eukaryota > Metazoa > Chordata > Aves > Passeriformes > Icteridae > Agelaius > Agelaius tricolor. The sequence goes on from NW_027269287.1 coordinate 9,982,240, forward strand.
TGATCCAGGGTGGGCTTCCCTTGCCATGAGGGCACAGCTTCTGCCAGGAACCTGCTCTAACATGAGCTTCCCAACATGAGCTTCCCATGGAGTCACAGCTTCCTTCGGTCATCCACTTGCTCTTGCATGGAGTCCTCCAGGACTCAGTCCCTCAGTCCAGTCCTCATCTGATCTCCTGTGGTCCTCCATGGGCTGCAGGAGCACAGGTGTTTCACCATAGTCTTCATCATGGACTGTGGGAGAATCTCAGCTCTGGCATCCTGAGCACCTCCTTCCCCTGCCTCTGCACCAACCTGCAGTGTTGTTCTCACATTTTCTCACTGCTCATACGTGGCAACATTACCCACTTCTTAAATATATCATCACGTAGGTGCTGTACCCATCACCGGTCATCTTGGCCATAGCCAGTGGTGAGTCTGCCTTGGATCTTACTCCTTCTTCTGCTACCAAAGCTTTGTCACACAGACTTAATACAGCCCATTTTGAAGGCTAAGAACAGTGGCTTAGCATGGTGGTTCTATTTCATATTCAAGCATAAGGAACCTGGGCATGTAATTTAGGACCCAAAATTTGATGGGATGTGAGAATCTTTCAATGTGTTCCAGCAAGTCTCACGGGTACTCAGACTTCTGGCTCTGCTTCTTTTTACAGGAAAATGTAACAAAAAAGTGGGAAAAGTCAGCCCTGTACTTTCATAGCTATGTAGGTCACACAGGTACTAGGTGGTCTAGAGAGTAGTGAATGCACAATGATTTAAATGTTATTCTACCTGTTGCTTGGTATTGGGAGTGTTGACAATTTGTCTTGTTGCCTAGATTTGGAATTTGGCAGTGTAATTAAAATTTTACATCTTCAGGTATTAAACCAGAGTGAGTCCAAAATCTGTTGTTTCTTGGCTCCATATGCAGATGTGCTTTAGACATGTGTGCCTTGGTTAAATTAAATTCATCATGTTGTAGTTGTACTGATTTTGTCATAAAGGATGTTAATTTTTTGGGAAGGTCTCAGTGAAGTAACACCATTTTCAATGGGATTGTGTCCTCTAAGTGGGAAAAATTGTAGCAATGTATATTACAGTCCAGTGAGGGAGGAAGCATACATAATGTGTGGATTAGGCCAGATGCCTAGAGGTAGATGGATGTATTTTCCTTTGATGCCTTTGCATAAGTATTACTTTTAATATTTGCATAAGTATTTACTGTCACTGTGACTGAGAGACATTTCCTACTTTTCTTTTTCATTTTATTTTTTCATGCATTTCACAAAACAGCATAGTATGACAACAGGCACATTTTTTACTTTTCACTTGTCCAAGAGCATCCACTCTAAAAGGCAGAAGTAAAACCAAGGCAGAAATAAAACCAAGACACTGCTGGAATTGATGAGTACTGCAAGGGAGGTAAGGGCAGAAAGTATTATGCAGTTGGTTTAAGCTGCATTCCTCCACTAAAGCCCTTGTACCTAGTCAGGGATAACCAAAGCATTGTGCATGTGTCCAACATTAGCCTTACCCTGTGTCCTAATCCATAAGCCATTCAGTGGAAATACAGTCTAAGATAGCAGTTTTGAAAGTGACATATGTAAAATGACTGGGGTCTGTGTGTGCTAATATGTTAGAGCAGAGAAGCAGTACAACATGATTGACTTTAAATGTGGGCTGAGTGGCTTGGTCTGTGTTTACAGCACAGACAAAATAAGCCTTGGAATTTAATAATGGATTTTAGTGCAAAGAATTTCTCTTCAGCCATTCCATGAAGTCTAATTGTAATGGAAACAAGGAAAAACTTTGTCCTGGGGATATCTGAAGATAAACAGAAACAGTTGGCTGGACTTCAGATCCCAAGGACTTAATTACCTCACCACAGTGTGGAACCCTGTTGCCCCTTCTTATTTAATCTCACTGGATTTTTAAAACTGAAACTTTCCTTGTTTCTAGCTCTTTTTGTTTTTAGCTCTTTTTATTCCACACTTGTCATTTGTTAGTTCAATTTACAGTGTGCAGCAATACTATTATTGTCAAAGAACTCTTGTTCCTTTGGTTGCTGGTGTAAATTAGTTTGAGTTGAAGCTAGAGCATGACACCTAATCTCACTTAAAGTCTTAGCTGAAATAAAGAGAAATTTTATTTAAATATTTAGATTAAAATATATATGTGGTGCAAAGTCTATTTAATATACAGCCATAGCATGGGAGATTTTGTTTTTAATGACACAATAGAGTTTTAATCTGCTGTGAGATTTGTACTGTGATGTGTAAGAGGTACTCATTGACTAGAAGCTTGTTGGTCATTTATGAAAATTTTTATGATCAATTGAATTTAAGCTATATGTTAATATAGTTAATGTGCAGGCATTTGCTATGCTTCTGTTTCTTTCCTGATGAGAACATAATTATGTGTTTTGAAGCATATCTAGTATAAGAAAAGATATTAAAATTTCAGGTTAAATGTAGTCAGTGATTTGAGCACTTTCATTATTAGAAGAGAAATAACATAGAGAGCTTGACTTTAATCAAGCTCTTCAGGCTCATTTGCATTTTGAATGTGGAATTGCCCTATACTTTTCTCAACAGTATTCTCAGTATTCTCCAAGTATCAGACATCTGTCAACAAATTATGTGTCACTGTAACAGTTGTTCTACCTAACTAGAACTTTCTGTTAGAGTAGGGACAGAAGGGTTTTCTGTATTTCTAAATACAGAAAGGTATTTAATACCAGAGCTAAAGGTAACAGTGACACATAATTCTGCTGTCTAGAAGGACAGTGGTTTTTTTTTTTTTTTTATTGCATAGTCACTGACATCTAATTGATTTATTCCCCTAAATGTGGAGTTAAAGGTCTGCTGATGATTCATGTAAGCTCTGTGGGGTAATTAGAACCATTAAATGCTTTGAATTGGAAGGGACCCTCAAAGACCATGGAGTCTCACCCCCATGACAAGCAGGGGGACTTTCCACTAGACCAGGGTGCTCAGACCCCCGTCCAATCTGGTCTTGAACATTTCCAAGGATGGGGCAACCACAGCTGTTCTGGGCAACCTGTGCTGGTGCCTCACCACTCTTGTAGAAAAAGGTCATCCTCATATCTAATCCAAACCTGTCCTTTTTCAGTTTGGAGCCATTCCCCATTATCCTATCACTGCAGGGCTTGGTAAATGTCTTTCTCTGTCCTTCTTTTATGCTCCCTCTTACATTCTTAAAGGCTACATTAGGTCTCCCTGGAGCCTTCTCTTCAGAGGCTGAATAACCCTAACTCTTTCTTTGTGGGGGAACAGCTGCAGTTTTTTATTCCAAGAGTGACATCCTAACTAACAGATGCTTTTTTGTATTGAGAAGTCCAGAGGTGGATTCAGAACTCCACATGAGGTATCATGACTGCACAGTGGAGGAGCAGATTCACCTCTCTCAACCTGCTGCCCACATTTCCCTTATTGTGCAGCCCAGGATAAGGTTTGCTTTCCAGGCTGCAAGAGCACATTGCTGGCTCATGTATAACTTTTCGTCTGCCAGTATTCCTGAGTCCATCTCTGCAGGGGTGCTGTCAATCAGTTCATTCCCCAGTTTGTATTAAAACTGGTGATTACTCTGACCCAGGTATCAGTCATTGCACTTGCAGTTATTAACTTCTCAAGGGTCACATGGTTTCTCTTTTCAGGCCCACCAAGATCCATCTAATGTCATCCCTCTGCTCAAACTTATCAACTGTGACAACTCAAGCTTTGTGTCATCTGCATGCTTGCTGAGGCTGCAGCTCAGTCCTGCTGTCCATGTCACTAATGAAGATTTAAAAAAGCCTTGGTGTCAGAATGGACCCTTGAGGAGCACCACTCATTACTAGTTTCCATTTGGACATTGAACCATTTACTGCAACTTGCTGGATGTGGCCATTCAGCCAGTTCCTTATGCATCCAATAATTCACCCATCAAATCCATAGCTCTCTAATTTGGCAGAAAGAAGGTTGTGTGGGGCCATGTCAGAGGACTTTCAGAAATCCAGGTAGATGATAGATTCACTTTCATTGTCCACTGATGCAGTCAAAACATCCTGGAGTGCAGTCACTTAGTCAGACGTCATTTGCCAGTGGTGAGGCCATGTAGGCTTTCTTTAGGCACCTCCCTGTCTTCTGTATGTTTCAAATATCTTCCAGGATATTTGTTCCATTATTTTATTGGTCTCTGAGGTTGTCAGTAGTCCCCAGGGTCCTCTTTTTACTCTTTTAAAAATGCATGCAATGTTTCCTTTTCTCCAAATATTTGGTTCTTTGTCTGACTGCTGTGACTTGTCATTGAAGACATCCATCAAGCAGAGGGGTAGCTTTGCAGCTTTGCATGCTGTTACTCTTAAAAATTGCTAGGCAAGACTTTTTTCAGACAGTTTCACAGTGATAGCTGTATTTCAAAACACAGCAAGAGAAATACTCAAGGTGTTCATGCTTTATGTTTAAGGAAATCTCAGACATGCCTTTGGAACAGACTTTCCTTTCATTAGCTGATGACATTGTTAAATTATTTAGATTTTTTTTTCTGGTTCTGCATCCTCTTCTCCAAGAAGCAGTGAACATGTAAATATACATTAGATCTGTGAAACTTGCTTCTGCAATAGTGGTCTTTGCCCTGCTGTGATCTGTGAGTAGGCTGTACTTTTATATTTTAATGAGCTTTTAAATGACCATGATACGTAACACAGAGGGAATTTACTGCCTTTAAGGACAACATCTTTGTTCTGTGGTGTCATACCTGCCAGAAGTGAATCATCCTCAAGCTGAGTCTTCAGAAACTAATTTTATATAACAAAATATTTGCAGAAGTCTTGTGGGATGGGGTGTTATTTTGTTAACAGCACTGATATGCTTTAAAATGTTCTTATTTGCTATGCACTGCATTTTATTGTACATTGCTCTCTGACAGGATCATTCAGTAGCACTGTAATTAAATAAAAGGTTTAAGATTGGAAAGACTGCTCCTATTGTGAAGGCCTTTGGGTGGTTTGGGGGTTTGTGCAATCTTACATCATCATGAACTGAATCTGATTTCTTTTGTTTTTTCTAGAATTTCTTAAAAATTTTGTTAGTATATTTGTCCAGATTAAAATTTAGTATTCTGGTGCTAAAAGTAAGTAAATATTACTGATGGACAAACTGAAAACACAGATAAGTACTGTAATAAGGTACTGATGATAAGGTAATGATAAGGTAAATTTTTAGCAAGCTAATAGTCTGAATTATTCACTAGTGCATTACAATAATTGTCTTGATTTAGCTGAAGAGGCATTAGCATTTAGTGATTAAGAAATATTCCTCGATTTATTGTTAGAGCAAAACTTCTGAATCCAAAAGAAATTATCAATTTTCTTCTGCATAAAATGCCTACTACAGATGCACGAGCTCACTTTATTCTCTGGTCTTCAAAATAATATTTGAGTATGTTATAGAAAAATTCAGTCCATTGGTAGAACACCATTGTTTACAGAAAGTGCAAACCTGGATTGAACTGCAGAAAGCATGAAGATGTTTTCCAGAGCTTTTATAAATTTTGTGTTGTTTTTCTGTTTATAGCATAACCTAAGTACTGCGTATAATTGATTGTTGCTTATTCAATAATTTTGACAAAAATGTACAGTGCCTGTTTGTCCATTAAAAAAAAAATAATATTACCTTTGTATATTGATAGATCAAAAAGTCCCTTCAGAAGGGAAATAATTTGTTCTGGAACTGAAAAAGTTCAAAACCAAAACACTTAATGATGTGACAAACCTGCAGCTATTGGATCCGGGATTAAAAATATGCTTTTCTCTGTCCTCATGCTGTGTCATGAAGTAGCACCATTAAGTGAGACAAGTTCTGTTTAAAACCAAGGATAGAAACCAAAAAATTTTCAGGTGGTTAGGGGGAAATTTCTGAGTATGTAGTCTGTTCACTTTGGTGTTGTCTTAATGTTTTTCTGAAGAATTAAAATTATAGACGGAGCAGTGTGTGAAGGCACTGAAAGTTCCTGCCTCAACTGCTGACTGAACAAAGGGAAGGACAAAGCAGTTTTGAGAGTCAGACTAGGGTTTGGTTTTTTTTAATTTGGGATTTTTAGTTTGGTTTTAGGTTTGGGATTTTTTGGGGGGCCTTTGGTTGATGATTTGATTTTTTTTTTTAATGAAGATTTTGTAATACTTTTCCTCTACTACTACATGATCCCTTTACTCAGTTTATATTTTATTTTTGATTGTCTCATACTAAAAGTTAAATGAGATTTTTATCTGTTGCCCTCAATTTTTTTTTTCTCTTGAGAAAGTCCTCCTTTCAGGTTAATCAGATTAATGACAATGGAGTTTTGTGTGTATAGTGATTTTATACATCTAACAATTAAGTTGAATGTCCTTTGGCATAAGTATTCTATATATGGGAACTGTCAAACTATTTGTAACTTAAATGTCATTCTGAGCTCCTCCAATGCTTAATGCTTCATGTTTTAAACAGCTGATGAGAACCTAACTGGAAATGTTCATGTTTCATATATTTTGGAAGCACAAAATAATTTGGTTCAGAAATGATGTGATCTAGACTCCCATTCATATTAGGACCAGCTTTGAAAACTGAATGGAATTACTCATGGCCTCAGAATTTTTGCTCAGTTTGCAGGACATACTTGTTCTAACTTTTTTACTAGCAGCTAAAAATTATTCTGCAGACAGAATTTTTTGTATTTCCTTTTCTGTTTTAAAACAAGGTAGCACCTTCCATACAGAGTATTGACTTTCTACTGGAGTCAGAGCAAGAAACTTGTGGGATTCTGCTTTTACAGCTCAAGCGTTTCCAAGCAGATTTAGGTGCTAATTTGCCTTTATCATGAATAGAGCTAGAGACATCTAGTGGTTAAAATGAAAAAAAAAACCAAACCACTCAGCAAACTGATCATTCTAGAGGTGCTGAAACTCACATTAGCCGTTATCAAAGTAGCACTGCAAAGAGCATATGCAAAATTTCATAATAACAAAATTAACTCTGATATATAATTAGAAGTTTCACTTTTGTTTTGAATTAATTTTGAATGGATTTAGTCCATTTACTTATTTATTTTAAGAATATTGAAAAGCTGCAAAATTTTTTGACTCATTTTTCAAAGTAACTGGAATTGCAAATTCTTTCATAAATTAGTTCTGATTATTAAAAAGGCTCAGGTGATGTCTAAATTTTTTTGTGTACCTTTGGCAGTACTGCTTCATTCCTAAGTATCTTACCACATAAAGGGCTGCTTTGTGAGGCTGATGATAGATCTTTATCCAAATTTTGCAAGAAAATATGAATGACAGCCTTCAGGTGCTGGCATGTAATTTTGTGGCTGTGGTTAACTTTAACTGTCATCCAGAAATTTTTTCAGTTTTACACCAGTACAAAATACCCCAAGGAACACTGGGCTTCCTGAGGAGAGCTGAGATAACTCTCTGCTGTTGATGCAGAGAAACAGAGTATAGTTCTTTGTTTTGCTAGGATGAAAATTGGTCAATTAAATACTACCCTTCTGATTTTTCTCTTCCCACTTTTTGGTCCAAATAATACAAAATTTACCCTTCATAATAAATAATACTTAATATTAATACTAAAATAATACTACAATACTCTTAAATTACTTAGCAGTCTCTTTTGGAAAAAAAAACCAAACAAACAAACCCAGCAAAATTGGGGCCCCCTTTGTGAATGCAGAGGTACTGTCAGCCTCTTTACTTGTATCTACTACTTGGACAAGCTAAATGAAATGTAAGAGATTCAATTTGTCTTTTGCAACTCACATGCTCATTATATCACGACTTTCCACTGTGAAACTTCCTTCCACTAACAGAAAATATTTTAGAGATGAATAAAAATTTTATGCTTGCATTAATTTCTTGATCATAACCTTAATCAGCTCTGTTCAGTAACAGTCCTCCTTTAGCAATCTTACTGTATTGCTGAAGATCCTTGTAACTTCATCACTATCAACAATGTTTTGTAATATTTTAAGGAACTGGTGGCTGGTAGATCATTGCTTGCCAGCTCAAAAGCAGGTCTGTTATGATGACTGCTGACAAGACCAGCTAGATCTAGTCTAGATTTGCTGAATCTAGATCTAGTCATTCATTTGCTTTTATAACAACACAGAAGCCACCAGGAATTAAAAATATTGCTTGGTAGCTCTTCATTGGCAGGCATATTTCTTTATGTGATTTGGTATGATTTTAGATGGGCAGAAATACATAAAACTTTGTTAGATTGATTGGGTATGGTTGGAGCTTTTTGATTTAGTTTAGGTTTTTTATAAGAGACCAAAAAAGATGTGAGTTTATCTGCAGTTTGGTGGTGGCTATGGCAACACAGTGGTCTGCACACTTTAAATGATCTGTTGTTGTCTGCTCTGTTTTCTAGCTGAACAGTTTAGTTCTAATCCAATTATAAACTGGACGTGGGAGCTGCCAGAAACTTATAAACAGGATTTCTTCTGATGTTCACTTTGGTAACCAAAGCTTTATCTGTTTCCTTGTGCATCAGCTCCAGCCATACAAACTTAAAGATGTTTACTAGCATTTGATGATGAGTTTATAATTGTTGCCTGTTTAAAGAATTCTCTTAGGTTATTCTATTTTCTCTGTTCCTTGGAAAGCTTCCCAGTGCCTAGAAGAGTGCAACAGTTTTTGTTTTGGAACTGTAATGAATAGCTGCTTGAGTGGAATTAGCTTGAGTGGACAACTCTTTTCTTCATTGATGAACTGGATGCATTTCCTTCACTTAGCTTGTCCATAACTGATGATGCAGATTCTTCTTGTTTTCAGTATTTTTTGTAAAGTATCTGATTTTTTCAGCACAACAAACATCCACTTTAGTTCCAGCTTTTGCTATTTTGATTTTGCTCACCTTTCTGGTTGCTTTTTTCTGAGAACTTTAGTTTCTTCCTGACACTTCAAGGATTTCTACAGAGAGGCTGCAGATGAGAATACAGAAAGAAAATTCCAGGTTTAGGGAAACTGCTGCAATCCACTTTTTTATTTCTCATTTTGTTTCTCCTTCTAGCTATTATATTGTGGTTACCTTTAGTAGAATCTATAGTCAGAAAGTGTTCTTATATCAATGCTACTATAGTCTACTCCAACTGCTTCTTCACCCTGTCATTAAAATGTTCTTTTAACAATTGGGTTAAAATTATATTCTTCTGTGGTGAGCTGTAATTATCACTGACTAAGATTTCAGTGATTTACAAGGCTAAAAGGAAAGAGAAATGCTCTGCTTCAGAAAGGTGGATTTATAGCTTCAATTTTTGTGCAGATGGTACAACAGATGTCTCCTGCCAATAGCTTCTAATTTCTGCTTGTAGTTCTGCTTTGAAGTTTTCTACATATGTAGATAAATATGGAAGCCCTTTTTTTTTGTTTTGGGGTTTTTTGGCACAAATTGTATTGGGGAAAGACACTGATCTATACAGGCAAGGTGAAAGTTGCTTTATGTTTATAAATTATTTTTGCTGCTACCTTACATCTTACTGATCAACTTAGCAGAAATAGAGACAGCTTGTCTAAAATATCAGTGAAGGGTTAAATACCATGGCAAAATATTCCAGGAACACTTTAAAAACAATCTGTCAAAGCTTTCTTCAGAGACTGGTAAAGCAGACTGTTTAACTTTCACTGAACAGGTTTCCCACAATGTGATTTTTCCATCTGATGTGATGATAAGGGTTCAGACTGGAGTCCAAAATCCCAAATATGTTTCAATTTGTTCACTTTCATAAATGACTAACTCAGCTAAACATAGTTCAATTCTGCACATCTTGTAGGTCACATAAAACTTATTTAGTAGACCAGGGTGGTTCCCTGTAGGTGTTATGGTACCTGTGTTGGCAGGTAGGACTTCCCACACATATTCTCTGTGCTGGAGGAGGTGGCAGTCCGGCAGAGATCCATCTGCTGTCTGTACCCTGCCCCTCCTAGCCCAGAGTGACCCCACCACCATCTCCAAACCATATGCACAAATACATTCACTTTAAAAATTCTTCATTGAATTAAAATTACAACTGTTCACATTGCCAAAATAGAGGTTGTGCTAATGAACTTGAAGATAGATTGGTTAGACACTTAAAGATAAGTGTTTGTATTTATGAATTGTGTAAGTTCAGAACGAACCCTTTTTTTTTCTAATCCATTTTTCCTTTTCATCTCCTTTTCATATTTTGTTAGTGATTTTTACTGCCAGAGTGTGACTTTTCACTCCAGAATTTACTCTGTATATGTATAGCAAACTCAATAAGTAGGTGTCGAAAGTCTCAGAATCCTGAGAGAACATCACTGGCTGGGTACAAGGGTCCTTCTTTGATGCATTAGGAGAAAACATTGATGGGAATCATGAGAGATGACAGTATAAAGAACACAGCATTGAAGGGATTTGTGGTGAATGACTATGAAAATGGAGGTAAGCATGTAGCAAACAGGAGCAGAGAGAGTAGTCATAGGGTGAAAGCTAATGGTTAAAACCCCACAAACAAAAGAAAAAAACCAGTATTTTAAACATTAAGAAGCCAACAAGCCAGTCATGAAGTAAATCTATTTTCCTCTCTTGCTGAAGCTTTGGTAAATTATCCAGTGTTACTTGTTAGGCCTTCTTAAACCAGAAGTGTAAAACCTATGGACATCTTCATTATTACCAGATCACTTCGATTTGACTACATGATAAACTAGAGCTATGCAGAGGAAAACAATTCTATTTTTCACACTCAAGTAAGGAACTCCAAAGTATGATATGTTCATAAAGCATTTCTCACTTTCATCTTAGATTATGTCTTTAGACTTCATATCACTCTTTACCCTTATGTGTAGATAAAGAAAAATATTTTCAAAAAATAGAGATGAAAGTATTTTTGTGAGTTTCCCTTTTCTTCTTTTTGCTTTCTTTTTTCTGTAGTTTGGTTTTTATGTTTGTTTTCCTGTGTTTTGTTTTGTTGAGGGATTTTTTGGATGTTTTTGTTTGGTTTGGTTTCATTTCTTTTCTTTTCCCCGTGTTTTCTCCAACATAATGCTTTGGAAATGTTGCAAATGTATTAAGCTTTGAAAATTAAGTAATCTCATTTAAAGAAAATAAATTTCATTGTAACTACAGAAATGGGTATGTGTTTCAGATGTTGGCACAAATTTGCATATGAAGCTGTATGCAACTTAGCTATTCTATGACTAGAATAGCTAAGAAATGCATTGGTCTAATGGCTTTAGACTTTTAAATGTTGCATGCAAGCATTCATGCACCTAGCTTGCTAGCTGGCAAACTAATTTGTGTTTCTCTTTGTCAGTTGAGATTTGAAGTTATGTAGACAAAAGCTTTGATGTTATGCTAAAGAAAAAAATAAATTACAATTTAAAAGTCTTAACTTGTCAGAGAAAGCTTTTTGTCATGCAAAGAATGAATTCTGCCCTGCATTGACATTGTATTAAGTACTGAAAGAATATATTTCTTCATATTTTTCCATGAAAAATTATTGAAGTAAATCAAGTACATTCATAGGCCATAGTGATGTGTGTACTACTTGTCTGTACAGTCATTCTTGGAAAATTGGATCTGAAAAAATGTGTCTCTATCTCTAGATGCTAATAGAGACACTTCACTCTTTAAAAAGGTTATAATGCCTGGACTACTATACCTTCTTGATAACATCAAACTAAGAGTATTTAATACCAGAGATGATACCCAAATGCAAAGCTGCCCTATGAGATGCATCTCTCTATCTGGACATAGACATATGTGAAAAACATTAATTCTGGTTGGGCTTGGTGTGCTGCCACCCAGGCACATTATTTATTCTTAGTATTTTAAAATACATTTGTGATCTTCACATTGCTGCCTGGTTACGTAAGTGCAGGTATTGGTGAAAATAATTTTTCTTGAAGAATACTTACCATCTGCCTGTTAAGTCTTTTGAAAACTGTGTATACTTGCAAATTAGTTTCAAACCAAAACAACTCATAGTGCATTATTTTATTTATTAGTGTTCTGCCACGCACCTACCTGTGCCTGAGCTTTCCTGGTAGAAAATCAGGCAGATGATTCACTGAGAGACAAGACAGAGAGATTTGATTTTCAGGTCTCTGACAACCTTGCTAAATCTAGGCTATAAGAGGAAGGTTGAGATATTTTAAAAAGACGTATAAATTAAAAGGTGGAAAAAAAGATAAGAAAACCAGGAGCACTTTCTCAAGGAGGTGTTTGCTACATACTCATCTCTTCACTGCTGGGTTAGGGAGCACACAACTAGTCAATAAATTGAACTTTTTAGTCTTACAATGTGCATGAGACGAGTATTTTTATTTTTTCTCGTAAACTTGCAGGAAGTTATATTCAAAGTTAAATTCATGTGCTCTTGAGAGTGGGTCTGTCTGTCAGCAGGAGATCTCCTTTGCGAAGCTGTGTAAATGATGCTTCCCCTCCTGTACTCAGGAGATGTGATATGGTAGCAAACTCCTGGAATAGCTCCTAGAAAGGCTCTTCCGGAAGTTAGATATTTTCTTCCCTGGAAATGGCTTAAAATCTTTCTATATTCTAAAATAAAACTTTTAATTTATCATATTGTTTCAGTATTTCTGTGACATATTACAACAGTCTAGTTACCTCTCCTTGAAAACCCACAGTGCTAGAAGTTGCAATGCAGCAACTTCTTATCAAATCCAATGGCAGATAAATTTTTCTGTAACTTCCTCTTGTAACATCATGCAACCTATTTCCAGAAATTAGATGTTTGTGTTGTTTATCTTAAGATTTAGGGAGGAGAATGGTCTCCTTAGAAAATTCTTGTGCTAACAGACACAGCTAAAATTTTTCATTTTCTTCAGAACATATTTAAAGTACATCTTATTTGTCTAGTTATATGTATAGTTTTCAATTAACACTTACTTTTACAAGCAGATCTACTTTTTAAAACCAGTACTGTGGCTGGTTTAATGAAATGCAAGCTGGATTTTTAAAAATGTGCTCTCCCCTCCCCTGTGTTTTGTGCTGATTTCTTGAGTGAAGTGTTTTTGGAAACATTAGTTTTGATATGCTGATGTTGAAAAATCTCCTTTCTAATGGAAACCCACTCACAGTATGTGTGTGTCTGGTTGACTTGGGAACAGTATTTCAGAAACAATCTTAACATAGTCATACTTCACTGAATGTTCTGGCATTGATGGCTCTGTAATTTTCATTTTATTGACCTATGACCTGTCTCAGCTGCAGAGTAAAACCCTAAATCCCTAGAAGATTCCTTAGAGGTGAAAAGTGTCATGGAGAATTGCTTATCAGCCACTAAGTCTTTTGGCTGAGGTTCCTTCCTGGTGTGTTTGCAGTGGTGGCTCTGAGGATACTTTGATGAACCAGTTATCAAAACACTTAATGACATTTGCATCAGCAGAGAATACCAAGGTTCTCCTGCTGGCCTCTCCTGCTGCTCTCTCCCCTCCTTATCCCATTTTGATAATATCCATTCTCCCACTTGCAGTGGTGGGGCAAGTAAGGATACAAAAGAAAACCTTATGACAGTGATATGTTCAGCCTGTTCTAAAACCTTTTCAGAGCTGTGGCTAAGAAAGACAAGGTAAAACCCCTCTCATTGATATACCGAAGATGCTGATTCCCAATTCTTATTCCTCTTACAGTAACTAACCTTGATTTCTGTTTTCTCTGCATCATTCCCACTGGTCATAGGTCAGTATACTTGTCACAGTTGCTATATATTAGTAATATGTAAAATTCCACATAAGGCCCAAATTAACAACTACCTTCAGGAAGAGCTTGTTGAAAAAGTAGTTTATACTGATGGGTTGCTTTGAAAAAAGAGAAGGAGCTTTTTCCATGTGAGTGTAAATAAAAGAGTGGATGGAAGTGATCTATTTCCAAGAGAGGTTTTGGGTACTTGTCACTGAGTTTATAGAGATGTTGAGAAGGCAGTGCAGTTGAAACCATCACAAATGTGCCCATCCATGGAGGAGTCAACCCTGCAACCTGACATCAAAAGACCCCATCAAAGAACAAAAGTCCCCATCATGACATTGCTATTTCTGTTTCTGAATGCACACATATTTGTTGGCCTGTGTTCATTTTAAATCCAGTAATTTTCTGATTTTCTCTAGAAGCAATACATTTAAAATTGAGATTTGTGCTTGTACTAAAAAACAGTCTGGTGTAAGATTAATAGACTCTCACTGGGAACATCTGTTAGTATCAAATGTTAAATGAAAAGTTAAAAACTTTCAAATTTTGCATTTATTTCCTGTTACATCGATAACTGAGTGTAAAATGGGTGAGAGGGGGAGCCATTTGAAATAAAACAAAACACTGAATTTTTTTTAAAGTTTTCTGAATGGAATAAATGGTCAGAATAAAAATATGTAAAATTAATAGCTGCTTTTAATCACAAATATTAAATATAAAAATCTGCAAAAGAACTTGTAACAAGCTTTTGTTTCAACAAACAAGCAAAATCTAATGTTTCATACCAACATATTTTAGTTTCATTGGCTATTCTAAAGTGAACCTGAATTCATTTTAAGGGCATATATGATTACTTAAAATGTGGAACTAACAATAACCAACAGGGTATTGGACAATTCAGATATCAACACAGTTAAAGTCTATGAAGTGAACTGAATATTGTGGAGAATATATTTATCTTTGCTGTAAAGATGAAACCAAAACCTTTGACTGAAAAACACAACAGTAATACAACAAAACTTCCAAGAATAATGTTAAAGATTTAACCAAGTTTGAATATATAACACTGTATCACCAGTAATTAAAGTGGAATTTTTAAGGTGCAATTCTTGAGATTCCTGCAACATAATTTTAAGTAATTTAATTTTAAAAATTATTTTTTCAATCAAATAATTAACAGTATTTTACTTTTTGAAAGTACAAGATAATTTATCTCTTTGCACTCTACATAATGCCACTGAAATCTTGAACAGAGTCCATTGAATTTATTGCACTGTACAGAACAGTGCAATAGTAATAGTAGGTTAATAGTTAATAGTAGGCAAACATAGTATAGTCAATCACAGAACATATGTAGACTTAATGCAGAGTAACATTCATAAAAATATAAGGTCATACATTTCTACTGAGAATGTCAACATCTTTCCACTCACCTACTTTGCTAAGTCATGGGAGGAAAACAGCAGCAACTGTTTTCACTCATTTAAAATATCAGTGATAGTAATCGTGACCCAAATACCAAGGGAAAATATATTTTATGTCTAGGAAGACTAGCTACAGAGAATAATATTTATTTCTGGCCAGCACTCCTTTTTAATCACTGAATAAAAAGTCTTTATGCCAAGAGAAGTAGAAATTGACAATATTATTTTACCTAGTGCTAAAAATGAGCTGCACATCTATCTTATTGAGGAGGCCCAAACCTCCTGATTGTGAAGTTTTAAGATCTCAGGGCCATTATTTTAAGTTTTATTTTTTTTTATTATTATCTCTATCAGAAGTTATTTGAAGAAATATGTGAAAGGAGATTCACAGAGACTTCATTGATAATCGTGCAACAAATGTGATTGTAGCATAAGATCATAGGGTATTTAACATTGGCAGTGATTTCAGGAGCTCCTCTACTCCAAGTGCCTGCTCAAACCATGTGAGGGAAACTCATTTTAAGTTGTGTCCTAATATGAGAACAAGCAAAGGCTTCAAAGCTTTTCTTCCTCCCCCATTTTCCAGAAGATTCTCATTAGGTTTAGTAAATGTTTCAGAGGCATAAATCAGCACTTGACTTTTAATAGGTATTCTGAATGATGTTAAAAATTCTTACCTATGAATAGCAAGAAATATAATTAGGGCCTAAGAATGAAGTGTGTGTTACTGAATGGCTGTAGCAAAGATCTCATTAGCTTGCTGTTACAGTTTTAGGTGTTGAACATATTCTGAAATGATAGTACAAGATTTTAAAGAAGGCATTGGTGAATCAGTCGTCTCACATAATGCTTGGATTGTTTCCCTTCTGTCTTATTCTTTTTATGTTACACAACAAACACTGAAAACAGTATAACCACTGGGTTGAAATTAAAAGAAAGAAAAGTTTCTCCACTGCTTCTGTACAGATTTCTTTCCTTATAGCCAGAGGAATTTTTCAAAGAATTACCCAGGGGTAGAAATGCCATGACCAACAATAACTTTTCCTGAAGAGAAAATGTATGTCCATGTGACTGTTTTCCGTTTGTAATCTGCACCATTTATTTGTTTTAGTACTATCCATCCAAACAGTAATAACTGAATCACAAAACTATATTTCTAGGGATATTTCTACATGTCTGAGAATCACAGAAATTTTTGAAAATGAACTCTTCTGCCTTAAACATTGGGTTTTTTTCATTCCTGAATTATTCTGACTAATTCAATAATTTTCAACATTCTTTTTTCCTTCTTCCTACCTCTTCTCACAATCTTCCACAACGATATTTTCATTTGTGCAATTTCCTCTGTAGATTTTGAAAGCAGCTAAGTTATTGTGAAAAACATATGATAAAACCAGGCAAGCAAAAAACATTTGGTGCCTGGTCATACTGAATTTCTGTTTGACTCGTAGTGGGCTTTTGGAGAAGTGGAAATTAGGGATTATATGAGTTGTTGCTTCCCATTCCCTCTTTTCCTCCTGTTTCTCCACCCAATTCAAGTTATGGTCTGAAAACAGGTCCCTCATGATTTTTCATTTTATTTTTGCTGAGAAAAAACCTGTATGCTGCTGGCAAAATGCATTATTTGTCTGCTATTCTATTTTATTTTCTTACCTTTTTGTATCTCATTCTGTGTAAGTGAAGAGATGACATATTTAATTTCTGTTGTCCTAAATATTTACAGCGAGGTTGAACTTTTGTTTATCTGGAAGAATTAGCACTGGAAAATGGATATTAGTTTCCTGCAAAATTTGGCAAGCTCTGAAACCCTGAACTCTGAATAGTGACTATTCCATAAGTAATATATCTCTGTGTACACACAACTTTTTAATGCACCGCCAGCTTCTAAGGTGCTGTTTCTAATGTTGATCTGTTTTCCACGCTTGTGTCACATGTGACTTGGTTGCTCTTGGGCTGAGGCTGGCAGATGCTTCAGACTGCTTAAGGATTGCCAGCTTGTTTTTGCAATTGGCAGAGGTCATGATCAAGGAAATAGGTCTATTGAGATGAGAGAACTGAATATTGAAAAGTTTAAAAATTTTCTGAATAAATAGGACAAAGGAGTGCTGAGAGTACAGAAAATGAAAACAGGAATACCCAAATCATCAAAGAAAGCATGACTCCTCAACACAGCATGGTCTTGGTTCAGTAACTAATTTTGCATTAAAATATATGGGTTTAGACTTCTTCTCACTGGAACATTTTTTAAGTGCTAGTTCTGCTAACGTCCATTAACTTTGCTACAGCTTTTATTTGAGTACTTCAGAATACTGAGATTAGCAATTGAATTTCTTATAAAACAAAGAGTATGCAAGGATCTGTTCTGCAGCATTAAAACAATGCTACCAGAGAAGTAGATGTTGAACAGCAATGCACTCTAGCTTGAGAAATGTAGAACGAAATGAGACTAAGGCTATTAAAAAAACTGATTCTTCCTTTAAAACTGGAATTCTCTGGTCACAGTCTCATGGATTACTGTATTCAATGCAACACAGGCACATTACTGTATTCCATGGAAATCAGTTTTGTTAAACAGCTGCTCATACCTAGGTTATAAAATTAAACATTTAGATCTTCAATGAATTTGCATCTCTGTATGAGACTTTATGTTCATTTCATAAAAGTCATGCTTCAGTGGATTCTGAAAAACATATTGATGCTAAATGTGATCCTTCAAAATCTCTTTCTTCTCTGTACTGCAAATGTGTTTGTTATGATGCCTAAACTGTTTTAACACTTTCTCCTAATATACTGGTAAAATAGCATTCATTGTCATGAATATGCAAATATTTGGTGCAAATTAATTAGTTTTTTTGTTGTTGTTGTTTTGGCCCCCATATAAAAATTTCAGCAAAATTCAGAAGCATCTGGTTCTGTTCTTTTAAAAAAACTGAAGTTCTTATCAGAAGATATGGCTATGAAGCTACTTTCCCAGCTTTTGCTCACTCATAGGATTTTTTTTGGCTTTTGTCCTAGAGGATTTTTTAGCTCTGTTGTTACTTTTAGGACATTTCAGCAGCAGAACTACCAACTCCTTTCAACACTCAAGGGTTTTTTCCCCAAAGGAATCTTAAAGTAAATAATTAATGTGACTAATATTTTTCAGAAAAAAATTAGTCATACTGAATGAAAGAAACAGTGAAATTGGGACATAACTGTTTCTGGCTTCTACATCAAGAAAATTCAAAGTCAGCTTTTTCTGAGTTCATACTGAAGTAAAATATGAAATCAATTTCCATATGAGAGATTTGTGTAGGTGTTACATGTTAGGCAGAAGGAACAAATTGTTCAGTTATCATGCAAATAGAATGTTGATTTTTAACAAAATGCTTCACAACCAGATTTTATCTTCCTATTCTAAGCTTCCGTCAGAAAATAATACATGCACTCTCTGCTAAACTTTTCCCAAAATTTTTATATTTGCCCCCTCATATTGTCTGTGTGTTGCACTTTGTGGCAAAAACATCTGTGTGTGGTAATGAATTGTAGATCAATTGGTAACAATATTTTGTAGGGAAATATTTAAGAAGCACCTAATATTTGTTTATGGAAAATTATACAGCTATGACAATTTCATATACTGAAATATATTTAGAACTATCACTAGTGCTAAATTATTCTTACAGTATCAATTTTCTCAGTATTTTAATTTCCAAATTCACAACTACAGGAATGAAATTAAGCTTTTCTCTTAGGGAAAGACATGTAATGTACTTTGGCTCCATTGCTAAACTCCAGTTCTTGAGTCAGTCTGAATAACTTTGGAAGTAGGTTGCTAGTTGCAATGAGCAGGGACATCTTTAACTAGATCAGGTTCCCCAAACCTCCAAACTGGCCTTGAGCATTCCCAGGGATGGGGCATACACAGCTTCTCTGTGTATGTGCCAGTGCCCCGTCACCCTCACACTAAAGAATTTCTTCCTAGTATCTAATACCAAACTATGCTGCTTCAGCTTAAAGCCATTTTTCCCTTGTCCTAGCTCTATGTGCCCTTGAAAAAGTCCCTCTCCAGCTCTGTTGTGGCCTCCTTTAGATACTGGCAGGTGCTCTAAGGTCTCTCAGAGCCTTCTCTTCTCCAGGCTGAAGATCTCTAGCTCTCAGCCTGACTTGGTGGGAGCAGTGCTGCAGCCCTGTTAGCATCTTTGTTACCTGCTCTGAACTCACCGTGGACTCTGAGCAGGTCCACATCCTTCTTATGCTGGGGTCATCCAAAGAGGACAGGGACTCCAGCAGGGTCTCACAAGGGCAGACCAGGGAGGCAGAGTCATCTCCCTCACCCTGCTGGCCACACTGCTCATGCTGCAGCCCAGGGTACAGCTGGTGTTATGAGCTATGAATGTGCTGAGACATGAATTGCTGAGACTTGTCAGGCCTTTTAGCCATCAAAACCACCAAAGTCCTCCTCCTTAGAACTACATTAAATCCACTCTATACTTTGCCTATGCTTGCACTTGGAATTGCCTTGACCTAGGTGCAGGACCTTGTGCTTCATCTTTTAAGCTACATGAGGTTCACACCTGTCTCTAAAGCCTGTGCAGGTCCCTCTGAATGCCATCCCTTCTCTCCATCCCTTCTCCTTCTCTCCTGCAGTGTGTAGATCACACTGCAGAGTGTGTTCTGTCTGTGCTGCCAAAAAAGATATTAAACAGCAGTTCCACCCCCTAAGGAACACTGCTCATCACTGGTCTCCATTTGAATACTGAGCCTTTGACTGCAACTCTGTAAATGCAACTATCCAGCCCAGTCCTTATTCACTGGGTGGTCCATCCATAAACCCATGCCTCTCCAGTTTAGAGATAAGGGGTGTTACACAGATGTCAAATGCTTTGCACAAGGCCAACAATTGCTCTTCTCTTATCTTCACTTGGTTTCTTTAAATGAATACTGCTTAGGCTTGAACATTTCTTTAAATAAGTAAGATTAATAGTTTATTGTAAAGAAAAGCTACCTCTGCTATCTTTACTTGCAAGAAAGTTGACACAGGGGATGTTCAGGTAACTATCTTATTATATATACTTTGCCCTTTTATTAAGAAATGTTGCTCTGACAGATTGGAACATCTGCAACAATCAAAGACTGGTCCACAGAAATGCTTTTAGAGGATTGAAGGGATCTAGCATCAAGTTCCTTTGGCAGCCTTTTATGCTTTTAGCCTCTTTATTACAGCTAAAGTTTCTTTACCCGCTAAATCATGCTGTGCAGTGCACTTCCAATTAGATATACAGTCTCAAGTCCTATAGTTAGGTATTTGTATTAAAAGTGAGCCCCTTATAAAAGGACCACGTCTTTATGGGATTGTTTTTCTACAATGGTGATTCATTTATTTGAATAATATGGCTTCAAAGCTCCTAAAATGTCAGCTGTGTAGAGCTGTGGGTGTGTAAACTAGATAAAGCTTAGCTAAACAAACCCCTGTTTACTATAATGGAACTACTGTTTGACACCAGGTAGTTAGGATGGCCAAACTGTAGGATGTACTCTGTTTGTGCTAAAAATTATTTTCCCTGTTGTATTTTTCATCCTCCTCATCCATGGTACTCCATTGTTCTTATGTTGATCTTTTTCCCCATTGTTTTTTTTTGTGTGTTTTTGATGGTTTGTTGGGTCTTTTTCCTGCATTTATTATATATGCAGTTTGTTCTAGACTGAATCCAAAGGGGAAAAACCTATGCATGTATATGAATATTATTTTTTCAGAGAGGACTGGTTATCTGTTATTCTTCAGATTGCTTATCTTCTTATTTTTCAACAAGATTATGTTCTTATTCCTATGCTTTTACAAACTTGACACTTAAGGCTGAAACTACATGACTCCCACAGAGCTTGATTCATAAATTTTCTGTTGT
This sequence comes from Agelaius tricolor, assembly GCF_023055355.1. Classification (NCBI taxonomy): domain Eukaryota; kingdom Metazoa; phylum Chordata; class Aves; order Passeriformes; family Icteridae; genus Agelaius; species Agelaius tricolor. The sequence goes on from NW_027269287.1 coordinate 10,003,235, forward strand.
TCCTTCCATCTCCCATATTCCAAAGTGAAAATCACTGCACCTGAGGAATTGGCATGTGTTTACAGCACTGGGTCACTGGGGATTGCTGACAGTGATACCACATCTCTGACAAGAAAACACAGACTTCCTCTGTGCTTTTATTTTCTTTATTTACACAGCGTTTCAGCTGTCTAATGTGTTGAACTGGAATTCTTATTGATAATGAACCAGATCTTCAGTTCAGAGACATATAGTGGTTAATAAAATGTAAATGTAATTTGTACAAAATATAAAGTCTATAAGCAAAGAGAAAATCTAGCACTATCATCTTCAGTTAATATTTGTCTTTAAAAATGCTTTTTAGTGTGCTTTGGCACTTGACTAATAGGTTTTTCAAAATGCAAGCCCTTATTCATTTTGTTCCTCTAGAATCAGTATCTGTCAGGTTTCTTTTGTGCTGCTATAAAATATAGTCAGTATTGATAATTCATACTTGAAGTAAGTAGGATCTAAGCCTTGTGTCATAGTGGAGTTTTTGTAAATGTGGTTTTTTTTCCCTTCTTTTCCTCTTGCACAAATGATGAACTTTGTTTGAGCATGATATTCTCAGAATATGCAATACTTGCATGGCATCAAATCAGCCTCTTCTCTTTTAAGACTTTTATTAGAAACCAGAATAAATGGAAGAAATAATATCAAAGAAACAATATAAAAATGAAATAAATATGATCCTTTAGGAATGTAATTTATAAAATATAACAATTCTTAAGAGTATTTTTAAAAGGGATTCTAAAGCCTCTTATACCTTGCATCCTACAAAGGAAACTTCTGGGTGAGACCCCAGGGGACTCATGATCCAAGTAATGTACCTTTAACTAGTTTATATGACACTTAGCTTTACAAGCAATTCTAATTCTAACATGGGTATTAGAATATTTTTTTATAATTGTTGCTTTATTTTGCAAGTAATAATCCGAATTACTAATAATTCTGGATGACATGCTATGCCATGTTTTTTAATGAAAGAGAAACAAGATAGAACAGAATTAGCAGAGTATATCTTCAGTCATACGGTAAAATCACCTATGGTTGAGTTAAATTTAAAAGTAAGTATTACTGAAACGTCCTTTTTTTACCTTGCATTTTCGAAACTTGTTCCACTAGTTTAATATCTTACCACTAGATGTCCTTGTAGTTGAACCCGCCCGCCGGTTTTGTGCTAATTCTGTGTTGCCTTCAGCCACTGGATGGCATCTTACCATTGATTTCAGGTGCAATGATTTTAAAGAGCAGATTCACAAAAAGCAGATTATTTTAACATTTAATTTAATGCCACAGTGTCTTTAAAAGGCTGTGTTCTCTTTGCAGACAACAAAAACAACAACAACAAATAAGAGTATTTGAATTTGAGATTTTTAATGAGGTCAGGAAAGATAATGTTTAGAAAAGAGCAAGGAATATGTACATTTCAGTAGCTATAGAGCAGTCTTGCTTGAGAGCAGGTTTCTTCTGTTTCTTGTACTGCAGTTTCTGCGAGGGTCAGGGGCATTATCACTGAAGAATTCTCTGGGCCTAGAAGAGAAATTTCATGCCTATTAAAAAAGCATGCAGTGTACTGTGCTTACTGTGGTGTAAAAAGCATCTGTGTACTTGCTTATTTGTCATCTACCTTGAACAGTAAGTGTAATAAAACCTATTTTAGTATTAGAACAGATCAGAGGGCAAACGCTCTTTTATAAGTGTATCCTTTCAGCAACAGAAATGCTTGAAAAAGCATTTAGGTTTGTTTTTGTTGAAAGGTCTAAGGTTTTTCAAGGGTGCATCCCTTCACATTTATTTCCTTCTCTTCTTCTCACTGTCCTCACTTTCCTGATTTCCTGCAAGCTCAGGTGGTACTAACAGGCAGACCAGGGCCTGAAGCCTCCCAGCTGCAGCCCAGAGTGATGAGATCTGCCTGCAGCTCTGGGTAGAACACCTTGCTCTAGCTGTGTGGGCAGTGAGCTGATGGTGCCTAATGACAGTCACCTGCAGTTGAGAGGTGATTCGGGGCCCTTCACATACACAAGTGAGTCCTATCTGTGCTGATGCTGGAGGGATGTTATGCCAGCTCCTTCCTCCCTTGAGAGGCAGCAAGGAATTCTTTTTCCTCACCCTGTTAATCTACACTGCTCGCTTACTATGTTTGACTGTAGGTTAACCCTATGCATAACTGAGTGAAGATTTGCCACGTTGCACACAGGATCTTTTTTGGGCATACTGCTCTACAGCAGCAGCTTTGCAAGTACTCTGCTTCCCTAAAATTGGAGTTTGGAGGACACTCTTGCATACCTGCGAGCACAAGTCATTTACGCTGATGGGCTCTGACTCTTAGCAAAGGTGCACAGGAGGGGTGTGCACTGCTTTTATCTCAAAGCTCAGCTCTGCTTATGGAGTTATTTTTGTAATACTCTCATGTTGAAGAATCATTTTATTCATTGTTTAATATTATATCAGAGCAACTTTAAAGCCCATTGAGATAAGAGAAGATGATGCTTAGGTCTTCCCTCAGATTTTAACAAGCCCCATGGGCTGCAGTGATAAATTCAGCCTAGCTTTTTAAAATTCAAATTCACAGAATCTATTAGTTATAAGTCAGTATTTCCTTCATTTACCTGCAGGGAAATGTAGAAACCCTTCCTCCAAAGACGAAATTCCACTTATCACTTGCCTTCACATATGTATTGCTTTAAGTGTACTTTTAAAATGTCTCCAAGATAGCAAGCAATTTCATTTCCAGTGTGAAATTAATCTTCTTAAAGAGTTCATGTTGATAGCTACTCAAGGTAGGTATTCTAAGTAAATAAGTGTGTTAAAAATGTCATGTGCAGTTTGCTTTTTGAGACTTCTCCTTTCACAAAAAAAAGTAAATGTTGAAGCAGAAATAAAACTTATTTTGCTGCAAACTGGCATAGGTCTGTAGTCTGTTGACTTCTTTACACTTGAACAAGGCCAAAACACTTGATGTTTTCTAGCCCACACTAGATTGTTTTGTCAAGTATCTCCAGGTCCACCTGTGTAGCTAGCCAGGAGTTTAGAATACAAATAATTGGTTAAAAAAATCCTCCATGTTTTAGTGGTCTGTAAGGTTAATTTAATCTGTAAATCTAGCAAGATTTGGCTTATCCAGTCTTTTATTAAATCTTAAGTTATTTACTTTATTTACTTTATTTTAGGCTGGTGTCTTTCTCCATTGCGGAACATTTCATGCCATAATCTGTCAATTTCCTTGGTGACAAGAAAGACTCCTTAAATTCTTTTTCTGTGCTCAGCTTTTCCATGCCCACTCCCTGCTATGCCAGCCCCAGCTATGTCTTCCATGCCTCCATGCAGTAAGGGCAGAGGTGGTGTTGCACTGGGCAGTCTCCAGGAATTACACTGCTCTCCTGCTCCTTCTGGCTGGGTTGCTGCAGCACTCAGGGACACCATTCCCTCTGTGGCAGGTGCTGTTACAAACCAGCAGCTTTTGGACTGAAGGCCAAGGCCTTCCTCTGTGTTTCATTGACATTACTGAGGTGTCTTGGGGGTGGTGTGAGCTGTCTGTAACAAGTTCATTTTTGTACTGCTGCTGACTCTTCAGCACAGGTAAATGAAATCTGCTCTTTAGTCTCTTCTCATATTTCTAAAACTTTTTTGTGCCCAATAAAATTGCATGTATTTTTTCACTGCCATTTTTAGATGGTGGATTTCTTTTTTCTGTAAACTGAATAAAGATTACAAGAAGAAATGCTGAGTTTCCAAATACATTCAGAAGACACCAGAATTTTATCTGTTTTGCTTTATTTTTACTAGCTAATAAACAGTTTAATACAGTAGAAAAATAGCATTTCTGTTGAGACCAAGATGCCAATCAGTGAATTGAACTTAATAATTGAATTCTCTGTGAAATTCTATAGTTTATTCCATGTCTATTCCATGCTTTTTTGCATATTTTTTTGCCTTGCAGTTGTTCTGCAACTGCTTTACTCTTTTGCTATAAAGAGTAAGTATAATACAAAAGTATTATTTGAGGGTAAAAGACCTATATTTAAAATCTGAGATTTTTATAAGGCGGTCTTAGCCTTTCTGAACTCTCCTACTTTGTAAGGAATGCTCAAGGATTTAAACCATATTCTACTGTCTTAGGGAAACCTTTATGGATATTGAATTCCCATCCACTGTGCAGGGTTAAAAAGAATAATAAATATTTTTAATACAATCTCACAATGCAAAAGTATGAATCATAGTAAGTTTATAAATAAAAATAAACACGGTTTTCAATAAGAGGAATCAATTGAGAACTCCCTGTGGAAAAGGGACATAGAAAAGAAATCTGGATCAACCCATTGTGTAAGGCATAGTGTTTAAAGGTCAGAAAAATAGCTTTATTCTAGCAGCTGCTTTATGCTTAGTCACTGTTTTCATTTATTGTCATGCTCTTTGATGCACCCCACACAGGACTGCAGCCCTTCAGTGTCTGCATGAACCCCGTGTGTTGCCATACTGAATTATATTCTGGAAAGCAGCAGAGCTAAGGAGCTTTCAGGCCACTTTTACTGTTCTGCCTTGTTTTCATGCACTAATTCATAGCAAGATGCCCTGAATATATTCCATCAAATTTGGTTTTATCATGTTCAAATATGTATGCTGTTATAACCTTGAAATGTTTCTTCATGTTGCTTGTAAAGTCCCTTGTGGGTGCTGTAACTGACAAGTGCCACCATATAAAAACAGAATAAAAAATGTTTTCGCTAAACAAATACACGAATAAAACACAAAACAAGTTCTATCGTATTTTTGACACAATTTGTGATTTAAAGAGATCCAACAATTGCTGTAATATAATTTGTGTGAGAATTATTACTTACTGTTTTCTGGTGCCTTTCAGAGGAAGAAACCCATGATCTTTATCTGCTAGCTAATAATTGAGAAACTAGGGAATTAAAATTTTTTAAAAAATATGCAGAGAAGAAAATGTATCATTTGCATTAGTCTTTCATGTTTCATATGACTTTTATAGTAAGTGATAACATGATAGTAAAAAAACAAAACCAAGGCACAATCAGAAACTGATTGAAGTTCATTTATTCAAGTAGGCTCTATTTCATATATCAGAAGGTCTTTTTACAGAGAAGAACATTGAAACACTATCCTCAGATGAGTATCTTACTAGGTTGTTGTCTGCTACATTCTCTGTTCAATTCCTTATTTCATTCTAAAGTCATTGAACACACCTTTTTACAAAATCTGCATAAGTAGCACTGTAGGAGACTTAAATTTGCTGGCCACCAATAGTGCCTTTTTGCAGAAGGCTGTTTCCTTTCTGAAATTAAAAGGCTTTCTTAGATGTGTACTTTGTCTGAATGCTTTTAGGAGCAGGAATGTATGTTAGGCAGCCTGAGACGGCGTTGTTACTATATGATAACTGGCACTTATTGAAGGGCTTTGTGTGACTGTGCTTAGAATCAGAAGAGCAAAAACCCTGTCACAAAGATCTTTTCTTTTTCTGTGTGAGGTTTGACTTTAGGGCACCTTACATTTCTGCAGTGAATCTTACAGGTGCCTAGGGCTGCATGGGTTTTTATATGGTTCTTTTGCAAGTATTGCCTGCTTACTTTTTAGGAATTTCATGTATTCGATGCATTCCTGACATTATAGATTTTTTTTCCCCACATAAATGCATTTTGTTGCAATACTGGAAAGGCGGTTGTTTGTGTGATGCTTCAAGGATGTGTGGTGAAGCTTAGCTTCAGTATTGGCAGCTGTCAGGATTTGTGGGTAAATGCTTTCAAAACCAGTGACAAAATTTACTTTGTGCAGACTGTTTTGAGTAGCTGCTCTCATGAGGTTTGGGAAGTGTCTGTTTCAATTGAGACAGCTTTCTGGTTCCATAATTTAGCTGCAGTGCAGGTTTTATGCATTTATGGTGCAGTTAAAAATAGAGGAGCAAAATCTAATGTTGTAAGAGTGATATATACAAACAAATACTGTACCAACCCTACCAAGAACTAAAATACCTTGTCAAAAATAGCTGTTGTTTCTTGTAGAGGATTTTCCTCCCCATGCTAGAATGTAGAGTGACATTAAAGACCCTGAATACACTATGTCAGGCAGATATCTCACAGAGCTCAATCCAGCAGCTCCTCAAAGAGGAAAGTTAGGATATGATTTGACAAGTGTCAGGAAAGGCTTGGTAAGATGCTATGTTCTAACAGGCAAGTATGCCAGGAGCTGTGGTTGAGAGAGGGCAAGTTTGCATCTATTCCATTTAGAGGCCATGGGGTTGGTGGTTGGAGACAGGGGCAACACGCACACCTCAATGGTCCATGTGACAAACAGCATGTTTTACTGTTAAGAGCCTTCTTAAATAGGGAATTCAAAATGCCGAGATCTCAACTGCTGATTGGTCTGGTCCCCACACAGCCCAGCTCCTGATCAGTGAGATGTCTGCAGCCCAGGATGGAATGTGATAGGTGAAGTCCCTGTGTAGATTTAAATCCAGCCTATCCTTGCCCACTCAGGGACTCCAATGCTACATACATCTAATAAAAACCCATCTTTGGAATAATCAGAGCACTGCACATTGCAAAATATAAGTTTCCAGAAGCTACTCCGCTGACAATTTTAAAATCAGAAATAGACATTTTGGGTCATGTATGCATTTCCAAGAAGCAGTGATTCATTCAAAAAGAGCTGTCGTTCATATACGTACAGAAAATTGAACTGAATATCCTTTTCTGACATTTCTAAATGCAGCAGGAATCTATCTGAAAAGCAAAGCACTGGTGCAATTTTGGTTGATTTCAATTATTGCACATAAAATTACTGTCATGGCCTGCATTTCATTCTCTAGATGGGATTCAGCCCCATTAGTTGAGGTATTTATGCATTGGCAGGACTCATATACTTTTTTATGTTCTTACAGGCATTGTTTCATGAGCAGGAGAATTGTTTTGTGCATGGCAGGGTCTGTCCCAACAGGATGCTGTTGGGACAGACCCTGCCATGCACAGAGAAAGCCTCTGCTAGGAGTACCACATTCACAGTCAGTGCCAAGATGATAAGTTGTACTCAGGTGTCCAACTTGTATCAGTCCTTGCATCAATCCAAAGGGCACAGGAGTGATGGAACAGTTTGTAGAGCAAAGGTGAAGCACGTGTAAACTAAAAGATGCAATCTAAAAGTGTGTTTACACTTTTAGATGGAAAAATTACCTCCACAGAGGTATTACTATTTTGTTATTCAACAGACACGTTGCATTCATGGATAGAGAATGTGATTTTATGAGGCAGTAAAAATATTCAGGTTTTTTAAAGGCAGCTAAAATGCATTTTTAAAACATGAGATGGGGGGAAATGCTAAACTAAAGAAAAGGATAATCCTTAAGGAAGTCAGCACCATTTGTTTGAAAGAAACCATATGGTTAGTGTAAAAATTTCAGTTTGAGTGGATACTATTGTAATGCAAGATATTTTCAACTGCACAAAATTCCCTTTTTGTTAGTATCTATAACATTAAGATTGCACAAGGCACTTATTTTAATAATGAATATATTGTGCACAGCTGTCACATTGTTTCTAAATATTTATGAACAAATTTTTGCTGTAGTGTAGATCTGAAATTGTTCAAATTTTCAGATGTCAAATTTTGGGAGATGGCCCAACTTCTAAAATGTTTTAAGTGTACATTTTAATGTTCAATTAATGACACTTTTAGTCCTGATTTTATTTTTAGGAAGGTTCTGGATTTATTTAAATTTCTATTTTCTGAATCTTAAAAAATATCAAGGCTGAATAAAGCTACAATAGATAACTTATGGGAAATCTAAAATTATAGTGCCCAGGTTGCATGTAACTATTTGTTAAATATACTACGACATTTTGAGATAATTGTATTTTCCTGGCCCTTTTCAGGGGCTAAAGTAATATATTGCCATTATTTATTTATGCAGAAGGATGGTAGAATCATCCCATTAGCAATTACAAGCTACAGGAAAGGATTTTTTTTTGAAAAACAAACTTAGGCTTTTCCTCAAGTTTCATAAATACTTAAGGGATATGGCTAGTTTAATGAACTCATTATCTGTTTTGGCTCATGGCTTTCACTTTTTAATTTTTTAAAGAATGTTTACTGCAATGTTTCACTCTGAAGATACGGGAAACTATTTATATTAAAAAGAAAAACCAAGAACAAAAAAACAAACCAAACAAAACATATTCCACCTGTCCCCAAGTATTCTGCATTTTAAAATTTGTCTCCTCGTGGATACTGTGCTGTCTTTTTGTTTACTTGAGCTAAGGAGGATTTGCCTGAGTTTTCTGAAAAGCTGAAATCCATGTATACTTCAAACTCCTTGCAGTAAGATGGACTTATTTAAGCATCTACATTCTAGTCAGCCATTTTATGTTTCCCTAGATGCTGAAATGTTTTAATTACATTTGAGTTGCCACTGAGATTTTATTTTCAGACTACAAAGATGAATCAACTGCAAGAAACTGACACAGTGTGAGATCTCAGAATTAAACTTGATCACTGATGCAAACAACTGGTGGCTGGAATGCTGAGTCTGTGCTGTCTCTGTGCAGGATGTATGTTTAATACATACTTATTGTTCTCAGTTTGAAAATTTTTAATGACCTAGGGTTTAGAGTGTTTCTAGTAGCAAATTATTGTCAAGGTTACTTCAAGTACAATATGATGCCAGGATTCATTTCTTGGTGAGAAGCAGGGAAGCAGAAACAGTTTGAAAAATTTTAGGGTTCATGACATTCTATGAAATACAGAATTTCATATCTTTGCTATTGATACACTTCTTATCAGCACGAACTACTATAAAACACTTTGTTAAAGAAACAGAAAACTTTTATTAACATGTGGCTTACCTGTGAAAAGAAGAGGCATTTGTTATTATATATGTATGTTACTGGGGCTAGGTAAGGGAAAATTTCTCAAAGTAGTTTGAGATTCTTCATAACTGTAACTGTGCATGATAATTTGTCTTTTTTTCTCCTTCTTATTGCATTAACATATTTGATGCTTGCATTTATTATGGGGTGATGCTGAGAAGGATATTAGAGGTTTAAAAATTACTGTTAAAAATGTCATATTCATGATTTTTCAGTACTCCAGATCTCTCTCATTGCATTTTGTTCTTTATTCTTATTGGACACTTGGACACTGAAGTACTGAAGTAGAGTAAGTGATAAAAATGCTGTGAAGTTAAAAATGGAAAAGGAAAACCCAAAGCATTCTCTTCACATCACATAAATTAATCTTTATGTATTGTTCTGCTGATCATTATAAAATCACTTTTATTCTATGGCTAGAGCAGTAGGGCACTGTTATATATCTAGGAGAAATTGAGAAAATATAGTGAACAACATACAGGAGCTCTTGGATAATAGCAATGATTTCATCCCAGTCTTTAGGTGGAGCACGTCAATAAAGCCCAATTTCCCCAGCATGATTTCTAGTGCTTAATCATGTTTCTTTCTCAATTCCCAGAACGCTATAGGTCTGGTGTGTTCAGTGCCCCTCTCCACAGAACATATCTATGGATATTAAGGACCTGATTTAATGGTACTTTACCAATTTATTGATGTTATATGAGATGCACATATTTCTCAGTGGAAGGAGGGAAGTGATGCAATGCAGAGATGGATCCCTTCTACAGTCATTACAGAAACCTGTTAGACTCTGAACTTTGCTCTACAGTTTCTCTCTTGAATCAAGAAACGCTGTCAGGGTCTCAGTGGGTGGGTACATCCTTTAGCATACATTCAGCAGAATGACAGAAGTACCCTATTTTGCAACCAACCTATGAAATAATTTGTTCCTCTTTTTAAGCCAATTACTGGAAACAAATTTTGTTTTCATTTCCAAGCATGAACTTCCTCTAGGTAGGCGTTAGATTTTGTGCCAGCAGAATGTCTGCTGCACTCTACAGATAAATTTTGAATGATGAACCACCAACTTTAAAAACATGGTAGTCTCCAAACAAAGTGATGCATTGTTTCAGGGAAAGCTGGGGCATGACATGAATGTGATGTGCCTGTATCTATTCCACATGTATACCTATTATCAAGTTAATAAGAACATTTCACTTTTTCATTCTGTTTGCAATGTAAATAAAAGATGAAATAAATACAAGTTTAATTGAAAAAGTCTGTGTTAGTGCAGAGGAGCTGAGAACTTCCTAGGCAAGAATTGGAACAAAGTTCTTGTCTCTCTGTTATTTGGATAGGTACAATTAGACTGTTCACCTGTCTTTTTCCTGAAGTAAAATAATATTTGGAGCTAGTAAATATGTTCAAGATACCCTAAAGAACAGGCAGAGATAAAAAAGCCTTGATGTGGCCAGACTGTCTCTTCATATCATTAAAGAGAAGGAGGAGGAGGAGTTATTTCATGGATAAATGTCCTTATTGTAAACTTAGGGTGTACTTCGTAATCCTTTCCATCCATGTATGTGTGAATTAATTAGAAAATAGAGATCTTTAAAAGCTGCAGTTGTGAACTGTTGTTACTAGAGCTGCTGTTATTCATCCTTTTGTCTTAAAGGAAGCAATACTAAATCTCATTGATTTTTATGCTGAAAAAAATACAGTTTGTCTATTAATTTTCTTCATAGGAGAATTAACAATATATGGGAGTACGAGCTTTGATGTTATGTCTTGTTTCTTTCTAGCATACTCTGAATTTCTTCCCCAGTTTCTTTGACTTTTGTCCTATTTCTTTTTTTCTGATTTGTATGAGTAATGTCTTTCCCACTTTCCTGCTCTTACTTTGTTGCATTTTTTTATTAAGTTGTTGCTTAAAATCTCCATTCACAGATCTTGGTATTAGCTATTCAAATACATGCCAACACGTTTTTTTATCCCCACCCCCAGCCCAAACCCCACAAAGCTGAAGTGAAAGGTATTGAAGTTATAAAGAGTGAAAAGATGAATCAAATGAGTGAAATAATGAAGTGATAATAACGGGATTTATTGTTAAAAAATAGGAAAAAGGGAAACCTAAAGTATTAATGGAACAAATGCAGTTAGGTTAGGCTCAGGAGAGCTGTAAGGACTAATTTAAAGAATCCAATAAGGGAGCTTTAGAGTAGGGAGCAGGATTTTTTTACGGAGAAGGTACATCCATATTTGCAAAGCAGCAAAGAATGGGAAAATGTCTGAAGAGTTATTCTGTGGAGAGAGAAGTCTAGCATTGTGAGGCAGATCAAGAGATCAAAGCGTGTTAAGTTTATGCAGTAGGCAGTGAATGCCTGTGAGTGAACCAGCACACAAGAAGCAAAAGTGTTTAATATGGTAGAGGTAACCTAGCTTCTCCCTAGGCATGCAAAGTACCAGTACCTCCTCTTCAATTTCTTACAAGACTCAGAAACTCAGCCACTTTGCTTGTTTTTCAACACTGAGACTTTGTCTGAAGAGCTTAGTCATAACATTGAACCCCATTTTTACTAAATAAGTTTTGCTGCACATCCTGACAATCGTGTATTATGTAGACTATATTTTGACTGTCAAGTAAAATATCTTTAAACTACTCAGTTTAAACTACTGCAGAGTGCTCCATTTATATTTTACCTTTTCAGTCCAGGCACTGGGAACAAGTAAATAAGTAATATTGATTTATTTTGATTCCACTCATTATTGTATAAAATTTCGGTTTCTGAAGAGCTGTTAAGTGACATTTTGAGTACAGAAATGGGGGAAAATTTACTGCTTTAAACAGACCAGATTAGTGTTTTTTTTAAAAAGGTAAAGTTAAAAAAAAAAAAAACCAAAAACAAGATAATAAAAAGTAAAATATTGGCAGACTTTTTTTCTTAAACAATCATTGTGAAGGAAACGAGCAGATTTAGATTTTTGAGCCTTAAGGCTTTGAGCATGGATGTAAGTGGTTGACCTCCCTAAATATGAAAAGTTGGTCCAGTCATGAGCATAACAATGTTATGCTGTGCTTAAGGGACCACTGCTGGATGGGGGGCTGCCAGCTGCCAGGATCTGAAAGGTTTATTGGTGTGAGAAAGTAATTTTGTCTTCAGTTGGAAGCAACTGGATCACATGAAATTGTGGAAACCAAACTCCAAGCTCATGAGTTTCAGGCATGATGGGCAGTGGGTGTGGGGGTCTTTTCCTAAGGCATAGTTCATAGGAATTGAACATTTGAAGAGAACATGTTAAATTATCTCTGGCTCAGAACACTGTTGAACTTTACAGCAGCTAGAGGACTGAAACATCCTGAGGGGAAACCTGTAAATGTCAACACTTCCTAAGGTCTTCATATCTCCTGGTGAGAAAGGATGTTGGGCTAAGTAGTGTGGGTCAGTGGGGCTCTGTTTAGGGAGGGGTGTAAAAGTTGAGGGAGGTAGAAGCCTGAAACTCTTACCTGCTTTGCTGTGTAAGTTTGTCTTATCATATGCAAGAGACTTTCCAGTCCCAAATTCTTTATCCTTTCTTAAGGATCATATGCAATGCTACACTTCCTGATTATTGCTGTCTGTTATTTAAAGCTTCCCCATGATGCTGTGAAGCTTTCCATGATTCTTTTACTCCATGCTAAGACTTTTGTTGCATTCCATGTTTCCTGCTTTGAAATCTGCTAACTGGATTCCAATGAAGTGTCTGAAGGTGCTTGAGCCTTTTGGTGCAAAGGAGGGGGAAAAAGTGATAGGGAATTGAGGTGTTCAGTGGATACTGCACTGGAAACAGTAAGGAGCTCAGGAAAAAATACTGACACATCTTGAAATTGTTTGCCCATTGCTGTTCTAATAGGACTCTACAAATTTGACAGAAAAACCTACAAATTGGTTAGACATTCCAAATGGAAGTGGCAAAAAAATTAAAATTGGTTAAAAAAAGAAGAGAGTAACATGGAAAAAGGTGTTGAAAATATGAATTTGACAGCTCACTTATTATTCTTGCTTGTAGTAGTGTTCTTCAATTTTTTTTTCAATTGAAGGAAGTCCTTCAGGCAAGACCCTTCTGACAGTAATTATCCAGGGTGCCAGCCCTTCACTAATATAAAATGTGAAATTCCTTAGGTAGCTTTCTCTTTTTTTAATGTTTCATTTTCTCATACATGCTCAGCTTCTCCTAGAAACAGAAAGGGAAAATTGCCTTGATGGAGGATTATGTGATTACCAGTGATTCTGTCATAGAGGAGGCACTTTGTAAAAGGCCTGTCTGATATTTAAATTTGACAGTTCTCCATCTTAATGTGTTCTTGATAGTGCAGTAAGCCATAGATATTTTTACTGTCCCGACAGCTATTTTGTACATGAAAAGGTTTTGTTTTATTTTTTTTTTTTTGCAAATGAAAACTCTATGTTTTAGTCTTCTCCTGTATTTCTGGCCATTATAGCTCACTTCTTCTTTCCGATTCTTGAGCAGTAATAGTCACATTTGCATTACAACAAAGTTGTCCTGCATTACAGTCTTCCTGGGATAGTCTGTGGAGTTTCCTGTTTTTAAGACTTGGAAAAAAAAAAAAAAGGTAAAATCTGAGCATTGGTATTTTCATTTTACCTCATGGCAGACATATCAGACAGCTGTGTTTACAAATCCAAATTGCAGTTTAAAGTCTAAGACATGTTAATCCTTCTCATCTAATCAGATACTCATTTCAACAAGAATTAAAATTGTAGAACTCTTTACTCACTATGACTATTATTTCTGTAGATGTCTATGCAGCAATAAAGTTAAGGTTAAGAATTTTTTGGTGAACTATCTTTCAGATATACTGAAAATTTTCAGTAAAGGTAAACCAAGTTTGATATTTGTTTTCCCTGCAGGAGGTTCAGGAAAATGTTGGTCCTTTCTTGATATGGGCTTTGTGTTGCAGTCTTGGTGGAATTTCTTTTTTTAATCTGGCTCCTGGTAACTAAAGTACAAGTTTTAGTTTTGGTAAACATTGAAATATAATATTAATGGGTACTCTTAGTGGGTTTCAGACCTAAGATATTCCACTGTGTCCATGCTGAATGAATTATACTTTTATGGTGATGAATGTTACTGATACTTTCAGCTTCTTCAAATAAATCTCAGTGTTGATACACAAGTTTATTAGATTGCAGTGGCCCTATTAAAGAGCTATAACATTTTGAATAGTAAATCCCTTCACTTGTGACTCTTGTGTTGATTTTGAAGTAGAGCAATAATGAGTAATAAGTTGCTAAATGATAAATGCAGGATTTGGAATGAATATTTTGACATGCACTACATAACTTCCTTAATATCTTTCTATGTCAAAGGTGTGGATTTTTAAAAAACTGTAATAATAATTAATGTGTTAATATGAAAAACCATTTTTTTTAACATGTTGCACTTCAATAACCTGATTTTTTATAAATGATACAGAAATAAATGCATTGGTTTTTGGAAGTAGTTTTCACTGCTGAGAAATTACTAGTCAGCAGATGTTTCAGAAATGAGCAGGTTTTGGTTTTACTTTGTAAAGTACGTCTCTCCCCTCTTCTCTTGTTACTTCTCTGCCATGAAATTTTAATTCTGGTTGCTCCTGCATCTATTACCACCTCAGGCCACCACCTCACACCCCTAGAGGTGGTAAATACTAGAAAATATTTTCTGCTTATGAAAAGTTTAGCTGGTTATTTTTGGTCTTGACAAAAGACCCTAATAATCAGATAATATAACAAAAATACAATAATAGTTGTTGTTTTGCCCCAAACCATTTTTGAACTATGTAATATTTGTGAAAAATATAACTCACAAAAATTGCACAGTTCAAAAAACCTCTGATGTATTTCAGCCTAAAATAAGACCCTCAAACAGGAGAAAAGCAGTTAAGCATGCACTGGTTAGGATTTTGAGAGACCTTTCCAAGAATATAATGTCAAAATTGCTCTTAAGTTCAATTATTAAACTCATCCAAGAAATACATTTTTAATGAATTTCTAGACATTTGTCTTTAAAATGCATTTGTTCAAAGAAGTAAAAAGAGCAGTGGCAGCAGGCCTGGATTTGAGAGTAAATAAACAGAGGACCAGGAAGGTGCTTGCAGCCTTATTTTCAAGTAACCTGAATGCACAGCTGCAGCTCTCAGTGCTTGTGAGCTGCATGTGAGGTCACAGCTGATAATCAGGCTGTAAATGAGCTCCAGAAAAAAAGGGGAAATGGTGTTCACAAACTCTTGTTTTCATTTTTAGTAGGCATTGGTATTGTGCCACTAATTTTTTAACATACTGCTTTAATTAACACTATTTCCTGAAACCTCCTGTTCAAGTACTTATTTTTTGCTGCTTTTACATAGACAGAAGGTAGTATTTTACTCAAGCTGAAGTAGAAAAGACCACTGTGCAAAGGCAGCAAATGACTTCCTCAAGTGTCAAAACCAAACCCCCAAGTGCTAGGAATGTGTGAAAGATGTTTGGTTTTAGCAGCTCAGACTAAGCACATCACTAGTTTATTGGTGAACCGGGCCACTGTGGAAAAGGATGCACTTCTAGTAGATGTGAAGTCAGATGGAAGCTTTCAGTAATTACAAACTGTACCATTCTGAGCTCATATTTAACCTTGGGGACTTAGCTGATGCATATAGCTCAAGTGGACATGTTAAATGAGTATAAATTACCTGTTTTCCAGAAAACACATCTGATCTAATGCTATATTGACATGAGTCAGATTCAAGTGTTTTCAGAATGCTTGGATACAACCACCGTCAGAAGGAATTATGTTTCATTTTATAAGATCCCAGCTAAGATGTAAAGATAGTTGTACAAAAATAACTAATTATTTCCAATTAAGATACACTAATATTTTTTAGTATGACAAATCAAATGCTAATTACATGGAGCATCCCACATGAAAATCTATTTGAGTTGGTTTAGACAATATAGGATAAATAACTTCTTCTTCACCTAATAGTAATATATTATTCAGAGTACTGTTGCAAAAAAAGCTAGCTTTTAAAATTAAGATTTCTTTACAATGATGCTAGGTCAATTTATTAATTTATACTTGCATAAAAGTCATTGAACAACTGAGGGCACTAATGGGTGTCTATAAGTATTTCTTGAATGCAATGAAGCTGGTGTGCTGCTTTGGAAATAGTACATGCAAATGTCACCAAAGTTGTTGGGAGCACTGAGACTTGCTTAATTTAGAGCAGTGATAGAAAAGATCAAATCATCCAGTATGACCCAAGCCAGACAAATTCATTGATAGATAAATCACAGCAGAGTAAGCTTGCACTGGATGGTCTTCTGCAGGTAGAAAGCACTGCCAACAGTTAGAAGGAAATTCATTTTTGATTTATATGGTAGCGAGAATAATTTCAAGTTTGCAGAGCATAAAATGAAGCAGAAGAACTCTTCAAATTACCCTTATTACTGTTAAATAAAGGATTAAATTTCATGGTAAATTGCAACAAAATTTGAATAGCAGTCCAAGTTTCTGATTTATTAAGGAATTACAAGTACAGTTAGTGCTCTGCATGTAATTGAAAAATTCTAGATTTCTGTGACATGGATAGGTCATGTGATTAGTCCTGCTTTCTTAAAGATGACAAAACCACCATTTTTCAGAGGTTTCCCTTTCTGAGTTCTCGCTGGAATTGTGTGATGGTGGAAGGAAGGTCTCAACCAATTTGTAAGGTGGATGAGGCTTAAAAAAAAAAGTGATTGTGAGTGGCCAAAGAAAAGAAAAAAGTTTTTGGATTTTTTTGAAGTTACTGGCTATGCTTTTTTATAAATCTCATCTTCTTATTTGCAAACAAGTTTTAATATGAGTATCCTTGAAGAAACATAAACAGATGTCATTAACTCTTCATCCGATGTCCACAAAGCCCTGTGACTGTCTTGGTTTAGGAATGGTACCCCCACATTTTAGTGCTCCCCTCTCTCTCCCCCACCCCCGAGACTCCAAACCACACTGCCTTCTTCCTCTTCCCTTCTCTTTCCCCACCTCCTGTGGGTGGCTGGAGCCACAAAAAGGCAAAGATCATGGGGTTGAGATAGGAACAATTCTGGTAACACCAATGAGATAAGGAAATAAAAAAACCCCCAGCATTGATATTAATAACTAAAGTGTTCAAAAACAGAGGGCAATTGACATGGAAAATGTCACTGAGCCCAGCCTGACTCAGCTTGCAGCCAGCAGCATCCCAGCCTGACTGCTCCATCTCCCACGCTTGCTCCAGGCTCTGCCCCCTCATGGCTTTTGCAAGGGAATAGAATTTGTCCTTGGTCAAAGCAGGACACTGTGGCAATAGTGGTGATGGGAGAATGGCACAGGTTATGAGGCACCCTGAAATACAGAATACAAGTTGCACTATGAAGTGCAACATAAACAATATGTCAAAGTGTTTCTAGAGGGCCTGGGAAAAATATAGCCTAAGCCTTATGATCTGCACAGGTTGGTTTTAAGTAGCAGCACTGCTTATGACCATTTTGAAGTATAAAAAAGTGAATAAATTTAAAGGATTTTATATCTAAATTTTGAGTGCCATGATTTTTATGCCAGTCATAATTAACATCTTATAATCTCTGAAACAATTCATGATTTAGGAACTAATATAAATTGATGCAAGGTTGATGATTGAATTAGGAAAGTGGAACTTGCTGACTGTGAAGCACACATCAAAATTCACCTCCATTGACCATGAAACTCCTAAAGGAAAAAGATGTGTTCATAGATGTACCACATGCCATTTGGGAAAAAAGTCAACAAGAAAGCATGAGGGAAATATCTGGAGGTTTTTTTTGAGAGCTGCTCAGAATTCATTTTTGCAACACCACTTCAGTGGTGGTGTTGTATCAGACACTTGAGAGGGAATATGAGAAATCTATGATGTTTCATGTGTATCTCAAAGGAAAAGAGTTCAGCCTACCATTGCAGACTTTAAAAGCAGGAGAAAAGATACAGCACTAGGTCATCTAGGCTAACCATGTTCCTATAAACTTTCTAGTGAGACCACTCATACTTTGGTAGTTCACAGTCTGGTAGTGTTCACTCAATAATTACTGAGTTTTCACATTTTGAAACCTCTAAAATTTCTAAAACCTATAAAATTTCTCCTAACTAATTTGATTTTATGTCTAAGTGAAAAGTCTTGCTAATGTTTTATGCCATTTTCAGAAAAATACCCCAACAAAAACAACACCACAAGCCAGCAACAAAATAGTCTTTCCTAGCTAAGCATGAAATGTTAATGTTAGCATTAAATAAGGGGAGATTAAACAAGCTTATCAGAAGAGATTGAAGGACTTTATATAGAACAGTGAGTGGATATGTGTTACCACATTGGAGCTCAACCTTTTAAAGTTGCTGAATGTTATGTGAGATACAAGACCAAAATAAAACAGTGATACTGTTTTTATTTTGTATAAAATTTATACATTTTAGCTGTCCTGGTAATACACAAGACCCTGGAGGTAGTAATCATGCAGACACACAGAAACTTTGTCTCCTAAAAATATTGATTTTTCCCTTAGGATCCATAAATGTTTGATCATATGACTAGAATTAATTATTTTCCTGTCAAACCCAAATAACATCAGCTTATGGGTGTCTTCTAGCTGCTTTCCATGCTGCTGCAGTATCTCTCAGCTGCCAATCTCTTTCCAAACCAGAGAGAGGGAAAGGGTTTGGCAGGAAAAAAACTCTCCAAAGCTGGAGGCTCTTTGCATACTGTATATAACCCAGGACAGACAGGTCAGGCTTTGAATTACAGCCCAGACATGGGAAAACTACCCACAGGAAATTATTATTCTTCCATGTAGTAGGAGTAGGAGTAGTAGTAGTAATAGTAGTACCAAGGGAAGCTAATTAAGAATCTGGGTTGGTTGTCATAGAAACAGTATGCATAATTATTTTTAAAAGATAGAAAACACTAAGTTATATGAGAAGTGGAAGAACTTAGTGGTGTGAGGGCTACCTATTTGCTTAATTCCTGTTTTCCAGGTTCTAATTTGTGATTTTATTTTCAAGGTGAATTTGGGAAGTGACCTTTACTCTTCCTGAGAAAGTACAGGTGAAAACTGCAGGCATAGAGTAGGGAAGTACAGAGAAGAATTCTGTGTGAGAGCCATGCAGTCTCTGGACTGTGGAATGGAAAAATGGTTGGCATGTTATTGTAGGCACTGATGCTACTTCATCACCTATTTATCATACTTCCATGTTCATACTTCTTACTGGTCTACCTGTTAGATTTAGAAATCCATCTGTCTGATTTTCAAAGGTCTGAATAAGAAAAGCTGCAAAGACCAAAATGAAATGGAAAAATGTTCAGTGAAAGGTGCAATTTAAGGACTTAATCTAATTTGAAGTCTCCCCAGAATGCCATGACGCTGGATGGAATCCTTTAGTCTGCCAGAAAATAAATTAGCAGTGATAGTTCTGATGGTATTGGCACTACATGGGTGTTCAGTTCAAAGTAAGATGGATAAGTGAAACAACATTGTGAATACTTGAGGAATTTTCCCTTAAAACCATATTGGTATAAAAATATAAGCAATAAGCTTTTTAGTGTAACTAAGGTTAAAAAAGGGAGACAGACTCTATCAAAGTACTTATGTCTAAGAGGGAAGTCAAAGGTTTATCAAGACAAAGCTTCCCATGAAAGAATCTTTGTCTCGTTCAAATTCTGGGATAAAACATGCAGTGAGAGGGGCCTTTTGGAGAAAAAATAAAAATCACAGCATTTCACCTAAATCTCCTTTGACATGCTTCAAAGCGCAGGCTGTTTGCCTCTGCATAGTGTGGAAGGAGAACAGTATGGTTAAAGGCATCTTCTTCTTCTTCATCATCATCATCATCATCATCATCATCATCATCATCGTCATCATCATCATCATCATCATCATCTCTTCCATCTCTCTGGTCCAGAAAGAGAATGATGGACTATGCAATGAGACTTGTGCTGAAATCAACCATTACCTCAGACTGCTGCTCTGAAAAAAGTTATGGTGGCAGGTGATCCTGAGAGATGGGGTTTGAAAATTGGGGGAAAAAAGACATTAGGTAAACTATGTCAAAAGGGATTAAAAAAAAGTTTGTTAAAATGCTCTCTCAGATAACGAAGCTTTGAGGGATTATTTTTAAAAAAATGTTTAAGGACAGGCTAGTGTTTAGAATAAAATTACCATAAAGCATTTATATACAACAAGCTGAAAATCTGAATGTTGTTAGCAATTGCTGTTATATTTTGAGGGATGTCTTGACATCAGCCAATAGCCTCAAGACCCCAGGATGCATCATTAGAGAAAGACATGGTATATCTTATCATGGTCTCTGAAAGACTTGAGTCTCAGGTGGTTTTTGTATCTAATGATTTCTATACCCTGAAGAACTGACTTCTGAAAACATTTTATTACAATGTGATAGGTAGATACAGAGAGTTGCAGATTTTAAGAAGTTGCACAGATGTTATCAATACTCTGTAGAGCAAGAGTTTACACAACTAGGCTACTGTTATATAGTTGGAAAGCATCTAATGCACATGTGGGGTAATCCTCCAAACCCTTATTTTTCCTCTGTGCTAGAAAACACACCTCTTTTCTCATTGTCTGCAGAGAGCAAAGCTGATCTGCTGGGATGTGGCTCATGATATTGCTAATGTACCATTTCCTTTCTTAATTTAACATAAGTTGCTACTTTGTTGCTTTGCTATCTATCCCTTAAAAGAAAATGTTCCATAGGGCAGCATTAGGGATAAATAAAGTATACTTTTGTTCTGTTTCTGCTCCCATTGCTGCTAGTTGTGCTGTTAACAGAAATATTCACATGGAGCAATATATGAACTGCTATAGACCATCACCAAAAAGTGGCCTTGTCTACTGCATTTGCTTTCTTTATAATTTTTAACATTTGGCATTTTCAAGGTTTTGTTTGATTGGTTTGTTTGGGATTTTTTAACTGGGAATTCTGTAGTCATCTATTTTTTAAATAGCTTCCATAGGTGAATTTTCAAACACTTAAATGTGTTTGGCAGTCATTAATTATTTATGCTGTGCAACCTTGTTAATGTGAATATTTAAAATTGTCTTTGTTAGTGGTGTATTTTCTGACACATCATTATTTTTCCTTCAACTTCTAGTTGTAATTTAGAACACCGTTAGTGTAAGCACTTTGTATAATCCCTTGGAGTTTTTAACCGGTGCCATCATGACTGTTATGTGCAAAATTTATACAGTTTAGCAAAATTTACTAGCAAGATAGTAGCACCCACATGGTGTTAAACCCACATGGCCTTCACTTTCTCATGTATTTTCAAACCTTTTCAGATTATTTCTCTGTCTGGGTTAGGGAAATATGTAATTATTCAACAATAACATTGCTATGATAGTAAAGTTTCACATTTGACTTTCCAATGTTCTGAGATGTTATTTTTCTCTGTCACTGTATGTAACCAGTATTAAGAATCTTTCTGCATCTTTGATAAGATCTTTAAAAGATATAACTTCATTTTTTCTTGTTTTTTGTTTGCTTGGTTGGTTGGTTTATTTTTTGTACTTGGCAGGACATTATCAAATGTCTTCTGTATTGTTAATTTACTTCTTGTTATTGGGCTGATTTTTACAGCAAAAAGAGAAAAAAAAACTGGCAGTGAAATAATTTTTAAGTATTATAAGTGAAATTAATCTAGAAAGAATCAAAAACTCACAGACATCTCTAATATCTGTCTGCATATAGACGGAGGAACTGAGATTTTTGAATAGCCAGCTTTAACCAGCTGCAACTTGTAGCTGATATTACTGTTTTTCTGAAAATGTTATCCTACAGATTTTCCAGTGGCCGACTAGACTAGGCTGAGTCAAGCAGGGGAGAAAAACATGTAAGTTGTAGGGAGCCAGGGCTGATTCACTGCTTTTAATGATTCCAGCTGAGCCTCCTACTCATTCCATATCACATTTCCTAACCGGACATAAACTTTCCACTCCTAAATGAGCCATATTGATTGTAATTTGTTTATGAGAAAGGGAGCTTGGTAGCTTTCCCAAATATGTCTTGATTTTGTGATAAGTATATTTGGTTTTAACTGTGACAGCCATTAGTAGTCTTTAGTGTCCCGGAAACATTGAGGTGTTTATCCCCTTTCCTGATATTTTTTTGAAATAATTTCCTTTTCTTTTGCTACCTAGGAACACAGTCTGAATAATTTTTATGTAATCATAGAAACATAGAAGGGTTTGAGTTGGAAGGGACCTCAAAGATCGTCTCTTTTGAATCCCCGCGTCATGAGCAGGAATGCAGCCCACTGGACCAGATTGCTCAGAGCCCCATTCAACCTGGCCTTGAACACTTCCAGGGATGGAGCTTCTCTGGGCAATCTGTGCCAGTGCCTTACTACCCACACAGCAAAGAATTTCTTTCCAAAACCTAATATAAATCTGTCTTCTTTTATTTTAAAATATTCCCCTTATCCCATCACTGTCTGTCTGCAAAAGAAGGTTGCTCTCCTTCTTTTATAAGTTCTGTTTAAGTCATGAACTGAGCTGCATCTCAACTTGGCTATAGGATTGGCCTTTAAAATTGTCAGCTTAGCTCTCACAGTCTTTTGTAAAACATTCTAGAGATTCCAGGAAATAGAACACAAACACTGAATGGCAGAGTTAAAGAACAGCCCTGTGGATGTATGTTCTGGTGAAACATCAGTTCAGGAAAAAATACCTCACCCCAGAGGCTTATCTCTCTGCAGTTTTCAAAACAAAAGCTTTTATGAGAGGTAACAGCCTCTAATGAGGGTGGCAAGATCGAGGTGAAGAAATGACCAGTTCTTTAGGCACATTTTTGTATATCCATCAGCTCACCTGTATTCTTTTTGACATGCAACTCATCTCAGAAATCTTCCAAAGGAAATTCCTTTAGGATAGATGGATAAAGTCTGGTCAGAGGGCCATGTGTGGCAGTACACTTTTGTTGCCAGGGTGGCAATAGTGCCAGTCTCTGTTCTGAAGGTTGCTACATCAAATCATATTACACACTACCCCCAGCCACGAACAGCTCCTCTGGCACATGCTCTTGGTGAAACTTCTGCAGCTGTTCCAGAAGGAACAGGGCCATGAGTGTTTTCATGTTTGTCTGTTACTCTAGCCGCCTGTCAAAACTTTTTGAAAGAGCCCTTGCAAGAAATTGGATAAATGGACTTCTAAGCTCAGGAAGCTGCAGTGCTGTAACTGTAGTCTTGGTCGTTCCGGTACTGCAGTTAAAAGAGTTGCCTTAGATGATGGAGAATTTCAAAATATCATAGGAGTTCAGGTGCCTGGAAAGTTGGAGGAAATATAAACAAAATCACTGTTTATTCTAGAGTTGTGTATGGAAAAAAATGTGGGTGTATTATATAGAGCAAGAGGTGTTCTAATTAAAAATGCTCAGGGGATCTACTGCTGCTTAAATTTGCATAATTTATTGTTGTTTCTGAACAAATAGACAATACTTCAGACTTTTTGCTACCTCAGTGGGGTTTTTTTTTTAAAGTAATAATGAACACAGATACAGTGTTGGCAGAACAGCTGGACATATTGTTAGATAATTCTTGCAAGAGTATTTCAGCAGCATGCTAAAATATCTCATTAAATGGAAGAAAAACTCATTTGTATAAACACCTTATGTCATGATACTGTGTAGATGTACTGTTAATTCACAGTTCTGTGAATTGCTCTGTCTGGAAAGCCAGTCCAGCATGGTCAGGGACTCAGGCCTTTGCTATTCAAACCATACTGACACAAGGTTCAGTGACTGGACACTGCTGATCCTCCCACTGAGCAATCCAGTGGGAATACTATCTGCCTTGCCCTGCTTGTGCACAGCAGTGTCTGGAGAGGGAGTTTTTGTCTGCACCTCAGCATACTTCAGCATTCAGAGCACTATGATTTAAATTTAATTAATTTAATTAACATTCCCCTTTAATGCTGAAGAGAAATGTATGCAGATAAAAGTAATTTCTCTTGTCAAGACATGAATGCTGTAGCCAAGTCACTGTCCCTCAGGAAGAAAATGTGGAGGGTTGGTTTGTTTCTTTTTTGTTTCTTTTAACAATAAGAGATCAAAAAAAGTTTTTTATTGTTTTAAGTATTATCATAATTCTATTTTTACGATCCTCTCATGCTGTCTTCACTGTCCATCTCCAAATCATTCACCCAGATATTCAAAAAGTGATCTTTGAAATGTAAAAAATTCAACAATACCCTGAAGTTCAATATTCATGGGCATTTCTACATATCCTTTCCCTATGACATGCAAAGCTAATGTAATCCTCCTACAGTGTTCAAGAAATTGCCAAATAAGCAAGTCATGAAACAGATCAGTAAGACCTCTTATAAGACCTAAATCCTTCTCACGGAATGAAGTTCTGCATGGGGTGACAGGATGGTTTGATGGTAGCAGAAACAGAATTCCCAAACCACAGGACTAAAATAGTAATTTATTCTCCAGAATAGGAAAAAGATACATTTTCTTTTATTTTCTTTTAAAAAGAAATAGTGAAGCCTATATTCTTTCAAAAATAATTTAATAAGTGTTTTTATGTTTATATTTTAATTGTCTAATTTTTGGTTATTTTATTTTAGTTTGACAGTACACCTGTGAAAGTAAAAATATTTCCAGTTTCAATTTTTTTTTTCAGAAAATCGTGCATTAATTAATGCAATACAGGAAAAAATAGGTTAAGAGAGACAAAGGTTGATTTTTTGAATTTGAATTCTGTGAGTGGTTTATAATGAACACTACAAAAAAAAAAAGATTTTCAAGGTATAAAGGGTCTGGGGTCTTGTATAAAAGTGTCATGCTTCACAAAATAGGTAGTTATTAAATTGGTGTCTAGGCTTCCCTTTCTGCCATTTTTTGTCTGTTATGAAGCAGTTTATGTTGCTAATATAGCAGAAGCTTTATTATGTAATACATTCTTTTGCTGTGCAGATTTATATTTTAGGATTTCTTGGTGTATTTTTTAAATGAAGTTAAGCTGTAGAACAGCCCTCCCTGAAGCTGCTAGGTGCATTCTCAAAATGTCTGCTTCACCATGAAGTAATATTGGTGTTTGTGCAGCATGAGCTCTCATTGTACAAGTACTGATTAACTGAGAGTTTTGTACAGAGGGGCGTCACACTGGGAAGTTCGATCCTGGGAAGGATCAAGGAGCCACAGTGGTGATAAGTGCTTTGAGTGTAATGCAGCTGATGCCAGAAGCAATATGCAGGACTTTCTGCTTTTGAGTGCTGCAAGTGTGCTCTCAAGTGCCCTGCAAGAGTGGGTAACTATTAAAGCACAGTGGTTAGAAGTTAACAGGCACACGATTACTTTGTCTTCCTTTTGTCAATGAAGAACAGAAAGAAATGCAGGATTTTGAGGGGAGCTAGCAGGGATGCAGTCTCCATAAGGAGAAATTTCAAGAACATGAGTGTGAGGAGGCCTGCAGAACAGAAGGATAGACATTGACAACAGGAGTGGAACTTCAGCTGTGACCTCCCTGAGTCTGTCCCTTGCTACATTAAGCCAGTATTTCAATATCCCCATAAAATTTGTTGCTTTTCTCTGCCCTCTTATGACTCCTGTCTACTGCTCCAGCTTCTGCCACTTTCTAAAGCTGCTAATGAAATCCATGCACTCCATTCCTGAAAAAATGAAAACCATAGATAAATATTTTTAGCATTTGCATCATCTGCTTTCCTCCTTTCATTTCTCATCTTACATGTAAAGGCATGGATCTGCAATTGTATCTGAATGAGCTGATGGTGGGGAAGAAAGAAAGAGAGAGAAATGCTAGCACATGAGTAAAGGTGTTGTGAAAATTGGGTAAATCTCTTTTGGTCATGGTTGGTCATAAGGTGCTGTTCATTAGGAATTTGAGAAGCAGGACCAGAAGGGATTCTTTTCAAACCCAAAGAATGACAGTGGCAGAAAAGGTCCCTTGTGGAAGCTGTGCTGATGCTTGGTGAAGATTTACCCTTAGAATACTAAAGAGATTTTATTAGATAATAAAAAAATCATTTTCAAGTGATTGCAAGTTCCTTGGTGTTTGTTTGTATTGTGTCAGTAATCCAAATTATATTAAGACAAATAGCAGTTAAAATTACCTAATGAAGTCATGGGATGACAAAAATATCTATGTTTTCAAATGTCACTGTATTTTTTTTCTGCGTCCTTCTTCAATCTGCTTTAAATACAACATTTAATTTTAGAATTTGTTCTCTAAATATCTTGGGTGAGCCTTTCTATAATAGAACTCTGACACATTTGGTTGTTAGGTGGTCTTGCCCTCTTGAACATTTAACATCAGTGAGGTATTCATTCTTACTAGCACTTTCTTGAAATAAATCTCTTGAAGCAGCTATTTGTACTTGTAGCTATTTGCTTTGTCATGTGCAACACTAAATTCAGCTTTGTGTGTAATCCAATTTAACAGCCCTATAATAGCCTAACACAGTGGCAGATCAGAATAGATACCTTTCCATTACTTTCTTCAGTTCCTGGCCAGAATAAAATTCTGGGTAGAATTCAAACCACAGGTCATTCAAAGCCCTTCCTCTTACATACATTTTTGGTTAAATTGAAACATATTTATAAAGAAAGGCCAACACGATGTGCTTGCAATTGCTTGCTATTATAAATGCTAAGAAAATTATTTCAATTTTCCATGTGTTAGAGATGCTGTAGTCTAAATGGTCTAAGAAATTAGGCTCTGTACAGAAAAAAAAAAACCCAATGGATTTTATTCGTTCACTAGGGTGTTTTTTTCTTGGAAGGAATAGAGTTTTCTGATGAGATGAAAGGATTCTACATATGAAGACTCTTTATCTCACTTTTTTAAAGCAGTGTGCACTTGAGTGAAGACAGCCTCTTTTCTATATCATTCCTTAGTTTTTCATTAGTCTTCTAATGTTCTTCTCATTTGCCCATCTATTTTGATCTATAGCTAACACACAGTTCATTTAGAGATAATTATTTAGAAAATTCAGAATTCACGCATTTAAACATCAATAATTAAACAATTATTGTCTTTAGCATAAGCCAAAATGACAATATTCTGGGGGCAGGTTTTAGGGGGGTAATGCAGATTGTCAATCTGCATTGATTGTCAGTCAGTGTAACAACACCTCATGTTGAATGTCTTCTCTAAAAATAAGTATGAAAACATAGATACTTACAGGTCTGATTTTAACAAGCAAGTGAACAAAGAACTGGTCAGATGAAGCAGAGTCCAAAGCATTTATTTGTTTGATTTACAGTAATTCTGATTAAAAGTCTCTGCCTAAAGGGCAATTTCAACGTGTTACTGAGGAGATGGCTTAGGAATATCACTATTTTAATTCTAATTGAGTAATGAAATACTGTTTAATAGGTGTACCCATAACTTGTTCAGAAGCATTTGCAAAGCAAAAGGTAGTGACTTAGTATCTGACCCATTCAATGCTTGTCATTTAGTGAAGAAGAGTGTCCCTGCTGAATATTCAGTTTCACTGCTCAGTGGCCATTTCTCAGCTAGGCAGTCAGATTGTCTCATACAGCATTAGTCATGGGAATTCAGTGAGGGTATATAACACTGTTACAGCATTGACAATAATCCTCCTTAATTTCAGTGTTCAGAGAGAAAATACCACTACATCAGAGCTGTTAGTAAATAGGGATAACAATAGATTCACATCTAATTATGCATTGAAAAATGAAGGCATCTGACAAACTATATTTAGCACCAGAACCATACTATAATCTCTAAAAAAAGGGTAGAAGATAATGTTAAGATCCCCAAATCCAATATCATCTTCTGTGCATAAATAAGAGATATCAAAATAATAATTTCAATAAATACAGAATTCTAACACAATCAGGAAATTCTAGCAAATGGTTTCTATTCTGAAAAATTGTATGCAAAGCTGCTTATTTACTGACTCAGAAATTGCAGTGTTTCCTTCTGCAGGGATTCCAGCTTGCTCCCTCCAGATCAGGAGGGGCTTCTTGTAGATATCTGTGGTACCAGTGTGGAGGAGCAAAGTAAGAAAACGTCCCAGAGATTAGAGTATTCTTACAGGAATACAAACAATATCACAATGTTGTATTAACTTTTCAAAATATTGCTGGTAGTCTTCATTAGGAAATTATAACAGAAGCCTGTGTTTATCCTTCATAAATCCAGCATAATCCCCAATGTATCGTGCATGTTGCAAACCATGAAAATACCACTAAATATTTCCTGATGTCTAATACCAATATATCTCCACAGAAAGAAGAGTAGGACAACCTTAGACCTGTAAGTTAGGAACTGAGCAAAACAGGGAAGCAGAGAGAGGCTTAGAGGAGTCAAGAAAATTAGATGGTATGGAAAAGGATTCATTATAGATGGATGAATGTGCTAAATAATTTCAGCTGTGGAAAGATTTCAGTGCCATCAGAGACCAAAGTTAATAGTTTTTCCTCTAAATAAAAAATGTGGAAGTACATTTACTTCTAGCTCCAGCAGATGAAATTACTGCAGATAGGTTGATACTGAACTGCTTGAAGTAATATTTTTGTTTCTAACACAGTAGGTTATTTAGCTTTAAAGACTATTTTCCCCTGCAGAAAAAAACCTTTTGCATTATTAGTCTTCATGCTTTAAAAATGAATGCATCAGGTTTTGTTTATAGCAGAGCATTAGTGATTTTTTAATGTTATTTGTAGTAGAATTTCTTCAGTGTATGCTGTTGCCATAAAAATATATAGACCTGTGTTTCAAGACAATGTGGGATATGGTACCCCACAGAAACTCCATGACTGCATAAAAAAACTAGAGGGGAAAAATTAATTCCCCTTCTTAATGGAATAGTGAGAGACCTTCTAAAAGTTGTATAAAATGTGCCATTCTCATCCTGCATCTAAATAATTTCAAAATATAAACCATTTGTTACATCATGAGTGGACCTTTTTACCTACATATTTATAGAAGTAGGGTTTTTTGAGAAGAATAGTGTCAAATATGGAATATGAACCAGTCAAATAATTTCTCCTCCACACATAACTGAAATATTGCAAACAATTTTCCATGAAGCTTAAAAAAAAACCCAACCCACCTGCCAAAAAAAACACCCCACCAAAAAAAACACACAAAAAAAAAACCCCACACGAAAGAAAAAAAAAAAGCCCAAGCAAACTTATTTAGAATCCCAGTTAATATAATCAGCATTTAGACCTAAAAAAGATTACATAGCTATCTAAAGAAGTAAATTCTATTCCTCACTGTTTTATTTATACTGGTGATTGGCTATTTGCTGCCAATCTCCAGTATGAATAACATGGCTGGTTTTGGTGGAAGGAAGGTCTGTATCTTGGGTTGATTTACGCCAAAACTTTTCATTTTGGAATTCTACTATAATTCAGTGAAGCCTTCTTACATCACTTCCTCATTTACTCTTTTTTCTTACCTTTGTGCAATGTGCTGTGCAATACTTTTTGTTTATCTAGTAGTGGTGATGAAATGCTGGGCTTTGAGTTCTGTTTTCAGTGGGGAAAGTAGACAGTAGAGGCTTCTTTGCAGCCAACTTCACATAAAATAAACCACAATAATTCAAGCATTAAGTCCTATAACTTTATAAAAGGCATATAGAACAAAGTGAGCTTGCAGAGGGAGTAGAAAGTGTAACTGTAAAGAACTCTTGAGATCATCATCAGAGAGCTTAATGTGCTGCTTTGTAAGTAGTCCATAGTAATAAGTAGTACCTATGTCTTTCACTGAAAAGAGTATGGAGACCACATTATAAAGATTTTCAGAACAGACAGGAAAATGTTATTTCTTGCTGGAATGAAACAGAAATGTTCATAGTTGCAGAAGTAAACTGATTTTGAGCTATTGGCTCAGTACTCATCTTTCATTTTTTCCTTTTGTGAATTCAGATTCAATTTATAAGAGAAGACAGAGAAGAAGACATCTTTAAAAATCTAATTGTAGAAATTACAATCTTGTCATATTATTACAAGGCAATCTATGTATAATGTTCAAGTATAAGCAGCTTATTGTAAAAGTTATGTTCACAACACATAAAGGAAAAACACAAAACAGGTAAATGCACTTGTCCTTAAAAACAGAGGCAGGGATTTCTCTAGGATGCTGTTACTATTATTCGAGGCTCCATTATCTTCCAGACATTAGTTTGGTTTTCTGACTTGCTGTACCACACTCTTCCCTAACCTCCAGGGAATGCATGCAATGCTCAAGCTGCATTGGAGCTGCTTTGCTGAGGTTGGCAGAGAGCTGGCAAAATGCCACAAGGTGCCCTGAGGAACAGCACTTGTACACAGAGTTTGGTCATAGTTCTATCCCACACTCTGATGCAGACAGTGTCCAATGCATGAGAATTACAGTGGAGTATTTTTACTGTGCTTGTGTGGGACACATGCACCTACGTGATACGGTAGCCCTAATGTCTGCCTAGGATACCATTAAAATCTGAAACAGTGACTTGTGCTTAGTGGTAAGCACAGTCTTGGCAAAACACCAAGTGTCTTGCCAGGATGGCTGATAAAATCTTTCAGTGACTGCCTTTTGTTCACTGGTGTCAACTTGTAAATCTTTCATTGCATAAAGAGATCTCTTTTTCCTTTCTGTAGATTTCATCCACAGAATGTGTGGGCAGTGCAATGTTCCCTAACTTCTCAAGTTAATATTTGGGTTCTAGTTTGAGCCAGTATTGGTGATGTGTCACTAATTAAAGTGAAAAGTTAAACTTCTCAAAGACTGTAGGGAAAAATCATGATGTCTGGTTCAGGCTTATTTCTCTTATATAACCTGCTCATGTCTAATAAAAGTTCTTACTCCTTTCAGGAATATGCTTCCCACATGTTATCTGGGAACAAAGGCAGCAGTAAGCTACTTTGTACTGATTTTATTTTAAACAATACAACTAATTAGGTCCTACATTTCTGTGGGGGCAAAAGATAGAAGTTGTTACAGTGGGACTCTTGCTTTTGTGTCAGCTTCTCCTTTTCACTAAGGAATTGAAAAGTGATTAATGTGTATCTTGAGGATTTTTTTGTTCAGAAAATAAAGTAACCCTTTTTATAACAGATTTTGTGCCAAAAAACTATCTTCTATCAATCCTTTCAATCATGCATATATTCTAAAAACTCATGAGCAGTTTTTGTAATTAGGGTACAGATATTGTTCCATAGGACTCAGCAACTGAAAGACCCTAAGTAAATACCTGGTTTTACCCTGAGATCTGAATGCTCTTGTGTATGGATATTTGCAATAAGTTTTTACACATCTTTTGTTTTTCACAGTAGCTTGGGTGTTTCAAGAGCCAGAAGGGTGACACTGTTTAATTCAGCCATGGAAATCTATCTCCAAAGAAAAGAAAGTTAAACATATTAATTATTAAC
This sequence comes from Agelaius tricolor, assembly GCF_023055355.1. NCBI lineage: Eukaryota > Metazoa > Chordata > Aves > Passeriformes > Icteridae > Agelaius > Agelaius tricolor. Next base: position 10,034,539 of record NW_027269287.1, read on the forward strand.
TGCTTTCAGCTGGATTCTTCTTTAAAAATTTAAAGGAAATATAGGCTGTCTAGACCTGACAAAATAAGAAATGGCCTTCAAACAAAATGTTAGCTGAACTAGAAACAGACTAGAAATAGAAAGAAAATTTTCCTTATAGGGAGGAAATTCAGAGGAGAGTGTTGCTTTCTTCACACTTCTCTGGAACAAGTTGTATTTCTGTATAGCTGCAGATAATCTGTACGGACAAAGTCTACATAGATGTCTGTCAAAGGCATCTGTTAGACAAATTAAGTAAACCATCCTTTCAGAATAAAATGGTGTTATAAATTACCTTCGGAAATGCCCTTGGATTCTTTTATTTTAAAAGTTGAGGTAATAAAAATCAAGTGGTTTTCCCTTCTAATTCTTTGTTTTCTCTACAGTTCCTTGTCTGTGATGTTATATATACTGTTGGCCATCTAAGCCCCAGTGATTAAGAGAGAAAGACAAGAGGAATAATCTGAAATTTCAGTTCCACTTTAGTGTTCCTAAATTATTTTGTTCCCTTCAATTTGGGCACCTGTCATAGTTCAACACCAGCCAGCCCCTTGCTCAGTCTTCCCTGGTGGGATGTGGAAGACAATCAGAAGTGTGAAAGTGGGAAAACTCATGTCTTGAGATAAAAGGCAGTTTAAAAGGCAAAGATGATGCTCTGCATGCAAGCAAAATAAAATAAGGAATTCATTCACCACTTTCCATGGGCAGACAAGTGTTCATCCATCCTTAGGAAAGCAGGGCTCCATCATGCATAGCATTGCCTTGGGAGGACAAATGCTAGCTCTGTAAACATCTCCTCCTTCTTCCCCCACCCTTATACACTGAGCATGATGCCATATGGTCTGGAATATCCCTGTGGTCAGCTGTCCCAGCTGTGTCCCCTCCAGACTTCTTGTGCACAGCCAGCCCACTCCCAAGTGTGGAGGTGAAGAGCATAAAAAGCCTTGGCTCTGTGCAAGCGCTGTTCAGCTGTAACTAAAACATCCTTCTGTTATCAATACTGTTTCCAGCACAAATCCAAACACAGATCCATATATTAGCTAGTCTGGAGAGAATTAATTGTATCCGAGCTACAATCAGCACAGCGCTGCAAAAAAAAAAAAAAAAAAAAAAAAAAGAAAAGAAAAAAAACCGCTCCAAAAAACCAAAAAAAACCCCCAGTCAAACAAAAACTCCAAACAAAACAAAACAAAAGAAACTACGGCCAAAATACTACAGTATACTCCAAACAGAATTCTGTTGCATTAAAATACAAATATATTTCTTGTTAATAAGCAGAAATGAAAATAGAAAAAGGGATGAGCCTACTAGCATTTGTTTATGCTTTATTTTTGTGTAACGTGCCAGAAGTAGGCTAGGCTTTTAACAAAGAATAAGAAAAAATTCTTGTTATGTGTTTCAGGTGACCAGAACAAAAGAAATGATGGAGTGGTGAGGCTTACACACAACTTGCAGCTTTTCTTTTTCAAAAAATTCTTTTGATCCACTTGCTTTGACAACTCCTGTTGAGAGCAAGACTATAAATGCACAGAAGAAAGAGAAAGTGGCTTGCTAATTACACTTTTAGAGTGGAAATATGATACACTATGGATTTAAGATAATGTAGATCTTAAGTGGTAGGTTCCCAGTAATATGATTTTCTCAAATACAATTTCTCTTGTACACATTTTTATTTTCTGAAACCTTTGACATGTCAGTCTATTATAATCTGCTTAGTGTTCCTCTTACCTGTACTGTATTTATGTTCATTGCTTTCCTGCCTATTGTTTGGTAAACAGGAGTATTTTTCTAGAAAAATAATGAATATTAATAGAAGAATACAATGAAGCTTTTCTCACTTTTGCATATAAAAATGCTAATTAATACTTTATAAGTCATATCCAGTGTATGCTCGTCTCTCCAGTGGGTTAGAAAATTCTGCCTCTCACTGCTCCTCAATTTCTCCTGCTCCTATGTTTGGCAGCAGAGGATTCTAATGGGGGTAATCCAATTTAGCAAGTTTGCAGATAAAGTGTCCAGCTGTGCCTTCAAGCATCAATGTGATCAGTTTCTATGGTCTTCTTATGGAGGTGCTAACTGTCATAGAATCTGTACGCCATTTTTTCTATTTTAAAACCCAGCCTAGACAATAAGGACTATGGTCACTTCAAAAGTGTCACTGTACTTTCAAACATCTTCCATTAATTTTATTTGCATGTCTATTTGCAACATTTGCTACAGAGAAAATTCAGTCTTTTCTGTGAGTGTACAGAATGGTGAAAATAATACTCTTGGACAGTGAAATGTTTAAAACTGACAAGTGTTGCTGCAGTCCTTGCACTTGTCCATAACACTGATTAGCATGAATCAGTGAAATGTGACTGGCACACATGATGTTTCAAAAATCAAACTTCCTAATGGCATTTTGTTATTTTGTATTAATGGATATAAAGCATATATGTATATATATACCATTTATTTCAAAATACAAAAATACATACAGAGGCAGAGTAAAGTCTCTCTGAATCTTTCTAGTTTTTGCTCTTGTACAACTTGTATGGCATATGCACAATAAGTTTCTTCCATTATGGAGGGTTATATTTATATGAATATAACTAGTTTTGTGCTAGTGCAACTCCAGTGTTTCTGTAATAAATGCCAATCTAATAGAAACAGTGAATTAGGAGTGTCCTGGAAGATGTTACTTATATGGTTTAGATTTAAGTAGTCCTATGAGTGGAGAATGGAGAATTTTACTTAATGAATCTTACAAGTCCCTTCCAACTTGAGATGTACTGTGGTTCTGTAAGTCTGTGAAAGCACCAATGTGCCATACAGAATTATGAAGGAGAACATTTTTCTTGGCTCACCCATGTTTGTTATACACCAAAAGTAACTTCTGTGTCTCTCTTTCTCTTCATCCTGTCCATGCTGAGCTAGGAGGAAGGAGCTGAAGAGAAGCTGTAGAATAGTGCATCAGTTTGGGGTTGTCCCATGGCATCCCTTTCACTCAGTTGTGTATAACATATTTATTGTCATGTAGCTCATGCAATCTGCTCACACACACACACAGAAGGAAATATCATCAACATCGGTCTGGCCACCATGAAGGTTTTACAAAAAAAAAAAAATCTTGCTAAAGTAGTTTCCTTGTTACCTTACCACAGGTCAGGTAATAAATAGCCTGGAGACTTAAGGTTTCAAGTCCTTTAATACAGGCTTACTAGGCATCTTCAAGTGCCTTAGTCATCTGAGCATTAATGCAACTTCGGGACATTTGGATGGCCAATGATAGAGATACTCAGGAAGGCAAAATACTCCATAAACTAAATGAGTCTCTCATAGCTCAGGAAGAGACTCAGTGAGCCAAAAGTTCCAGTCTGTTTTGGTGAAGTATGTTCCTGTTGTCAAGGCAAAGAGTGCTTTGTATTGTACAATTCCGGCAGCTCTCTTCATGAAGTGCGAGAGAAATACAAATCTTCCTGAGAGCTGAATGTCTCATGGTAATATGTCATGGAGGAGGAAGCAGTCTCCCAAGTAGTGATGTGTAAAGCAATTCTGTTTTATGCATCATCCTCTTAAAATCCACCCAGGTAGCACCAGGACACTTCTGCTTCCTTCTCCTGTATGAGAAGTATTTCCATTTTCTGCACTTTAAAAAATTTCTTCGTGATGCAATCCGAATTGCACTCTCTGCTCTGAAGAGGCTTTAAAAGCTACAATTTTACTATTAAGATTGAATGTGAATATTTACACATTAGTAGGCTCCTTTCAGACTCTTCCATACAATTTCTAATTTACATTCTGTTAATAATGAGTGATTTTGCAGTATGTTTATTTTTAACAAATCAGTGCTATGATAATTTTCTAGTGTTTGACCAAGGAGAGTAAGGCCTTACACATAGAAATGGTGCTATGTTGTTGGAGACCATATCTGTAAATCATAACTCCCAAAAGAAATGGAATATAGGGCACAACCATTAGAAACTTAATTATTATCCTGTTCGCTTATCAAAATAAGTTGCTGAAGAGGGCCTGGCCAAACGGAAAATTTGCTTTCCATCCAAACTGCAACTATAGAGGGATATGTAATTACAGATGTTCTGAGCTGTGTTGTTTCTCCTAAGTATTTTCCAATGCCTATTGAAATTGAAGGGAGTAATCATCCAGCTTCAATGAGCTTTAGTGTTGGGCTTTGGTTATCATCTTTTTGTTGTTGTTCTGAAATCATGTCATCAGCAGCGGGATGAAGGGTAAGCTGCTATAAACTTTTCTTATTTGTATTTAAAGAAAGAAAGTTTCTTCTGAAGAATTCCCTTTTCCCTTGAATCTCATAATTAGTATTTCTTAAGTGTTTTATTCCAGGTTTTGTTGAAAATAATCTTTTAAAATATTTGTGATGCTGTAAGTTAATATACATATGTTGCACAGTATTTAATGTAAAGATCTATTTGTCTATAAGTATAAAAAGCAAATAAAAATTTGCTTTTCTTTGCCAATTCTTCCCATTTATTACAAAGTTAAGGCTTTTCTACGTTATCTGTTGAAACTTATTAAACATCATAGTAAGGGTTTTTAAGTGCCTCCACATAACTGATCCCTGACCCTTTGGGATTGCCTAAGTATTTTCAGGAATCTGTTCTGAGGGGTGCTGCTGATACAGAAAGGCTAAATGAGTTTGGTTGCAGACTGGATAATGTTCACAGAACAGAAGCCAGCTTCAGGGTTGCTAAGAACTTAGGCCCCGTCCCAAATTTAGGAAGCTGTAAGTGTCAGGGTTCTAGGACACCATCGCCCCGCACCATTGTAAGTGTTTTGCCCTATTACACTCTTCCATGGGCACTGCCTTTAGCACATGTGGGATACCTTGGTCTGACTGCCTTTCTGTTCTTTGGCTCCTCATATCTGTGTGCACATTGACATGGTGCCCATGCAGTCTGTAACACCCATCTGTGATTTCATAGAAAATTCCCACTTTTCAGTTGTCATCCTTGGAATTTGATGTGTTCTCTATCACAGTAATCTCAGGGTGTTGTAGAGCTTGTAGAGTATGTGTTCACACTGGTATTACTCAAAGATGCAGAGATACAGAGCTGGGAAGATGCAAGATACAGAGCTGGGAAAGAGTGCATAGTCAAGCTGATAATTCAACACAAACATATTATTTTGATAATTTAAATAACTTCTGTCAATGAACATAGTGCAACATTAATTAATTGGACAATTTGTCTTAGATATATGGAAGCTGATTGGAGTTATGGGAAAAAGAAGTTATTTCAGAAAAAAAATGGGGGAAAAATTTTTAAAAACTCACTTCTCCTTAAAGTCTTTAAATGTGTTTATTTATTTATACTCTCTGCAAGTGCTTCTCAGATTCTCTTTTTGCTGCCTTGTGTTTTTAACCTGCCAGAGTTTATAATCCTTCCTATTAGCCTTCCTCAAACATGAGTTCAGCTTTTTAAAGATACCTTCTTATTTCTTATATTCTTTTTCTTCCCTTAGTGCCATGCAGACTTTTCTCAGCTTTATTCTAATGAAGACTTTTTCTTTTTTTCTCCTCATTAAGGAAACTGAATCAAAGTATACTTTTGCCACCCTTTGAATGCTTTTCACTACCAACATTTTGAATAATGTCTTGTGTGCTACTGAGAATGGCTTATTGTTTCTTAGGTTTCCTGTATCATTCTGCTTCAGCCTTAGACTTTGTTTTCATAAGGACTAAACCTAATTGGAGGTAGACCCACTCATCTTCTGTTATCACATTTCTTAACCTCCTAAACACACTGATCTCTCTAAAAAAAGTCACAATCACTTTTCTTATCTTGGTAAGAAAAAAATAAGATTGTAGATGTAAAAAAAAAAGTTACTTTGCTTAGAAGGAAATAGTGTTACAACCATATTTTTTTCACTCCTAATAATATAAATTCTAAATCTCAAAAAAAATTTATTTCAGGAGAAAATTCATTTAATCTACCTAGATACCATCTATCCACTAAGCTAAATAGGTAGTATTTGATGAAATTTAAGTAAACTCAGAATTCTCCTTTTAGCACATTACTAGGTTTCTTATTCATGAAACATTAAATACATGTTACTGATGGTTCTGTGATTTTTCCTGAACAGCAGGCTCACACTGGAATCTGACTTTGCTCCATGTGCTCCCATCCTTGTGCACAGCAATACAGCAAAGTTAGCTCATCCATGGACACTGATTTATCCACCTGTGTGCTGCTACTGGTGATCACTCCTCATTAATATAAGACTCATACTCTTCCTCACATCCATGAATTTCTCAGCTGTTAAGTCCTTGTAGAATACAATCCAGAGCTAAAATGGAAGTTTGAATCAAGCCTACAGGATTATGGTGGGTGAAGCATCTTGTGAGCAGACACAGAGTGCTCACACAGGTGCTTGAAAGTACATGGTCTGGCAGCTGTGCCAGGCAGACTGTACAGGCACAGGGAATGGTGTGGGAATGACATTTGCTGATTAGAGGCACAGTTTATACAGCAGAACCAGTCTGTAACTCCCAGGAAGCTGCAGAGCCCAAAAATAATTCCATAACCGTTTAGTTCTTAGGTAGCTCTTTCAGTATGACTACCTTTTGCTTCTTTGAAAACATTAAATGCATATGTATATACAAAATATATAAGGCAAACCATCACTTTTTTTCAAAGCACCTTCAGTGATTATTTGAGAATTACAAACTGAAGAAGATCTATGATTATAAAAAGTTAGCTAGGGCCCTCATGTTAATGAAGTAATCAATATGTTTTTCACCACATTTTTATTAAACTAGTGCCTAATTTTAATTGTAAGCTTACAGGTTTCCACTTAGATTTATTTATCCTGATTCCTCTCCTCAAAAAAGTCAAAGTGCATATAATCCTCCTGGTTTTTATTACCTGATTGCTATTTAATAACCACAGCAGTCTCTGATATTGAAACCCATGAAAGCTCTTAGTGCGGCTGCAATGATCCTTTCATATACTATGTAATTCATATCCTACGTACAAGTCCACATTTTAAAGAAGAGGCCATTAGGGCATTAAAAAATTTTAAATTTGAAATTGCTGAACTTTGTTAATTTTCAGGATTAAAAGCTTGTATAAATATAAATTTACAGTCAATAAACTGCCATTGTCAAAAATTTGACCATTCTTGTTTTTCTAAACACACTCTTTAAAAACCTAGAGTTGCTGAAATCCAAACCAAATCAAGCCAAAGCCAAAAATTTTCCTATGCAAAACACTTCAAGAATTGAAATGGACTTTGTGTAAAGTCTACCTGTTGCAAAACATGGGTTTAGTTTGCAAAATAAGAACCCCCAGGCCTTCATTTGTGTGAATGCACCTGACTCCATTTCATCTTAGAGCTTATGGTCCTGCAATGGCAAGAGGCAGGAGTTAGGAGGTAAACTACTCCAGGGTCAGGGATCAGTTACTATTTCTGTGAGCCGAGAACTGCATGTTTACCTTCAAGTATTCCTCTACAGATTCTGAAGGTGTGAAAACACTTGGTTCTCCTCTGTAAAAACTGTCAGCTTCATCAATAGAAAGAGATTTTTTTCTTCAACACTGGACCTTATCACTTAGAGTTTCCTTCAAACCTGAGAGGAAAACTCATGCTCGTAGGCATTGGTCCCCAGGAGAGACACAAAATGCATTACTATGTGCTGGAGAGCCAGCACAGAAAGCATGAGTAATCCAGGAGCTTTCTGGAGTGCTCCGATGACAACTTGATCACAGATTTAAGCAAAGATAACACGAATGAGCACGTTATTTCTGACAAAGACAAAAAAAAAAAAAGAAGTTCAAAAGAGGTAAAAGTAAGGTCAGGTGGTCCAGGAGAAATTCAGAGACACACTCTGAGCATGCAGGGATAGAGTTAAGAAAGAAAAAATCCATTTGGAGTTGAATCCAGTGAAAAAACTGAAAGGTAACAAGACTTTTATTGATATATCTGCAAAAAGGAAGAAGAGAAAAAGTATGGACCCACTGGTGAGCTGGGAAGAGAATGTGATGACAGAGGAGCTGAAAAAATTTGCAGTTTTCTTTGCTTTAGTTTTTATGCTAAGTCTTGCTATAAGGAATCCATGGCCACACAGACCAGTGCTGAGAGTCCAGAAAAGTCCAGAAGAACTATCTTAGCAGATGGGGATCAAGTCAGGAAACATTTAAACATACTGGACGCACACAGGTTCATGGACAGGATAGGATGCGTATGCAAGGGCAGAGAGAGTTGTCTGAGCAGTGAGAATTTCCTGTATGGAGCCCTGGGTAACCCGCTGGCCCTGCTCTGTGCCTGTGTACTCAGTGCACTCAATTACTGCTTAGTTATACAGTAAGTAAGCATTTTGGAGAATGAATGTTTATCAAAAAATCATGACAGAAATTATTCCATGAGAGACCTTTATGGTCATTTAGTTCCTATGAACAGTGATAGTGTTCACTACACCAGGTTACTCAGAGCCCCATCCAACCTGGCTTTGAACATTTTCAGGGATGGGACATTCACAATTTCTCTGTGCTTTAGAGCCCCACCACCCTCTTAGTAAAGAATTTGCTCCTAATATCTTATCTAAATCTACCTTCATTTAGTTTAAAACCATTTGCCCTTGTCCTATCACAACATGCCCTTGTAAAGAGGCCAAAAAAATTTTGAAGTTTTTCTTTATTATTATGTACTGGGAAAATTATCAAAAAACTTGACCAGTTGATCAGACATATTGATTTTTCTTTAAGAATTTAAGCTATCCCATTTAAGTTTTTATGTTTATTGAGTCTATCTATAGATGTTTCATATAATTCCCCATATATTGAAATGTATGCGTATTGATTCTTCAAAAGCCGTTGTATGTTTTAGCCATATTCTATGTTGTTTCTTGAAAGTCATCATTAATGCTAAAACATAAAAGTTAATATATGCAGTGCTATTGTCATGTGTAAAGGGAGATTTGCTCAAACCCTGTCACCTGTCAGTGCCCCAGGAAAGCCTCAGCCCTTGTGCCTGACCAGTCTGCCAGCATCCTGCTGTGGGGACCCTTCACTGGGCAGTTCAGGGGGTCAGGGGTGGGTCGGGCTCACTCCCCCTCCCGCATCTCCACATCTGTACCCAGTGCTGGCTGCCCAACCCCTTACTCAGCGAGGGGTGGCTGTGCCCTAGGGCAGATATCTCAGGGCAGCACCTGAGACGAGCTGGGGATGGGGACCTGTGCCAGTGACCTTCCCCACAGCTGCTGACTCCAGAGCAGGACATCTCCCTTTCTCTCTCCTGGTTTTAAGCTGCTGGGAGGGTTTTTGGCTGGAGAGGACACTGAGTTCTCTTTTCTCATGAGTTTTGACAGAGCCTGGCCATGGTGTCTCCACCCTGCATTTAGACCCCATTGATTGTGTTGTGTCTGGGAGGTCAGGTATGCTCCCACCTGGGAGTAGCCACTCTATTTTCCCCCCATAATTTCCAAAACCCCAGTCATTTTCCCACAGTGTTGTTTGAAGAAGGTCTTCTTCCTTCTTTAATTGGAGTTGATTAGTGATATCTAAGCAACTATTTCAAGTAGAGCCATATGTAACTTCACTAAGTTGTTCTTTCTTACTGAGATGAACAGGGAAAAGCAGCACCAAAGCAGACAATTAGGCTCTGAAATTTGTACTAATAGCACTTAATTCTATTTTACATTTCATTGTGATCGGCTCTTATCATGTGGCATTGTTCAAGGCTGCTTCATAAAAACTATTAGGCAGGACAGTATTTCAAAGTGGTCTTTGAAAAATTGTAACTTTCAAGGTAATTTTTTCTTATAATTGAAAAAGTGCAAAGTGTAGAGGATAACTATAGGCAAGAGATATAGCTGTAACTTCTTAGTATTTTGATATTGGTACAAAACACTGATTTTCCAGTTCTTAGTGTATAATTGTTTTATATTCTTTAATCAACACCAGAGGAAACACATCACATAAGGTAGCTTGATAATTTCAATTAATGCATTTAAATTTCACAGAATTTTATGTAGCATCACAATTGCATGGCATGGCATCTGTTCTTGCTTTTAACTCTCATAAGTATTTGTACATGATGGCTCTTGAGTCACTGCTGTCTGCATAAAAACCTTATACATCAATTGTGCTAGTTCATGGGCATATGGTAGGAAATATATTTAATGGGCCACAAATTAATTTCCATGGAAAACTACTGACTATCAGAGGAATAGATTGTTTAATCAGTTATGATAAACCTACCATTGAGAATATGAAGAAAGGCAGTTGAATTATAATGTTCTAAAACTGCGAAACAGACAGCAATGTTTAACCTTTTTACCACTGTAAATTTACTTACTACTTGACTGTAGCTGATTAATAACAAATTCAAATATGGTTGTGTTCAAATATGGGCTTTTTGATGCCTCTCTATATGTTTATTAAAGGCTTTTTAGAAAGGATGAAATTTTCTTTATAGGCACAGGTGTCTGCTTCAGTCATGGTGGGGCAGCACAGGACATCAGACTTGAGATCATCCTGTACATACATAAAGTAGCTGCATTCCCAAGATTTCTAGTTAAAATATAATGTCATTTTCTGCTAAATCAATCACTCAAGTACCTTCTGTTACATATCACAAGATCTCACTTTTTTGCACATTATTGTAACAAAATATCAAAAGATATTTTTCATGCTGGTGGTTCTTGATTAAGGCATTTCATTTTACTGCACATTTTCTGCTTTTCATGGAGAACTGAAAGAAACTGAAGGCAGACTTAAATTTTTACTGTATTAGTTAGGTTAGAATGTTTTGCTTGGTATAAATGACATTTCATTATGTAAAACATAATGCTACACTGTAGAGAATAATATTCTGTAATGTGAATGAAAAGGAATTTGAGTGAAAGGTTTATGTGTTTATAATGATGTTTTGTTATGAAATCCTCCCATAGAAGTATCATCTTTGACTACCTAAGGCTCTGGTGGTATCTCTAAATTGCATGATGTGCCCAGAAATATTTATACAAGTGACTAAAACTAGGCTTGGCTTACGCAGAAAATTAGCCCTCAAGTTGCTGTTATACAATTAAGAAAAAAGAGCAAAGATTCTGACCCTCAGGACTATTATGTTCCACATACAGGCCATTGTTCCAGGCAAGAAAATGGAGTCATAGTGTAATTATTTCCCATCTATCAAGAAATTAGGGAGGAGACAACAGGCCAGAGAAGACCTCAACTGACCAGCTGGGGATACATGCAGGGTAAACATCCTTCTCACTTGCCAGCTCTCCTTCAGGAACATCTGCTGCAAAACTTGTGCCATCCCTATATCAGCTTACTTTGTTATTTTTCTGTCACAGAATCGCAGAATGTTCTGAGTTGGAAGGGACCCACAGGGTTCATCAAGTCTAACTCTTATGAGAATGGCCTGTAGAGGGATTAACTTTGGTAGTTTTAGCATCACGCTTTAACCAACTGAGCTAATCTCAGCGTATAAGAGTTCACCAGGTGCAGATAATGGCTGGGTTGCAGTCATGGGCTTTTAGAAGAAACTTGTGCTGCTGCATTTTATGGAGGCGTAGAATTTCACTTTAATCTTGTTGGGTAGCTCTCAGTTAGATAACTCTCCAATGGAGTTCCCCCATGACCAGGACACCCAAGGTGCTGGTGTGGGTCTAGAAATAAGGAATTCACACAGTGCCAGGCTGCCTGGTGGTGTGTCACCCAGCCATTGTGTCTCTGAGGTCAGGAACTTTTTCCCTTAGCAGATAGGAAAGGCTCTGAATTCACCACTTGAATTATTCACAATGTACAGAACAGTTATTGAAGTGACTGTATCTCTCTTCCCTCAAAGTCTCTTTCCAAAGTAGGTAATGCGTTTATTTGACAGCAAAATGCTAGGTAAGTCACTGATATTTGTTTTGGAAAAATTTCATGAACTATGTTCCTATTGTTTCCATGCTGTACTTGGGAATTGCCTACTGTGTAAATCTCTTATATAAATAATATACTATGACTCTCAAGTCAAATGCAAAAAGAAAACATGTGTAACAGAAATGCAATTTTAGTAATGCTTAGTCTAGTGAAAGCAGGTTCCTTTCCCAAGCTAAGAGAGAGAGTAAAAAATAGGTTTTGTGTGCCCAAAGAAGTCCAGATGGAACCACAGTAGGAGGCATACTAGTGTAAATACAAGTTTTGTTTATTTCAGGCAATGTATGCTTCACATTTCTGTTATGTTTCTTTGCTTTCCTAATTATGATATGCTAATATTCAATTACTAAGTCTTCAGTGATTTTTTTTCAATTTTCAGCATTCTTTGTCATAAAGTGCTTATATATTTTCCTTGTATTAAAAATAGGTTTACTTTATGGCAAGACTGGCTTCTAAGCACTACATAATACTTTTGCTTTCCTTTATGCTTCAGTATAGTCAAAATATTGTATATTATGCCAAATAAACCTCCTCAGGTAGCAAACCATCTTATCTTGCTACATTCTTCAAAGTAATTTATGTGAGCTGTGCTGTAACAACTTTCTAGAGCCCAAAATATAAATCTAGGTTGTCATGGATACACGCATAAGAAGGCTTTCTTTATAAATATGTTACGAGTCTGACAATTTATTTTTAGTAGAATTTTCAAAAAAGAAAAAAAGATGTAGTATATAACCAGGGCCATTATTGGTTATTCTAATTGCACTTGAATACATTTCTGTTTCTTCCTCTTCATTATCTCAAAATGTCTTTTAACAAGGTGGTTTATGTGGATATCAAAATGGCTGATAAGGGCCCCGGGCTTTTTCTCACCTGTGTTACCCCCACTTTGTACTTAGTATGTCTGAAGTGGAATTCATATATGGCTTATATATTAGAGTTTTCAATCTAGCACAGGGTTAAGCAGTGCTTTCAGGACTGAACAACATTCAGCTGCCATTTTTCTCTCACATTAGTTAAAATAAATACAGTAATTATGACATAAGACTGGATAACCTAAATAATTCATGGAATTTTCAAGTCAGGAGATACCTTCTGGTATCACATCTGCCATTTTGCTTCCTCTTCTCTGCTGCATCAGTAGTGCAAAAGGCAATGCCCTCATACACTATTTTCTGTTACTAGTAATTATAAAACACAAAGTTATTAACCTCTGATAAAAAAATGAGACAAGAAAACAATAATTTAAAAAGGAAAAATAGATTGCTGGGAACAATTCATAGTCATAAAAATGTACTAAACAAATTATTATTTTAACACATTTTGTCTGTAGATTTTGATAAAACAGAAAATAGAGAAGAAGCTAGTTCAGAGGTCTGAAATTTTGTGTGTATTAATATAAAGTAAAAAAAAAAAAAAAAACCAAAAAACCCAAAAAACCCCAAGCCATTCAAGAGGATAAGTAGAGGATTTCCATAGAATAAACACAAAATATTATGAATTATCTAAAATGTTACAATTTTTCCAAGAGTACATAAATGGTCATGTCTCTGGCTTGTTGTATGAACTTTGGTAGAAAAACAGATTGTATTTAGCATTCGTGCAGTTCTTTTCACAGAAATACTGTTAACTAAAAATTTCCTAAAAATTCCACATATGAAAATATAATCCCAAGTGCTGACTTCTTGGAAGATTTTAACAAATATCAAATAATTTTAAAAATTGGTTATCAAAGATGTTGTTAAAAATGCACGCTCATTATTATTTTCCAGGAGGTTTTTCTTCTAAGAATTTCTAACTTACGTATGTCTGTCCTGTTTCAACAGTTTTCAGATTCTTCTTTTCTAAACTAGCTTAACAACTGTATTGAAATGATATGTAAATCATAGCCATAGATGAATCAGGAAGTCCTTTTTATAAATCTGAAAAATAATTCATGACTTATGTCCTCAATATAACAGATACTTTATACAGAACATAATAGAGGCAAGTTTAGTGCCAATAGCACAGGAAGAATCTGTTTGTTTGCCTTCTGGGACTAAACCATAAATCACAGAGCTGAAATTTCTGATACAGCATAGTAAGAAAGTGCTAAAAACATGAAAGAGCAGGTGAAATCCCACAATCCTGGAGAGAATCTGTTATTGGTTAAGGCTAGCAGGATAACCATTGTTTGATAAAACATTAGGAAATTGTTGTCTCTCAAATTTATTTTTCAGATTCTAGTACTGAAGAGCCTAAAATACAATATGCATGTGCTATCTTGGCATGTGTTTTGAAAATCTTATTAATAAGGATGTGTAAGTATCAGTAGAATTTAGTGAAGTTGTACAAATTATGGGACTCAAATATCAGATATCAGATAACTTTAAAAATAACAAGCTATGCTATGCCTGTTGGATGTTATGGAACAGTCAACAGTGGGGACATTGACCTGACAAACTCTTGCTAGGGAAGCTAAAAAAGCTCCTCTAGAAAAGCCTTCCAGCAGCCTTATATTGCCAGTGTAATCTGTCCATTAAGTATTGGTATGAGTAGGTAGAATTTTTCAGTAGTGGTAGGGGAGCCATGAGCACAATGCGGCATTAGACAATGCTCAATTAAAGACTATTGCAAAGACCAGTTGCATAACTGAGTGACACTTAAAAAAAAATAATCCTCTTCCATTTTCTTTTGCTCTGTTTTCCTGTTCCCATGGACTCTGCTGGTCTGTCCCAATAGTTATGTGTATTTTCTTTGGAGAAGTTAAGCATGGGGCAACTTGTATCATTCAATAAACTAGTAGTTACTCTGTCATGAGTAATACTACAGTTGTGCTGTACAAAATAACCCAACAAAAAAAATTGTAGATCCTTCTTCAGTGTAGTTTTATGTTCCAGTTTGACTCTGCTGTCTGGTTTAGAAGTTTAGAACTGCATGAATAAGAGATTGTTGTTGTTATTCGCTTAGTATGAGGCTTCACAAGCCACCCAAAAATTGACATAGTAATTAACACATTTTGGGCAGATTTTTCGGTTTATGAGTAATGGCTCTTGAAATGGACTGATTTAATTTGGCTATAACCATGAAACAAATCTGATTCAATGTAAAGGTAACAATGAATATCTAGTTTCTGGTGGTTTAAATTTCTGTGGTTTCTTTTGAGGAAGGAACTACGCTATACTTTACATCTAATCAGGAAAAGGGTCCAAATTCTATAACAACAAAAGAGATTTAAAAAGAAAATCAGCCTCAGGAAGTTGTTAGGCAAATGCAAGCTGAGATTTCAGCTTATTTGATACAATTGATGTGTTTTTTACTGTTGCTCTCATCTGGCACTTTTTGTGTCACCCATCTGTTGCCTCTGACTGGGAAACTAGATTACTGTCTCCAGAGGCATTGACTGCTCTTCCTGCAGCTTTGATCAGTGACCAGTCCAAAAGCCCCCAGGCTTTGGTTTCTTCCCAACATGACACTGTATGCAAATATATAATAATTGCAACGGACTACATGGAAAACACCATCCAGAGTTTGTTGCTCTCCAGATGTGCGTATAATTGTTCCAGGGAAAATAGGGTGTAAAATTGCAGGTGTTTGTTAGTCCAGAATATAAAAAGAATATACATAGACTTGGTATGTGACTTAGAAATAAATCAAAATAAAATCACAAAGTGCTGAAAATAGACCCAATTAAATTATCAGTTTGAAAGTGTATTTTAAAGTAGACCACTGGAGTAATTTGTGTCTATTTGAGAAGGTAAGTGTGGTTTTGAATAATAGTGTTGTTGGAAGTATTTTTGTCCAGATTTTGCCATTCCTTGTTTGTTTAATTTCATTAAGAGCTCAGCCTTACACAATTTCTTGTGTTATACTGTGAAAAAAATATCACAAATTCTCAGGGGATGCAGAGAGAGGATCACCAACTCTATACATTGTCCTCCCATTGCCTAGTAGAACACATTGCTGATCAAAATGTGTATGGAAAAATTACTTAAAATTCTAGTCAAGCTTCATTTTTTCATTGAGGCTGAAGTTTCTGTGAAGGATTTCCTAGTGAAAGTTCAAGTATACAGTTAGTTAATTCATGGTACTGTGTAATAAGCACAATTTTAGCTCTTTAGCAAGCCATTTTGCTGTTATTTGCTAGGACTGTACCTGTTTGTGTTACATTCATTTGGCAATTTTCCTTGCAGCTGCTTCTGTTGTGCTGCCTGCTGTGTCTCTTCTGGGCTTTCAGCCACTGGTGTGTTTCCTCACAAGTGTGAGGGTGCCCCTCTGTGGTTTTTTCAGTGTTGGTGACTGAACCATTTACAGAGAGAGACCCTTCACCACAAGGGCTTGGGGGCCAGATTGGTTCCTCAAACCAGGATGAACAGTGGTACACAGCCAACTAAGTAGCTGGGGAAAGCACTGAAGGCAATGTAGGATTAGCTGTCCACACTGATGCATTAGAAAATCATAAAAATATAGTGAAAGGAAATACTCAGGAAAACAGACAGGTCAGTAATGAAACACTAAATGTGCTCAAAGCATCTGAAACAAGTGGCTGCAGGAGGCTTCATCATCAGATGTGGTGTATGCACTAGGGTTTTTCACCTTTGGGAGGAGGGCAGAAGTTGTGGGGGTGAGGTATGCAGAAATGTAGTACCTGTGGAAAATATAATTTGGTTATTTTGGGGTTTTTTATAACTCCATGGAAGAAGGCACTAGAGATTATTGTAATTCCTTGCTACTTTCAAAGGGTAAACTGTTTTCTGGTTCAGCAATACTGTGAGATGAAGTGAGGAAGTTGCCCTTGTCTCATACTGCATCTGTCTAAGTCAGCTGAGGTACAGAAGTGCAAGAGAGTTGTTCTGTAAGGTCTTCATTGAAAGGCATAACAGTCAGAGTGAATTGCTCTCATGAAATTTTGTATTTTTTCTGCATTTTCTCTAGCAAAATAATCAAGACTAAAAAACACTACACCAAAATAACTTAGTAAATTTGATATCTGAATGGGAAATCATAAAGAAAATTATGTTATAGGTCAAAATTGAGAAAGTATTTACACAAAGTTAAACAGTTCAGATAAGAACATGATGGCTAAGATGGAAAGAAATGTTTAACATAAACATAAATCTAAATGTATGAGCATCCTTATTTCTGTCATATGCTGCAGAGGTTAAAGAACTGACAGCTTGCCTACACTTGAAATTCTATTTAAACTAAGATAGACTGCAATTTAAAATGTGGCATTTGTACCTAAGTAACAATCAACCATGGACATTTCTAGTCCCAAAATATAACTGTTACATGCCTATGTGTCTTAACCTTCTTCAAAGAAAAATTCTAAAAGGCTTCAGCCTGCAATTGAAGAGGAATTTCTGATGTAATACACCATTCAAAGATACAGCTTCAATATTTAAGGGTAGGTAGATTTACAAATACTTGGAGAGCAACTGAAGGTAAAGTGGTGCAAATTATCAGTAGCTGCAGAAACCACAAACCACAAATAGTGGTGAAGGCTCCTTGTGACCTATCTGTACAAAGACATTTTCAGTCCATAGTGTGACTTTGAGACTCCTCCGCTTGTGTATTTTGGAACTGGGATCAATCAAACAGGATCTCTAGAAAAACAGTTCTGACAGGGGCACAGTGGGTGTGCTGCACTGCCCTGTTCACCTGCTCTCTCACCAGTCTGCTTCCTCTGTTGTCGGCAGTCCTGTGCGCTGTGGTACCGCTGAGATCTCTTGTGGCAGCCCAGCTAGGTGCTTTTCTAGGCAAAAGCCAGATGCAGATCAGTTTAAGGAAATCTCAAGGTAGTAGGCATATAAAATAATCATATTCAATATTCATCACATCCTTATAAAACTTGGGAGAAAAGGAAGAATACCCTTTACTTAATCTTTTCAGTCATTTGCCAAAAGACATGATTTATAGCTACATGCAATAATGTTTATATATATGCTTGAAACTATGGAATTATCTTCATCTATAGCAAGTTATTTAATTAATGTTTAATAAGTAGACAGACATTACATTAGTATGTGTGTCTATGTCTAGGGCAGAGGGAATTATGAGCATGTGGCAAAAGACCTGTGAAATATCTTGGCAGAGATAACAGCAGAAAAACCACCTCAGGCATGCAATGAATAAAAAAGATGTGAGAGCAGTGGATTAATTTTATAATTTAATTATCAGTTGAGTTAAGCATCAATAAAATTTGTGTCTCCTAAGAAGTTATGGCAAGCATCAAATTAAGTATAGTTTATCCAAAGCTTATAAAGTAAACTTATCTTTCTATCCCCTGATTTTTGCAAGAAACTATATGAAATGGACACAAATTGGAATATGAGTATGTAGAAAAATACCCTTTTGCTGTTATTATCATAGCTTTCTATTCATTGATGTACTTTTCAACTATTTAGCTAATAGCCCTGCAAAGTGACTGGATACGAAGGTGAATTGTGATTCTTTACCAATGGAAGGATTTGTTAGCACTGACTTTGAAACAAGAGCTTCTGAATTATTTCTTTTTCTATTGCCATCCTGCCATTTCCTCCACAAACCTAGGAGATGGACAAAATATCTTATTAAGAACTAGCACCTCCACCTCAGCATGTTTGTGTAGTAGACCCATGGTGGCCACTGCAAGCAAAGGTAGCTCTATTTCTAAATACAAGGGTAGCTATATTTTTTTCTGGTATTTGCTATCCTACTGGGAAGTGCAAGCCCTTTGGTCCAAGAGCAAGGCAGCCTTGACAAAGTCGCTCTCTAGCTACACTGTGAAGATGTCTTTCTTCTCACATACGTTGTATTGAGGCCTTTGACATGATCCCCACATCATCCTTCTCTCTAAATTTGAGAGATATGGATTTGATAGGTGAACTATTCGGTGGATGAGGAGTTGGCTGGATGATCACATCTGGAGAGTAGTGGTGAATTTTTTGACCAACATCTGTACAAGAATTGTTCTCCAGTGGTCTGTAGTAGTACCAGTATTGTTTGATGTCTTCATTAATGACAGTGGGATCAAAAGCACCCTCAGCAAGTTTGCAAATGACATCAAGCTGAGTGGTGCAGTTGGCACACTTGAAGGGCATGTGTCATCCAGAGGGATCTGGACAAGTTTGAGAAGTAGGGCATTGGGAATCTCATGAGGTTTAACAAGTCCAAGCACAAGACCTTACAGCTGGGTTAGAGCAAACCCCAATATCAGAGCAGGCTGAGTGATGAGCAAATCAAGAGCAGGCCTGCAAGAAAAGGACTTGGGAATGCTGGTGGATGAGAGCCTTCCCTGGGCAGTCACAGCCCAGAAAAACAGTTGTGTCCTGGGCTGCATCCAAAGCAGGGTGGCCAGCAGGGCCAGGGAGGGGATTCTGCCCCTCTGCTCTGCTCTCTTGAGATCCCATCTGGAGTCTTGCATCCAGCTCTGGGGGTCACCAGGACAGAGGAGGGCCACAAAGATGATCAGTAGGCTGGAGCATCTCTCTTGTGAGCACCTCAAGGCTGAGAGACTTGCTGTTATTCCCCCTGAAGAAGAGAAGGCTCTGGAGAGACCCTCAACTGTCTTCCATACCTGAAGGTGCCTATAGGGAAGGCAGGGACGGACATTTTATCACAACCTCCTGTGATGGGGAAAGGGGCAGTGGTTTTTAAACTGAAGGAGATTGATCTATACAAGATATAAGGAAGAAGTTTTTTAGAGTGAGAAGGGGTAAAATACTGGCAGAGGCTGCCAGAGAGATGGTTGATTCCTAAGCTCAGGAAACACTCAAAGTCAGATTGGACAGGACTCTGACCAGGTTTACTTCAAGATGTCCCTCCTATTGCAGGGATGTTGCACTAGATTACTTTTAAAGATCCCTTCCAAACAAAACTATTCTATGATTTTATTATTTTATGATTCTGCTTTATGATGTACCTGGCAAAAAACAGGCGTGACATCATAAGAAAACTCTTCTGCCTGATGTTTCTCCACAGGTAGGCCAGGTAGGTGGGCACATAGAAGAGGTTTTCTACCATGGTGATCAATACATCTCTCTCATTTATTGGTCCTACCCTTTCCATCTTTCATTTACACAGCATCTCTTGTTTCATAAAGGAATTGTTACTTGGACAGGATATGAGAGTAGTGTTGGGGTTTGCTTATAATAACTTTTTGTTGAATTTTGCTCTCAGGTTGAAAATGTTGGACATTGCTGATGTGCTCAGAGTAGTCTGGATGCTGATGTGTTTCTCAGAAGCATTTCATTCTGTAGCATTTCCAGAGGTATTAAATTTTACTGTATCAGAGCTTTCTAAGAGTAGAATTATTGTCATGTTGGATTGCAGGAATCCAAAAAGAGCTGGTCAAAAAATGCTTTCCATGAACAATAGCTTTAAGAGGAGTAGAAATCTGTCTGTGTTGCCGGGAGCAATGGCATTTGTCTTCTGTTTGCTTTTCTCTCTTGTGGTACCAAAGGTGCTCCTTCGCAAGAGACTAAGAACCAGAGGTGAATACTGACGGTTCAGGGAGCATGCTTCAAGGATAAAATGTTTTAATATGAAAATGGCAGCTCTGTCTCTTAAATCTAGCAAAGCAAGTCTTAAATTCTAGTGGGATTGCTACATCTCTGCATCTCCCAATAGGCCCCAGATTATAGGAGTTGATCTGATCAGAGCAATTGCTTTTTCCAACAGAAATATGAGACTCAAACTCTGACTTTACACTGAAGTAATAAAAAGTCCCCCAAACCACACAACCTCCCCCCCACCCCCAGACCATATTCCTTATATTTCACTACTATTTTTAATCATTATTGTCAGAATCTCGGGGAAAAAATGAAGCTTTTCAGAATTTTCCTCTGTACTTTTCAAATCTTCACCATGTATGCTTACCAAAAATGGGGGTAGGCAAGTGGGGGCATGCTGGGAATAGAAAGAAATCTCCTTGCTTCAGTTTCCTCATATTTACACGTAATAGCCTCAAAATCATTCCAATATTGCTTATAGGTAAGAAACATACATTAAAAATGAAACTAATTAGGCTTGGCCTTAAGGACAAGCAGTTTAAATGGTCTGCCCAAAAACACCCAAGGATTTTGTGGTGGAAGTGAAGTTCCTATCTCATGATAATATCCTGCTATCAGAGCTTCCTCACTGCCACTGACAGAAGTTCATATTCTTGCACTCACTTTGTGCAAGTACAAATGATTAGGCAAGGTACAAAGCCAAGGAAAACAGACATTTGAATAAGGGTTGGTGGGTATTAAACACTGCAGCATATAACAACTCTCATCCCTAAGGTACTGTTTGCAAAAGAAGGCAATGATAGAACTCATCAGAAAGACGGGAAGCCCTGTGGAAGCTAGAAGATACATTGGGCTCACTATTTTCAGTTTATTAAAGCTATCTGTTATGTTTCTTCATTGTGTTTAGCTCCCTAGCATCTTCAGAGAGTTATTACTCTACTCATTGAAAAGAAGGGCAGCGTGCTATGACTCCTTTGTCTTCTTTGTGCCAAACACACAGGCTGAACATTTTGTTTTACAGCAGATACCTAATGTAAAGTAGATGTGAAAGGGACAAGCTAATGATGAGTATGATACCTTCCCAGAAAACTCCTTTGTGAACTTCAAAGGTAGAAAAAAGATCTGAGCATTACTTGAGGGGGTGTGGGACAGGGGAAGCCATGGTCTTGAGTTCTTGTTTCTGATTTGAGTTCTTTTCTTTCTTTTAACTATGAACCCCAAAAGCTTAATCACTGGATATGATTACCTTTATAGCTGAACAAAGTTACCATGCTATACATCTTCCATGGTCTGTGCTATTTTAAGTCAGGATTATTTTTTTCTATCTGTTTAATTTTTCTCCTTTATACAGTCTTGGAAAAGCAGTTGCAGATAATAATATTTACTTACTCAAGTTTAATTTCACTATCAATGCAAGGTTTTTTTCCTCATTTCATAAAAGAAATACATTCAGAACTCAAGAGATATTTAAATAGGTATCGTTTTAACTAGCTGCTTAGTCACAACCAGAAATTCATCAGCACAAGTTTTGTCACTAAGTCTTGTCTCCTGGTGTTCTACCCACTTCATTCTACAGACAACTCATGGTCTAGTCCTTGTACGTTTGAGGTTCCATAATTTTTCCATGTACAGTGGGGTGTACAAGTGTGACCTCTTCTGGTGCACAGTTAGTCCTGCACTTTGCTCTTGAACTTTATATTCTGGGCAGAACATTTTTGAATACAACACTGACATTGAACAAGAACCTTTATACAGTTCCTAAGAGGCTACAGTGAAGAGGAGCTGACTGGTACACCTATGTTCAAAAGAAACAGTAGTCTTCATCTCTTTGCACCTCATTTGGACAATTATTCAGCTTTTCTGATTAATGTAGACACAATTCTATGAATAAATTATAAATAGAGGTGAAATATATACGCTTTATATTAAAAGGAAATATAAGGGGATTAAACGGAAATGTGAAAATGGCAGATTGGTGAATCCTAGTTAAGTAAATTGAATGTGTATTTCCTAACCGCAATTATGAGAGATTTAAACTTCACTGAGAAGCAGTAAAGTTTAAGATGGTGTTTTCATCCATAATCTGAGTAAAAACTGGTTATTACTGGCAACGTGAAAAATCACCATTGCTTTAGAGAACGTTTCTTTTACAGTTCCTAACTCTTCCTTCATGTAATCTTCATGCCCCAAAAAAAAAAAAAAAAAATAGGGGGAAAAAGGTATTTCTTCTTTGGCTGGAGAGCTTCCTGCCATTAAGAACATCTCCATTATCTGGGAAGGCCAATTACTGCCCCAAATGGACAAATGGTAACATATTTTGCCATACTTGAATTGCCCTAGCAATACTACTTCATGTGTTTTTCATATCTTTGATAGAATTACTTAGCATATTTAATATTCAAACGAGCTGAATTGGTTTGGCTTTGTCTGAGGGTTTTTTGCCAGGATGTGTAGGTTAGCACTCATGCCCTTATAGTACAGGTTCTAACCACAGCCACTTGCCACTAGCACACCGATACTGTGCCAGATCAATTAAACGCTTCTTAGGGCCATTGTATCAGTAAATCAAGAGTGAATTTATTTATTTCACCCCCGCCTCGGTCGCTCTCTTTTCTGAGCCTTGGCCCCACCTCCCCTCATGCCGGTTTCCCTCTCCTCGCAATGCTCTGGGAAAGAAAGTGCAGGTACCCCTCCCTTGCTTTATTTAAATTCGCTTCCTCCTGCCCTGCTTCTGGCCCACGAAGCGCATGAGTGAGGCAGGTGGCTCAGCTGCGAGCCTGGCCAGCCCTGCTGCTCCCGGAGGCGGGCGGGAGCGGCCGCTGGCGCTGCATCCCGGTGTTCATCCCGGTGTTCCTGCCGCTCCGGTGCCCCGCTCGGCCCGGAGCCGCCCGCCCCGCATCGCTCGGGCCGCCTGGGGCATGCACGGAGCCCGCCGAGCCCGCGCAGGAGGCTGCTGCTCTATGCAGGCGGCTCGGCGGCTGCCGCTGCCCCCCCGCGCCCAGCCCAGCCCAGCCCATCCTAACCCAGCTCATCCTAAGCCAGCCCAGCCGAGCCCAGTCTCTGCCCTGCGGCACCGCGGGCGGGACGCGCCGAGCGTGGGATGCCCGCGCCCCGGAGGGCGGCTGCCGCGGTAGGCGCTGTCAGGTCTGCGGCTGATCTCCCGCTGGGATTTGCGGACAGTCATGAACCAGACCGAGGCACCCCGGCCACTCAACTGGACCATCCGGAAGCTGTGCCATGCCGCCTTCCTCCCCTCTGTGAGACTCCTTAAGGTACGGTGAGAGCCCGCTTTGCGTTCGAGAACCGGTGTCTGCGCTGAGCACCTGCCTGGAGGGCTGCAGTTGCTGTTGCTGGAAAGTTAATTTAGAAATAGTCCCAACTTTACTATTAATTACCTTGCCTGCTGCCTTTAAAACCCCTTGTGCATACCTGAAGGTACCAATATTGTGCGTCTGTATTCTATTCAGTGTGTGTGTTTGCCCATAAAGGTCTGTGAAAGGGGTAAAAAGGGAAATAAGGGATGGTGGATATAATCCGTGCTTCAATTTGCTTTGTCTTATCAAGCTGTGAACTTCCAGGGATGAAGAAGGAGTCTGTTTCTAAGGCGTGTTCCTTTGTGAGCAGCCCTCTGCTATCTGTTCTTTGGGTTACCTAGCCCCTAAGGCAGTACCTGAAGATCCAGTACCACTCTGACCAACTTGTAAGTGGAGCAATATGTGGGTGGAAAAAAATTATCTTGGTTTGCTAAAAGCTGTACATGACAATAGGATCAGTTAAAGACTGGCAGTGCAAACAGCATCAATGAAACTTTCTGCTTTTTTTTTTCTATTTGTTTAAACTAAGTGTCACATCTTTGAAGGTGCTTTTAAAAGTGTTTTAAAATGCACTTTCCTAGGAAATAATTATTTTCTGTTTGAAAAAATGATTTGGGGTTATATAATGTGGAGGGCTTTTATTCTCAGCATGCAAAGTGCCATTACTACCATGTGCTCCACTGAAGCCGTTTTAGAGGTACTTGTAGCTGGAAAACAAAATCTCTTGAATCAACTTTTTGGTGAAAAATAGGTTACATCAAACTGAAAAAAATAGGTTACATTAACCTAAAAAGTCTACTTGGTTCTTGGAACATCTTAACTGGATTGTACAATGAAATTTTAAACAATAAACTCATTTCCCTATAGGCTTTGTTTTATAAAATGTTTTATTCATTACAATATTTATCTCATTTCATCATAGTGTTTGATAGTTTGGCTTTGAAATTAACATGCTGCCAGGTAAAGCATGGCTAGTCTGACAGTACATTAGGTGGTAATGCTTGATATAACCGTTTGATTTTGTGTGAGTAGCTTGGAAATTAGGTCAGTTCTTACTACTGCAACATGCTTGAGCAGTAGTGTAGCGTATGACATTGCACTTAGCAGACATATGTTGTATGTATAATTGTTGTATATATGATTCACAAGTGACCATGCTGTGTATCCTCGCAGGTACTTTTCACATCCTCAGGGGAAGGGGCTAAAGTTGAAAAATATTTCTATTTCCAAAACAGATGTATGGCTACTGGGGGGGTAAATTGTGAGCATCTCCAAAGAACAAAAGAAAGGTAAAACTTAGATTTCTAAAAAATCAAAACATAACTAATATAGAGCAAATCAGAAAGTGGTGTTGATTGTTTTGTAAAGGCTTTCCCCCCCAGCCCCAGAAGCACTCATAAGAATATGCAAATTCCACAAGTCCCGTGTTTTTAGAACAACATAATTTTGGTGAGGTGTGAGGACTCAGATGTGAGGAGTTTTACTATCATTCTTAATACTAGTGGATCAGGGGCTGAGGGGGTGTAGTCTGCAGTATTTCTTCTTGGGCAGACGAATGTTGCCCCATGTGTATGGTTTCTCTTCATTGCTTATTAAGGATGAATGTTGTGATTCATTATTAAAAGAGCTGACTAAAAGGGGTTTTCTGAAGCTACAGCTGTAACCCGTTAGGGAAAGATAGTGACTGAACCCTGCAGAGTTAAAAAGAGCAGGGAAAATAACCAGAGATAAGCAAGCTGTGCACAGAGGGTGTGTGAGGTGTGGGAAAGACCACAGCAAAGAAGGTGGAGCTCTGGCTCCTCTCTCAGCTCATGAGCAGTGCTTGTTGGCTGGAGAGGGAATTGCTTACTTCAGCATCTTCAAGGCTCCCCAAAAAAAGCTTTAATTTTTACTCCTTCTCTTTGTCTTTTATTATTTAATGTGTTTAAAGCAAATGACTGACATGAGAACAGGGACCCATTGTCTGAATTCCATCAGCCAACCCAAGGAAATTTTCCTGCCATCGAGGAAAGAGTGTAATAACAGCAGCATTAAATTACCAGACAAGTAGTATGAATATTTTACTGCATAAAAAATATTCTTTCCTATTTCATGTTTTTCTTCCCAAAATAAATAAGAAACTTTTGTTTTTCTTTTTCTAAATGAAAAGTGTTCCTCTAAATCCAAAAACATTGGAAAGGCAAGTGCAATAATCTAAGCCCATTGTTTTTAATTGCTCAGTTTCCGATTGGATTAAGTGGTTTTAAGGGCTAATGCAATATTATTTCTACGTAGGCATTCACTAGACCCTTTTCTATACAGCTTTTCTCTGCAGACATTGCTCTCAATAATAAAATAAACTTTGCAAAGCCTCATATGTTATGGTACATTTTTATTATGATATGCTTTGTCCACCATTGTACACTGTAAATTTAGTTAAAGTAAGAAAATGTAAGCCACTATTTTGTCTTTTTAAATTCTGTACTTATTTTAGTCTATCAGAACAAAATTAAATGACCATTAACCTCCAAAATATCCTTTTCCTAAACTTGTAAGACTGAGAGATAGTAGAGATTTCCTCTTTTACACACACAAAAGTTCACTGTGACATTACCTGGACCTTCCTAATAAAGGGAATGAACTTTTGAATTATTTCCATGTTTTTTCAATGAGAAGTTTAAAGTCCTTATCGTATGGATAAAATTTTAAATGTAGCATCAGTGCTTTCACAGTGATGGACCTAAATAAACACTGAAATCTAGAACTTCATGGAGGCAAGGGTTTTTGTGTTGTCGTGCAATTACTGTTTTGTAAATAGGTACTGAAAGGAGTTATTCAGCAGGTAGGTTAAGCTCTTGTTCCATCCTGTTGAAATGGACGGGCAGTGCTCAGTTGCATCAACTGATGTTGGATAGAGCTCTGGCCACAGTGGTCTCATTTAATTTAGATGAGCTAGATCTGTAGATGTGCCCAGTTTTGCTCCCTTTGCCTTTTTTCCAGGCACATATTCTGTTCTAACCCGCTTCACTAATACCCTCATGTTTAGATGTAGTTGTGTAATCCTGTTTTCTCAGTTTTCCATTTTCTGACAGGTGCATGAGTTCCAGGATCTGAACCTCCGATACAGCACAGGAGCTGTGTTGGAAAGTACAGATTGAAACAATTTATTGGAGAGGTTTTTTACCACTTGTGTCATTGGCTCATCCTTCACTGCTCCCATTTTTTCCTCTAATGAGTTACTTCCTGTAGCACATTCCATGCTGGTATTTTTTGTAGTTGTTTCAATATGCTTAAAACACGCTAACACACTGCCTAATGTCTTCCTGTCTGAAGTAAGGACTAAGAAGTGCATTGAGCACATATGCAGAGAGGGTGGCTTTGTGCAGAACTGTCATTCTCCTGAGATAATCAGGTTAGTTTTAAAAAACCCCGACATTTTAGAACAATGTTCTGGGTTCTTAAAAAATGGATGAATGAATGAATGAATGTCATCATGCTAAAGACTTCACTCAGAGGGCACTGTGCCCTAGGACAGGCTGCAGGTGTTGTACTTCTGCTTGAAACGGATATAATACCTGCCATGCGATCAAGAAATGGGCAATATGCTCAAGAAAAATAAATAAATAAATAAATAAATAAGCTGAGAGTAGAAGAGAACTGAATAAAAAAAGGTCAGCAATGTGCAATAAGCTTTAACACCACAGATTTATAGATGTGCAAGTGTAGAAATACTGTAAGAAATATTTGAAAAGTAGCTGATTACCCACATTTTTTTTTCTTAAAAAGAACAGTAAATTTTTTTTTTAATCTGGCTTGCATGTCAATAACTGGGCTTGTAAGGCAGGAAATTTAGAAGGACCAGAGGAAAGGAAACAGAGTCAATTAGAAGAAACACTGGGGAAAATATTTTGGCTATTCTTCCCCAACATACAGCTTGGCAAAAACGCCACCTTAGCTCCACCAAATAAGTAAGATTTACCTGACCTGGGTAGTAGTCTATGCTAGCTCCTGAACTAAGATTAAAGAGATCAGGCACTAAAATTCTTACCAAATGAAAAAATAGGTCTTCTTTTTATTAATTATTTTTATTTAATTGTCCTACCAAGAATGCACAAGGTAACCAAGGGAAAATTAAAAACATGAAAAATAGCTCATTGGAATGAGGCATAGTGTCTTTTGAATGTGACAGTACCTAGATAAGAAATTTTGACTGAGCAGATATATGTGAATAAAAAGGGTGAACAATATTTCTCCTGCTACAGCTAGTTTGGTTATGTCTATAAAGAAGGCATCTACAGGAATAAAGACTGGGAAATACAAGGCAGGATTTATTAGGGTACATGGTGAAACACCACACTGTTCGATGGCTGACATCAACTAAAATTGCACTGCCATTTGAAAAAATCTGATTTGACAAATTGGGTGAAGAATTTTGCTTCTCCAGAATGCTGAAGGAATGAAGTGTGTTCTTTAATAAACAGTAAATATTTATTTTTCAGAAACCTCTACCATGAGAAAAAGTGATTGTAAGAGAGAAAAAAATTGCATCTTTTGGAGGCAATTTCATTTCTCAAATGGATTTAGGAAATGAAAAAAAAAAAAAAAGGTTATTGGACTGGTAGAACAGTCCTGTATTACAGGAGAGATATTTTTGATAAAGCATTTTTAAAAATTCTTAAAAGGTGGATTTCTGTGCAATAATCATGACAGGGGCATCAAAAAGAGAATCATAAGGTTTTTTATGTTACTTTACGAACTATCAATGAGAAAATGAGCAAAAATTTAAACACAAAGGCAGTCAAAATGCTACGATTTTTTTGCTCTTTGCTACTCTTTTGATGTCCCGTTTGCATTAAGGCCTTCTTAAGCTTTTGCTTAATAAATAAGAATTCTGATTATTATCTTAGTTAATTGACAATATCTACCCTTCAAACTGCAAAAAAAAGATAGGACAGATTTATTAAGTCTTAATTGAAAAATTGAGATTATTGAAACAGGTCCTAATGCATACAGTTACAATTACTGATGTGGTATACCAAATGTTTTTGAAAGTAGTATGTGCAATACCAACAGTAAAATTAGGGTACTAGTTTACCTGTATCTGCACTCAGCTTACTGAGTTAAATTATGATAATGAATGAGCCAACACTTTGCATCCTTCAGAAGGATTTGATGCGTTTGGGGAAGCCCTTAAAATCAGACTGACTCACAGGCATGGAGAAAGTATCAGTCAGTGTGACAAACTTTTTATAAATTCACTAATAGAAAAACTAGTCACACCTCTGTGTATGGTGGGATGCTGTGTATAGTGTGAAATACAGATGAGTTTTATGCATGCATGTAAGTTCTATTTAGGAAGAAATTAATTGATAAAATTCTGGTTTTCTGTCAGAAAGAACATAGTTGTATCTATTACCTTTGTAATATATGTTGCATGTTTCTGATTCTCATTCACAGGTTTTCTGGGGTGTACTACTTGTCCTTAGAAGCACAAAAAGCCATATTTCTAGCAAAGAGAAAGCTTCAGTGTTCCATTCTGTGCTCTGCTCCTTATGCCATCAGTTCCACCATTTAAGGATGGCAGGAAAGAGACCTGGGGCTAAGGCATTGCTGTGTCTTTGCAGTCTCCCATTTTTAAGTAAAAAATTCATTTTACACCCCAAATTAGGGGAGCAATGGTTGTTTCAATGTAGCTTCAGTACGCCTTTGCACAGGTGTGCTTGCATTACCCCGCTCAGCTGTCAGCTGTCCCTCGCGTACTTCACATTCTATAACCCAGTAATGGCAGAGTGGTGGGGAGATTTCACAGCCCAGGTTGAAGAACTGGTGATATGCCTTTTGGAGGTTGCACATTCTCAAAAACTGCTTCTTTCTTGAAGTCATGCTTCTTATCAGCAGTAAGTTGAGCTGATCCCTTTAATGTGGTAACTGGGCATGTTCATGTGTAAGGATTTCCTAACAGATTATGCCAGTTCATTTCTTCTGGAAGGAAATGAAATGTGGAAGTTGATAAATTTTTTTTCCATTTTATATAAAGTACTCTGTGGTTGATTCTTTGCTGCAGTGTACATTTTTTATGTGATGCAGGGCAAGTCAGAGCTTGTTTGCTGTTTGCCTTATTGACTGAATCTTTTCCTTGAGCGTGACTTGGGCTGACGGCAACTGACTTGGAAGAGATGTAGCATTAAATTAGTTTCCACAACAAGGGATGTATTCCCAATTAAGAAAAAGTAGAGTGAGGGATAAAAAGAAAGAGTGTAGTGGTGGAAGTCATGTTTCCATGGAAAAACCTACATGTAAGAGGTAGACATATCAGTGCCATTTTGATGGCAGAGGCTGTAGTTTACTAATGTCATGTAAAGAGAAAAAATAGTTTTGATTTTCAAGTTGGAAAGGGCTCTGCAAATGCAAAGTTTCTTGTTTTAAACCAGAAAATTTTAGGGGATAAAACCACAAGATTTTTACTTCTAGGTATGTCACTACCATGTGTTTTGTTTTTTTTTTTTTTTTTTTTTTAAATAAGTTATACAAAAGGTAATGTTAAATTTTTGGTCTTGATGCAGCAGCTATGGTAGAAACATACTTAGCTGTTTAAAATGAGGATTCTGCAACTGGTACAGATTTTTATCCTCCTGCACCTCAATATTATTCTGTGTTTTCCCTTAACCTAGCTTTCATTAGTGTCTCTATCTTCATCTTAAATACTACTGTGAGGTTTTGGCTTCCTCTGTGCCTATGGCCAATGGGTTACAGTGACAAAGATGGGGTATCAGAGAAGTACTCCAGGATTTTACATTTTTTTTCTGCACAGAGGTGGTTTTGGCTTGATCTCTGCTTCTCATGAGGTCCAGCCTTTTCAGACTTAGGTACTTGCAAAAGGTGGAAAATGGCACTATTTTCCACTGGCCTTTATTTGATAATATGTGAAACATTGAAGTTAACTTGCTTATCAGAAAGCAGATGCAAGATTCCTAATTTGTGATTGTATGAGATGATTAAAAGTAATTTCCAGAGAAATAAAAAAAATTAAAATAAGTATTTTTGATGTATATTAATAAAACAGAAGAAAAAAGAGCTCTTGTTCTGAGCACAGTATTGTTTTAAAATAATTTTTAAATGCTACTAAGTGTAGAAATCATACAATCAAGGGATTACAGGTACAATGTGTTAGAAGAATCCTGTCCTAAAACTATAAGATTTTAATGTTCTGCTATACTGTTCCTTATGTTTGGGAGGGTGCCATGTGAAAAATTCAGGGCACAAGACCATAAAGTGAAGCTGAGTGGTTTTATTCCACCTGAATTGCTAACAAGACTATGCTACAGTGAAAAAGGAATGCCCTTGGGTGTCTCTGGAAATTTATGTCAAAACTGGTAATAAAGCATGAAACAAAATCACTTCATCAAAATATCTTTGATCCCCCAAATAATATAGTAACATGAAACGGTTTGACAAAGTGCTTTTAACAGTGTCAATGAAGTTACTGAAGAAAATATCAGGACTCTATTATGTAATTAGAATAATCACCAGGCTGACTTTTCATTAGTGAGAAGGTGATTGAGTGAAACACTTTTTTTCATTTACCTTTTTCTTCACCTGTTGCTTGTAAATGCAGACAGGAGAGATAGAAAATTAGTAATCCATCATAATTAAGAATTTAGGGAGGATCCACTATTTTGTTTCGGAAGAATGCCCTATTTTTAACTTACTGGAGTATTAAATTGGTGTGGCATGTTGCTGCTGGGTCTGTTGTAATGAAATATCACAGCTATTTTGTAGAGCAATGGCTGGATGTTCATCTTTGCATGTAGCTTAAAAGAGAGACCAAAACAAATGAAGAGATGAATTGCAGGGTAACCTGAGGACCTTTCAGACTGACTTTCCTGTGATTGTATGCAGCGTTTTCTTAGTGTTCTGAATAGTGAAGGAATTTTACAAAAACATTCCTATTCAACTTTTGTATTCAGTACTGCAAATTATTAGGAAATATCTTATTCAGGAGATGAACAGGTTTAATGAACAGTGTTTTTTCTGCAAATTTTGCACTATTACATTAAAACTGTGAATATCTGCCCAACCCAGACATAATACTACATCTCTTCTCAGTTTTTTCTCCTTGCATTTCTGCCCACCTCTCTGCTAGCCCTTTTCCTGAACTGCATTACTCAAAGAAGTTTTCAGATATTTATCTTAGCCTGTGCTCACAGAAGCAGTGGTGGTGCCAGGTTATGATGCCAATAATGGTGACAACAAAATTGCTACATGCAATCCAGCTTGACTGAGCCAGCCAAGGAAGAGGTAAGCTCTCTCTGGCTGAAGGATAGGTAAATCAGGTATCAAGATGGCCCAAAATGCTTGTTAGACAAGCAGAGCAGTAGTTAAAGGTATCCCTTTGGGTTTGGATGTGACTGCTTTAATTTTGTGCTGTCCTTGATACTGCTGGCTGCAAAGTGATACTTCTTGGAAGCCATGTACTTTTTTAAATTATTCAGTTCAAATCCAAAATTGTCTTAAATAAGAATATGGTGCCAATTTTTTAGAGGTCCTACACTTACCTTCTTCTATGAGACCAGGATAAATTGAGATACGTGTGGAAAGAGACATGATTATTCTACTCTACCATCAGAACTGCTTCATCACGCATGATTTCTTATAGATGTTTTTCTAAGTTCCTAAACCCATAACCCACACAGGCAATCTTTTCAGTGACCCTATCTATGTTTGTGAGGCATCTGCCTGGATCTTTCTTGCTGCACTTGAAATCTATGATTTCTTGTTTTGTCCACTATGAGCAGAGGGGACAGATGTGGCAGCTTCTCCTGCTGAAAAATTCTTGTGCAGTGTTTGGAAATTGGCTAGTTTAATAGATACATGATATATGGTTCTTTGTTATCTTCCAATAAAGATTATTAGATTATTTATTCCACTACATCCTCCACAGAAGTAAGACTGAGAGTCCCTTGCTGCTCATCCTTTTCTCTATTCCTCTGGATGTCAGGTATCTGACTGAATAGACCAGCATGGGTATGTGAGACTCCTGCTCAGCCTTCCATTCTAATCCTAGCTCTATAAACTGGGGAAGGGTTAACTAGGAAACAGAGGGTATCACAACCCTCCTTCATTTCAATGTCCTGAAGAGACTCAATAACACTTCTGTTGAATTGCCTACAACATTTTTCTAATCTAACTGACCTTACAAGAATGTGAGTTGACTAGCATCGATGACTTCAGGGAGAGTTTTGGGAGTACTCAGTCTCTTTCTATTTGCATAGCAGAAATACTCCTGTTTCTTTCTGTAGCAATAAAACAAATGCTTTCTAATGCCCACATTAGCAAAGAAATTTTAAACCTCTATGTGGGGAACAGCAAGAAGCACAGTACTTATTAAGACACTGAATTTCAAGCATGTGTGCTGCCTTTATTATATACAAATGAGGAAATTCAATGTTTATGTGCATTTCTCTGGAATAAAAAGGTGATTTTGAGCCTTCTAACACAGTTGGAGGGGAGTGGGGGCAGAATAAAAAAAATGTTTTCAGAGATATCCTAGTGGGAAATTAAATGTGATCAGCTTATTTTATCTTGATACATGCTGTTACTTAAGAATAATTTAAAGATAAAAATCTGATCTATCAAGACAAAAATATCCTGTGCAGTTCCTTATTAATGGTAACTGTGGGAGTTTTAGCTTATTCAGAATGGGACTAGTAAATTGCTCAGAGGGGCTTTTCCCTCTTAGAATCTGATAACTGCTACTACTATCATATAAAATCTAAGGATGAGGTTATTTTCTTTTTGTTACTTTTATTTCCTAAGACGTGCAAATTTTTGAATGTCTTATTCAACATTCAAAAATTCCTTACTAAGACATACCATGATAAAATGGATGTCAGTGGAGTTAGAGCAAATGATTGGAGCTACTTTTCACTCAGTATTTTAGTCTGCCACAGATGTGAATACAATAGGAAGTCTTTAAGCAAGTACTGAAATGAGCAAATAGTTTGCACAAAATTACCTGGAAAATATAGCATCTCAGCATCTCCATTTTTTTATTTTCAACTCATCTGAAATCCAGTTGTTTCAATGGAGACACACCCATTTTTTGGTGGTGTGACCCTTATTTGCCAGATAGCAGAGCTTGAATCTTGAAGGGGAAACAGTTCAATAGTCAAGGATATGTATAAAGCACATTATGTTATTTTGGTTCATGACTGACTTTGTGGCAGTTTTTCTCTGCTGCAAATGCTTGTGTGGACAACCAATTTTTTCCATATCAAATCTCATGCATACTTCTCTAAAAATAAATAAGGAGGGCAAACAGCTGAACCAAACTATTTAACATTATTAACTAAATGTAAGTATCTGCCAAGAAGTGTAATATTTATTACAGTGGAATATTTATTAACTGAATTGATTAGAAGCATAACATAGAAAAAAAATTGCTTTTAAATTTTCTTAGAGAAAAATTATACGTTCACTATCCATGGCAATTCCAGCCCTTGGTGGCATTGATGTAATCAGAAAATGAGATTTTATCACATTAAAACTGCATAAATGGGGGAATGTTGGCTCCTGGTGCTTTGGAAATGCATAGTGAAATTGCATTCCACCAAACAAACTCCTTTAGTTTGTTTGGTGGAATGCAATTTATTCAGTAGCAATTGGATCACTTTATGTGATGTTGCTTCAAGCATTGATAACTAGATTCTTTGTGACAGTCATCCCAAGCCCAATTCTACTGTTAGCACATGGTAGTAAATGCTCTTTTGAAACTCAGATGTCATTTCATGTCAGGAAGGATTTCTCTCCAGTGGTGGTTTAAGCTTGGCTGATGTGGCTGTTAACCCTAATTCACACTTATTTCCTTGGCCTTGGACAAAACAAGGTTAATACTGCAACACAGGCTGAACTCAGATGGTATGAGTCTCTTCTCCCATAGCATTTCTAGCATAATGGTGTTGAAAGCAATGGATGTGTATGAATACTCTAGAAAATCTGTCTGCCAATGAAAAATCCCAGTTTGGAAGCATGTATTATGTATCATCAGGAGTAAGGCTACCATTAATATCCTCAAAGTTGCTCTATAGTGCCTTATTTTTGTGTTCTTGGAATTGATATCCCTTGAATGTAGACTGATTTTGCATAAACTGCTGAGCCAACATACTCTGGAAGTAACAGTTTCAATTAGCAATAACAGCGTGTTATCTTGTTTCCTAAAGCTGAAGAAATTGATGAAATGAGGAGCTCCAATGGTCTGTACAATGGGTCTGTATTAAAACCATTCCACTAAAATTTCAGCTCTTTGTGGGTTTCCTGTTGTCTGCTTCCACAAGGCAATAGGTTATCCTTCTGAATTTTTCCTTTGATACATTTCTCAGAGACTCAAATCAACTGTCATTAAAACCCTTGTTTCCTGCTGTGAGGACTTTCAGCTTTTCACTGGGAGGCCACAGGCAACAAAACATAACACACTTGTTTCACTGTTAATTAAAAAAAAAAACAAAAAGACCCCCCAAAAAAACAAAACCTACAAAAAAAGCCCCAAGTAAATTTCAATAAGGGATGAGATACTGATAACTCATTTGTGCAGGTAATATGTGATCTGAATACTCTGTGAAGACATAAATGCTAAAACACATTGTGCTTAAAGCTGTGATTATTAATGTATCCCACCTCTTTGGATAACATACATATTAGCAGATCTCTGTTCATACTACTTAGGTTTTTCTAATTCCATTCATAGAGGTGGGTTATTTAAAAATAAAAAAAAATTGAAGTAGGTTGACAACAGAAATATTGACAAGATTTTATAAACAAAATAAAGCAGATGAAAATAGAAAAGTTAAAATTAAAGAAATTTCTTTGGATTTCATGTACAAAATAAAATACAAATACATTTTAGAATCTTATATTACTAATATCAGTTTGTGCAGAAAGTTTATCTAATCAAGTTAATCCTTTCACTAGCTGCTGTTTGCTGTCTGCTTCCTGATCTCATTCTGGATAGAGCAGATTAATAATTCCTGATTTGTGCTAAAATTAGTTAGCTCACCCATGTGTACTTGGAATCATAAAATTACGGAATATATGGAATTGGAAGGGATCTATAAAGATCATCAGACCATTCACTCCAAAACTCTTGGTCCTCGCAGAACTTTTTAAACTAAATAGTATGACTTAACCAGTTGAACTTTGACAGACTCGGTGCCCTGACTGCTTCCCTATGGAGCAGTGACCAACCACCCTCTGGGTAAAGAACCTATTCCTAACGTCCCATCTGTACTTCCTCCGAGGAAGCTTCAGTCCCTTTCCTCGTGTCCTGTCACTGTTTGCCAGAGAGAAGAGATCAGCCATTCTTCCTCTGCTGCCCTCTTCGAGGTAGCTGTGGGCTGTAACGCGGTCACCCCTCAGTCCTTCTTTTTCAAACTGAATAAACCAAGTAACCTTACCTGCTCTTCCTCAGTCTTGTCTTGAGGGATCTTGCCAGATCTCTTTCTGTGGGGGTGCTCTCCACCCTCTCATCCTCAATTTGTATGTACAATCAAGATAATAATTTCTTAGATGCAGAATCCAGCACTTGTTCAATTTAACATGATTGCTCAGCTCTCTGGTCTGTCCAGAGCTCTCTCTAAGGCCCCTTTATCCTCAAGGGAGTTCACAGTTTCTCCTAGTTTAGTATGGTAGGCAAAATGACTGAATTTACATTCAGCTGCTGCATCTAGATCATTTATACAAACATAAAAACATTACCTGACTTTCCATTTGCTATTTTACTTTCAATACTTGAAATAGTGGTGGAGACAAGTTCATGGTGAACAGCAACATTGAAGAGGAGGCAGCAGCATGCTGTTTCAGCAAAGCTGCCTCTTGCACTCTGTTAGGGCTGTGGAGAGCAGGGGTCAAGGGAAGGGATGGAACCTAAAAGATTCTATTACTCTAGGATACTATGAAGTAATGCCTTCTCTCTATTTGTGAGAACATATCTGAGTGCTGTGTCCAGTTTTGGGATGCCCAGAACAGGAGGCATATGGACTTTCTGAAATTGAGTCTGATGGAGATCACTAAACTTGTCAGGGAGTTTCATGCAAGACATGCCAAAAAGGACTTGGTTTGTTCAACTATAAGAAAGGAAGGTAGAGGGGAAATAATATTTCTGCCTTTACATACCTAGAAGGAGGGTCCAGAGGAGATGAAGCCAGAGTTTTTTCCAGGGTGCTGAGGATCAGGACAAGAGTGATGGAAACAAGCTGTTATCACAAGCATGGCTAAGAACTGAAACAGGTTTTCTGGACCTGAGCAGCCTGATCTAACTGGAGAAATCTTGAGATTTGTGCCTTCCTGATTTGATTTTTTCACTCAAACTTTTTTTTGAGTTTTCAAAATGGAGCAAAGGCTGTTAATCTTCCAAGAAAATATCTGGGTGTCTGTTCTGTTTTAAAATGTGGACAAAGATATATTTTTAAACACTAAAGTAGTGCAGAACAGTACTGCAATTGTGAGGCTGTTATCACAGAAGGTTCTTGAATTCAGGAGTTGTCAGAAGAATCTTCTGAAGTTACCCTCAGTGCTTGGTGGCAACAGATACATCAAGGGGGAAAGGTGACAAACTTGGTATGTATTCTGTAGAGTGGTTTCTAGGTACACATTACATAGCAATTATGTTCTAGAGTTGGTTTTGCAGTAATGTCTTTGCAGCTGAGTGTCTCATAAATTTGTTGGGATGACTGATTGTATCACAATTGAAGAAAGTGATTTGCAGCAACCAACAGCTTTCACAAAGTTCAGACAGCTGCTGTGTCTCTGGCTCTTACACATGCTAGCAGTTGAGCTAGCAATTTTTATCAGCCTCATGCTGTCAAGCTGTTTGTTTTCTGTGACCTACTTAATTTAAATTAGAATATTTACTTGTTTTGCGCAGCAATGCACAGTGAGGCTATCCATCATTTCTTTGGCAGGACTTCTTTAGATTCTTTATAAGTGAGTCTAAGGCACCACTCACAGCTATTGTAGAAGAAGCATCCCTAAGGATCTTGAGGCAGGGTTTTATCTTCAGGCTACCTCTATCTCCTTCCCAGAGGGAAGCAGGAGGAGGATCCTTATTGTCAGTTAACCACAAGGTTTTGCTGCTGAAATCATGGCAGCAAGGGTGATAGGAAAATGGTATGCAGGATGACAAAGAGCAAAGGCTCTGGGGTCTCACTGGTGTTTTAGATCTCCTTTGGATGTTTCTGCTGCCTACCACAGAGACAGTGGTTGATGTTGGTTGATGTGGAACACAACTGGGTGGAAACT